>NC_069796.1:33422500-34672500 GCF_027406575.1 Nycticebus coucang
TTACGTCAGAATTTGAGGTCCTCTCCTTGGTGGCCCCTGAGGAGGGAGAGAAGAGCAAAGAGAGCAAACCCCGAGGCTCTGAGGAAAGGACGGGGAATGAGAGACACCTTTCTGATCCCAGGCTGCTGCTTCGTATCACCTTCGGCCTTAGGAAAGAATTTAGATGTGTTTGGGGGCTAATCCAGCCAGGGAGAGAAGCTGGAGACCACGGGTCTGGTGTGTACAGGGCCTGGCAGGTGGGTCCTTGTGAAGACAGAGGTGTTCCTGACAGAAGGCCTAGTCAAAGGGCATACAGACAGGGGAGAATGAGCAAAGAGCCTTCGCTTCCCTCAGGGTGTCAGTGCCCATTAGGGAATGAGGATTGTCCTACAGATCACAGGCCTCCCTGGTGACCTGAGATTCCACCTGATAAACAAGCATTGACGGTGTGGGTCATAAGTCCTGCCTGTGACATGTCTGTTTCCTCCTGGCCACATGGTAGGATTCGTGGTAGGATTCACAGTGTGGCCATGTGACCTGTGTGGGCCAACCAAGCATGAGCAGACATGATGCATCACTTCCAGCTGGAAGTTTTAAAACCCAGAATGTGATTAGCCTTGTTTCTTCTTTTCATTTGACCCAGTGTTGAGAAGTGGCTGATCTGTCCTCCTAGGCCCCAGAGGGAGGACAAGGTAGGGTAGAAACCCCAGCTGACCTGTGATGGATGGATGGTGTGAAGAAGTAGTAACCTGTGTGGTTTTAAGCTACTGAGACTTTGAGGTTGTTTGTTACTGCAGCAGAACCAAGCCCATCCTGATGGTGCCCATGGGAGGCCAGAGGACAGGAAGAAAAGCCATGCCCATCTGGCAGCAAAGCCTGAGCCCTTATCAAGGCAGCAGATGGCTTTTTCACAGAGCCTTCTTGCTCACTAAGCACCAACCATGGTGGCCTTTCTGTCACTTGAACAAGCCACTCTCACTCCCACCTCAGTTTTTTTGAGCTTCCTCTTTCCTCTGACCGACACACTCTTTCTCCAGATTTTTGTTTACAAACTGCTTGTCATTCAGGTCTTAGCTCGAACATCACCTCCCAGAGACTGATGCTGACCAAGCTGAAGTGCTCCCACCCCACTGCCATGCTATCACATTCCATTCTCTACCTTTGCAGCACATGTCCTGTGTGGGTACTTGTTTATTCTGTCTCTCCCTAGAAATATGGCTCTCTGATGGCCAGGACCCCTGTTGCCAGGTTCAGAGGTGCAGAAGCAGTGCGTCCAATAGCGCTCACCAGTGGTGGGAGGCCTGTAAGCACTCACTGAGTACATGGATTAGAAGGCATGAGAGGCATAGGGAGATTTTGCTGCAGTGATCTAAGGGTAGAAACTTTAAATATACTTATTCAGCTCCATTCATGTAAACATAAAAGAGGTAAAGTATCCATCTTTTTTAAGGCTGCATAATATTCCATGGTATACATATACCACAATTTATTAATCCATTCATGGGTTGATGGGCACTTGGGCTGCTTCTGTGACTTGGCAATTATGAATTGGGCTGCAATAAACAATCTGGTGTCAATATTTTTGTTGTAAAGTGATTTTTGGTCTTCTGGATATATACCTAGTAGAGGAATTGCAGGATCAAATGGCAGGTCTACTTTTAGATCCCTAAGTGTTCTCCAAAATTCTTTCATATTCTTCTTAGTAAAGTATTGTAAGAATGGAAGAAAAAGTATCCAATGTACTCAGTACTATTATGAAACCAATATATAATCACCTACACTTTCATATAAAGATAAAACAACCATAGCCCAGGATAAAGGAGGGGAGGGGGAAGTGAGAAGAGTGGGGAGGTTGGATGGAGGGAGGGGAAATGGTGGGACCACACCCATGGTGCATATTGCAAGGGTACATGTCAAATCTATTAAGTGTCGAGTATAAATGTCCTAACAAACTAATTAAGTAGGTGAGGTGAACGCTATGTTAACCAGTTTGATGTAAGCCTTCTGAATTGTATATAAAATCAGCACATTGTACCCCATAAATGCATTAATGGATATAGTTATGATTTAATAAAAAAACAGGATGTAAAAAAAATAAACATACTTGTTTAGTGCTGCTAATGGACTTGGGACTTAACAAATGATCAAGGGGTGAGTGAGTGCTGGCAGGTGGGGGTGCTGCCAATTCAGACCACGGGAGAAGACCACACGCCCTCCAAGGTGAGAATCGCAGCGCCCTGCTTCCTCTCTGCCTCCAGCCAGCTCAGTATGCACAAGGAGTAGTAAAGCTGCTACAGGAGGAGGGTTCCAGGTGGTGACTGGACTGCCCCCTGCCACCCTGTCTCAATTCACCAGGGACCTGAGACCTGACAGGAGCACGATAGGCTAGACAAGCCTCCCAGGCTGCAAAGCAGAGCCCTGTGGCAGTTCTGGCAGGTAAGAGAGATTGAGTTTGTTTGAATGAATGAATGAGTGAGCAAGTGAATACGTGAATGAATGCTGGGCACCCCCCAGAGCTGGTTTTGCAAGCTCTGTATATCTGGAAGATCCTTCACTGATTAGGAGGGTGGGAAGGGCTGGGAGTCCTGGAGATAGAGTCAGGAACCTGGAGCAGGAGACCGGTGGTGTGGAGGGGGTGAGTGTGAGGAAGGAGCAAGCTTCCAGGCTGTTCCTTGTCTGGCCCCAAGCTTTGTCCTCCTCAGAACCCCCAGTGCTGCTCTTCCCCTTGCCACGTGGTGGTGTGTTCCTCCTTGAAGCCACCTTTGGGCCCTGGAATTCTCAGCACCCGTCTCTGTCTCCCGTGGGTCTCAGTCCCTGTCCCTGCCCACAGGAGCGCTTATCCATGCCCAGGTGCTTCCCCACGAGACTGTTAGGGCAGTCTTATCTTCTTTCTCTGTCTCCTCACTCACTGCCCGGCACGTGGCCCTTGCCCTTGCCCTGTCGATGATTATGGAGTGATAAGGGATATGGCATCCTCTTCAGAGAGCTGAAGGGCCCTTGACTAGAAGTGAAAGCTGCAGGGTTGTGTGGCCTTGGGCGGGACCCAGGCTGTCACACAGAGGTTACAGGCAGACTGATACTGGCTCACTGGGAGCAGAAACTTTCTGCCCATCAGAGTGGCCATCTATGGACCTGCCTTGGGGCCACCTGCCAACTCTGGGTGTGTAAGCAGAGGTGGCATGACCCCTAGTACCCTTCTATTCCAAAAAGGAGGTTGAAGCATTAGACCTCCCAGCTAGCTGTCAGGGATTTTTTGGGGGCCCTGCAGACTGGGGTCTGGAGCAGCTATGACCTTGGGTAGCTGCCGAGGGGCTGAGTAGAAGTGTTAGGGCCCCAGGTGTCTGCCAGATGACAAGGGTGTCCTCTGAGGGGCCCAGCCTTGACCCAACAGGCCCACCTCATTGAACACTGGGGCCTAGCAGCTTTGTCAGACTGCCTGGAGCATTGGAGATTGGAGGGAAGGGCACCACGCTAGGTGTGAACACACTTGTTCTGTGTCCTCTGCAGCAGGTTGGGCAACCTGGGCAGGGCTGTGCCACACCCTGGCCCTGTACCCATTGGCATCTCCACTCTCTTGTGCCCTGGTGGGGTTTCTTGAGGAAAGTAATGCTCTGCTCTGCCCACCAAGCTCAGAGTCTGCCTGGTGAATGGATGGCCCCTCTACCCCTACGCTGGCCCTGGGTTTCTGAGCGATCCCTAGGGCAGGGGGAGGAAGAACCTCCCAGGATGGCGGGTGGTTGGTAGACAGTGGCCTCTCTTTGGCTCAGTGCCTGCACAAGCCACATGCCCCAGGCTCTGTGAGCAGGCCGCTGTTCTTAATCCTTGGGACTCAGTTCTCCTGCCTGTGGCTTCAGGAAAGGCCTCTCCCCTCTCACTGTGTTGTTCCCCGACTGATTCACTCTGGGTTAACTGTTGAATGGCTGCTTGCTGACCCACCACACCCAGCTCAGCCTTGGCAGCATTGTTAGGCCTGGGCCCCAGGTTGCCCGCCCATTCCTGCTGTAACCTTTAACCTGATCTGCTATTTCTCCCCCTTCAACCTGGCCATACTTGACTCCTAAACATGCACATGTCTTTCCACCTTGCACCTCTTGCTCTCTCTCCCAGGCTGCTGGCAGATAACCCTTGGCAGAGGGGTACTGTGCTTGCAGAATGAAGGCACAGTCGCCATCTTCCCCTGATGGTGGGGGCAGAGCTGCTCAGCCTAGGGCCTAACATGCAGTGGAAGGGGCCAGTAAGTGCACCCTGATACAGAGGGACCCTGTAGAGACAGACCACAGATGGGTCAGGCTCCTCCATTGGGACACACTGCATGCTGGTGTGACTCTCGGATGACCTTGCTGTCCCTTTGTTGCATCATCTGCTGGATGGGGTGAGTGGGTCTGGCCCACTGCCCTGATTGCTGGGGTGTGGCAAGCTGGTGACTGAGGTGGGTGTCACAGTCCTTGCACAGCGGGAAATGGAGAGGTGGTGGGTGGGGTGGGAAGGGGAAAGAGAAAGGGGAGTCAGAGGGATAAAAGAGAGGGCCCTTGGTGCTACAGCCAGCATATGATGTGGCATGAGTCTCCTGACCTATCTGGGCTTTACTGTTCATCTGGACAAAATTTGGTTTCCTTCTCCTGCTCCTGCATGGAGGCGTGGGTCTGTTTGGGGGGCTGAGCTGGACTGCAGTGGCAGCATTTCCCGAGTCCTGTTTAGCTCCTTCACCCATTCAAAGCGACTACTGTGTACGGGTCACTGAGTAGGAGAGACATGGGTCTGGCTTGCTGGATCATGGCATGGGGATGGAGGTCCTACAGACTCTCCCTGAGGAGCCGTAGGGAGGACCTGTGGTGGCAGTGGGAATAAATCTCTCAGCTGAGCCCCTCAGAAATCGTCCTAGATGATGAAATGGCAGCAGCAAACCCTAGACATCCCAGCAGCTCCATGAAGCTGCTAAGACCTTGGGTCTTTTTGTTTGGCAGGTCTCCAGGGAAATTCTAAGACACCCTGGCCTGTTGCAACTTACTTTCTTTTTTATTTTTATTAAATCATAGCTGTGTACATTGATATATTCATGGGGCATCATTCACTAGCTTCACAGACCGTTTACCAAGTTACACCAGCGGTGCATCTTACAAGGGTATATGTGAGACTTTGGGTCTTGTAGGCTCAGTGAATCCAGCTGGGCTATGATGCAGGTAGTACCTCATCACACGTCGTAAATAGTGCACTGCTAGAGTAGGTACCTTTCCTAGCTGTGCTAGTGCACTGCTCTACTGCTAGACTAGGTATCTTTCCTAGTGTACTGCTAGAGTAGGCATCTTTCCTAGTGTACTGCTAGAGTAGGCATCTTTTCTAGTGTACTGCTAGAGTAGGTATCTTTCCCAGTGTACTGCTAGAGTAGGTATCTTTCCCAGTGTTCTGCTAGAGTAGGTATATTTCCCAGTGTTCTGCTAGAGTAGGTATCGTTCCCAGTGTTCTGCTAGAGTAGGTATCGTTCCCAGTGTTCTGCTAGAGTAGGTATCTTTCCCAGTGTTCTGCTAGAGTAGGTATCATTCCTTGTGTACTGCTAGAGTAGGTATCTTTCCCAGTGTTCTGCTAGAGTAGGTATCGTTCCTAGTGTACTGCTAGAGTAGGTATCTTTCCCAGTGTACTGCTAGAGTAGGTATCTTTCCCAGTTTACTGCTAGACTAGGTATCTTTCCCAGTGTTCTGCTAGAGTAGGTATCTTTCCCAGTGTACTGCTAGAGTAGGTATCTTCCCAGCGTTCTGCTAGAGTAGGTATCTTTCCCAGTGTTCTGCTAGAGTAGGTATCTTTCCCAGTGTTCTGCTAGAGTAGGTATCTTTCCCAGTGTACTGCTAGAGTAGGTATCTTTCCAGTGTTCTGCTAGAGTAGGTATCTTTCCCAGTGTTCTGCTAGAGTAGGTATCTTTCCCAGTGTACTGCTAGAGTAGGTATCTTTCCCAGTGTTCTGCTAGAGTAGGTATCTTTCCCAGTGTTCTGCTAGAGTAGGTATCGTTCCCAGTGTTCTGCTAGAGTAGGTATCTTTCCCAGTGTTCTGCTAGAGTAGGTATCTTTCCCAGTGTTCTGCTAGAGTAGGTATCTTTCCCAGTGTACTGCTAGAGTAGGTATCTTTCCCAGTGTACTGCTAGAGTAGGTATCTTTCCAGTGTTCTGCTAGAGTAGGTATCTTTCCAAGTGTACTGCTAGAGTAGGTATCTTTCCCAGTGTCCTGCTAGAGTAGGTATCTTTCCCAGTTTACTGCTAGAGTAGGTATCTTTGCCACTGTTCTGCTAGAGTAGTATTGTTCCTAGTGTAATGCTAGAGTAGGTATCTTTCCCAGTGTTCTGCTAGAGTAGGTATCTTTCCCAGTGTTCTGCTAGAGTAGGTATCTTTCCCAGTGTACTGCTAGAGTAGGTTTCTTTCCCAGTGTACTGCTAGAGTAGGTATCTTTCCCAGTGTTCTGCTAGAGTAGGTATCTTTCTCAGTGTACTGCTAGAGTAGGTATGTTTCCAGTGTTCTGCTAGAGTAGGTATCTTTCCCAGTGTACTGCTAGAGTAGGTATCTTTCCCAGTGTTCTGCTAGAGTAGGTATCTTTCCCAGTGTCCTGCTAGAGTAGGTATCTTTCCCAGTGTACTGCTAGAGTAGGTATCTTTCCCAGTGTACTGCTAGAGTAGGTATCTTTCCCAGTGTTCTGCTAGAGTAGGTATCATTCCTAGTGTTCTGCTAGAGTAGGTATCTTTCCCACTGTTCTGCTAGAGTAGGTATCTTTCCCAGTGTTCTGCTAGAGTAGGTATCTTTCCCAGTGTACTGCTAGAGTAGGTATATTTCCCAGTGTTCTGCTAGAGTAGGTATCTTTCCCAGTGTTCTGCTAGAGTAGGTATCTTTCCCAGTGTTCTGCTAGAGTAGGTATCTTTCCCAGTATACTGCTAGAGTAGGTATCTTTCCCAGTGTTCTGCTAGAGTAGGTATCTTTCCCAGTGTAGTGCTAGAGTAGGTATCTTTCCCATTGTTCTGGTAGAGTAGGTATCTTTCCTAGTGTACTGCTAGAGTAGGTACCTTTCCCAGTGTAGTGCTAGAGTAGGTATCTTTCCCAGAGTTCTGCTAGAGTAGGTACCTTTCCCAGTGTACTGCTAGAGTAGGTACCTTTCCCAGTGTACTGCTAGAGTAGGTATCTTTCCCAGTGTTCTGCTAGAGTAGGTATCTTTCCCAGTGTTCTGCTAGAGTAGGTATCTTTCCCAGTGTAATGCTAGAGTAGGTATCTTTCCCATTGTTCTGTTAGAGTAGATGTCTTTCGCAGTGTTCTGCTAGAGTAGGTACCTTTCCCAGTGTAGTGGTAGAGTAGGTATCTTTCCAGTGTTCTGCTAGAGTAGGTATCTTTCCCAGAGTTCTGCTAGAGTAGGTACCTTTCCCAGTGTACTGCTGGAGTAGGTATCTTTCCCAGAGTTCTGCTAGAGTAGGTATCTTTCCCAGTGTACTGCTAGAGTATGTACCTTTCCCTGTGTCCTGCTAGAGTAGGTATCTTTCCCAGAGTTCTGCTAGAGTAGGTATCTTTCCCAGTGTACTGCTAGACTAGGTATCTTTCCCAGTTTACTGCTAGAGTAGGTACCGTTTCCAGTGTACTGCTCGAGCAGGTATCTTTCCCAGTGTTCTGCTAGAGTAGGTATCTTTCCCAGTGTCCTGCTAGAGTAGGTATCTTTCCCAGTGTTCTGCTAGAGTAGGTATCTTTCCCAGTGTACTGCTAGAGTAGGTATCTATCCCAGTGTTCTGCTAGAGTAGGTAGCTTTCCCAGTGTTCTGCTAGAGTAGGTATCTTTCCCAGTGTCCTGCTAGAGTAGGTATCTTTCCCAGTGCTCTGCTAGAGTAGGTATCTTTCCCAGTGTCCCGCTAGAGTAGGTATCTTTCCCAGTGTTCTGGTATAGTAGGGATCTTTCCCAGAGTTCTGCTAGAGTAGGTATCTTTCTCAGTGTTCTGCTAGAGTAGGTATTTTTCCCAGTGTTGTGCTAGAGTATGTACTTTTCCAGTGTACTGCTACAGTTGATATCTTTCCTAGCTTTGGTGTGCTTACGTGCATGAGGTCATCTGACCCTGATACTCAGTGTGATTAGATCTCCCGCACTGCCTTGGCCCCGGCTCATCTTCACAGTACTCTTTGGTATCTGAAATTTGAGCTTCATCATTGATCACTTTGTCTTATCTCTTTTGTCCCACTAGGATGGAAGCACCATGGGGCATGTAACTTGCTAGTGTTTTGTCTCCTGTGCCCAGAACATGCATGGCATGAGGTAGGGACTTAACAGGTATTTGCTTAATAATTGAGTGAATGAATAAAATGCAAATTGGATTTTTGCAACTGTCTGGTAAAGCAGGTGCTACTGTTATCTCCTCTTCTAGAAAAGGAAAATGTGGCTTACTGAGAAATGACAGGCTCATATTACTGAGTTGGTAGATGCCAGGGAAATGGAGCCCCATGTACACACGGGTGAGGTGGGTATGGGCATCCGATGTTTGTGTTGCGTGTGGGTGGACAGACGCTGGCACGCGCGAGGGCTATGTGTGAGCAGCACTCATTTTATTGTACATGGCATGTCAAGGTGGAAAGGCTTTGCAGGAATTTTGCTTTATAGGCATATAAAGGCCTTTATTACCCATAATGTGGACGTGGGTCCAAAGAGGATTCAATTCTGCTTTCTACCAAGGGTTTGTCAGAGACCCTTGTGAAGGCTAGAGCGGCTGGCCCTGTTCTGAGGAGGCTGGACTCCGATGAGGAGGAAGAGCTGGCTGAAGTTAGGGCCTGGGGCAGCCTGGGATAGGGTGGGATGGGGTGGCAGTTTCCCTGGGTTGAAACGAAGGCTTAAGTGACTTCAGTAGGAAATGTGATGTTATGTAGCTCATTAAACCCTACAGAAACAGGGAGGAGAGCTGTTTCCAATTATCAGGATGAAAATTAATGGAATAGAATCTTTAGCTAGGCTGCCCAGTGGTGGAATAGGCAGAGCTTTTCCTGTATGATCAGAATTGGGCAGGAATTTGGGGGGCAGTAAGGCTGCAAGGAAGGGAGGAAGCCCTAACTGTCTGCAAATGAATGGGCTGGGACTGAGGGAGGGAGCCTTGCTAATCCTCACAGCTTTTCCCCCTTGGCCCAGAAGAGGAAGGGTGATGGGGCTGAGCAGGGAATAGGGCAAGGCTTGCAAAGTCTAGAGATGAGAGGAGACCCTCTGTGCCCTGGCCAGTCTCCAGGGCTGAGAGAGACATTGGATTTGGCTTCCTGCAGAGGTGCACATGAACCCCTCCAGTTCCTTGAGTTTGCCCATGAGCTTCAGACCTGGGGCAATTCTGAGGTAGAACTTGAGGGGCCTCATGTTTGAGCATTTAGCTGAAATCCTTGTCCACAGGTGCCATGTCTGCGAATGGGTAGTCCAAACTTGGCTTGACTCCTGCTTTTTTGCCTTAGGTCTTGAGGACAGATGTGGGGGTACCTTGGTTGTCATGATCATAGCAATTACTATACCAACTATCCCCTGGTGCTCCTGATAAAGAGGGTGGCAGAGGCCTGGAGCTGGGAGCCACAGGCTGAGTCCTGGCCTTGTGCGAGGATCCAAGCCTGTTGTTTGACAGCAGGAGCAGGTTCCTTCTGCCCCCTCTTTAGCCCAGCAATGCACTGCAGGTCTCTCTTGCTGGAACTCACTTGCTCATGTGTCTGCCGCCAACTTGAGGAAGTTGTCAGTGTGTTCTCAAGTGATCCCACGCAGCTGCTTCTTGGATTAGGATACTAAATACTCAATACATATGAATTATTAGTAACAACTTAAGAGACTGATATTATATCATCTTGATCTTAATGATAAAAAAACTGAGGCTCAGAGAGGCTAGCTGGCTTGCCTAAAAGTACATAGCCAGAAAGGGGTGGCCTGGAACCTGGGCAGTGCGACTCACTTCTGAGCCAGTGCGCCAAGGTTCTGGCTACATTCTGCTGCATTCTGGGATGGGTGAAGCAGCCTGCCTTCCAGGACCCTCAACCTTCCCCGCAGTGCATCTGGACTCCTCACATCATTCTTTAGAGGTGGGGGTGTAGCCTCGCTTGGCCAGGGAGGAAACTAATAGGCTGAGTGGGCTGCAGGGCTCACACGGTGCATTAACTGGCACTTATCTGTGGATGATGGGTGTGCTTTGGTCGTAGTAGTTGAAGCCCTTGGATGTGAGTGGTCTTTTCCTGAGTTTCCTTGGTCTCACAGAGGTGGTTGTCCAGTGGCTGGAACCCAAGAAGACATTAATGGTTCCCTGGGCTCATATCTGTCTTGGTGAGGACGCTGTTTCCTGGAGGGCTGCCTTCATGGATGGACCACCCAGGGTGTCGTGTGGCAGGGTCTCGTGTGGCAGTGCACACTGCCCTGGACAGAGCCAGCACTGGGATGCTTAGGGTTCCATCAGCCAAGCTGGGCTGTTTTCTTGGATTGTTGTGTTATATTTATTCCCATTAATCTACTCCTCTTGCCTGTTTATACAACACAGAGGTCTCATAAAATGTATTTGAGCCCACAGCAAATGGGGAACATTTTGGAAAGAAGTATAAAAGGAAGGAGATCTTGGAATACCTAGCTAATCTGAGTTGTTCTCTCTGCTTTAGGCCTTGACTTTGGAAGCTCCATTTGTCTTCCCCTCCTCTGTTAAAGCCAGATTAGGCTTCTGCTTTTGGAGTGGGGTTTGCATATGTGTCTGTTAAGAGCAGGACTCTTTCCATCAGTGGGTGCTGGCATGGTCACGCTTTGGTCTAAGGATCCCTTGTGGAAAAGCAGCCGATTGCATCACTTACATGCCAGGGCCTGGATGCCGAGGCAAGGGAATGCTACAATCTAAACATTTACATTCTAAAAAATGGGAAATCATCTGCTTAGATATAAATTAGCCAGGGCCTGACGGGTTTATTACATCCTGGAATGCTTTCATGAGGCTTTCAGAGGGGTCCGTGGTGCAGGCCCAGGTCTCCAGCTGGGATTGCCTGTGGCATGCTCCTGGGGGGACCCTCTGAAAGATGCAGGCAAGGGCTGACTCGTGTTGGATTGGTGTGTGAAGTGGGAAACAGGGATGCACAGTGCAGCACCCTGAGTAAGCTGCTTGAAGTTGATGGGGAGAGGTTGGTCAGGGGAGAAGAGTGTGGGGGTGGGGCAGATGGGGAGGCCTGTCAGAGGCTGTGGATGGAAAGCGGAACAGAAATATGCTCTGGGATTTCACAATACGCTGTATGAGATATGAGTCTTGCTGAGTGGGAGGAGGGCAAAGGGAAGGGCAGAACTGAACATCCTCTGGGGGAGTTTTTAGACAAGTCTTGGAGTATAAGCCCCCAGATTTGAACTCTGCTTAGCCCCCATCTGCCCTAGAATGGACTGCACATTCTTCCCTGCAAGATCTCTAGGGTTGGACCAGTATTCCAAGAAGAGCTGAGTCCCGTGGTCAGGGAGTTTATTAGGTCTCAGGGAAGAGGTAGGAAAAATACACAAACATAAACATACACAGAATACATAACAAGTTGTGAACTCGTTTCTTTCTCCCTTTGTCTATTACATGCACTCTCACATCTGTGTATCTATATGTAGATACGTGTATAACAGATGCTGAGTAACATCTGATTTTGGAAGAATTCCATGCTAATGATGAGTGATCTATGACCTTAGCTATTTTGTTTTTCTGGTGTAGAAGAAGAGCCCTATTTTGTCCAAGGCGTCTTATTTGGAGGTATTTTATTCAGGGCAGTGGTTTTCAAACTAGCCTGCATTAGAATCACCTGTGGGGCTTGTTTGAGCAGGTTGCTGGTCCCCATCCGCCTTTGGAGTTTCTGCCTCACTGGGTTTGGAGTGGGTGCTGAAAATTTACATTTCCATCAAATTCCCAGAAGCTGCTGCTGCTGTTGGTCCAGGGACTGCCCTTGGACAACCACTAGAGAGATAAGTGTAAGGGCTTTGGTAAGGGACAAGGGATCTTTTACAAAACAAGGTCTGAGAACCTACTGTTCATGCCTTTGATAGAATGAAGGAAGATTCATGGGTATCCATGGAACCATTTTCTTGTTTTGAGAAAGAAGCTAGAACCTCTCATAGTATGGGCAGGGCCAGCTTGCTGCCACACGGAGCAGTGCCTGCCTGGCTTTGTGGGTTTACAGATTCATGCAGCAGGCATCCTCCAGTGTCCACTCTGGGCCCTGCCCTGGGCATGACGTGTCTTCAGCATCAGGAAGGACTCGTAGGTGGAATAGTGCCAGCACCTCTGAATCCAGCAAACAGTGGGGCACTTACTTCCTTGTGCGCAGCTAGGCTGCCTGGGTGGGGCCTGGGGAAGGGGACATGGTGTAGCACTTGTTATGGGGATGCCGGCCATCCTTTGTGCCCTCCCCACATTCTTGACCCTAGATCCACTTTGGTATCCAGGACCAGCTCTGGACCCCTCTGGGAACCCAGATGGTTCCCTTACAGCCTGTGGGTCACAGCAGACTCCCCACCTTGAACGTCTTGGCACCTGGAACTCAGCCCTGCACCTTGCAGACAAGTTTTGCTGCACTCTGACCCCTGCCCTTGACAATATGCCGTGTGTTGGAGCATCTGTTTTGCCTTCACTTGCCACCATTTTCACTGAAGAGTAGATGCAAAACTGGACTCTGAGAGCCTGTGGGTGGTTCTTCCTCTTTGAAACCCCAGAACTTGGACGAGTACAAGGTGGGGCCTCTTTGGGGTATAGATGGAGAGGTGCCAGAAGGTGAGTCAGGCTGCCTGGGTTGACGCCATGTGGTTCAGGAAGGCAGGCACCTTGTCCTTCCTGGGTATAGTTTCCTGAGTTACCTGAGATGTGACGATACCTGTCCTGCCCCATCTCTTCTTGTGATGGGGAGGCTCCAGTGGGTCTATGCCCTAGATTTTTCCCTTACCCTGTGTGAACTGCTGTAGGTATCTGGGATAATGGGCATGCCTGGAGAAGCTGTGATGAGGCTAGCAGGTGGCTCTGAGGTTTGGCGGGTGAGAATGCAGAAGCCTTGCAGGGGATGGGCAAGGGCTAGCACTGAAGTTCATCATGGGTTTCAGAGATAGACTGAACTCCTGGGTTCACATCCCTACTCTGCGAACTCAGTAACCTTGGGGAGTGGACCATGTTTCCTAACATCACCGAGCATCACCCTCTTCTGGAATAAGATTAACAATAGTGCCTCGATCCCTGGGTGACATCACCAGGCACTTACTGTGAGCCAGGCCCTGTATTCAGAGTTCAGTAAGTGGTGAGGACGATGACAGGCGGATTGGGGTGGCTGCCTTTGTGTGAGGCACCTGAACTTCCTGCTCAAAACTGGCTGGCCCCAGGGTTACAGGGTACAGACAAAGAAAAACCCAAAGGATGTTGTTTAGGCCAAGGCCATGAAGAGGGAAGTTTGGCGGCTCTGGACCTGAGTGGTTTTAAATTTAAATTTTTATCAGAATACATATTCATAGCTGAGTGGCGATAAGTCACAGGGAAGAGCAGTAGCTCCCTGTGTCCACGCTGCTCCCCACCTGCCTTCTGCTTTCTAGAGGTAACTGTTTTTAATCCCTTTAGTTGTTGCTTTTGGTATTTACTATATTTCTAACAATATTGCTTTATATCACCTTTTCCTGGATTTTTCAATTTTAGTTATTATCTGTTGATTTTCAGTTATGGAAGATGGGGTAAGTTTTCCTATATCAGTTCTCTTCTGATCAAATAGATACCCACACACTTCCCCTTTCCTAATCCAAAGCACAGCAGTATCTGAGCTGTAAATACAGCAGTGCTGTGCAGTGTGCTGGAATCACATTTTTATTTTTTGCACAGACTTTTTGTTTTCCTTGGAATTGGTACATAGTACTCAGCTTGCTTTTTCATTTGCTTAGTTTTTTAGTACTTATTTATCCTTCAATTCTGATTACACTGAATATTTTCTGAGTATGTTCAGATGCGCCAGGAAATTATTTCCTGTTTTCCTCCTGTCTGGAGGTTGCTGTCCAGCAGAGCTGCTCACCTGAGTCCTTCCTCACCACCATCCCTGCAGTGCTGCTGGATCACTCATTTCCTGAATTCCCTGCTATTCTTTCTCCATTTACTTCCTCATTTTCAAGAGTGTATCTTCCAGGATTTTTGCAAGGAAAGTATGTGGGAGGCAAAATTTTGGACATCTTGTATATACAAAAATATCTTTGTTTTACTTTTTATACTTGATATTTTGGCTGAATATAAAAAATTCTGTGTTGAAATTGCCTTCCTAGCTGGGTATTGTGGTGGGTGCCTATAGTCCCAGCTACTTGGTATGTTGAGACAAGAGAATCGCTTGAGCCTGAGAGTTTGAGGTTGCTGTGAGCTGTGACGCTAAAGCACTCTACTGAGGGTGACAAAGTGACACCTTTTTTTTTTTTTTTTGAGGCAAAGAAATTGCTTTCCCGTAGAAACTTGCCTTCCAGCCTCCTGTGTTGAAAGTCTGAGCTGTTCTGAGTCCCAGTCCTTGAAATCTGACCATTTCTGCACTGCCTCATCTAGAAGCTTTTAGAATCATTCCTTTTCATCACCAGAAATGTCGCATTTGTATTACCCAATATGAGTTTTTAAACAAAATTTGTTTGGACACTTGATGTAGATGATTTTAAGTCTAAAAACTTCAATTCTAGGGATTTATAAAAAGACAAAATTTGCTCCTTCCATCCACTTTGTTTTTTCTTTTTCTGGAATTTTTAAAAAAATGTTAAACTTCCTGGCCTGATTCTTTAACTTTTTCTCTTATTTTCATTCTTTGTTCATTTTACTTCCTACACCAGGAGTTCTTACATATTTTAGTTTCAGGTCATTTGTTATCTGAGGGCTATCTTTATGCTCTTAAAAATCATCAAGAATCCTTGGAGTAAATCTATTGATATTTACTGCATTAGAAATAAATACTCAGCTACTTGGGAGGCTGAAGCAAGAGAATCGCTTGAGCCCAAGAGTTTGAGGTTGCTGTGACCTGTGACACCATGGCACTCTACTGAGAGCAACAAAGTGAGACTGTCTGAAAACAAAACAAAAAAAAACAATTCTGGGAAAATTTTAAAATATTTATTTATTTATTTTTGAGACAGAGTCTCAAGCTATCACCCTGGGTAGAGTGCTGTGCCATCACAGCTCACAGCAACTCAAACTCTTGGGTTTAAGCGATTCTCTTGCCTCAGCCTCCCAAGTCGCTGGGACTACAGGCACCTGCCACAACATCCAGATATTTTTTGGCTGTAGTTGTCATTGTTGTTTGGCAGTCCTGGGCTGGATTCGAACCCGCCAGCTCTGGTGTATGTGGCTGGCACCCTAGCCACTGAGCTATAGGTGCCGAGTCAATATTTATTAATTTAAAATAACATATCTATTACATGTTAATATAATTTTATGAAAATGTAGATATGCTTCTCCAAATAAAAACAGCAAAAATTTTTGCAAGACTTTTTAATGTGTGTCTTAATAGCAGACATCTGTCTTCTCAGCTGTTTCTGCATTTAATCTGTTGTGATATGTTTTGATTTGAAGTATATGAAGTCTGGTTTCATTCAGATGTATAGCTGGAAAAGGGAAAGAATGTCTTAATAAATTTTCCAGATAATTGTGGATATCCTTTGATATCACAGCAGAACTCAACAATGGTATGTTCTTAAAGATTAGTTATAGTGTAGAATTTTACCTATGGTTGCTTTTGTAACATTCATAGATTGGTTATTTAGAAAATCTTGGTTCACTGAGTTATATAGCTCTTTAAAATGTTGACACATTTCTTTACATAATATGAAACCATCAGATTTGTAAATATTGTCATTGATCTCACCTGAAAAGTATACACTGGAAAGCTCTCAAATTCATAGCGAGAAGTTTTCCAAAACTCTTTTTGATTAAATGCTCAAATTTTATCATGAGCAACAAATACTATCAGTGTTTTCCTTGAATTGACAGGCTTGTGCTGTTCATTTTCAAGAAAATATATGCCACATACTCATACTGAATAATCATAATTTGATCATCAGCTGTTTTTTTTTTTTCAGGTCAAAATAGCGCTCCATGATACATGTGACTAGTTTATCTTGCAACTTGATCAATTACACAAGTGCTTTTCTTTGAGACAATCATCAGTCATAGTGGTACGCAGCAGGAGGACTTTACAGACCTCCCATTTTGTCACATCAAATAATAAAAAGACATATACTCAAACTTTTACTGCTTCAGTAAGCACATTGTTCTGTGAGACTGACATTTATTTTGACCGTGAGTGTGTGCTAGGGAAGAGGATAGTGAGTGCTGGCACAGTCTGCCGCCACGGCCAGCAGTTTTACCCAGTTGTTCTTACACCAACACTGCAAATGTCAATGCAGTGAAAATGGCAAAAATAACAGCTTAGAGTTATGATGGAAGTAATTCTGACTTTGTGAACCTCCTAAAAGGGCTTCAGGGACCCTTTAGGTTCTGAAGACCACATTTCAAGAACCGCCGTTGTAGACCATGTTTTTGACTTTGCCGTACAAACTTTTATTGGATGTTTTACTCCTGCTTTTGTGGTTTTAAATTCTTAGAGACTTTTCTTTCTTTGTCGGGGTAGCTTCTGAGTCTCATATATGATTTATGTCTTCTTGTTTCTCTAAAGCTGCTAATTGTTGATTGTATTTTTTCAGGCATTTCCTTTCCTCCTAGCTTCTGTGTCATTTCTCTGGTTCTCCTCCGCCTTCTGTGTTGGAGGCTCTTCTCAGTGTCTGATTCTTGGTGTGTTTTTGAGATAAGATGCCAAATTGCTGGGTGGAAGTGCTCTGTGCACAGGTGACTCGTGGGCTTTGTTGTAGTGAGGTTGACTAGGAAGCCATTTCTTTTGATGAAGACCACTGAAATAATGGTATCTTTGAGTTTTTCATAGTCCAGATTATTTCAAAGAGGAATCATCCAGTCTTCTACTGGACACATACAACTCTCAGAGCCAGAAGGAGAAAAGGGAGTTGGCCATTACACTGTATGGTAATTTTCATAAACTCTGCTGTTTTCAGAGAGGCATTTTATGACATTCTTCAGGTTTGTTTAGTGTCTCTGGATATTTCTAGAGCAGCGGTTCTCAACTTGTGGGTCGCAACCCCTTTTAACTGTATTAAAGGGTTGCAGCATTAGGAAGGTTGTGAACCACTGTTCTAGAGGATAAACCTACTGTCTCCTGCATGTTTGGAAGAGAATTGTTACCTGGTTGGGCAGGGATTAGGGAAGGTACCTGGGGGATCTAACTACTCTTCTTAAAGACTTTTAAAACCAGCCTGTCTGTTTTCTTTTCCACTTGCACCGCTGCCTCAGAGGCACCTGTTGCCTCTAATTCTCTCGCCTTCCCGAGGTTCTCCACACGCAGCAGCTTGCTTCTTGAAGCCCAGGGCAGGCTTAGCAGGCTACAGAGCACTGGAACCTAAGTCAGTGTCACTCATCCACTCACTTGCTGGCTTCCAAAATAGTGTTCACATGACTTCCTATTCTTTTCCTTTCTCTTGGTCTTTTTGGACTGATGCAATGAAAACAGTTCTTTACTTCATGTTAGCAGTGTGATGAGCATTCCAGGGTGGTCCCTAATTATCCCTCTTCCTGGTACTCATGTCCTTGTGCGAGTCTCTTGCCTTGTATGGTAGGTAGGACCTGATCTGTGACATCTTTCTAACCAATAATATGGCAAAGATGACAGACTGTTACTTCCAAGATACATTACATAATGTTGTAACATTAGCCTTGCAAGGGGACTCTTTCCCTTGCTGGCTTTGATGAAGCCAGCAATCATGTTGGCGGGGGGCCCACATGGCAAGGAGCTGAGGGCAGTCTTCCCCTAATGGCCAGCTAGGAGCCAAGGGTGGGTTCAGCTGAGAGCCAGGAATAAGCCCCCAATGAAGTGGGCTGCAGGGAACAGCCACATGAAACTGGAAAAGCTCGAGTCTTTCCATTTTGAAACTTGACACGAGATCATCGCCACACTGGTACCTTTTTTGTAACTTTCAGATGAGACCCTGAAGCAAGGACAGTCAAACCCAGACTCTTAGAAGTGGAGATGATAAATGTGTATTGTTTTAAGCTGCTGAGTTTGTGGTATGGTATGTGTTATAACTAACCAGGTGATATTAACTAACACAGGTGGTATTCGAGCTGCTGTGTGGAACTGAAATTCAGTCCTTGTGCTGGTACCCGTGTGTGGTGGGCGTACCCAGCCCCAGTGGGACATGCAGCAGGAACTCTGGGTCAGGATTCTGTTGTCTGAAGCCTTCATTGACATTTCCTCCTGGAGACTACAGAATTCACAGTGCTGGACAAGAGGGGCCTCATGGGGTCAGGGAGGGACTGTTCCTAACAAGGGGTTAGTCATTCTTTCTGCACTGAAGGCTTGCTGAGTTCTGGAAACTGTTGTGCCCAACCCATGGACCATTTATGCATCCCCAGCTGTTATGCCTGCAAGGGGTGTGCAGGCCCAGCTATCATCTGAGGGGTGCTTTGCAAAATTGAATTTAAAGTACCAGAGTGTAAATTCCAACTGTGATAAGAAAGCACTATTCTTATACCAGGAGCATCTAGCCTGGGATAGGGGGAAAACATGGTCCTGTGGCAGGTGCCCTGGGCTGGGATCCTGGGCTTGGCTGTTCTCCTGTGTTTAGTGTTGGCCAGCTGGGGCACCCTGCATGGGCCATGTAGCTGTTTTGCCCTCAGTTTCCTCACCCCCATCCAAGTGTTGACTGAACATTTAATGATGTGTGCCAGGCCTCATGCTGGGTGCCAGAACTGTAGAGATTAAAAAAAACAAAACAAAAAAACTTTTGCTCTCAAGGAGCTTGGTTTGAGGAGGGGTTGGGGGGGCTGGGGCACAAAACTGGTGGGTCCAGAACAGCAGAGCTTGTCAGCTGGGGCCTGCAGATACATTTGGTTTGGTTTATCCAGTGTTTTAAATTATTGGAATTAGTTACTGGTATTGAACAACTGGGAGATTTTACCTAAACATTTCGGTTTTGATTTCTCTAGAGAAATAGATTTGGCAATAGTCACCAGGAGCTACCCTCTTTAAATAGGCAGGGACCCATGTCACTGTTAAGAGAGAAGATGAGGGAAGAGCAGGCAGAGCTGTGTCTCAAGGAAATGGGCCAGTGCGCAGTCAGTGCCCAGTGCTGGCCATGTGGGTGCTGAGATGCACCCTGGGGTGGGCCCAGAAGCTGCTGTTGCTCAGAGTATGGGCATTTTAGATGAGGGATCGGGGGAGGTGGAGGGTGAAGGGCATGTTATATGTCTTGATCACTGGGCCTTTTCCACTTCTTAGGATTGTTGTAGAGAGAGAGGGGCCAGCCACACCTGTGGAAACCTCCAAAGCATTCGCAGCATGTAGGCCATTGGTTCATCAGATTTTGAGGGCCAGACACTATGCTGGTGAACAGCTCTGCACCGAAAGCCCTCTCCCATGCACAGGTCCCAAGTGCAGGGGTCCTGTGTGAGTATGACCAGAATGTGGTTATGGACGTGGCTGTTGAGTCTGGCTTGCCTGAACACTGGGTCCCTCTGGGGTCTGGAATCCCCCTCTTCCTTCTCCTGTGCCACCACCACTGCTGCCATTGTGGAGCCCCAGGGCTCTGGTCATCCTGTGGGGACTGCCTCTGCATGGAGGGTTCTGTCAAAAAAGACTTTTAGGAATGGCATCCCCATGGGCTTGGCTGATGAGCACCCCCACCAGCCCTGCCTGAAGCAGCTCTGGGGAGGGCTGGGGAGTCTGGCCACTTATCTCACACCATTAGGCTTATGGCAGTGCTGCTAGCAGACAAAAGCTCGAAGGGGATTAGGGGTAATTACCAGGCTGGCTCTTTATTCCCAAGGTTTAATGGGCCCAGCCACTGTAATTGTACCTGCTGGTGTGGGGCTGCTCCCTCCCATCCAAAGGCTGCCCGGCTGGGGTGTGGGTATGGCAGGGCAGGTCCTCTGGCACGTCTACCTGCCTGCCTGTTGCTGGGTGGCAATTAGATTGTCCAGTGGCCTTGGGTGGGTTCAGTGTGGCATCACAGCCTGGTAAGGATGGACAGCAGAGTTCATTATGGAGAAAATAGGGAGCCCACTATGCGCTAAGGACCTTCTGATGGCGACATAGGGGCCTCCCCACCTTGTCAGGGTCTGAGTGCTCAACCCATCTCATTGTAGGGGTTGTATCTGGCCTATGGGGCCTATGGGTGTGTCCAGAAGGGCTGGGCATTCTGGGGGCAGGAGGTATGGGGTCTTTCCCTGCCTTGTGTGGCTGGGGCTTGGGCTCTGGATGGCTTTGTGTGGATAGGGGAGCGCCAGCCTGGGTGCTCTAGGGGGGCTCTGGCCACGGGCACAGGTGGAGGACTCCAGGGTTCCTGCAATGGCACTCACCCCAGAGCCACAGAGGAAGTCTCTCCTAGGGAATCCCTGCACCATCACTCTCCTGCTGAGGAATCTCCTGTGAGCAAGGCTCAAGGAGAGTTCAGCAGAGGGCATTTGAAAATTCAAAGTATGCATCCTTTTAATCCTTTCAGGGAGCCTGTAAGGTGATATTGATGGTGATGTTTTTATTTCTTAGAATTATTTTTTTAGTCATTCACGTGAACTCAGAGCACCATATCGGTTTTCCACCTTAAGTACGAGGATTAAAAACGTTGCATAATGTAGGGCCTGAGTTGAGTGCCCCAGTGTCTTGTCACATCATGTAATTGGGAGTAATTGCCAGTGTGGGGTTTGAGAAAGACACTCGATGGGGTGGTGGGGGTGGCGAGGCCCCGTGTGAGCCCTTATTACCCTGGGAGGGCAGATCGAGCTAGGCAAGTGGGCTGCCCAGAGGGAGCGGCATATCCACCCTCCCTTACGTGGGCTTGAGCATCTCAGCCTGCGTGTCATCTGAGGGGAACGTGGGCTGCTTTGGGTGCTGCAGGTGTGCGTGGGGGGATGGGGACAAGGCTGTTGCTCCAGGCACACAAGGCCTGTTCTATTCTCTGACTTGCCCTCTTCATTTTTGGGGCAGAAGTGTGCAGGTTCTTGTATCTGACCCCAGCTCCTCAGTTTCTGAGCTGACAACTGCAGTAGCATTGGTCAGAGATCAGGTTCTCTCCTGGGAGGGAGCTGTAGGTTGGGCCGGAGGGCTCACCTTCCAGAGGGTGTGGCTCGTCAGATAGCACTGGATCTGTGCTTGTAAAAACACAGCCCCCACCCTGGAGCTGGGGTCATGCATATGAGTGAGGGTCTGTAGTGGGGGAGGAAGACCCTTGGTGCTCCAAGAATGACTGAGTCACATGGACATGAAGATGATTTGAAATGGTCTGCTCTGTTGGGCACTGTTGTAGCCCCCAGATAAGCTGCTCCTTTGCCTTTCTCCTGTGTGGGCACTGTCCAGCCACGCATGTCACCTGCTTCCCACACATTTTGATGCATCTTTTCTGGGGTGAGGGAGGTAGGAGAACAGAAAAGAATCTGGCTGCTCCTCAGGAGTTCCTGGCTGAGTGGTTTGTGGCAGCTCCCAGGGAGGAGTGTGGGAAGGGAATGATCAAGTCCAGTGATGAGCAGTGTAATGTTTCCTGGGAATTTGCCCATCATGTTCCAGGATCCTCTGTGCTGCCAGCAGTGGGCTGGGAAGGCACAGGACATCTTGATTCGCTCTCCTCAAACCATTCTCAGTCTTTTCTCTGTCCTCTGTGGTCACCCCTCTTCTCATGTGAGGGAAGAAGAGATGAGATTCCTGTCACAGCTGTGACCCTTCTGTCCACCCCAGACTCATTTTCAGTTTAGGATCTTGGGCTCAAGATTTCCAGATGGAAGTCCCGGGATACTTGATGTGTGGGTGTGGCTGACTAGGGGCCAAAGGCTACTCATGGGCCATCCCATCTGAGTCCATTGCTGAGGACAAGCTAAAATAGAGGGTGTCTATGTGTGATAGCAGGAGGACTTGGGTCCCCCCAGTCTGTTTGCTGGTGCCAGCCACATTTCTAGACCTTGTGATCATGTTTCTTTTCTGGGACCAAGAGGATTGGGGAAGAAAGGAGGAGCCTTGGTTTCCAAAACCTTGAGTTAGATAACTCCCAGCTAGATTCCAAAGTCTTCCAAGTTCTTGGAAATCTCCTTTGTGATTTTTATTTTTTTTGCAGTTTTTGGCTGGGGCTGGATTTGAACCCGCCACCTCTGGTATATGGGGCCGGTGCCCTATTCCTTTGAGCCACAGGTGCCACCCTCTCCTTTTTGTTTTATCCCCCAAATTGGAAAACCCCTCAGGGAATGAAATTTCAAAAAGCGTGAGCTGAGAATTTCCTGAAGAAGAAAATGTCAGAACCATTTTTAGTGAAGGATTCACTACTTTTACAATTAGATTGAAATAAAAAAATCTAATTAGAAATTGAGATTCTGGGTGGCACCTGTGGCTCAAGGAGTAGGGTGCTGGCCCCACATACAGGATGTGGTGGGTTCAAACCCAGCCCCAGCCAAAAACTGAAAAAAAAAAAAAAAGAAAAAAGAAAGAAAGAAATTGAGATTCTGCTTAAGAAAGCTGCTTTGGTTAAAAAAGAGAGGAGGAAAAAAAAAAAAGAGAGGAGGACTAGAGTCTTGCCCTCTGCTCTCCACCACCTTTGGTGGCTCCTGAGGTGCCACCATGCGACTCTAGGGCTCCTTTCCTGAGCCAGGTCCCCTCTGGGTGGAGGTGTGAAGATTAGGATCGTGAACTCTAAAATCAGACTGTCTGGGTCTGCCACTCACCAGCTATGTGACCTTGGGCTGCTTTCTAAATCTAGGTCCTTTTGCTCATCTGTGAAATGGGCATAATAAGACTATCTGCTTTGCAGATTTGTCATGAGGATTAAATTGGTATGTAAAACAATAACTTGCATACCTGTTCAAAAACATCATACACATACCAATAGGAAACTCCTGAGTCTCCAAAAGTCTCTAGCATCCAAAAGAATCTATTCTAATCATAAGGTGGAAGATAGATGTCAGGAGAAAGGTCTTCAACGTGGGGAGAGGTTACCTTCCTTCAAACTCTTGGGGTTACCTCCAGGTCAGACCAGCCCTGGTCCTGTGGGTGGTGACCTTGTTTGCAGGTGACTCACAGTGAGGACCAGCCTCTTTCCCCAACTCTGTCCTAGCTTTGACGTTCAATAGGATTAATCAGGGTGATGCGTTGTGTCATTCTCCTGCCTCTGCCTGGGGCAGGAAGGTGACTAGCTCTCAGTCTGGGCTGTGGCACAGCTCTGGTAAGGAGAGAGGGGTGGTGGCCCAGCCAGGAGACCTGTTTAGGTTAGGTGTGGACTGACAGGACACGAGGACAGGGTTGAGAGTCTTTCCTAAGGAGAGACCCTTGCTCCCTCTCCCACCCCTGCAGAGCAACTGAGTAATTATGGTAAAGTGCACGACCTCTGTTGTTCAGGCTTCTGCCCACTGGGTCTTCATTATACCTGGGGGAGTTCCTTTTATCCCTGTCGCACAGATGGAGTAGCTAAGACCACAGTTGAAGCTGTTTGTGTGGCTGACTCAAGGCCAGAACCCGAGGTCTCCTGGCCATGCTCTGAGCTCTTGGCAGGAGGTCTTGACTGCTCTCTTCCCTTGGGCACTGTTCTTGGTGCTAGCCTGATAGTCAAGGTGTGCTGGGGCACATGCTCTCTGAAGGACCTTCTAGAGGAGCAGTTCTCAATATGTGGGTCTTCCTCAGGTTGGCCTCCCAAGGAGTCATGGCACTCACAAAGTCCCTGTCTGCCCCTACTGGGTTTGGGAGCCATTCTGATTCTGAGCCTGTTGCTTGGTAAATACTCAGAAGTTTATTGAATATGTGAACAGTGTTTGGAGTTATTTCTCAAACATGAGTAAACTGTCCAACGTACATAGAACTTGAATCATGACCTACGTTACATAACCGGTACAGCTGTGTGTTCTGCTGTAGTGTGAAATGATTGACACCAGGGTAGAAAATAAAGATGACAAAATACTGTCAGCAGAGGCATCTTGTGGTGGGACCTTCCACTGCTACATCCAAGTAACCTCTACCAGCCCTAGAAAACCTTGCCCACCTCCTCTGTGTAGAGCAGCAGCTTGGCTTTCTTGATTGCCCTGTTTCAGGGAGAAAATCTTGACTTAGAAAATAGGCTAGCCTTCCAGAATATTCTTCATTGCAACTGCTCTTTTCTCTTGGGCACTGTTCTTGGTGCCAGCCTGATAGTCAAGGTGTGAAGGGGCACATGCTCTCTGAAGGACCTTCTGGAGCAGCGGTTCTCAACCTGTGAGTTGTGACCCCTTTGTAACAACGAAAATACATTGTGGCATTAGGAAGGTTGAGAACCACTGTTCTATAGCAAAGGGTTAGTAGCCTCAGCTCTATAGCTTTCCACAGGCTGACAATGGTTTGCTGTGGGGGCTTCCGGGGCACCTGTTTCCTGTAGCACAAAAGCAAGCCGCTTAACTTCTTTGGGCCCTGGGCTTCTTGTAGACTTGTTTTACATGTGGACCTGGGTTGTGGGCCAAAGCTCTGGTCTGTGGAGCTCAGGGGTCTTCCCTGGCAATACCTTTGTCCAACTGGTAGAGCTTTTCAGGGGGAGGAAACCACAGGCTGGCTTCATCTGGTAGGTAAACTATAGCACTAGGTGTTCGGCTGATTTCTAGAATTAGTATTGGGACTTCAAGGGCAACATGAATCCCTTAGATACTATGATGTACCATGCTAGACACAGGATCTGGGGCTCAGGCAGCCAGGAGGGGAGTTGAGGGGCGCCTCCTTGGTTATGCCATGTGCACTGCCTCCTGCCAGTGGCGTTTTCCCAGGGCAGAGCCCTGCATCGCGACAGTTCCTGTCCTGCTTGACAGGCTACAGCATAAGGCTCATGGAGCCAGCCCCCAAGGTCATGGGGACAGGGGGGACAGTTTACCTCATACCAGGCTGATGCTCAAGGTATCAACTCATCAAAACCAGATTTGGTTTTATTGTGGAGAAATTTCAAAATTGAGCAAGATTTCAAAACAGTTATTTCACAGATATTTCAAAATTGGAAGACCTAAAGCCCTATCCTGTCAACCTATCTTGGCCTGGGCGAGGCCAGGGTGCTCTGCGGCTTCTCACCTGTCCTCTCTCCCTAGCCTCTTGCTACAGCTCTGTGGGATTAAGTTCCAGGTATGAAATCTTGCCTGATCTTGGGCAGGGATTATTGGTTGTGCATAACAACATGTCCTGAGAAAGGGCCCAGGGCATGTCTGCTCCATATAGCATCCTCTTACAGCACTGGGACACTGGCCTCAGAGCCAAGTTTCAGACACCAGTCTCTGCCTGGCCGAGTGATGATGGGGAGGTTCTTTTCGGTCTCCCTACCTGAACAGTAGAGGTGATGATGGGTTATACCAGTAAGCCCCAGCTGGGCTGTGGGTCTAGGCCCCCCTCTCCTCTGGTAGCTCTGCTCCCGTCCTCATGCACAGTTTCTCTTCCTAGAGTGCACTGGCTGAACTGGAGCAAACCCAGCCCCCCAGCACACAGAATTCCTCCTTCCTTATAACTCCTTTGACCCGTCCACTGGGCACAGGTCCTGCCTTGGGTGTAATCTCTCCGTGTTGTCCCTGTGGAGATTAGGAGCCTAGCTATTTTCTTGCTCATCTCTCCCCCACAGCCCTGGCCATGGTATGTGTATGTTTCTGGAAACCACAGACATGAAAACAACTCCCCAGCATCACAGTGGCCTATGTGGGTGGGGGTGGAGGGGAGATATTTCACGATCATATATTTGTCCTTGAGTTTGAACAACTTTCCTTGGGAACTGGCATTGAGTGCATTTCGGGAATCTTCACTGTGCTCTGGTACTTGTGTGGTCTTTTCCATCTGAGAGTTGCCTTGCTGTAGCTGTCCTCTAGCTTGACGTGTGCTGGGACTCAGGTGAAGGACAGGAATGGGGCCATGGTGGGCCTGCTGCATAGATTCCCATTGCATCCCCTGCTCCCAGCCATTCCTGGAGGCAGGTTGGGGTGGGTCTGCAGGGGCTGGGAAAGCTCAGCCAATGCTATGATTTTTGCTGCTGGCTGGGTCCACATGTGTGCAGATGTGGCCTCTTTTTTCCCATTCTGGAAATGGGCCCCAGAAAGCCACCACCTGCCACTTCTGTTGGGCGGGCGGGAGGAAGCTTGCCCTGCAGATACTGTGAAGTCTGCAGGTTTCACTCGGTTGGGATTTGTCACCTGGCAAACAGTCAAGTATCTGCCATGCCTGGCCGTGTCAGCTGCAGCCTCCACGGCCAATCCGCATGATGAAGTATCCAGTCAAGTTTTGGCAATTCCGAAGGTGTGGCAATCTTGGTTCTTGCAAGGGGCCAGTGGGGAGCATTGCGACAGAGGCCCTTGTGCTGGGCCTGCAGGACGCCTAGGAGGGAGGCGGAGGGTGGAGGGCGGCCTTGACAGTTGACATCTGTGTCAACAGTGCCCAGTGACACACGGGGGAGGACGAGCCTGCACTTGGCAGGCCAACAATGAGCTGATTGACAAAATGAACTTTCCCCTCAAAGGCCTGCCATTACCAGGGGAGCTGGGCTGATAGGGGTCTGCCTGCTGCCCCCTGGGGGCTCCCCTGTCAGGCTCAGAGCAGGGGGAAGGGGTGAGCATTGGCTCCTGAGGGTCCTCTGGGAACCTGCTGTGGGGTGAGGGGCAGCCTGGCAGCATCTTCATATGCAGGAACAAAGGCCTAGTGGCCTGGTGGGGGTGACTGGGGCCCAGGTGGATGAGATGTCCACACCACCTCCTACCCAGCATAAAGAAGGTGGAACTTCATGGGCTTCTTGGGGTGGTGGGTTTGTTTGACCTCCCAGAAAACATGGCCCACTTTTGGGGGCTTGCTTAGGCACATTGCACTTCTGAGTTCAGTTCAGCATTGGGGATGGAAATATTGGCCCTTCTTCTTAGGCCCTGCCCTACCGCTTCTCCTGTATATATATTTGTGTGCATGTACATACACATGCAAATACCTGCCACTTTGCTTGCTGAGGCTGTGAAACTTGTGTGGACTGGAACTCAGACTACCCAAGGCCATGGTGCTGGGAATCTCTTTCTAGCTGTGGACATTGAGTCCCAGTAGGCCTCAGGTGATGGGACCCTCCAGTTGATTCTGCCAACAGGGACTGCCTCTCCTACATTTTTTTTTTTTTTTCAATGCTGTATCCTCAAATGAAATGAGTCTGAAAGGATCTAAATTACTCAACAGGGCCCTTAAAACAGGCCACTGCCTCTCTCAGCGTTACCATCTACTCAAGAGGGCAGTAGTGTCAGCTCAGCTTGGATCTCAGGATTGTTATGAGTTCCCAGAGAACATGAGGAGAAGGTCCTTTCAGAGCTGAGCAGGAGACTAGAATGATCTTCTAAAACCCCAATTTGTCTAGCTCAGCTTCTATTTAAAACATTTCAAGGCTCTGCTCTGGTTTGGATATTTGACCCTCTAAACCTCATGTTGAAATTTGATCCCTGATGTTAGGTATGGGGCCTAATGGGAAGAGTTTGGGTTATGGGGGTGGATCCCTCATGAATGGCTTGGTGCTGTAATGAGTTAAGTTCTTGCTCTATGAGTTCCCGTGAGAGCTGGTTGTTAAGAAGAAACTGGCGTCCTCACTCTCTTTTTCCTTCCTCCCTCACTGTATGATCTTTGCACATGCCAGCTTCCTTCATCTTTCACTGTGGGACTGTGAGCGGAAGATGCCCAGTCTTTCAACCAGCAGAATTGTGAGCCAAATGAACTTTTTCCTTTCCTTTCCTTCCTTCTTTCCTTTTTTTGCAAATTACCCAATCTCAAGTATTCCTTTATAGCAACACAAACAAATAGA
This sequence comes from Nycticebus coucang, assembly GCF_027406575.1. NCBI lineage: Eukaryota > Metazoa > Chordata > Mammalia > Primates > Lorisidae > Nycticebus > Nycticebus coucang. The sequence goes on from NC_069796.1 coordinate 33,450,270, forward strand.
ATTTCCTTCAATGGGTAACACTCAGTGGTTCTCAGCACAGAGACCACAATGCTTATCAAAGTTCAGCCTCTGCTCATCTCAGTTCTTTGATGACACACTCTGCCCCTGTCTCCGTGCTTTGTGGCCTCTCTTCACAAATGCGACATACAGAGGCCTTGTGGTGGGCTCGAACATGGAGCCTATTGGCTCCTTGGCTGGGAATGCCTTTCCTCCCATATGTATTCTACTTTTCTTTCCACATACTTAACTCTTATTAATTCTCCAGTTCTTACAAAAGTTGTCCCTGTAGATATTTTCCACCTTGTTTTTTTATTTTTTATATATTATAAACATAATTGTTTTATAGACTGTGAGAAGATTCTGTTACACAATGATAGAATTATTGTGAGTCTATCTTAGTCATTTGTTTTGTAATGTCTTATTTACCCATGTACCTGGTTATTTTTGATTATATGCTGGTCATTAATGTTAAAAAAAGCTATTTTAGAAATAATTCTTTCAGAGAGGTTCTATTTCATTTTCTTCTGCTGGGCTGTGGGGTACTATCAGGTTAATTCAAACTTGAGATTCCTTAAACTCTCAGGTTATTTGAACACAAGCTGCAGGCCCCCAGGAAGGATACTTCTGGTTTACTTCTGGTTCACCCTTTGTGGCCTCATCTTACATGGGTGGACTTAAGATTTGACTTTTGTCCCCTCATCCTAGGAGCAACTATGGATCACGTTTATCTAGATCAGAAAATATGCTCAGGGCAAAGGTAGATTCGAATTCTTGACTTAATTTTTTATGTCCTTACTTTTCTGTAGATTTTGGCCTGGTAATTCTTCCTGCACTATCTTACTAGCTTTTTGATTCTTTTGAGCGTGCTGAAAAATATTTTATTCAGTGTTTTTAAGGTATCCTCTGTAGGAGGTTGGTTCAAATTATCTGGCTTCTCCTAAAGGAGAAGTAGTCTCTTGGTACAACTGTAACTTCCCTAAGGCAGCCTTCTGTGAATTCCTGCAGGGATCTGGGCTCCTGGTTGCATCCTCTACTAGCCCAGTGAGGCGCTCTCTTTATTCTAGCTCTTTTAATGGTTATGCTTTGTCATTCATTTATGTGCTTATTTGGTGAATGCTTCTCTTTCCAGGCTATAAGTCCATGCAGGCAGGGGAAGGGCCAGTGTCTGTTTTGGTCACCATTGTACCTTGGATCAGAGTTTAACACACAGTATGTACTCCAGAGCATTTTCTGATTGGAATGATCTCTACTTTCTTTAGGTCAGACAAGTTTGTTTTTATTGCAACTTTTTGGCTATTCCTTTGAACATGCAGTTCAGTTTTTGTCTACCTTATATTTGGGATCTTTTAAGGGCCAGGATGACCCTAACATGAATGTAGTTAAGAACATGAGCTTTAAATTCAGAATGTTCTGGATTTTATCCCTGATTCTTTCTAGCTATATGGCCTTATTTGAATCTCTTAACCTTTCTGAGCTTTAATTTTCTTGTCTGTAAAACAGGAAAATGCTCATGTCTATTTTGTTGGATTGCCTGAAGGATTAAATGAAATAATATTTAACATAATGGGTGACTTTGGTGGATGAAATAGGTTGGTGCTCAGTATTCATCCCATCCTCCTCCTAGTAAACCTTCTTGTATACAAATGTTAAAAACTATGTGCCTCAGATTCCCCACAACTAAAGTTTGGATGCAAATGGATCCTACAAGTTAGATGCATTTGTGTAAGGGTTGGAAGGCAGAAATGAGGTGAATACTGTCTTCCTGCTGCCTTGGTGATAGCATGGCAGTAGAAGGTGTGGCCCTGGAGAGAATGAGTTTTCCATGTTGGAGTTCTAATGTCTGGTCACTAGTCTTGTGGGTACTAAGAGAGTTGTGGCAGTGACAGTGCTTTCATATTTCTTCATAGTAGCTGTGGAAGTATGTTCTTTAAAAATGTCTTAACACTGTAATTGGGTAAATGAAGGGAAGGCTATGTTAATTAGTAGGATGTAAGCACTCCAATTTGTACAAATAATCAACACATTGAATCACATAATGGCATAAATGTATTTATATGCAAATTACTTAAAAAAATAAAAGAAAAAGAAATATTTGAGAATTTATAGGTTCTTACAGCTTGTTGAATTTTTTGGAAAAAATCAAGTTGTAAACTTTTATTACAAATTAAAAATGAAGTTTTTTTTTTTTGCAGTTTTGGGCCAGGTCCGAGCCCACCACCTCCAGTACATGGGGCTGGCACCCTATTCCTTGAGCCACAGGCACTGCCCTAAAAATGAAGTTCTTAAAAATCTCAACTAGATACAAAATAATTAAAAAAACTTTAAAGGTATATTGAGAAAAACCAGGCCTTTTAAGAAACATGGTGGTTACTACTAAAAAAGACATCTTTAGGTAGAACTAATAAGACCCCATGCTGCATAGATAAGGCAGATAGTTTTAGTTATCTGGTCAGCATCACTGAGGGGGCTGCTGACCTTGGGTCTGTCTCCTTGATTCTCTTTATTCTCTTCATGGGCGTCCTCTCTGGGCTATCTTTGGCAAGGAGGGTCCCTGCAGAATTATGGTCTATAACCCCTATACATACTCTATTTTGCTGGTCTACCTTGTTCTCCTGCACGCTGGCTGTCCGCACCTTGGTAGCTTCTCCCTGCACAAGAGGGTTGGAATACTGTGGTCAATGCCCATTCAGTCTCTGAGTGTAGAAAGGTGGGAACTTTCACCTGCGGTACCACTGGCATTGTTTGACCTGGCCTTCAGGAGCACTCTCTGATCCCTCGTTCTTTTCCCCACTCTCACTATCCTGGTAATTCTGCAGAGGACCCCTGCAATGTGGAGAGTGTTCTATAATGGTTAGGGGCTGCTGCGTCTTTACTGCTTTGAACTGGAACTCCACCAGGGCTGTGACATTTGCTACGTCTGCACCCTTTTCTCCTTCAACACCCTCAGTCTCCACAGTCTCTCCATCTCCTACACTGTGAAGGTATTTCCTGGGGTTATTCTTCTTTACGGCAGTCTGTTGTACAAGTACATCTTCCTTGGTGTCATTCCTGTTGATGAAACCATGTTCATTTCTTGCATTGAACCCATTGAACTGTTCCCCAAACCTTCATTGTGATGATATTCTTGTCCCCACTAGCAGGTGCCACACTGATGTGAGGCCACCCGGGCCACTGCTACCGGGCTGTGATGTTGGCAGCCATGAGCAGGGGCGGTTGGCACTGCTGGGTCTCAGCTTTGCTGCTCATGGTTGTGGTGATGGTGACTGGGGCCGACTGGGGCCAGCTGTGGCAGCTGCAGCTCTTCCTGATGTGGCAGTGAGGCTGCTCAGGGCTTTCTGGGGTCTGCTCTCCTTTTCTACTACTGACTGAACTGGTGGTATGTTCTTGCCAGTAATTTCAGTAGCAGCTTCTTGACCTTACTAAATCAGGTATAGGTAAGTTTCTGGGTATAACCCATTCTGAGGCACAATTCCAATTCATCTATGAAATTCTATAAGTTTTCTCCAAAATATAGTGGTGGCATAGGCATAGGAAAACAGTTTTAGTGATTTCTACTCAAAAAGGGGAGACAATGGAAAGGAAAAAAAAAGCATCACTGGTCCTAAGCAATTTTGAAATCTAGCCAGGCAAACTTCATTTGGCTTCAGCCAAGTTGATTCTTGGCTCTAGGTTCAAGGCTCTACCTTTTTCATTTAAAGGTAGCAGGTATTTACAGATGGAGGAATATTATTAGTTTGTTTATTACTTGGAGAAGTTTGGAGATCCTGTAGTCTTTTTTATTCTTTCATTCTCTTTGCCCTTTTGGTAAAAACTGGCTATGTTTCTGCTGATAGAGTGTTCTTAAGAACCTTATAGGCTGCTCCTCCTCCACAGCTCTCTCCTAGGTAATCTCACCTCGATTTTCACTTCTGCTGAGATGGCTAAGGAGATAGTGCCTTACACCCTTAATATTTGCAAAGAGCCCTTTGTGTGACTGAGTACTCTGACCTTCTTTCTGAGGTGCTAGCCATAGGTTGTCAAGACACGCCCTCAGTTTTGCCCCTAGGATGCACTTTCTTGATAGCAAACTCTTAGGGTTTTGATCATCTGGATAAGCTGAGAATTAGCCCAAATCATCAAGTCCTGATTCCTTTTTGCTTAATAATTTCTCTTTCAGTTTATCACTTTCCTTTTTTCATTTTATCATAAGCAGCAAGAATGAACCTAGCCACACTTTCAATATTTTTCTTGGACTTCTGCTCAACTAAATATCGAAGTTCATCATTTGCAAGTTTTGCTTTCCACATAACTACAGGGCACAATTCCACTAAGATTTTTTGCCACTATATGATAAGGATCCTCTTTCTCCCAGTTTTGAGTGACGGTTTCATTTTTCCTTCTGAGCCCTTGCCTGCAATACCATTAACGTCCGTGTTTCTGCTAATAATCCCCTCACAGCAATCAAAGTGCTCTCAGAAGTGACATAGGGTTTCTCTGCCACATCCTGCATTCTGAGTCCTTTCTTAATAAGGTTGTTAACGTCCGTATTTCTACTGGTCTATATGAGGAAATCCAGGCTTTTCTATCATGCTCCTTAAAATTCTTCTAGACTGTGCAACTGTCAGTATTTGTTACAGCTGCTCCCCAATTCTGATACTAAAATCTGTGTTAATTTCCTATGGCTGCCATAACAAATTACCACAAGAAAGTTTATTTTCTTACAGTTTCTTATCTTATGGTTTTGAAGGTCAAAAGCCCACTGGACTGAAATCAAGGAGTCAGCAGGGCTGCCTGCCTTTCTGGAAATTCCAGGGAAGAATTCGTTTTCTTGCCTTTTCTGGTTTTTAGAGGCTGTCCTTATGCTTTGGCTCACAGACCCTTCCATCTTCAAAGCCAGCCAAATGTGGAAATGCCATTTGGGACTTGAGGAAAGAGGATTCTTATTATATGGTCGGTGATGTCTTTCTTCCATTGTATCACTCTGACACTGGCTATCCATCTTCCATATTTAAGAGCCCTTGTTGATTACATTGGGTTCACCCAGATGATCCAGGATAATCTCTCCAACTTAAAGTCAGCTAATTAGCAAACTTAATTCCATCTGCTACCTTAATCCCCCTCCGTCATTAAACATGAATATTCCCAGGTTCTGGAGATTAGGACATGGACACCTCTGGGAGGCTGTTATTCTGTCCACTACACCTACCTTCCAGATTGGCAGGTCAGCTCCACGGGGTTCTGGAAATTATTCCTAGAGGCCCACATACAGCCCATTTTCTAGCTCTTTCTATGATTTTATAAGGATCCAACTTCCTGACCATGGGTACATTTCTTACTCTTGTGGGGCTGCCATTTCTCATTCTGTAAAATGGGGTGATGGCATCACAGTCACAAAGTGGCAGTGGGGAGCAATGGGGATACTGACTCATCTACCAACCCTGGGATGGGCATGCTGTGGGGACTGAGCAGCTGCTGACCAAGAGGGCTTCGAGGGGGTGGCAAGAGCAGCCAGGGGGCCTAGGAGCATGCTAGAGCCCACTTTCCCCCACATGCCACTTTCTGTTCAGAGCTGCTGGTGGTCGCCCTCTTGGGGTCTCCTTTCTACCGTCTGCATAGTCATCTTTCTTTGCACAGGGAAGGGCAGGTGGTGGTGCAGGGGTGGAGGTTGGCATGGCCATGCAGGGGGGACTCATGGCAATGGGGACATTAGGGCCTCTGGCTGCTTATCTCCAACCCTGCCTGCACCCAGTGGCTTGGCAGAGCTGAGGTGCTGCATGTGGTGGGGAAGGGCCTGTGGTTGGTGAGCATAGGGATCCTGGCAGAGGCCAGCCAGACGTGTGCCCAGGTAGAGGTTTCAAATATATGTGCCTGAACTAATCCTGTTATTAGCTGGATTATCTCTTCAAACTGAGAACTAGCTTCTGTGGGTCCCAGATGAGACAGGAGGCAGAGTGACAGGCCCCACCCAAGGCATGTGCTTGGTGTCAGCCTGCTGCCTGCGTGGCATCCAGGAGGGACTCTGCTCCTGTCTTGGTCACTAGCTCATTTACTTGTTCACTCATCCGTCAAATAGTCCTTGGTGCTAGTTGGGCACAGGTCTGGAGCTGGATGCTAGGACCCTGTAGGTGAGCAGATGGGTTCTCATGGACCTCAGTCTACAAGGGGAGACAGAGACCAATGGAAGACTGCAAAACAGTAAAGCAGAGGTAGGTACAGAGAGATGGGCCGAATATTCGGGATGAAAGGCTGAGAGGGAGCAGGGGGGTGGACGGGGACCAGCAAGTGTGGAGGCTCTGAGGGTCCAGCTGAGGCCGGTCCAGAGGTGATATAGGCCCCTGATGCATTCAAGGAGAGGAGTGATGTGAGTGGATCTGGGTATGATGTGGAGACTAGTGTCCGGGTGAGACACTGAGGCTGTGTGTTCATTCATTCATTTCTCATTCAGCAGATACTTGTGCTGTCACTCTCTGCCAGGCCCTGTTCTAGGGGCTAAGACTACATCAGTCAACAGATAGACAAAAATCCCTGTCCTCTAGGAGCTTGTGTTCTAGGAGAAAGAAGGGTTAGATTTGGAAGAGATTGGGGGTGGAGGGAGAGAGAAGGAAAAAGAAAGGAGGGAATGAAAATGCACAACCATAATAAATAAGTGGATGGTACAATATGTTAGAAGGACAGAAGGCTGCAGAGAACAGACAGAGTGGCCTAGAGGTTTAGGATGTGCTAGGAGTGCACAAGGGTATTCTATATCTCACGAGAGGGTGAGATTTGAGCAAAGTCTTGGAGGTAAGATGTTATCTGTGTAAACAGGGAAAGAGTCTTTCCAGATAGAAGGGCAAGAGCAGAAACCCTGAGGCTAGAATGTGGGTGTGTTTCAGGAACAGGAAGGGGGCCCGTATGCTTGGAGTGATGTGGTCTTGGAGCAGGGAAGTGGACAGGAAGGGCCATAGACCCCAAAAGGGGTTTGTGGGTAGAGTTCAAGGAATCTCTGAACTTGGATGGGAAAAAATTATATCTTTATTTTTTTCTTATTAGCCATTAAATTTGGCACCCCTTTCAACTATGAATGTAGTTAAAAAATTTTTTTTTAAACAAAAAGCAAAAAAATGACAAAAAAAAAATATTCCATGGAAGTATAGAGAGACCAGTGGCTTTGTCAACAATAGAAATTAGATTGTTTTTTACTTTTGATAAAAACTTTCAGATATCTTGAAATATTTCAGCTCATTACTGCTTTGAAATTATGCATAGTGGTATCCATGAGATCTTACTATTTAATGCAGGCATATCACTATGTCACAAATTTTATATGTTTATTATTTTTAAATTTCAGATTAATATGAGGCTATAAATGTTTAGGTTACATTGTTTTCATTTCTAAGGTAAAGTTCAAGTTGTAGTTGAGCCCTTCACCCAAGGGGTGTGCTGAACACCCTCACATTATATGCATTAGGTGAGAACCCACCAATCACTCTCTGTCTTTTCCCCTCCCCTTTTCCACTCTCCCTCACTTGAATATACTTGTATTTTTCTTCTGTGTGGGTGTGTAGTTGTTTATACATTGGTTTCATGTTAGTATTGAGTACAATGCATACTTGCTTTTCCGTTCTTGTGATACTTTACTAAGAAAAATGTGTTTCAACCCCATCCAGATAAATATGAAAGATGTAAAGTATCCATCCTTTTTTAGGGCTAAATAGTACTCCATGGCATACATATACCACAGTTTGTTAATCCATTCATGAGTCGACAGGCACTTGGGTTGCTTCCACATCTTGGCGATTGTGAATTGAGCTGCAATAAACATTCTAGTGCAAATATCCTTATGGTAAAATTATTATTTTTTTCTTCTGGATACATACCTAGTAATGGGATTGCAGGATCAAATGGTTCTTTGAGAATTCTCCATACCTCTTTCCATAGAGGCTATATTAGTTTATAATCCCACCAGCGGTGCAAAAGTGTTCCCAGCTTTCCATATCCATGCCAGCATCTGCAGCCTCGGGATTTTGCACGTCACAAATTTTAAAAAGTAAAACTATTTTAGTGTATCTGGCTGCATTTTTATGCATGTGAAACATTTCTCTGAGATGGGGTCTGCAGGCTTTACCAGACTGCCAGGGAAAGGTCCATGGCACAAAGATAGCAAAGAGCCTCTGATGTAGAATCTGATATCCCACCTTTACCTGGACTTAGAGTGCAAGGAGGAGCCATGGCAGGATTTTGAGCACAGGAAGGGTGAGGTCTGAGTTACAGTTTTAAAGTACGGTCCTGGCTGCTGTATTGCGCACTGGGGAAGAGGCTGTTACAGTGATCCAAGACAGAGACGGTGGCGGCCACTCAGACTAGGGCTGTGGCAGTGGAGTTTGGGAGAAGGGGGTGAGCTCTGGATGAATTTTGGGCCAGTAGGAATTGTTGCTGGATTGGATGTAGGCTGTGAGAGCCTTCCAGAAGGACTGGCTGCAGTGGTCTTGCTGCCCTGTGAGATAGATTGTGTTGGGCTCTGCTTAAGGAGGTCTCCCGAGGACGCGACATTGGAGATGGACTTTATAAGGTGTTGGCTGGCGGTGCTGACTGTGAGTTCTGCAGGGACTGTATGTGCCTCATCTACCCACCCTGGAGCCTTAACTAGGACCCAGTGTGGGTCTTCATAGCAGGCCAATGCCAGCATGAAGGTGGAGGGTCCATGGGGCTTCCTAAATTTCTGGTTAAAGGTAGGAGGGATGGCTTTGCCATGACAGAGGTCCTGCCGTTCAGTGGAGAACTGGGGCAGAAGGCAGGTGGTGATATCTAAACTCCCAGATGAGAAAGCCTTCTGCCTATGCTGAGAGTGGGAAGGAAGCTTTCTGCTGGCTTCTCAGTTCTCTGTTTAGCTGGGGTGACTGATTGATGGTAGTGGTTTTAATAACTCCGTAAACCAGGGCTATTCCATGCAGGATGAATTTGGTTGAGATGTAAATATTTTATATCGGAGTATTAACTGCTTATTAAAAGTGTATTGAGACTTATATGTTATATGGATATAATTATAGACATCACAGAGGGGTCATTTGCTTGTTGGAAACATCTCTAACGGAGCTGTTAATCCGGAAATGTGTGTCCTGGAGTCAGCTGGCCTTTAGGTGGAGCGTTTTACTTGTCTTATTAAGCAGAAATTAAACACAGGTATAAATGCTGCTGGAAATGCAGCTCCGTTTTCTGGCCCCACCACAGGCAGATTGCATGGAACTGCCAAGCCCTGATGCGGCTCGCGGATATAAAAGCAACCCTTCTGAGGCCGCGGGTTCTTCCTGGCTGTGGTGATAGGGGCGCCCAGAGGAAAGTGGGGGTGGTTTGGCTCCTCCAGGGGGAGCGGAGCCTCACTATGGGGAAGGGAGAGAGGCCCCTGCCGCTGCCCCCCACCGCCAGTGGTCCAGGATGGGTATCTGCTGTGCTGACCTGTTCTTCCTGCGGCTTGGACAAAGTTGCCACCTTGTCTGGGGGCAGTTTGGAACCTGATGCAGGTAAGTGGGCAATGTACAGTTTTTGTAGTATCTCGAATTTTTCTCTATATGAAAAATTCAATCTGTACAAAACTCGGGGCAGGCGGCACATGAGAAAAAAATATTTCTTGAATGGCAAAAGGGTGTTGAGTTTAGGGGGGCAGCTTGGAGTAATGCAGCCAGCCAGCCAGGGTACCGAGTGCCAGGCACTACCGCTAGGCACGGGTGAGGGTGCAGTACAGCAGCAAGTGACAGAAAAGCCCTGCCTGCATGGAGCTGGCATTCTATTGTGAGTGGCAAGTATCAGACAAATAAACCGTGTGTCCAAGATCAGCACACAGGAGTAGTTTTGTCAACAAAATTTAAATGATTTCTCCATCTTTTTTTGATTGTTTAAAAAAATTTGTTGTCTTAAAATACACGCACAGACACACGTCTCAGCGTATCCATCATAGTCATATCTTGGTTTTCAGGAGAATGAGCAGCTGCTGTCTGTCTGGGGAGCTCACAAGCTTCTTTTTACTATTCTGCATGGAAATCTCTCCCTAATGGTTTTTTTTTTTTTTTTTGCAGTTTCTGGCCAGGGCTAGGTTTGAACCCGCCACCTCTGGCATATGGGGCCAGCGCCTTACTCCTTTGAGCCACAGGCACTGCCCACTCCCTAATGTTTTATTGTGTTCCATATTCCCTGTTCCTGAAGGCAAGAGAGTGTGTGATACACTTTTGTGGTAACTCTGCCTTGTCACCATGCCTGCTCTGGGCTGTGAGCTCAGCTGCTCTCTGAGGGTAGGGTGCACTGTGGGTCCTGCACTAAATGCTCCCAGGGGCTATCCTGTTTGAGTCCTTGGGTCTGCTTTTTACAGTTTACTCTGGCCTCCTTGTGGCCGGCTGTCCCTCCCAACTTACTCTCTCACATCTTGTCATATCCAGATACTTTTCAAGCACTCACTTGGAAATAAATACCGACTGTGTCTTCAGAGAGAAGGCTAGCTAGCAAACTGATAGACAACTTCATCGTTTCTGCCTTGATATTCCAAGACCTGTCATTTGTGACTGGAGTCTCATGCTGTGAACAGAGGCATATCCACATCCAGTGTTGATGGACTGGTCAGGGCAGCAGTAGAGTTGGCACAGTGGTGGCTCGGGGGGGCATTTCTGGGATGGAGATGGGGGAACAGGAGGGTCTGAGGGTGTCCAGGTCCCAGCCCTTTAGAAGGGGCATGTTTCTGTTATGAGGGGGGCCTCTCACGTGTATGGACCTCCCAAGCTCTCAGGCTGCAACCTGTTGTCCTATGGTAACCAATAGCCACATGAGATCTGTGAGCACTTAACACGTGCTGGTGGTACTGAGAAACTGAATTTTAATTTTTTTAGATCTTAATTTATTTTAAATTAAAAAATGCCTACAGCTTGCCAGCAGGGAGGAGAGAAAAAACTATAAAAAGATAGATGTAAGGATTCACAAAGTTCTTGGGAAACTTTTAAGTATGTTTGGAACAACTTGGATATGTGAGTTTACTTTCACAACTGTAAATTTTGTGAGATCTAGATACTGATCAAGTATTTGAGGAAACCTGGCATCTGAATTGAGATGTGCTATAAATGTAAAATACATCTTGGAGTCTGAAGGCGTAGTATGGGAAAAAAAGAATGTAAAATGTCATTAATTTTTTATATTATGTAGTAGAAGAATATTTGGGCATATTAGATTAAATATAATATTAAAATGGACTTCATCCTTTTCTGTTTACTTTCTAAATGTGGCTTCTAGAAAACTCGAAATTACCTTTGTGACTCTCATTACATTTCTGCTGGACAGTGCAGATCCAGGCCCTTCCCTGACTCTTGTTCAGGTTCGAGGCTGTTACATAATTTTATGTGGCTGAGGTTGCCATTTATTGGACACTTCCACGTGCCAGACTCTGTGCTAAGACATTAACATGTTTTCAATCCTCCCCAGAGCCCTGTGATGCAGATACTGTGACCCCCTGTACAAGGTTGCTGAATCTCAGAGTAGTGAAGTAACTTGCTCAAGGTCGCACAGCTAGTAGGGAGCAGAGCTGAGACCCTCGAACTGGATAGGACTGGGTTGAAGCCTTCCTCTGACCATTATATTACACCTCCCTACTCTAGCGCCATGAGTTAAATACCCACCTTGGGGCTTAATATCCCAGACCAGGATGTGCCTGTAGGTGATCCCAAGGACCATTGTCATCTTTGGGAGATCACACTTGAATTCCTCCTGGGAGGGGATCACTTTGGAGAGGAGGTGAGCTCTGCAGGTACATGGGAGCATCAGCACCCTGCTCTGATGGATGAGAGGGCACTGGAGGCACAGTCTCCAATTCCAGCTGCAGCCTTGTCCCATTTTGTGGCAGAATGTTTTCACCAATGTCATGAACTGGAAGGGCCAACGGGATTGTCATCTCCATTTTGCAGTGAGCAAACTGAGCCTCAGAGGGGCAGAATGATTTCCCTGAGATCACAGGTAGAATTAGGACTAGAACTTGGGGTCCGTTTCCAAATTCGAGTTCTTTCCACGAACTAAATCTGATTCCAGGCAAAGATAAAATAGTATAGAAGGTATCACAGGACTTATGGTTTGGAGGAAGGTACCAGAATATCACTCTTCAGTGTTCCAGAAATGCTTCCATTGGGACATAATTTCTTTTGAGTAAGTCAGCCTGTGAGTGAGGGGGTTTCTGAGATCTTCCTCATGGGCAAAGTGCAATGGCAGTGTAGCGAAGGTGAAAACCAGGGTAAGGTGGTGAGTTGGGCAGGCAGGACTGCTCAGAGCAGAAGGGATGCAGCAGCGGAGTGAGCCATGCCCAGTTCCATGTTTTTTATTTTTAATTGACACATAATTGTGCATACTTATGGGTTACAATACGATGTTTTGATACATGTATACGTTGTGTATTGGTCAAATCAGAGCAATTAGCATATCTGGCACCTGAGTAACTTACCATTTCTTTGTCATGGGAGCATATAAAATTCTCTCTTCTAGTTATTTTGAGATATACGACACCTCCTTGTTGACTATAGTTACCCTACTATGCATAAGGATACTTATTCTTCCTTCTAACTGTAATTTGGTATCTATTGACAAACCTTTCCCCATCTTTTCTGCCCTTCTGCTCCCCAGTCTCTGGTAACCACTCTTCTACTTATTCTGTGAGATCAACGTTTTCAGATTCTGAATTTGATTGAGATCATGCACTATCTTTCTATGCCTGACCTATTTCACTTAACATAATGTCCCCCATGTTCATCCATGTTGTCTCAAATGATAGGATTTCCTTTCTTATGGGTGAAGAGTCATTCATTGTGTATACCATATTTTCTTCATTCATCTTTTGTTGAACACTTAAGTTTATTCCGTAGTTTGACTATTGGGACTAGTGCTGCAATCAATGTAGTGATTTCTTTCCCTTCAGCTATGTACCCTGTAGTAGGCTTGCAGGATCATACAGTATTTTTAATCTTTCGAGGAACTTCTCTGCTGTTGTCCATCATGGTCATACTGATTTACATTCCAACCAGCAGCATGTAAGAGTTCCCTTTCTCTGCGTCCTTGCCAACACTTGTTATCTTTTATCTTTTTGATGATAGCCATTCTAGTGGGAGTAAGGAGATACCTCATCACGGCTTTGATTTGCATTTCTCTGATGATTAGTGATGTGGAGGATGTTTCCATATGCCTGTTGAACATTTGTATATCTTCTTTTGAGACGTGCCTATTACCTCATTTCTTTTGCCCATGTTTAATCATTTTGGTATTGAGTTCCTTGCATATTGTGAATATCAGCTCTTGTCAGATGTATAGTTTGCAAATATTTTCTCCCATTCTGTACATTAGCTCTTTTTTGATCGTTCCCTTTGCTGTATAGAAGCTTTTTGGTTTGATGCAAAAATAGACACGGTATTATTACTTTTGTTGTCTATACCCAGGTCATAAAGCTTTTCCTTATCTTTTCTTCTAATAGTTTTATAATTGGGGGTCTTACATTTTTTAATCCATTTTGTTTTGATTTTTGTATATAGTAAGAGCGAGGGGTTTAATTTCATTCTTCTGCATGGGAATATCCAGTATTCCCAGCACTTTTATAGAAGAGACTGTCCTTCCTCTAATATGTGTTCTTGGCACCCTTGTCAAAAATCAGTTTGCTGTAGATACCTCGATTCATTTCTGGGCTTTCTATTCTGTTCCATTGATGTATGCGTCTGTTTGATGCCAGCGTCCTGCTTTTTTGGTTACTATAGCTAAGTACTGTATTTTGAGGGCATGTTGCGTGACGCCTCCAGCTCTTTGTTTTATGTAAGCCTGCTTTGGCTATATGGGGGTCTTTTGTGGTTCAGATGCACATTTGGCCTTCTCTGTAACATCCCTGTTGTTGGATATCTCTGTCTTAAGGACCCCTGATTTTCTCCTGAAGCCTGAGAACAGATGACTGCCAGGTAGGATTTTCTTGGAGAAAGCAGATCTTGAGTTAGCCTGGATCTTGTCTCTTGGCTCAAGGCTTTTGGAGCCCTGGGCTGTATCCTGGCACTCCCATGGACTGCCATGGGAGGGCAGTTGCTTCACCTCTCTGAACTTGTTTCCTCATCTGTAAAATGGGGCTTTACCTTGCAGGGGATTTAGCACAGAGCATGTGAAATACCTGGCATCCAGCCTGGCAGCAGGTGGTGTAGTGAACACCTGGGCTCAGTTGCATGCAGACATCTGAGTGTTCTTTTGGACCCCACCCCCACCCCCTTGCCTCTCCACAGAAAGCAGATGGGCAGGAAAAAAGCCGCAGCCTGGAGTCCTAAGCCTGGAAGGCAGGAGACAGGACTGTAGAGTTTTCTCTGGGTACAAATTACATGCCCAGTCGGGGTGCTTTAGTTTCCTCACCAAAAAATTTGGCTGTACAACAGCATGCCAGGAAGAGATCTGCAGAGCTACAAAAATGCAGAGGATTCAGAAATTGCTCCTGCTGAGTTGGAGGGAAGAGACACCTCCTACCCCAGCAAATGCATGTCTGCTACCATCTTGATGCAAAATTAGTTTCTCAAGGGGCTGGCTTGCTCTACCAGACATTTTCTTACAAATATCAGTCAAGTGGGAACCAAAAGGAATTCTTTTCTGTTTCCCTGTGGGCTCAAAGCCCCTAAGGGTAACCTTGTCTCCCAGAAGAGATTACAGATTCTGGATCATGTAAACCAGGGATATCCAACCTTTTTTTTTTTCTTTTTTTCTCTGTTGCACATTAGAAGAATAAGAGTTATCTTGGGCCATACATTAAATACACAAACACTAAAAATTGACTAGCAGTCAAAGAAAAAAAGTTCTGTGCATAATTTTTGTGATATTCGAAGGCACAAATAAGCAAAAAAAGTCCTCATAAAATCAGTGTGTGGCCCACAGGCTACAGGTTGGACACCCCTGGTGAACATACTCTGCCAAGGAAGCATCTATGGATATCCTTCTCATTTGATTCAAGGTCAAGAGCCTGGCCAGTCCTGCCAGAGGAGGACCCAGAGCCAGGCCCTGAGGCTTGGAGCAAGCTCTTGAGAGCCAGCCTTGCCGGGAGGCAGGGATGATTGTGCCCAGCTGGGGCTGAGCATAGCTCTGTGGAGCCTCTGCTTTTCTCCTCTCCCCATTCCCCAGGATCACTGGGCATCCAAAGGCCCTTCCTGGTAGGATGTGCCTGGGCAGAAGGCACGTCCTTGCCCATTTGTGGACTGCTGCTGTGCCTCAAGTGAGGACCCTTCTTGAGAGTGAAGCCACACACAGCAATCCAGCAGAATGGCCCTCTCTCCCTCTGTCCTGGGCCAGACCAAGAGCTGATGGCAGTGGGGTCCTTGCCCTTTAAGGAGCTGGCTTCTCAGCTTGGCCTGGATTCATTTAGCCCAGGCAGCTCTGTGACTCTGCTGTGGTCGCTGGGTGATAAGCAGAAATGCCCAGCCCTTCCGCCTTTGAACTGAGCGCTGTCTCTCTCCCGCCTGGGAGCTGTTTTGAACTGTCAGTTCCCAGGGATTAGATGCATGTTTAGGCTGGATGAACTCATGAATGAAAATATTTTGCTTCGTGCTTTTGGCAATGGAGACTTGCATGACGGGCCCCCTACTCTCTCTTTCTCCCAGCACCACCTACATAACAGGGGCCAAGGCCCTTGCAGCAGCACCCAAGCTGCCTCATGAGAGTTAGGACAAGGCCTCTGTGCTGTGATGGGACCAGGTGAGCACTTTCTTGGTATCTTTTTTCTGCTTTGTGATACTGTCCTCAGCCCAGGATGGCAGAGTGGCAGACCAGGGTCTGCTGTGCTGTAAGAAGGAAGGGGGTGCAGCCTTGGCCCTGGGCTTTTGGGCTTACTCAGCTTTGATTTCAGAGCCCTGTGCTGCCTGGACACTGAGTGGGTGTGGTGCAGGACTGAGTCCTGTTGTCTTGGAAGTGTGGGATCATGGAAGAGGCAGGAGGATCAGAGTTCAAATCTCAGCTCGGCCTCCTCTTAGTTGTGTGACCTTGAGAAAGTCGTGTAACTGTTCTACTTACACAATTTACAGGTGAGAACACTGGGATCCCACATCTTCCTTGCCAGAGCCTGTTCTGAGGGCTGTTACTGTGAGAGGTGACAATCGTAGTGCTTGGCATGAAATTGGTATTACTTCACTGTCCTTTTCCTGTATTATTCTTGGGCTTGGCTAGACCAACACCCCTTCCATGCCCCATCCCCAGAGAATGAGGAAGACTCAAGGGGGGGAGGTGGTTATGGGGCCTCATTGTGATGGATGAAGTCATCAGCTCTAAGAGAATTAATGCTACAATTTAGAGGTTGATGCTGTTGCTGGCTGGGTGACACCATGGCTAGTCCCTACCATCGTGTGGCTCTGGAGCTACCTAGCAGTCTGAGGTCCATGGTCTTGCTACCACCTCATGGTAGGGGATTGCTGGTTCCTTCCTGTAGCAGACATAGGCTGGTGGCTACTAGAATGTGTTCCAGAGTGTAATGGATTAGATTGCTTAGTGGCCATACGTTCAATTGGGGATCAAAACAAGGCATGGGCTGGGAGCTGATGACCTAGCTTGGCTGGCAGGTGCGTGTACGTGTGCATATACCTGGGTATGTGCCTCGGGGGAAACCCCTCTGTGCATGTGAGTGCATGTGCATTCGTGGTGGAAGTGGGGCTGGGATTATTACTAAGCTTTTCCTGTTTCAACACTTGGTGAGTGGCTTTCTCAGTAAACAATTGTTTTAAAAATGTCATTACTTTTAGAAAAACGGGGAAAAAATAGAGATTACCACTATCCACATTTTGAAGTATTCCAGTTTTTTTCTATGTATACATATGTGTTATTTTTCTTATAAAAAAGGGCAACTCATTTTGGTAACTGGCTCTTCTCCCTTGGTGACTTCTTACACCTGGCACTGTCTGTCACCTCTGCATGGTGAGAGTGATGGTCTGAATGTGCTGTGGTTTGTAGAGTCACGCTCCTGTATTTGGACAAGTAGGTTATTTGTGAGTGTCAGCCCTCATGAACATGCTGTGATGAACACCTGGGGCTAAGCATTTTGGTGTACTTATGCAACTATTTCCCTAGGCAAAAAGCTTGGAAGTTGAATTTTTGGGTCAAAGGGTATGTATTTTCATTTTTCAGGCTTCTGATGCCTTTTGCTAAATTGCCTTCCAGAAAGTTTGTCCTGAGCCAAGTCCTCTTTCTCTTCTAAATATGTTCCCTTGGCCTGGCCTGAAGTTTCTCAAGGAACAGGAGAGGGACCAGTGTGTGAAAAGCCCCTTCAGGTCCCTGCAAAGTCTGTGAGGGTGCCAAAGCCATTTTACAGATGTGGAATTGAGCCCCAGGAGGCAAAATGACCAAGTGTGGCAGCCTGAGAAGGCCCGAGAACTGTGGCCTGGGAGAGCCAAAGGCATCTCAGGGCATGAGGAAGCCAGCTGCCTGCCCCTGTCTGGCCGGTGAGGATGAGGCAAAGGAAAGCCCTCGGGACTGGTGGGAAGAGCCTTGGCCTTTCCTCCTTGCTGGGCTTCCTCCCAACCAGTCAGGTGGAGTGAACAGGGCTGTTCTGGGTAGGGAAGCCAATGCTGAGGGCCTGGTGCCCAGGGGCTGATGGTCTAGTTGGGAGCTGGGATGCGGCCCTTCATTCCAGAGGTTAGGTAACGGTGCCTAAAGAAGGCTGTGTGATCCTTCTTTCAGTGGGTATTTATTGAGTAATCTACTATGGGCCAGGAGCTGGGAACATAGCGTGGATGAAGAAGATAAACCAGTCTCTGCCCTCAGGTAATCACAATCCCATGGGGACAAATGGCCAGTGACAGGAAGTGCTGACCAATGACTGCACTGGGGCTGTGGGAGCACAGAGGAGGGCAGCATGGGGAGGGCTTCCAGAAGGAGGGCACATCTAGGTCGGGACCTGAAGGAGAAGCAGGGAATAGGGGAAGGGAGTGGGATCTTAATGAAGGAGAGCTATGGAAAGGCCCAGATGTCAGAGGCTGGCTGATAGTGGCCCGCAGCAGCCCTGGGGAGGGCCAGGCCTTTGGAGGATGACAGGAAGCTGGCTTTCCAGGGTGGAGGCTGGCCAAGGGAGCCAGGCAAAGCACCCTGAGGAAGCTGCCCATCTGCGGGAGGTGTTGGTGTTGAGGGGGCAACCCCCCACAGGCCAGGCATGGCAGGGAGGGCAGGGGCTGTGGGAGGTGAGGTGGTGGTAGGGAACCTCATGGCTCCTCCCTACTCTGCAGTGCGCAATCTCCATCCATTCTGGGTTGAGTCCCTCAGAAGACCAGAAAGATGATTTTCAAGCTCAGCGTTCAGGAGCTCTGCACCTCCACCTTCCAGGAGGTCCTCGCAGGGCTCTGGGTGTGAAGGGAGCTAACGGTGCCTTTGCTGCACAGGGAGACCATGGCGGAGGAAGGCAGGCCCCCACCCAGCTGTGTTCACCTCACTCCCACTAACCACCCCTAGCAAGACAGTCTGACTTCTCACCAGGCAGGCAGGGCCTCTGGATTCGGCCTGCCCTAATATTGCCAGCTGCACGCCCTGTGTTTCAGTCTGTTCACCCCCTGAATGCTCAGGACCTGCAGCATGGGACTGCTGGATGAGGGGCTCCCCAGCCAGTTTGCCCTTCCTTTGTGTGTCCCCACTTTGTAGCAGGCCTAGCACTTTGTAGGGGCTCAGGACCCTGTTTGTGAAGGTAGCATCTCCTGAAGAACTGGCAGGCATTACCCCACGTGCTCTTCCCACCCTTGGTGCTGCAGAGCAAGGTGGGAGGAGAGCAGAGGGATGCCGCTTTCTGTGTAGCAATGTAGGGTGGCTTGGAGCACAGGCTCAGAAGACAGCTCATCTGGGGGAGGCCTGGTCTACCTCTTACTCGCTATGGAACCTCTGACAAGTCACTTAACTTTCCTGAACCTCGGTTTCCTCCTCTGCTTAGTGGGGGCAAACATATGCCTCATGAGAGTGTAATGAGCATTAACACAGATAATAGATGTGTAATCGTCCTGGTCCCCGGGCCTCATATGGCCCAGTCTCTGCAAAGCCAAGCAGCCAGAAGAAATTAGAAAGCTGGCCCTATATTGTCCTTTGAGTGAAAGTCAGAGGGTAGGAGGCCCTTTCCTGTGCCCTGCAGCATACTTGAGCCCCCGCCCATGCAGTTTTCTGCCACCCATAGCTCACAGGGTCTCTTCCCACCCCCAGCTTTTCCTTTCCTCTCTGTATGCCCCAGCCTCAGCCCGCTCCCAGATCCTGGTCCTGCATCCGGGAGGAGGCAGGAATGGGCAGGTAGATGTAGAAGGATCCTTGCACGTGGATGGACGTGTCCTGTCTTAGATTCTCCAGGCCCTGGCCTATTATTAGTGTGCTATAGAATTCTGTAAGCATTTGTGGAGTGCCTATTGGAGGTCAGATAGCAGATTAGATTTTAATTTCCAAAAGACACTATGAGGTGGGTGTTGTTAGTTCTATTTCACAGATGAGGAAACCAAAGCTTGGAGGGCAGACATTGACTCAGGTTGCACAACTGGTTAGAGCATTTGTCACCCACATGTATGGTCATTAAGTGTCAGCCAGGAGCCAGGCTGTGTGGGGAGCTCTCAGGCAGAGGGAGCTGTCAGAGTCCTGGGGCTGGCAGGAAGACGTAGAGGAGGGAGCAGACTGGAGCAGGTGACAGGCAGATCCTAAATGCACAGGATTAAATATTTACGTTAGGCAAAGATGAGGGTTAAGTGCCTCAGAGGCAGGCGAAGGGAGAATGGAGGGAATTGCTGGTGGGGAAGCCCGGAAGAGCTTCTAGAGAGCAGAGGAGAGGGGACCACCTTTGGGGGCTTAGAGGAGCCAGTGAGGGGCTGGGGCAGGAGCAGACTCAGGCTGCATCTCCTGGGAGATGCGTGCAAGTGTGTGGTGGCCCAGGAATGTGGGAGCTGCATACCTCTGTGCAATTAGCTCGGCTCCTCTGCAGTGGCTGCAATTAGCCGCAGGCAGGAGACAGGACTTCCTGTGGCCAAGGCCACTTCTGCACCTGGGGCGGCTTACCTGGGCTCCTGCTGTCCAGGCTTGGGCCTGTATGTTTCCGGCAGGGGCAGCCGAGAGGCAGGTGGGTAGCTTCCACCTCAGCAGCAGCAGAAGAGAGCTGTCCCCCACTGCTGCTCAGCCCTATTTAGGTTTTCTGTCTGGCCTGGCTGAGGAAGGTCCCTTGTGTCCTCTCCTCACCTGTCAGGGGAGGTCCCTGAGCCCTTCTCACTCTGGCTGACTGCGGGGGCTGCTGGCAGCACCCTACAGAGGGTTAGCACCTGTGACTGGGCAGTGAGTGCCTTGCATACCTCTTCCTGTGGGGGAGCTCAGCGGCAGGAATATTCTGAGAATTTGGCTTTTTGAGGAACCCAACCTATCCTGTCTTACCGAAAAATGTCAAAAATGAGATGGTTAATGCTGCCGCTTTGTTTCTCCTTAGTGTTCAGGTAATATTACTTTTATCATCTAAGTTTATCAGCAACGAAAATGATCACCGTCTTTGTGTTTTTCCTTTTTTTTTTAAACTGGCCCTACTTGTGTCTCTCCTAAAATTATGAGATAGTGAGTGTGAGAACTTGGAAGCAGGAGTGTAATTCTTCCCATTTTGCAGACAAAAAAACCCCCTAGAGGTTGGAAAAGCGAGACACTTGCTCAGGGGCACCCTGGGAAGCTGACAGTGGCCCAGGGTCAGCAACATGCCAAGCGCTCAGGCTTTAGCAGCTCAGCTGGGTGGGGCCAAGGCTGGGATCTGGGTCCCTCCCATCACACCACGCTGGGAAAGAAGGCAAGTTGCTGTAGGTTGTGGCACAAGGGAGGGCTGTTGGTATGGAACCTGCTGCAGGTGGCAGAGGGGTGGCACTGCCCTGTGTGGGGTGGGGCTCAGTGGTGCTGGGCTTGGGGCACAGCCTGGGGAAAAGCTGGCTGCCCAGCCTCTTAGGCCACCAGCAAGCACACGTGGAGTCCCTGCTTCTTCCATCTTCCTCTGTACACCACAGAGCTGGAAAATGGTCTAAAAATCCTGGGGGCAGCGGCTTTTCCCAGCCACCCCAGGACAGTGAGCGTGCTCACTGCTAACTGTGAGCGGCACAGGCCTGAGGCTGAAAAGCCCTCAGGGTCTGCGGGGTACCAGAGGACTAACTTGTATGGATGGATACTATGTGGTACATAGGAAGTGTCTAGTATGTACTGGGCTCAGACTATCTGTTCACTTGGTATCAGTGGCCATTGTTATTTTAAATACTATTATTAAAAAGAGTAACAGGGATCTGGCTGCCCTAGGACGATAGTACTCCACGAATGACAGCTGTCATTAGCCATTGGTACCACATCTTCTGTATCGCCTGACGCGCCTAAGCCGCCTTCAGGAGGAGTGGAACACAGTCGATTCCCACCATACACAGTAGTTATGTTCTATGAGGTCACCTGCAACACGGAGTTAGCAAATAGGTAACACTACGCCTAGGGGAAATACGGGTTTGGTTCTTGGGAGTCTCTAGTCACATTTTGGTCAACTGATCAATATGGAACCTTGTTTTGCGTGTGTTTCTGTTTATAGCACCTTATTTAGTGTAAGTTGATTCATTAACATTGATCTCTTGGCCTGGAGCACTGTAACTCAAGCTTATCTAACACATTTTCTCTGGTCTTAAATTCCTGGCCTCAAGCAATCCTCACGCCTGGGCCTCCCCAAGTGCTGGGAATACAAGTGTGAACCAGCCTGCACCGGCCCTAACACATTTTCTCTGTAAGGCACATCATAGCTACCTTGCATTCAGGAACACCAGACTTCACCATACTTGGGAGCTGTTTTCAGTAGCAAAACAAACAAATCCCCCACAAAAATGCAAAAATTGTGGCACTAGAGAGGATCCAATTTACAGTATGAGCTGAAACAAGAAGACAGAGTGTGGTCCATTCAACCTCAGCTGGAAACTTGCACTTCAGGTGACTCAAATTTTTCACTACTCCATATTTGTTTACAAGTGACCACAAAAGCAGGATATATATTGATTTGGGGGCGGGGGGAGTTACAAAGAGTTTAGCTAAAGTACGTGAATTTGTAAATATGGACCCTACAAGTAATGAAAATCCCTTGTATATGGTAGATTAACCTAGCCTATCTTGGGGTTACTGAAGTTTGGGGGGTGGCAAACAGAGCCTTTGAGCCATAGGAAACACAGGGAGCTGGGGGAGAGCCCTGTGGCCTGAATGGCCCTGTGGCCAGCACTGGCCCAGCCCTGAGTGGAGGGAGGCTGGGGGCTTTGAGGACTGCAGCTGAGTCTGGATGGCTTTGTCCATAGTAATCCTGATGAGTTTTCCGCATACCGTACTTCAGCTGTTTATAGCAGTATGTTTATGTGGGTGGGAGAGATATATTTATTTTTATTCTTTGGACATATTTTGAATCCAAAATAAATGAGAAGAAACTTATCTTTTCAGGATTTTCACTTTGTAAGCCCCTTCCGTATCCTGCCCACATTGACAATGGCAGAGATGGGAACGCCATTTGAGTTGGTCATGTGTTAGGTAGGGGCCCAGTCATGTGTGAAAGCGAAGGGGAAGAAGAATGGGGATGGGTCTGAACTGCCTATTCCCCAGTAGAGAATCCACCCAGGACTGGCTCAGAGAAGAAGATGGGGGTAGGGGAATAGGGCCGGGAAGGATTGGGATAGGCCACCCCGAACTCCTAGGCCTCTTGGCAGACTTACACTCCAAGAATCCTCTAGAGTTGTGTTTTCAGATCTTTTTTTATCTCATGGCACACTTGAACCTATAGTTAAACTTCTGTAGCACACTTATATTGATCAAAGAAAAGAGTAAAAAAAAAAATATTTATGTTGTTCTTTGAATTTATTCTGAAAATAATTTAATTATCTTTAAAAATTTTTGCAGCATACCTAAGCTCCTCTACGCTGGTTGAAAACCACTGCTCTAGAGGCTGAGTTTGAGATTGTGGAAGGTCCCTGGGTTCCAGCCACCTCAGTTCTAGGTGCTAAGTGAGGCCCACCAGTCACCACACAGCAGGGCTGGAGCACAGGCCTCTGGACTCTCAGACCCGTGCTTCTCTATATCAGCACAGTGTTCCTGCTGTTCTCTCTCACAGAGGCACACGGCCAATGGTGGGAGGGGATAGTTTCCTTATTTTGTTAAAAATTGCTGTCGATCCTGTGGAAAGGACCGTGGGCAAGGAAAGTGGGCTTTGGAGTCAGACTGCCCGGTTAGAATCTTGGCTTAATCAAAGACTGGTTGTGTAAACTGGGGCATGTAACTTAACCGCTCTGTGACTTGGTTCATTTAAAAATAACAATAATACATGGGTCACTATGAAAGTTTTGAGACAGTATGTGTAATGGTCCATTAGTTCATTTCCAAGAAACATAGTCCACAGCATTGTTCCTGACTCATCCATGCAAGTTTCAATTTGCTTGGCTTATTGGTGTTGCTGGGAGGGCTTTATTTGTTTCCCTCCTGTGGATTTTACATTTGATTTTTGTGTATCTCGAAATGTTTGTAATGACCCATGTACCTGTTACTCAAGGTTGCGCCGAGGATGTAACTAAGTAATATTTTAAAAGCATTTAGAATAGCACCTAGCATAAAATAAGAACAATGTGAAGAATGAGTGTTTGTAAAATAAGTAAATAAGTAAAACTTGTAAAATTTCTGCGTGATCAAGAACAAGTGGTCTCAGATTTCAAGGCTTTGAAAACATGGGATTGCTAATGATACCTACCACAAAGGGTGTCAGGATGACTCATGCTGCATCATGTGCTTAAGATCTTAGCCGAGAGCAAGCTTTAAAACACTGTCAGTAGTTTTTATTATTGGTATTATTAATTGGCATCCATCTCCTCATTCAGCTGGCAGTCTCTTGCCTTGGTTCAGATGAGAAGAAGAGAGAGAAAACATGAAAGATGGGCCAGGAGGAAGGGGATGAGCAGACACTGCTGCGTCTGCACTCCGATGAGGCCAGAGGCGGTTCTGGGCTTCCCCTGGTAAAGACCCTGTTACCAGCCAGGTGGCAGGTCCCCTGGGAGGAGACGGAAGCTGTTCTCTGTCCTCCAGCCAAATCCTGCAGGGAGCCCATATTCCTCACACCCAGGGACCCCAAGAACCTACACTGATCAACAGTTGTTCCTTGGCTGAGTCTTTTGCCCGGCATCTAGACAAACGTGTGGCCCTGGGCACTGCCAAGGAGGGAGAACACCATTTGGAAGAAGTATATGCAAAAAAAAATTCCCTTCTGAAGTTCTTCTGGAAGGCTCAGGATATGCTTCACAGGAAGCGTCAGCACAATTTTCTAATCAAGTTGAAGTCCGTGGCCCGTAGTTAGAAACAATAAATGAAATGCAATTTGAGCCAGCACTTTGCTTGAGTCTCCATTTCTGGAAGTGGGTGTGGGTGAGAAGCTGGTCTTTCTGAGGGAAGAACTTGACCCTTGACCCTGACCATATAAGCCCCCAGCCTCACCATCAGCATGCAGGGGGTGGGACCCTAGGACTTTATTTTAGGTAATCATTGCAAATCCTGATTTTGAACTGTCAGGTCAAAGTCCACACTTCTCTGTAAATCAATGCACACTATTAAGCCCACTCTTTGTTTTTTCTCCTTCCAGTGCCTTCTACCTACCATGCTTAGAGTTTAGTCTTGGAGATCATTGTTTAATCAATATTAAACCATTCACGTAGTTTAAGTGTTTACTTATGTGCTTTGAATCATTGCTTGCAGTAAGAACAAGTGATGCCCCTAATCTGCCTTCACTACACTCCCCAATACCCTAATTATGTAATTTAGAAAAGAACATTTCCTGACAGCAGTTTCTCAGTGTGCAGCAACAAATGCCGACTGGGGACAGGACCAAACAACCTGGTAATAGCTAGCACATGGAGCCTGCTGCCTCGGTCCAGGCGGCCCTGGCTTGGGGCAGACGCCCGTCCATTTGGGTTAAGGCTTTCAAATGATGGCATATTAGTGCCAGCAGAAGTAATTCCACATGAAAGGAGCTGAAGCTAATAGCCCATCTCCAGTCTCTCCTAGTTTGTGGAATAGGCCCTCATGGCAAATTGTTACTGACCCAGGCAGTCAGGCACAGATAGCTCACCCAGCCAGTGAGACCAACAAATCCAAAGATGTGTCCAAGAGGCCAAGGTTTAGACCATGCTCTGCGTTATGTCCTGGCCAGCCCCCACATTTATGGTCCAGAGCCTAGATCTGAGTGTTCCTAATTTGTCCTTGTTCCTTTGGGGAGGTACGTTAGAAACTGGTGTGCCTGTTCATTCAAGAAATGTAGATATTTGAGGGGCTACTGGGAGTCAGGTTGTGTGGTTGGTAGAACCCAGGGTTTCAGGGTGTATCTGCACTCATGTACCATCTAGTTAGCATAGCTGTTTCAGGCAGAAGGAATCCTGAATGCCTTTCTCTTCTTTGACACTGGTCAGCCACTGAGCATCCTGAGCCCCTATTTGCAGAGCCCAGCTTGCCCTTCTCTAGCCAGGAGAGGCCTAAATGCTCACTGACCCAGCTGCTTCCTTAATAGGAATGAAAATCTACCTTTTCTGCTTCCCTTTCTCCCATGGAGACCTTGGTTCAACAAATATCCTGTTGCTATGGAAACTTTTCAGAAGGCTTTGTGGGCTCACCTGTCTCAGCAGGTTGGTGAGTGGGCATTGGGGCATTGGTGAGCAGCCATTCCTTGCGGGTGGAATCCAGCAGCTGTGGGATTGTGTTGCTATGCCGTCATCCAGCTGCCTCGGGCCCGAGCTCTTGAAGGTCCTAGAGGAGAGGTAGGGGACAAGCAAGGATCAAAGTGAGCTACAGAAATTTTATCTGTGACTCTTAAACCAGTGAGTTAGCCTTTCTAGAAATGCCAGTTTGCTATAGTGATGGAAGTAGTGCCAATCGCAAAAGTTGTTTTTGTGGTTAGAGTGCCTGTCTTAGACAAACAGGGTGAGACCAACCTGTCCTGACTCCCTTCTAAGGACTAGGTGTTGTCAGCCCTGGCCTCAGGAGGGGTGACAGCCTTTCAAGTGGCCATTTTGCCTTGGCATTATTCTGGGGACCCAATGGCTTGGCCTGATTGGAGTGGCACCTCGCACTCCAAGAGAAAACCCACTGGTGGACTTACCAACAGAGATAGGGCTACTCAGGTACGGCAGATTTTGGAGTGTGAAAGTTCCCCTCTTGGGCCAAACTCACAATAGAGTGTTCTTTATGGAGCCTCTGTCACCCAGAGTCTCTGATTGCGGGCCCGGAGGAATCTGTTCCTTTCAGGACACATTTTGACTTGGGCCTCAACGATCAGCACCCCTGAAAAATTTTCTAAGTGACAGAATGGAGGCCCTTTCTGTAGCCAGGGTGCTTGTGTAGCTTGTTAATTCTCAAAGTGTTTTACAAATATTTATCCACCTTAGGTCATTTGCAAACCTAACCCTGTCATCCCACCCCAAGGTTGTCCCCTCAGCTGGGTTGCCCAAAATGAAGTCAGAAGCCTTGGACTGAGAATTCTGCGTTGGCAGGTTTTGAAAAGCTGACCTGAACGATTTGTTTATTTCTGTCTAGTCTGTCCTTCTTAGAGTTCCAGAATGTGTCAGGACTTCCTAGTCCAGACATGCAAAGCCCTTTGCCCTCCCTGCCAGAGGTGAGAGTATTTTATTTATGAATTCATCTTAAATAACTTTAAAACTTGCTTTTAATTAAATGAAGTCTCTTTCTTTGGGATTTTGTCAAAACACCAGAATATGTAGGCCCTAGCTAGCAATGTGTTTTAGGACAGGTAAGCTTGCTTGCTTTCCCTTTGGCTTGCTTTCCCAGCGGCCCACTGCCCTGAGTTGATCGGGTTACTGGCTTCAAAGTGGCCAAACCTGAATCTGCCTCAGCTCCTGGTCAGAACTTCTGACTAATGAAGGCTGACCCCTGGTGAATTTTCAGAAGCCAAGACTTGCCTACACCGAGCCTGCTCTGCTGATAAGATAGGCCTTTGTGTCTGGCAGGCAGGAGGGTAGCAGCTTCAGTAAGGTCCGTATCAAGGTGATACTAATCCTCGGGCTGGCTAATGTTTGCCAAATAAATAGCCTCATTAGGAAGGGCTATAAAAGTCTGATAAGATTCTTCTAATTATCCCCCAAAGCACAAATACTTGGGGTTTCAGTTTAGTATAATGGGAGACATGGAGAAAGAGGGAAGGATGTGTGTGAGTGACTATTTTCCAGCAATGGCTTCAACACTAACAGCGCACATCTAGTATTTCATATTTTGCTTTGCAAAAGCAACAAATTGCCAAGCAGAAGAAAAAAAAAAGACAATGACATATTTTAGGTTACTATTTCACCTTTGCAAATCAATATACAAGCCATTAAAACTACATTTTTCCATGAATGATAAGTGTAATTACCTCTTCTTGCCATAAAACTTGTCCTTATTAAATGTAAATATTTAAAAATGATTGAAATATATTTGAAGGGCACTTTATAGGTTGATTTTATATGCTGACATCTGGGTTGCCTTTCCTAAAACACTCTATTTCTTGGAGAGTTATTAAATTAGTATTTTGAAAGGACTAACACTAGACTTGTTCCTTGTTTCGATTTTAATTTCGTACATATTTAGATTTACTGGGAATTCAGAGAGGGTTTACGTTTAACTAATGCATCGTGATGTTTGTGGGGCTTGTACACATATAGAAGGCTTGATATTATTTGCAGAGGGAATCTTTAAACAATTAGAAACTCTACCATTGCATTTATTTTGTACCCCTGCGAAGTATAAGAGTTTAAGAATCAAGATTCCAAGATTCCTGGCTGTTAATGTTTTGTATGTCAATTCTTCTTGTGAGCAGGAAGATTGTTTTAAATATTTATCTTAATTTTAATTGTATATCATTTCAGATAGTGAATATCCAATCAGTTTCTTGGGGATCTATCAGAGGTTATTTAATTTAACTCTAAGAAAAATTCATACGGTGTTCTTTCAGCTTCACTCTTTGGAAGAGATTATTTTTTTCTTTAAAAATGCTTATTTTGGGTATCTTACTCCATTTCTACTTTTGGTAAGGCACAATTGTTCGAGTTCTATGATTTGAGAGAATTTCAGACAATGATAGAAAATCTAATTTTGAAAATAATAAGTTTCACTTCACATACATAATTCCAGATGGCAAAAAGACCTTGCCCCAAAATGTGAAAGCATTCAATATGAGAGGCTCAAATATTTTTTCATGATAAACAAATATTTCTGGGATGGATATATTTCTGATCTTGGTATAGGAAAGCAGCCATCCGTGCAAGCCGCGCTGGGCTACCTTTCAAGCCCTCTTTACTCTTTTGCTTTCACTGTGTTAAATCCTTGAGATGTGTAAAGATGTTATGGTAGGCAGTGGGTCAAGTAATCTGCACATGTAGCTTTTTATAAATTTTTCTTTGCAAAGGAAAATTTTTCTTCAAATAAATCCCCCCAAATAAATGGTTTGTAAAAACAAAAGTCTATTTGTTTTGAAATTGCACACAAGAAACCATGCTATAGCAATATCTGCCTTTATTTGAGTTGTGCCTGAGAAAAGAAATTTACCCATAGTCAGCGATTTCTCTCATGATAAGCCTTTAAAAAATAAAGTTGTCTCTTGGGAGAAAATAAACATCAGCGAAGTGCAGATATTTGTAACGAGGTGCCTTTATTCACTTGTCCAGGAACGGTTTAACCTTTGTTTTCTTATCTTCCCTCCTCTTTGTCTTTTTTCCTTTCTTTATAATTCTGTCCATACAAATTTCTGAACCTTCAGCATTTTAGAAATTTGTTGCTTTAAATTACATAGATACTTCTTGAAAGAGCAAATGTGCCATTTTTCTCGACTTGAAGTAGAAATTTTAAACAACTCTTGAAACTTGTGTCTTTTTCTTTTATCTTTTTCCTCCCAAAACTCTTGGTAAAATGTCTGGGGTTTGGGGGTATTTTTACAGTGCCACGGAAGGTGAGCAAATGAATGGGAACATGCGCCGATCACCAGTTAGTGACTTGGGAATTTTTCAGGAGGCATATTTTCTAACATTAATGCCTTTGTAGATTCCATCGACGTTTAGACATCAAAGGGCATGCAATTAATAATGGGCATCTGGAGGGCCGATCACATGCTTCCGAAGTTGAAGTGGTGAACGACAGGAAAATCAGCCATGGTCAGGTATTAGCTGTAATCATTTTTAACCAGCAACGAAGGCTTCTCTTTTGTGCCTCTGCTCTCAGAAATGCATGGGTTCCCATACAAAAGGTTCCCATAGACCCTTTCTTTCTAGCAGATGAATGAATAATAAATGATTTATAGACCTACATCTCCGTGTTAATTTAAATAACCTTAATTTCTCCAATAAACCAATAAATGTGAACCCAATTTTCTGTGAAGCCCCACATAGACACAATTCTCACAGGTTTGCCCCTTTGTTCTCATTTTCCAAAATAAATGAATATTTTTTTAGCACTGGGATAATAGTAACTTTCAACTTATTGCAACCAAAGGCGTCTTTACAAGTTATTTATTTCCTCTCTTTTATGGTTGCTTGTTTATCTTTTCCAAAGTGATATATGTTACCCAATCTCAAGTAATATAAGATAGGCAAGTATGACTGTGTTTAAGCTCAAAAACGTTCTAAAGATATGCAGTGCTTTAGGCTCTGAACACTCTAGCAGGTATAAAAACCTGCAACTCTTTAACAATAATTTTCATTTGAGTAGGTCACAGATAATAAAGGAACGCTTGTTTCTGGGAAATTAAAAAAATGACAGGAGGGGGAAAATATTTATTTGCTTGCTACATTGGTCAAATGACTAGTGGATATTAAAAACTTATAAAATAGACAGATGCAACCAATTCTCTTTCATTAACAACTATTGCAATTTCATAATAAAGTAAATGCATTTAAAAAGTGTCTACACTTCCCAGAAGCTGAAATTATCAGAGCTTGAGCCTGTTTTAAATGTTAAAAAATTGATCTTCTAATCAGCTACAGGAAAGATTTTTCTTGTAAATCTTTAGAGAACCGACTTGCATTTTAAAGGTTCTTTGGCTGTTCAGGTAGCAAAAATCTGATCAACTCTGTGTACATTTCTCTACGTTTGCCTCTTGACTAAATCTGCCCAGTCGCCAGCTTTGTTTTCCTTCTAAGTATAAGCCGTATCGGCAGCCCACTTTAAAGTTAATTTGAAGCAGGGTCTATATTGCCGTCAGCAAATATGTTATAAGCTTATTA
Organism: Nycticebus coucang; assembly: GCF_027406575.1. Classification (NCBI taxonomy): domain Eukaryota; kingdom Metazoa; phylum Chordata; class Mammalia; order Primates; family Lorisidae; genus Nycticebus; species Nycticebus coucang. The sequence goes on from NC_069796.1 coordinate 33,480,461, forward strand.
TTTAATAGTGATTCCAGGGTAAGGCCATCATCCCCTTCCTAAATCCAAATATAAAAGCTGAAATCGTATTTGTTAAAACTGTCATGTTGAATTTGTGCCTCAGATTGTTTTCCTGAGGCCTGCTGGGTCAGAGGCTCAAATGCTGCTCCCAGCTGCAGACACCCTGAGCCCAGCTGAGACTCTGAGCCACTCGAAACTCCTGCTTCCCCCAAACAGAGCTACGGCCCAGCCCGCTCATGGCTTTTCCACATTGTAAAATCATTTGATTTATTTGTTTGGTTTGGTTTGGTTTTTAGAAGCACTGCAGAAATTATTTCCTACTGGCAGAGAGGGCACTTGGTGTTACACTACATTAGTTTCACATCATTAGTTTAGGGTTCTCAAACTGAAAATTGTAAAGTATGTGGGAGACTTCTAGAAACCTCAGTTCTGACCAGAGCAGAACAAATTAAATCTGATGGATTCCTTTGGCTGTCTGTAACGCGTGGGGCGCGATCCATAACAAAGTGCTGTGGCGTTACAGAACGGCTTCCCCATTGGAATTTGGTGGTAGGAAATGGTAGTTTTTTATAAAAAGGAAAAATTCCTATGTTACCACTCTGGCTTTCAAAAAACCCCGTAATTTTATCATCACTGCTTGTAGCAAGAAGCCAAGAAGGGGTGCTGATGACAGCCACGACCCCTCTTCAGGCTGTCTCTCTCACCTCCACTAGCCGCTTCCCGCCCTACGCTCGCTCTTTACAAGTAATTCAAACCCCGGCCGCGGGACACAGGCCAGCTCAGATCAGACTGGCCCTGGCGTGGGGTCTGCCAGGGGAGGCGGGGTGGGGTCTTTTCCGGGCAGGGTCCCCTGCAGTGGTCCGCGCCCCACCAGGGAGGCCCAGGGGTGGACGCGGCGGCCGGGAGCGCTCGCAGCGCACGGCTCCAGGCGGAGGCCGGCTGGCCGCTCCGGCGCTGGCTCTTCTCTTCCTGGCCCCAGCCGCTCTGTCCTCCCGCGCTCTCGTGCTGCGGCGCGGCGAGGCGAGAGGGAGACCTCGGCCCCAGCAGACTGCAGCCGCGGACCCGGCGGCCCTCAGGTGAGCGCTCCCCGAAGCTCTCCTGCCACCTGTTGGCCACTGACGGTGCTGTCGCCGCCGGGAGGAGCCGCGCTTCCTAATTTCTAATGACTTCTCCGCGGCAGCGCTCCTTGTCTGGCCAAGGCCATAGGCTCACAGATCACAGCCATCTCCAGAGGTCCCTGAGGCTGGACGCCCCCTGTCTTTCCTGGGGCCCCATCTGGCCGGCCCACCACAAGTGAGCTCTGACCAGTCCCAGCCAACTTGCTCAGGAATGGGACATCCAGGGCCCTGCCTGTCAGGCAGCTAGAGGGCTGATGGAGGCTTGAGAGTAGGGCTGAGAGCAGAAGCCACAGCATCTTGGACCCTCCTGTGGCAGGTGATCTGGGGAGGGTTTGGTGTGCACTGGTGAAAAAGCCAGGGCTGGGAGCAATGGGCCGAGTCATCAGTTCTGTGGACAGAGTGGTCCTGACTTACTGCCCCTGCTTGGCCATGACACAGCCTGGCAAAGAGAACAGGAACCAGCTTGTCCACTGTGGGCTTTCTTGCTACCCTGTGTGGGCTCTCCCCAGGTCTCTCCTTTTCCTTTCTTCATAGGTGGCTTCCCAGAGTCTGGATGGAAGGGTAGCACAGGGGCTTCAGCCAGAGGTCAGCAAGAAGGGTGCAAGAGCTTTACAGGGAAGGACAGTGCCATGACTTCTTATCGGAGGTGTGGGCCACCCCCAAGTATTGTAGATGAGCAATTCTGTTCTAAGTAGCTAGATTACTGAACAGGTTTGGAGTCACCCACACAGTTAGCCTTATAACATAGTGTCTAGCAAAGTGGGGCTCTTGGTGGCTGTTTTGAGCTTTTGGTACAAAAGCCACATTTTTGAACAACTGTGGGCTAAACTAAATATCTTTTTGAGTCCTGAACAGACCGAGTCTTTGGGACAGATTTGGCCTGGCTTTGAGGACATGTTGATGTGGCTTGGTAGCAGTAAGTGTGGTGGTAATGTTCTCATTCCTGTCTTGGGGAGGGGTCTGGGGTCATGGCTTTCCCCTGACACTGTCAGAGGGGCTGAGAATCACAGCTGTTATTGGCCACAGACTGGCCCTTGGCCCAGTTGGAGACGCAGTGTTTTTTTTATTCCGTGGTAGTTTTATATACAAAACTGCGTCACTTTCAGCCCTGCCTGCCTGCAGCATGCGGGAGCATTAAACATGGCATCTGGGGGCCAGCGGAGCGTCCAAGCTTGATGCTGTTCATGCAGCATGACTGGACAGCTCTTGCACCATCGTGTGCCAGTGCTGGTCAAGCAGTTTTCATCTGGGCATCAGCTGGTAGCAATAGGGCGGCCTTACATCTAACCCAGACATGTTTCCTCTGCCCTGTAGAAGGGGTTGACTGTGAAAGCCAAGGGTGCCTGTTTTTAGGTGATTGTCTCCTGGCTCATCTGAGGCCAAATGTTCTTACCTCCTGGTCTCTGAGCTCATAGAGAGGGACTCTGGTATTTGGCCAAATGACTGTTGAGAACCCAGCCCTGAAAAGTTATTTTCTTAGTCTAGGGGGGCTCATGTGAGCCCTGGACTAGGGGTGATTTAGTTGTGTTTTTTCAGCTCACCTCATAATTTAATGTTGAAAAAATTCTTTGGCATGTTTCCTCCTGGGTGCCGACTGCCGTTAGAGCTGTTCTGTACAGAGAAATGCCCCATGGTCAGAAATCTTCTTGTTACACTAGGTTGTGCTTTTGGGACCTGCAAGTGGCTCACTGAAATCTCTTAGGCTGGTCAGCCAAGGAGAGAGAGAAACCTTACCTAGCTAGAACTCACATTTTTATGGAGAAGAAGGAATGTCGGGAAAGTCAGTAAACTTCCAGCCCTCCCTGGCCCCATGAACATGAATAGAAAAAGAAGAAGAAAAAACCCTAGCGGGCTGGTTATTTACTCCCAGCACAAAGGCAGCCTCCCCACCCCTCATCACCCCCCTTTTATTTCCAGCCACTCTGACAGAAATACATTACTGGCTGAATACACTTTCCCACAATACTGTCCATCATGCCGGTATTGGGGGACCAAAGGTAAGATGAACTTTAAACACACCTGGCACAGCTGGCTCCCGCCTTTGTGCTTAGAATGGCTGCCAGCCAGCTGGCTGGCCTGTCCCCATTCACGTGCTCTCCAGAGGAATCCTAACAGACTGACTGCTTTTTGTGGCCACGTATTATTCTAAAATCAGGCATTTAGCTGCATTGGGAGAGTCCTGGCAACTCCCTGGTAAGTAGGATCCCAGGCCTGTACAGCTCCAAAGACCATTCCTTGATAGGGAAGACTTTCTGGGATCCTCCGCCTCTTCCTCACCTCCTACAGCAAACAGAGCAGGTTTTTGAAGACTCTCATGTCTTTGCACCCAGTGTACCCAGTACCCAGCGTGTTGCTAGCTATGTGGCTGCTGTCCCTGTAGCTCTTGAAAATCTTTGTAAATAAGGAAAGTGCTTTATTGGCGACAATTCACTACCATCACCAAACTCCTCTCCCTCACCCCAGGCAGCTTTAAGATGCAGCTCAGCTTTGGACCTTTTTTCTGACTGGGTAGGAAATTACCCTGTCTGGAGGAAGAATGACTCCTGAGTTATCCTTGGTCATTCTCAGGCTTCCTCCTCAGCTGCTACAAGTTCATTTGTTTTAACTTTCCCTCTCCCAAGATAACATATTCCAGAGGGGAGTGAAATGAAAATGTGTGGGGAAGTCTTTTAAGTGGGAACATTCTTGGTGAGATTGAGCTGTTCAAGAAGACATTGATGCTTTCCTGGTTCACACAGCTGAGAGGTGATGAGGCTGTGGTGGCACTTTGGAGGTGGGGCTGATAAGATTGTTTTTTGTAAAGCACTGGAATCCTCTGTGATTATCAGTAGGGAAATTCATCAGGGTGTTTATCTGGAGGAGGAGGGAAGACAAAATGGATTTCACAGTTAATTGGGTAGCTCATTGTCAAACAATCACTTAGAAAGCATTTGTTCTGTCCATGGAGTATCATTGCTATTAGCCACTTAATTGCTGTGAGAGGCCATGCTCTGGGTCACCCCCATTTTAGAGATAAATTCAGCCTGCTTTTCTTCTCTGTGTGATCTCAGCATAGGCAGCTGAATGTTGCTTTGACTTCTGTGAGCAGATTACCACTCTCAAAGCCCTCATGAGTAGCCTGAGCTGAAATTGCATCTTGACCTTAAATGAGATTCAGGAGCACAGGAACAAATATGTTTGGAAGATCTAAAGGAAATGATGACACTGTCGTTGGAGATGTCAGGACCTCTCCCTGAATTTCCATGCCCCCTCCTCCCTCTCTCCTACATCCCTGCTTGCCCCGTTGGATTCATTTGGTGTTCACCTGGCTGTGACAGAGAACATTATGAAATTCCGGAATTGCTGCAGCAACTTGAAGACATGGAAAATGCAAACTCCTTACTTGATTTGTCCTGCCTTTTGCCAATGCAATCTCATGGAGCCGTGGGCGTACTAATGCCAGATCTAATCCAACTAAATAAATCTCTAAGAACATAAAATAAAAGTACTCTCGTGTTTTTCTTTTGTTTTCTGAACAAAAGGCATTCTTACTATATGAATGGTGTCAGATGCAATAATCCAGAATAAATCTCCTGGAAGAAAAATGCATCTAAAAGTGGATGATCACTCACTTCCCATTTTCCTGCCCTCTCATTTTTATTTTGGGAGAGTTACTGGGGTGGCTGCCGACAGCTCCTGTTGGCCAGCCAGGATTGGATCACGGGCTGGCTAGCGCCTGGGGTTGCTGCCAGATCTGCACAGGTCATTGGGCTCTAGCTGGGGAGAGTTTTGGGCTTTAGCCCTACGAGCCATGTCCATTCTGGCAGAAGGTCAGAAGACACCCTTTGATTCTAGGCCTCCACAATAGCTTGGCCTTCTCCAGGGGATCTTCTGGGTATGTTCTTGCCAAGTTCATGCACTATTCGTAGTTTGGAAGCATTTAAGTTCTACATTTCCTTTGGGCAGGTTAAATGTGGTGAGTCTGGGGCTGTCCTCTGCAGGCCGTGGATGGCTACTCTTCTTGAAACAACTGCTTATTCACGGGGAAAGAGCCATGTGACATGGCTATGGGGAAGAATACACTGGAGTATTTGCCAAATTAAGATGTCAAAAGGCCCTTTCAGAACTGAAAGACTCTTGGCCGTCAATGGTTCATCTCAACTTCACAGTGTTCACCCTATTCTGCAGTCTGTATTCCATATTTTTCCTTTTAGTACAAGTATTTGTGGTCATATATTGTCAGGTCTCTTTAAATACCCATTAATCTAGAATGGTTTTTCAGTCGGTCTTTGTCTTTTATGACCCTGGTGTTTTGTTAAGGACCAGGCAAGGATATTGAATGTTCCTCGATGTGGGTTTATCAGATGATTTTTCATGATTAGATTCAAATTACACACCCCTGGCTAAAACACTGTAACCTTTCAGGATATATCTGGACGGACACGTTATCTGTCTGATCCTCTGGTGATGTGAACTTTGACGTCATCCTGGTCAAACTGGTGTCTGGTTCCTATACTGGATAAACTGTTTTCCTTTGTACCTTTATAATGATTGGTCTATGGGAAGACACTTTGACATGCAAACATTCTGCTCCTCACCGAAATCCATCCCCTCAACCCCCTGAATTTAGCATCCACCACGATTCTTGCCTCAGCCAATCTTTATTACAAGGTCACAAATGGTGATTTTCCAGTTCCACTGCTTTCTCCACCTCACTAGTTGTTAGCACAATTCTCTCCCTTTTCCCTCTCTCCTTTCTTTTTTCTCCCCCTTCAGCTCCTCATCAGAGGACGTTCCTATTGTATGTTCTCAGAGATTCCTATTTTATTTGCTGGGTTATACTATGTTACTCTCATGATTTACTTTGTGCTCAGACTGTCCTAGGTTTAGCCAGTGAGATCCTCTTCAGGCTTGGCTGATGTTTCCTTTTGATGTGACACCATCATTATTTGGAGAACTTCTTTCTTTTCTGGCACTAACAAGATGCTCCAGGTGTGCTTATACCTTTCCTGCCCTAGTCCTGAAAGCAGACATTTTTACTAAAGAATCCCAGTTCCTTTTAGTGGGGAACAGTATTTAAAAACCAAGACCTAGGTGCTAGGTATGCCTAGTGTACTGGAGGGTCGTTGCTCTAACCCCCTTCAAAACTAGGATGGGGACACACACACACCCCCATCCATCCCACTTTTGAAACATACATACGCGGGTCATTATGAAAAATTTGAGACCCACAAAAATTCAGAAAGGCAAAATGCATGTGGATGGAAATAAATGAAGCCCTCCCAGCAATGCTGATAAGCTGACAGGTGAATCGGAAAGGACACTGTCGATTCTGTTTCTTGGAAGTGAAATAATGGACCATGGCACAGTCTGTCTCAAAACTTTCATAGTAACCCAGGTATACACACATTTGAAGTATATGTGTATAAAAATGTATACCTGTGGGTAGGTGTGCACACCCCTGGCTAAAACATTGTAACCTTTCAGGATATATCTGGACGGACATGTTATCTGTCTGATCCTCTGGTGATGTGAACTTTGGTGTATATATATATACACAACCTCATAGGTTCTTCATTGCCTCCCCTAGCCCATATTGTAACCTTTCAGGATATATCTGGACGGACATGTTATCTGTCTGATCCTCTGGTGATGTGAACTTTGGTGTATATATATATACACAACCTCATAGGTTCTTCATTGCCTCCCCCAGCCCATATTGTAACCTTTCAGGATATATCTGGACGGACATGTTATCTGTCTGATCCTCTGGTGATGTGAACTTTGGTGTATATATATATACACAACCTCATAGGTTCTTCATTGCCTCCCCCAGCCCATATTGAGTCTCCCTCTTCCATGTTTAGAACCCTGACTCCCAACACTGTCACACATTTACTCATATTCTCAATCTTGTACTTCTGTAAGATAGTTTTAAAATTGCTGCACCCATGCCACCACAGAAAACGAGTCTAATTAAGAGTTCACGGGTAGTTTGTGGTTCTTTTTCCTCTATACTGAGGGTACACAGTCAATGTAACTTTGTTCAAAAATTACTGGGATTAGTTCCTCTTTTCCTCTTCAGTGTGGTTCTGAATTTGGGCTCATTTGATATTTTTCTTTCGCTTAGATTTATTTGAAATACAGTTTGGTTCATTTCCTTCTGTTTGCTTTCAATTTGTTTTTTGTTCCCCTCGTCCTTGTTGATTTAATTTGACTTTGGATTGTGTAGAATGAATATGCTTCCAAAAGTAAAGCTATAAAAAAATGTACTCAGAGAAAGGGGTTACTTCTGTATCCTTTTCACTCCATTTCCTCTTCCACCCCCAGAAAGTAATAAATTTTATATTTTCTGGCTTTTCCTTCCTGTGTTTCTTTTTTGCAAAAATAAGCAAACACGTTATGTTTTGGAATTTCCTTTTCTTTCTTATATAAAAAGCATACTATATGGGTATATTCTTTTGTGCCTTGCTTTTCTCACTGAACATATTCTAGAAGGCACTCCATATTAGTTCATAGAAATATTTCCCATTCTTTTTTAACAGCCACATATTATTCCATTGTGTATATGTAATAGTTTTTTTCCTGACCAATATCCTATGTTTGAGAATTTAGTTTTCAATATTATTGTGCAATAAACTTGTGTGTGTATATTCTTCTTCTTCTTTTTTTTTTTTTTTTAAAGACAGAATATTTCTTTGTTGCCCTCGATAGAGTGCTGTGACATCAGAGCTCACAGCAACCTCAAACTCTTGGGCTGGAGTGATCCTCTTGCCTCATTTTCCTGAGTAGCTGGGCCTACAGGTGCCCACCACAACACCCAACTATTTTTAGAGATGGGGTTTTGCTCTGGCTCAGGCTGGTCTCAAACTCCTAAGCTCAGGCATTCTGCCTGCCTCATCCTCCCAGAGTGCTAGGATTACAGGCGTGAGCCACAGCACCCAGTCTGTATAATTATTATTGGAGGTATATCTTTAGGGTAATTTCTTAGAAGTAAGGTTGCTGGACCAAGGCAAGTGGTTTTGTCAGTATTGCCAATTCCTCTTCCTAGGGTTGTGCAATATGCCCTCCCACCAGCAATGTATAAGAATGCACATTTCCTTATAACTTTGCCAGCAAGGTGTAGTGTCAAGATTTTGAATTTTTGCCAGTCTTATGGGTGAGAAATAGTATCTCAGTCAAAATCTTACTTTACATTTCTTTGCATGTAAAGGTGAACATTTTTTCATAGTTTTCAGAGATATTTTTAGGTCTTTTTGGTGAATCGTCTGTCTTTGCCTACCTTTCAACAGTTTTGGGGGAGGATCCTTTTAGGTATATTAGCTCCTTATCTGTGATATATGTTGCAGACATTTTCTCCCAGTTTCATGTTTGTCTATTGAATTTGCTTATGGTGATTTTTACTCTGCAAAGTTTAAAAATTACAGTCAAAGTTATCAATTTTTCTTTCTTTTCTTTTCTTTTTTTCCTTGAGACAGAGCCTCAAGCTGTCACCCTGGGTAGAGTACCGTGGCATCACAGCTCACATCAACCTCCAACTCCTGGGCTCAAGTGATTCTCCTGCCTCCGCCTCCCAAGTAGCTGGATTACAGGCGCCTGCCACAACGCCTGGCTATTTTTTTGGTTGCAGCCATCATTGTTGTTTGGCAGGCCCGGGCTGGATTCGAACCCACCAGCTCAGGTGTATGTGGCTGGTGCCTTAGCTGCTTGAGCCACTAAAGTTATCAATTTTTCAATTTGATTTCATTTGGATTTTATTCAAAGCAAATCTTTCTAGTCAGGTTATAGAATTCACTGATGTTTTCTTTTAGTACAAGCATAATTGAATTTTTTACATTGAAATCTCTATTTAGAATTAATTTTTGTGTATAGTGTGAGGAATGGATCTCATTTTATTTTTTTTCCAAATTTCTATCCAGTGTACCAACAGCATTTATTATAATATCATCTTTGCTTGATTTGAGATATCATTCTTATCATATACTAGATTTCTACATGTGGTTGGGTTTATTTCTGGATTTTGGGTGCTTTTCACTGGTCTGTCTCTTTATGTGCCATTACCATGTATATATATTTTTTAAATTTCAAATTAATATGAGGGTACACATTTTTAGGTTACATTATTCTCATTTCCAAGGTAAAGTTCAAGTTGTAGTTGAGCCCTTCACCCAGGAGGCATGTTGTACACCCTCACTTAGTGCACATTAGGTGAGATCTCACCAATCACTGTCCCCTTCTCCCCCCTAGCGCTCTTCCCCTCCCCTCTCCCCCCTCGCTCTCCCCCTCTCCTCTTTCCCCTCACTCTCTCTCCTCCCCTCCCCTCTCTCCCCTCCCCTCCTCTTCTCTCCTCCCCTCGTCCTCTCTCCCCTCCCGCTCTCTCCTCTTCCCGCTCCTCTCCTCCCCCCTCCCCTCCCCTCTCTCCTCTTCCCCTCCTCCTCTCTCCCCTTCCCTCTCTCTTCCTCCCCTCCTCCTCTCTCCCCTTCCCTCTCTCTCCTCCCTCTCCTCTCCCCTCTTCTCTCTCCCTCCCCCTCCTCCTCCTCCCCTCTGCCCCCTCGCTCTCCCCCTCCCCTCTCCCCCCTCGCTCTCCCCTCCCCTCTCCCCCCTCGCTCTCCCCTCCCTCTCTCCCCTCCCCTCTCGCCCCCTCGCTCTCCCCTCCCCTCTCCCCCCTCGCTCTCCCCCTCCCCTCTCCCCCCTCGCTCGCTCTCCCCTCCCCTCTCCTCTCCCCTCCCCTCTCCCCCCCTCAGCTCTCCCCCTCCCCTCTCCCCCCCCTCGCTCTCCTCCCCTCCCCTCTCCCCCCTCGCTCTCCCCTCCCCTCTCCCCCTCACTCTCCCTCCCCTCTCCCCCTCACTCTCCCCTCCCCTCTCTCCCCTCCCCTCTCTCCCCTCCCCTCTCTCCCCTCCCCTCTCTCCCCTCCCCTCTCTCTCCTCCCCTCTCTCCCCTCTCTCCCCTCTTCTCTCTCCCCTCCCCTCTCTCCCCCCTCTCCCCTCTTCTCTCTCCCCCTCCCCTCTCTCCCCTCCCCTCTCTCCCATCCCCTCTCTCCCATTTTCTCTCTCCTGTCCCTTCCCCTCTCTCTCGTCCCCTTCCCTCTCTCCCTTCTCCCTCTCCCTCCCCTCCCCCTTCTCCTCTCTCCTCCCCTCCCCTTCTCCTCTCCCCTCCCCTCCCCTTCTCCTCTCCCCTCCCTTTCTCCTCTCCCTTTTCCTCTCCCCTCCCCTCCTCCCCCTCCATCTCTCCCCTTTTCACTCTCCCCTCCCCCTCTCCTCTCTCCCCTCTCCTCTCTCCCCTCCGCTCTCCTCTCTCCCCTCTTCTCTCTCACCTCCCCCCTCTTCTCTCTCACCTCCCCCCCCTCTTCTCTCTCACCTCCCCCCTCTTCTCTCTCACCTCCCTCTTCACTCCCTCCCCTTTCTCCCCCTTCACTCCCCCCCTCTCCTCCCCTTAACTCCCCTCCCCTTCCCCTCTCCCTTCTCCTCTCCCCCTCTCCCTTCTCCCCTTCCCTCCCTCCCCCTCTTCTCTCTCCCCTTCCCTCCCTCCCCTCTTCTCTCTCCCCTTCCCTCCCTCCCCTCTTCTCTCTCCCCTTCCCTCCCTCCCCTCTTCTCTCTCCCCTTCCCTCCCTCCCCTCTTCTCTCTCCCCTCCCCTCTCTCCTTTCTCCCCTCCCCTCTCTCCTCTCTTCTCTCTCCCCTTCCCTCTCTCCCCTCTTCTCTCTCCCCTTCCCTCTCTCCCCTCTTCTCTCTCCCCTTCCCTCTCTCCCCTCTTCTCTCTCCCCTTCCCTCTCTCCCCTCTTCTCTCTCCCCTTCCCTCTCTCCCCTCTTCTCTCTCCCCTTCCCTCTCTCCCCTCTTCTCTCTCCCCTTCCCTCTCTCCCCTCTTCTCTCTCCCCTTCCCTCTCTCCCCTTCCCTCTCTCCCCTTCCCTCTCTCCCCTCTTCTCCCCTCCCCTCTTTCCCTTCTTCTCTCTCCCGTCGCCTCCCTTCTCTCCCTTCCCCCTTCTCCTCTCCCCTCACCTCCCCTCTCTCCCCTCGCCTCCCCTCCCCTCCCCTCACTCCCCTGTCCCCTCTTCTCTCTCCCCTCGCCTCCCCTCTCTCCCCTCTTCTGTCTCCCCTCTTCTCTCTCCATACCCTCCCCTCTCTCCCTTCCCCCCTTCTGCCCTCCCCCTCCCTCCCCTCCCCTCTCTCCCGTCCCCTCTCTCCCCTCCCCTCTTCTCTCTCCCCTCCACTCTCTCCCCTCCCCTCCCCTCCCCTCTCTCCCATCTTCTCTCTCCCCTCCCCCTCTCCCCTCCCCTCTCTCCCCTCTCCTCTCTCCCCTCTTCTCTCCCCTCTCTCCCCTCTTCTCTCCCCTCTTCTCTCTCCCCTCCCCTCCCATCTTCTCTCTCCCCCCCTCCCCTCCCCTCTCTCCCCTCCCCTCTCTCCCCTCCCCTCTCTCCCCTCTTCTCTCCCCTCTTCTCTCTCCCCTCCCCTCCCATCTCTCCCCTCTTCTCTCTCCTCTCCCCTCCCATCTCTCCCCTCTTCTCTCTCCCATCTCTCCCCTCTTCTCTCTCCCATCCCCTCCCTTCTCTCCCTTCCCCCTTCTCCTCTCCCCTCCCCTCCCCCTTCTCCCCCCTTCTCCCCCTCTCCACTCCTCCTCTCCCCTCCCCTCCCCTCCCCTCCCCTCCTCTCCCCTCCCCTCCCCTCCCCTCCTCTCCCCTCCCCTCCCCCTTCTCCCCCTCTCCCCTCTTCTCTCCCTCTCCCCTCTCTCCCCTCTTCTCTCTCCCCTCGCCTCCCCTCTCTCCCCTCTTCTCTCTCCCCTCTTCTCTCTCCCGTCCCCTCTCATCTCTCCCTTCCCCCTTCTCCCTCTCCCCTCCCCTCCCCCTTCTCCCCTCCCCTCCTTCCCCCCTCTCCTCTTCTCTCTCCCCCTCCTCTTCTCTCTCCCCTCTTCTCTCTCCCCTCTTCTCTTTCCCCTCTTCTCTTTCCCCTCCCGTCCCCTCTCTCCCCTACCCTCCCCTCTCTCCCCTCTTCTCTCTCCCCTCCCCTCTCTCCCCTCCCCTCTCTCCCCTCTTCTCTCTCCCCTCCCCTCTCTCCCCTCTTCTCTCTCCCCTCTTCTCTCTCCCCTCCCCCTCTCCCCTCTTCTCTTTCTCCTCTTCTCTCTCCCCTCTTCTCTTTCCCCTCTTCTCTCTCCCCTCCCCTCTCTCCCCTCTCCTCTCTCCCCTCTCCTCTCTCCCCTCTCCTCTCTCCTCTCTCCCCTCTCCTCCCTTCTCTCTCCCCTCCCCCTTCACTCCCCTCTCCCTTCACTCCCCTCTCCTTCTCCTCTCCCCTCCCCCTTCATTCCCCTCCCCTCCCCCTTCATTCCCCTCCCCTCCTCCTCTCCCCTCCCCTCCCCCTCTCCTCCTCCTCTCCCCTCCCCTCCCCCTCTCCTCCTCCTCTCCCCTCCCCTCCCCCTCTCCTCCTCCTCTCCCCTCCCCTCCCCCTCTCCTCCTCCTCTCCCCTCCCCTCCCCCTCTCCTCCTCCTCTCCCCTCCCCCTCTCCTCCTCCTCTCCCCTCCCCCTCTCCTCCTCCTCTCCCCTCCCCCTCTCCTCCTCCTCTCCCCTCCCCTCCCCCTCTCCCCTCCCCTTCTCCTCTGCCCTCCCCTCCCTTTCTCCTCTCCCCCCACTCCCCTCCCCTCCCCCTCCCCCTCTCCTCTCCTCCCCCTCCCCCTCTCCTCTCCCCCCACTCCCCTCCCCTCCCCCTCCCCCTCTCCCTCCCCCTCTCCTCTCCTCTCCCTTCTTCTCTTCTCTCCCCTCTTCTCTTCTCTCCCCTCCCCTCCCCCTCCCCTCTCCCCTCTCCCCTCTCCCCTCTCCCCTCCCCTCCCCCTCCCCTCTCCCCCTCTCCCTTCTCCTCTCCCTTCTCCTCTCCCCCTCTCCCTTCTCCTCTCCCCTCCTCTCTCCTCCCATCGCCCCTCCCCTTCCCCTCTCTTCCCCCCTCCCCTTCCCCTCTCCCCTTCCCCTCTCCCCTTCCCCTCTCCCCTCCTCTTCCCCTCTCCCCTCCTCTCCCCCTCTCCCCTCCTCTCTCCTCGCCTCCCCCTCCCCTTCCCCTCTCCCCTCCTCTCTCCTCGCCTCCCCCTCCCCTTCCCCTCTCCCCTCTCCTCCCCTGTCCTCTCCGCTCCCCTCCCCATCTCCTCCCCTTCTCGTCTCCCTCCCCTCCCCTTCTCTCCCCTCCCCCATTCTCCCCTCCCCTCCCCTCCCCATTCTCCCCTCCCCTCCCCCTTCTCTCCCCTCCCCCTTTTCTCTCTCCCCTCATCCTCTTCCGCCCCTTCCCTCCCCCTTACTTCTTATAGTTGTTTATTATTTGTGCCTATGAAGGCTACTGACTTTTAGGGTTAATTTTATCTCCTATTAACTTTCTGAATTATTTTATTGTTTGAGTTAGTTCAGTGGCTCTCCAAATGTGGATCGGGTACCTTTAGGGGTTCCTATGAAGTCACAAGGCCAGAACAATTTTCATAAGGACATGAGACATAATTTTCCCTTTTAACTTTTGTTCTCTCTTGAGTGTACAGTAGAGTTTTCCAGAGGCTATGTAATGTCTGCTATCACATTATTGCAGAAGCAATATGAGAATTGTAGATTTTGTTGCAATTGAATGCAGAAGCACATATGAAAACCCAGCTCTTTTCTATTAAGCACAACAATAGATGTGTAAAAATGTAAAACGCTGTCATTCTTCTCACTAAAAGTTTTTGTTTGTGGATATTGTTCAGCCACGTGCTGTTTATGGTAACATATTTATTCTTATTAATTTAAATTAGCTAATAAATATTTAACATTCTCAACGTTTTAATTTCTAATCTAGTGAATATCAACAGATGTAACCTACATAAACAAAAACTCTTTCAGGTCCTCAGTTTTTAAGAGCATCAAAGGAATCTGAGAAAAATTTTGAGAAATTGCTTTGTCATGTATTCTTCAGATTTCTAGGTGTATTACTGTGTTTTTTGCAATACAGTTATTCGTTTCCTATTGTCAAGCCACTTCTGAGTTTCTCCTAATTGCATTGCTGATACTTTCAGTACGATGTTAGCAGTAAAGAAATAGATATCTGTGCCGTGTTCCTTTATTTGAGAATGCCTCTAGTGTTTCTCTGTGAAGTGAGATGCTTGGGAGTGTGCATTATGTTTTTAATTGAGTTTATTTGATATATTTCTGTTGCCTAAAAATTATTTTGATATTTAGAAAGGTTTGTATTTTTGATATTCAGTAGAATCTTAATTCCATTATTGAATGTATTAAATGATAGCCAGTACTGTGAACTGCTAAGTTTAAGACTCATGTTCATTATTTTGTATTGAGTGCTGGACTTTTTCTTTTTGGGGTGATTCTGTCTGTGTTTCATTTATGTTCTCTACTCCCCCTTCCTTTTTATCCATGTAATTTCTTTCTTTCTTTTTTTTTTTTGTAGTTTTTGGCCCGGGCTGGGTTTGAACCTGCCACCTCCGGCATATGGGGCTGGCGTCCTACCCCTTTGAGCCACAGGCACTGCCCCATCCATGTAATTTCTTAAGACTCTCCTTTCCTGCCCTCTATACCCACAGATGGGCAGTTGGGGTAGGTACTTTGTTAGAATTTGGCACTTATTTTTAACTAATAGTGGTTGCCATTGTATTTATACCTTTTATTTTTATTTTTTTGGCTGGGGCCAGGTTTGAACCTGCCACCTCTGGTATATGGGGCCAGCGCCCTACTCCTTTGAGCCACAGGTGCTGCCCTGTATTTATACCTTTTATAGTGCCTTAATTCCCTCTTTTCTTACTTATACTTTTACTATCTGGTCTGTCAGTTTTGCATAATATCCTTTGATCTATGTACATGTATTACCTAACCAACCACTAGTGGTCCCAATTTATTTTCTCTTTTCTCTCGCCTTTTGGTTTCATTTTTAGGGTTACATTATTTCTATTTTGTCAGTTTTTGTTTTACCACCTTAATGTCCCTTATCGAATTTTCACTGAACCTTTTCTCTCTTGGGCACCTTACAATTTATTCTTCATTTCTGAGAAATGGCTTTGGAAGCCATATTTACAGAATCTTTTGATATTATGACCCTACTCTTGTTTTAATCTTAATTCCATTATTAAATGTATTAAATTATTACCATCAATCCTTTGCCAAAGCTCCCCAAATTATCTCCTGGTTGGACAAAACTTTGAAGGCTGGATATAAAATCCTTGGCTTGCACTCTTTGAGTATCTTGAAAACACTGCTCCACACTTGCCCAGCTATGTGTGTTGTTCTTAGGGAGTCTGATGTTTGCTTAAACTTCTTACCAGATAAAGAATTTGGTCCTTTTGTCTGAAGGTTCGAAGGAATATTTTCCTCCTACATTTCGGAGTTCTTCAGTACAGATTCATTTTCTGATGCACACAATATGTTGAATTAGGATTTATCTTATTTCTGAAAAGTTTTCTTGGATTATATTTCCAAATATTATTTCTGTTCTATGGTTTTTATTTTTCCCCTGCATGGAGTCCAATTATACATAGGTTAGACCTTCTTTGCCTACCTTCCATTTCAACTGTTTTCTCTCTGATCCTTTTTACCTCTTTCTTAATTCATTTTCATTCAGTTTTTGTTTTACCACCTTAATGTCCCTTATCGAATTTTCACTGAACCTTTTCTCTCTTGGGCACCTTACAATTTATTCTTCATTTCTGAGAAAGTTTTGTCTTTCATTTATTTCCTAGAATTGATCAACTCAATTGCACTTCTTCCTGGTTTTTACAAGTTCTTTTCTGTTCTTAGTTTTTATCTCTGATTCTAGTTTTTAAAAAATCTTCAAATGCTTATTTTATAATACAGTAGAACTTCCATAGTTGACTACCTCCTTAAATTGCCCACCTCCTTAAAGTGACCTAATTTGCATAGACTGGACACGCACTGCATGTACATATCAGTACAGTAGGCCGAGTTCCTTATATTGACCAGTTTGTTACATTCCCTTGGCTGGTCCACTTACAGAGGTTTAGTTTGAAATGTTATATTATAGTTTACTTCTGCTTCATGGTTGATTGAAGGGGGTGCAGAATTTTCATTAGCTAAAATGTATTGATGCATATTTTATCTTTTAAAAAAATAATAGCTTAGTATGCAGTTAGTACCAGTGTTCCCTTTATTCCCAGGCATTCTGTGGTGAGAGTGCCTATTTCAAGAGTGCCCTCTTCTGTCAGTATGGTGAAGTGGAGTTTATTGGACGGATAGTGGTTACAGGAGAGAAGAAAGGCTTTGTGTGTTTTGTTCTCTTATTTTTTTTTATGCAGAATTCTTTCTTCTCCTCCTTCCTTCTTTTGAAAAAATTTTTTTTTTTTACTGCCACAACTATAAAGACAACACCTTGTCTCTATTTATTTCCTCCTTGCAAAATCAATGCTTCTCTAACATGGTCACCTCCGTCTGAGCCTACTCTCAAGTACCTTTCTTGTAGCCAGTACTGGGAACTGCTAAGTTTAAGACTCACGTTCATTATTTTGTACTTAGTGCTGGACTTTTTCTTTCTGGGGTGATTCTGTCTGTGTTTCATTTATGTTCTTTACTCTTTCTTCCTTTGTATCCATGTAATTTCTTAAGACTCTTCTTTCCTGTCCTCTATACCCACAGACAGGCAGTTGTGGTAGGTACTTTGTTAGAATTTGGTACTTATTTTTCCATGCAATTTGAAATTCATAGTATTATTTGACTCCTAGTGATACTGAAGGCATGAGTCATGTGTAGATTTGGGGGTTTTTTTGCTTATTTTTTTCCTTGTTGATCTTAGTTTTTTTGTTTTAAGATGTAAGCAGTGGTTTAGATTTAGAACGTCACCATTACCTTTCAGAATTATTGCTATGATAATGTCAGTTTACAAAGGAACTTTTCTTATTTTAACAAGTGATTTTTAAAATTACTTGGATTAATATATTTGGTATTGATAAGACCACTAAGCATGTTAATCATGTTCTCATTTATTATTTTCAGTGGGAGAAATGGCCCCTGGTGGAAGTATTTAGAAATCTCTTCATGCAGGGTCAGATGCAAACCTCTCTTGGGAGAGAGGACGTCCTCATGGAAAGAGAAGGGCTCCTCCTAAAAACACATATCCTTTGGAAGCCATTTCAATTTCAATGCTGGCGTTTTTCTACCATTCCTTATGGTTCAAGAACTTGGCTCTCATCTTCTATGCTGGTCATTGGCATATTGTTACATATTCCAAAATTTTTTTAAGGATAAAAAATACTCTAGGCTCAGAGCCTGTACCTCAAGTGGCTAAGGCGCCAGCCACATACACCAGAGCTGGCGGGTTCGAATCCAGCCCGGACCTACAACAATGACGACTAAAACCACAAAAATAGCCAGCATTGTGGCAGGCACCTGTAGTCCCAGCTACTTGGGAGGCTGAGACAAGAGAATTGCTTAAGCCCAGGAGTTGTAGGTTGCTGTGAGCTGTGATGCCATGGCACTCTACCCAGGGCGACAGCTTGAGACTGTCTCAAAAAAAAAAAAGAAATAATAATAAGCTTTTACATTTTTCTCTTGAGCTGCTTTCTCTTTACACTTTTATAGGTAAGAAGAACCTTGGTTCTCGTAAGTGGCTGCTAACAGAGGAATCACAAAATCAGGAGATTGTCTTCCTAATGAGATAGTTATAAATCAATTCCTTCTTGGAATTGGTGTCTCTGTTAGTGGTTTCCTAGGACTTTTATTACTCAGTTGCAGTAAGTGGGGTTTTTTCCTAAAGAAATGTCTTCATAAAAACTGAGAGCAGTGCAGGCAAAGACTTTTTGAACAAGATCCAAGAACTGTTAACCATACAAGAAAATAATTTTATGAATTAGGCCATATTAAATTTATAAACTTCTCTTTATCAAGACACTATTAGGAAAATGAAAAAGCAAGCTACAGAACAGAAGACACTTACAAAAGACATGCATACAGAATATATAGCTTTTACAAATTGATAAGAAAACAAGCCTCTCTAGAAAAATATACAAAAGATTTGGAAAGACGCTTCATAAGAGGACATGCAAGTGGCCAAACAACATACGAGAAAGTGTTCCGCTTCGTTAGTCAGTAAGAAAATGAAAATTAAAAGCACAATGAGAGACCCTGCACGTCCATAAGAATGATTAAAGTGAAACCAACCACTACTTAGGCTTTGGCAAGGGTGTTCAACATCAGAAATCGTATGCACTTTGGATAAGTTAAACATATATTTTCTTATGACACAGCCGTTCCATTCTAGGTGTATATCCAACAGACATGCATTAGAATGTCCATTACAACACTGTTTACAATAGCTCCACCCAAGTTCCCATCAAGGCTAGAATGGATAAGTGAATGGTAGTATAAATGTGTACAACGGAATACTGTACTGCAGTGGAGACGAGCAGTCTAAAGCTGTATGTAACGATAGGGAATGAATCTCACAAACATAAAATAGGTACTTCAGTAAAACAACACAGAAAACCAAGGGACAAAAATAGACTGAGCAAAACCCAAAAGCTAATGCCCAGATGGGAGGTATTTCTGCGGCTTTGTGTTTATGATGAGATCTTCCACATTCAAGTCAGGTTGGCAAGGACTGGCAGTGCTAGTTGGGCCCCCAGACTACTAAAGGGGTCAGCATGGCCACCTGGCCAGCCTCTGAGTCATGGCACGAGGGCAAACTGGAAGGGAAGAGCCTTGACCTGGGTGCAATCTAAACACAAAGACAGGACCTCTTCGCTGTCAGGAGTTCTAACTTTGAGAATTTCTTTGCTTTTAATTAAATTTTAATTATCCAGACAATATAGAAATATAGTTTCCTTGTCAATTTAAAACACATGATGCTTTGGATTTGCTTTAAAATAATATAGGGGTGGGAAGTGGGCAGGGCCATGATTGAAATAAGGTTGGCCGTGAATTGGTGATTGTTGAAGCTGGGTAATGGATACCTGGGACCTCGTTATGCCA
Organism: Nycticebus coucang; assembly: GCF_027406575.1. Taxonomy (NCBI): domain Eukaryota; kingdom Metazoa; phylum Chordata; class Mammalia; order Primates; family Lorisidae; genus Nycticebus; species Nycticebus coucang. The sequence goes on from NC_069796.1 coordinate 33,499,481, forward strand.
TTCTTTCTGTTTTTGCATGTGCTTGAAATTTCCCATGATATAAAATAAACACACAAGCACCTTATTACCGAAAAGGCTAAAGTTACTATATGAGGTTAGACAATTAAGTTCATAACTCATCCTAGAAAAAGGGCTACATGCCTCATTGCTGAACATCACCATGGTCACCTTTGAAGTACTCCCCTTGAGAAGCTATGCACCAATGCCAGTGTCCAGTCCACCCTTCAAAGTACTTTTTCTAGGATGAGTTTGAAAACTTAATTGTCAGACCTCATACTATTATAGCTCTGATGTCCATTCCAGAAAAATAGTAACGGAATTGTTTTGAAGAGTGGACTAGGTATTGGTGCATAGCTTCCCAAGGGGAGTGTTTTGAAGGTGACCATGTGATATTCAGTGATGAGGTGTGTATCATTTTTTTCTAGGATGAGTTCATGAATTAATTGTCTGACCTTGAAGATCACTAGAGTACTGGTACTTTCCACTCTCTTCCCCCACTGCCCATCCCAGTTATCCACTGCTATCAGTTTGAATTTTGCCTTAGAAAGAGGCAAATGGCACAGTCTAACTGGGATAATTTTATTATAGAGACAATATATGAAGCTGTGGGCAGGGCAACCCACAAATCATAGGGCAGGATCCCAGGGCTTGCCATAGCACTTCAGGCCCAAAGAAACATAACCTGGGGGAAAAGAGTGCGGGTACTTAGAAAGGAGTCATCAACTTTGGCTGAGAGAGGTGGTTAGTGTTCAGAGACCTCCTGAGGGAGGGAAACTGGGAAAATCAATACTCATTCTCTCCCATTCCTTTGATCTCCTGCTGGTGGTCACCATCAGCTCCAAGGTGCAGAGGCCCTCTGATGCATTTCATGCAGGGAAGCCTCCAGGGTCCAGAGCTGGGTGCAGGAGGCTGGCGAGGGGCTCTACACGTGCAAGAAGAAGATATCTGGTAGAGGGTGGGTCTTGCCAGATGCTTTTCTGTGCATTTGCATATGTGTTTATGAATCCAGAGATGATATACAGTTTTGTTTTCATTGCTTTTTTAACATCTGTGGGGTCCTATAAGATGCCTCATTCACAACTTGTGGTTTCCACTCATCAGTGCCCTGGTGCTCTTTCTGTGCCAGTACATCAAGATGAGCGTTGTTCTCATGGTGTTCCGTGGTGTGGATGTGCTATGGTTTTTGCCATTCTCTTGACAGCACTTAAGTTGCTTCCCTCTCAAGTGTGTGTTGTCTTTCCTCTGGGAGCTTTCCTGCCATCTTGGAAGCTGTGTGCATTATATCGTTTGTTCTCATGGAATCTCATGTTTGGTTGAAAGGTTTTTCTTTGTGTGTGTGTTGTATATATATTTAAACTGTCCAGATGGCTCTGATTTTTGACAGCTGGGACTGGTAGGAAGATAGTCAGGTGGGGAAGGCAATGAAGACTGAAATCAGGCCTTGGAAGATGAGTTTGAGCTTTGCCATATTGCCACTGTGTGACCTTGGACATGTTACTTAACCTCTCTGATCTCCAACTTCTTATCTGCAAACTGAAGATGATATTCCTGCCTACTCCATTTGCCTCTGAGGGTCCTTTGTAAGGCTAAAGTTACTATATGAGGTGAGAAAGTACTTTGTGAGAGTCCGCACAGATGTCCATTATATATTGCCTAGCTCTTACACTCTGACTTTGAGTCTAGCCAGGAAAGGAAGGGTTTTTTGGTCTGAGACAGAAGCCAGTGACAATCCACTCTCAGAGTACATGGCTTTTGCCCCCTCCTCTAAGTTCCTCCCTGTAGTTATGACAATGAGAGTGTTGCCAAGAAGGGTACTTCCTCCTTACGTACACCACCCCATGCCCTGACCCATAGCTATGGTGCAGACTCTAAGCAACAGGGCTACACCAGGCCAAGGACAGTGGGACCCTATACTTTTGGGCAATCTTTCCCACAGGCTAATTTGCTATAGGATTTCCACTTCTTTTTCCTGAAAGACTGTGTGGCTTTTGAGAATGGATTTTCCTGTCCAGAGTTGGAAGAATGGCAGCTGGTCTTTCCTTCTTATTTGACTGTGGATCACAGGCTGTGCGTGCCAGCATCATCACCCCACAGGCAGGATGACGGGGAATGGGACTACGTCCCTCACTTCTTTGAAGTCTCAAAACTCTCCTCCAGAAAGCTTCCTCTCGTAATAAACTGTGGCTGAAGTTCAAGTGCTTATTGTATGCCAGGCACCAGGCTAAGCATTTTCCATATACTGTTTCCTTTAGTCCTCCCTGCAACCTTATTGTTAACTATTATTATCTCTGTTTTGCAGATGAGGAAACCTCGTCTGAGTGGCCCAGACGACTTAGGCCACTTACCCAGGGTCATGCAGGTAGAGGCAGTTAGCACTCAAACCCCAGCCTCTCTGTGCCCTTGGCCTCTGGGTTTGATGCCCTCCTGGCTTACTCCGCCATCCCTGATATAATTCTTACCTTGGTTTCTTGGGTTTTGTCCATAATATTTTCTATCCATGTGTCTGCCACATTCTGTAGAAAGAAGTGACTGTATTTTCTGCTCTTTACTGTCTTCCCAGAGTGGCTGGGACACTATTGCGTATACTCAGTGACTGCCAATCTCTTGTGTGGATTCCACTGGGGGTGCTGTTGGGAGGCTTAGCATACCAGAAGGGCGGTGTTGGCCCTTTATGGAAGTTATCAGGAAGATGAATAAGGCTTGAAATGCAAGACCCTGGCAGGCTGACTCAGACCTCACAGAATGGCTTGCCCTGGTGTTTGAAGAGCTGAGAGCTATTTACATCCTACTAATGGACCCCCGGGCTGCCAGCAAGCGGTCAAGGCCTGGGCTGTGTAAATACTCTGGCCCAAGGCCACAGAGTGAGTGTGAGGAGCAGCCCTCTCTCTTCACTCTCATCCCCTCCTCAGCCCAGGACCTGGGGTGTCAGAAGCCCACGGGGCAGCAGTGAGGACTGAGATTAGCAGGAGCCACACACAGCAGGCCTGTGCGTGGTGATGGAATGGCTTTTATTTGGTGATGTGGTATGAGAAGTTTCTCCCCACATGAGGTTCTTTGAATAAATAAATGGTGACCAGCTGTTATTCTTCTTATTAGCATGAACATCCATCATGGCTTGTTTTAAATATAAATGTGGGAGGGAGAAGCTCAGACTCCCATGAAAGGCAAATGTTAGGATGCTGATCCAGCCTGGCCTGGCACACATCTGCTTAGAGAAGCTCACAAACTGAAAACACTGGCTGGGCTCTGTCCAGGTCAGGGGCTGATGCTCTCGAGGCGCCCCACCCAGGGAGCTGCATTTTTGCCAGCAGATCAGGCTCCTGGTGGGGCCAATATGGTGCTGATGGCTGCTCTCCTCTCCTGGGTGCCGTCTCCATCTCACACCACTCCTTGACCCACAAGTAGGCACAAGTAGGCTCGGAAGGGAGGGGCCTCCTTTCTTAGGGCTCAGACCCTGGCCTACATATGGCAGTCACCAACACTGGTTGCTTGAGACACCCTGGTTCAGGGTAGCTGGTGACAGGGCAGGATGTCACCATCTGTCCTATGGTGAGCTCTGCAGTGCCACTCTCTGTCTGCCTCTACCAGTCCCTGCCTACTCCCCTCACCCCTGCCAGGGAACACCATCCCTGTCATCATTCATTGTGGATGATGGTAATTACTGTTTTTCTCTCTCTCTTTGGGAACTCATTCATTCACCCACCCATCCTACAAATATTTGGCATCTAAAATGTGCCAGGCACCAGGAATACAGGAATGAGCAGGACAGATATGGCTCCCACCTTACTGGAGCCAACGTTTTATTGGTGAGGGAAGCACAGTTGGACAAAACACAAATACACAAAAAGATAACAGCAAGTTGTGAAGAGTGCTACTTAAACCAGAGGAGATAGAGGGCAACGGGCAACCTAGTCTAGATAGAGTGGCTTCTCTGGGGAGGCCTAAATTGCTGAGAAGAAATTCACTGGAAGAGGGACTAGCATGTGCAAAGGTCCTGAGGTGGTAGAGCTTGGTTTCCTTGTGGACCCCAAAGCCATCAGTGCAGCTGATGAGCAAGGGTGAGTTAAGAACAACTCATGGTGGAATTTCAGGGTTTTTGACTGTCTGGTGGCTGGAGGAGGTTATCAGGGTCTGAAGAAGCAGGAAGGTTTTCTTGGGGGTGGGGAGCACAGTACCCCGAGCATGTTGCTTTATGTGTATTGCTTTGGAGCCTAGTGTTGGCCAGGCAAGGTACTCAGGCAGATTAAATTGAACTTCTTTCCCGGAAGCAAAGAAGAGCCTTCAGAGGGGCTAATTTGGGGCAACGTGGTGAAGATGGAGGCGGAGCAACAGCAGCCGTACCCATACCAGCTGTGGCGAATTCTCTGCCGCATGGTTTCCCAGACAGCACATTCTCTGCTCCTTACCTGCCAGCCTGCCATTCTCGGGCTCACTTGAGTTCTTGTTTGTGTATGTGGCTGTACTCCGCACACAGGAGGTGCACAGCACACCCCGACTCCATGCAGTGGGAGCCACGGAGACCCTGCCCTCGCAGCGGGGAGAGGTCTGCACTTAAGCACAGAGAAAGCACAGGGGCACCTCCTCAAGCTCTAGGGAACATTTGAGTGCTTACTGTTTACCCTGTCTACAGATGGAGACACACAATCTGGAGAGAAAGTCACCAGGTTTCTTGACTCACTGATAATTATATTTCCCATGTCCTGTCCAAAGAGCACTAAAGTAGATACTTTTCCCGGTATAGCTCAAACACCTACTGTGGGTGCTGTTAGGGGTGTCCCTGAGAGTTCCCAGCAACTGTGTCCCAGAGAACACTGTGTGTCTCGTGTCCTTTACTCCTAAGGAGTGAAGTCTTCTCTGGTTCAGGAGGCTCTGCACCCTCAAATTTTTGGAGGGGCGATTTCTATTCTTAGGCTCTTTGCTTTTCTTGTGGTTTGATGCAGAGTGTTTATAGCAATTACCCACGCTAACTTCTGTTTAGCTCTGTTGAGAACATCAATACTTATTTTGCTTTAGTATTTGGCTTTAAATGGAATATAGCAGGTGTGCTGGGAAGGCTGAGGCCTTGGGAGTCATGTTGCCTGGGTTCCAGCTGTTTGAATTTGGAGAAATGACTTCCCTGAACCTCAGATTCAGCCAGGAGAGGCAGGTCAGATGGTGATTCCTACAATGGTGACTATAGCTTGCTTGCCAGAGATTTGTTCTTAATCACCTTCCACACACAGCTCAGCGGGTTCTTGAACCTACAGCATGCCCTGTGAGGTCAGAATCACCTGGGGGAGGAGGGGCACGTGAAGCACAGATTACTGAGTCCCAAAGATTCAGTAGGTCTATGGTAGGAAAACTTGCATTTCTAACAAGTTCCTAGGTGATTCCACACTTTGGAAATTGCTGCATTAATCCATTTACTTCAATCATCAGGGCCACCCTGTGACGGTGGTATTGTTGTGATTGTCCCTTTGTTGATGAGGAAACAAAGGTTTAGAGAATTAAGAAGCTTGCGCAGGGTCACACAGCCACTAGATGGTGAAGCTGGAGTTCACGTCCAGGTCTGTGTTGTCCAAAGCTATCACTGTTGGCTCCACGACAGGATGTGTGAGTTCCTAGCACAGTGCTGCCTGGGAGGGATGGGTGCTCAGCAGAGGCTGGCTGTGGTGCCCAAATGGTCTTTTTCCCAAGATTATATAGTTAATACCAAATGGTATTCATAATTATTTTATTATAAAGCAGAACAAAATACTCCTCAGAAAACTTAAATGAGAAAATCTAAGCCTGAAAGGATGGGGAGCTGGAGTGGTGCTGATTCATCAGACAGTCATAGGCCTCTGAGGCTGGGAGGGACTGCGGTTCCCTGTCCAGCCTCTACTCAGTGTCCTGCTACTGATACCGGATGTTGCAGCAAGGGTTCTCCTGGCTGGAAGGCTTCCAGTGGCGGTGGTGGGTTCTCCCTCCCTCCTCTGACATTGGACGATAGAAAGGACTTCCTTCTTACAGTAGAGGTTGGTTTGATGGAGCCGGCCCAGGCCAGTGGAAAGAAGTCTCAGCTTCTGCCTTTCAGCACCTCTTTCTCCAACTGGGGTGGGGAATCTGGAGGCCCAGAGCATAAGCTGTCTGCACCATGAGCCCTACAACCCTGCTCAGCACATGCGCCAGCAAGGGGGCCTGAGCCCCAGGGAAGAGGCAGGAACCTCCAAGCCAGACCTGTTGGGAGGGGAAGTGTTCAGACAAATGGGAGGTGGGGCGGAGGTTTCCCCTGATCAGTAGCTGGGAGGGGCAGAGGCCCAGGGGTGGAGATGCTATGGCACACCATCTGGCCTCCTCCTACGAATCCTGTCCTGCCTCCCTGACCATGTTTCGCCTATGGAAACTTACTTTCCACTCTAGTCAGACCATTGGCAGCTTTGAATACTGAGTGTTCTGGAAGGAGGAGTCCCCACCCCCAGTCTTAGCCTGAGTGTTGGGCTCCTGGGGGTACACGTTGCCTTCTTTTCTGAATTCTTACTCCGAACATTTCTGCAGACTTTCCACGTGGGTTTTCTGGAAGCCAAAGTACCATGAGGACTTCAGCCAAGCAACCCCTTCTTTGTGCCCTCCCTCCCATTTTTTGCTGGCAAGGAGTAAATTTAGGGAGAACTGTTGTCCGCGTTCCAGCTCCCCCAGCCCTGAGCAGGCCCTGCTTAAGCTGGTACCTTCATCTCAGCCCTAAACTCTCTGGGTCTTAGCTGGATTAAGGGCCTAGATTGTTGCTGAGGAGGAAGGAGGTACCTCCGTAATTGCTGTTTAAATCTACCTAACAATAGCCACATGTGGAGCCAGATTTGAGGGTTATTAAATATGAGCACCCTTCTTCCCCCAAACATGCCTTTGTTTGCATAGCTGGACAACAGGGGAAGGAGAGAGACAAAAAGCTACAGAGTCAAAAGGGGGCTTCAGAGGCCCTGCTTCCGGGAAGGAATGGATCCTTGATTTGCAGAGAAGCCTCGTGACCCAAGTTGTGTAGCCCGACCTGGGCTGGGCACAGTCTGGGGCCATCAGAGCCCGTCACCCACAGAGCCTCTCTGTCTATAACTTCTGCGGTCCCAGGTAGGGGCGGCTGCTTCTGCAAATCTTGGAGGGTCTCACCCCGGTACCCACTGCTGTCTTGTAGGGTCTTGTCCCCCTGTAGTGTTGTGGGGTGACACAGAGGGAAGGATGGAGCACTGTGGAGGGAGCCATCTAACATGGCCCTTGTGTGTTTGGAAGGCCTGCTCCTGACTCCCAGCTCTTTCCTTGTGGGGAGGAGGGAAGGCTGGGGAGCTCAGTGTTCCTGCTCTACATTGTAAGGCCTCTGAGCGACTTCAGGTCACACTGGCTCGTTTTGCTTGGTTGTTCTTTAGAGGCATGTGCTGGGCATATGTGTGTAAGTCTGTATGAGGGACAACTGGGTCAGGGCAAGGCCTGGAGTGTGTGTGGAGCTGCTTCTCACCAGGGCATGATCCTTGAGGATTGCAGCCAGATTCCTGTGTGGCTCTCCTGTTTTGGTGCCATGCTGCTGACACTGTGGGGCCTCCCACAGGAGGGTCAAGCAACACCAGCTGGCTCCAGGGCCCTGGAGGCTGGACAGCAGGTGTAGGCTCACCTGTGAAGGCTCAGGCTTGCTAGTTACCACTGACCACTCTGGATGAGCCCCGGGGTGCAAGGAAGACCGGCTTCGCTTTGGAGCATCCTATCAGATGTGGTGGCATTGTCAACAATGGGGAGCAGATTTAAAATCCTGCAGAAAGTGATTTTTGCAGGTGACAGATTCTTTGAGTTTTTTTTTTTTGCTTTAAATTACAGATTTAAGAAACGTTTAAAACAAGGTTATTAAAATTGTATTTCTAGAAAAAAACATAAAGAATAAATAAGACAAAGACAGAAAAATTACATTTGTACCACAGGAAAGATGAGCAACATCTGAGAATTCCTACAGATCAGTAGAAATTTCTCATTTATGATGATGGAGGGGGGAGTAGGTACCCTCATATAGTGCTGAATGAGAATGGCCAGAGTGTTTCCGAAAGGTGCTTTGGCAAAATATTTTAAATACCTTTAAAATATGCACAAAGCTTCATCTTTTGGCTATTTCTACAAAGCTCTCTTTTATAGACTTTCCCTCCAGGTCTTTTTCTTTCTGGTAATGAGCAGTTCAATTTTCCTTCTGTGGGGTACAGTTGTGTAAGATGTTGCTATAACTTTCATTAATATTGTATTTCTAGTTTGTATTGAAGTGCTGTTTGCAGAGTGTTCTGCCCAGCCCAGAGTCTGTGTTGTTAGCAGACAGGCTAGGCTAGGATCTTCTAGCCTTCTAGCCTAGGCTCTTCTCAGATAGAATGAAATGTTCAAGAGCAGGGATGGGGGTAGGGGAGAATGGTGAGAAAAGTGTGGCTTTGGTGTTAGGCAAGGGCTCAAGTCCTGGCACCTTTTGTTTCAACCTGTGTGATTTCAGGTAAGTTACCTAACCTCTCTGAGCCTCACTGTGTCTTTCACATGGGGTAGTGCTCACCAAGGAGTGATGTTGGGAGACTTAGATGAAGGAACGTGGGTAAGGCCCGTGAGCCCTGTGTCTGCACCTGGGCAGTGCCTGGTAAATGGAGCTACTGTCCCTGGATGTCCAGAGTTCCTGTGCAGGACTCTCATGGTTCCTCAGGTCCAATCCCCTGTCTCTCTGCAGGCCTGCATTCTGGGGACCCCTAGAGACAGCAACCTACCCCCATCTCAGAGACCTTGGGGGGAGGAGAGTCCAGACTCCTGCTGACTCACACATTCCAGTGTAGCACCCTTGGATCCAGAGACTCCTCTTGAGCGTCTACACTTAATCCCTGTGGTGAGATTTGAGGCTTCTGTCCTCTCACTATTTCCTTAGGGTAAGAAACTGAGATTTTTTTCCAGTGGGAAGACGTTTGACTTCTGTGGCAAGCAGCTCTATCTTGTAATCTCCCTATGAAATCACCTAGTTAGAAGATTAGAAAGGAGGAAGTGAGGGACTGTGGAGAGGGCTGTGTGCCTCGTGATGTCCCAGGACTTATCTTGAAGCAGCCATTGGAGGGGCCCACAGGGCTGTCTGCCCCATCCTCCCATAGGACTCATGTACTAGCCTCTCAGTGTCTCTGTGCGGCTGTCTCAAAGGAATCTAAGACTCCCCTGTGTCCGTGGCTACACTGCTGACCCTTCCACCTGCTTGCCCCTCCCCCATTCAGAGACTGAAGCTCTGTCCATCCATTTTCGCAGCCTGGGGGCATTCCTGGCACGCTCTTTCTCTAGTGCCCATGTCCAATCCATCGTGAAGCCAGCTCAGTTTTATATCCTATAGCTTTTGAGTTCCTTCATTTCTGTCCACCCTGTTCCAGTCACCTTTACACCTCACCTGGACACCTAGCTGGCCACCATACCCTCCTGTGGTCCTTTTTCCACTCAGCACTCAGAGTGATCCTTTCAAAACACGAGACTGACCATGGCTCTCATCCACCTAGCACCTTCCAGTGGCTTCCCATTGTCCTTTGTGTAAAGACCAGACCCCGGAGCATGACCTGGAAGCCTCAGGTGTCCTCATGCTGCCCCAGCCACTGTGGCCTTCCTCTCTCAGTTCCCCAGTCACGCCACATTCCTTCCCATTTTGGGGCCTTGGTACGTGCTCTGGTCTCTTCCTGGACCACTGTCTGCTCTACCCTTCCTTGCCTGGTAAACGTCTCTGGTCCTTTAGATCCCAGCTCAGTGGTTACTTCCTGTGAGCCTCTGCTGACCCTCAGCCTAGGCACATTGATCAAAAGCTTTTCTAGAGCAGAGTTCCTTTCCTTCAGAGTCCTTAGGTGAGTTTGCCGGTAGGTGTTCATTAGTGTGGCTATTTGATTGATATCCGTCTCAATACCCGCCTCTCCACGGCATGCCCTAGGAATCATGTGGCCCTTGCTCCCTTTTTACCCGCACACCCTGGGTGCTCCATCTGCACCTGCGCTGTGAATATTTCTCTCTGAGGGCCAGCAAGGACCAGCGCTGCCCCAGCCTCTCCTTTGGGGGTTGTCTAGGAGGCTGTGCCGACTGTCCTTGGCATCCTTCCTGTGGTCCTACCCATTCCAGCCCCTCATGATCTTGGAGGGGGCTGGTGCTTAGAGCAGCCACCAGCTGCCCCTCTGGTGCTTTATGGGGCAGCTGTTGAGTCCCAACTTAAGGCGTAGCCTTGAGCTTCTGAATGGCTGCCCGTGTGCAGTCTTTGTGAATGGAATTACACCCCAGTGCTAGAAAGGCTTTTGCTATTTATAAGAACCCCAGAGTAAAGAGAGAACAATCCTTTGGTAAAGCAAATACAATAATTACCAGCAAATAATTGCCAGGTAATTTGTTCCTTTTGTGACTCCAGTTTATTGTAGGTACTAGAAGAGCTTTGTCAGCCACCTGTTGGAGAGAAGAGTGGCATTAGCTGGCCAAAAACTCACGTGAGAGTGAACTGAAGGGGCCCTGGTGGCAGGATGTTGTATTACTCAGCCCTTCTCTGTCCTGAGTCCGTTCAGTATTTCCCACCAGTACTTGGTCACTGGGGGCCATGCACCTGATCCTCTCTCCTCATCCCCTTCCTCCTCACCCCACCTGTTATGCCCTCTGGCAGCTCTAGGTTGTTGGGTGACATGTTGGGCGACATGGCAATCTGATTGGCAGGTGATCTAGTGGAAGGGTTGGCTTGCGTGTTCCTCTCATTTGGTCACTGGCTTGCTGTGGGGGCTGGTGACCCTTCACCCATCTGACCTCAGCTTCCCTTGCCTGCTACCTCCCTCACAAGAGCATGGGGCTCACTTCAAAGTCCAGATTAAAGTGTTTTGAAAAGTCCCACGTAATTGAAATCTAGGGAACTCCAAGGATTGAGATTTACCAGTTGGCAGATTTCTAGCTTCCCAATGTCATGATCTTTTACAGCTTGGTCTTCTGTTCTAACAGGTGACCACCTTGCACAGTCACGTTACTTCTCTGGACCTCTGTTTCCACACCTGTGAAACAAGATGGGTAGGGTCTGGGTTGGCAGATAGGAGAGCTAAATGCAGTCATTCTTCTCCCAGGATTAAGGCAGATATCGCTGGTGAACTCTAAGAACTCAGTGGTCCTCAGCAGAGCCCTCCGGACAGCCAGGCATACCCGTCTGTACTGGGTCAGTGCATCCCTGATCATGTGCATCAGGGGCAATGCTGCTCACCAGTCCTGGGAGAGTAAATCCTTATAGTCATCGGAGGCAGATGAGAGAATAAAGGCCTAGAGGGGTTAAGTGACTTGCCTGAGACTTTTGGGGGGACTTGGGGGTGAGTGCATTCTGGACATTGCTTCAGGGAGTCTGCTTGGGTGAATTCTCTTGTTCGGGACACACTGAACAGGTTCAACTTGGGCCAAATGGGCCCATTTCTGGGTCATTTCAAAGGCATCACCATTCTCTCCTGCCTACCTCGAAGTTGTCTCCAGGCTTTGTCCTCTAACAGAGATCTCAGAGTTCTTTTGCCTGCCTGCCTCTCTTCCTGGGTAGAACAAGGCAGACCCCAACAAGAATCTTGCTAATACCCATGGAAGCAGGTCCATGACCATATTCCTTCCAGGAGTCTGAGACCTGAGCCCCATCCCTGGAACAGGTATTTGGAGCCAGGTGTCCTAGGAGGTGCCATCTTTTGTAAACGAGCTGGTTTCCCGTCTTTCCCAACCCTAGGCAGAGGGCTAGGGGAGTCAGGGAAAGGAATGAAGAGAGAGTGCTGTGTGTGTAGGGAGCTCAGGTGAGTGGGTCAGAGCTTCCTTCCTCATTGTTGGATCCTTGTCGATACAAGGCATTGCTGGGGGAGAGGGAATCCCCAGGCCTGAGGAGCTGGTGGGCAGGGTGACAAACTGGGCTGAGACACCCAGCTCTATAGAATGGGCTGGGACAGGGGCCCATAGCTGGGAATCTGCCCCCGTGTTCAGGACTGAATGGTTTGAGTTTCTATGACAGAGGCAAAGGTCTGCTTTGGTCCCTGCACCTCGCATCCTCTTCTCTTTCATCCTTTACATTCTGCTCAGGAAGTTTAATGAAGACATTATGCAGCCAGGCTCCAAATGTGATTTCCAAGCCCCGATCTTGTTACTCCCCACCCCCTCCCCAGGCATTTCCCAGTGGGCATGTGCCCCTGCTTGTGAATTCTGGGCATCTCACATAGGCACTTTCCTCTGACCTGGTTATGCTGTTTAACAAATTCATTTGGGGGCGAGCTCAGAGACGAGGATCGGAGAGGAGAAAGAATTGTCTTTTCTTCTTAACTGTCCCCAGGATGCCCTGAGCAGGCTTGAAGGATTCTCACTAATCTAATCCCTGTCAGAAGAGGAACGATAAAACAATTCAGGCTTTAGAAGCCAAATCCCCTTCCTGCACTCACACTATTTCTATATCTCCCCCTCAGCATCTCTCCTCCTTTGCAATGAAACTGAGCTTCAGTTTCTCGGGAAGGGTTTCAGTGGATAAGGATTTCATATTTCACTCTTCCATTTTTCATATTTAAATTTACTTTACTCTTCGGTTTGACTTTCCACTGACCCTTGAAGAATTGGCATATTTCAAGGAGGGGGAACAGACCTCATTATAGGAAATGAGAAAAATGGAGCAGAGTTTTAAAACTTTTAATGACTAAAACACAGTGTTCCAAGTCGGTATTGTATTGGGGTTGAAGTCACTGTTACAAGTCTTTTAGGTCTAAACGGGGTTGATGACATCTGTTTAATTTTAGATGTCTGGAATACATTCGGAAAATAATGAAATCCAAATGTATGACCAAATTAGAGAACAATTTTATCTGCGACAAAGAAGTTTTTAAAATAAGAACAAACATTTTGACCAAAACTTTAGAAGTCCCATCAAACCTCTGGTCATCTTGCCTTGACTTTTCCCAGTGGGTCTCCGTGGTTGAGAGAACATTCATTTTTCTTGTGTGAGTATCAGACATTATTATGTAATTTCATACCCATTTTCCTCTTCTTTCTCTGGGCATGTGCTCTGCTCTGTGCTTGAGCCCGAAGAGACTGTGTTCAGGGAGGTAAGGACCCTTCATGGGAAAGCTCCTCTGATGAAACAAAGGGCCACTTGTCAGCTGGGTGTTTGTTCAAGGGGCCTGAACACCCTCTGGAAAAGTCCAGGGGAGAGCCAAAAAAGTGCCAAGGCCTTGCTGGTGGGGGAGGGTCAGGAGAAACGAGAATTCCCAACCCTCATCGTGACTGCGTGACCCTCCCTGGGCCTCGCTTTCCCCATCTGTATGAAGCGCTGAGGCATCTGCGGATGCTGGGAGGCTCTCAGTGGCTGGGTTCACTCCAGGAAGATCCTGTCGCTGTGAGGAACCCCAGAATTGGGATGTGCACTGAGCAATTCCCCCAGTACTCCCTGGAAGCCTAGCAGCTGGGATGACATGGAGACTGTGGCATGTGGGTCTCCTTGATTGTCCTCACCCGAGGAAGTTCCATGAGGGTGATGTGAGTGGCCAGGAATTCCATGTCCCCTCCATACTGCCAGAGGGGGCCCAATATCCAGTTATCTCTTTCATCCTTGGCCAGACTTTCATGTAGAGACGAAGCGAATTATGGTCAAGATTTTGCCTGATGCCTTAAAACCTTTGTCTATTGGGCAAGGTAATTCTATCCCTCCAAGATGTTGGGATCCTTTCAAGTAATTCTGTTCCACTCCTCTGCTGTTGGCTCAGGTCTTCCCCTGAGAACCTTCCCCTTCTCTGTTGAGTTCCCCACCCCCACCCAGTGCTGTTTGTCAGGCTCAAGCATCCCAGAATCCACTCCCTGAACCATGGTCATGGGGCACTGTCTATACATGTCAGTCATGACTTGGGCTGCTTTTCTGGATCTCCCAGAGGTGGAAGCGGTGTCTTAGGTGCTTGCCCTTGACCGCTAACCACAGCTAAGCCTGGAAATGGGGATTATGAGCTTGTGATGCCCAGGCTAAAACCCTGGGTGGGTAAAGCTTGGGTTTGGTGAGGCCCCTGGGCTGGGCTGGCCTCTGTAGAAGGGGATGAGTGTTTGGCTCTTGTGGGTACATGGATGGAAAATGTTGGGGTGTGCCCAGGCCCACCCAGAACTCTCGGCTGGAGTTTGTGTATTTTGTCTGTTAGCCCCTTGCAGGTGCTATGTGGCCCCTCCTTGGGAATTTGCTTATAGTTAGGGCCCCATCTAATTGGGAGGTGCCATTGTCTGTGCTCTGGGCAGGATACAAGCACCACCTGATCACTGTTCGACAGGTATATCTGGTTACATTCCATGGGGACTTCCAGGGACCCCAGGGTCAAGGGCATGGGCTTTGTCCTCTCAATGAACTGAGATCAGCAAGGAGAGAGAGATAGGAGGGGACAAAGTGGGACCTCCAAGAACTGGTGGCCGGCAAGGAACTGTGGTCCTGCAGTTCTGTAGGAAGCTGGGGTGGAGTTTCACTTCTGTCTGGGGTGTGGTGTGCAGAGAGCATGGTGTACTAGATGGGATCATGAGACATAGCCCTGGTCTCTGATGCTTCATGTGACCTGGGGATGAGACAGGGACCTCGTTGGGCCTTACTCCAGAGTCTACGAGATCGATGCCAACCTGAGAGGCTTGTGTGAAGCCCAGATAATAAAATGGATTTGAAAATAATTTTCAATAAAGTGAAAAGTCTTGACAAGTACAAGTAGTTTGTACTTGTCATGTACTTTGTAGTTTGACTTGCACATTGTGAAAGTCTTGACAAGTACAAGTAGTTTTAATTTTCATGCTTACTAATAAAGCTATAAAAGGAGAGGTAATGATAATACAAGTTCTGACAAGTTCACAAACTTATTCTAGGAAAAGTGTTACATACCTTATTGCTGAATATCATTATGGTCACCTTTGAAATACTCCCTTTGGGTTTGCTATGTTCTGATGCCAATGCCTAGTCCACTGTTCAAAGCAATTTTGGAACTTTTTTTCTGGAATGGCCATTACAGATATTGTCATGTTACCATTGATGTCCTGACTGTCATCAAAATGTCTTCCTTTCAATATTTCCTTTAACTTTGGGTCTAAAGAAAAAGTAATTGGGGGCCAGATCAAGTGAGTAGTGAGGGTGTTCCAATAGAGTTATTTGTTTTCAGGCTAAAAACTCTCTCACAGGGTTGTATGAGCTGGTGCGTTGTTGTGGTGCAAGAGCCATGAGTTATTGGTGGAAAGTTCAAGTCATTACATTTTCAGTACTTCAAATAGTAAACCTGGTTAACTATTGGTTGAATTTGTCCAGTTGGTACAAATTCATAATGAATAATCCCTCTGACATCAAAAAAGGTTAGCACATCGTTTTGACTCTTGATTTTGACAGATGGAAGTTTTTTGGTTGTGGACAATTGGCTGACTTCTATTGTGCACTTGATGGTTTGTTTCAGGGTCATATTGGTACATCCTATTTTCATTAACAGTGATAACATGGCCCAAAACATCATCTTGCTTCTCCAAGAAGGTCTTGGAAAACTTCAACTCTCTTTTGCTTTTGTTTATCAATGAGCCCCTTTGGGACCATTTTTGCTCACACTTTTCTCATGCCAAGATTTTCAGTTAAGATTTTCCTAACTATTTTTCTATTGTTGTTTTACTTGGTCTACTATGCTTTTCACAGCCGATGACTTTGACATACAATCTGATGTATGTGTTGTTTGCAGTGTTTTTGTCAGTTCTGCTTATTATTGGCCACCATGACCTCTCCTCATCAGCGATGCTTTCTCTCTCTTCAGAAAAATGTTTAATTCATTTGCACCCTACTGTTCTTTTCATGGCATTGTCCCCATAAACTTGGACTAATAGGATCCTTGATTTCATTTCCACTCTTGCCAAGTTTAAGAAGAGATGTAATGTGTATTTGTTGTTCAGATTTAAGTGTAAACATTCTCACAATGATGCACAAAAACACACAACAATAATGAACTCCACTCAGCAAGACACCACCACATGTTGATGTGAACAGAACTGTGAGACATTGATATACCAATGTTATGAAACATTACTGAGTTGTTTGTACAGTGCTGCCAGTGTACGTGCATGGTGGCAAGGTCACAAACTTAGTTGTCCAACCTGATAATCCATTCCTATTTTTTTTCACCCATTTGGGACAGAGGGGTTGAAAGATCTTGGAGTTAGGAGTCAAATCATTGGATTTCAAGGCTGCTCTTACCTAAAAAATCTTGGGAAAAGGCATAGGTACATGTGAAATTTTGCTACATGCATATAATGTATAGTGATCAAGTTAGGGTATTGAGGGTATATATTACCCCAGTATAATACATTTTTGTTAATGTATAGTCACCCTACTCTGTTATCATGCGATGCATTTATTCCTTCTATCTTACTGTATGTTTGTACCCCTTAACCCAGTTTTCTTCATTCTTCCCACTTCCCAGTCTCTGTTCTCCATCTTTCTACTCTCTACCTCTATGCAATCACATTTTTAGCTCACACCTGTAAGTGAGAACATGTGGTATTATTTGTCTTTTTGTTTGTGGCTTACTTAACTCCTGCCTGAGCATGGCCATGGGGAAGTTCTGCTTGTCTTTGGGTCTTAGTGTCCCTGTCTGTAAAGAGAGGGCAGCAATCCTTACTGTGCTTTCCTCCTGGGCTCCTCTGATGCCAGTGGGGGTGGCATGAGCAGGTGGTTTTGTAAGCTGGGAAGCACTGTGGCATGGGTTAGGTTGGCATTGGTGGTGTTGCTTGATGAGAACAGTGTTCGTGGTGGGATATTTTAGCTCAGGATTAACTTCAAGGGCCAGGCATACCTTGCAGACTGTTCTAAGTGGGACATTTTCCTATGGCCCAAGTACAACCTGCCAGGTAACCATGATGTACAGGCTAGTTCCTGATTTTTTGGCTAACAGTGAGGGGCAGGGTAACCCAAAGGTTTGTCAATTTGGCTGTAATTAGACATCATACTTTTCAAGTATTATGTATAGCTTAATGTTCTAACTATGGTGTGATAAACTTACAGGATCCAGGCTGGGGCTAGCTACCGGGTAGACCAAAGTCATAAACAGGCATGGTCACATGTTCAGGTACATACCACAGGAAACTTGAGGCTAGGCCTAGGTGCCAAGTTTAATCTGCTTAGGACACTGTCCTTCCTGAAAGGGCACTGTGCATGCCCCCGCCAGTGTCCAGATCGTGTTCATGGGCTGGGGTGGGACATGGCGCCCAGATCTGATCCTGGCACTGAGTCACTTGTCTTCTCAGTGCTTCTTATGTCCATGGTGGGAATCAAGTGCCCTGCCAGCCACCCTACATGGGAGGAGCTCAGTCAGGAGGGAAGGCAAGGTTAAGTATGATATCAGTGTAAGTGAATCCTGTTATTTGTGATGTCACCTTGTCTTGAACTAACTCAAGGCCCTAACACTTTGTGGAGAGGGAATGCGGGGGAGAGGGGAGCAGTGCTTGAACCCGTTGGAGGGATTAGTAGGGACAGCATTAAGTCTTGAGATCAGTTGGCCACTCTTGGCCCCAATTCTAGGAGGAATACATGTGGAGCCCCTGTTCTTCATGGGGCCCACTCCCAACCCCCATGTTGGCCAACAGTACCAATAACATCAGCACTTCATTGAGCACATGGTCTGTTCCAGCTTCTCCTACTGTTATCTCATTCACGTGATCTTGACAAAGCAGGAGGAAGGTGCTGTTCCTGTCCCCATTTTCCAGATGAACAAATTGAGAATAAGAATTGAAGAGATTTGTGCAGGGTCCCCTGGCCATGGAGGGGGGCAGGATGTGAGGCCTGCCTCTCTGACTGCAGAGCTGCTACTCCCAAGGACAAGGCTGCGGGCAGGGCAGTTAGTCCCCAGCCCAGGGCAGGTGTGACCTGGGGCAGCCTGGGCATTGGGGAGGTGGGGATGACAGCTGAGGCTTGTAGGTAAGAACCAGCCACTATGGTTCTCACTGCTCTTCATCCCCAGCCCTGAGCCCTGATGTCAGTAGGACATGTGGTATTCACCACATGAGTATTTGGCCTCTTGGAAAGGCCAGGGCTTTGGGCGGGTGGAGAGGAGGTGTGAGGAGGGGGAAGAAACAATCAGTCCTACCTCAGAGACTGCTGGGTCTGAGCCAGGCACTGTGCTGGCTGCTGGGGCCACAGCAGTGAGAGTAATAGCAAGGTCCCTGCCCTTCTGGGACCTTGTGGTATGTACCTGAACACGTGACCATGAGAGACAGACCACCCACACATATATAAGTAAATGTGCAGGTTATCAGGTGTGAAAATTATTCTGTAGAGCATTAAAAATGGGCGATGTGATAGGAATGTCTTCCCCAGGGAGGTGACATTTCAGCTGGGACATGCATGATAAGGAGTCAGCTGGGAGAGCAATACGGCAATGGCCCTGGAGTGGAAACAGGTCAGTCTGTCCCGGGAGCAGTACGGGTCATACAGCTGGAGTTAGGGATCTGTAGGGAAGTGGCACAGGATGCTGACAGTGGGACAGGCAGGGTTCAGGCCATACAGTGCTATATGGGCTAAATCCCGGGAGTTTGGATGTAATCCCAAGTACAGTGGGGAGCTGGGGTGGTGGTGGTGATGAGATTAGATTTTTGTGTTATAAAGATCCGTTTGACCGTTGAATGAACACTGGCTTCTGTGGAGCAAAGGTGAAGATGGGGAGGTCAGGAGGCTGCCATGGGGGTCTGTGGCAAATGATTGATCGTATAGATGCATGTAGGCCGGTAGGGATGGAGAGGAGGATGGATCTAGCTGACAATCCACCCACTCAGTTGCTCGAACCAAGGGTTATTCCCAACTTCCCTTTTTTCTCTTTACCCCACATTGTTTACAGAGGTGGGGGAAGAGCAGAGGAAGTGCAGGTTTGGGGCAGTACAGGTCAGTCTGCGTCTAGACTTAAGTATGAGAGGCCTGTTAGACAAGCAGGTGATGATGTCAAGTTGGCTGTGCTGGGTCTGAAGCTGGAGGAGAGGTCAGGGCTGGAGATAGCCATGTTGGGTGATCAGTGTGGCAGTGGGATAGGACAAGATGAAGCCTAAGCCGTGGAGCTGGGTGAGATGGCAGGTGGAGAGAGGATAGGAGAGAAGAGGGCTGGGGAGTAAACTCTTAGAGAGCACAGAACTGAGAGGTGAGGGATCCATGGGGGCCCCTGCAAAGGTGGGGCCACAGAAGTTGCAAGGTTTCATGGCAGGCAGGAGAAAGGGTGGGTTCAGGGGAAAGATGGCTGAAAGGTGGCTTTGATCACCTGGGGACTGTTGGTGACCTCTGTGAGAGCCAGGTCGGTGGAGAGGTGGAGATGATGCCTGTCGGGGGTGGGGGAATATGGAAGAGACTTCAGATCCACAGAGCTCTTGAGAGGGTTTGCCAAAATAGGAAGCAGAGGAATGGGGTGGCCACTTGAGAGGGCTATGTGGATGTCCAGACAGGGTTTTATAAGACACGAGAGAAGTTAGAGCAAATTTTCATGCTACGTTGCAGGAGGCAAGGAAAACTGAACGCTGCAGAGAGAGAGGGGACGTGGGCAGGAGTGATTTCTGAGAAAGCGTGGGAGGTGAAATGGGATACACAAAGGGAAAGGCTGGCCTGGACAAAAGCAGGGGTACTCCCTGCACCCTGGAGGGAAGGCAGACTTCGTCAGAAGGACCCAAGATGTCGGACCCCAGACCAGACCTCTCTCCTGGTCCTTCTACACATCTGCGTCCTGACATCTCAGGCCTCGTGCCTCTGAGCACACTTGTCCTCTCCCAGCTGTTCACCCCATTTCACGGACTTCTACTGTGTTCCCCATTTCAGCCCATTCTCCCCAGCCTGCCGTTTGTCCCCTTCCTGCGGGAGCCTTCCAAGTTACTGCATCCCACAGAGCTCTCTCCCTAGCTGAGCAGCTGGAGCCCCAGTGACCCAGAGCCCAGACACATCCCTGGTCCTTAGGCCAATGACAGATCCTTGTCACATCTCCGTGACATTGTTGTGAAGTCTCTTCAGCTAGGGAGCATGCTGTGAGTTTGTGAAGCAAAAGAGAAGAAAGGTTGGGGCTTGGGTTCTAGAGTCTCACTGACCCCTGATCAAGTCAGAGTCCTTCCTAGTTGTGTGATCCTTGGCAGCTTAAAAAACAAACAAACTTCTTTGAGCCTCAGTTTCCTGCAAAATAGGGTTAGTAATAGGACTTATCTCACCCACTTCCGGTGAGGGTTAAATGAGCTAATGCGCATAAACTGGGTCTGGCACGTTACTAGCATGTGATAAATAGCATCGGTATCATCATTGCTTTTATTTTTGTCACTGCGATTTCTTCAATGGGATCTTAGGGGAATCACTTGAGTTCTCCAGACCTCAGTTTCCTCATCTGAAATCTGGGGATAAAAATGAGCTTCTTGGTGGGAGGGCTGCTGAATTCAAGAGCACGTACTAGTTGTTCAAAAAACAGAGCTTGCTGCCATCGCCGATGTTGACAGCTGCTTCCTCTGCTGCACCCTGAGCCAGGGTCACTGGCGCTGTCGAGCTAGTTGCCCGGGTGTCCCCTGCCCCAGCCATGTGTGGCAAAGGTGGCCCTCTGTGCTCCTCGGTTCTCCTCTTTGCACATTGCTCCTCATGCTTTCCCACGGACCCATTCATCTCTGGCTGTAGGGTTACAAGGCTTTGGAAATTAATTTAAAAAATCACACTCTCTGACCCTTTAAACTTTCTTTCAAATCCCCTTAGCGCCTTACTGACGCTTAGGCTATTTTGGGCCCCTTGGAGAAGTGTGGCTGACAGTGGCTTTGTAATTTACAAGACAATGTAGGAACACACATGGGCCCAAATATGTATCTGTATAATGAAGAATAAAAGCATAATCCCCTAAGTGGGCTGTGTTAGTGAGCATCAGCTTTAATAGGGGATTAGGAGGTGGAATTAAAGTTGCCCAGGGGGTACACTGAGAGACTTCAAACACCTTTTGGAAAACAAATTAACGTGGTTTTCAAAAACCGTTTTCCAAGGGCGGCAGAGGGTTTTCCTTGGGCTTCCCTGCTTTCTTTTGAAATGTATTTTTAACACTTGTATAAACACTTTGGGCCCTTGACATGGGGGCTTCCTGTGCTCCCTTTGTTAGCCGGTGTCTCTGAGAGAAGAATTTGGCTCATTATCTGGGGGTTTTGATCTCCCTGGCCCTGCTGCCGGGCTGGGACTGGGCCACCCTTTTCTTCTTTCCTGTTGCCTAGTGGTGAGGCTCAGCCTGCTTTCATATCTTCCTGGCAAGCCCAGCTTCCCAGAGGGGCTCTCAGTTCTCTGGAGAACTGGATTTCTTGGGCAGGGACAGGGGCAGAGGCTGGAGGCTGGCCCTGCCCCAGGCTCAGCTGAGAAGTTGGTAAAATCACCATTCAGCACCCAGCCTCCCTAGCCCTCCGTTTATTTCCCCTTCCCTTCTCTTTGAGTACTTCTGGAATGGGAGGCAAAGCCTCTGCAGGTACTGAGTTGCCCATTCCTGGAGGTGTTCAAGCCATATCCCGGTGGAGATTTTAAGGGGCTCTGTGCCCAGTGTAGAGTGGACCTGGGTAGTCATCAGAGTTTCTTGTAAACCTCAGATTCTGCAATTTATACTTTACCAGTGGTGTCTGAGTAAGGCCATGCTGGCCCTTGACAGTAAAAAATGATACCTGTGATAGAAGATCTAACATTGGCCCCTGTTCTGCAGCCCTTGCTCAGGGGAAGGAGACAAAGTGCCGTGCTCTTCTGAAGCCTCCAGGCTTATGCTCAGCCGTAGGGCTTCCTTTAGAGATTTGTGCCTGCAAGAACTTGGGAAAAACCTCCAAATTACACTTACTCAGGCTGCCTTTTAACCTTCACTTTCTTCCTGTGTAAATGAGGGTAATAAATAATAATAGCTCACACTTTCTAGGTGCTTATTGTGTGCTAGACATGGCTTGAGGCATTTATTCACTTATTTCATAACTTCTTAGGAACAGGTACTATTAATCTCCCCATTTTACAGAGGAGGAAACTGAGTCTCGGGAGGCTAGCCAACTTGCTGAAGGCTAGACAGTTAGTGAGTGATGAATAATAACATCTGCCAGTTGCTGAGCTGTTTGCAGGAAGGTGGAGGTGCCCCCTGGACAATGTTGGGTTCTGCTGGGAATTCAGGCTGGCACAACCCAGACCTAGTTCTTGACCTTGTAAGAGTCAAACATGCCATTAGCCCCTCCTAGCTTGGTCAGTGCCTTGTCTATCTTCAGCTGTTGAGGGCCGGTGGGGGTAAGCAGTGAATGGGGCATTTCCTTCTCCAAAGACAGCAGAGCGCTTGTAGTCTGGCTAGCCAGTGCCATCCCGGCTGGGCTGATGGAGGTAGCACATTCTGGAAGCTTCTTTCACCTTTGCAAATGGGCTAGTGGCTGGAGGTGAGCTTTATGAGGCTGATTCACCCTGAGTTCACATAAGGCCACTTGTTCCACTTGTACCTATTTCCTGCCACTGCTGGCAGGTGTCTGCAGGTGCCTGAGGCAAAAAGGAGGGAGCTTCCCTATCCTGAGGAAGGGGGCCTTAGGAAGGGAGGGAGCACATGATTCCCTGGTCTGTGGGTAAGGACACATCAGCCCTGTAATCCTGCTTCTTTCTGGAACTGCATGTAAATCGTTCTCCTCCCTGCCTGCCCCCGCCTCTCCAGAGGTACCTGACCTGCTCTCACAGGGGACGCTGCTCTTATGTCATGCATCTACAGCCACCAGGGGTGGGCTGCCAAGGAGAGAACAGGACATTTCTTCTGAGTTCATGCATCTGGGTCCACCAAGGTGGGATTTAGGCTGAACTTGGAGGTATGGGAGGATTTCTCCTGGCAGAGAAGGGGGTGATATTGTCTGAGTCTATCTGTGGACCAGGACTATGCTGAGCTTGCATGCTCCTATTTCATGCTCATGAAAGCCCTTTGCTGCGATCTGCCTATTAGAGAGGGAGCACAGAGGGGAAGCAACTTGCTCAAGGTTGCATGGTTGGAGCTGAACCCAAGACAGAAGCACTTTCATGTTCTCTCCCCTCTAGCAGTTGGGGGAGGCATGAACTATGGCAAAGAGGCTTGGAAGGACCTTGTGGATTTGGTGAATAGCTGGGAGGGAGAGGATGGGAGAGAGGAAATAATAGGACATGAGGCTGGGACTGGTGGTAGGGAGAAGGTGTTGTATTTCCAGAACATGAAGACCTGATTTAGTGGTGTGTTTCCAGCACTATAGGAAAAAACCCCAACCCTGATTTAAAGCATTTGTCTATTTCCATGGTGTAAATATTCCTACCATGGCTAATTTTGAGTTATTAGTGTGATGTCATTGACTCCTAGGTTCTTATAAGCTGGTATGAGCTGACTTCAGCACTCTGTTGGCCTTTTTGATCAGGTTCTGGAATTCGTGGTTTATTTGGGAGATAGCAGAGAGGTAATAGGAGGGGAGATAACTTTATCAGGCCTTTGTTTCAGGGTTATCGAGTCTGAGGACAATAGGTAGGAGCATGTGGATGATTAGAAGGCTGCTGCTGACTCTTAGGGGCCAGAGGCACAAGGCTTGCAGGGGTGTGTGGGATCCTTGGAAAGGATGGGCCGTATCTCATAGTGAAGTGTACATCTTTCCTCCTGCTGGAACCCCAGGGGTCTCATGCTCTGAAAATGAACTTCTCAGGGAGAGACTTTCCAGACCTCAGTGCTCCTAGTTCCTTTTTAACTCCAAGGTCAGGCCGAGCCCCGAACAGTTTCACATGGGAGTGCTTGGCCCCCCCCCTTTTTTTTTAAACAAACAAAAAAACAGTCCAGTGATTTAAAAACAACAACAACAACATATATTCCCCCAAGAAGTGACCTGGAAGTATTCATTTGGGGAAAAAAAAGGATTTGCTTGGAAAAAAAACCTAGTTGGGGAATTCAGGACAAAAGGGCACATCAGATTTTGTGCTCCGCTGAGTGGCTGGGATCTCAGTGGGATTGGAGAGAACATAGTGAGAGCCTTCTGCCCTGATCCTGTATGGGCAAGGAGACCAAGGGTCAGAGGAATGGGACCAGACAGACAGAGATCAGGGCTGGCCCAGAACCAGCAGCCTGGCTTCCTGAAGGAAGGTGGTTTTAGCAACAAGACCTTGAAGAGTGGGTGGGATTTGAAAGGGTAGTGGGAGTCTAAGGTGTGGGTCTGTGGCTACCATTTGCCTCTTTGCTCTCAGATCTGTTTTCTCCCTTCCTGGTTCTGTATCCCAAGGGCTGGGATTGCAAACTGCAGTGCCCGGGCTTCTTTGACAGTGAGTGGGCTTTGGCCGGGTTTGGGCAGTGAGAGGCACTAACAGGAGACTGGAAGGTGGGAAAGGAGAGGAATGGGTAATTCTCTCCCTTGCTCTGCCTTGGGCAATATCTCCGCTGCAGTTGTGTCTCCTCTTTGGCTCTAGCTGTCATTCTTCATAAAGAATGACAGGCGGTGGCAGCCCTTAGGTGACGCTAGGTCCTGCTGTGTGGCCCTGGGACCATCTCTTGCTGCATTCTTCCTGCTGGCCTTCTAATGCTGCTGATCTCTGTCTGCCTCCCTGTCTCCTGCTTGTCCTTGAAGCTTTCCCTCTCGCAGCTTTCTAACGAGTTCATTGTGTGAAGTTACTGAGCTTGGGCTCCTGGCTCTGCTTGCCTGCCTGGATCCTCACAGGTCCAACTGTCTCTTGGAGTGGGAGGAGGTGCTGGGCAAAAGAGGCTTTGTGGGGTGGGCCTGGGGGTTGGGGTGGGGTCGGGTCTTCCCCTCACCTTGCTTTTGGACAAGACTAGATAACTGCTGGCCTTCTAACTCAGCGTCTGCCTGCCTGGGACCCACACCCCTGAGGCTTTAGTGATTTCCAAAGCAGACTCAGAGTTCCCTGCCTGCCACCCCCACAAGACTGTCCTCTAGAGGCCAACAGCTTGACTGAGCCCAGGATGACCCCTTATCATGCAGTTCCTTCATTTGTGTGGTCAGAGCTAGCCTCTTCAGCCTCTGGCAAGACGCTGACTGGTGACTTTGATTCTTGCCTGGCCCTTCTGCCCTGCTCTGTCCTGCCCTGCCCTGCCCTGCCCTTCCCAGCCCTTCCCAGGGTGGAGAGCCCATTGACCTCTGGGCCAAGTTTCCCATTCTGTAGCTTCTCAGAAGCTTTATCTGAGTGGGAAGAGAGGGTGAGGCCAGAGTTTTGTCTTATGATGGGAAACATTTGTCCAAAGTTACGTACCAGGAACTGACTAGAGTTCAGCTTCAGTGGGCTCTCAGGCCCCTTGTGTAATTGCAGGAGGGTTTGGGTTTAGGGACATGCCTGGGGGCCTTGAGACCCCTCCTCAAAACTCCAGGGCTTCTAGGAACAAAGTTGGTGGGAAATCACCAACCTAGTGCCAGCTTTGATTTCATGAAGGTAGAAACACAGATCCGAGAGGAACAGGGACTTTCCTGAATTCACGCTGGCTTAGAGCAGACTGGCAGAGCAGGAACTCAGCTGTGGTCTCCTAGCCTGGTGCCCCATGGGCCCTCCTGCAGACTCTCAGTGACTTTGGGGAGCAGAGTGGTTGGGGGCAGGTGAAGGCGTATGGTAAGGAGAATAACACCCAACAGCTGCATGGCTGACAAGCCCATGGGACTCAACCAGACTAGCACTAGCACTGCCTCAGGCTTCCTTTGTCAGGAATCCCTGTACCTACCCACTCACCTCCACGTTGACAGAGGCCTGTCCAGTGCCCAGTCTCTAAGGGTACATGTGTAAGTGTGGAGACTTGCACAAGTGGGGCTCACAGAGAAATCTCCAACTTAGTGGCACCCAGGGCCAAGTTGCACAAGAGTTGTGTGGCTGCAGTGGCGTTTGTGTTTTTTTGTATAGACCTGGGAGGGCTGTGTGCAGCCTGCTTCAGGGCAGAAGGATGATTCAGCAATGCTAGTCTCCTGAGGAGTTGCAAGGGAGGCCAAGATGGTGGGGCACTGGGCAGTCCTGTGTGCAGCGTCCTGGGGGGGGGCCACACCAGCGGAGAGCAGGAAGGGCTTGCTGTTCCCTCCCCAGGTCTGTGGCCTGCTTATGTGTCCATTGAGTCCTCTCTCACCCTGGCGGGGCCCTCCCTCTGGCTGATAAGCTCCTCCTCTTCTTCTTCTTCTTTTTTTTTTTTTTTTAATTAAATCATAGCTGTGTACATTAATGCAATTATAGGGTACAATGTGCTGGTTTTATATACAATTTGAAATACTTTCATGAAACTGGTTAACATAACCTTCACTGCATTTTCTTAGTTATTGTGTGAAGACATTTATATTCTACACTTAGTAGATTTAACATGTGCCCTGGTAAAATGCACCATCCATTTCTGCACTCTCACCAGCTCTAGGCAGCAGCCTTGGTTTGCACCCAATTGAAATCCTGGGGGCATGGGGAGGTGTTTTAGGCAGTAGGCAGGGCAAGGATTCAGGACAGAATCTCAACAGGGAGTTCAGTTTGGAGTGGGATCTAGTATATACACAGGAGAGAGTCCCGAGAAAGATCTCCAGAAAGAAGTCACCCAATCACACAGGACTTGTTTATACTTTGATCTAAAAATAGGGGGTCATTGAAGGTTTTGGAGCAGGTGAGTGCTAATGCCAGAGATATACTACTCTAGGAAGGTGGAGAGAGAACAGATAGAGCAAAAATGGAGCTAGAAGCCAGGGTGGGGCCACATGGTTTCTAAATGTATTGAAGAAGGTTGACTCAGGGCAGTGGCCACAGAGAGGAGAGCTGGGCATGGTCAATTTCCCTCCACTGGCTCCCTTGGTCCGAAGAGGAATTGTTTTCCCCACTGGAGTATTTGGCTCAGGAACATGGAGGATGGTTAAGAGCACCCTGCTGACCTTGGACAAGTGGCTGTGAACTCAGTTATTTCATCTGCTAATTGGAAATATATCACACACTTCGTAGGGTTGTTGGGGGACTGAATGTATGCAGAAACCTGGTACTAGAAGGTGCTTAGTCACTGGAGGAAAGAGCAGGCTGCTGGTTCATGTGCTGGTTGTTGATCCTTCCAGGGTCTGAGCCAGCCCAGCCTCTCAAGGCTCCCCCAATCTGGTCCCTTCCAAAGCCTTTTCTCTTTACAACCTCTGAGGCTACATCAGGTCACAGTGTGTGACTGCCAAGGCCCTTCTCCATCTGAGGTGAGCTTTTCTTACTGACTGTGCCTGTGACTTGAACAAGTAGGGATGAACTTTCCTTTAACCCACTGAGTCACTGAGGGGTCAAAGTGAGGCCTGCCCCACCCACTGCCCTCGGCTCTGAGCCCGGCCGTGTGCCCTCTCAGCCTTCTGCTTCTGGCAGCTGTAGGCAAGATTGCTGTGGGATGGGTGGCCTGACCAGCCTGCTTGCACTTGTCACTTCCAAATCCCCCTTCCTTTAATGACAGTCATTGTCAAGAAGGGTTCTAAGAGAAAGGCTTTTTACTAAAGAGATGTGCTAAGAATGTAGCAATTAGCTAAAATGTGGTTCTGGGAGGAACACTGGTTTCTCTCCCATCAAGAGTGGGGAGACCTTCAGAGACCTCCGTCTCCTTTTTGTGGCACTTGAGCTGAAAGTCATGGCCTGCCTGTGGGCCTTCTGGGGGTCCCTGGCAACATAGACAAACCTCCCTGAGGGCAGGGGAGGGGTTGGTGGGCATGAAGCCAAGTCTTAGGGGCCCTTAGAAAGGCTGCTCTCTCCCTGAGAGGTGGCAGTGTGGTGCCTGTCTCTACTGCTAACACCATGCCTGGCTGACCGGCATGTGTCCCCCGCTTACTTGGGCTGACAGGCCTTTGTCTCTATTGAGGCCTGGCTTCTCCCTTTACCTGTGTGGTAAATGAAGATGACTGACAGAACGGTGCTTTCTCCACAGATGGGCACTCCCTTTTTCTCTTGGAAACTGGCTGGGGCAAGAGGGTGCGAGCTGGGGCCCAGGCTAAGCTTGGCATGTGTGCCTGTGAGAGAAGGACCCCTGGGGGAGCTGCCCTTTGGGGAGCCTCCTGAGCTTAGTTTTTTTAGCTGGGGCCTCCGAGAGGTTTTGTATAAACTTTCCCTTCAGCATGTAAAGAAACGGGCCAAGGAGAGGTCTCTCCTCCTAGACAGTTCTTGCATTGGGGATATCCGCAGAAACTGGAGAGATTGAGGGGAGACAGACGGCATGTGAAAGAGGGAGAGTTGCTTTTTCTCATGAATGGGGAGCTGAGTCTTAGGAGAATCCCCACCAGATCCCATGGTTTTGCTGGGGGCCTGCTTGCAGGCAAGAGATTAGACAAGATGACCCCGTGGCCATCCAAACTTGGCATCTGCCTTAAGGATGGCTGATCTTGGCACCCACACAGGGGATGGGTGCTCGTCTAGGGTGAGCATTTGGGCAGGATGCCACGGCTGGCCTGTTGCAGAGTACGCCCCCTGCTGGCAGTCCCTCTCCAGCTATATGGCCCAGGTTGTAGGGGCCCCCATAAAACAGAATCGTGGCACTCCTGTCCATATTGGCAGGGGAAATAAAACCCAAACTGAAGAGAGTGGATATAATGTTCTCAAGTGTAAGTTTTTCTTCCATAAATTTTTAATTAAACCTTTGGCACCTATTATGCCTTTATCCCTGGAAAGCCCTGGCAGATGCCAGAATTACAGAACCATTTCCAACATGTGGGAATCCAGTGAGATGATTTGCAGCTCCACTGGGAATCATCTCACTGGGTGCTGGGATTGAACGGTTCTGTGGTGGCTTAACCATTGCGTTTTCAGCTGCTAAGATTGTGCCTGGTCTGTGTGCTGGAATTCAGCGTGTCAGTGCTGCGCTGCTCTACCCAGAGAGGCTGGGTAGCGATTCAGTGGCTCAGGGGTCTGTTTCTCAATTCTCTGTGTTTCCATTTTGATAAAAATCTGTTAAAATTCATACATTGCCCATTAAGATTATCTGAGTACACCTCTTGTAACTTGGATTTATGTACAACTTAGGAAACCCTTTATGTGTCTTCATGGTGGTGTTTGTGTGTTTAGTTGCTCCTGTTTGTTCCAGGAGAAGGTCACACACTGCTGAGGTCCACTGTGCAAAGGGAAATCAAGCTGGTGACATTAGTTCAGGTACAGAAAAGCGTGTGTGCAACCAAGTACATCCATTTGCTGGTGGCCAGGGTCACATTCCTATGACAAACAGATTCTGCTTGACACATGGCAACTTAGAGTTCATTGGCAGTGACTGCAATGGGAAATAAGTGAGGAAGAGATTTCTGGAGTTAGGATTAGGGAGAAGTGAACTAAGTGTCTATTTAAGGCAGATTTTAGTACCACCGTAAGGCTAATGTGGCTTCAAGTGAGCGGGGCAGCTTTACGGAGTTATCAAGTAATCCCTCATTAAAACTGATGCCTCGGGTTATGTGCAGGGTTTTGGTTTTGTGTCAAGGCTGGTTATCCTGATCTTGAAAACAAAGCTGTAAAGTTATTAATGCTACTTTGTCTGTTTGCATACATCTGTTTGTAGGCATTCACTCTTGGCGTTGGTATTAATTAAATCAAAATACAGAAACAGAACTGGCCTGAAGCCACATCTTTCTACTATTAAACTCATTCTTGGCAATTTAACTTTAGCAAAACACATCATCTAATTTTATTGGTAGTTTTGTTTGGATTTAATTTCCAAATTTGCTTTGGCTTTTTATGTGCTCTAGGGTGATAAATATGAGGTGAACGTATTTGTTCACCGGCCCATGTACTGAGTGAACTCCTGCTGAGTGATAGGCGTGTTCTGGACACTGAGGAAGTGACAGCGAGTAAAGATGAAAGCTCTGCCCTTGCAGAGTTTGTAATCTAGAGGTGGAGATAGACCAAAAAGGCCGAAAAGAAAACTCAAATTAAGACTTCACAAAGAAATGAGGAAATGTACAACATACTATTAGGTGGAGATGAAGGAAAAGTCAGCTGAGTAAGGGGGTAAAACCACCATTCCTTAGGCAGGATGGGCAGGGCGGTCCTTGCTGAAGAGGTGACACATGCTCAGAGAGCTGCATGAAGCAGGGAGGGCAGCATGCTGATGCCGGCGGTTCCAGCTTAGGAAACTGCACGTGCTGAGACGGGGATGCGATGAGTCTGTGTGTTGTGTGATATTTTAATTATGCTGTGATTACAAATTTTATATTTATCTTCACATAAATATAAAGACTGGGCACTGGGAGTTTAGGGCCTGCAACAAGAAGTAGAAGAGACAGCCTGGTGTGGGTGCCAGGAGGGCAGAAGAGAAGCCTGGGGGATCGGGGGCAGACAGGTGCATGCAGCACCCTGGGTGAGGGAGAGCAGAGGAGCTGGGTGCACCCCCCCGCCCCCAGCCCTGCCGCCTGCTCTCCCCACAGTGTGACCACCTGGAGCATGCTTCTCAAACCTGAGCATGCCTGAGAATCACTTAGAGGGCTTGTAAAAACAGACTGCTGTGCTCCACTCCCTGAGGTTCTGATCCAGGAGGTCTGACGTGGGGCCTGAGAATGCAGTTCACCAAGGTTCCCAGGTGGCGCTGCTGCTGCTGGCCCAGGGACTACACCTTGGGAACACTGATCTGGAGCAAACTGTGCAAATGATGCCAGGATTTGTCAGAAATGACTGTGGAGGGAGAATGAGGTCCGAAGCCTTTGCTAAAGGGGCCTATTCAGAGTCCGTCTGGCTCAGTGGGCCCCACCGGAGAGTCACAGCTGTGACTCTGTTACCCCTAGGATCCTGATGAGGCTGGCAGTGTCCCTTGCTCAATGCCTGTGTGTGTGTGTATGTGTTTGTGACAGACATTGCCCACACACCATGGGCATGCCAGCTGCTGTGGTCACTGCTGTCAGGAGCCTCATGGGTCAGGGAGGAGCCTGCAGCTCATGATTGATGGGGCTGGGGCACAGCTCTGGCATGAGGCCCTGCGCAGTTGGCACTCAGTTATTATGGGCTGACACTAAGGAGTAGTTGCCCTCATGTCACCACTGACAGAGTCCATTGCTGCCCTGTGAATCTGGGGTCCAGCGGCAATTCTGCCCCTTCTCTCTCATCTTCTGACCCCCTCTGGCGTTAGCCTTGCCTCCCAGCAGCCGTATGTCTGAGGGTCCTTTGCTGGTGATCCAGTGCTCCAGAAACCTGAGGTGGTGGAGTTGGAGATGAGCTCCTGGCACTTGGCCTGATTTTCCCGAATTTAGGCTTTTCCCAGTGGTTCACCCTAGGGTGTGGGTTTAAACACTGGGGGAGGAGGAAAGAGAGGGAAGCAGTGGGCCATGGTTGGCCTGGAAGCATGCAGGAAGCTGATGGGAAACAGCTGAGCCAATGGCTCTGTGCACGCAGAAAATAAATCCCGGCTTCCGAAGAAGCTGCAGAAAGTTGATCTTTTGCAGCTTCGGTGGTCATCCTGAAGGATTTGATGGGGTGGAAACCGTGCCCATTTCTTACCCTCTCCGCTCTGCGCTGCTGGGACAGGTGTTTGCTGGCTTCTTTCAGCGGCAGAGAGGGCTTGGGCCAGCACCCATCATTCCTCCTCGCACCCTGTGCAAGCAGGGAGGCCCACCTTCCTCCGCTTACCCATAGTGTCCAGCTGCTTCTTGCCCTTTGCTTACCTTTCGGGCCTACTGCCATGGGCAGGAACAGGGCATGTGTTTGTGCAGCTGAGCTGGCACGAAGGAGTTTTTGTACAGGGGTACAGCTGTGGGGTGCAGCTGTCTAGGGCATGGGGCTAGGCTGGCGTGAGTGCCCTTTACAGCTCAGCCTCTCCTCAGCCACATGGTCGCTCAGTGAGGGCTACTGTTGGCTGGTGGGAGACAGAAGCCAGCTCCATAGGTCTAGTGAGTATTCATCCCCCTGGGCACCAGGTGGGCTTGTCAGGGGCCAGAGCCTTGTCTGGGAATAGGGGCTGGCCCTTGGCATGTTTTCCCTACATGTGTGGAGAGTGGAATTAGCCCAGGCCCTGGGGAGCTAAAGATTCCCATAGCCAGGGAGAAAGCCTCAGCTACGGGCTGATTGATCTAGGAGCTCTAGTTGGCTTTGGGTGATTTCATGGAACACTTGGCCAGGGTGCTATGAGGCAGAGCCATGACCTCGCAGCTCAGCAGCCAACATGAGGATGTGCTTAGCCTTGTAGAAACATGCAGCGTGGGCTGGCACAGCCCTCCCCTGCCCTGTGTTGACTCTGCCCTGTAGACTCAGCTGTCCCAGGCACATCTCTGTACCTCTCTGGTCCCCGACCTGCTTTCTGGCTGTCAGGAAGGACTAATTCCTGTCTCACTTAGCTGCTGTGAAACCCAGTGAGTCCAGGCCCAAAGTGCCCTACCCTTTGTGCACATGTGGAGGTAGGAATTAGAGATAGGAGGAGACTGGGCCACTGTGGTTGCTGTGTTGAAGTTTGGAATTTGGAATCAGGTCATCTTTCCTGGTGGTCCTTGCTTATGTGGCTTATTGGTATCTCTCCCTGAGCAGCGCTGCCTTGCTTCGCTCAAACGTTTCCATCTTGCTTGACTTATTGGAAGGAGCAAGAAGTAAGCACCTTGCCAAAAAATATCAAGTTCATTGGGGTTTTGATGCTAACACCCCTGCAAAGTGGCAAGCGTGTCTTGTTTGTGGCGGCAGCATCTGTTGCTCACATCTGGCAGCCCTGGTGCTTGAGCTTAGGGCTGCAGTGGGGATGTGGGGAGGGAGGAGGAGGAGGGAAGAAAAGGGGAACGTTGCACAATTTATCATGACACATAGTAAAGATATTTTCTCTAGGTAAGAAGTAAAACCTGCCTTGGCTCCGGGAGCTCAGTGATTAGGGCACCAGCCCCATGCACCAGCCCGGGTTTGAGCCCGGCCATGTGCTCAAATAACAATGACAACAGTAACAAAAAAATAGCCAGGCATTGTGGCAGGCATCTGTAGTCCCAGCTACTGGGAGACTGGGCCAAGAGAATTACTTGGGCCCAAGAGTTTGAGGTTGCTGTGAGCTGTGACACCACAGTACTCTACTGAGGATGGCTTAGTGAGACTCTGTCTCAAAAAAAAAGTGAAGCCTGGACCAGCCCAAAGTTGAAAATAATAATGTTATGATGATGATAGTGATATAGATATTATCATTTTCCCCTCAATTTTGGCCTGATCAGGGCTTACGTACACTGGCACTTGATATATGTAACATATCCATGTCATAATGTTATTATTAATAATCATAATTATTACAAAAAGCAACTAACTTTTACCAGATTCTTTTTTTTTTTTTTTTTGGAGACACAGTCTCACTACGTCACCCTCAGTAGAGTACTGTGGCATCATAGCTCACAGCAACCTCAAACTCTTGGGCTTACACGATTCTCTTGCATCAGCCTCCCAAGTAGCTGGTACTACAGGTGCCCGCCACAATGCCTGGCTATTTTTTTTGTTGCAGTTGTCATTGTTGTTTGGCTGGCCCGGGCTGGGTTTTAACCCACCATTCTCGGTGCATGTGGCTGGCGCTGTAACCACTGTGCTGCGGATGCTGAGCCAACTTTTACCAGATCCTTATTTGCAGACACTGTGCTAAACACTTTAATATCCATTATTTCATTTAATTATCTCAAGAGCCCTATAGTAATGACATGATCATTACTATTTTAAAGTGAGGGAAACAGAGGCTGATAGGTGGAATAACTAGGCTGAGGCAAAGCAGGGAGGCCAACGGGTTGGGCCCAGGGCTCAGGCAGACCATGGATTTACCCTAAAAATACCATCTCCTTTGTATCGGTGCCTGCCTGGGACAGAGGAGCTGAGCCTGTGAATGCTTTTGTTATAATGAGAGAACGATGATCCAGGTGGGGCTAAAGAGCAGAGGCTGCAGAGACAGACTGCTGAGTCCAAATCTCTCTAGCTTTGCTCATCAGTTGAGTGACCTTGGGCAAGTACCTCAGTTTCTTCATTTGTGCAATGGGGCTAACAGTTGTGCCTCACTCAGTGGCAGCTGTGAAGGTTAAGTGGTTAATCGCGTGGAGGACCTGGAAGGGTGCTGTCACTGTGTTGGTGGCCGTTATTGTCAGCCTCCGCACATTTTCCGAGGTCCACACTTGGCCATACAGGGACTGTATGGGCTAGTACAGTGAGACTAGCATATATGGAATATCCAATAAATATTCACTGGATGAAGGAATGGAATTTACCAGATGGCCTGGAGGTCTCCTATAATAATCTTCTCTTAAACTTCTCTTAAAAGCATCTCCAACTTCCTGCTGGAGAGTGACCCGCAAGTGGGGAGTCTGCCTGTCATGCACATTGGCCAACGTGCCTTCCCTGAGTCTGCTTGGCAGGAAGGTCGCAGTCCTGGTGGACCCCAGTGCCTGTTGGAGGCACAGGCTTTTTAAGAGGCAGATGGTGGCAGATTCCAGCTCTCTCCAGCCTGGGAGGTGGGGGTGGTATGGAAGCCATTGTTCTCTGAATGGGGGGCTATTCTGTGCGGGTGTGTGAGTTGTGGGCCTGGAGCCCTTCCCCCTGCCTCATGGGAGGGTCTCTGAGAGCTAGGCCAGCCAGCGCAGGAGGCTGCAGAGCCTGTCAAGGTTAACAGATAGTCCTCAGCTCTCCCCTAGGAAGTAATTCAACTTCTCTTCTGACTTAGGCCACATTGTTTCAAAGCATGTGGTATAAACTACTGACCACTGGGGAATTGCTTGAATTAACAAACTCATTTTTCCCGAGACCTGAGGTTGAACTTGACTGAGGAGTTCAGGGCTCTTTTGCAGAAATCCAATAGATCAGGAGAACTCATGTTACACCATGTTTTCAACCTTGATCAAATGCACATTTTGCATGGTGGGGCCTTCTCCACGCCTGCACTTTTCCAGCTGCATTGGATTGCTTGGAACTGTGGCAAACCAGGGCAGTAACTGGCCCTGGAGTCTGGGCTTTGGGAGAGCTGGCCTCCTGCCTGGGTAGGAAGGAGTTTGAGAATGGCTCCTCCCTTTACCTCTCCTTCCTTTCCCCCCTGTTCTGCCTCCCCCATACCCACCTTCTGAGTGGGACTCGGGGTTCAGATAAAGAAAGA
Source organism: Nycticebus coucang (assembly GCF_027406575.1). Taxonomy (NCBI): domain Eukaryota; kingdom Metazoa; phylum Chordata; class Mammalia; order Primates; family Lorisidae; genus Nycticebus; species Nycticebus coucang. The sequence continues at coordinate 33,534,409 of NC_069796.1, forward strand.
AGAGGTTTGAAGGTTTAGCTTGAACTGCCCAGGTTCTGGGCAGAGTCACAGTACCCCTTCCCCCACTCCTCCTGGCTGCCTCACCTGTGCCTGTGATGCTTCTGAGCCTGCCTCCCCTCTCCATGGACCTCTACAGAGCCAAAGGAGTAAGAGGGAGACCATCCTTCTCCTACCTCCAGCCCCACTCGCACAGCCCACCGCCAGGCCTAAGCCAACAGCGGAGCTCAGTGGAGGTCTGGAGATAGCTCCACACCTTAGAGGGCTCAGGCCTGTCTCTAGCTGGCCAGGAACTCCCCAGGGACAAGGGCTTTACCTGTGACATAGTTAGAGCAGGGCAGGGGGTGTCTGGGGCTTGGGGAAGATGGGACTCAGAGTTCAGATAAAGAACACAGGCTTCCTGGGGATGGCTGGGTGGCATTTGGAGGCCCACGAGAGAACATGTTGTCAGGTTGATGCAGACTTTCCAGAAAACAACATTGTTCTCTACACTCTGTCCTCTGCCATCTGTACACTGGAGATTCTGTTTTTGGGAGGCAGGAGTATTTGGACCAGTCTAGTGGTTCCTAATCCTGGTGTAGCATCTCAAGCACCTGGGAGCTCTGTAAAACCACATATGTGCAACCCCACACCGGTTGTGCACCCTTGGCTGGGGTCTAGACATCACAGTTAGCGGCTCCCCCGAGGATTAGGAGGCGGGGCCAGGCTGCAGAGAGCCCTCCCTGCTGGATGGATAGTCTCTCCTTGACCTGTCTCTGCCTCTGCAGAGGATCCTTGGGGTTCAAAAACCCCAAGCAATGGGGAGCCATTGGACAGACCCTCCCTGGCTTTCAGTCCACCTGCAGCCTAACCGAAATCTCCCAGCTGAGTTAGGGCTACAGGAGGCAAGTTCTGGATCCCCATGGCTCTAGACCCCAGGGGTAGGAGGTGGGGTTCAGCTATTCCCTGTGATGGCCTCTCTCCATCCAGCAGTGAGGAGGGCTCACGCTGTGTCCTCTACACAGTTTCCTTTGTCCCTGGGCTTCTGTCTCTTCATCCTAGGTAGAGTAAGAGGCAGCTGAGTTTCAGAAGCATCGTGGTTTGGGGGCTTCATCTGCTGCTGAACTGCAGTTCTCTTGGAATTTGCTCAAAGTTCCAGGACAGAGGAATCTGATCAGCCCAACTCAAAGGTCAGTGATAGTTCACCGATTGTTGCTGCAGGGACAGGTGGGAGAGAAAACATACAAAACAAGACTGTCAGTGGGCCAGGGGTGGGGCAGGTATATGATGGCCATGACTGGTATCATGGGTCTCTGTGTGGAGGCAGACTCTTCAGAGAAGAATCAGGGGTGTCTCCATGAGGGAGACCTGGGTGTGTAGTTGTGGTTTCCATGTGCAGGCAGGACAACTGAAAGTCAGAAAAGTTGAGAAAATGAAGAGCACCTTCATTTTCATTTCAGATGTGAGGAGGTAAGAGACTGTAGGTGGGCGCAGAGGGAGCACTTGAACCTTCTCATGGCCATAGGCCTGGTTCCTTCTTTGTCCCAGAGGTTAGTGTGCTGGAGAGTAATAGCTGGGTTGGGAATTACCTGGTTACATTTGCCTTCTTGTGTTGAGAAATTTTCAACATGGAATTTTTTTTTATTTCCAGTTTATATAAGGATACATACAATTAGGCCACACTGCTTGCATTTGTAAAGTAAAGTCTAAGTTGTAGCTCTGTCCCTCACACAGGAAATGTGCCATACACCCTCACATTGTTCCCCCTGGGTAGGAACCCACCAATCCCCCTTCCTCCTCCCACCTTCTTGGATTCAGTTGAGTTTTTCTCTCATGTGAAGAAGTTGTTAATCTACAAGTTTCAAATTAGTATTGAGCACAGGAGACACCTGTCATTCCATTCTTGTGATGCTTTACTCAGGAGAGTGTTCTCCAAATCCATCCAAGTTGTAACAAAGGATACAAAATCTCCATCTTTTTATGGCTGAATAGTATTCCATGGTATACATATGCCACAGTTTATTAATCTATTCATGTGTTGAAGGGCATCTGGGTTGTTTCCACATCTTTGCGATTGTAAATTGGGCTGCTATAAACATTCAACTGTATATGTCCATATGGTAAAATGACATTTTTTTCTTTTGGTAGATACCTAGTAATGGGATTGCAGGATTAAATGGAAAGTCCACTTAACGGTTCTTTGAGGACTCTCCATACTAATAGAAATTTTTTTTTTTTTGCAGTTTTTAGCCAGGGCTGGGTTTGAACCGGCAACCTCTGGCATATGGGGCTGATGCCCTACTCCTTTGAGCCACAGGCACCGCCTACTGATAGAAATTTTTAATCTAAACTCCCTGTGAAGCTCTGGGGGCTTATGTATCTTTTGATGTTGCACGAGAAATGTGATGGGTGAGCTTTTGTGGGGAGAGGGATCCAAACCTCCATTAGAGTCCCTCGGGGGACCCTGATCTGAGCCATAGGAAAAATTTCTTGGAAATTTTTAGTTAAACTGGTTTCTTATGTCCTTAACTGTGTAAGTTCTGTGGAATTAGGTGTCTTCAGAGTCTTTGTCCTTCTAGGATCCTTTCCTTGTGGCTGCTCCTGCCCTGGGCACACTCTGGGGGAGGCTGTCACCCAGAAATGGGTGTGCAGGATGAGCACACAGGGGCTGTATTTTATGCATGTGCCAATAAAGAGCCATTGTGTTCATCTCTTGGCGTTGGCACCTGGCTTGGAAGAGCAATGAACTTGTGCCTTCCTTCACCTGTTCTTCCACCAGAGTCCCCCTAGAGTTGAGCTGGGCCTCCTGGAGTGTGTGCCTGCATGAGTAAAGACTCTCCTTTAGTTTTGTGGCTCTTTGTGTGTGTGCGGGGGGACATGGCTCAAACTGGCATAGGCCCACATCTATAATATCCCCTTGTGGCTTCCTGCCTAGGTTAAGGCCAAGCTTCCTGGGCTTTAAGGAGCTTTCTTAAGAGATCAGAGGGGGAATGCTTGCTTCACCCTCCTGAGCAGCTGTCATACGAGTTATTAGTCATGTGCCAAAAAGGTTCTGACGGAGAGATGCCAGTGGCCCTGATTGGAATGCTGGAAAACATTCATCCTGGTGGCGGCTCTGGTGCTGACAGTGGGTGCCTGTCACCCTTCTGCAGTCTGCACTTCATGTGGACATGTGTGCACTATTTATGTGGCTAATAGGTTTTCTTACTGAAGGCAACGTTTACATGCCATAAAAAGTCCATTAACTGAATTTTAGCTTCTCCAGAGATCGTGAGGCCTAATCTGTACCTGGCATGTAACATGGAGGGAATTGAAAATCCCACAGACCCTTTCTGCTGGGCCTTTTCTGGGACTGGAGAGATGAGCTTTGCCAAACCGAGTGAGCAGATGAATGAATTCATTAGGCAGATGAATGAGGGACAACATCACTGAGCCCAATGCTTGTCTTACAAGGCTCATGAATAGAAGGGAGGCTACTGGGTCCCAAGTGAGCAGGAGGGCACTGGACGGCAGGATCAGAGCCACGCCTAAATCAGAGGAACTCATTTCTTCAAGCTCTTCTGGCAGTGATGCAGACAGTGGAATTTATAAAAAGCTTAGAGAACAAAGCAAGGTGCTCTAGAAAAACCTGTGAAGAAGCAAAAGACTGATGAAACTTCAAGAGCTCTGTCATCTTCCAAACAGAGCAGCAGCAGCAGCAGAGATTATAACGTGTCAGATTGGGAAAATTAGGTACATTAGTGTTCAGGACTTTACAGGGAAAGTTCTAATTGATATTAGAGAATACCAGATAGATCCAGAAGGTGAAATGAAACCAGGAAGGAAAAGTATTTCTTTAAATCCGGAGCAGTGGAGCCAGCTGAAGGAACAGATTTCTGACTTTGAAGATGCATTAAGAAAACTGTAAAATCCAAGCCATACAAAACCTATTCTGTTCTAATTGTTTTAATCTGTCTTTTTACATTGGCTTTGTTTTCCAAATGTGCTCCAAGCTATTGTATATTTGGATTGCAGAACTATTTGTAAGATGAATATTTTTTTATTTTTATTTTTTTTATTAAATCATAGCTGTGTACATTAATGTGATCATGGGGCACCATACCCTGGTTTCATAGACCGTTTGACACATTTTCATCAAGATGAATATTTTTTTAACATTCATTATTAAAAATGTTCTGAGTGAAGCTAATTGGCTAATTGTCAACTTTATTAAGGAGGATTGCTTTGTGCCCACAATCCATGTAAAATAATAAAATGAAAAACTATAATCTCAACTGTTATAGTCTTTTTTTTTTTTTTTTGAGACAGAGTCTCACTATGTCACCCTCAGTAGAGTGCTGTGGCATCACAGCTCACAGCAATCTCCAACTCTTGGGCTTAAGCGATTGCCTCAGCCTCCCAAGTAGCTGGGACTACTTGGTGCCTGCCACAAAGCCTGGCTATTTTTTTTTGTTGCAGTTGTTGTTGTTTAGCAGGCCTGGGCTGGGTTCGAACCCTCTAGCCTCAGTGCATGTGGCCTGTGCTGTAACCACTATGCTATGGGAACCTCTGCCACTCACTAACTATAAAAGCCAAGTGGGGTGGCACCTGTGGCTCAAAGGAGTAGGGCACCAGCCCCATATGCCGGAGGTGGCAGGTTCAAACCCATCCCCGGCCAAAAACTGCAAAAAAAAACCCAAAAAGCCAAGTGATGTGACTCTGCCAAACCTCAGTTTGCTCATCTGTGAAATGGGGATGGTGATACCCATGCCCTGCAGGTTGTTTCAAGTGCTTTATGAAGGTAATAAGCAAAAAGTGACACATACGGCATAGATGCATGAGAACAAGATCCCACAAGCCTGGGTTTGCATCCTGTGCTGTGTGACCCTGAAGCTTGGAGAGCTCAAGTGACCGCCACCTCCCTCCTAGTCATATCCTTAGTTGCAGGCACTGGGATGAGCCTGTCAGTGGGATGACTGTGTGACCAGTCCTCTGGAAGCAGAGCCAGCTGGCAGAAGGTATGTTAGCTTGTGGGCTGTCGACACTGACCAGCTCCTAGCTACACGGTGAGGCTCCAGTGATTTTTAAGACCATCCCTTCTGGCCAGGTTTGGTGGCTCACACCTGTAATCCAAGCCCTCTGGGAGGCTGAGGCAGGTAGATTGCTTGAGCTCAGGAGTTTGAGACCAGCCTGAGCAAGAGCAAGACTCCATCTCTGCTAAAAATAGAAAAAGCCAGGCATTATGGCAAGTGCCTGTAGTCCCAGCTACTTGAGAGGCTGAGGCAAGAGACTCACTTAAGCCTAAGAGTTTGGGATTGCTGTGAGCGCTGACATCATGGCACTTGACCCAGGGTGACAGAGTGAAACTCTGTCTCAAAAAGAAAAAAAAAGACCATCCTCCTACGCCAGGTTGGAGGAATTTGAAGCAGAAAGGCTGGCAATTGCAGGAGTCTGCCCAGTGTCATGATGGCTCACAGGCTGCAGAGTTCGGCCTGGCTCTGACCTTCAGCCCCGGACCCTGCCACTGCCCTGCTTGTCAGACACAGCCCGTCAGGACCAGCTCCTGGGGCTGAGGGGCTTCCCCCTGTTCCTCTGAGTCCCTGGCCAAGCACGTGGAGTTATGTAATGCTGCTGAGCCAACATTTACAAGTCTCAGCCAATTTGCCGGCCTGGAGTTACACTGCGCAGATGCTCGGCCTCACGGTTCACTTTTGTCTCGGAGGCCGTAAGCAGATAGCATAACCCCGCTTACCATTAGACATTTTGCAAATCATCTGGGCCCGAGCATGCTGCAGCCAGACAGTTCATTTATGCTGTGAATGGAATGATTTGTAAAGCAATAAATTTCCCATCTTTCTGCCAACAATAAAGTACAGCAAGCAGGCGAGGCCAAAGCCCTCCAAAAACATACTGGCTCCCAGTGAGACCTGGAAGAGAGCTCTTGCGGGGTCTGCTTCTCTCTGTTCCTGAGCTCATTGAATTCTGGGAAATCAGGTTTGGGCCATAAATCCCCTCTACCATCTGGTGACCCTGGGCCCCAGCGTGGACTTGTTACTAGCAGGGGTAATTGGCTAGTTGTCACTCTCTGGGCCCCTCTTGATTCTGGCATTAGAGGCAGGCCTTGCCAGATGTCCCTCCGACGGGAATGATGGGACATTGTTGACCACCCCTCCCATTGTGGTGGCTGCATGTCTGTGCTTGGGCTGAGGCAGGGCTACTTCTGGGAAGTTGGGGACTGACAGCGTGGGGGTGTGTTCTGGCAGGAGCTCCCTCTGTCTCTCACGGGCAAGGGCAAGTGCTTGTTCCCCTGTACAGTGTTCTCTGTAGTGAAGGTGGCTGCTCTGAGTAGGCCAAGCACAGACTTGGAATGAGTCTCAGGAAGTCTGAGTCCCAGTTTTCTTCTTGGAAGAGGATCAGTGGATGGTGGATGAGCAGACACTTCCTCAGAAGCAGGAGTAGTCAAGGAGACCCCAGAGCCTGAAGTGCCAGCTGTGGTCTGGGACCCTGAAGGGCAAGCACATGGCTTGGAGTGCCCATTTCCAGCCAGTCCCCGGATGTTGGCCCTGCGTAGTGGCTTCTAGGTAGAGGAGCCTGGCCCTGTCTGTGACTCGGCTCTAGGTGGTGGCAAGGCAAACCCAGCTCCGACATTCCGCTGGTCAGTGATGACATTGTTCCTCTGTGGGGACAGGAGGCTTGGAAATAGCACACCAGGAAGCAAGCACCTCACCCTGAGCTCTGAAGGTTTCCTCCAGTCCTTCACCTCCTCAGCCTTTGGATTTTCTTGTTTCCCTCTTCCTCCTCCTCCTTTTCTATACCTACCTCTACTTTTTTTTTTTTTCCACGAAGGCTTTAATGGTAGACAGAAGGGGAATTTGCTGCTTACATATACATTTTTTCCGTTTATTAAGTCATATACACACATATCACGACTACGTTTATGCACCTCTACTTCTTTCACTGTTGATACTTGCAATGTTGTTCCATTTAAAAATTATGTAACATTTAGGAACTATGTAGAAGTACAAAAAAGAAATGATTTCCAGTGAAATGGCCCAAACACAAGCGCTGTGACTGTTTTGTTGTATTTCCTTTAGGTTGCGGCTTTCTGAACGGGCTTTGGGGCCCTAGAAAGATACACCCCTCTTCAGTTAGATCAGCTGTGCCTTCATCTGTGGACAGAACAGGCTGTTATGAGCTCTTTGTCTGAAGAGGGGTTGGTAGATAGGGTCACACCTCCCCAGTTTCCAGCATCAGAGGCCAGCTTGAGCGGGTGCTGGTGGGAGCTTACGAAGGAGGGAAGGCTGAGCCCAAGGAGGTCCCTGCCTTGCGTCAGCCTCCAGAGCTTCTCTGGTTCTGCTGTCTAATCTCAGCTCCTTCACCCAGTGGGTCCCCCTTTCTGTCCCTCCATGTCTCAACTTTGGCCCCTCACTCACCTGCAGTGTTCACTACACATCGACCTCAGTTTGCTCAAGGGGGTCAGGGAATGGTTAACAGTTCCTGCTTGCGATGCTGGCGTGGATGTGAGAGAGGGGATCACTTTTATACTGTTGGTGGGACTGCAAACTAATACAGCCTCTTAGGAAAGGAGTATGGAGAATTCTCAAAGAACTCGAATTAGACCTTCCATCTGATCCTGCAATCCCATTACTAGGCATCTACCTAGAAGAAAAAAAAATCATTTTATCATAAGAACATTTGTGCTAGATTGTTTATCGTAGCTCAATTTATAATCCCTAAGATGTGGAAACAATCTAAATGCCCATCATTTCAGGAATGGATTAATAAACTGTGGTATACATATCCTATGGAATACTATTCAGCCATAAAAAGATGGAGACTTTACATCTTTTGTGTTAACTTGGATGGAGTTGAAACACTTTCTTCTTAGTAAAGCAACACAAGTACGGAAAAGCAAGTATCCAGTACTAATATGAAGCCAGTAGATAATCTAATACATGCCACATAAGAGAAAAATTCAAATCAATTCAAGTTGGGGGGAGGGGAAAGAGGGGTGGGAGAGAGGAGAAGGGAGGGGATTGGTGTGCTCCCACCAATGGGCACAACGTAAGGGTATATGGCACGCCTCCTGGGGGTGGGACACAACTACAACGGGACTCTACCTAACAAATGCAAACATTGTAACCTAATTGTTTGTACCCTCACATTCATCTGAAATTAAAATAAAATAGTTCCTGCTTGATAGGATTGTGGTGAGGATCAACGGAGATAATCTGGCACTCACAGGGTTTCAGCAAACATTGGCCAACAATGAAGGTTTGATGCATGTGCAGGGCTCAGGGCTGCCTTATAGCTCAGTCTGAGGAGGGTGCCTGTGTGTTCTAGTGCCTGTACCCTTGCCTTGTGCCCACAGGGTAGCTTAGCCTTTGCCCGGATTGTGGCTGCCCTGAAGTTGATGTTCTAGGCCTGGGACCAGAAGATGAGGGTCTAGGAGAGAGGTTTCTTGGGGAAGCAGGAGAGTCCAGCATGAGCCTTGAAGGGGAAGACTTGAATCTTTGACCTTGCTCTTTGGCACAGTGAACAGGAGGGGTGGCTAGAGTGATCCACGGGGAGGAAGCTACTTATTAAAATATTTCCATTCTTGGGAAAGAGATGAGGGCTGGAGGCTAAAAAGTATACTCAGGACCTGCTGACCTAAAAACCAGAGGAAAAAGTCCGCTGCCTTGGGTTGCCAAGAAGATGACCTGAAACTGGGGCTGAGGCTTTGGGTGGCTGGAGTCTTAGGAAGGAGACCCAGGAATGAGCTGCCCTCTCCTGCCTGAGCTGCAAAGGTGCCAGATTTTGGGCTGTTTGGGTACAAGTGGGAGGGTTGGTGGGGACTGGCAGAGGGCTCCCTGGGCCCAGCAGGACAGCTTGGACCACTCTTCTCTCTCTGCTGAATGGCCAATGATTGCTAAGCAGGTACAATGTGCTAGGCACTGTGTGGGGGACTTTATGTAAATCAGCTCATTTATTTAGTCCTCATAACAGTCCTGTGAGTAGGCATTCAAATGGGGTCACCAAGCTTAGAGACAACAAGTGACTTGCCCAAATTCTCCCAGCTAGGAAAGAAATAGTAACAGGGTTCTGATCAGTTCAAAATCTTCCGCTAGACTGTAAGCACCACAAGGGCCTAGACCAGCCAGGTCAGCTCTCTGCTGACTCCCTGGTGTATATCAGAGCACTGAGTGGGTGATGGAGGGGACAGGCCAGGTCTGCACGTTTGAACCCACATCTGAGTCTTTGGTGCTCCCTCACGCCATCTCTGCCCCTGGCAGCCCAAGCCTTGCCTGGAAAGTACTGCTTATTGGTGAGGGGAGGTCTTGGGTGGACAACATTCTGTCCCCAGCTCTCTAGCCCCTTCAGGCCCCAAAGAAACTATTGAGTCATGCATTTTGCTCCGGTTTTGGTGATTTGTGATTCATGCTTGTGAGGAAGGCAAGAGAGTGACTCACGCTGATTTAATAAGCTTACGAATATTCTTGAGAAGTAGCTGATAAATTGCCGGCTGGCAGCCCACTCCCCCATGGCTGCCAGCGCCAAGTGCTCAGAAGTCACCAAGTTAAACAAATCTGCAGAAAATTCAATCTCCTGGCATGATTTTCTTTAGTGGAGCTAATAGCAAGAGGCGCCTTTCTCCTGGTGCTCAGAGGTACACCAGGAGCTCTGTGGTCTTGCGAGGGTCGCTGGGGAGGACAGCAAATGCTTTACACTCAGCCAGTTGATAAGAGCTGCTAGGACCTCCCAGGTATACCTTGTGCCCTTGGAACCAGGGCCGAGCCCCAGGGAAGCCAGCCCCACAATGCTGTACTGGCCCTTCTCCGCAGGGTACTGAGAACAAGGCCAGACAGCAGCTGTCCTGGCTTCTCTGCCATGTCAAGATGAACATGACTTGATCGGGCTTGCTAAGCTCAGATTACTCACAGTAAACAAGTGCAGGTGAAGTGTGGGGGTCCAGAGGGGCAAGCCAAAGTGGCAGGGGATGGGTCATTTCAGACGGCACAGGCAGCCCCAGGATCTGACATCCAGCAGGTATTGACATTGGGGTTAATCCTGTTGCTTTATGGTTCCATACTGATTTCCCATTTGCCTCTGCTCTAGAGTGCTCAGGCAAGAGGGCTGGGGAAAAACAACAGGGATGCCCTTGACGGGCTCAGCTTCTGTGCAGGGATCCTGTTGTGGTTGGCAGGCCCTTGTTTTGGAGCTCCAGTTCCTTTCAGGAACTCTTCTAGTTCAGAGGAGGGGCAGGGGTGGCCCTGTTCTAATGTGAGAAACTTCCTAAGTCTTGGTCTCCTTCCTGTAAGTTCTTTGGTGTCCCCTTCCCATATTTACTGAGCCCCTCATGGTACAGTAGGCCAGGGCACAGGCTTCTGCCTTTGTGAGTACTTCCCTCTGCCCTCCTCCTATTCATCTATCCATCCAACAAATATTAAGTGTGACGATGCACGTGGAGTATTTAGCATGATGGTAGGCCCAATAACTGTTCATTGTCATTATCATAATATTATTGCTAGTGTTTAGCATCTGTCGTATGCTAGGCAAAAAAAAAAAAAGCAAATGATGGTACAAATTGGTTAATGTGTTACACACAAGAGCTGGAAATCCTAGAAATGCCACAGATGGGGATAATGAAGTCCAGAGAGATGGAAAGACCACGGGGAATCTCATAGTGAGGGTGTGCTAGGCCCAGCCTTGAACCAAGGCTCCTTCTGCTGTGACATGCAGCTGCCCTGCTGGGATGGGTGGTCAGAGGAGGATTCCTGGAGGAGATGGGTGGTTTTTCTTTTTCAAGACAGGGTCTTGCTCTGTCACCCAGACTAGAGTGCAGTGGCATCGTCATAGCTCACAGCAACCTCAAACTTCTTGGTACAAGTGATCCTCCTGCCTCAACCTCCCAAGTATCTGGGACTACAGGCACCCACCACACCTTCCTTTTCTTTTCTTTTTGTAGAGATGAGGTCTCACGCTTGCTCAGCTTGTCTCCAACCCTTGGCCTTAAGCAGTCTTCCCACCTCTGTCTCCCAAAGTGCTAGGATTATAGGTATGAGTGTCTGAGCCTGGCCGAGGAAGTGGGTTTGGAAATGAGCCTTGGCATGAGAATAGGAATGAGAACAGCAGGAGAAGAGAGATGAGACAGGGCAGGGCACAGCCTGACCTTGGGTGGTGAAGGGGAGGGAGCCGCAGGAGAGAAGGGCCAGCTCCATAGCATAATTTGAGGGGTCCAGACTCCGCCACATTGGGGATGGACCTCTAGGACTATAGTCCACTTGTATGGTGGTCCAGAGCAGTGCTACCCAACAGAACTTGAGAAGGCCTCTTCCGCCCCACAGCCTTCAGTCTATCACTACCGGCAGTTGCTTCCTCCTGTGAATACAGATCAGAGACCATGGCCCTGGGGTTTAGAGTGCAGGCAGCTTATCTGCCTCTGTGTTCACACCCAGCAGGAACCCATGGAAGTCACAGGCCAGGCAAACAGGCTGAATGCCTCTCTCCTGGGAGAGGAAGCCCATTCAGTCATAAGTTGCCATTAACCCCTTATATTAGTTTCCTAGGCCTACCATAACAAATTGCCACAAACCAGGTGGCTTAAAACGACAGAAATTTGTTCTCTTACAGCTCTGGAGGCCAGAAGTTCAAAATCCAGGTGTGGGCAGAGTTAGTTCCTTCTGGAGGAGCTGAGGGAGGCTCTGTTCCTTTTCTCTCTTGTAGCTTCTGAAGGCTGCTGGCCGGCCTTGGTTTCCTTGGCGTGTAGCTATGTAACTCCAGGTTCTGCCTCTGTCTTTCTGCGGCCTCTTCCTGTTGGTGACTACTCTTCTTATAAAGACATTTGTCGTTGGATTAAGGGGTAACCTAGATAAGTCAGCATGTTCTCAAGATCTTTAACTTAATTACATTTGCAAAGACCCTTTTTCCAAGAAAGGTCACATCTGCAGGTTCTGGGTAGACATATCTTTTGGTGTGTGGTAGGGGTAGGGTACCATTGCACTCACACCCTTGGAGCAGTGTGACAATATGGCCTTTAGAGATGGGTCACAAGGTAACATTTGTTGGGATGAGAGTTAATAATTCTGGTGAGACATTACACTGGAGTTAATAGGAAAATCCCCAGAGGATTTGGGTCTTGGCTATAGGGTTTTTCCTAAGATTAAAACCCAGATTAGATATGATGGCCAGGGACACATGAGAATCTCATGGGGCCTGTTGACAGACTCCACCACATTGGGGATGGACCTCTAGGACTGTAGTCCACTTGTATGGTGGTCCAGAGCAGTGCTACCCAACAGAACTTTCTAGGGTGATGGAAATGTTCTTTAAATCTGAGCAGCTAACACAGCGGCTGTGAGCCAGGTATGTCTGTTGGGTTTTGGGGCTCGTGTAATTGTAGAGCTAGTTTTTGCTTCCGTTTAGCTGTAATTAACTAAATTTTAACTTCAGTTGGCCTATGTGACCAGTGGCTGAGGCATCGGGCAGCACAGCTTCCAAGTGTCTTGATTTTACCCCTTCTCTGGGTCTGTTTTGCATTTCATTATCAAAAACAATTTTGTCATAAAGAGCTAACATTTCTCTTTTGTTTTTAATGTGTGCAGTGCTTGAAGTTTTAACTTTTGGCTTAGAGACACAGGCCAGATGAAGTTGACTGGTTTGGGGCCAGTCCCAGGAAGCATGGCCTCTTTGAGTAGAGTGGGAGTGAGGAGCAGCTTCCTGAGGACACTCTGCCGCTGACCATGGCTATAGAAAGACTATGGTGGGATCTGCAGTCATTGTCAGTGAGGAGGTTTCCTAACACAGTTTCTTACAGCCAAAAGGAAGGGCTGAGATCTCGTGTCTGCACCCCTGGGCTGTGTTTGGAAGTCTGTGAGTCTGGGGTTCTTTGATCTTTTTCATGGCTTCTAGAAAGCCACAGGTAAAATTTGGGTCTCATGCAGCACTTCCCCTCTCTAGTACACCTTGTATTCTTGCTCTCCCAGATGGATATGATATACTTTCTTGCTGTAGAGGGAGGATATTTATTTTTGTACATTGTTTAGACATGATCTTAAGCAACACTTCATTTATTTACGCGTTTGTGTATTTTTGACCCTTCTGGATATAAAACAAAATGTCTGCCTGAGAGTAGGAAATCTCCAAGGAGGCAGCTCCTCGGGTGACAGGATCTTCATCGATGCATACGTAGGCCTTAAGTCCAGCTCCCCTCTTTCTCCTTGTTTCCTCCTAGCCTGGGCAAAGCAGCCACGGTGGCACCAGGGCTCAAAGCTTAGTCAGCTTGCCTGCCTCTCTCTGCTCCTGCTCCATGGGAACTCACAGGTCAGGAAGAGAAGAAGGTTCTGGGCCTCAGACTCTCTGCTAATGCAGGCAGATCAGGCCTGTTCGAGATGGGGATTTGTGGCGGAGGCTACTGCTCAGGGTCATACTAACCTCGCACTGTGTACATGTAAGACACAAATTAGGGATTTAGAGGCCAGGAGGCTGGTGAGTGTTGCTAAGCAACCTTTCAGCAGAGCCTGGAGGTAACACAATCTCTGGGAACAGCCCAGTGGGAAGGCCTCCTAAGGACAAACTTGAACTTTAGAAACAGTGCCTTCTGCAACTGCACCTGCCTGGCCTTCCTCTATTGGAGACAGGAAAGGTCAGGGGAGCCCTGCTGTTACGTAAGCTGCTGGGGGGGCGGGGGGGATGCACATGTGTCTACTGGTCCTTTATTTGTTGCATCTTCCTTTTTTTTACATATTTATTTTTACTCTATCTTGCGCACAAGAGGATCTGTAGTGGTACTACAGCAGGATAAACATTAAATAAGAAACTGGGGCAAAGGGAAAAGGGGTAAGAAAATAAGAGTATGGCTGGTCATTTAGCAAGTATATGGAGTATTTACCGTGTGCTTGGCTCTGTGGATAGAGCAATGAACAAAAAACCAACCACGATTTCTGCCTTCCAAGAGCTTACAGTCTGATAGGTGTGTGGGGGGGGGGTTGGGGGAGGAAAAGCTACCCCACTAGGTGTAGGCTGCAAATTAGACTCTGAGTCTATTGATAGCCAGAGCATGAGGGGAACACAGTTATGAGAGGCTGGGTGTGTTGTCAGTGCTGTATTGGTAACAGTACGGCAACAATAGTTTCATCTCTCTGTCCTGTACCTGCAGACAATGGCACAAGGTCGCCCAGTCCCTGGGCAGACACACCTTTCTCTCACTTCATTGCCAGCCTCCTGGTAGGTGCCAGCTTCCTGGCTGGGCTCGTGGGGTCAGCCCAGATATGCTGTAAAGGGCTTGGGCCCCAGAGCCCCAGACTCTCCCCTCTCCTTCAGCATGCCTTTTATTTCCATCATTGTCTCTGGCTTTTCCCTTTACCTACCTGGGATCCTTCCTGGTTTTTAATATGTCCCTTACTGATAGCATCTCATTTGATGCTTTCAGCAATGTGCTCAAGCCAGCTGTGACTTTAGCCATTAAGGAAGCAGAGGCATAGAAGGGCTTCAGTTTGCCTGAGGTTCTGCAGCTTGCTTTCTTTTTCTATCTTTTTTTTTTTTTTTTGCAGTTTCTGGCCAGGTTTGGGTTTGAACCTGCCACCTCTGGCATATGGGGCTGACGCGGAACTCCTTTGAGCCACAGGCGCCACCCGGTTCTGCAGCTTTCTGACCCCACTTGACTCATGTCTTTGGCTTCCCTGGATTTGGCATTCATGGTAATACTCGTATAGTGGGAGCCCAGCTTGCTTATAGACAACTCTGGAAGAGCCTAATCCTTTGCCCCCTGGCATCTCCCTGGGAGGCAGGCTGGGACTTCTCTACCCACTTCCATGATCAGGACAGGGTCGTCCTGCAGCCCCTGAAGTGTAAAGTAGGCAGATACCTGTATCCAGGGACCCACCCTCCCAAGGCCCTTTAGTGTGTTTATTTGTTCATTGATTCATTTGTTTGTTGACCAAGTATGTCTTGAACGTGCCAGGCTCTGTGTGTTAACCACCCACTGTCCTTGTTGGGTTGAGGGAAAGGGATCAGAACACATGAGATCAGAGTGAAGAAAGTGTGAGTGTGCGTTAGAGTGCTAATGAACAGCAGCAGACGTAAAAACACAAGCTAAACTTGTTCACATCCTACGCCATGTCCTGGTCCCAGATCTTTCTGCATCCTGCATATCCACCAAAGGACTTCCTGTAATTGGGCAAAGTCCACGTGAAAGTGCAAGGGACCTGGATGCCGTAAACCCTGGTGCAAGTCACACGTACAGAAGCAGGGATGGTCTCACCTCCTTTGCTCTGGGAAGCATACTTCTGTTAGTGCGGCCTTAATTTATAGCAGCCTGGCGGAAGAGACAGCCTTGGATAGGTAAGCCTGCAGTATCAGCCTCTCACAGAAGAGGCACCTCCCTTAGTGTGTGGAGCTCTGAGGCTTACTTTTCCCGGAGGAATGCTGAGGAATCTTTCTTAAGAACATGAGGGCAAATGCCTTCTGCATTTGCCATTAATGAATGCCGCCTGCTCTCAGGTTACACAGCAGTGCTCTTGGATGGATTTCAATGTTTTGATCCCTCTTTAAAGAAAGCAACCGCAGCTATCCCAATTATGAATTCTGAATACCCTTGTGCAGCCACTGGAGTGGGAGCTGATTGGGCCACTGTGTTATCATTCCACACATCTTCCCGAGATAGAGACCCGCATAAGTAAAACCATATTTCTGTTTTCCAGGATCCAAGGTACCAATCCCGGGGACAACCAGGCACACTCGGAAAGCAGCGTGCGGGGAACATTCTCAGACTTGGTAAGTAGCTGGCCCGCTGATAGAGCAGCTTAAGGTGCTTTTGATCTCTTCTCCCCTAACCGCAATGTCTCTCGTTTTTAAGTGACTCAGGGACATCTTCCTTTGAACAGTCAAGATATTGCTTCAAGAAGAGCCATCCCTATTATAGACAGTGTGTCTGGGAAGTTATGCAGTTGAACTGTGAATGTAGTTAGATGAATTTTCCCTTTGTCCTTAAAGTCATGGATTGTCCTCTTGACAGTTAGCTGGCGATGCGTCTGCCCTGGGCTCCCTGCTTCCCCCTGTAATCAGGCTGCACATAGAGGTCCCCAGCCCCTCAGAGCTTTGGATGATCAGATCGCTCTGCCTGAGGAGTCATCTGCGTCCTTCCTCCTGCTTGAGGACATAGCTCTGCTGCTATATTCTGGGACCTCTATCCAATCTGGTTATGTTGGGTGGGTGGCCTGGGTGGGAGTGGGGGGTGTCCTTCTGAAGGCAGCAGAGTGATGTAAAGGCATTCTGGTGAGATTAAGACTGGGAGCAGGGGCGGTGCCTGTGGCTCAGTGAGTACAGTGCCGGCCTCATATACCAAGGGTGGCGGGTTCGAACTCGGCCCCTGCTAAACTGCAACAACAACAAAAAATAGCCGGGCGTTGTGGCGAGCACCTGTAGTCCCAGCTGCTTGGGAGGCTGAGGCAAGAGAATTGCCTAAGCCCAAGAGCTGGAGATTGCTGTGAGCCGTGATAGCACAGCACTCTACTGAGGATGACAAAATGAGACTCTGTCTCTAAAAAAAAAAAAAAGAAAGAAAAAAGAAAAGACTGTGAGCAGCAATTCCTTGCGGAAGATTGTGGGGGTGGGGGTGGAAGTGTGTGTATTGCTCTGGCCCTGGGCATATGGAGAGCTATGTGAATTAGTCAGGACTCAGAAATCAAATCACTAATGAAAGAAAATGTAATTAGGGCATTTAACTCCTCTCTCACTTCTTTATGACATAGAGATTAAGAATATGGACTCTGCTGGGGTTCAAGTAAGTCTGGGTCTCTCTAGTTTTTAGCTATGTGGCCTTGGGCAAGTCATTCAGTTTCTCCGAGCTTTAATTTCTTCATCTGGAAAATGGTGTCTGGCTCATTGAGTTGTAAGAACTAAAATAATAGATATGTAAAATACTATCTGCTTTACCTGCTGTGTGCCCAACAAAGCTTAGTTAAGATTATTCTAACGTTATTCTAGTTCTTTACTGATTGTGCAAAAGTTCCTCACCTTCTATGTTTAAGCTCTACAGGGGACTGAGGGAGAAGGGTAAGATTTCATTTCAATTTCATTAGAAAAGAATAAATTGCAGAAAAGTGAAAATTGTGCCTTAAAGCATATAAATACATAGTAAAAGACAGAGGTCATTAGTTATTAATATCCAGTGTGTCCAGTTAGGTTATGAAAAGCTGCACGAGAATGTAGCTGTCACCTCAGAACAAAAACAAGCCAGACAGTTTACAAAATCATGTGTTTTTGAGTCTCAGAGCATCCCTGAGCACATAAGGCAACCTAATGAATTAAAATCCAAAGCATGGCAGCCCCTCTAGGGAGAGATGGGACACGTGATGATATTATCTTGGGCAGAGCAGCAGAAAGAGGAGGTGGCCATCAGAGATCTGAGTAAGAAGAAAACAACTGAAATGAAGAGCCAAGGAGGGTGGCTAGCATAAAAGTTTAGAATTTTTAGAAATACAGACACAAGCAATGTCTCACTCTTACTCTTACCCATTGGTCTCTACTGAGAGCTTGCAAAAAAGACTGGGGACAGGTCCTCTGTGGTGCAGGACCTGCCTATGTCTCTGGTTAAAGCAGGAGAACCAATAAAAACTCTCCATGTTCCTGACCATTCCAGAGTAGCAGGTGCCCTGAGAGCTGTACCCCCGAGGCAGAGGTACAAAAGGCCAGCCCAACACTTAGGCTACAACAGAGGAACCAAGGGATACTCTCTCGGACCATGCCTGGGCAAGAGTCAGTGGTCATCTGTCTGGGGAGGGGCAGAAAACTAGCTCTTACTTAGGGCCTTGTACCGAGTAAAAGGCAGCTGATGTCTGCTGCTGGCGAGGGCCAGAAACCTGCCCAAGTTCTGGATTCTGCACTGAGTATGTATGAGACTGTGTCATCTGCTATTTGGGGGAAAGGATGGAATGCTAAGAGTGATACTCTTGAAAGCACAGGTATATAGGGCTGCCTAAATAAATCCTCCTGAGCACTAGGCCTTGCATTGGGTGCAGACAATGGTATGTCACTATGAAAGGGGCAGGGATGTTGAGAGAAACCTCTTCTATAGCACAGAGCCTGCTGAAGTCCAAGGTGATGTGGGAGAATTAAGAGAAACTTTCCATTACCTGAGCCTTCTTACCAAGTATGTGACAGCAACACTATACTACTAAGAGAATTTGAAGACGACAGTGCACCAAATGTAACTAAAGCAATGATAAAGTCCAAACCAAACTCAACTACAGACCAGATGCTCACTTAACTTTACACATTAATAGCCTGATAGAAGATAATTCTCTCTCGCTCATATTTGCCTCATCCATACTATTTTTTCTTTTATATATAGTGTGTGGCTTTCAATATAAACTTATCAAACACACATATCCAAACAAAGAAATAATGATATGATAAGTTGTTAAGAGATAAAATTAAAAAAAAAAAAAGAGATAAAATTAACGACAGAACTAGACCAAAGTTGGCCCAAATATCAGGACGATCAGAGCAGGACTATACGATAAATATACTAAAGGATCTGGTGGAAAAAGTAAACAACCTTTCAGCAGAGGTATGGAAAAATATATCTAAATGGAAATGCTAGAGATGAAAACCAGGATATCAGGTCTGAAAACTTTAGTCAATGGGATTATTAGAAATGGGACACAGCAGAGGAAAAAAATCAAACTTAAAAACACTCAATAAAAATGATACAGACTGAAACAAAAAGAGACAAAAAGTAAAACAAAAAATATCTTGAGTTCTATAGAGTGGCATAAAATAGTCTACAAGATGAAGGCAAGAGAGAAAATGGCTGAAGAAATATTTATAGAGGCAGGGGTCAACTATGTTCCAAGATTAATGGGAAAACCCCCTGAAACTCAGGTCTAAGAAACTTAGGGAACCCCAAATAGAATCATAGTCAAATTGCTAAAAACAAAACAAAGGTTAAAGATAATGGTATATACACATTACCATGCTATAAGGAAAAACAAAAATCTTGTCAACCTACAATCCTACATCCAATGAAACTACCATTCAAAAAATTGAAATGAAGGCTTGACTCCCGTTGCACAGTGGTTATGGCGTCAGGCACATACGCCGAGGCTGGCGGGTTTGAACCCAGCCTGGGCCAGCTAAACAACGACAACTACAACAACCACAACTGCAATGCCCACACCCGGGAGTTGTGGCAGGTATCTGTAGGCCCAGTTACTTGGGAGGCTGAGGCAAGAGAATCGCTTAAGCCCAACAATTTGAGGTTGCTGTGAGCTGTGACGCCACAGCACTCTACCAAGGGCAACATAGTGACACTCTGTCTCAAAAAAATTAAAAAAAAAAAAGAAAAGAAAAAAAATTGAAGATACTTTCATATTTTCAGGCAGACAAAACTTAATCTCTAGGAGAACAAAAAATGCTAAAAGGAGTTCTGTAGGCTGAAAGAAAATGATTTCAGATGGAAACCTGATCCTATAAAGAAGGACCCTTATGACAGTGAGTAAGTCTATATAAAAAGTACTTTTAAAACTCTTTAAAGATAATTGGCCACTTAAGGTAAAAGGAATAACAAAGGAACATGGGAATTAATAGTCTTTTGGAACAAAAACATACGACAAAAATATAAAGGGAGGGAGCATTGTAATTGGAAATATACTTTCATTAAGGTCCTAAATTGCTCATGAAGTAATAGAATATTTTTAAAAAGTGAACTGTGATAAAGATTGTAATCTTTAGGGAAATTAGTAAAAATATAATTTAAAGAGGCATGACTAAAATGTCAATAGAAAGAAATACTAAACATATTTGTTTCATCCAAAAAATACATAATAGGAGGAATAGAAAAAGAACATGACAGATATATGTATATTTTGTATATTAAAAAGCTAAAAGAGATTAATCCCAAATAAGAGTAGAAATATAAAATGTATAGAAAAGAAAGGAAATAGAAAATAAATGATCCAGAAAATCAGCAAAGATTGAAATTGGTTTGTTGAAAAGGTTAATAAAATTGATAAACACCTAGGAAAACTAATCAAGAAAAAAAGGTGAGAAGGCAAATGACCAATATCAGGAATAAAATAGGGGATATCACTGAATAGCCTATAGACCTTAAAAGGATAATGAGATGGTATTACAAACAACTTTATGCCAATTAATTCAGTGACTTGAATGAAAGGGACAAATTCCTTAAAAAGCATAACTTACAAAATAAGAAATAGGAAACATAAACTGTAAATTCATTAAAGAAATTGAATTTGTAATTAAATAACTTCCCACTAATAAAACTCCAGGTCCAGATAGTTTGTCTGGTGAATTCTTTCAAATATTTAACGAAAAAATAGTATCAATTGTATACAAATTCTTTTAGAAAAGAGTATTAGGGAATACTTTCTAACTCATTTTATGAGCTCAGAATTACCTTGGTACCCAAACTAGACAAAGAAATTATAGAAAAGAAAGTTACAGATCAAAGTCCCTCATTATTGTAGGAAGTCTGACAATCAAGTTCCTGAACTCATCCTAGAAAAAGTGCTCACACCTCACAAGCTTATTAGACCTCAGGTAAATCTTTGATAATGAAAATCCTTTATAAAATATTAATAAATGAAATCCCATAATATATAAAAAAGAATAAGTAGGGTTCATCCCAGGAATTTAAGGTTGGTATAATATTTAAAAAAATCAATCACTGTAATTTACCATATAAAAGGAGAAAATCATAAGATAATTTTATGGATATAGGAAAAGCAGCTGATAAATCCCAACCCACACATTGAAAATAAAAACTCTCAACAAACTAGGAATAGAAGAGACCTTTCCTAACTTGACAGATCTACAAAAAATAGAAAACAAAAAAATCCTATGGTTAATATACTTAATGATGAGTTAAATGAGTTAAATGCTTTTATCCAAAAGCAAGGATACGTCTCTTACAACTTTTATCTAACATTTTTCTGGAAGTCTTAGACAAAGCAATAGCATAAGAAAAAGAAATGAAGAACATAGATTGGAAGGGAAGAAATATAAATGACATTTTATATAAAGAAATTCCTAAGGAATTAAGAAAATGAGTGTAACCAATAATTTATTTTGCAGTGTTGCAAGACATAATAAAATTATTAGCAATGAAAACATTAAGAGTGGAAAATTTAAGGTCACATTTATTATAACATAAAAATTCAAATTTCATAAATTTAATGAAAGATGCCTAAGTTTGGAAACTATAAGACATTGCTGAGGGAGATTAAAGACCTAAATAAATGAAGAGAGAGAAGAGATATATCATGTTTAGAAATTGGAAGATTGAATATTAAGATGTCAGTTCTTCCAAATTTATTAATCCTAAATGAAATTCCAATTAGCTTTTATCTTTGACAAAATAATTTTAAAATTTATGCAAAAAGGCAAGGGACCTAAAATAGCTAAAATAATATTATAAAAGTAAAGACCTTCACTCACTATAAGACTGATTTCATAGCTACTACACTACTAAAGACAATGTGTTATTGATGAAAAGATGGATAAATAAATAAATGGAAAAAAATAGAGCCTGTGCACAGATCCACAGGTATATGGGCAAATGGTTTTGGCAAGGGTGCCAAGGAAATTCAATAGGAAAAGAAAATCTCTTTAATGATTGGTGCAGAAACCACTGGATATCCATTTTGAAAAAGTGAATCTTTGTTTCTATTTCTAACCAATAAAAAATTATGTTTCTGTTTCTAACCAATAAAAAATTACCCTATTTAGGTCAATAGGGTCATTGACCTAAATAATAAACCTAAAGCAATAAAATTGTTAGAAAATATCAATGTACACAGCTATGATTTAATAAAAAAAAATTGTTAGAAAAAAGAATATTTTTCCAGCATTGGGGTAGGCAAAGACTTCTTTTTTTTATTTTTTTAAATTAATTAATTAATTTTTTCGTAGAGACAGAATCTGACTTTACTGCCCTTGGCAAAGATTTCTTTTTATTTTTTTGTAGAGACAGAGTCTCACTTTACCGCCTTCAGTAGAGTGCCATGATGTCACAGGACTCACAGCAACCTCTAGCTCTTGGGCTTCTGCGAATCTCCTGCCTCAGCCTCCCGAGCAGCTGGGACTACAGGCGCCCGCCACAATGCCCGGCTATTTTTTGGTTGCAGTTCAGCCGGGGCTGGGTTTGAACCCGCCACCCTTGGTATATGGGGCCCATGCCCTACTCACTGAGCCACAGGCGCCACCCGGCAAAGACTTCTTTTTTTTTTTTTTTTTTTTTTTTTGTAGAGACAGAGTCTCACTGTACCGCCCTCAGGTAGAGTGCCGTGGCGTCACATGGCTCACAGCAACCTCTAACTCTTGGGCTTACACGATTCTCTTGCCTCAGCCTCCCGAGCAGCTGGGACTACAGGCGCCCGCCACAACACCCGGCTATTTTTCTGTTGCAGTTTGGCCGGGGCTGGGTCCGAACCTGCCACCCTTGGCATATGGGGCTGGCGCCCTACTCACTGAGCCACAGGTGCCGCCCGGCAAAGACTTCCGGGTGGCGCCTGTGGCTTAAGAGAAGAGAAGAAAGCATGAGCCATAAAAGCAAAACATGATACATTGTCATCAAAATTAACATTCCTGTGTATCAAGGACAGGGCCAAAATAAAGTGAATAGGCAAGCCACAGATTTGCCAACATAAATGTCTCACACAAAAGATTGGCATCCAGAATATGTAATGAGCTCCTACAACTCAACAATAAAAAGATAATCCAATTAAAAATGGGTAAAATGACCTGATTATAAACATCACTAAAGAAGATATACAAATAGCCAGGAAGTACACTAGACTTCAAAGTGTTTAACTTCATTGGGTATCAGGGAAATGTCAATTAAAATTACAGGAGTTACCAGTAGACATCAACTAGAAGCTGGTTAAATGGAAAAACCTCAATGACATCGAAGGTGTGAGACGATGTGGAGGAACTGGAACTCTTCTTGCATTGCTGGTGAGAGTGTATATGGTTTTACCAAAATCTGGCACTTCTTAAACAGTTAAAAATATGTTTACCCTATAGTCAGCAATTCTATTCCTAGGTATTTTCCTGAGAGAAATGAGAATGTAAAAAAACACTTGAATAAAAACATTTGTGGCAGTTTCTTTCATAAAACTGGATGACAGCCCAGGTGTCTGTCAGTGAGAATGGATAAAAATACTGCGGCAGAATTGTACAACCCAATACCAAGCAATGTGACAGCACAAATTGTACTACCTGCAGCATCATGGACGGATCTCACACTTGCTACGTGATCCAATTTGAGGAAAGTCCAAAATAGGGAAAAGAAACCTGTGATGACAGAAATCAAATCAGTGGTTGATTCTAGGGGTGGGAGATTGACTGGAAAGTGTGAAGAATGTTTTGTGTCTTCATATGTATTCATTAAAACCAAACAGTTATGACCCAAGTATTTCACTTTATGTAAATTATACCTTCATTTTAAAAAGTTGGATAAAAAATTGTTTTCTTTTGCTGGGATTCAAATCATAGGTAACAGATTTAAAATGATTACATTTAAGATAAGCCGTGACATAACTATTATGTTATGATGAACAAATATTATGGTAAAACTATTGGAAACCTAATTTAAAATATTGAATGAGATCTAGCTACTTACTTTAAATAGACCTGTTCTGAAGCAGGACTTGTTTTTGTACCTACATCTGCCCATTCAGCCTAAGCTTCCAGGGAAGCCAGCAGGTGGGTAAGGAGTAGGCCCCTGTCTGCTTCATGTCACACGGGTAGGGTGTCCTTCAAGGCTGGGGGGCAGCAGTCACAGCAGTGTCCACAGAGCCAAGCTGGGGGTGTAAAATGTGGGGCAGTACTCAGTGGAATCCATTAACAATCTCCTTCTGAATCTGGAGTTTATGAAATGCCCTTCACTAGACTTCAAAAGCTGGGAGTCATCTTAGTTATCTCTTCAAGGAGCCCAGCTTATCCCTGTCTGTTGTGGGATCCATCTGTGACATCAAAGACTCAGTTTCATTGCAAAATTGTCTGGCACAATGGCGTCAGGCCAGTTCCCCTTTGATGGGTTTGGAAAATAGTAATGAGTCAGAGCTCCTCTGAGGAGCACCTGACCCACTCTCTCCTCACATGGCCTGGCCCAGGGTGACCTGGCCAGTGTCCTTGCTGATGTGAAAGTGGGTCTCACTTGTCTGGCTCTGCTGAGATGTGGAGCTAAGCTCTCCTGCCTGCCCATGGGAACAAACTTCTCAACCTAGGCCTGGGAGGGTAGGGTTTCTTAGGTTACGTTGTATTTTTATTTTTCAGTCGAAATAATTTTCAGTCATAATAATTTTCTTTGACTAGGAAACAAAACTATTTTTTTTCTGGAACTGGCAGAACATGATTGGTCAGGGTCAGCTCTGATCTGGTCTTTCCTTTTTAAAGCCTTTTCTTTAAATGCTATGAGGATATTTCCCTACCATGTTTTTAGGTTAGAATCTATTTCTATTCATTATATTTACTTCATTTTCCTTGCTAGAGTACATTTTGTTCTCCTAGAAAAATACAAGTATTTATTAACACGTACACAGGTTTTAAAAACTAAGACTATTAGCTGAATTTATTTGTAGATAAAAAGGGCAAGGTTGCTTCCCAATTATTTCTACTCCCTGGTAATAATTCTGGAAGTTAAAAAATCCATGTTGTTGCTTCCCGTGCAGACAACTCCCATCTCACTAACTCGTGTCACAGATGCAAAGTTTCAGTTTAATTTGGATTCTGGTACAGGGCTTACAGAGGTAAAGGAAGACCCTAGCTTCGTAAATCTTTTTTGTTTTTCCACTTTTATTTTTAAGTGTAGCTAGATCCCAAGTTTATGTCCATTTAGCTGACCTTTTCAATAGTAAGAGCTATTTTATAAGGCAGCAGAAGTGAAAGTTATCAGCAGGGCTGGGTAATGTAAAATATTTATGAATGAACGTGCAAAAGCCGATCTGGGGGTGTAAAATGTGGGGCCGTACTCAGGCAGAGCTGCTTGTGACTTGAGCCTTCTTTGCAGTAAAGCATAATTCATGCTGCTGTTAGCCCTTAAAACAGGAAATAATATACCCATTTAACTTAATCACAATTTATATTACATGTGCATATTTCTAAACAAATGTTGTAGATGGAGAGTTTGGTCGCAATAATATTTATGAATTACACTTTTAGTTAGCAAAGGAAATGTGTGACCTCTTACATTTGGTTCGACATTTGAACTTGGTGTTCAGTGTATTTGACAGGAGTGATGGATTCTCATTAGCTCAATGTATAAACAGGAAATGCTTCCTCAGTGAATGGTTATTCATGTAGGACATCCCTGAATTTGAAATTTCAGTTGCTTATTCTGGTCCAGACTGTGAAATTTATTTAATTTCTCTCTTAAAAATAAAAAGTCAAAGCAAGTCTTTAATTTTGTGTATAGCAAACCTGGACAACATATGAGAGCCAAGTTCTGAAGAGCAGTGTGGCTGGGGAGCCGGGGGCAGGCATGGCTGCTGAAGGCTGAGACCTGGGGCGCAGCCCTGGCTGCAGACAGCCCCCACGTGGTTTTGCAGTTGCTTCCCTTAATTTCTAAATAAGATAACCTACGGGAATTAGAACATGACGTGGGGGCAGATTTGAGTAAGCTCATACTTAACCTTTACCCACAGCAGGATTAAAGCAGTTCGTGCAAAACGGGGATCAGAGCAAATTTGCAACACAGCTTGAGACAGCGATTTTATTTTGAGTTTTTAGCACTAACTCAGGACTCTGCGACAACACTACAAAACAGGAGCTGGAGTGTGGGAAAGCTAAGAAGTGTCTAATTTCTAATGGGAATGAGGAGAAACCACGCCCGTGGGCCACCCGCCCACCATGGGCCTGGGGTGTCCCCAGCCCCTTCTGAGGAGGGCTTAGAATCTAATTAGAAGTCAGTTAGAAACCCGGAAAGTGAAGCTGGCAGGCCCTTAATCTGAATTTCAGGTCTTCAGAGAGGGAAAGTAGCGTTTTTATTGTTGGAGGTCAAAGTTTAAATTTAGTTTATATCAGATTACCAAAATATGCTTTCAGTAAGGTTAGATTCTCATGCTCGGAGAGAGTCGGACTGTAATGAAAGCAAACAGGGCGAGAAATAATCCCATTACAGATGAACTCTTCACTTGAACCTCAAACATTTGGGAACCATAATAACACCATTTTGGTATGAAAGATAAAGGCGGGAGCTGAAAAGGAACCTCCTGACTACCCTATTGAATACTATCCCCTTCTGACCCTGGCACGCCTGGGCCCAGCTTTATCTCAGAGCACTTAGAGAAATTACTTATTTATTAATTAGGGTTTTTTTTCTGCCTCCCCTGCTAAAATTTAAGCTCTGCAAAGGCAGGAATTTTTGTCCGTTGTCTTCACTGCTGTCTCTCCACCATCTAGATCACAGCCTAAGACGTAGGAAGCACTTGCTAAATATTTGTTGTAGGAAAAAAGGGATCTCAGTTCCTCTGAGCAGAAAGCAATGATTTTTAAAAGCAAAGATTTTGGAATGGAGGGAGAGAGCCAGAAGCCCCTTTGTATTCTGGGAGAAGCCCTGATTGGCCCGGGAGGAGGAGGCTGTCGTCACTCCCATGGGTTCTGGGAGGAATGTCACGAGTCCCAGACTAGGGTTTACCAGCTCCCAGTCCATAAGGGTGGGGGCCACATTGGACTTGCATGGGCTTAATGCTAAGTGGACACTTGGTGCCTAGGTGTTGAGCTAGATAGAATTAGTGAGGGATGGCTTGGACAAACTGTCGCATGCCGAGGGCAAACTATTGCTCCTATGTCCTCTTAGGACAGTGAAGCAGGGTAGGCCGAGCAAGACAACACGAACACCTCTAGTTGCAAACTGAGAATGGCAGGGAGCCAGGAGCATGATCCTCCTGGGAGTCACAGGAGCCGCAGCAAGGAGGCCCCCCTCTTCCTGGATAGGCGCAAGCAACCTGAGGGCTGGGAGATGGCACTGGGAGGAAGGGATGTGTCTCTCTCAGAACCAGCTTTACTGTTCTGAGTAATCTGGGAGCATAAGCCCCACCACAACCAGCATTCCTGGGCTTGAAACAAATAAACCATCTCCCTTTTGACTAAGTTTGTGGGAAAACTGTCCTCCTTCCTTCTTCCTTCTTTACAAATCACACACAAAATAGACCACTCGCGTGTGCCTCCAATGAAAAGAATTTGCAAACCATCCCCCTTCCCCCATGGAAAATAACGCACAGCCTGTCCTCTTCCTTAGTTCAAGTCTTCTCTTAAGAATATTGGTGTGGTTCACTATTTGCTTTTGGTCTTTCAAAACAAAACAGTGTTCACCTGTCTTGTAACCCCCAGATTTCACCTCTTATCCCCCAAACTCTGCTGTAGACCAACTCTCTCTGCAAATATTAATTTGACATATGTTCACTGAGCACCCAGTCTGGCCAGGCATTGGGCACAGAAGGGTGAGCCGGACAGATGTGGTTGCTGCCCTTCAGAAACTTAAACCCTGCCTGGGAAGATAGTAGCTGACTGGGTGCTTTTGAGAAGGATGGGCTGACCTGGAGTTGGGGGTGTCTGTGGGAACTGACCTTGGCTGGGCCCCAGCATGAATGCTGTTCTTATGACCTCAGAGATGAACCTCACAGGCCTGTGCCTTTCTGGTGAGACTCCTGGACTTCCAGAGGGCCTGCCTTTAGCTCAGCATTTCAGGACAAAGAACAGTCTGCTTGTGAATCGTTCCCTAGAGAACCAGTCCCTCCAAGGGAAACCAAAGCCAGCCCTCGGCAGAGGCAGTTTTCAGATGAATGTGAAAACTCTCTTTTCTCCAGTACTGCCTTCTCAAGAGTAGGAGATTGGACAGGCAGAGCTCAAGAAGCATTACTGAGCTCTTACCATGTGCCAAGCCCTTTCTTGGACCCTAGACCTTTCCTGACCAGGCTCCTTCAGACCCAGAGGCCTTTTGTTTATGCTGTTGCTTTCTCTTGCACTGTTGCCATCTTCCATTCATCCACGTCCTTTCATTCTCAAAGCCATGGAAGCCTCCACCATGAAGCCCACAGATTTGAACACTCAGTTCTGGTCTGCCTCTCAACCCCTATAGATTTTTAAAACTATTCTCTAAGGGTATCATGTACTATGCAGCGGCCACTTGTCTGTGAGCTCCTGGGTGCAGGGGCTGTGCCAATCCTTTGGCTACTATCTAGTGGCCATTGAAGAATATACTTCCTAATATTTGTTAAGCACATCTTGAGGTTCTCCAATCACTTTCCCCTTTACCTATAAACTTCTCTACCTATAAACTTTGTATTTTGGTGTGATTAAAAACGTTTCTACTGAAAGTATTACAAAATTAATATATATGTGCTGTAAAAAGCAATATAAAGATGTATGAAGAAAAAAAATCAATATTTTGTGAGTCCCCAAGAGATCACCAGTGTTTACGCTAGAGAGTAATTCCATTTATATCTTTCTCCATGAGCAGACAAACCTAAATAAAAATGCACACACGTATTTAGGGATTTTTGCATTTTCTTCTTAAAAAAAAATAAAAATTGGCTCATCCCAAACATATTTTATGCATTTTAACATTGTTTTGTAATTAATGACTCATCATGGTATTATATTAGCTAGTAAGCTGGCTAGAAAAAAATCTCCCCTATCAGTAAGAGACCTGGTCAAATTCAAATCTTCTGACACATGTGAATAACTTTTTACAAAATATTAAGTGATGTAAAAGAACAAAAAAGGTTGTAGCAGTTCACACCTTGGCAATGAATGAGCGTTCCTACTTTCCCATTCCCTTACCAGCTCTGCTCAATCTGGTGGTTCAAGTTTGTTGTTTTGATTTTTATTTCCCTAGCTACCAGTGAAGTTGCATATCTTTTCATTGTTGGCAACTTACAGTTTTTCCTCTTCTTTAAATTGCTGTTTCATATCATTTGTCTATTTTTCTTCTGTCTTTTTCTGATTAATTTGTAGGAGTCCTTTAGGACCACAGCGTGTAAAAACTTCGCCATATGCTTTGCAAATATTGTCTCCCATCTATTGTTTTAATTTTGTCTCTGACAAATCTGGCTTCCTAAAAATTTAAAACTAATAAGATTTTTAAAATATCACAACATTCTCTTTCTTTATGACTTCTGGTTGTGTTTATGACTTATTTGAGAGGCCTTCACCACTCTGAATTTATGTACACAGTCTCTTAAATTTCTTCGAATTTTTTATAGTTTTTCTTTTCATTTAGATCATTAATCCATCAGGAAGTTATTTATGAATGTGGTGTGTGGAAGGGTCTGTAGCTTTATTTAATAGATGATGCTGGACTCACCATGTATAGGGGAGGGAAAAAAATCTATCCATTTCCTACTGACTACACCTGTGTCATACATGGAGTTATTCTACCCTGCTCCTAGGCCTTGCTTTCAAAACTTTTCAGGTGGAAGACAGCATCCATTATCTTGATGATATATAGGGTATCAACATGAACACTTGTTCCCTCCCGAGGTATATGTCTCTTGTTGATATTTTGCTGTCAGCAGAAAAGGGAAGGGTTTGGATTACATACTCTCAAACTCAGACCTATTCAAAGTTCTCAAAGCAGCAAGTATCCCTTCCTTTAGTTTGGGAAAAAAACAAACAAATTTTGACTTAGGACAACCCCAATTGGTGCCCTAAATCACCAACTACTTCTGTGCTGGTAACCACAGAAGCCCAGTGTAAGAGGTCCTGGTCACAGGCACCCTTGTACTCGGGAGGCTTGGGGCTGGTGTCCATCTGGCTTTCTTTTCAGTATCTACTCCTGGGCTGAGATTTTCTTTAGGCCAAGTTTCAGCCTGGAGCAAATTTTTTATGGCTGTGAGCTAATCCCCTTGCAAACCCTGGTTTATATAGAAACGCTGACATGGTGCTAGCTCTGGTGATTCAACTGGGGCGGCTGGGCTATTTATGGCTCCCTGATGCCAATAGGGGATAATTCTCATTTAATAGATTCAGTTTCTGTTGGGACAGGGATCCCACTTTTTCCCCCAGTGGGGCAATGGAACTTCTTGCCCAAGAGCTGAGTGAGGGGGAGGCTGCCTATGGGGAGGGCCTGCCTTGGAAGAAGCCCGAGCTGCAGTAAGTTATAACCAAGGTGGGCTTTTCATCTTAGGATTGCCAGAGCCTTAGAAACAAATAAATATTTTCATCTCCTATTATGTCTCTGGGCAGTGGGCCCAAAAAGCGTCTCGATTCTTCTCAGTAAAACTTGGGAGAAAAGCTGAGGATGACTTAATTCCCCTTTCCTCTTTTCCTTTCTCCACTTATTTCACTGAATCAAGGACCTGAAGCAGGGGTCCCAGCAGCCACTGTTTGTGGGTGTGAGCCAGGTGGGACTGGACTCCAGGGCCCTGCAAGGCAGGGCGGTGAGCATGGCAGAGGCCCGCCTGAGGTCCTGCTTGCTGGGCCTGTGTGGTCAGCCTCCAGAGTGGGGGCTGGAGGGGCTGCAAGGGGTTTGGGGGCTGGAAAAGAGGTAGTCAGCTTTCCATTTGGGCTTCTTTGCCATTATCAACTTTCCTTTAAGCAGCTAGAGCCCTTGAAAGAGCTAAGAAGCACCTGTCTCCATCGCTGTCCACTTACTCTTCTTCTGTGGTGGTGGGGGTGGGGTGGGGTATGTGTGTGTGGAAGGAGTCAGACTTAAAAAAATGTAAAATATTCATAACATAAAATTTACCATTTTAACCATTTTAAGTGTACAGTTCAGTAGTAGCAAGCACATTCACATTAAATATTCAGATCATTACGGGACCATCATCACCATCCATTTTCAGAACTCTTTCATCTGCTCACACGGAACTTCTGTACCCACTGAATAATAACCCCCCATTCTCTGGGGGTCAGACTTTTGCCATTAAAGGATGAGGGAGGATAGAACCTGAACTCCGATGAATTGGGTGGGTGTTGGCAGGTTGGGAGCTGAGGCTACGGGAACCACATGGCCCCGGTCCTTTGGTGACCCATTCCTACCTGATGCCACCCAGTAAAGTCAGTCCCTTTTCCTACCAAACGTCCTGAAAGACAGCTCTCAGGGGCCCCAAGAAGTAGCTATCTCTGTACCACATCAAGTTTTTCCCAGTGACATGCAGAGGATAAGGCAGGCAGGAAAATTTTATTATCTCCATTTGGCAGATGAAAACTCTGAGACCTACCAGGGGAAGTGACT
Source organism: Nycticebus coucang (assembly GCF_027406575.1). Lineage (NCBI taxonomy): Eukaryota > Metazoa > Chordata > Mammalia > Primates > Lorisidae > Nycticebus > Nycticebus coucang. Next base: position 33,565,544 of record NC_069796.1, read on the forward strand.
TGCCCAGTTACCTAGTGTTGTGGCTGGGACTAGAACCAATGGCACGTGGCTGTTGAGTCCATGCTCTTAATCACTTTGTGTATTCACTGATACGCTTGGGGGCTCTCAGAGTGATCCCCAGACCAACAGAGCTATCTCAGGAGCATTGAGCATCACTCTTAACTTGGCAAGGCATCCAGATCGGCCCCACCTAACTTGGGGCCTTTGAAGTCAGTGATGTCAAAAGAGGGGCAGCTTTGTCTTTTACCAGCTTTTATGGGGCCTGTCGGGGATGGAAGCACTTAGTGATGGCAGGCAGATAAAGGAGAGGCTGGCTTGCCTTGATAAGGTGGCCTGAGATGGGGGTTGGGAGACACTGTAGCCGCCAGGCCTGTGGTTTCTGCCTAGGAGTAAGTGCGATTTCTGGCAGAGCTGGAGAAGCTGTGAAGACAGGCTGGCGGCCCTGGGATTTAGTGGTTTAGCTTTGTTGAAATCCCCAACTTCAAGGACTTCCCCTGGTGACTGAGTTTTGTCAGGCTAATTAAGAGCAAGCTCAGCCAAGCTCTGGGAAGAGAGGATGGAGAAGAAGGTGGGTGAGGGATGCCGAGAGTGGCTGTTGTCATTCCTGATGGACAAGGGCCTGCTAGTGACCGACTAAACAAATGGGCAGAAGAACCTGGCAGTGGCCACTACTGCCTTCTCACACCTTCTCTGCTTGGGCTCCCAGGCCTGGGAATTCACCTGGGGACAGGGGAGGGGCATGGGGGCTCCAGCCGAGGGGAGCCGGGGCTGCCCTTGGACTCAGAGTTCATTGGTCATTTTGTGTCTTTAGGTGGGCTTGGCTGCAGACTAGAACTGGTCTTATAAGAGTCGTGAGCTTGGAATGAGGAGGGGGCTGGGGGCTGGGGGCTGGCAGGGAGGCAGAAGGCGGTCACATGGGGCAGAGGGTCTCTTATGAGGCAGGTCCTTATGGGAACACATGCCCACTGCCTGACTACAGCACAGGCTCAAGAAAAATAAGGCATCTTATTAATGAGTTTAATCCTCCTGAACCCCCATGATGTGAGGTGGATACTCTTATTATCCCTGTCTTCCAGCTGAGGAACCCTAGGCTTGGAAAGTTTGAACTTGTCGCACAGATAGTAGGCATGTTCAAAACCACGTCTGACCCCAGAGCCTGAGTGCCTCACTGCAAGTTATGGAATTGGCAAGAATACCTGCCCAAAGGAGATGACCCAGGTCACTGTGGTGTGACTGTCGTTCCTTTAGCATAAGAAGCTGGCTGCCTTAGCCAGACATGAGAGAGGAAAGGGTGACCCTGGAAGTACCACCGAGCCCTTCTGGGGGCAGTTCTCCAGTCCAGAGTGGTGCTGGGGTTGGAAGGCAGGAAGCCTTGGTCTCTCAAGGGGGAGTCTGTGCTCACCTATGAAATTGAATAACAAGATCACCTGTCCTGTCATGGCTAACAGAAGTAAAGGCATACCCAGCTGAGGGACTCCAAGGGCCAAGGATAAGGGAGGAGGTTTCTAGGAGCTGCAACCCTTGCCTGGGTCTGAGAGGATAAGCAGGATCTAGATGGTCTGCCCCAAGGAAAGGAGAGCATCGCTGCTGGGCAGAGAAGCCCCGTAGTCTGCTGGGTTAAAAACCTGGCTCTGCCTTATGTGACCTTGAGCAGCTTAACCTCTGCTTTTCATCAACTTTGGGGACAATAGCAGTTTGTGCAGCATGTAGTTGCTATGAAGAGCAGCTAGATTGATGCAGAAAGAAATCTGGGTCTGTGTGCAGCAGACTGCGAGGGAGCCACATGCTGGCTCTGGACTGCCGTGGTTCCCTCAGAGGAGGAGTGAAAGAAGGGAGCCAGTTGCTTGGCTTGTGAGTGGAGAGCCCACATTTGTTTATCCAACCCATTTCCCTGGACCTCCGATTCTCCTAACATGGATTTTCCTCAAGGTGACATGTCAGGTATTGTCAGAACTTTTTCCAGGGTTGATGGTATGTCTTCCATTGGCCTAAAATGTGAAGCTTGTGGGGGGGACATCTGTCGAAGTGGTGGGGCTCACTGCATGAACACACAGTCTTTGATTTGTCCTTGTCCTCTGTATGCATGACACTGAGCTAGACACCGTCTTCTCCTCTGGGAGAACAAACCAGCCATGGAGCTTGCCCTCCAGGAGCTCATGGGGAGGTAAGACATTTGTTCACTCATGCGTGCTTTCACTCAGCCACCATTTGCTGAGTACCTGCTTTGTGCTGGGACCTTTCTGGATGCTGAGAATACAACAGAGGGAAGGACAGTGAGCTCTGGCCGTGGAGGCCCATGTGCTGGACTGCTGGTTTGCATTTTCAGGATGGCATCAAGATGAATCTGGTTTGAAGTGAGGAATCTGACCCTCAGTTCCCACCCTGAGCTGGACATGAGGCTCAGATTCCAGACACCATGGCAGAGTGTCAGTAGCTGCGTGTCTGGGATTGGACAAACATGAGTTTGTACCTTAGCTCTGCTGTTTATTGGCTGTGAGCCCTTAGGCAAGACCTTGCTTATACCTTTCTGGATCTGTTCTTTGTCTATGGAATAGGGATGATGATACCTGCCTCATAGGTTTATAGTAAGGACTAAATGAGATGACGTATGGAAAGTACTTAGAAGAGAGGGGCTCAGTAGTACTGCTGTCTGTCAGTTGCCACTGTTGTTACTGTTCTCATTCTGACTTACAGGAGGCTTTGGGAGGACTCTTCTCCCTGGTTTTTAAATAGAATTGAATATCCAAGTAACTATTAGAAAAGTCTGGTGCATAATTCTGGGTCAAAGTTGACTAATTTCCTGAGTTTATAAGTAACCTTTAAAAATCAATAATAAAAAAGATAACTCGTGGAAAGCTGAGTGAAGACTTGAGTAAAAGCTCATAGAAAAAGAAGCATTTATAAACAAGTGAAAAGCTTATAAAACAAGTGAAGTTTACATTTTTAAAAATGTCTATTAACACAGCAAGACAATTTCACTTTGCAGGCTGATGAAAATTTTAAAAATAGATAATAAATTTTGTTGGAAAGGATGTGAAGAAACAGACACAGCCAAACATAGTGTGAAGGTAGTGCAAATTGGTGCTGACCTTTGGGGGGAAAGTTGGGCAATTTCTAGTAAAAATGTACCAACCTTTTCACTTAGCAATTCCACACATAGGAATTCATTGTACAGATTTAGTATTTGTAAGTGAATGCAGTGATATGAATTTAAGAACCTTCATCAATCACTGTTATATCAAAAAAATAAACTATAGGGGGAGGAGAGCAAGATGGCGGCCGAGTAACAGCTTCCTTGCATCTGGACACTGTGAGTCCGGGGAGATAGGCCTCCAGGCATCTCTGGCTGGTGGGATCTGCCTATCATCACCCCTGTGAAGATCAGAGAGTCAGCAAGAGACTTCTGGACCCCAAGAGGGGGACTAAAACAGTGGAAAACCGGCAAGTGGTCGCGTGTGTTCAATCGGTCTAAACCCGCCCGCAACTTCCACAGGCACGAGAACTTAAAGAGCAAGAGGAAGTGAAAGGAAAATTAGGGCAAGGAAACAGATAAAAGAAATCACTCATGAGGAAGAATCAGCAGAAAACTCCAGGCAACATGAAGAACCAGTCCAGAACAACCCCGCCAAGGGACCATGAGGTAGCTACTGCAGAGGATTCCACCTATACAGAAATGTTAGGAATGACAGAAAGGGAATTTAGAATACACATGAAAACAATGAAAGAAATGATGGAAACAATGAAGGAAACTGCTAATAAAGTGGAAAATAACCAAAAGGAAATCCAAAAACAGAATCAAATGAGAGATGAATGATATGAAGAATAGAAAAAGGATATAGCAGAGCTGAAGGAACTGAAACAGTCAATTAGGGAACTTAAAGATGCAATGGAAAGTATCAGCAACAGGTTAGACCATGCAGAAGAAAGAATTTCAGAGGTAGAAGACAAAGTTCTTGAGATAACTCAGATAGTAAAAGAGGCAGAAAAGAAGAGATAGAAAGCAGAACGTTCACTGTCAGAATTATGGGACTTTGTGAAGCGTTCCAACATACGAGTTATAGGAATCCCAGAAGGGGACGAAGAATGCCCCAGAGGAATGGAAGCCATACTAGAGAATATTATAAAAGAAAATTTCCCAAATATCACCAAAGATTCTGACACACTGCTTTCAGAGGGATATCGGACCCCAGGTCGCCTCAACTCTAACCGAGCTTCTCCAAGACACATTGTGATGAACCCGTCCAAAGTCAAGACAAAAGAAAAGATTCTTCAAGCTGCCAGGAGTAAGCACCAGTTGACCTACAGGGTCAAATCCATCAGAGTGACCGCAGACTTCTCTAATGAAACTTTCCAAGCAAGAAGACAATGGTCATCTACCTTTAATCTACTTAAACAGAACAATTTCCAGCCCAGAATTCTGTACCCTGCTAAGCTAAGCTTCAAAATTGACGGAGAAATCAAATCATTTACGGATATACAAACATTGAGGAAGTTCGCCACAACAAGACCAGCTCTACAGGAAATACTTCAACCTGTTCTGCACACTGACCACCACAATGGATCAGCAGCAAAGTAAGAACTCAGAAATTAAAGGACAGAACCTAACCTCCACACTGATGCAAAAGATAAAACTAAGCAATGGACTCTCACAAAATAAGATGAACAGAATACTACCACACTTATCAATTATCTCAATAAATGTTAATGGCTTGAATTCCCCACTGAAGAGACATAGATTGGCTGACTGGATTAAAAAACACAAGCCATCCATTTGCTGTCTGCAAGAAACACACCTGGCTTCAAAAGACAAATTAAAGCTCCGAGTCAAGGGTTGGAAGACAATTTTTCAGGCAAATGGCATTCAGAAGAAAAGAGAAGTTGCAATCTTATTTTCAGATTCATGTGGATTTAAAGCAACTAAAGTCAAAAAAGACAAAGATGGTCACTCTATATTGGTCAAGGGAAAAATACAACAAGAAGATGTTTCAATTCTAAATATTTATGCACCCAATTTAAATGCTCCCAGATTCTTGAAACAGACCTTACTCAGTCTGAGCAATATGATATCCGATAATACCATCATAACAGGGGACTTTAACACTCCTCTTACAGAGCTGGACAGATCCTCTAAACAGAAATTAAACAAAGATATAAGAGATTTAAATGAGACCCTAGAACAATTGTGCTTGATAGACGCATATAGAACATTCCATCCCAAAGATAAAGAATATATATTCTTCTCATCACCCCATGGAACATTCTCCAAAATTGATCATATCCTGGGACACAAAACAAATATCAACAGAATCAAAAGAACTGAAATTTTACCTTGTATCTTCTCAGACCATAAGGCACTAAAGGTGGAACTCAACTCTAACAAAAATGCTCCACCCCACACAAAGTCGTGGAAATTAAACAATCTTCTGTTGAATAACAGATGGGTGCAGGAAGAAATAAAACAGGAAATCATTAACTTCCTTGAGCATAACAACAATGAAGACACAAGCTACCAAAACCTGTGGGATACTGCAAAAGCAGTTTTGAGAGGAAAATTCATCACTTTAGATGCCTACATTTGAAAAACAGAAAGAGAGCGCATCAACAATCTCACAAGAGATCTTATGGAATTGGAAAAAGAAGAACAATCTAAGCCTAAACTCAGTAGAAGAAAAGAAATATCCAAAATCAAATCAGAGATCAATGAAATTGAAAACAAAAGAATCATTCAGAAAATTAATGAAACAAGGAGTTGGTTTTTTGAAAAAATTAATAAAATAGATAAACCATTGGCCAGACTAACGAGGAATAGAAAAGTAAAATCTCTAGTAACCTCAATCAGAAATGATAAAGGGGAAATAACAACTGATCCCACAGAGATACAAGAGATCATCTCTGAATACTACTAGAAACTCTATGCCCAGAAATTTGACAATGTGAAGGAAATGGATCAATATTTGGAATCACACTGTCTCCCCAGACTTAGCCAGGAAGAAATAGAGCTCCTGAACAGACCAATTTCAAGCACTGAGATCAAAGAAACAATAAAAAATCTTCCAACCAAAAAATGCCCTGGTCCAGATGGCTTCACACCAGAATTCTATCAAACCTTCAAGGAAGAGCTTATTCGTGTACTGCAGAAATTATTCCAAAAAATTGAGGAAGAAGGAATCTTCCCCAACACATTCTATGAAGTAAACATCACCCTGGTACCAAAACCAGGAAAAGACCCAAAGAAAAAGGAGAATTTCAGACCAATCTCACTCATGAATATAGATGCAAACATTCTCAACAAAATCCTAGCCAATAGATTACAGCTTATCATCAAAAAAGTCATTCATCATGATCAAGTAGGCTTCATCCCAGGGATGCAAGGCTGGTTTAACATACGCAAGTCCATAAACGTTATCCACCATATTAACAGAGGCAACGATAAAGATCACATGATCCTCTCAATAGATGCAGAAAAAGCATTTGATAAAATCCAGCATCCTTTTCTAATTAGAACACTGAAGAGTATAGGCATAGGTGGCACATTTCTAAAACTGATTGAAGCTATCTATGACAAACCCACAGCTAATATTTTACTGAATGGAGTAAAACTGAAAGCTTTTCCTCTTAGAACTGGAACCAGACAAGGTTGTCCTCTGTCACCTTTACTATTCAACATAGTGCTGGAAGTTCTAGTCAATACAATTAGGCAAGACAGGAAATAAAGGGAATCCAAGTGGGAGCAGAGGAGGTCAAACTCTCCCTCTTTGCTGACGACATGATCTTATACTTAGAGAACCCCAAAGACTCAACTACAAGACTCCTAGAAGTCATCAAAAAATACAGTAATGTTTCAGGATATAAAATCAATGTCCACAAGTCAGTAGCCTTTGTATACACCAATAACAGTCAAAATGAGAAGCTAATTAAGGACACAACTCCCTTCAGCATAGTTTCAAAGAAAATGAAATACCTAGGAATATACCTAATGAAGGAGGTGAAGGACCTCTATAAAGAAAATTATGAAATCCTCAGAAAGGAAATAGCAGAGGATATTAACAAATGGAAGAACATACCATGCTCATGGATGGGAAGAATCAACATTGTTAAAATGTCTATACTTCCCAAAGCAATCTACCTATTCAATGCCATTCCTATCAAAATACCAACATCGTACTTTCAAGATTTGGAAAAAATGATTCTGCGTTTTGTATGGAACGGGAAAAAACCCCGTATAGCTAAGGCAGTTCTTAGTAATAAAAATAAAGCTGGGGGCATCAGCATACCAGATTTTAGTCTGTACTACAAAGCCATAGTGGTCAAGTCAGCATGGTACTGGCACAAAAACAGAGACATAGACACTTGGAATCGAATTGAAAACCAAGAAATGAAACTAACATCTTACAACCACCTAATCTTTGATAAACCAAACAAGAACATACCTTGGGGGAAGACTCCCTATTCAATAAATGGTGTTGGGAGAACTGGATGTCTACATGTAAAAGACTGAAACTGGACCCACACCTTTCCCCACTCACAAAAATTGATTCAAAATGGATAAAGGACTTAAATTTAAGGCATGAAACAATAAAAATCCTCCAAGAAAGCTTAGGAAAAACACTGGAAGATATTGGCCTGGGGAAAGACTTCATGAAGAAGACTGCCATGGCAATTGCAACAACAACAAAAATAAACAAATGGGACTTCATTAAACTTAAGAGCTTCTGTACAGCTAAGGAGACAATAACCAAAGGAAAGAGACAACCTACACAATGGGAAAGGATATTTGCATATTTTCAATCAGACAAAAGCTTGATAACTAGGATCTATAGAGAACTCAAATTAATCCATATGAAAAAGGCCAACAATCCCATATATCAATGGGCAAGAGACATGAATAGAACCTTCTCTAAAGATGACAGATGAATGGCTAACAAACACATGAAAAAATGTTCATCATCTCTATATATTAGAGAAATGCAAATCAAAAGCACCCTGAGATACCATCTAACCCCAGTGAGAATGGCCCACATCACAAAATCTCAAAACTGCAGATGCTGGCATGGATGTGGAGAGAAGGGAACACTTTTACACTGCTGGTGGGACTGCAAACTAGTACAACCTTTCTGGAAGGAAGTATGGAGAAACCTCAAAGCACTCAAGCTAGACCTCCCATTTGATCCTGCAATCCCATTACTGGGCATCTACCCAGAAGGAAAAAATCCTTTTATCATAAACAGTACTAGACTGTTTATTGCAGCTCAATTTACAATCGCCAAAATGTGGAAACAGCCTAAATGCCCACCAACCCAGGAATGGATTAACAAGCTGTGGTATATGTATACCATGGAATACTATTCAGCTACTAAAAAAAATGGAGACTTTACATCCTTCGTATTAACCTGGATGGAAGTGGAAGACATTATTCTTAGTAAAGCATCACAAGAATGGAGAAGCATGAATCCTATGTACTCAATTTTGATATGAGGACAATTAATGACAATTAAGGTTATGGGGGGGGAAGCAGAAAGAGGGATGGAGGGCGGGGGGTGGGGCCTTGGTGTGTGTCACACTTTATGGGGGCAAGACATGATTGCAAGAGGGACTTTACCTAACAATTGCAATCAGTGTAACCTGGCTTATTGTACCCTCAATGAATCCCCAACAATAAAAAAAAAAACAAACAAAAACTATAAACACCCACTAAAGACTGGTTAAACTACAGTGTATCTATAGTAGAATACTCTACAACTGGTATAAAGAATGTAGTGGATCTATTACATATCTTGGTGATCTTATCTTTACAGCATGATATGTTAAGTACAGAAAAAAGAAAGTACAGGGTATTATTTAGAAAATACTCTTGGCTTGGTGCCCATAGCACAGTGGTTACGGCACCAGCCACATACACCCCAGTTGGCGGGTTCAAACCCAGCCCCGGCCAGCCGAACAACAATGGCAACTGCAACAAAGAATAGCCAGGCATTGTGGCCGGTGCCTGTAGTCCCAGCTACTTGGGAGGCTGAGGCAAGAGAATTGCTTGAGCCCAAGAGTTTGAGGTTGCTGTGAGCTGTGACACGACGGCACTCTACTGAGGGTGACATAGTGAGACTCTTTCTCAAAAAAAAAAAAAAGAAAGAAAATACTCTCATTTGTATTAAATAAGAGGTGTATGTTCGTATTTGTGTTTATATGTCTAGCATATATCCCAAAGAGTGTATAAGAAACTATTCACAATAATTATCTCTAGACAGAGGTCTCAGGAACCTTGGCAGGAAGGGATACTTAACTGCTTTTCCTATGTTTGTATATCATCAAAAGTTTTTATTATATACATGAATTACTTTTATAATTATAAAGGAAAAGGTCACCAGTGGAAGCTGGCCATTTGTAGTCATGAAATAAAATGTTTCGAGTTCTGTGGGTGTTTTTTTCCTCTGAAATCCTGCTAAGAACTATTTAAGTAATGGCTTTCAGATATAGTCACCTTTTAGACAGTTCATGCATAACCTAGATTCTTGCCATGCTTTGACCAACATGAAGCAGAAGCCAAGGGCATGGATCTGAGCCTGCCAGTGTCTAGGGAACCCTGTCTTTCTGAGTAATCGAAGAATATGTGGTGAGACCCGTGTTCTCTCCACTGGGTGGGGGCTGAGGATCTCTGTGTTACCGTCAAAACTAACCTCACCCCGTGCTGGTTAGCAGGTGTTCTCCAGGGGAGAGGACCCAGGGGTTGGGTTGTCCTAGGGGAATTTGGGGCTAAAATGGACCCTGCAAATAGGTGAGCAAATCTATTTCCTATGAGGGCCATATGGACAGCTTTTACATGTACGACATTTGGGGTACAATCTATACTCTGAATCCTTGGGAGCTAGAGGAAACTTCTGTCAGAAAGGCAGTCAGAGTGGTGGAGTCCTTTGGATCAAGCAGCATGCGTAGTTAACCTGTAGCTTCTAATAATCAGATCTCAGAGGTCAAAAGCAGCCATGTCTTTTTCTCCTTCATTCCTTCCCACCCTTTCCCCTTCATTTCTTCTTCCTCCTTTTTTTTCCACTTAGAGATTTTATTTTTCTTTTACATTTTATTTTATTTTAAAATAAATGTTACCTTTGCACACAGTTTAGAGAGGCAGATACCCTGTTTCCCCGAAAATAAGACAGTGTCTTATATTAATTTTTGCTCCCAAAGATGTGCTAGGTCTTATTTTCAGGGGATGTCTTATTTTTTCATGAAGAAGAATATGGTACACATTTATTGTTAAATGAAAATAAAGGAAATTTATTACCAGTATAGGGTATGGTAGTATGGTAGTTGTCAACACAAACCAGACAAACTGAATCCTACCTTCAGTCATCATGAGGGCGACCGCAAGCATCAGGCAGTGTCACCAGAGACAGACCAGCACTCACCGCCTTCCGGCGCCGGTCCGCTCTGATCCTCCTGTTCTTCTACACGCTTCTGTGAAAGTCTCCTCCACCCCCCCACCCCCACACCGCGCTCACCGCTCACTCCGACCTCCGCTCCGCCTCTACACAGCAGTGACGTCAGGACTCCGCTTAACATCACTGGTTGCTAGACGCCTGTCGGGGCGGCCCTAGCAACCATTTTACTGTAAATTAATTTTCATTCCGAGACAGAACCTGGGGGGGGGGGCCTTATTTTAGTGGGGATGCCTTATATTTCACTCAGAAGGAAACCTGTAAGTAGGTCTTATTTTCGGAGGATGTTTTATTTTCAGGGAAACACGGTAGATCTAAAAGGTTTGTAGCAAATGTGCCTGGGTTGCACACACACAAACACATACACCTCCCATTTTCTACTTTCAAGAGGTATGAACTTTTAGTAATTTAGTTGATTAATTTGATATTCCTCTCTGTATCTTTAAAAAATATGCCTATAATTTACACTACTTGATTTTTTAATTTTCAGCATTGTCTATTGACTCCTCAGTGCGGAAGGTGTTTTTCTTTACCATCTGTCAACATCGACACTTCCCATCTCCCATGTTTCCAAAATAGTTACAGTGTGCTTTTATTAGATCAATATTTGGTGATTATATTATTTTGACCTGAAAACACTATTTGCAGCTGAGCTGTGAGACTTGTGCTTTCCTGACCAACATTTCTTCTCTGCTTAGTTTTTTAGGTATATGTCACTAATTCAACACCAAACTCTTTCCCAGTTGAATAAAATTTGTCCCAAAATTGTATTCACAATTCTTGTTCTACCAATTTCATCTTCTTGAGGAAATATTTCCTGGAACATTCTGAACTGGGCTGGGTGCTTCCTAGATCTGCTGAACAGCTGTTGTTTGGAGATTGCTCTTCATTAGTGTCTTGACAATTCCCCTGGTTTCCCTTTCTGCTAGATTTTGTTTCCTAAATTTCATATCCTTCTCTTTGGGTTACTTCCTCATTTTGGTGGAGCACATTTTTTCTCCATTAACTTAAAGGAGGTAAGCAATTCTGTTGAGACCTTGCATGTTTAATATGTATTTATTTTATCCTCGTGCTCAGTTGATGTTTTGGCTGGGTATAGAATTCTTGGTGAGAAATTCTTTTCTCTAGAACATTAATGGACTTGTGCCATTGTCCTCAAGCTTTCAGTGTTGCTGAGGCCACTGTATGAAATCTGCATCTCCCTGCCCTTCTCTTCTATAGAAACTATTCTTTGCCCCTGTTATTTTGAAATTTATAAGGTTCCTTGTTGATTGTGCAAGATACATGGTAGGTCTTTTCAATCAAGGAAATTTCATATCCTTGAATTATAGTTATTACTTGTGAAAGTCATTTCCTTGATGATTTTACACTTGATCTTAACCAAAAGGCTGTGGAGAAATCCCTTGATAATTTTGTCTCTCATGCTGTTTATGTCCTACCCTCTTCCCCTTGTCCTGAATGCCTATTATTTGGATATTAGATCTGTTGAATTGTTTCTCACATATTCTTACTTTCTTCCATTTTTCATATTTTTACCTATTTTCTAAGCCATTTCTTTGTCTTTGATGGGTTTTATTGTATTCGTTTCTACCATAATTAAAAAAAATTTCCAAGAGTTCTTTTCTTTTTCTTTTATTATTATTAAATCATAGCTGTGTACATTAATGCGATCATGGGGCACCATACACTGGTTTTATAGACCGTTTGACACATTTTCATCACAATGGTTAACATAGCCTTCCTGGCATTTTCTTAGTTGTTAAGACATTTATATTCTACATTTACTAAGTTTCACATATACTCTTGTAAGATGCACCGCAGGTGTAATCCCACCAATCACCCTCCTTCCGCCCACCTCCCCCCAAGAGTTCTTTTCTGTTTTCTAAATGTTTCTTTTTGTGGGCGGTGCCTGTGGCTCAGTTGGTAAGGCGCCAGCCCCATATACTGAGGGTGGCGGGTTCAAACCCGGCCCTGGCCAAACTGCAACCAAAAAATAGCCAGGCGTTGTGGCGGGCACCTGTAGTCCCAGCTACTCGGGAGGCTGAGGCAGGAGAATCGCTTAAGCCCAGGAGTTGGAGATTGCTGTGAGCTGTGTGAGGCCATGGCACTCTACTGAGGGCCATAAAGTGAAACTCTGTCTCTACAAAAAAAAAAAAAAAAATAGCAACTTGCTCTTGTTTTCATAGACATAATCTCTTCTCAAATATTAATGACAATTTTACTAAAGTTTTCTCCTCATCTATTTGTTTTGGATTCTTTATTTCCTATTAGATACTTTCCTCAAGTGCTTGGTAAATCTTGATTGTTGCTTAGATTTAAGGGTTGAAATACAAAGAGCTGACGTGAAAGCTCTGTGTTCTGGAGTAGGGCTATATGTTCAGGCTGTACCTGAACTTCAGGTAACATAATCTAGCTGGGCTATTTTCACAGGAAATTCTTGGTGTTGGTGTCTTTTTGGTCTTTTCTCTTACACTAATCAGATTGCTGAGAAAAATCGTCTCTAGTATTCTTCCTGGAGGATATACTATATCTGACTACCAGCATTCTAGGAGCTTAGTAGAAGGAGGCTAAATGTCTTTATGCACTGTGTGTCCTTATGGGCTGCCATAAAAAATATCACGGACTATGTGGCTTAAACAACAGAAATAATTTTTTTTCTCACTGTTTGAGAGGCCATAGGTCTAAGATCAAGGTGACAGCAGTATTGTTTCTGCTGAGCCCTCTCCTCCTGGCTTGTAGATGGCAGCCTTCTCACTGGGTCCCACATGGCCTTTCCTCTGTATAGGCTCACACACAGAAAGCTTGCGTGGGTGTCTCTCCCTCTTCTTGTATTAGTTCTATCAGATTACAGCCCTACCCCTCTGACCTCATATCATCATAATTACTTCTTTAAAAGCCCTATCTTTTGTAACTCAGCCGGCCACATACACCGAGGCTGGCAGTTTCGAACCCAGCCTGGGCCTGCTAAACAACAATGACAACTGCAACAACAACAACAAAAATAGCTGGGCCTGTGGCAAGCATCTGTAGTCCCAGCTACTTGGGAGGTTGAGGCAAGAGAATCGCTTAAGCCCCCAAATTTGAGGTTGCTGTGAGCTGTGACGCCACAGCACTCTACTGAGGGTGACATAGTGAGACTCTGTCTCAAAAAAAATAAAAAATAAAAGCCCTGTCTTTAAATACAGTCAGATTGAGAGGTGGACCTTTAACTTATGAATTTTAGAGAAACAATGTAGGGTAGGACGATGGGGCACAATTCAGTCCATAGCAGTACACAAAGTTTCACTTAATATTTCTGTTTTCATTCTGATACCTCCATCTTTAGCTATGCTTGGTGATCTCAAGACTGGTTTGTCCTCTCTAGAAAATAATTTCTAGTAGTTTCCTAAACAGATTATAAACCTACCTATCTTCCTCCTTTGGATGCACATTCATCCTCAGTTCCTGAGATAATGTTATTGCCAGTTCCGGATCAGCTGATTTTTGTTGTTCGCAATTCCTGGTCAGCTGATTTTTGACTTTCATGACCGTTGATTTAGGACTAAGTTGTTCAGATCTGCTAAGTTGGTTACCACTTGTCCAGCTTCCAAAATATTCTTGCTGCTATATTTTTTCTGGTCCTCTTCATCCATGGGGATTATACCATAACACACTTCTTATTGTCAATTAAGTGGTGTTTCTGGAGTGAGTAGAGGTAAATATATGTTTTTTAATTCCCTACGTTTGACTAGCAGTCATATGTCTTCTTTCTTTAAAAGCCTGTGGAAGCCCATAATGAGTTAGCTTTGATTTCAAGTCCATTTCTCCCTCAAATCTGACATTTTCACAAAGTGTCTCTACCATATCCAAATGTGTTCTGGTGTATGGTGCATTGATTAGCTTTTAGGTCTAATGGTCTGATACTGCTTGACTGAAAGTTAGGGAGCATACTCTGAGCTCATCACAAGTATGCCAACTTCTTAACAAACTCAGAAAATGGCCTGTGTCTTGAGTTGAACAAAGCCTTCACATTTTGCTGAGCACCATTTCCCTGCATTTTAAAACTTGATATATTTCCAGGGGAATCTAATCCATATGTTTCTTTTTGCTTTTAATGCATCATAATATTGCTTCATAAAGCACTGTTTCAGTTGATAGTCTTTATTAGCTTTTTTCCTAAGTAAGCCTTTACCCTGAGCTTTTATTTGGAATTGTATTTTTTGAAACTTTTAAACCACAAAGTTGAGCTGAGCCCCCCAAAATCTGAGTTTCATTGAAAGTTTGACTTTTGTTGGGTTCTAATTAGGGCAAACCCCTGTTCCTTAAAATCTCGTGGGCTCTGTGTTTCTCAACTAAGCAAATTTATACCCAGAACCTATTCCACAAAGCATCTTACCTTATGATATTTTTGACCGATAACTAAAGTAGATATTCACTTAGTATCTGCGGTACATCTGTGATATGGTCCACTATGCCAATAGGAAGACAGGAGTAATCGCAGAAGTTGCTCCTGCCCCTGGGGAGCTCGCCACCCACTTAGGAGACTATGGCAGAAGGACAGGATGTACTGTTTCTTCACCGTCTACTGCATGTCAAGTGCTGGACTTGCCACTTTGCCCTTATTGTCCTATTTCAACCTAAGAATAAACTGTATTTTCTCTATATTAGGTTTTCACAACAAGCCTTTAGGATAAATATAATTATGATCCTCATTTACAAAAGAAGAGTACTGAGCCTCTGGACAGTTACTCAACTTGCCCAAGATTGCACAACTAGTAAGTGATTGAGGCCGATCTGGAATGCAGGCAGGATCCCAACACATAAAAACAGAACCCTGAGAAGGAGGAAAATGATTAGATAGCTGGCATGGAAGGAGCATTCAATGTTTGTGGGATTAATGTGATGGGGCCAATGGCACAGATAGGGATGAAAGGGGATTTGGGATGTCTGTTGCCATAAGAGAAGTTGTTCTAGAGGAGACTGTTGTTCCAAATGTGTCTTGGTCTCTACTACTCCCACATGAGTCCAGCTCACTGTCTTCTCTGCCCTGGGAAACCGCTGTAGCCTGTGTTCTTCCTACATTCCCTCTGGCCACACAATGGTCTGTTCTCCACACCGCAGTCAGCATATATATATTGTTAATCTGAGGCAAAATTTACCTTCAGTGAAATGTACATAGCTCAGGTATGTAACTTGGTGAATTTCGACAAATAGGTACCCCTATGGCAGATACCACAGCCAAGACACAGAACACTCCATTGCCCCGTTTTCATACAGATGAAATCCTACAGGGGATGCTCATGTGTGTCTGGCTTCTCTCTAAGCATACTATTTGAAGATTCCTCCATATTGCCATGCACATTAGTAGTTCATATTTCACACTGTTGAATAGTATTTTCATTGTATAAAAATACCCCAGTTTGAGGCTATTATAAATGAAGTTGGCACAATCTTGAAAAAGAGTTTTTTTATAGACATTTATTCTTTTGGGTAACAGAGAAGAATTGTATGTCATAGAGCAGTGGTTCTCAAACTTCCTAATGCCGCGACCCTTTAATACAGTTCCTCATGTTGCGGTAACCCCCAACCATAAGATTATTGTCATTGCTACTTCATAACTGTAATTTTGCTACTGTTGTGAATGGTAATGTAAATATCTGATATGTAGGAGACCCCAAGAGGGGTCGCCACTCACAGGTTGAGAACCGTTGTCATAGACAGATAGATGTTGGATGTTTTCAAGAAAATGCCAAGTCATTTTCCAAAGTGGTTTCACCGTTTTACATTTTCACCAGCAATGTATGAGGGTTCTTTTGGTTCCTCTTCCATACCAGAATGTGTAAAATAAAAAAGGCTGACAAGAGCCAGCACTGGAGAGGAGGAAGAGCTGAACTATCCAGTTATTGATATGGGTAAAAATGAATCTTGATCTTGTTTCAAATTAATTTTTATATATGGTGTGAGATAAGAGTCAAGCTTCATTTCCCCCATATGAATATGCAGTTGTTTCAGCAATATTTTTTAAGAAATTATCCAGTATTAAAAATAATGCATTCTGGTGGGGGCGCCTGTAGCTCAGCAAGTAGGGCACTGGCCCCATAAACCCGGCCCCAGCCAAACTGCAACAGAAAAATAGCAGGACATTGTGGCAGGCGCCTGTAGTCCCAGCCTCAGTCCCAGGAGGCTGAGGCAAGAGAATCGCCTAAGCCCAGGAGTTAGAGGTTGCTGTGAGCTGTGATGCTACGGCACTCTACTGAGGGCAACAAAATGAGACTCTGTCTCTAAAATAATAATAAATATATAATAATATAAAATATAAATATATATTTATATATCTAAATATATAATAATAATAGTAATAATAATACTCCCTGGGCAGTGCCTGTGGCTCAAAGGAGTGGGGTGCCAGCCCCATGTACTGGAGGTGGTGGGTTCAAACCTGGCCCTGGCCAAAAACTGCAAAAAAAAAATGCTTTCTTTTACCAATTAAATTGCTTTACCAAAATGCATATATGTGTGAGTCTATTTTCGTGTTATCCATTCTATTCCAGTGATATATTCGATTATCTTCACGTTAACTTTACACTGTATTGTTATTATAGCTTTATAATAGGTCTTAAAGTCAGCTGGTGTAAGTTTTCACATTTGTTCTTGAATTTATATTTTTACTGTGTACATTTAAGGTATACTATGTGATATCTTAATATACATAATAAAATGGTTATTATAGTCAAGAAAATTAACATTCGATTATGCTGTATTTTTCTGGATGAAAAATAGTGAAATTATCATACTCTGATTTCTCTTTATCAGGTGTCCTCAAACTTTTTAAAGAGGGGGCCAATTCACTGTCCCTCAGACCGTTGGAGGGCCGGACTATAGTTTAAAAAAAAACAACTATGAACAAATTTCTATGCATACTGCACATATCTTATTTTGAAGTAAAAAAATGAAACGGGAACAAATACAATCACACCACCTCATGTGGCCCGCGGGCTGCAGTTTGAGGACTCCTGTTTTAGATCATATAATTCTTTTGCCTTGTACTAAGAAATGAGGATCATGCAGTATTTTTCCGTGTCTGCCTTATTTCACTTAGTACCATGTCCTCCAGGCTCACCCATGGCGTGGCAAATGGCAGTATCTCCTTTTTATAAGGTCGAATCACATCCCATTTTACATGTGTACCAGAATTTCTTTATCTGTTCATCTAATAGACATTTAGGCTGTTTTCATGTCTTAGAATAATGAATAATGAATAATGCTGTGAATAATGCTGCAATGGACGTGAGTGTGCAGATTATCTTTAGGAGGTGGTGATTTCATTTCTTTTGAGTATTTTCCCCTAAGAGGGGTGCTGGGTCATATGGAAGCCCTATCTTTAATTTTTTTTAGGGATCTCCATACTGTTTTCCATAATGGCTGCACCAATCTGTCTTCCCACCAACAGTACACAAGTGTTCCCTTTTCTCCATTCTCTTGCCATTTATCACTTGCTTTGTTTAATGTTAAGTTTATTTTCTAAATTCAGAATATTACAAAGGTACAAATGTTTTGCTTACATCAATTGCTTTTATACGGTTTGAGTTGAAATTGTAAGTGTGCCCTTCACCCAGATAGTGCACATGGTGACCCCTCCCTTCCTGCCCCATCTCACTTGCTGAGTTTTACTTCTAAATGTGCACATAGGTGTTGATTGATTAGTTCCTATTTAATAGTGAGTATTTGTGGTGTTTCTTTTTCTACTTTTGTGAAACTTTGAAGAATGGTCTCTAGTTCCCATCAGGTCATGGAAAAACGTAGTAATTTACCTTTTTGTTTTATGGTTGAGTAGTACTTTATGGTATACAAATGCCACATTTTATTAAGCCACTCATGTATTGATGGGCAGTTGGGTGGGTTCCATATCTTTGTGATTCTGAATTGTGCTGCAGTTAACATTCAAGTGAGTATGTCTTTGTGATAAAATGACTTCCAGCGATAGTGGGATCGCTGGATCAAATTGGAAGTTTACTTTTAGTTCTTTGAGGTATCTCTACACAATTTTCTGCAGAGGTTGTATCAGTATGCAGTCCCACCAACAGTGTATAAGTATTCCTATCTCTTCACATCCATACCAGCATCTGTTGTTTGGGGATTTCTTCGATAAAAGCCATTCTCAAGGGAGTTAGGTAATACTTTGTTGTGCTTTTGATTTCCTGGATGATTTGGGATGCTGAACAATTTTTCCTATTTTTATTGGCCATTAGTCTATCTTCTTTTGAAGAGTTTATTTCTTTTGCCCACTTTTTATGGGGTTGTTTTGCCCACTTTTTATGCAGCTGTGTGATTTTTTTTCTTAACTAATTTGCTTGGGTTCTTTTCTTTATAGATACTGGTTATCAACCCTTTATTGAATATATAGCATGCGAATATTTTCCCCTATTCTATAGATTGTCTATTTGCTGTATGGATGTTTCCTTAGCTGTGCAGAAGCTTTTAAATTTAATCAGGTCCCACTTGCTAATTTTTGTTGTTACTGTGATTGCCTTTGGGGCCTTCATAAATTCTTTACCTTGGCTGATGTCTATAAGAGTTTTTCTAACATTTTCTTCAAGAATGCTTACAGTTTCATGCCTTAGATTTAAGTCTGTTATCCGTTTTGAATTAATTTCTGAGTGGTGAGATATGCAGGTCCTGTTTCAATCTTCTATATGTGGCTGCCCAAGTTTCCCAGCTCTGTTTATTGAATAGGGATTCTTTTCCCCAGTGTATGTTATTGTCTGCTTTGTCAAAGATCAGATGGAAATATGAGGATGGTTTTATATCTGGTTTTCTGTTCTAAACCGTTGGTCTGTGTCTCTGTCCTTATACCAGTACCATGCTGTTTGGTTTCTACAGCCTTGTAGCATAGCTTGAAGTCTGATAAAGTGATACTTCCCAATTTGTCCTTTTTGTTTAAGAGTGCTTTGGTTATTTGGGCTCCTTTCTGGTTACAAACAAAGTATAGAATTATTTTTTCTAGATTTGGGAAAAATGATGTTGGTATTTTAACTGGAATTGCATTGAATCTATAGATCACTTTGGGTAGTATAGACATTTTAACAGTGTTGATTCTGTCAATACATAAGCATGATATATTTTTTTGTTTATTTACATCCTCTGTAATTTCCTTCCTCAGTACTCATAGTTCTTCCTGTAGAGGTCCATTACCTCCTTGGTTAAAGATTCCTAGGTATTTTATTTTCTTTGTTGCCATTGTGAAAGCTATTGAGTCTTTGATTTCATTCTCAGCTTGACTGTTGTTGGTGTATAGGAATGCTATTGATTTGTTTACTTTGATTTTGTATTCTGAGACTACTGAATTTATTTATCAATTTCAGGACTCTCTTGGCTGAGTCTATGGGGCTTCGTAGATGTAAGATTGCATTGTCAGCAAAGAGTATAATTTGACCTCTTCTGTTCCCACATGGATACCCTCGATTTCCTTTTCTTGTGTAATTGCTTTGGCTAGGACTTCCAGCACTGTGTGAATAGAAGTGGTGACAATGGGCACCTTGTATAGCTCCAGATCTAAGTGGGAATGTTTTCAGTTTTTCCCTATTCAGTATATGTTGGCTGTGGGTTTGTCATATGTGGCGTTTGTAATTTTGAGTTATATCCCATCAATGACTGTTTTGTTGAGTTCTTACGATAAAAGGTGCTGAATTTTGTCAAATCTTTCTCTGCATCTATTGAGATGATCATACGGTCTTTGTTTTTGATTCTCTTTATGTGGTGAATCACATTTATAGATTTTTATATACTAAACCATCTTTGCATCATTGGGATAAAGTCCACTCGGTTGTGGTGGATTATTTTTTTGATGTTTTGCTGCATTCACTTTACTAGACTTGTACTGAGAATTTCTGCATCTATATTCATAAGGGATGTTGGCCTGTAGTTTTCTTTTTTTATTGTGTCCTTTCCTGGCCTTGATAACAAGGTGATACCAGCTTCATAAAACAAGTTAGAGACAATTCTTTCCTTCCCATTGTTACAAAATAATTTCTGCAGTATAGATATCAGTTCCTTTTTGTAAGTCTGATAAAATGCAGCTGTGAAACTATCTAGTCTGGGAAATTTTTCATAGGAGGGTTTATTATTGCTGCTTCAATGTACTTGATATTGGTCTATTTAGGAATTCGGTTTCTTCCTGATTGAGCCTAAGGAGGTTGTGTGTTTCCAAGAATTTGTCCATTGCCTCACCATTTTCCAGTTTAATTTCATGAAGGTTTTCATAGTATTCAGAGACGTTTTGTATTTCTGTGGGTATCTATTGTAGCATCTCCTTTTCCATTTCTGATTGAGCTTATTAGAGTCCTTTCTTTTCAGTTCTTGGTTAAGTCTGTCAATTTTGTTTATCTTTCAAAGAACTAACTTTTTGTTTCTTTAATCTTCTGTATAATTCTTTTGTTTTCAATTTCATTTAGTTCTGCTCTGACCTTAGTTATTTCTTTTCTGTTGGGTTTGGGATTGGTTTACTCTTTTCAGATTCCTTGAGATTATTCATTAGTTTATTAATTTATGATCTTTCCAGGTTTTTGAAGTAGGCACTTAAGGCTATGAACTTTTCTCTTAGGACTTCTTTTGCTGAATCCCACTGATTTTTTTTTTTTTTTTAAGCAGAGTCTCACTCCATCACCCTCGGTAGAGTGCCGTGGTGTCACACTGCTCACAGCAACCTCCAACTCCTGGGCTTCGGTGATTCTCTTGCCTCAGCCTCCCGACTAGCTGGGACTATAAGCGCCCACCACAACACATGGCTATTTTTTTTTTGCAGTTTGGCTGGGGCCGGGTTTGAACCCACAACCCTCGGTATATGGGGCCGGCACCCTACCCTCTGAGCCACAGGTGCCACCTGAATCCCACAGATTTTGATAACTTGTGTCCCCTATGTCAGTTTAAAGAATTTTGTGATATTCATCTTAATTTCATCTTTGATCCAATAATTGTTCAGCAGTAGGTTGTTTAATTTTGATGACTTTGTATAGGATTGAGTTTTTCTGTTGGAGTTGATTTCTAATTTTATTTCACTGTGGTCTTAGAAGATACATAGCATAGTTGCTTGTTCAAACATGTTTTGGAGCCTAAGATGTGATCAATCTTGGAGAATGTTCTGTGTGCTGATGAAAAGAATATATTCAGTAGTTTACGAGTGGGATGTTCTGTGAATGTCTGTTAGGCCCTTTTTCTGTAGCATCTTGTTTAAATCCTATGTTTCTTTGTTTATTTTCTGCTTGGAGGATCTTTCCAGCTCTGTTAGTGGGGTGTGGACATCTCCAGCTATTACGATGTTGCTGTTTAGCACTTTGTTTAGCTCTAATAGGGTTTGATTCATAAATCTGAATATTCATAAATATTCATAAATATTTAGACTTGTTATGTCTTCATGTTGGCTTGTTCCCTTTACCATTATATAATGACCATTTTTGTCTTTCTTTACTTTTGTTGCTTTGAAGTCTGTTACCTGATGCATGAATGACTGTACCAGCTTTCTTTTGTTTTGCATTTGTATGGAATATTGTTTTTATCCCTTCACTTTTGAATCTGCATGAATCCTTGTGGGTTACAAACATTTCCTGGAGATAGCAGATAACATGGCTTGAATTTTTTTTTTATCCATTCAGCCTGCCTATGTGTCTAGAAAAGGGAGTTCAATCCATTTATGTTTACTGAAAGAATTGGTAAGTGGGGTGGATTTCTGTTCATTCTGTTGAGTAGAACTTTGCTGCTTTGTTTTACCTTTTGAATTGTTGAAGTATCTGGTCTCTGAACTTTTAACATTTAAATGGGTTTACACTGGTGGGTATCTGTTGTGCTGACCAGTATGTAATGCAGCTCTGAGTACTTCTTATGGGGCAAGTCTTGACAAATTCTCTGAGCATTTATTTGTCCAAAAAAGTCTTTATTTCTCTCTCATATATGAAACCTGGTTTTGCAGGATACAAATTCTAGGCTGGCCACTATTCTGTTTGAGAAGTCTGAGAATGGGATCCCATTCTCTTCTGGCTTGTAAAGAAGTTCTCAGTTGAGAAGTCTGTAGTCTGACGGGTTTTCCTTTGTAAGTTACCTGATGGTTTCACCTTATGGTTTGTAGGAGTTCTTCTTTTGTGTTAACTTTAGCCAGTCTCATGAGTATGTGTTGTGGTGATTGCCTCTTGACAATGTATCTCCCAGGAGTCTGTTGCACATCTAATACCTAGATGTCTAGATTTCTAGCAAAACCTAGGAAATTTTTTCACAAGTATTCCTTCAAATACCCTTGGGAATTTTCTTCTTCACCCTCAGGGATGCTTAGGATTCTTACATTAGGCTTCTTTACATGACCCCCTATTTCTTGTAGGCTTTGTTTATTCCTCTTATTTCTGTGTTCTTTCTCTTTGACTAACTTGTTTAATTAAAAAGTGTTGGCTTTTAGCTCTAAGATTCTTTCTTCTGTCTGATCTAGTCTATTCTTAAGGCTTTCCACTATCTTTTGTATTTTCTTGAATGAATTTCTCATTTCCAAAAGCTTTGCTTGATTTTTTCTTAGTAATTCAATTTCTTTAGTGAATTTTTCATTCATTTCCTGCATTGCTTTTGTGGTTTCTTTGTGTTGAGTTTATATTTCCTCTTGTATTTCATTAAGCTTCCTTACAATTCATATTCAAAATTCTTTATCAGTCATTTAAATATTCTCATTTTGGTTGGTATTCATTGGTATGGAGTTATTGTTTTCTTTTGGGGGTATCCCTTCACTCTAATTTTTCATGTTTTCAGAGTTCTTTCACTGATGGCTTCTCATGTGGAGCAGTGGTTGTTTTTTATTTTTGGACTTGCTTTTGTTAAAATAATGGCATGCCCAGTTTAATCTCTTAGACAGTAGGTAGTGCTTGTGTGTGAGACTCAACCACACCCTGTATGATATCCAAAACATCTTTGCCAAGGCCAATGTCAAGATTTCCGCCTACGTTTTCTTCTAGAAGTTTTGTGTTTTCAGTTCTTATGTTTAGGTCTTTCATCCACTTTGAGTAGATTTTTATGTATAGTGTAAAACAGTGGTCCAATTTCTCTCTCTCTCTCTCTCAGATAGCCAGTTTTCCCAACTCAGTTTATTGAAGAAACAATCCTTTCCCTATTGTGTCTGCTCATTGTTGAAAATTATTTGTATGTATGTTTGAATTTATTTCTGTATTCTATTCTGTCCCTCCCCTGCCTTCTCCCCCCCACACTTTGTTTTTCCTTTGTAGAGACAGGGTCTCACTCTGCTGTTGAGGCTAGAGTGCAGTGGCTTCATCATAGCTCACTACAACTCGAAACTCCTGAACTAAAGCAATCTTCCTGCCCCAGCCTCCTAAGTAGCTGCAATTACAGGTTTGCACCACCACAATTGGCAGATTTTTCTATTTTTCATAGAGTTGGGGTCTCACTGTGTTCTCAAACTCCTAGCCTGAAATGATCCTCTAATCTCAGCCTCCCAAAGTATTAGATAGGATTACAGGCATGAGCTGCCACACTTGTCCTACAATGTGTCTGTTTTTATGTTAATACTATACTGTTTGATCACTAGCTTTATAGTATAATTTGAAATCAAGGAAGTGTTATCCTTCCAACTTTGCTTTTGTTTCTCAGAATTGTCTTGGCTATGCATGGTCTTTTGTGGTGCCATATAAAGTTTAGAATTTTTTGTTCCATTTCTATAAAGAATGTCACTGGAATTTTGGTAGGGAATGCATTGAATCTATATATTGCTTTGAATAGTGTGTACATTTGAACAATATTCTTCTAATTGTGAACACAGGATATCTTTTCATTTATTTGTGTATTGTTTAATTTCTTTCTTCAGAGCATTATAGTTTTCACCTCCTTGGTAAAATTGATTCCTAAGTATCTTGGTTTTTTGATGCTGTCATAATGGGTTTGTTTATTTATGTATTTATGTATTTATTTATTTTGAAACAGAGTCTCAAGCTGTTGCCCTGGGTAGAGGGCCATGGCATCACAGCTCACAACAATCTCAAACTCTTGGGCTTAAGAGATTCTATTGCCTCAGCCTCCCAACTAGCTGGGACTACAGGCACCCACCACAGTGCCTGGCTATTTTTTTGGTTGCATTTGTCACTGTTGCTTAGCAGTCTGGGCCAGGTTTGAACTTGCCAGGTATGCAAGGCTGGTGCCCTGCCAACTGAGCTATAGGTGCTGCCAAAATGTTTTTTTTTTTCATTGAATTCTTTTTTTGGATAATTATTGGTATACAGAAATGTATAATTTTTTATGTTGATTTTGTATCCTATAACTTTACTTAATTTGTTTATGAGTTCTAAGAGTTGTTTTGTGGGATCTTTGGCGTTTTTCACATAAAGGTTTATGCCATCTGCAAATAGGGATGTTTACTTTTTCCTTTCCAACTTGTATGACTTTAGTTTTTTTTCTTGTCTGATTGCTTTTGCTAGCACTTCCAGAGCCATGTTGAATAGAAGTGACAAGAGTGGGCATTCTTGCCATATTATATTGGATCTTAGAGTAAAAGCTTTCAATCTTTCCATGTTGATCATGATTTTAGATATGGACTTTTTGTAAATGGCCTTCATTATATTGAGGAAATTTCCTGTTATACCTAAATAATTGAGGGTTTTTGTTAAGAAAGGATGTTGAACTTTGTCAAGTGGTTTTTCTGTGGTTTTATCTTTTCATTCTATTCATGTGATAAATCATGTTAATTGATTTACATATGTTAAACCAGGGTGGCATGCTAGAGATAAATTTCAGTCATGGAATCTTTTTGGTACGTTGTTGACTTTTCTTTGCTAGTATTTCACTGAGGATTTTTGCATATATGTTTATCAGAGATATTGGTCTGCAATTTTCTTTTCTTGTGGTGCCTTTGTCTAGCTTTAGTATCAATGTGATATTAGCTTCATAAAATGCATTTAAGAGTATTCTTTTTTACTGCCATGTTTTGGAAGAGTTTAAGAAGAATTGGTATTATTTTCTTCTTTGAATGTTTGGTAGAATTCAGCCATGAAGGATTCTGGTCTAGGCTTTTGTTTATTGGGCGGTTTTAATTTACTACATCAATTTCTTTGTTATTGGTCTCTTTGGGGTTTCTATTTCTTTCTAAATTCATCTTGGTAGATTTTATTTGTCTAGGAATTTATCCATGTCCTCTGGGTTATCTAATTTAGTGGCATATAATTGTTCATTACAGTTCCTTATTCCTTTTTATTTCTGACCTTTTTAATTCTATTTTCATTTTTTATTTTGTCTTCTTTTTTTCTTAATCTAGCCAAGAGTTTGTTGATTTTGTTTATTATTGTTATTATTTTTGAGACAGAGTCTCACTATGTCTCCCTTGGTAGACTGCCATGCCATCACAGCTCACAGCAACCTCAAACTCTTGGGCTTAAGTGATTCTCTTGCCTCAGCCTCCCAAATAGCTAGGACTACAGGTGTCTACTACAACGCCCAGCTTGTTTATTATTTCTTTAAACCCACTATTTTTTTGTTGATTTTTTTCATGTAGTTTTTCTATCCTCTAATTTTTTTTCTGATCTTTATTATTTCCTTTTTTCTGTTAAATTTGGGTTTAGTTTGTTCTTTTTCTGGTTTCTTGAGGCATAATGTTAGGCTATTGTGAAATCTTTCTTCTTTTTAAATGTATGTGGTTTTGCTATAAAGTTCCCTCTTAGAACTGCTTTTGCTGGGTGGCATCTGTGGCTCAGTGAGTAGGGCACCAGCCCCATATACTGAGGGTGGTGGTTTGCACCCGGCCTTGGCAAAACTGCAACAAAAAAATAACTGGGCATTGTGGCGGGTGTCTGTAGTCCCAGCTACTTGGGAGGCTGAGGCAAGAGAATCGCCTAAGCCCAAAAGCTGGAGGTTGCTGTGAGCTTGACGCCAAGAGCGACAAAGGAAGACTCTGTCTCTTAAAAAAAAAAAAAAAAAAAGAACTGCTTTTGCTGCATTACATAGATTTTGGTATGTTGATTCCATTGTCATTTGTTTCAAGATATTTAAAATTTTTCCTTTGTTGGGAAGCAGGTTGTTGTATATATTTGTGAATTTTCTAAGGTTTCTCCTGTTATTTATTTATTTTATTAAATCATAGCTGTGTACATTAGTATGATCATAGGGCACCATACGCTTGGTTCATAGACCGTTTGACACATTTTCATCACACTAGTTAACATAGCTTTCGTGGCATTTTCTTAGTTATTTTGCTAAGACCTTTACATTCCACATTTACTAGGATTCACATATTTCCTTGTAAGATGCACCGCAGGTGATTACACCTGTGGTTTTTCCTGTTATTGATTTTTAGTTTCATACCACTGTGGTCAGGAAAAAATACTTGATACGATTTCAGTCTTCTTAAGACTTGTTTTGTGTCCTAACATATGATGGGTCCTGGAAAATGTTTTGTGTGCACTTAAGACTGTATACAGTTGCTGTTGGATGGAATGTTCTATATGTTTTTGGTCCTTTTGGTCTCCAAGTTTATTTTTTGTCAAGAGTGTTTTTGCTACTTTAGGTCCTTTGAATTTCCAAGTAACTTTTAGAGTCAGTTTCTCAATTTCTATAAAATAATTTGCTGGTGTATTGACTCGGATGGTGTTAAGTATCCAGAGCAATTTGAAAAGAATGGACATCATGACTATATTAGGTCTTTCAATCCATTAATATGGTATAGTTCTTCATTTATTTGAGATTTCTTTAATTTCTCTCATCAATATGTTATAATTTTCAATGTAGAGTTCTGGAATATCATTTATTCAATTTATTCCTAGGTATTTTATGATATTGTTAATGATATTCTGCTTTTTTCCATTTTATAATTGTGGTAAAATACACATAAAAAGTCATGTTTTAAATATTTTTAATTTTTTGATACTATACTAGGATATAGCAATGCAATTAATTTTTGCCTTTTGATTTTTTTATTGTGTGACCTTGTAAAACTCCCTTTTTAGTTCTAGTAATGGAGGCCTTTCTTTTTCTTTTTGGTGTATTCTTTGTAACTTACCAAATAAGCAATTATATAATCAGGAGAGATACAGTTTTCTTTCTTTCTTACATATCTTTATGTTTTATATGTTCATTTGTTTTTTCCTTTTTTTATCTAGTTATTTCACTGAAAAGGTCCTCCAGGATAGTGTTGAGTAGAATTAGTGATAGTGCATATCCTTTCCTTGTTGTCTTTCTTAGGGAGGAAAGCTTTCAATATTTCACTATTAGGTATAATATTAATACTATTGTTTTTCACACATGCACTTTGTAGTAGGCAGTCTCTAAGATAAACCCCAAACATTCCAACTACTGTTAGTCATACCCTTGTGTAATGTCCTTTCTTTGAGTTTGGGCTGAACTTAGTGATTGCCTTAATGAATAGAATATAGCAGAAGTGAGGAGATACCACATTAAAGTTTAGGTTATAAAATGACTGTGGCTTCTGTCTCAGTGGTTGCCCTCTCTTGCTAGATTGCTCTGAGGGAAGAGCAATGTTGTGAGCTGTGTTTGGAGAGGACCATGTAGCAAAGAACTGGGGAAGACCTCCAGGCAACAGAAAGTGAAGAACTGCAGGATTCACTTTCTAACTGCCCTGTGAGGGAACTTAGAAATGTATTCAGAGGAGACTGGCTGCAGCCCCACCTACCAATCTGACCACAGTCTCATGAGAGGCCTTGAGCCTGAGGCACTTAGTTAAGCCAAATCTATATTTCTGCCCTGGAAACTGTGAGGCAATAACTGTTTGTTGTTTCTTTTATTCTTGGTTTTCTGAGAGTTTTCATCATGAATTGGCACTGAATTTTGTCAACTTTCCCCACAGAGATGATTATATGGTTTTAAACCTTTATTCTGTTAATGTGGTGAATTACATTTATTTTCAAATTAACCATGATGGCCATATTTTACCTTTTATATATTGTTGGATTAAATTTGCTAATATTTTCTTAAGGGTTTTTCTATCTATGTTCATTAACAGATATTGGTATGTAGCTTTTATTTTATTGTTGAAATATATTAATAATTCACATGCCATGAAATTCACCATTTTAAAATTAAAGTATAAATCAGTGGACTTTAGTATATTCACAAGTTTGGGCCATCATTGCTACTATCTAATTCCAGAATATTTTTATCACTCGAAAGAGAAACTTCATACTCATTAGCAGCCATCACCCATTCTTCCCTTCTATAAGCCCCTAATAACCACTAAGCTACTTGCCAACTCTTTATTTTTTTCTATTCTAGACGTTTCATATAAATGGAAGCATAACCATCTCCTTGCTTATTATTTGTTGTGGTAAGACATTCATGGTCTATTCTTATTAGTTTAGAAATGTAGATGTAAGCATTCCACATTCAGCACATTGTTCCTCATAAATGCCTTTAATGTACACAGTTATGGTTTAATAAAGAATTTTTTAAAAAACAAAAAAGTAAAAAATAAATGGAATCATACATTATATGACCTTTTATTTCTGGCTTCTTTCATTTGTTATATCATTTTTAAGATTCATCTATCTCGTAGCATTGTAATAGTACTTTATTCCTTTCTGATGGCTGAATAATATTTCCTGGTGTGTATATAATCTACATAGTGTTTATCTGTTCATCAGCTGTGGACATTTGAATTGTTTCTATTTTATGACTATTTCGAATGATGTGATATGAACATTTATGTATAAATTATAGTGTGGACATATATTTTCAGTTCTCCTGGGTAGGGGTATGGAATTATTGGGTCATATGTTCCTTCCAGAAATGTGTGGGTTTCAATCACAGAGTTTTAATCAGTTATCATTATATGTATCTTTTTTTTGTATCTGTCTTTTTGATTATAGCCTTCCTCGTGGTTATGAACTGGCATCTTGTGGTTTTGATGTTCATTTCTCTGATGGCTAATTAGGTTGAGCATTTTTTTCATGTACATATTGGCCATTTGGATATCTTCTCTGGAGAACTATATATTCACATCCTTTGCTTGTTTTTTAAAAATTGGGATATTTATCACTTTACAATTGATAATAGTTCGTATCTAGAAGCAAGTCCTTTACTAGATTTGTGAAAATTTCTTCCCATTTTGTGGGTTATCTTATCACTTTCTTGATGGTGTCCTTGTAAGCATAAGAATTTTTAATTTTGATGATGTTCAATTTATTTTTTATTTTGTTACTTTTGGAGTCATATCTAAGAAACAATTGCCCAATCCTAGATCACAAAGATTTAGGCCTAAGTTTTATGATAAGGCATTTACAGTTTTTACTCTTACATTTATGTCCTATCCATTTCAAGTTAATTTTTGTATGTAGTGTAAAGTCAGAATTCAAATTCATTCTTTTGCTTGTGGATATCCTATTGTTCCAGCACAATTTGTACTATCGTTTTCTTATTGAATTATTTTGATGCCCTTGTTATTAATTAGCCATAGATGTGTTATTTTTTTAAAATGAACTATCAATTCTATTCTATTGGTCTATATATCTATCCTTATGCCTAATCCATACTTTCTTGATTACTGTAGAAAGTATAGTCTGGGTATGGTGGCTCACACCTGTAATCACAGCACTTTGGAAGGCTGAGGCAGGAGGATCACTTGAGGCCAAAAGTTCAAGACCTGTCTGGGCAATATAGCAAGATTCCATCTCTACAAAAAAATGTGAAAAATTAGCTTTGCATTAATGGTGTTCACCTGTAATCTTAGCAACTTGGGAGGCTAAGGCAGGAAGATTGCTTAAGCCTAGGAGTTTGAGGTTGCAGTGAGCTATGATCACATCTGTGAATACCCACTGTACTCCAGCCTGGGCAACAGAGGGAGATCCCAACTCTAAAATAAATTTTTCTTTTTTTTTTTTCTACTTTAAATTTTAATTTTATTTACTAATCAATTTAACTCCATTTCATAGAATCTCAAAATTGGTTTCTGGTTTCTATGTATTTAAAAGCCAGCTTTTTCAAACATATTCCTAAGAAGGACTCCTTTCTGCTTTCTTCATTTTTACCCTTCTCAATTTCATGTAGAATCAAGGAAATGGCAGCAGCTTTCACCTGGGAAAGACAGAGGCCCCTACTGATTCTCTTGGTGGTGTTCTCACTTTGGCCACTGTCTTGAGTCCATTATCTTGTCAGTTGCAACCAGCAGCTCTGCCTGAACCCTCCATCACTTCTCTCTTGCCACGTCCACAAAGTACCTACAGAATCCTGACCGAGCCAGAGTCGGCCCCTCTCAGATTCCAAGCTTGCCTTCCTGCTGGCACTGCATGACAGATGACGGATGGAGAGATGGCTTCCGGGAAGACCTGGTCCCAGGCCCTCTATGACAGCTAACCCCGGGCCTAAAATAAAATTTTCAAAGAAAAAACAGGAATTTTAGGGTTAGTTTGTTAGTTGATTTGTAGAAGACTCATGAAAAATATGAGTCTTCCAACTTTGTTACTTTTTTCCCCCAAGTTTATTTTAACTATTCTCAGTTACTGTCATATAAATTTTAGGATTAGTTTGTCAATTTTTGCAAAAAGACAGCTGGAATTTTAATAAGTTAAAACAGATTTAATTTTAAGCTGCACTGATTATGTAGTTTTATTTTGGGAAGTATTGCCATCTTAAAAATATTCTGTCTCTTCTTCCAATTCATGAACATTGAATGTCTTTCCATTTATCTAATTTCTTTCAGTGTTTTGTAGTTTGGGGTTTTCTTGTACTGTTTTCATCTATTGTTTGGTTTCATTTTGTTTATATCAGGATAATCTTGGCTTCAAAGAATTAGTTGGAAGTTGTTTCTTCCTGCCCTACTTTTTTGAAAGAATAGTGTAGAATTGAAAAAAAAAAAAAAAAAGAATAGTATAGAATTGCTATTAATTTTTTTCCTTAAGTTTGTGGGAATTTACTAATAAGGCCATCTGAGCCTAAAATGTTGGTAATATTCTAATTATGAATTCAAAGTTTTTAAAGGATATAAAGAACTACATACCAAAAAAATCAATTTCACTGTATACTATGTGTTAATTTAAAACATAAAATTAGAGAAGAAATAGGAATTTTGAGTAAATTCTGATAATTAGTGTCTTTCAAGGAACTTTTCTATTTCTTTTTAGTTTTCAAAATTATTGTTCCAAAGTAGTTGTTAATATTCTCTTCTTATTATTTTTAAGATCAGTATGACCTGTTGAGATATCCTTCCTCTGTGCTGTTTCTGATATTAGCAATTTGTTATTTTTCTTTTTAAAATTCTAACTAGTCTAATTTTGATTTTTTTTAGATTATCTACTTCCAGTTTCATTGACTTTCCTCTATTATTTATGCATTTTATATTTCATAGATCTCTGTTCTTTATTATGTTCTTCCTTGTACAAATTTGGGGGTGACTTTGTTCTTATTTTTCTATGTTCCTAAGGTAGAGACCTCAATCTTTATTTTAGACTAGTCTTCATTTCTAATATAAGTATTTAAAGTTATAAATGTCCCTTTAAGCATGACTTTAGAGCCATTACATAAATATAGATATGATGTGCTTTTATTTTTAGTTCAAAATATTTTCTAATTTCATGTGTTTTGAAATTCTGTCATTCAGTGCATCCATATTTAAGATTGTGTTTTTAATTAATTGACATGCACACACACACATTTTATAGTTTCTCATTATGACATGCCCTTTTCATCTGGTGCTATTACTTATTCCAAGGTCTGCTGTGTTTCTTATTAATAAAGCCCCTCAGCTTTTTCATGATTCAAGGTTGTATGCTATACCTTTTTATGCATTTTTACTTTTAATATATCTGTGTCTTATTTTAAATAGGGTTTTATAGAGCTCTATAAAGAGTTTGGTTGTTTTTTATTGGAGTTATACAGTTAATACAGTTAATTTTTTTATTGTTTTTATTTAGAGTTATATAGTTAATACAATTATCAGTATAGTTGAATTGGGTTTAAATCTACCATCTTGCTATTAATATTTCTTTTTCCTTTGTTTTGTCTTTGCATTTTTAAAGCATTTTTCGTGCCTTTTGGATTTCTTG
This sequence comes from Nycticebus coucang, assembly GCF_027406575.1. NCBI lineage: Eukaryota > Metazoa > Chordata > Mammalia > Primates > Lorisidae > Nycticebus > Nycticebus coucang. The sequence continues at coordinate 33,597,966 of NC_069796.1, forward strand.
TGTTTTTTTTAATGATTTCAGCTTAATTCATGGCTTCTTAGATGCATCTTTATTTTGGCTTTAATTTTTAGGTTTTAAAGTATGCAACTTTAATTTTCTACAGTTCACCATTAAATAGTTTTATCACTTCATTTATAATGCAAGAACTATATAATAATATAATTCCATTTACTCCCTTCTATCCCTCATGCTATTTTAAAATTACATTTTACTTCTACCTATGTCATTATCCCATATAAAGAGAATATATATATATTATATATGCCTTATGTATACTCTATATACAGTATATATATACTATACACATCATATACCCTATGTGTATTATATGAACACTTCATATGCTGGAGATACATAGCATGTATATATAGCTAGAGAGAGAGCACAGGCGCACACACACGAAATGGTCAAATCTCTCTTAAAGGAAATTTTAAAACTTTTTATTTTGCAGTGACTTAGACTTATAGGAAAGTCACAAAATTAGCCCAAAGAATTCCTGTTTACCCTTCACGCAGCATCCTCTAATGTTACTTAACATCTTGCATAACCGTAGAATAATTATTAAAACTAAGAAATTACATTGATTCAATATCATTAACTCAATGATGGACTTTATTCAGGTTTCACCCTCTTTCTTTGAATGTCTTTTTTTCTGTTTCAGGAGCTAATTCAGGTTCCCATTTTACACTTAGTTGTCATGTCTCCTTAGTCTCCCCTGATGACAGTTCTCATCTTTACTTGCCTTTCATGACACCTTTGAAGAGTTATTTTATAGAATGTCCCTCAAGCTGGATGTAATATTTTGTTATGATTAAATAAATTCTGCATTTTGGGGAAAGATCCCCCCACAAGTGATAGGTCCTTCTCAATTTACCCCATCAGGGGGCACGTGATGTCAGTAAGTCTTGTTATTGGTCATATTTATTTACTTTTTTTTTTTTTTTGCAGTTTTGGCTGGGGCCAGGCTTGAACCTGCCACCCCCGGTACATGGGGCCAGCACCCTATTCCTTGAGCCATTACATGGGTCACCTATTTTAGGTGGTGTCTGCTGGTATTTTATATTGATTGTTGCTATTTTTCTCTTTGTAATTAATAAACATCTTGGAAGATATGTTTTAAGATGATGTAAACATCCCATTTCTCCTCGAAGTTTTTCTCACTAATTTTAGCATCCATCATGGACCTTCTCAATAGCAGTTCTGTGGTGACCTCCGATTCCCTTGTTCCTTCTGCTTAGATTCATTGGAATTCTTCTGTAAGGAATAGCTGCCTCTTCTCCCTTATTTACTTATTTATTCCTATCAGTAATGACCCATATCTATTTGTGTTATTCTGTTGATTGTTCTTCTGTTGCTATGTGTTTTGTTGCTCAAAGTATTTTAGCTTTGGTCAATGGGAATTCTTTGAGGTTGGTTGCACGGATTCAAGCCTGTCCTCATCCTGTTTGGGGCATTTCTTTACTTTGTGGCATCAGAAGATCTCCAGGGTCCTTTTTTACTTTCTTTGGAATTGGCCACTTACCCAGGGAGCCTGGGGCAGTAAATACCCTCATTGCTACTGAGATGATATTGTCTAGGGTTTATCAGTGCTCATAATGGTGGGAATGTATGTATGTGTATATTCATTTATACGTATTGTATTCACCTAAGTGAAGGTACTTTAAAAATTATTATTTCATATTGGTTCCTCTAGTTACTGTCCAGTACCAGTACTGTCCAGTTTATTCTACCCTTCCCCATTGGCTTATTTGTAACTATTTTCTCAGATTATGAGAAAACTAGGTTTCCTTATTTACATCTATTTATTTGTTCAATTCTAGAACACATATAGAGTTGTTTCAGAATTACTGACTCACACTCTTTGAGTATGGGTTACTCACATATTCATAATATAACTTACATAATTTGTAACTTAGAAACAAATTCATTAAATGTTACATAGTATTTGATTCTTTTTAGCTTTAAAATATCTAGTCAAAATGTGGTTTTGAATTACTTAAATGAGTTCTATTTTTCTCCATCACCTTCAGTGTGGTTATGCTATTCATTTGTAATACATTTATATTCATTTATTGCAGTTTGAATTCTATTTGGGGTTCTCACCACTTCCTGGTTGATTTTATTTTATATAAATCTACATACAGTAAAATTTACTCTTTCTAAGAACTTAACAAAATTCTAAGAATTTTGAAATGCAGAGTACTCATCACCACTGTCATGATTTAGGACACTTCTGTCACCTCTAAAATTCTCTTGTGCTGTCCCTTTATATCAGCCCCTCCCTACTGTCTGTCCTTGGTAATCACAGATTTTTTTTTCCATTTCCCTTTTTCAATATAATGGGTAGTATTTTAGGTCTGGATTCTTTGTTTTGTTTGTTTGTTTGTTTGGGATTAATTGAGGGTACAAACAATTAGGTTACACCAATTGCATTTGTTAGATAATGTCCTTCTTACAATTGTGTCCCACCCCTAAGCGGTGCATCATACACCGTGACCCCCCCAGTCCCCTTCCTCCTCCCTCTCCCCAATTGCTCATTCCCCATCCCCTCTTGTATTAGCTCATCTACTACCTTCATATTAGAATAGAGTACACCGTAGTCTTGTTTCTCCATTTCTTGTGATGTTTTACTAAGAATAATGTGTTCCACCTCCTTTACTAAGAATAATGTGTTCCACCTCCTTTCAGGATGTCAAATTCTTTGTGCTGTAATACAAAAGATGTAAAGTCTCCATCTTTTTTAGTGGCTAAATAGTATTCCATGGTATAAATATACCATAGCTTGCTAATCCATTCCTGGGTCAGTGGGCATTTAGGCTGTTTCCACCTTTTAGCGATTGTACATTGAGCTGCGATAAACAGTCTAGTGCAAATGTCCTTATGATAAAAGGATTATTTTTCTTCTGGGTAGATGCCTAGTAATGGGATTTCAGGATGAAATATGAGGTCTAATTTGAGTTCTTTCAGGATTCTCCCTACTCTGTCCAAAAAGGTTGTATTAGTTTGCAGTTCCAACCAGCAGTATAAAAGTGTTCCCTTCTCTCCACATACTTGCCAGCATCTGCAGCTTTGAGACTTGGTGATGTGGGCCACTCTCTCTCTGGGGTTAGGTGATGTCTCAGGATAGTTTTGATTTGAATTGCTCTGATGATTAGGGATGATGAGCATTTTTTTGTATGTTTGTTAGTCAGTGTCTGTCTTCTTTAGAGAAGGTTCTATTCATGTCTTTTGCCCAGTGATATATGGGATTGTTGGGTCTTTGTTGTTGATTAATTTGAGTTCTCTATAGAACCCAGTTATCAAGCTTTTGTCCAATTTATACTATGCAAATATCTTTGCCCATTCTGAAGGTTGTCTGTTTGCTTTGGTTGTTGTTTCCTTAATTGAACAAAATCTTTTCAGTTTAAATAAGTCCCATTTGTTTATTTTTGTCCTTGTTGCAATTACCATGGAAGTTTTCTCCATAAAATCTTTCCCCAGGCCAATATCTTCAAGTGTTTTCCCCACACTTTCTTCGAGGATTTTTATTGTTTCATGCCTTAGATTTAAATCTTTTATCCATCTTGAATCAATTTTTGTAAGTGGTGAGAGGTGAGGGTCTAGTTTCAGTCTTTTAAATGTGGTTATCCAGTTTTCCCAGAATGATTATTGAATAGGGATTCTTTTCCCCAGTGTATGTTCTTGTTTGGTTTATCAAAGATTTATTGTCTGTAAGAGGTTAGTTTTAGCTCGTGGTTTTCTGTTCAGTTCCAAAGGTCAATGTCTCTATTTTTGTGCCAAAACCATGCTGTTTTGATCACTATGGCCTTGTAGTATAGCTGAAAGTCTGGTAGGGTGATACCCCCAGCTTTGTTTTTATTACTAAGAATTGCCTTGGCTATACAGGTTTTCTTCTGGTTCCATATAAAATGAAGAATTATTTTTTCCAAATCTTGAAACTATGATGAAGGTATTTTAATGGGGATTACATTGACTCTAGATTAGATTGCTATGGATAGTATAGACATTTTGACAAACGTTGATGTTGCCCAGCCATGAGCATGGCATGTTTTTCCATTGGTTAATACCTTTTGCTATTTCTTTTCTTAGGGTTTTGTAATTTTCTTTGTAGAGATCCTTCACTTCTTTTGTTATGTATATTACTAGGTATTTCATTTTTTTTGTTACTTAATAACTTTTTTTTGTTTTTTTTTGTAGAGACAGAGTCTCACTTTATGGCCCTCAGTAGAGTGCCGTGGCATCACGCAGCTCACAGCAACCTCCAAATCCTGGGCTTAAGCGATTCTCTTGCTTCAGCCTCCCGAGTAGCTGGGACTACAGGCACCCACCACAACGCCTGGCTATTTTTTGGTTGCAGTTTGGCCGGGGCCGGGTTTGAACCTGTCACCCTTGGTATATGGGGCCGGCGCCCTACCGACTGAGCCACAGGCACCGCCGGTATTTCATTTTTTTTTTTTTTTGAAGCTACTATGAAGGGAATTATGTCCTTGATTAGCTTCTCATCTTAGCTATTATTGGCATATACAAAGGCTATTGATTTGTGGATATTGATTTTATATCCTAAGACATTGCTGTATTTTTTGATCACTTCCAGGAGTCTTGTGGTTGAGTCTTTGGGGTTCTCTAAGTATAAGATCATATTGTTGGCAAAGAACAAGAGTTTGACCTCCTTTGCCCCCATTTGGTTTTCCTGGTTTCTTGAAATAGAAGCTAAGATTATTGATTGGAGAACTTCCTTTTTTTTTAATATAAAAATTTAATGCTATAAATTTCCCCTCTAAGCATTCCTTAGAGGGAAAATTTTGTTATATTTTACTTTCATATTCATTCAGTACAAAATATGTTCTAATTGTCCTTGAGCATTTCTCTTTAATCTATGAGTTATTTTTTTTCTTTTTTTTTTTTTTATTGTTGGGGATTCATTGAGGGTACAATAAGCCAGGTTACACTGATTGCAATTGTTAGGTAAAGTCCCTCTTGCAATCATGTCTTGCCCGCATAAAGTGTGACACACACCAAAGCCCCACCAACCTCCCTCCTTCCCGCTTTCTGTTTCGCCCCCCATAACCATAATTGTCATTAATTGTCCTCATATCAAGATTGAGTACATAGGATTCATGCTTCTCCATTCTTGTGATGCTTTACTAAGAATAATGTCTTCCACGTCCATCCAGGTTAATACGAAGGATGTAAAGTCTCCATTTTTTTTAATGGCTGAATAGTATTCCATGGTATACATATACCACAGCTTGTTAATCCATTCCTGGGTTGGTGGGCATTTAGGCTGTTTCCACATTTTGGCGATTGTAAATTGAGCTGCAATAAACAGTCTAGTACAAGTGTCCTTATGATAAAAGGATTTCTTTCCTTCTGGGTAGATGCCCAGTAATGGGATTGCAGGATCAAATGGGAGGTCTAGCTTGAGTGCTTTGAGGTTTCTCCATACTTCCTTCCAGAAAGGTTGTACTAGTTTGCAGTCCCACCAGCAGTGTAAAAGTGTTCCCTTCTGTCCACATCCACGCCAGCATCTGCAGTTTTGAGATTTTGTGATATGGGCCATTCTCACTGGGGTTAGATGATATCTCAGGGTTGTTTTGATTTGCATTTCTCTAATATATAGAGATGATGAACATTTTTTCATGTGTTTGTTAGCCATTCGTCTGTCGTCTTTAGAGAAAGTTCTATTCATGTCTCTTGCCCATTGATATAAGGGATTGTTGGCTTTTTTCATGTGGATTAATTTGAGTTCTCTATAGATCCTAGTTATCGAGCTTTTGTCTGATTGAAAATATGCAAATATCCTTTCCCATTGTGTAGGTTGTCTCTTTGCTTTGGTTATTGTCTCCTTAGCTGTACAGAAGCTTTTCAGTTTAATGAAGTCCCATTTGTTTATTTTTGTTGTTGTTGCAATTGCCATGGCAGTCTTCTTCATGAAGTCTTTCCCCAGGCCAATATCTTCCAGTGTTTTTCCTATGCTTTCTTTGAGGATTTTTATTGTTTCACGCCTTAAGTTTAAGTCCTTTATCCATCTTGAATCAATTTTTGTGAGTGGGGAAAGGTGTGGGTCCAGTTTCAGTCTTTTACATGTAGACATCCAGTTCTCCCAACACCATTTATTGAATAGGGAGTCTTTCCCCCAAGGTATGTTCTTGTTTGGTTTATCAAAGATTAGGTGGCTGTAAAATGTTAGTTTCATTTCTTGGTTTTCAATTCGATTCCAAGTGTCTATGTCTCTATTTTTGTGCCAGTACCATGCTGTCTTGAGCACTATGGCTTTGTAGTACAGACTAAAATCTGGTATGCTGATGCCCCCAGCTTTATTTTTGTTACAGAGAACTGCCTTAGCTATACGGGGTTTTTTCCAGTTCCATACAAAACGCAGAATCATTTTTTCCAAATCTTGAAAGTACGATGTAGGTACTTTGATAGGAATGGCATTGAATAGGTAGATTGCTTTGGGAAGTATAGACATTTTAACAATGTTGATTCTTCCCATCCATGAGCATGGTATGTTCTTCCATTTGTTAATATCCTCTGCTATTTCCTTTCTGAGGATTTCATAGTTTTCTTTATAGAGGTCCTTCACCTCCTTCATTAGGTATATTCCTAGGTATTTCATTTTCTTTGAGACTATGGTGAAGGGAGTTGTGTCCTTAATTAGCTTCTCATCTTGACTGTTATTGGTGTACACAAAGGCTACTGACTTGTGGACATTGATTTTATATCCTGAAACATTACTGTATTTTTTGATGACTTCTAGGAGTCTTGTGGTTGAGTCTTTGGGGTTCTCTAAGTATAAGATCATGTCGTCAGCAAAGAGGGAGAGTTTGACCGCCTCTGCTCCCATTTGGATTCCCTTTATTTCCTTGTCTTGCCTAATTGTATTGGCTAGAACTTCCAGCACTACATTGAATAGTAAAGGTGACAGAGGACAACCTTGTCTGGTTCCAGTTCTAAGAGGAAAAGCTTTCAGTTTTACTCCATTCAGTAAAATATTGGCTGTGGGTTTGTCATAGATAGCTTCAATCAGTTTTAGAAATGTGCCACCTATGCCTACATTCTTCAGTGTTCTAATTAGAAAAGGATGCTGGATTTTATCAAATGCTTTTTCTGCATCTATTGAGAGGATCATGTGATCTTTATCTTTGCCTCTGTTAATATGGTGGATAACGTTTATAGACTTGCGTATGTTAAACCAGCCTTGCATCCCTGGGATGAAGCCTACTTGATCATGATGAATGACTTTTTTGATGATAAGCTGTAATCTATTGGCTAGGATTTTGTTGAGAATTTTTGCTTCTATGTTCATGAGTGAGATTGGTCTGAAATTCTCCTTTTTGTTTGGGTCTTTTCCTGGTTTTGGTATCAGGGTGATGTTTGCTTCATAGAATGTGTTCGGGAGGATTCCTTCTTCCTCAATTTTTTGGAATAATTTCTGCAGTGCAGGAATAAGCTCTTCCTTGAAGGTTTGATAGAATTCTGGAGTGAAGCCATCTGGACCAGGGCATTTTTTGGTTGGAAGATTTTTTATTGTTTCTTTGATCTCAGTGCTTGAAATTGGCCTGTTCAGGAGCTCTATTTCTTCCTGGCTGAGTCTAGGGAGAGGGTGTGATTCCAAATATTGATCCATTTCTTTCACATTGTCAAATTTCTGGGCATAGAGTTTCTGGTAGTATTCAGAGATGATCTCTTGTATCTCTGTGGATCAGTTGTTATTTCCCCTTTATCATTTCTGATTGCGGTTACTAGAGATTTTACTTTTCTATTCTTCGTTAGTCTGGCCAATGATTTATCTATTTTATGAATTTTTTCAAAAAACCAACTCCTTGTTTCATTAATTTTCTGAATGATTCCTTTGTTTTCAATTTCATTGATCTCTGATTTGATTTTGGATATTTCTTTTCTTCTACTGAGTTTAGGCTTAGATTGTTCTTCTTTTTCCAATTCCATAAGATCTCTTGTGAGATTGTTGATGTGCTCTCTTTCTGTTTTTCAAATGTAGGCATCTAAAGCGATGAATTTTCCTCTCAAAACTGCTTTTGCAGTATCCCACAGGTTTTGGTAGCTTGTGTCTTCATTGTTGTTATGCTCAAGGAAGTTAATGATTTCCTGTTTTATTTCTTCCTGCACCCATCTGTTATTCAACAGAAGATTGTTTAGTTTCCATGCTTTTGGGTGGGGTCGAGCATTTTTGTTAGAGTTGAGTTCCACCTTTAGTGCCTTATGGTCTGAGAAGATACAAGGTAAAATTTCAATTCTTTTGATTCTGTTGATAATTGTTTTGTGTCCCAGGATATGATCAATTTTGGAGAATGTTCCATGGGGTGATGAGAAGAATGTATATTCTTTATCTTTGGGATGGAGTGTTCTATATGCGTCTATCAAGCACAGTTGTTCTAGGGTCTCATTTAAGTCTCTTATATCCTTGTTTAATTTCTGTTTAGAGGATCTGTCCAGCTCTGTAAGAGGAGTGTTAAGGTCCCCTGTTATTATGGTATTATCAGATATCATATTGCTCAGACTGAGTAAGGTCTGTTTCAAGAATCTGGGAGCATTTAAATTGGGTGCATAGATATTTAGAATTGAAATGTCTTCTTGTTGTATTTTTCCCTTGACCAATATAAAGTGACCATCTTTGTCTTTTTTGACTTTAGTTGCTTTAAATCCACATGTATCTGAAAATAAGATTGCAACTCCTCTTTTCTTCTGAATTCCATTTGCCTGAAAAATTGTCTTCCAACCCTTGACTCGGAGCTTGAATTTGTCTTTTGAAGCCAGGTGTGTTTCTTGCAGACAGCAAATGGATGGCTTGTGTTTTTTAATCCAGTCAGCCAATCTATGTCTCTTCAGTGGGGAATTCAAGCCATTAACATTTATTGAGATAATTGATAAGTGTGGTAGTATTCTGTTCATCTTATTTTGTGAGAGTCCATTGCTTAGTTTTATCTTTTGCATCAGTGTGGAGGTTAGGTTCTGTCCTTTAATTTCTGAGTTCTTACTTTGCTGCTGATCCATTGTGGTCAGTGTGCAGAACAGGTTGAAGTATTTCCTGTAGAGCTGGTCTTGTTGCGGCGAATTTCCTCAATGTTTGTATATCCGTAAATGATTTGATTTCTCCGTCAATTTTGAAGCTTAGCTTAGCAGGGTACAGAATTCTGGGCTGGAAATTGTTCTGTTTAAGTAGATTAAAGGTAGATGACCATTGTCTTCTTGCTTGGAAAGTTTCATTAGAGAAGTCTGCGGTCACTCTGATGGATTTGCCCCTGTAGGTCAACTGGCACTTACTCCTGGCAGCTTGGAGAATCTTTTCTTTGGTCTTGACTTTGGACAGGTTCATCACAATGTGTCTTGGAGAAGCTCGGTTAGAGTTGAGGCGACCTGGGGTCCGATATCCCTCTGAAAGCAGTGTGTCAGAATCTTTGGTGATATTTGGGAAATTTTCTTTTATAATATTCTCTAGTATGGCTTCCATTCCTCTGGGTCATTCTTCTTCCCCTTCTGGAATTCCTATAACTCGTATGTTGGAACGCTTCATAAAGTCCCATAATTCTGACAGTGAACGTTCTGCTTTCTCTCTCTCCTTTTCTGCCTCTTTTACTATCTGAGTTATCTCAAGAACTTTGTCTTCTACCTCTGAAATTCTTTCTTCTGCATGGTCTAACATGTTGCTGATACTTTCCATTGCATCTTTAAGTTCCCTGATTGACTGTTTCATTTCCTTCAGCTCTGCTATATCCTTTTTATATTCTTCATATCGTTCATCTCTGATTTGATTCTATTTTTGGATTTCCTTTTGGTTATTTTCCACTTTATTAGCAGTTTCCTTCATTGTGTCCATCATTTCTTTCATTGTTTTCAACATGTGTATTCTAAACTCCCTTTCTGTCATTCCTAGCATTTCTGTATAGGTGGAATCCTCTGCAGTAGCTACCTCATGGTCCCTTGGCGGGGTTGTTCTGGACTGGTTCTTCATGTTGCCTGGAGTTTTCTGCTGATTCTTCCTCATGGGTGATTTCTTTTATCTGTTTCCTTGCCCTAATTTTCCTTTCACTTCCTCTTGCTCTTTAAGTTCTCGTGCCTGTGGACTGGGAAGGGTGAGGTCTAGGAGAACAGGTCTTCTTGAGGAGACCACAAAGATACACCTGCAGGGTCCTCTCCACGGTGATTCAGCTCTTGAGAATTTGTAAACTTAATCAATCTATGAGTTATTTATAAGTACATTGCTTCATTTCCAAATTTGAGATTTTCCAGATCTTTCTGTTATGAATTTCTAGTTTAATTCCATTATTGTCAAAAAATAAATTTTGTGTAATTTCAATTTTTAAAAAAATGTTTACGTTTGTTTTGTGACACATAATGTAGTCCATCTTGGTAAAGAATCCATGTATACTTGAAAATAATTTTTACACTGCTACCCTGTTTCCCCGAAAATAAGACAGTATATTATTTTAAGGTGTGCTTCCAAAGATGTGCTAGGTCTTATTTTCAGGGGACGTCTTATCGTTCCTATGAGTAGGTCTTATTTTCGGAGGATGTCTTATTTTCGGGGAAACAGGGTATTTTGGGTGGCATGTTCTGTAAATGCCAATTAGGTCAGGGTTTTGTTGATAATGTTGTTCCAGTCTTCTGTATCCCTTATGCGTTTCTGTCTGTTCTATAAAGTACTGAGAAAGAGTATTTTAATCTACAATTATAATTATAAAGTTATTGTTTGCTCCATTTAATTCTATCAGTTTTGCTTCACATATTTTTTGAGCTCTGTTATATACACACGCACAGCTAGGATTGCTACATTTTCTAGGTAAACTGATCCTTTTGTCATTATTCCTAATGACAAATTCCTATTCAGGTCCCTCTGACACACATATTTCTTGGGTGGTGACCTCACCTCCAGTCTGGGAGCACACAGTCTGTGGATCAGTGCATCCATCACACTAGCTGGTTCACACCTAGGGAGGTGTTATGCCAGGCATTTTGACATGGCTGATTCAGGGTGCCACTCAAAAGTATGGCATGTTGAATTGGCTGTTTTGACATGGTCTAAAGAAAACACTTAAAAATACATTAAAATTTCAGAATACAATGTTTGTCTTCTTACTAAATTATATGAATAATAGATACCCTTCATGCCACCTCATCTTCTGAACATAAGTTTCTAAAAAGGGGGTAGTTCTGGGTTGGGTAGGGATGATTAAATTTTTTTAAATATTATTTTTTGGTGATAAGCAGACATGAAGACTTGGCTGATTTATTTTTGGATGCGTCACTAAAAATCCCTACATTCTAATAAGAGCCCACTCTTCCCTGGGGACCTCCTTGTACTTCAAGGGAACTCCTACCAGTGGAGACTAAAGTCAGGGCGACCCATGACCCACCAGAAAGGAGGTTCTCCAGACTGTCACAGCATTTGGTTCACCCCCCTCCTGTCCTTTTTCCTGTGTGGTATTTCCCACAAGAGCCCTTCTTGTGGGAATATCAACACTGTGCTGTTTCTTAAAACTAATACCCTGTTTTCCCGAAAATAAGACATCCTCCGAAAATAAGACCTACTTACAGGAACATAAGATGTCCCCTGAAAATAAGACCTAGTGCATCTTTGGGAGCACACCTTAAAATAAGACACTGTCTTATTTTCGGGGAAACAGGGTATTTTGTTGTTGAAAGGTGTTGATTGATCATCTTTGGCTTTCCTCAATGAGTGTGCTGCACTAGCAAAAGCATGAGCTCAAGTTTTGAGGCTGCCTCAAATCCCAGCTTATTAATGGAAGGCGTTGCCTACTGAAAACATGAGTTTTCAAGTCAGTAGACAAGAGCTTAGCCTGGCCTCTACCACTTAATGATCAAGTTAATGTCTCTGATTCTTGGTGCAATGGACTCAGGTATGTTCCTCCCAAATTCATATGTTGAAGCCCTAACCCCCAGTGGGATGGTATTTGAAGATGGAAGGTAATTCGGTTTAGAGAAGGTCATGAGGGTGAGGTCCTTATGATGAGATTAGTGACCTTATAAGAAAAGGCTTCAGAGAATATATTCTGTGCTACCCCCACCGTGTGAAGACATGGCAAGGAGGGGACGTCTGCAAGCCAGGGAGAGAAGCTGCACCAGAATCTGACCAGGCCAACTCCCTGAGCTTGGATTTTCCAGAACTGGGGGAAAATGAATTTCTCTTGTTTAAGCCACCCAGTCTCTGGAATTTTGTTACGGCAGCCTGAAAAGACTGAGACACTTGGTTTCCTCATCTGTTAAACAGAGGTTATGACATTTACCTTATAGACTTTAAGGGATTTGAACTAATTGAAGAAAGGTGACTAGCAGCTTGCATACACTAGGCATTTCTTCTCATTAATATCATCACAATTATCATTATGGTAATTATAAACAATAACAATTTTATTTTCGGGCATGGGATGTTCCAGTGCAGTGTACTGTCAAGAATACAAAATTTGCTTTCTTAGTCAAGAAACTTTAAAATTATGTTTCTAAACCAAATAATATTTATCACATGCACCTCTGCTTTTAAAAATAGTATCATGATAATATTTCATGGTGCATAACATTAGTAAGGGAATGGTTTTATACAGATTTTGTATTGTGTACACACATATGAATGTGTTAAAATGTGTGACAAAATGTATATCTGATGACATATGCTGAACATCTTTTCAAATACTTATTTGCCATCTGTATATCTTCTTTGGTAAGGTATGTCAGACTTTTTACCTATTAAAATTGGGTTTGCTTTCTTGTTGCGTTTCAAGAGATTTTTCAATATATTTTTTATAGAAGTTCTTTATCAGATATGGGTTTTGCAAATATTTTCTCCCAGTCTGTAGCTTTTGTCATTGTCTTGACAGTGTCTTTTGCATAGCAGAATTTTTCATGTTTTTCAGAAGTTTTTCATTTTAATAAAGTTCAACTTACCAAATTTTTCCTTTCATGCACTGTGCTGTTGGTGTTGCAGCTAAGAACCCATTGCCAAACCTGAAGAGCCCTAGACCTATCAAAAGAATTGAATGTATTTTTAAAAACTTCCATACCAAGAAAAATCCAGGTGCAGGTGGTTTCACTACTGAGTTCTAAAAGTTTGTAAGGAATAAATAGAAATCTTACTCTCACTCATTCATGAGAGACAAAGAGGAAATACTTCTCCACTTATGTGCAAGAAGAGCATTGTTTTGATATCAAAACTTAACAAAAATACACTTCTCATGAACATAGGCATGAACATTCTTTATATAACTATCAAATCTAGCAGTGTATAAAAAGATACCATAGCATGATTGAGTAGTGCTTATTCTGGAAATGCAAAATTGATTTAATATTGAAAATCAATCAATGTAAATCACAGTAACAGAATTAGAGGGGAAAAAAACCATATGCTTATCTCAAAGATAGAAAAACGGAAACAAGTCTATACCCATTATGATAATAAAAAACTCTCAGCAAATTAGAAATAAGAGAGACTTCTTCAACCTAATAAAGGATATCTATAGAAAACCTACAGCTTACTTCATAACCAGTGATTAAATATTAAACGCTTTATCCCTAAGATAAGATAAGAAACAAGATAAGTTTGTCTACTCTCATCACTTCTATTCAATATTGAACTAGAGATCATAGCCAGTACAGTAAGTAAAAGAAATGAGGCATCCACAGATAGAAGTGGAAGAATGAAAACTATCTCATTCATGGACAATATGATCACATATGTAGAAGATCTTAAGGAATCTATGAAAAAGTAAGCAGAACTTACAAGTGAGTTTTTCCTTATTGACTCAGAAGGTCAATGTACAAAAATCCTTTTTTTCCTCTATACTAGCAGCAATTAGAAAATAAAATTCAATAGACAATCCCAAACTACACGAGAGATACATTTAATAGAATACGTATGTATAAGACCTCTACTCTGAAAACAACAAAGCATTACTGAAAAAAAAAAAAAAAAAGGTCTTAATAAGAGGGATTGGCCAGTGTGTCAGGCTTACAGATTGGACCACTCAACATAGTTAAGATGTTAGTTCTCCCCAAATTGATCTATGGACTCAATACAAAGTGAATTTGTCACAATGGATTTTTTTCATAGAAATTTGACAAGTAGATTCTAAAATTCATACAGAAACACAAAGGTCTCAGAAGCTGCAAAGCAATCTTGAAAAAATAAACATGGAGAACTTAAACTACCTAGTTTCTCCACTGACTATAAATGTACAGCAATGTTTGTTTGTTTGTTTTTGAGATGGAGTCTCACTATGTCACCCTCGGCAGAGTGTCATGGCGTCACAGCTCATAGAAACTCTTGGGCTGAAGCAATTCTATTGCCTCAGCCTCCCGAGTAGCTGGGACTACAAGTGCCCGCCACAACACTGGGCTATTTTTTGGTTGCAGTTGTTGTTGTTGTTTAGCAGGACTGAGCCAGGCTGGAACCTGCCAGCCTCGGTGTATATGGCTGGTGCCCTACTCACTGAACTACGGGTGCCGAGCCAAAGGTACGGCAATCTTCAGTATAATACTGATGTAAGGGTAGACATGTAAATAAAATAACAGAACAGAGGATTCAGAAATAGACCCACACATACAGGCAATTGATTTTTGAAGGTTCTAAGGGAATTGATATTCTCTTTAACAAGTGGTACTGGAATAACTAGCTAGCTGTGTGGGGGAAAAAAAGGCAGGTTGACCCATTATTTTCTAGAAGAACAGATAGAAAATTTTCACAACATTGGGTTAGATTGAGTTTTCTCTGGCCACAAATCACTAATTGCAAAAATTTATAAGTTGGATTTAACAAAAATTAAAACCTTTTGCTTGTCAACAGATATAGTTAATGAAAAGGCAAATGACAGGCTGGGTTAAAATATTTATAATACATATACAGCTATCTGATGAAGGACTTTCAGTTAATATATGCAAAGAACTCTTACAACTCAGTAAGAAAAAGTTCAATATTAAAAGAAGATATTGGGTTGACATTTCACATAAGAGCATATATAAATGGATGACAAGCACATCTCTATATGTTTAGCATCTTTAGCAGAGAAATGAAATGACATACTAAATCCATTAGAATGGCTAACATTTTAATGACTGACAATGCCAAGTGTTGACAAAAGCACAGAGCAACTGGAATGCTTGTATATTACATTATGTGGACTGTAAAATTATACAGCCACTTTGGAAAAGAGTTTGGCTGATTTTTTTTTAATTTTATTTTATTTTCTGGCTGAGTATTTAAGGTTAAACAGACTGACCATATATCCCAACAATTAAACTCCTTGTTATTTACCCAAGAATAATGGAAACTATGGCCATAAAAGACTTGTACATGAACATTCTTGAGGCATTATTCATAACCACCCCAAACTGTAAATAATCCAATGACCACCACCCGGTGAATGGATAAACAAATTGTAGTATATCTGTGCTATGGAATACTAGTTGTTAGTAAAAAAGAACAAAATAGTCATACACACAACAAAATGGATGCATCTTATTAAGTAAAAACGATTACATACTGTATGGTTCCATTTATATGAAATTCTGGAAAAAACAAAACTATAGTTAGAAAAAGCAGATCCGTGGTGGCTGAGAATCAGCATTTGGGGGAGGGGATCAACTACAGAGGCTCAAGGGAACTTTTTTGGTGATAGAAACGCTCTCTACCTTGATTGTGGTTTCATAACTATACACAATTACCAAAGTTAAGCAAACTGTCCTTAAAACAGGTGAATGTTATTGACTGTAATTTATACCTCCAATCTGCGAAGGAGAGTATATTTCACTTGAAAAAATCCTGACAACCCCAAGTGCTAGTGCAGGTAAGGAGTAACTGAAACTGTCACATATAGTTGGTTGAAGTTTAAAATTATTCGCCTCTCTGGGAAACGGGTTGGCAGTTTCTTGTAAAGTTAAATACACAGTTAACATATTCCACTTCTAGGTATTTCCCAAGAGAAATGGAAACATATGTTCACCAAAGGACTTTTACCTGAATATTAATAGCTTTATTCATAAAAGCCCCCCAAATAGACATAACCCAAATGTTCATCAATGGATAAATTGTGGTACAATGAAATACTACTTGGTAATAAAAGTCAGCTACTGATGTACACAACATCCTAGATGAATCTCAAGAACTTGTTGAATAAAAGAAGAGTACAGTGCTGCCCCCTCCCCATCTTATCTAAGGTTTCACTTTCTCCAGTTTCAGTTATAAGGTCAGCATTGGTCAAAAATAGTGAGTACAGCATAGGAAGATATTTTGAGAGAGACCACATTCACATAGCTTTTATTACAGTATATTGTTTTAATTGTTCTATTTTATTGTTGATTTCTGTGCCTAATTTAGAAATTAACCTTAATCACAGGTATGCAGGAAAACCTGCAGTATACATAGGGGTGCTACTAGCTATGGCTTCAGGCATCTGCTGGAGATCTTAGAATGTGCTCCCCATGGATGTGGGGAGGCTACTGTACATCTTGCTTGGTTCCAATTATCGGCTGCCATTTTAGAATAAATAAAATAGTTGGCTGGGGGTGAGGAAATATTTGGGGGAGATAGAAATGTTCTAGATCTTGACTGTGGTGGTTTCCATGCACATTTTGTCCCTTGTACCCTCAAAATGGATGCATCCTTTGTATAAATTGTGCCTTGATAAGTTTGAAAGGAAAAAGAAACCAACCAAGACCTTCAGTAGAAAAAGTTTTACTACGTTGCTAGAATTGGTTCTTCATTTGAAAATTCTGATTTTATATCCCCTCAATCTGATCTTAGATTTTCTAGATTAAACACTGGAAACATAAATCATTTTAAAAGCTATTTTTTTTAAGGTAAAGTCCCATTTATAGGACTTTTAATTTCTACCATTTTGACACGAACTTTGTACCTCTCCAGGGATTCTCTTTAACTTGGTTTTCTATACTAAGCAATTATTATGAGATAGGGAATTTCATTTTTATCCCACCTTCTGCAAGGGCATGGCTGCCTTTCAATGTTTTGGAAATATGACTCAGGGTTAGGGTGGCGCCTGTGGCTCAAAGGGGTAGGGCCCCGGCCCCTTTTGCCGGAGGTGGCAGGTTCAAACCCAGCCCTGGCCAAAAACTACAAAAAAAAAAAAAAAAAAAGAATAGGCGCTACAGGTACCACAAAATATTACTCGGGCGGCGCCTGTGGCTCAGTGAGTAGGGCGCTGACCCCATATACCCAAGGGTGGCAGGTTCAAACCCGGCCTCAGCCAAACTGCAACAACAACAACAACAACAAAAATATGACCGGGGTTTAGTTTTTTATCCAAGGCCAGTCAGTCCCTTGTTTACCAATTCTTGTCTATTGTCCCCCTAAGAAATTTGAGACTCATTTAGATAATTTCTATGGGGAAAAATCCCTGTTATTTCAATATCTCTAGTGATAGTCATTTAAAAAATTACTTTGCTTTATCTAGGAAATCAATCCACTGGCCCAGTTTGGGGTAGCACTGGTGTATATGTGCTGTATTCTGACATGGACCCTTTTTGAGGGAGAGGGACAGGTATTTATGGAGTGTAATGATGTGCCAGGCACAGGGCTCAGAACTTTATAACTTAATCATATTTAATTTTACTGTCACAATGGCCTTCACATTGAGCAGCTCCCATCATCTTTACTTTTTACCTGTGACAAGTGTGGAACTGGAGGAGGAAAGTGGCTTTTAAGAAGTGAAATAGGGCCGGGCAAGGTGGCTCACACCTGTAATCCTAGCACTCTGGGAGGCTGAGGTAGATGGACTGCTTGAGGTCAGGAGTTCAAGACCAACTTGAACAAGAGCGGGACCCCATCTCTACTAAAAATAGAAAAACCAGCCAGGCATTGTGACGGGCACCAGTAGTTCCAGCTACTCAGGAGGCTGAGGCAGGAGGATCTCTTGAGCCTAAGAGTTTGAGGTTGCGGTGAGCTCTGATACCGTGGCACTCTACCTAGGGCAACAGAGTAAGAGTCAGTCTCAAAAAATTTTTTTTGAAGTGCAGTAGGATTCTAATCAGGGATCTTACCCACCCACAAACCCATGATATTTTTGCTACATCTCACTATAGGAAATAAATTATGAACCAGGGATGGCCAAGGAAATAATCCCACTTTCATCAGCTGAGATGCCCTTTTGCCTGCCTTTGCCTGGGGCACATTGCATATTCCCATGGCCAATGAGCAGCTGAGGACCACACCAGGCAACAGGCCATGGCTATGTCACCGTCCAACAAGCAGCCCGTAGAACTTGTTTCTGATGTCCCTGAAAGTGAGATGATCTGTTTCCCCCCTAACTTTGCAGAATTAGTACCTCCCAACCTCTTGGCCCACCTGGAAGATCCCACAATTTTCTTGTGAAAAGATCAACAAAAAGTTCTCAGGGTTTCAAGAGCTTGTGTTACCCCCTCCTCTACCAAGCACATTTTACACTGGATTGAATTTCTCCTCTTTATGCAGGAACTTAGCGCTGTGCACAAAAATACCACCAGAGTCATGAATATTAAGAACACATTTTTCTTTCCTGTGTCCCAGCATTGGTCTTGGGCAGCACAACCCAGGCAGGTGTGTGATTCTGCCCAGATCAGCCCTGTGCTGTGGGCTCTCTGATGGGGCCGGGTGAGATGGGTTGGGTGGTGCCCGCGTTGCTGGGGCAGAAGAAATGCTTTTGTGTGTGTTTGGAGGCTGGGGGAAGGTTCACGGCCAGGTCACAGTGCCGACATTCTTTTCTTGGCCACAGCAGCGGTGATGGGCCCCCAACGGGAGAAGCCCAGGCGGGGGTGTTAGTGTGGGGGATCGGGTCTTTCGAGGCAGAGCTGCAGCTGCTGTGTTTGGTTTCCCTTTGGCCCCGGGGATTTAGATAAAAGGGCTGCTTTTATTGATTGGAGAGATTGGGGGAGGGAAGAGGGTCTAGAAGTCAGCCTTTGCCTTTTGTTTTTCTAAGCAAATATGTATTGACCATTTACTGTGTGCCAGGCACTGTGCTATAAGCTTTTCATGTATTATCACATTCAATCCTCATGTCAGCCCTGCTGTTATGGTCTCCATTCCACCTTAGAGGAGACTAAAGCTCAGAAAGGTTAAGTAATCCGCCCAAGGTCACACAGCTTATATCTGGTAAAGAGCCTGGGCCCTGGCATCCCCTGGGCCACCGTGATGCCCCCTCACTGCTCTCTTCTCTCTGCCCTACATGTCCTCATCCTCTTGCTCCTCTGCCACCCATGAAGTCTCTTGAGCATTCAGCCCAGCTTAGCCTCTTCAGTGGCTCCCTGTCTCTCACAGTGCACAGTTCACCTGTGTTCTGAGCCAGGGGTCAGGAGTCCCCTCGGAGCTGTGCCTTCCACCTGGGCTTTCCTGCCTGGTACCTTCCCTTCCCCTGTAACACCTGCGTTCCAGGCCTCCTGCTTATTTCTCTAAGTAGAACCCAGAGGACCCTCCTCTAGGGAGCTTACCCGCAAGTCACAGCTTAGCTGCTAGCTCTTTCCAGCCCTGCATGCCCAGCCTTGGTCAGATGGGGTTCCAAAGGCAGAGGTTGTGTCTTGTCTCTCTATTGTCACACACGGGCTGACACGTACACTGACTTGCATGGAAATAGCCATATTTTTGCAACCCTTCACTCTTATGTCCAAGGTACCCCCTGGCCATGTTCTGCCCTGTAGCATGCCCATCAAGACTACCCCAGACCCATGGACCCCATCTCTAAGGGAAGGCTGGGCTTAGTGGCCATAAAGTCACAGGAAGAAATTGGCTAGTTACTGAGATGAAGGCATGGCCCTATGGCCAAGTGGGCAGGCATGTTCTGAGGTGGATAGACTAGTTGACTGAGGCAGGTGGATAAAAAGTACCCAAGGGACCATAATTCAGACGGTGGAAGGGTGCTGGGTCCCAGGCTGAATTGCTGGGGAAAGACACTGGGCCCACACAGGGGCACAGTGAGACGGTAGGGGAAGGGCTTCTGGGAGCGCAGGTGTTAACTGTGTCAACAGGAAACCAGGAGGGCAGGGATTATCCAAGTTGTGATCACAGAGGCAGAAGTGCATTGGATACCATTTTCTGAAATGAATTAGGATCCTAGCTGGGTATTCAGGTTGCAAAAAAATCTCAAAAAGGTATTATTGGGGGATCAGTGTCACCCACTCTAGTTAATGAGCTGATAATGCCTCCCTGGAAACTCTTTTTGTGAGTCCTAAGGAGAAACTGTGTTATTTCCTTGGTGAAATCTTCCCGGGCCTCAGTTTTCCATCTGTGGTATGAGGCCCAGGTACAGCAGCCCTCTTTCAGTGGACTCCTCCCAGCCTCATGGTGCCACACACGAGGCGATGTCCAGGTTGAGATTCCCCACCCAATGCTGTGGCCAGTGATGAGGGACCTCCTGAGCGGGCAGCGTCTGGGATGCTCTGAGTGCATCAGCACCCACACTGAGGAGAGGATGGACACGACCATCCTGCCTCACATTTCTTTGATAGGTTACATCAATTCTGAGTTTTAATAAAAGTTTCTGGCTGGGGGCCTTACCCTGTATTTAGGACACAGGTTGGTTCATTTAATTTCTAGCAGGGTGGGGTCGGGGGTGGCTGGTATTCTCACTTGTAAAATGGAGCTGAAGGGGCTCAGACAGGGTAGGTGAGTGAGTGGCAGTCAGTGTGGACTACATGAGTGTTCATGGGGTGGACTGCTCTCTGCTGGTCTTACCTCTACTTGTCACAGGCTGGGCTGTGACCAGTTCATCCATCCTCTCTCCCCCTGCCCTCCCCGAGCACGTGAACTACAGAATGTTCCAGCCACACTTCCTCGCATCCACCCCTTGTGGGGACTGGCAGATTATGGCCAGGGGGCTCTTCTATTCTTGACCTTGTGGTCTCTATGTGTGACCAGCAGCTTTGCTCTCTCTTTGGGCACCACGCTCTTTCTGGAAGGCTCTCAATGCAGGCACCTAGGGGAAGCCTTACTTTGCTTCTTGTTAGTTCCCAAGCTTGACAGTTCAGATAAAAACAGAAGAGAAGAATTTCCTTTGGTGACGAGGCTGGCTGGCAGGTGTATGTGGCTTACGGCGCACGTCTGCTCCTATGGCGGTGCTGAAGACTGCTCTGCTGAGGATGTTGGCTGGTCATCTGGAACAGCAGCCAGGGCCTGTGGTGAGCTGACCGCAGCTGTGTGAACACCCAGGGGCAGAGAATGTGAGCATGGGTAAGAGCTCAGGCCTCAGTGCAAACACACTGGTGCTGGCTCCAGACTCTGCTGCTTTCTGCTTGTGTGACCTTGAGCAAGTTACTAAGGCTCAGTGCTTGTGAAGTAGGGGTGATGCGGAAGAGGATAACAGTCTCAGTGTGTGGTGTGTGTAGGCTGAATGGGACCCTGGTCATGGGAAGCGCTCCTACGTGGTGGAAGTGGTTGTGGTGTTATTACTAGTATCCTGGTGGAAGTCCTCTGCCCTGACCTCGCAGGACAGGTTCCTCTACTAGGTGGGCCCTGCGCCTGCCCAGAGCCCCTTCTGCACGGAGACACATGGAGATTGTGTTAAAGCCTCGGGCCGTTGTTCAATCAATCAGGCTAATCTGCCTGCCCCTCGATAAGGGGAGAGATCGGGTTTCAGGGAGATTTTCCCTGGATTACTTCTAGTAGCCACTCAGTCTAGACAGGCCTCTCAGTTACAGGGGTGCAGACAAAGGCGAGAAATGGGAATGCCCAGCCACGAGGCAGCCCAGATCTCCTCTGGACGCCTCCTCTCCCCTCCCTGTGCCTCCCTCCTCTCTCCTGACCTGTGGGCCCTGGTCTGTGCAGGCGAGGGGCCTGAGCCACCCTCGTGTCCCAGGCTGTACCAGGACAGGACCTGTGGGAGTGTGCGCAGCTGGTGTCTGTGAGTGCTCAGCCCGGCCAGGTGCAGTAGGGAGTGTGGCGTGCTTTGCCGTGCTCAGCTCTTGTGCTGCTCCATAGGGAAATCCACTCTTGTGCCCATTTTAAAGATGAGGACAGTTAGGGACAGGAAGGTGAAGCCCCACAGCTGGAAAGTGGCAGAACTGGGACTTGCACTGAGGCCTGTCTCTGGCATGAGGACACAGGCAGGGAGAGGTCTGCCGACATCCTCATCTCTGGAGTCAGGGTGGGGGAGATAGGTGTTGCTCTTCAGAATCCCTCTCCTGTAGCCTCGTGCTGCCTGGCCTGCCTACACGCCTTACTTCTGGGTTCTCAGCCTGGCTTTGCTACTTCCTATCCCCTGACCTAGATAAGTCACCTCTGGACGTCAGTGTGCTCATTTGTCACATGGGCATGGTATGTGCCCTGTCTGGGAATAGAAGTACTGCGTGAAGCACTGGAGAGAACACGTACGAAAAAAAATGACTGGGGGCTCAGTGCTGCAGCTCCGCGGTTAGGGTGCCGGCCACATACACCGAGGCTGGAGGGTTCCAACACGGCCCAGGCCTGCTAAACAACAACAAAAAATAGCCAGTGTTGTGGCGGGCACTTGTAGTCCCAGATACTTGAGGGGCTGAGGCAAGAGAATCACTTAAGCCCAAGAGCTTGAGGTTGCTGTGAGCTGTGATGCCACTGCACTCAACCGAGGGCGACATAATGACACTCTATCTCCAAAAAAAAAAAAAATGGCTTGGAAACTGTGAAGTGCTGTGCCAGTGCTCGCCCCAGTCCCTAGCGTGCTATCTGCCAGAGTTGGCCATGCAGGAATGAATGTGAGTAACCCTCCTTTTAAAACAGAACAGAGTCCCGTCTAGTCTGCTCTGCACATCCCTGACTCGCCCCCCGCTCTGGGGAATGTTGGGGAGCAGCCTTGGGAGCCAGGTGCTCTCAGTGGTCTCACCCAAGGCCATAAGGGCTAGGGAGCTCCAGCTATGGCCCCTCTCCCCAGTGTTTCTGTGAAACAAGCAGGACCATGTCCTGGCCCTCCCTGGCATCTTGGGGACAGGCAGGTGTGGCCCTTCCCACTCACATACTGCTGTGTCCAGTCAGGCTGTCCGTGGGGCAGGGGCTGGAATGCAGGGCTTGCCCTTTTCAGGGTTTTGGCACCGAGCCTGGACAAGAGCCCTGAGAAATCATCCTGGAATGTAAACTGTGGTCATGTATCTGTGTGCACGTGAGAGAAAGATGGGACAGAGACAGACAGACAAACAGGGATCTTCATTTCCCGACTCATCTGCTGGGGTTTAAAACAGGGGCTAATTCCACAGGACTTCTGGTTCTTTGCGTCTTCCTCCAGGCCCTCTGATGAGGCTGAAGACTTGGCTCAGGAGAATGAAGTGTGTTCATTTAATGGATTAACTTTTCCCAGAGCAGCAAACACACAAACCATAAGAGAACAAAAAATGGCAACAGCAAAACTGGTAATTCAGTGAGTCCCTGAGACACTGCTCTTCTGTACAAATGGCTTCTACCTCCCAGGTAATTTCAAGGGCTTCAAATGAGCAAGTAACCTGGGAGGCAGGGGCCTGTGCAGATGGCCTCGGTGGCAAAAAGGGTTCTACACACCCCTCCCCTGTATTAAACAGAGGTCCAGCCTCTACACTGTACTTTTAAGATCAGAGGGAACATAGCAAGGATTTGGGGGTGTCTATATGGCAAGGGACAGAGGAGAGGCATGAGGGGCTCATAGAGTTTTGCGTCTCAGTGACTTGAGTCTAAGGCCTGGACCCATCATCTGCCAGCTGTGTTAGGCAAGTTAGTTAACCATTCTGAGCCTCTGCTTACTCATCCGCAAAGTGGGGAGAATGACAGGTCAAAAGGCCATTGGGAAGATTGGTCTGAGACTGCAGGCGTGATAGGCTGTGTGAGGGAGGGTTTGTGTGGGGGAACTGGGCATGAGAGCTATTGGCAGGATTGTGAATCTGCTGACAAGGCCTTCACTGTGGGCTCTGTGGGTGTTTGACTTGCCCATGTAATTGGCTTTGGGTGCTTCGACTCATTTCCATTTTTACAAATGCATTACAAATGCCATTGGGCTCAGAACAAATGCCAATTTAACCTAAGCGTGGCTTACTCTTTGTAATGGAGAGCCCTGAATTTCTACCAGGCCCTGGTAGAAATGCATGGCTGCTCCCAATAAGATGAGCAGAATTGTAATAAAATCAGCCCA
Source organism: Nycticebus coucang (assembly GCF_027406575.1). Taxonomy (NCBI): domain Eukaryota; kingdom Metazoa; phylum Chordata; class Mammalia; order Primates; family Lorisidae; genus Nycticebus; species Nycticebus coucang. Next base: position 33,622,043 of record NC_069796.1, read on the forward strand.
TGTTCATGGACATTGAAAGTGTCCTTGACATCTGTGGGTTTGATGAACCCTAATCTTTTCCATGTTCAGTGAGCAAATGATGTCAGTCAGTGAAAGGGAAGACAAGCATGCCCATGGGTGGGAACAGTGATGTTCATTGAAGAAGAGGAAGCAGAAAGAGCTTTTCCACCTCTTTCCTGTAGAGCCTTGAGTGAATCACTTGACAACTTTGGGCCTCGTTTTTCTCAATCTGTCAAATGGGACAACTTTTATTTTATTTATCAATTTGAAGATCACAGAAAAGCATATACTGAAAAGATGTTTAGTAGAAAAATTTATTTAATTGTATATGGACAATCACTGGCAACAGATGATTTATACAATTCTGTAGTTAAATTTTAGGTTTTTGAAATCTATGAATGACTTGGAAAATATGCCAACTAAGACAACTGTTTATGTTTCTAGGAACCCAGACTGCGGTTTTTGCTATTAATTATACATCCTTTTATTTTTTTAAATAGAACAGAATAGACAAAATTTAACCTATTCTTGTTGACCTGACCATTTAAGAACATTGTCAGTAATTGATAGCTATCAGAGGCCAAGTACTGACACTATGTTTCCATTGTATTATCTTACTTAATCCTCATCATAAACCTAGGAGGCAGATTCTATGATTATTAATGTGTTTTATTGTGAGGAAACTGACACTCAGAGAAGTGAGACAATTTGTCCCAAGTCATACAGCTAATAAAAGGGGGGGTTGGGGTTTGAACTCCTGAAATCTGTTGTCCACCAGTATTGCCAACGAGACAATAACATACACACCTGCTTGACCTTTCTTCCTTTCCTCTCTCTTCTCTTTCCTTCTTTTTTCAATAATTTAATTGAAAAGCCACTGGGATGTGGTGTGGTGGAATGAGAAGCTTGGCGTATCTTCTCCCCCCAAACCAATGATAAAACTGATGAAATCGTCAAAAACACGCTTCAGGGCTCTAGAAACTGATCAAGATCATACATTTCTGGTAAGAATGTAAAATGTACAACCTTTCTGAAAAACAGTTTGGTTGTTCCTTAAAAAGTTAAACTCACTATCCAATCCAATATCCACTTTTAGGTATCTGCCTGTCTTGGTTTTCTATCATTGCTGTTAACAGTGTACTACACATTTAGTGATTTAAAACAACACAAATTTATTATCTTACAGTTTTGGAGGGAGGTCAAAGTCCGACGAGGTCTCACTGGGCTGAAACCGAGGTGTCAGCAGGGCTGCGTTTCTTTCTCAAGGCTTATGGCCTTCTGTTTTATCTTCAAAGCCAGCAGCAGTGGGCCAAGTCCTTCTCACATCGTTTGCCTCTGACCTCCTCTTCTGCCTCTTCCATTTTTAAGAACCCCTGTGATTACACTGAGTCTAATCCGGGTTATCTTGCTTTCTTAAGGTCAGCTGATTAGCAAACTTCATTCCATTTGCAACCTTAATTCCCCTTTGCCGTGTAATATATTCACAGATTCTGGGGATTAGGACATGGACATAATATAAATAATCCAGGATAATCTTACTTTCTTAAAGTCAGCTGTTTAGCTATCTGGATATCTCTGGGAGCCTGATATTCTGCCTACCACACTACTTAAGATAAATGAAAATATGTGTCTATGCAAAGATTTGTACATAAATGTTCATAGCAGCACTATACATAATAGCCCCCAACTTGCAGCAATCCAAATGTCCATTAATTGGCTAATGGATAAACAAACTATGACATATCCATAAAATGAAATACGACATGGCAATAAAAATAAAGGAACTACTGACCCATGTTACAACACGGATGAACTTCAAAAACATTATGCTGAGTGAAATATGTCATATGTGAAAAAGACTTAATTCCCTTTACATGAAATTTATAGAAGGGGTAGATGCAAGGAGAAAGAAAGCAGATCAGGGTCACCAGGGGATGGGAATTAGCTGCAAATGGACACAGGCGTTTGTCGGAGATGACGGAGGTGTTCTAAAACTGAATTGTGGTGAAGGTTACATGAATCTATAAATGTACTTAAAAATCACCAAATCATACACTTAAAGTGGGTTAATTTTATGGTAAATAATCTATAATTCACTAAAGCTATTTTAAAAAGAAAATCCCAACTGGGAAGAGTTCCTGGCAGAGGTTCAAAGCCATATGAAGAAGGTGGCTGAGCCAGGCGGCAGCCTGGTGTGTTTGGAGGATTTGGTTACATACACAGGGATTGACCAGGTTAGGGTAACAAAGGCCAGTTTTCTCTGCTGGAAAATGTAGTTACAGATACAGGAAAGAGAAGCTAGAATGCGTCCCGTGTTAATGGAGGTATTGGTGTAAACTCACAGTTTTCCATTTAGGTAAGTATAGAAATAAGCATTGTTGTAAATGTGTGATGTGTACATGCAATTGTATGTCCCTTAACCATAGGGAGAATGAGGTGAAAGCTATATTGATTAGTATGATGTAAACACTCCAATTTGTACAAATAATCAACACACTGGAATTGGCATAAATGTATTTATGATCTATGTGCAAAAGACTTAATTAAAAAAAAAACAGAGGGAGATATTCTGAGAAAGGCTTTCTTAGGCAATTTCATCTTTGTGTAAACATCAAAGAGTGTACTTACACAAACCTAGAGGGTCTAGCCTACTGCACACCAAGGCTATATGGTATAGCCTGTACAACATGATACTGTACTGAACACTGCAGGCAATTGTAATGCAATGTTAAGTCTTTATATATCTAAACATAGGAAAAGTATAATAAATATGTGATATTATAATCTTATGGGGCCACCATCCTACACGTGGTCCATTTTGACCAAAACATTATTATTCAACACAAGACTCTACATACATACATATAGACAGGCACAGAAATATTTCTGAGGTCTCTCTACCGGAAGGGGTTGGAAACAATGACACTTACGTATTATATAGTGTGGCTGTGTGGCTCTAGTACCTGCTTCCTCTGAAGGGACTAGAATTCCTTGGAGAAATGGCTGGTTCCAGGGCTGGGCCAGGAAAAGTGCAAATAAGCCTAGAGCATCTCATCCTGTCTGAAAGTAAGGATGTGCTCCGAAAAGGGTGCAGACATGGCAAAAGGGCACGGAAACAGCTTGAAGGGGCCCAATCCGAGGCATTTGAGCAGCAAAAAGTATAATGATGGTAATGGATTAAAACCCATTACATAGCAACCCATGAGCTCACAGTGGTATAAATAAATAAGTGTGGAAGAGGGGAAAGCTCCTTCCCATACTTCCCATAGTCAAATGTCTGCTGTTTAGTGTGGAAGGAATGATGGGATTAGAAAGATCTCTATTTGGCAGTCATTTCACTAATGATTGACTCAGGAAAACTTAATTAATACAATTGTTGTAAGCTTAAACAAACAAACAAACAAACATATATATATATGCATGCTATGAGGTGCCAGGCTCTGTTCTGAGATGTAACTCAGAGCCTCAAATATATGGCAGTGTTTTTCTCTGCCATAAATGGTAGCAGGCCACATTTTTAACAGTTTTTTCTCATCTGGTTCGGCAGTTCTGTCGTGGCTTTGTTCTTGTGTCTTTGCTCTGGGTTGGTAGCTATCACCTTCTGCTGGTGTCAGTGTCCCACCTGCAAGTAGTGCTGCCTCACCTTTGAGCTCGCTGCTCCTGTCTGCACTGGCTGGGAGGCCATGCCACCAAGCTTACTCGGGGCAGTGTCCCCGCTCTGAGGGGGAATGAGCTTTCTGGGCATAGAAGTTATGACAACTCTTTTGGCTGTTCAAAGGCCTTGTGGCCTATTTATTAGCTCCTAAAACATTCTGAAGAGGTAAGATTGCCTGCATTCTGAAGAGTTGGATTCCGTGTTATAAATTAACCGCATTTGGTTTGGGGGGACATCCAGTTTCTTTTCTTAGAGCAGTTTCTTCCACTAGGTTAATGGGAATATTTAGTGGGTTAATGTGAATATTAGTACCCTGTGCCCAACACAGGAACCCAGAGGTTGGTTGCCAAGTGTTACTGGATTGGCCAAGGCCATCTACAGAGTGAATTGTCCCTAGACAGCCATGTACCCAGGGATGCCATCCAAGGAGACACCAGCCGGATGATTCTTCCAATGAAAATAAGCAAACCCTTGCTTGTTACTGACAAGGAATTGCCATAGCAATGCTTTGGGCCCAGTGGCTTCTGCTCAGGAACAAACCTGGTTTCTTCATTTGCCAGCCCACACATTCCACTCGCCTCTTCATTTGCATGTTGGCTGGGCCACTGATAACCTTTCTGGGGCTGGGAGGAAGGTAGTTGTGGGAATAGATTGCCCAGACAACTGCTGTCTATTGAATAGATTCCCCAGACAACTGGTGTCACATTGCCAGTGACACCTCTGGGTTTAGGGGATATGGAACATGACAGATGGCCCTGGGTTCTGGGAAGCTGTCCCAGGAAGTTTGGTGTACCACTTAGAAATCATCTTGGAGCTGGAAATTTGGTTTCTGGGCTTATTTTTATGTGCTATTTATGTTGGCCACTGTCCTCAGAGTAACCTCAGCCAGCCAGGGATTAAGAGGGAGATTATGCTGCTGTGTCCATTTTGAGAGGGTCATTCTGACACAGAGAAGAGGCTGGCGACTTTTCTGATAAGTTCAGGCATGTCCGTTCTTGACAGGGCTTGGTTTTGGTTTGGGCTGCGTGCTGTCTTGGGAATAGTAGTGGGGTTGTGCAGTGCCAGCACAGGCCCCAGAAACCAGCCTGCCTCATTAGAAGGCAATTTCTTCTAAGGCACAGCCGTTGTGTGCCAAGGAGGGTGTGCTTGTGCAGCCCATGAGCCAGGGCCTCTAGGCTTCTTCTTGCTGCCCTGGGTCCTGTCACGTGGCTTCAGGAAGCGCCTTCTCTCTGCGCCCACCTGCACTGGGCCCAGGGATGTTCAGCCCTCCGTGATGGGAAACACAGGCTGGGAGCAGGTGCTCTGGCCTCAAGTCTCATGTCTGTCAAGAAAACAACATAAGCAGATATTTCCCTTTCTCCCTTTTGAACCTAATGTCCTCATCTATTATCGACGCAGGGAAATTAGAGACCTTCCAAGTTTTCCTCCAGATGACGTGATCTCCAGAAAGCAACTTGCTTGGCAGTTCTCCTCAGCAAAGGATATAAGTGGCTGTCTCCCAGGTAACCTCAAAAGGCAGCAAGCTCATGTGGGGCAGAGGGTACATCGCATCCCACTGGCAACTGTTAAGGCCTTCTCTTTGGCTCTATTTATTTTATTTTATTTTATTTTTTTGAGACAGAGTCTCACTTTGTCATCTGGGCTGGAGGCAGTGGCATAATTATAGCTCACTACAGCCTTGAAGTCCTGGGCTCAAGTGATTGTCCCGCCTGAGCCCTCCAGGTAGCTGAGATTTCAGGTGTGCCTAGCCAATTATTTCTTCTTAGAGACAAATAATTTTATGCACAACCAAACCCACTAAGTTTTATGTTTTCATCAAAATTGATTTCCTCTCTTTCAGGCTTATCTGGTAGGAAATATTCTTATACTGTTTCTGAGTCATTTTACTGTTTTTTTAATCTTTTAGAAGCTTCAAATGCAATTTGTATATCTAGTTTCTTCTACATATTAGGCAGATAGTAATGAAATAATAAAAATGATTTTTTTTTCCATTTCCTCTATATCCCCCCTAAGAGCTATTGGAAGACAAGTTGGTTTCCACTTCCAATTTTTAATTTTGTAGAGATGGGTCTCTCTGTGTTGACCAGGCTGGTCTGGTCTAAAACTTCTGGGCTCAAGTGACCCTCCCACCTTGACCTCCCAAAGTGCCGGGATTGTAGGTATGAGCCATTATACTTGGCCTTGTCTTAGAATTGTACAGTTTCGCTATAATGTGTCTAAGTGTGACTTTTTTTGTATATCCTAGTTGGGATTTGCTTGCCTTCTTCAATCTGAGGTAACACCTTTAACCCATCGTGGAAAAGTATCTGGCATTACCTCTTTAAGTTCTTCTTCTCTCCCATTCTCTTCTCTTCGGGAAATCGGATGAGATACATAATAAACTTCTGTGGTCTAAGTTTCATTCGACTTTTGAGAAAAATACCACAAAAGCTGTTACGTTTTGCTCACAGATCTGTAGGTGGGCTCGGGTGGCTCCGATCCACGTGGCTGTTCTTCCAGGACCCAGGCTGGGTGAATTCTCAGGCCTAATCCCCACCCGGCAGGGCAGCTGCAGGAACCTGGAACTGAGGGGCAGTGGGTGGCTTCACATGTCTTCTCAAGTGGGACCCTTTCAGGTGTCAGCACTCACCCCACACATTTTCCAGAAGGTGTGGTCAGGCACTGCTCATCTGGTACAGGGTACCTCAAAATGCAAATGGAAGATGTTTCCAGTAGAGACTATGCAATAGGGCCATACAGTGTGGCAGGCCCTGTGCAACTATGATTTAAAAATAAAACAAGAAGGGCTACCACTCACCATACTGAAGGACTGACTGTTCTGCTCTGCTATCCCCCCACTCACTGAGGCCACAGGGGATTCTTAATACTCCCATTCCCAGCTGAGGAAACGGCAGCCCGGAGAGCTCAAGTCCAGTGCCCCTGGCGACACAGTAAACAGTGGCAGGTATAGGAGTGGAACCCGGTGTGTGGGCTTCCCGTGGGTGTTGCCGATCAGCACACTGTGTGCCCTGGTGGGGAGTTAGCGTACACAGCACTGATGCGAGGGGCTGCCCTCGCTGCCACAGTGGGAGCCCATCTATGGCTCTGCACCACCCATATTCACCCCCAGATGAATTTGCAGTATCAAGAATGGACTCAAAAAACAAACTGGAGCCCACATTTGAGCTTTTTCAAGTGGGTGCTAGTAAAGACTGGAGTGGGCACAGCTGCCTGCCCTGGGGAGATAATGGGGTAAGTGGTGAAGACCCCAGGTCCCAATCCCTGCAAAGGGGAAGGGCCTGCCCGGCCACAGAAGAGAGGCTCTGTGCTCCCATGTCTGGCAGGTCCCCTTGCAGTCACATTCATCCATGGTGGGTGACACTGGGCGAGTAGGCACTTTTTTTGGGAAACAGTGTGTCATCTGGAGTTTCTCCCCTCTAAGAGCTGAGCACATAGATCCCATTAACCCTTCTCCGGTAATAACAGTTTGTCTTTCTCTCTTGCTGGTGGCGTGAGGAGCACTTATGCCCCAGGTCTGTAGGACCCCAAAGGTGTCCACATCCCAAACCTCATAACCTGCACATATGGTTCCTTACATGGCAAAGGACTTTGCAGATAGGATTAAGTTAAGGATTTTGACAGGGGGAGATTATCCTGGATTATCCAGTTGGGCCCAATGTTATCACATTGGCAGGAGTGTCAGAATCAGAGCAGGAGATAGGATGGTGGAGCAGAGGTCAGGGGGTGGGGAGGGGTTTGAAGATATTGCACCACTGGCTTTGAGGATGGAGAAAAGGGCCATGAGCCGAGCCTCTGGGGGCTGGAAGAGACAAAGAAGCATCCTGTCCCCTACAGCCCCAGAAGAGGCACAGCCCTGCTGGCACCTTGATTTTTAATATAACGAGACCCACTTTGGACTTCTGACCTCTAAAATGGTGAGATGATTGTTGTCCTTTTAAGCCACTGATTTTGGGGAAATTTGTTACAGCAGCAGCAGGAAACTAATACAGATGCTGAGACCTGAGGTTAGGCTGAATGAGGTAAAGTGCGGAGAGCCCACCTGGACCGGAGCTCTGCCTCCCTCTGTTCCCTGTCGTCCCACCCATGGGCGGTGTCTTCCCTGCCATCCTCCTGTGTCTCAGCATTCATTTCCTTTGGGATTACATCTGATAGCAGATTAGGAGCAAATGGAGGGACCCTGGTCACTTGGGAGAACCTTTGCCTCAATGATAGGGGATAGGGCCTCTTCTTTCCCATGGAGTCAGGATGGTGAGCCTTGAAACAAGAATTTCTCTCCACTCAACTGCATTTCTGGAACAGTTTCTCACCCATGGCTCTGGAGAGCCTAGGTTCCCAGCAGAGTGCCAGCCAAAAGTGGGTTCTGAGGAGCATCCAGAAATAATGAGGAATAGTCACTCCTTTTTCGTGCTTGTGGAGAAACCCAGGACAGCAGTGAGATCTGTGCGCTTTTTTCAGAAATATCTTTTGGCTGTGGTGCACTTAGACAGTGAGCACTAAACCAACATCTTTGTCTGTGGCTTCAGTAGGAGATTGCATGATTGGCAACCAACTTTGTCCAGAGGAGCCCTGGGATGTGGTGATGGACAAGGGAGGGATGGCTGGGGACAGTCTGCTTCGGACTTGTGCTTTCTTAGAGGTCTCAAGAGCCTTCCTTGCTCACAGTGGGCCTCCTTCAGAACCTAAGTGATCCTCACATCCCAGGCCTTTGAACAACTTAGAAAAACAAATCAACTCCTTAACCAAAGAGGAATTCAGTAGAGACAATTGCCGTGGGATTTGAGCATTTCAAGGCATTTATAAAAGAGGGTGAGGCAAAGACAGAAAGACTGGCCTCCTGGCACTGTCTGCACCCTGGGCCTGGGTTCCCCCACCTGCTACCCTAACGTTCTTCATGGGTCCATCTGTTTCTGATTTGGTTGATCAGAACCAAATTTGGTTGATTCCAGGCTGGAACATCATCCCAGTCATAGCTTTATACTTGAACGCTGAGGAGTTCTTCATCCATTTGGAAACAAGGAGGAGGTATTTCATGAGTTACCTCAAAAAATTCTCTTAGAAAGTAAGAATTCCACAAAGGTGATTATCCGACAATCTTCAGAATTTGCAATGAGATCCCAATTTTGCAGATAATTCAGTACAGAATGTGGCAGACAGTTCTGTGGGTTGGGAAGTGATGAAGCAGCCTTGACCTCTGCCTGGAATACCTCCCTGCCTACCCCTCCCTGGGTGCACAGCCAGTCAGAATGCCTCCCGGTGGCCTGTCCTCTCAGGAGCTGTGCCCAATTAACTGGTCATGGAGTAAGGGTTTGGTTTCATACAGCAGATAAAAAATTGGCCCCATATACTAGAATGCTCCTGTAAACACTGAAAACATGGTATCACTTCTACTACCCCTACCACTGCCAACTCAAAATAAGAAGCAACACTTAAACGTGGTGCTGAAATTAAAATCATTGCTTTATAGATTTGATGATCACAAAGTTCTAGGTAAGTTTATTGACCAAGCCTTTCTCACTTATTTGGGGGCCTGTTCTGCTCTCTAGCCTGGAGTATTTTGCACTGTATCATTTAAGTTTGTTGGCTGTGGAGTCTGAGAGAATTGGGATCCACACCCAGTTTTGTCTCTTTCTTCCCATGGGATCTTGGGTAAGTCATTTAACCTTCTAAGCCTGAATTCACTCATTCCCCCAAAAGGGATAATGGCCTTCTCCTTACAGACGTTTTAGAGCTCAGCTGCCATTTACTGATGGCAGTACACCCAATATACTTACTATGTTCTGAGCACATTTGTGTATCTGCCACTTAATCTTTGCAACAACCTCATGGTGGTTGTGTGTGTGTGGTAGTTATAGTTCCGATTTCATAGGTAAGTTACAGACTCAGAGATATGAGATAGACCCAAGATCACAGTTAGTCAGTGGCAGAGTTGGGACTTCAACCCAGGAAGTGACTCTATTGTCCCTTTTCTGAACCACTGGGCTAACGCCCACCAAGTGCCCAGTCAGGCCCAATCAGCATGGCTGCTGCTAGCATCACTAATCTGTGCCTGGAGTACTCAGTACAAACGAGCTGTGTGCAGATGTCTATGGACCAAAGGCTGGGGAGTATGTTGGTGCTCAGGCACAAGACTGCCTGTGGGATGGTAGGCAGGCAGATGGCCTCTGGAGGATGGTTCCAGGGCAAGGTAGGGCAGGGGAATGTCCTCTCAGGTGCCTTGGTGGGCTCTTCCTCTTCCTCCTGGGCAGGCAGTTCCTTCTGGATCTGAGCCTAGATCCTGGATCCTGGAGGCAGGCATGGGGTTGCTTAGCTTTAAGGGATAAGTTCAAAGCAAAAAGGAAGCTTTCTTAAAAATGAAGGGTAGCATGAACATTTCCCCTCCTTCTAAATCTTCCTATGAAAATCATGCATCTGGGAGGCCGTCTCGGCTGAGTGAGGACAGGAGCCACCCATTAGCCCGGCCGAGGGGGGCATTTTCTGGCTTCATTAGTGGCCTCCCATGGCCCAGTTGGATGGATGGCCTGCAACACGGTGGCCATGCTCCAGCCCGTGGGTGAGAAGCGGCCGCCACAGATGCCCACTGGAGCCTGATGGTGCTGACACTGCCCTCTGGCCCTGCTAGCCTGCAAGTGGGCAGAGGAAGCTCAGCTGTTGTCCCTTTAATGCATATTGACTTAGTAGAGTGCAAACATGTTAAAAGTTCACTTTCTCCTTTATAGGAGTCTATAAAAAGGCTCTTAAACTGGAGCCCTAAGGCTTCAGCAAGACAAATGTAGGATCAGGCGCTAGGGGTGCAGAGTGTCCCTCTGCCTTCGGCAGGGAGGTGTGAGCCCAATTAAGATGCTGCTTCAGCCTGGAGACCTGGAGCCTGGGCTCAGCCAGCATGACCTCAGCAGACTCATACCAGCAATGGACAGAGGGCTCTGGATGTGGGCTGGCCTCAGGCTGGCAGCTGATTTCTGGTGAGTCCCTGCTGGAGGCTGGCTGACCTGTGACACCCTCTTGGGTGTGCAAGTGAGAGAGTCCTTTTGCCCAGGACTATTTCCTGGGCCTTTTGGGGTGCCTGAGGTTCTGGTTTCTAAATAAGCAGGTGTCTGTGGGGAAAGAAATGTCCTGGCCCAGTACTCCAGCCAAGTAAGCTCAGCAGTTATCCTGCCTGGGATGACCCATGGGGTGAGGGAGAGGATGGTGGGCCCAGGATGGAGAGTAGGGTACCTGGAATTATAGCTCTGGTGTCCTTGTTTGACCTCTGGAGTCACAGAGCCCACAGTGTGCTTTGCCCATGTCCTTTAATGGACAGCTGAGTGACAGGTGATGAGCCTCACCCCCAGGAGGTAGTTTGCAGGCTTTGGGAAACTGCATTTCCTTGCTAAGCCTCAGTTTCCACGTCTGTCAACTTGGGGGGAGGTCCCTGCTCTGCCTGCCAGGCTGTCATGGTTGTCATGAGAATACAGTGAGTTTAGAGATGGCGAGATAGGTATTTTGTGGCCCAGAGGGACCAGCTCTGTAGAAGGCTGCTTGAGACCAGTGCCTATGTTGAGATTGAAGCCGAACGCTCATTAGTTCAATGCAAGGTTAACAAGTGGCTGAGTGAATGATGGTGCAGGGGCTCATTCTCAGTGCCTTGCCATGGTCATCCTGTCCTGCTATCTCTGCCTGGTATGTGCCACACCTTGGCTTTGAGCAGGAGCCTGTAGGCTGCTGCTGCTCACAGGTGCAGGCACCAGGGTAGCCACCTGACACCTGCTATCCCTTTTAGCTCTGCTGACTTCACCTGCAGGGAGTTGTGGCCCAGTAGGGGTTTGGCAGTACAGCTGGGGCCTCAGTCTATTCCTCCTGTGTGGTATCTGGCCCCAGGTGGGCTGGAGCAGGGGAGTGAGCAGGTTCCTCTGGAAACTGGGGGTGGCTGGTGGGGCCAGGACAGCTCCATTGGCCAGGCCTGTCCATGGCATGAAATTTCATACCAAGGACCTGGATGGATTTCAGCCTGGGCTCAGACTTATTTGAAATTTCCTGAGAGGAGAAGGCATTCAAAGCTAAATGAGAGACCTTTTGCATGTAAATCTATCCAAAATACAGGAAAGGTGGGATAGGTTCTGCACCTGAGAGATAGGCTGGTTGTGAAGTTCGAGCTGGTTTTGCCACACTTCCTTAAATGTTACCAATGGCAAAGTATTTGTGAGGAATTAGATGCAGTGCTGAATATCAGACACCCAGCACTATGTCTGGGACACAGAAATGTTCAATACACAGGTTTTGCTGTTTCTGCCATCACAATTATCTTTGTCTTTATTATTAGTAGTAGCATAAAAGCATTTGCTTCTGGAAAAGTACTGGCTGTGGGTTTTGCCCCATACACAGAACAAAATGGTTTGGAAAGCTTGGGGTGTCACTCTGAAGGGCTCCATGGACTCAGTGCTCTAGAACAGAGCCACTCAACACAATTTTCTGCAATGCTGGGGATGTTCTATAACCACAGCTGTCCAATGTGGTAGCCATTAGCCTCATGCGGGCACCAAGGTGTTAAAATGTAGCTAGTATGCATGCAGAACTAAATTCTTAATTTTATTTTATTTTAATTAGTCTATATGTGACTAGTGTCTACTGTATTGGACACTGCAGTGCTAGAATGTTCCTTTTAGACATTGCCCTGCTCCTCTCTAAGCCATGATAGCACCACGTGGAGATGCCTCCAGCACCTGCAGCAATGGGGCTGTATGGTGCTGGGCATTGCTCGCTGCCTGGAGACGAGCTGGCTGCTCTCACACACCATAGCCAGAGTTTGGATTTTAGCTCTGATGGGTACATGGTTTCCACGTCACATGGGAGTAAAGGTGGCAGAGATAGTTCCTATTTAAACAGTATAGGAGCTGATAGTTCCTATTTAAACAGACTGTCCTCTTCTTCCTGCCCTAACAGATCCTCAGACCACAGAAAAAAAGGACCAGCCAGGTTTCCCACTGGGGAGAGCCGGGGTGCGGAGGCTGAAGGTCCCAGGGACAGAGCAGGCCTTTCCCCACCTTGCTTTTTTCCTGCCCATCCTCTTCCACAGGGCTTGCCGGGTTATGAGACACCTGCCCCTCTGTCCTGTCGTCTGCTTGTGGCACTGCCCTTGCCGTGGGGGTGGTCAGGGCAGTGAGCGGCTGTGGGAACAGGGAATTGGCCAGTCCCTGGGACAGGCTTTCTGACTCTGAGCCCACTTCTCCCATCACTCACGTCTTCCGGCCTTGCTTTGGCTTCCTGTGGCCACTTGCTGAGTGGACAGCCCATGCTGGTGGGACACATCTCCATGAACTGGATTCAAGAAGTGCTGTCCTCAGAAGCTGGGCAGGGCCCAGAGTAGGGTGGTCCTGCCCAGAGGGGCGGGGTGGGCTGGTGGGGGGCTGACAGGCCTTAATAGGCACATTGTCCCCTTGCTGCAGAGAGCGCCGCCCGGCCACTTCCTCACACGCGACGTGCTGGATGAGCTCATGTCTGAGGCTGTGGGCGGCACGGGCGGCCGGGCCGGCTGCAGGGAGGCCCGCCGGCCGGCGAAGCCCGCGCGGGCTGGGGCTGGCAGAGTCGTGAAGCGGAACCTTGTAATGAGCGACGCCGGCTGGATTTATGGGGCTGTGCACGTGCGCCTGGCCTTCCTGCGAGGGCCTCCGCATGGGAACAAAAACAAGTCCTGGCCAGAGCATGGCGCGACTGTGTCTTAACAAGAGCCCACTAATTACTGGAAGGCCCCGGCCAGGACCCCAACCTGGAGGAGCAGAGCTTGGGGCCGCTTCCTGTGTCAGTTGGGCTCTGCCGGGATCCCCTCTCTCTGCAGGAGGCACAAAAGCTCAGGGTCTGAGGCCTGCAGACCTTGGCCCCTTACTCAGGAGCCCTGTGGCCTTGCACTAGGTGCTTATGAATCCTCACCTCTCTTTGTAAAATGGGACGACGTTGCAAGGCCAGTGGGAGGTAGTGAACTAGAACAAGCAGGAGTCAACGGCGGAGTTACTTGTCCTTGGCTGTGTCCTGGTTCTGCCCGGGGCCTGCTGTGTGGCCTGGCAGGTCTCTTCACTGCTCTAGTTCCAAGCTCCCCCTCTAGAAAGCAGCACTGTGAGGTTCACTTTGCAGGGTGGTTAGGAGCTGATAAAATGATGGTGCAGACTCCTCAGCCTACACAGTACTCACACCGCTGGCCCTTCTCAGTGCAGATCACTTCCTTTGTGTTGTCATTGTTGTTCTTGTGCCTAACAGAGGTGGCAAGAGCCTCTGAGTCACATGAAGGGAGGGTCCAGCCTCTGAGCTGTGGTGGTCTGGGTAGCAGAGGGCTGGGCACACATCGCATCGGGCCTGCGGGGACTCCCAGGGCCACTCTGCCTGCGCATGTGGTCATAGGCCTCTCTTCTGGTGTGGGAGCCTACCAGCACCCAGACCTAGGCTGTGGCCTGAGGTGGCAGCAGGACCACGTCCTTCTGTCCCAGGCTGTGAGAAGAAGCTGCTTCACTTAAGCTTGTGTGTAGGGTCATCAGGACATGCTGCCAGTGACCCAAAAAGGACATGTGCCCTGTGGCCCATCCCCTGGCCTGAAAAATATGTCCACCCAAGCTAACTGGTACATAAGCAAGGGCTGGGTGCTGCCATAATTCACAGGTCTCTCCTGTAATCATTTCCCACTGTTTTCCCTATTTATTGCTACCATGGATTTTGCATCTAGTCAGAAAAGTCCTATGTCCACTCTCCTTCCAAGTCAGGAGCCAGAGCCTGTTGCCAACATCAGATCCCACCCTGAAGCCACTGTGTGGTCACGTGACGTGAGAGGGCCAGTGTGATGGGTTACCCCTGGCTGCCACCTGGGCTGATATCTACAGGGCTAGAGTGTCAGGAATGTCCTCAGGCATAGGGCATGAGGGGAGAACAAGCTCCCCCAACCTGCCCTCTGCCTTCTTTGGGTTGGGCCCTCTGCCTGCTGCCTGGCCTTTGAGTCCTGGCAGTGATCCACACAACCAAGAGAGAGACCCCACCTTACTCAGGCCCTCTGGGCCAGGCACAGCAGGAGCAAGGGTCCTTTCCTGGCCACCTTGGAGGGTGGGGCCTCCTTTGCTCACTCACCAGTGTATCCCCAGTGCCTGCTCCAGGGCTTGGCGTGGAGGGCTCAAGGAAGGTGTGTATGAACCACAGTCATTGTCTGATGAGGAAGATGGCCATCGTGGGCACAGTGCTGTGGCTGGTGGGTGTGCAGGTACAAGGTGCACTGCCAGAGAGCACCCTGCCCAGACAGTATAGTCAGGAAAGGCTTCCCCTCCTGGAGGACTATCAAAGAGCAGAGACTTGCGAAGTTGAGCAGGATTACAAATAAGTGTGGACAGTGGTATGTTCTGGTGAGGAGCTGGCATACGCAAAGTCCTGAAAGCAAACTTTGGGTGGTCGTGCAGTGTACGTCCTGGTGTGGAGAGTGCAGAGCAGAGGGATGCCGGAGAGGGGGCCATTCCTTTTCCATTCCTGGGCCTGCTGAGGTGTGGGGAGGCAGCTTCTGCACTTCGGTACCTCAGCTTCCTTAGCTGTGAAATGGAGACGCTGACACCACTACAGGGTGTGAGGAGGAGCAAACCGCAGTGTGTGTGTCTCTTGTGTGGGGTGAGCATGATGTGGTGATGGTTTGGGGTGCTGCCCTTTGAGAAGCCTGGGTGAGCATGTGAGGAGGCACAGCAGAATTCAATTGGGGGTCCCTGCAAGGAGGTGTCACTCGGGTGTAACCTTAACGGAATCATCCACATCCTCCCAATTGTTAGGGTTTGCCCATGGTTATATCCAGTCCGTGACTGTGGATAAATACATAATAAGCACTTTGAACTCAGAGAAAGTTCCTTATGGTTAGCCCAGTGCTATTGAGCTGGCGTTTCCCTTTAGGGGATGTGGTCATGGGGCCAAGCGTATCTTCTCCCAGGGAGGCCTTCTCAGAGTGGGAACCCATAACCAGGACTTCCACGGGACCAAGGAGGAGCTGCTGGGTTTCAATTATACACTCAGCCCTGGCTCTGCACCGTTTGACTGACAGCTCATTACCCCACTGCCATTTTGGGGCAGTGGAATTTAATCTCCCAGATGGGAAGCAAATCAATTTGCCCATCCGCTGCAGCTGAGCCTACTTGAACTCAACTCTAATTTATTCTGTTAAGCTTAGGAAGCCTTGTTGTTTCCAGGTACAGAAATATCAGGTTTCCCAGCCAGTCTGGTCAGGGAGCCGACGTGCCAAGAGGGTCGTGCCTGGGGCCTGACCTGAGTGAGCAGTGGTGGTGAGCAGGGGATGTGCCATGGGCCTGTATTGGAGGAAGCTGGGGCTCTCACCCAGCACTAGGTTTATGGACGCGAAGGTTGTGCTTGGGAATGTGGGATGGTATGACACCGGGTGTGCCCCTGTCCTGTCAGGATAAGAGTGGTCTGCCCCAGGACTCAGAACAGGAAGAGACTCCTACCAGCAAGGCGAATTGAACCTCTGCTTACATGCGTTCTAGGGCTGAGTTATTCTGCAGGGTGATCATCACTCTGATTCGGAGGGTGGTGTTCTGGGACTTTGAGGTTTTGGCCATCCCTAAAGTGCAGTTATAAACCTGAAGCCAAAGTGATCGTTTAACCTGTGACACTGGGACTGTTTTGCTCCTCTGTCCAGCAGGGCAGTCAGGGAGCTTCTTTGCTGGCGAACGTACGTGCCTGCTGGGTGTGGGTCACTGCGGTACGTGGCTGCTGAGTTCACCAACAGAGTAGGGGAGTCCCAGGTGTCCTGTTCTAAATTATCCAAGGGAGCTTTTAGCAGATCTGCAGACAGTTCTAGTCATTTCATAGGCAAAACAGGCCTCAGAGGGCTCTGGAGGAGAAATTTCAGCTATACTTTGTGGGAGACAGTGTTCTGGGTGCTTTCTGCTCAAGTTCAAAGGATGTTTGTCCCCTCAATTCTGCACTCTGCCAACACAGAATGCTCTGGAGTCATGTGTACGTGTGTGGGTGGATGGGTGGGTGGAGTGGCGGAGGTTCCTGCGGGGATGGGGGGGTGAGGAGCAAAGTGCTTCTTCTGGAGTTCTTCTCTAAGACGCTCTCATTCCCTCAGTTTGACAAAGCAGCGAGCTGGGCTGGTTTCCAGAGGTCAGGGAAAGGCCAGTCTATTTACACTCCTTTGCGGAGGAGCTCAGAGGGCGGGGCTGGGGGCTGGGGATTAATGAGCACTGTTATTGCCTCGCCTGTCAGGAGGCTCAAGTGATGTTGTTTTGATATCAGGGCCCCCAGAAGCAAACACACCAGGCTAGGTGATAGACACGAGAAAAACTGAAGAAAGGTGGCCTCACCCCTTGCCACTGAGCATTTCCTTTTCTTCTCAGCCAGGAATGGGCCCCACGACCCTCTTCCTACCCCAGCATTTTCAGGTGGACCTCTCAAAGGTGGCACTGAGACCAGCTCTCAGGATGACATTGGCCAGGGGCACTCAGCAGCAAAAATGATACATCACAGTTGCTAATGAATAAATTGGTCAAGCCGCTCCCCAGGACAAGTTGGGGTGACTGACAGGGTGGTCTGCATGACAAATGATGGGCCAGCCAGGGCATCCACTTCCTGGGGGAGCCTGGCCAAGGGACAGCTGTGGAACCAGGGATAGGGAGGGGGAGGATCTCAGGTAAGAAAGGGAAGTTACTGCCCATGTCTTCCTTTTTTCTCTGCCTAGTGTAAGCCAGCTTCTCGGTTAGGGCTAGGTAGAACTAGGACCAAATACGCGTGACCCTGAATGGGAGGGAGGGATTCTGCCACACAAACAAATCCATGGATGGACAACTCCAAAAGCTGGGGGTGGGGTCTGGAGAGCAGAGGCCAGGGCTGAAGTGGCTGTAGGCATGGGGGGTGTAGACCTGAGGTTCTCAACAGAGGGGCCAAGGGAACAACTTACGTTCCACCTTGCCACCCATCACCTTTCCCTCTTAGCCTAGGAGATGGAGACCTTTCCTGCCAAGTCTTAGGTTACTGTTCCAAGAAGCCCCCCTGAGCCCCGTGAGTCAGTGAGCCCAGCTGCCTGCTCTGAGCTGCTGGCTGTTCAGCTCGTACCTCTCCAGGTCTCCCACTTGCTGGACAGCAGCATTGCCTCACGTGCCTGTGTAGGAGGCCCCTAACCCGAGACCCCATGCATAGAAAGCACTCAGTAAGTCCGTGTCAGCCACCAGCTTACTTTAAATACATGTGGCTGTTCATCTGTCATCCAGCGGATTGGTCCATGACCCCAGGGCCAGTGAGTAGGCAAGAAGCCCTAACTGAAGAACAAAATACTGGGTCGGATACCAAAGCAGAATCCAGCTCCAGGGGGGTGAGAAGAACTTTGGATGTAGAGTTGGACAGAGCTGCTTCCAAATCCCAGCTCCTTCCCCAAGGTCATTTCTGTGTGACCTTGGGGAACACATGTCACTTGTGCCATCATTTCCTCATCTGTAACTAGGGATATACTATCCACCTCATAGGTGAGAAATGAATGATGTACGCAGAGTACAAGTGCTCCTGCACACACACGGTAGTTATTCCTGTCAGTTTGGTCCAGTTAGAGGGACAGCACTGTAGGATCTCAGGTGTCACTTTTAAAGGGGCCGTGGAGGAGCACTGAGAAAACAGTCTCCATTATTCAGGGCAGATTCCAGCTGAGGAGGGCAAGAGCTATTCTTCAGAAACGGGGGAGTGGGCGTTGTCTGCTCAGTGCCACTGTCGGGTCACAGGGTTGCTGGCCCTGAGGCAGGGGTGCAGGTGGGGGCACTCGGGCACAGTGACAGCAGGGTGAGGTGGCTCGCTCCCTGGCACTCACTCTGCACCTGTCTGACACAGCCACGATGGGGTAGGGCTAGGTGGGGGAACAGCACCTATCTCTCTAGAATAGCAGTTCTCAACCTGTGGTTCCGACCCACAGGAACTGTATTAAAGGGCAGCAGCGGTTAAGAAGGTTGAGAACCACTGCTCTGGAACTTGCAGGATTTTTTTTCCCTCACAAAATAATCTTTATTTTGGCGAGTTTCACTAACCGCATACTTGTCTTTTGAGTAGAGGCATGTGTTCATTTCAAGAGGTTCCTTATAGTTGCACCAATTTGTTTAAAGTAAGGAACTTCCACACATCCCAAACATGAGGCTGACATCCGAGAACAATTTTGGATCCCAATTTTAAAAATGTACTGGGTGGTTTCAGAGCTGATGGGAATCCCAGGCGGTTGGTTAGATCTTTCCCTCAGTTTTGTTGAAAAGAATTTCTTCAATATGTCCACATCGCAGTGGCATGATACACTTTGGATTATTCAAAGTTTAGAAACATTTAGGTGATTATGGTGAATAATTCATGCAAACCCTGACAAACGCAATTTATTCTTTTGTGCAGTTGCGAGAAGGGCAGAAATCCGCCCTTTCTCTAGTTACTTCCCAATCCTTCTGGCGACATCTAGCGGAGGATCTTTGAAATAAAGCATTTGCTTCTGTGAGGTTCCTCCAAGGTTAAGGAAATTCAATTCTCCAAGAAGCTATTTCACCCTCAGTTCCATCTAAATGTTTATGTGTGTTTCATTCTCCAAGTTAGAAACACCACTAAGGCAAATGGACCCTCTTTTGTTGCTGATCTGAGCATGCCAGCAGGGCCTTTGTATTGTGGTCAGCAGCTCTGTGCTCGCTTATTAGCTGTGTGATCACCCCTCAGCCTCAGTGTTCTTGGCTATAAAAGCTATTCAATAGGACCTGCCCTACAGGGCTACTAGAAGGACCAAATGAAATGGTGCCCATAAAGGACCAGCAGCTAACAGCCACTGTCTTCCCATTACCCTCCCTGTATGCTGCAGGTTCTCCCTGGAGAAACAAAGCTCCTGGGCAGATGCTGCAGAGTGTGGCTTGCCCAAGTAAACAGTGTGCTGGTAGCTATGAAGTGGTATCACTTTAAGATGCATCTTCTCTAATGCTAAGCTTTTTCTTTCCCTTCCTCTCCCCCCTCTCCTAGCCTCTCCCTACTCCCACTTTTCAAATTCTAATCAAGAAATGGGAAGACATAATCTGGACCCAGCAAAGGTCTTAGAAAAAGAAATTAAAAAGACAGCCTTAAATCTTTAACTTAAGGCTTTATATTAAGCATTTGCTTATATTCAAAAGAAATTTGGAAAAATCATCTTTCAGATTTGAGTTACAAGTAGATGCCTTCTCATTGAAAAGCTTGGCTGTGTGATGGTTTAGGGCCCTCTGCTTTGTCTTCATAAGCCATGGCTTGGAAAGGAAAAAGGATCTTTATGGTCACCCATGATGCACAGTGTACTGCATATGTCTTCCTGGTTAAAGTCTGCCTTAGAAGACTTTTTAAAGAGATGGAAGGTGTCTTCTGTGTACTTCAGGCAAATTTAGATTAAGGTGTAAGTGCCCTTTGAAGCAAGATGTACTGAAACAAAGCTCCTGGGCAGATGAGCTGTTTTGTGTTTTTAGCTACCCTGGCTTGGCTGGAGCTTCCTCTATAATATACATCCCTGAACACCCTGGGCAGTAACAGGGCACGTAAGAGCTGGCAGCACATCTCAGGGTCTGATGGTGGCAGCTTGCCCTTGCGAAGCTCTTGGCACCCTTCTGTCAGGGGTTCTGTCCTGAAGGGATGGTAGACCTAACACAGCTCTAATAAACTCGTTTGCAGCTTTACCCAGCAGGTGCCCCAGAGTATACAGGTCCAGCCATGAGCCAGACTGCCAGGAAAGAGCTAGGCTCAGAATCTGAAGCTTTGGGCTCTGGACCAGCCTGCCACTTGCCACCTGCATGGCTTTGGGTACATTCTCGTCCTCATCTATGAAATGGGGATAACACCCCAGCCCAAAGGTCCCAAGATTGAAGGACAGACTTTATGAGAATTCTCTTTACAAACCACTGGGGTAAAGCAGATGGCCCCACCCACCCACCCAGGCTGCAGTGGCTGCTGGGGGTGGGCTGCCTTGTCTTCCATATCCTGTCACTAGAGAAGCCAACTCAGGACCCACAACTAACAGAGATAATAACTTGAAACACGCCAGTCTCAACAACAGTTTAACATTTTACTAAATCAATTCACACAAATTCCAAATTGCAAATATAATGAAGAACAACAGCTTCAGCTTTACCTTTTAAATCTTTCATTTTCAAATCCATCAAGACAAAAAGTAAACAAAAATTAGGTCTGTTGCAAATTCATGATTTTTCTTCTGAGAAAACAAAAAGAACATTAGAGTAAAAAGAACGCCACTGGGTGTACAATAAAGCACCACGACACATGGGTACAAACGGGGCTTCCTGGTTCTGTGACAAGTAAAAGACTGTTCTCTCCACTGCTGTGCGTCAATCAGGATTTCATTAAAATAAAACTATAAAATCTCCTAGGTTACACTAAGTCAGACATGGTCTGGAACACAGTGCTTAACAACAGTAATGCCAACTATCAGTGCTAACGTAAAAACATTTTAGAAGGTCAAAAACAATTAAACTGGAAACCAAAACCTTATTTTCTCTAGATGAGCAAAATTGAAAATGAAAGGGTTGCTGCCTCCCAGCAGGAGTGAAGGGGATTTTTTTTTTTTTTCTGTTCCAATTGGAGGCGGGGGACACGCGTGGGCTGGCTCTGTAGTTCTTCAGCCTAGTTGGCATCCAGCTTGGCCATTTCCTGCACATAGATGCCTATACTCTCACTGTCAAAAAGGACAAAGTACACCGTTTTGATTGAAGAGGACATTGTGGACACAAAGTAGCTGGAGATGGCCTTCAGGATCAGCTGAGCTGCTGTCTGCTTCGGAAAACCATTCCTGCAAGAGAGAAGATAAGCACTCAGTACCAGGGCGCCCACAGTGGCCGCCTCTCTCACTGAGTGCCTCATGTTGGGTCACAGTGTCCACTGAGCCCTGTGGCTGCTTGTATACCAGTGAGAGAAAGCCCAACGTCAAGAGATGGGGGGACAGACAACTGGGTGGCCCCCAGGCTGTGCCTTTAGAAAAGAAGGTGTCTGGGGAGTTTTCTGAAAGGCAACCAGCAAGCAGATAGGACAAGTGTGTGTAAAGCCCCCAAGTACAGCATGAACACCTGCATTTCTTTCTTTCTTTTTTTTTTTTTTATAGTTGGGGATTCATTGAGGGTACAAGAAACCAGGTTACACTGATTGCATTTGTTAGGTGTAGTCCCTCTTACAATTGTGCCTTGCCCCCAAAAGGTGTATCACACACTGAGACATTCTCTGCTCTTCCTTTCCCCTCTACATTTCTTTTTTCCAATCATCACTGCAACTAGCATGGAGCTTAAGCTACAACCCAGACTGTCATGCTCCAGTGGGTGTTAACCCGAGGATGGCTGCAAGTTCTCTGGGAAGGCACTGACCTCTGTCCTCACATGTAGAAGGGTCAGGCCCTTCACACTAGCCTTTAGATTTCATGGGTACATTCCCTGCCTGGGATCTACCCCTGCAACATGTACCAGCTTATGCCACCCCAGAGGCCAGGGCGTTGACGGCCATGGGTGCTAGGGAAGAACTTTGGGCATATTTGCCTAGTGGCTGGCTCCTCAACTCAGTGATATCAAGTCTCCAAGCCAAATGTGTTGAATTCTTACACATTTCTGTTTAAAGTAAATGTCATGTGGCTGTTTCTGGAAGCAGGGACTCACAACTAAACAGGAGTCTGAAATCATGGTCAGAGACTGTACTTGCTGCTGTGCCTGGTGGAGGCTGCTCAGGCCACACTACATGTGGCAGCTTGCTGGGCTGGGAGCCGGTGGTCCTATATTTGAATTCTTTACCTCATTACAGCTAAAGATACTGAGGGGTGAGAGTTTGGGGCCAGCTCTCATGGGGGTTTCTTTGTTCACTGGCATGTGTAGTTGTCAATCTCCTTCAGGTGGGCAGCTGCCCAGTTGGGAGGTTTTCAGAAGTGTAGGGTGGGAATTTTTTACAACACTCGAAGCCTCACTGCTGTATCTATGAGTGTTGTACCACCTGGCGGGTCCACTGGAGAGCCACTGTTGTCGGTGCTCTGAGCATCGTATCCATAGGAGAAAATCACTCTTGTGACTTGCTTTTGATCAAACGTGGCTTCACCTAGCTTGATGATGTTGATCAAGTGACTTCTGGGTGTCTTAGGAATGGAGCTCATTCTTAGAGGATAAGTGTGTCACCCTAGGGTGTGTGCCCAGCCTATGGAGAGTGAGGTGCAACCCAGGGTCCGGGTTCCTTCACATATAGGCCCATAATACAGCTGCAGGGCAGCCAGCCCCCAGAGCACGCAGAGAACACTTCAGAGCCCCAGGGGCATTCTGGCCAGGAAGGTGTTGTCAGAAATGCCTAGCTTCCCCCAGGAGACCCTGGGGGCTCTAGACCAATAGGTGAACCAGGAGGGAGGGTGGTAGGGACAAGGAGAAAGAAGGCTCTGCTGGAAATGGGCAGGTTGCTCCCGGGCCCCAATGCCATTTGCAGAGCTAAGAGCTCAGCCCGTAGCTGTGTCAAAGATCATAGAGAATAGGTTATCTGGAAGACGCATGCTAGGAATTGCTCGAGGTAGTAAACTTGACCTTCATTTTTGGCAGGCATCTTCCCAGTGCCTCAGGCTGCTTTAAGCTATGGACTGGGCTCCCAGGCCCTGCTGCAGCCTAAATGGGGGCCAAAGGAACTCCCAGGGCTACTGGGGCAAGCAGAGCGTAGTCTGTGGATGTGACTTGGACCAACGTGGGCAGAGAAGGGCTGTGAGGAGTAGCTCTGTCTTCATGCAAAGCCCAAGACCATGCCCCACCAGCTCCAAAGCTCCCTCCAAAGGAGGGTGCCTGTTTCAGCCTCACACCCGAACAGGTGAGCTGGGCTGCAGTGAGGGCAGTCAGTCATATGGCCTGATGGCCACAGCCCGTGTTATGCTCATTGCCCTGGGGGCAGGATGTCTGTAGCTGCTCTACTCTGATGCTACAGCTGGTCCGGACAGGCCATGGCATCGCTGACACTTAGGGATGTCCAGCTGAACTGAGTGAGATGTGGTCTAATGCAGACATATAGTGCATTGCCATGGACCATGCCCTGCTGACTGGGAAGCTCCACAGGGTCTCCCTGTAGCACCAAAAGTTTGCCAATCACTCCTGCCTCTGACCAGATACATCACCCCTATGGCTTTCCATGCCTCTGCCTTAGACCTTGAAAAAGGGTGACTTTCAGTGAGGGAGCCATGTCCTATTACTCTAGCAGTTCTCAAACTTTGTAGTCTGCATCAGAATCCTGGAAAGCTTGTCAAAATACGGACTGCTGGGCTCCACCCAGAGCTGCTGATACAGCAGGACTAGAGACCACACTTTGAGAACCTCTCCTATACATGAAGCCAGCATGGACTTCATAATCTGAGCTGGTGGCATGGGCCTAAAGGTGAGGGAGAAGGTAGGGATCAAAGGTTTTAGACCTATAGGAACCCCACATCATACCCTCCCATTAATAGAGAGCGGGCTGTTCTGCCAGAATGCACGTTGCTGGTGGGTGAACATGACTCTGGATTTGTTCCCAGAAAAACCCTTTGTTGACAAACCCACCTCTCTGTCCTAGGGAGCTACAGCCTAGAAGGAGGAGATTCCATCGTGAGGCTCTGGCTGCTCTGGACCATGCAGGCTTCCAGGAAGGAATGGTGAAGGTAACGGCTTAAGGTTTTCAAGTGGAGTCTCAAAATGTTATCTAGTTGCCAAAGTTAGAATGTTTGTCACAAAATAGAGAATGCAAGCAGATACCCTTGTAAGAGGGCTCCACACACAGTCCTGCACTACAGATAGGAGCAGCTGTTGCAGCACGTCCAGTCCCAGGCTCTCTGAGGTAGAGAAGCAGAGCGGGTAACAGCTCAGGATTTCCGGGAGCCACAAAGGATTTGAAGCTTGGCTTTGTCTCTGTGCTTAGCTTCTCCACCCAGTGAAATGGGGCAATGACAGTGTTGGACAAGATAATACTCGTTAAGCACCAGGCCATGGCACAGAGTTCTCAACCGAGAGTAGTAGCTGTCCATAAAGCGGGTAGCTTGAAGGCTTGTATCGTGGAAAACTGCCTCCCTCGGCCCAGTCCCCCTGCCACTTTGACTGGGTGCCTGCAGTTGTCACTGCAGTTATACTGCGCTAACAATGTTGGCCTCAAGCCCCCGAGAGCTGCTGCTGTCCACTCTGTAATGCCCAGTCCTCATGGACGGCTGCTGGCCATGGTTGACGGCATGCGTAGCAGAGCCACACACAACTCCTGACACAGTGCCGGTGGCTTTCAGGAGCACCGCTTGCCTGCTGGCATCTCACTCTCTGGCTTCCCAGCTGGCTGGGCTCACTTGCTGGTTGCAGAACCATGGCCCCTAGGACAGCCACTTCTGCCTGGCCCAGTCTATGTGCCTTCCACACCCATCGGAGGCCTACTGCCTCTGTGATAGTCACTCTGCCCTGCAGCTGCACTGCCTTTCTGACAGAAGCAGAGCCATAGAGCAAGAGGGGTTGAGGGCGTCTGCCCTGGAGTCAGATTTGGGTTTGAATCCCCCCTGCCTTTGGGCTTTACCTCCTTTCAGAGTATGCATGTGTCTCCATTGCTGCCCACCCCTCTGGGTTTGTTTATGGCATGTGCCTGACATACCTCTGGGGCCACGTGTTTCCCACCCCATAGGACTAGGATTTTGGCCACTCTTGGGTTTTCTCTTGAAGTCACTCCAGCTGTGTCTGGAATAGCCTTTCCCATGAGTCCTGGGCCTTGGTTTCTCGAGGCTAGTGCAGGGGGACTGCACAGCATCTCTGTCTGGGTAATCCTGTGTGACTATGGCTGGGGGCACACGTATTGAATGTTCATCCCACCATCCCATCTGGTTGTGCGGAGGTTCTTCACAACCCTGCAAAGGGTGAAGTTCTTCCAGCTCTGCTGAGCCCTCTCATCCACCTTGCTCTCAGGATGGGACAGGCAGGCAAGGCAAGGAATCCAGGCTCTGAGGGCCCATTAGAGGCCCTTGAGATTCACAAAGGGATGGGATTGAGAGAGTCCAGGCTGTGAGCTTACCACTGCCACCTGGGGAGAAGTAGGGGTAGACTCAGTTCACAAGTCTAAGGGTCTTGGCTGTTACAAGACAGGTGGGGCTATGTGTCTGGGAAGCTTAAGTGATGCAGGGAAAATACCAGTGTGTGAACATCTTCTGCCAGGATTAGGCCCCCTACCTTGCCCTGTGTTGTTCCTGGGCCTTTGCTATTTCTCCGTATTCTATATGGCTTTTGAGAAATTGCCTGTCTGAAGTTGCTGCAGCCAGAGGCCACTTGATCCAAAAGACCAGGCCCTCAGGATCTTGACCTGAGAGCAATGGTGTGCTGACTATGCACAACGGGCTGCTTCCTCTCCTGAAGCAGAGGGGCCAGGGTAGGTGGCCCCTATGTTTCTCCTCGAGTGGGGAGGCTATGCCTCTGGAGGTCAGAGACTTTCAAGGTTCCCTGGAATATTTATGCATAGAGAGGGAACAGGGATCTGTCTGAACAGTGGAAGTAAGGTTCCATGTGTCTGATCAAGTTCTGGCTCTACCAAGTACAGTAGAACCTCCCCCATAGTAGACCAAACTTTCACATACCAGATGGACATGCACCACATGTACTCAATGGCAGTTCCTTATGTTGACCAGTTTGCCAAAGTCCCTTGAGTGCTCAACTTACAGAGGTTCTACTGTACAAGCTGTGTGGCAGATGAGTTACTAACGGTGATCTCCTCTTAGGGCTGCTGTGAGATAATGCAGAGAAAGGGTTTAGCACAATGCCTAAAGCCCAACAATGGTAGCTTGAAAAAAATAAACTCACTTTCCTTCTAAGCTCATAAATCTAAGGAAAGTTTAATCAAAGCCCCAAACTAACTATTCCCCGTGTACTGCCCTCTGCAGAGGGGTCACTCCCTAATGTCAAACAGAGCTCAGAGAGTGGGGGGTGTCTATAAATACTGTGACCAGACTGGCCCAGGACGCCTGGGAAGAGGGTTGCAGGGGCAGGGTTACACAGTGAGGTCTCTAGCCGGGCTGACGAGCACCACCTTACAGGCAGGCTGGTGGTCATTCTCCATCCAGCCTGCACCACCGGGCTACAGCTGAGAGAAAGTGATCCCATGGCACTTTAGCAACGTTTGCATTTTTATTATTTTAATTCCAACATGACTTTCATGCCGGAGACACTGGATGCCACAAACAAGCTGTTTTATTTCCCCTCCTAAAACCCACTGTGATTTACTGGCCGGCTCTGGTGTAATCCCATTTTTTACTCATGAAAGAGAGGGCAGCTGTTTACACAGCTCTGTGGGGTGAGGTCTGCCTGACAGATGTGCCTGGGTCGCCATGCACATGTGCTGCCTTCGGCATTTCACCCCCTTAAAAGCTTTCAATTGATTATTTTTTTAAACTTTTTCCTCCATGAAAAATGTAAATAAGTTTGTAATAACAGATGCTGTTTTAGAGGAATTACTTTTATGCTTCAATTAAAAATTTCCCAATAGTCATATGAAAGGGTGTGAAATTATTACCTCCAATAAAGTCTCCTATTGCTTCCCTCTTCGGAAGCACCTTTCATCACAGTAGATCAAAGTGCATCCGAAGTACTAATTAAGTGAGCCTCGGAGCCATCTGTGAGGAAAACGGCAATCCTTACAGCCTTGCTTGCTGATAAGGCGGGACAGAGAGGCTGCTTCATTTACCAAAGGTCACACAGCAGAGTGCCAAAGAATAGACCTTTTATAGGCAGGCAGGAGAAACTGGTACTATGGCTACTTAAACTCTGTCCAAAACCATTTGTGGAGAAAAAAAAAAAAATTCTTGAATCCACTTTAGGATTGGCCCTGGCATCTAAACATCTCCATAGCTCCAGGAAAAACTGAGCCTGCTGGGTGCTTGTTGAGCACCGGGTGAAGGCTGCTTGTCTTTGCAGGTCCTCTTAGAGCCAACTGATGTTCTATGTATGTTAGCTTACAACGTTCATTTAAATGGTATTAACTTTTAGAAGGGCATTCCACATATGCTCTTTGCAAGAGACTAGAATGAAGTCTACTAACTGAAAATGTCGATGACACTCTAAAACACCATGTACGTGATCAGAAGTCCGTACGTGGAAACATGGTAATTTTAGTAGGCCAAAGAAAATAGCCAGCTTGAACAGGACTGAGGGACCCCACTCACAGCACCCCTGGTCTAAGAGGCCCATGACTATCCAGACTGCCCTATGCCTACTGAGTAGGGAGGTCTTGCTGGGGAAATGCCCATTTCTTGATGGAGGTGGACAGTGACAGAGGTTACACAGGACAAAGTTCAGCCATAATCAGAGGTCTTTTCTCACAGTCAGGTCTTCTGTGGGTCCTGCCAGTCACACATGATTGCTTTGGGGTATGGTGGCAGTGCCTGTCTTTAAGTCCCTCTGCTAGGAACAATGTCAAGAGACATGCTAGGAAGCCACCATCACTTGAGGTGTGGGACCTTGGCAATGGTCAGAGGGCCCCTGGCAATTCAGGGGGCAGAATTACGAGGCCTAAGCTGACAATGAAAAAACCCATTCTATATCCTCATGAATTTGGAAGGGAAGTACTTTGGAGAGAACAGCTTGCTATAAATAAAAGGCATGGTTCTGGGCGGCACCTGTGGCTCAGTTGGTAAGGCGCTGGCCCCATATACCGAGGGTGGTGGGTTCAAACCCGGCCCCGGCCAAACTGCAACCAAAAAATAGCCAGGCGTTGTGGCGGGCACCTGTAGTCCCAGCTACTCGGGAGGCTGAGGCAAGAGAATCGCTTAAGCCCAGGAGTTGGAGGTTGCTGTGAGCTGTGTGAGGCCACGGCACTCTACCGAGGGCCATAAAGTGAGACTCTGTCTCTACAAAAAAAAAAAAAGGCATGGTTCTGACTGTTGTGGGGTCATGGGCCACGTGTGATGTTGTGCAGTCCTGCCTTCCTCGTGATGGACAGAGATCCCGGCAAGCTCACAAGTTGGGATGGGAAGCCCTAGGAGTGTCCACACCAAGCCACCTGCCCACAGAGAATCTCATGGTATAGCCCTTCTTGGGCCCCAGATGCTAACAGCTGCAGCCTCTGAAGGCCAGTTTGCCTTTGCTTCAGAATCTTCTAGAAGTCTCTGACTCTGTCCCTAGGGAGGAACCTGGTGATGAGCTGGGTGGGCAATGGAGCAGTGCCCAGAGTATTCTGCCTTCTAAAGGTTCCCTTAATTTCCAGAGCTTGCTGAGATACTCAAATGGTTAATGGCCAAGCCAAACTTGACTGCAGGCCTAATCCCCAAGACAGAGTACAGTGCTGCTCCAACGGGCAGGAAACTGCTGGGTTCTTACAGGAATTTGGAGGAGCCTGAGGCTGAGTCCTACCTGCACCATCAGCTGTTAGAGGACTCTACTCCTCCGGTGGCAGTCCTCTGGTGGATGTCAGTCTTAGGGGCAATTGTGCTGCTCCTGAAGACCTTGGTGCCTCTACCTGGAGGTATTTCAGGGATGGGAAGTAGGACAGGGCCCAACCCTGTCTCATTATCACACCAGTGGGGTCACCTAGGGCAGCGTGCAGGTTTTGGGGAGATGAAGGATGAGGTGAGGGGTGGATGGCTTTGCCGAAAGAATCCTGTGGTCTGGGGATAAAACTGTAACACAGGTACAGGCTTATTCTGGGGTGGCCATGTTCTTCATCGGTATCTTAGCATCCTCCCCATCTTCTCTACCCATCTAAGTCTTAATGTCCTTCAAAATGCATTGAGGCACCATCTGTGGCCCCAGGACATCACTTTCTGGGATGACATCTACTGTCACAACTGAGGTTTTGTTGCGGCCTTGAGCCTCACTGTCTCTTGCAGCGCCCCTCATCATTGTTTCATGTTTGTATTCTTCCTTATGGCTAAGGCCAGTGCTTGTAGGCAGCCATAGATAGCCTTGCAGCGTGAGCGCTCCACAATTATGGGCGGTGTACGTAAACACAGCCATGATGAACATGGTAATAAGTATGTGCCCTTACCTGCCACTGCCAATGGATGGAAATGCGATGGATTTCAGCTTCTTATCATCGGCCAGGGCCAAACAATTTTTCACTGTCTTTTCCAGAAGTTCCTCACACTTGTCCACACCCCAGACTGGACTATTACAGTGGATCACAAACTTGGCGGGCAGGCCGTGACCAGCACTGACAGCAGCTGGAGGGAACAAAACAGAACAGCTCCATTCCTCAGCAAAGCACATATCACAAGAGGCCAAACACAGACCTACTCTCTTGCTACAACATACCTTCCTGGGCCTGTGTCCAAGGAGAACACAGCTTCCTGCTGTGCTATGATTCAAATGTAACCTCATGTGAAAACTATTCCTTATCCAGGGGGACAACCAAGTCAAACGTCAATGGGTCACACCCAGAAACTTTAACCAGGACTGTAGTGAGCTTTCTGCCCTCAAGAAGCAGGCAAGGTGACCCCAGAGGCAGAACTTTACCCATATAATATGACTGAATGTGTCAGAATGTTTACAGCATCACAGTAATTGCCTTTTTTGGGTCTCCAACCCCCTTTCTTCAAGTGGATTTATGTGCAAGTAACAATGAAGGTATCTCTGACTCTCCCAGACACAATTTAGGACAAACCTATTAGGGAAAGCAACCCCTTTAAGTGAGCTCCTAAGCAGCCTGGCCAGCCATCTTCTCCCTACAAGGATGGTCTCAGTGTGTGGCTAACTGATACTGTTTACCATGGCAGGAATACTCTGGTTCTTTTGGGCAAAACTCTTCCCTTTTCCAGCTACATGTCTCCACAGATGATCTGCCTTTCCTTTTTCAAATATGACATCATGGCTCAGATTTGCCACATACCAGGGAATGGATGCACCTCCCCACATTTCCCAGAGCAGGTTCCAGAATCCCTGTCCGTAAGATGCTCTGCAGTGAAGAAGGTTCTGGACTGCGGGTTTGGTAGGTGCTGCATGCTGTACTTCTACATAGAAGCACACTCAAGTTGTCACACCACTGCTGCAGAAAGACACTCAAACCGTTTTGTTTGGCAGAGTATTTCTGAAATTCATTTTCTTAGGAACATCTGTCAGCACTGTCCCAGGGGTATGGGCTGTTAAGGTCGTGTCTCTAGTAGATATAAGAGGAGGAGCGATTCGTGGATAGTGTTTTGGATACGGTAGAAGCAGCTCTGACCCAAGAGTCACAGGATCTGAGCTGGGGCTCTGCTTAGTGACTGAGAACTCTAGGCTAAAGCACTGATGGATAGAAACCCGAGATTAGGGACCCTTTCATAGTTCATAAGCATGATGATTGGGTTTTCACGCTCATGTGTGAAACCTTGTTACGACATTGGCACATTGCCTGACATGGAAAAGAAACCTGGGATTGGGGAGTTGAATCCATTGGTTTGTCCATGAGAAGTCACTACTAAACTATGTGTGGAAAAAGACTGGAAAGAAATGTGTTAACAGTGATTATCTCTGGGCAGGAAAACAGGGGTATGTTTTACTCTATACTTTTAAATATTTTAGAACACTTTCTAAAATAGTTCTTAAGAATAGAACATGTTATTAAAACAAGCAAAAATGTTAAATCTAATGGCTTGCATCAGCCGTGGCTCAGGTTCCCCAGACAGAGTTTAGTGGGACCAGGCCACCTCCCATCTGGCTCTACGCTGAGGGTCACCAAGGGGCTAAGGCTGGGGCACTGCTGGGAAAGAACCCGTGGGCTGGTCAGACAGGCCTGGGGATAGGCCTGCTGTCTTGGCTGGGTAGTCAATGGCGGTATGTGCCCTTTCTGAACAATGTGGGAGAACGTACTAGTGCCCCGCCTGTCATGCCCTTACAGAAAAAACTGAAGTGGAGAACAGAGGTCAAAGACAGGTCAGCAAAGGGAATTGCTGGTAGGCTGAGGCTCATGTCTACCTACCACTAATCAATCAGTGGCAATTACTGATATCCACATGTAGTTAAGATTTTTAAAATCGAAACAGGATTTGAAAGACAGAATGGGGATCAGGGACCATGTAGAAGGAAGAGAAAACCAGAGCTCAAAGTGAGGGGGGCTGGGCTCCTCCTACTGCTCAGGCTCCCCAGCCCTCTGCCCCAGTAAGAAGTACCCTGACTCTAGATCTGAGCAATAATTCTCCTCACATCAGACTCCAAGTTGTAGTCTTTCCCTCAAACCAGGAAAGGTGTAATTAGCAAATGAGAAATGTATATTTTTGTTTCCCATTAAAAACGCAGATGGCTGAAGATTTTTAATTTGCATCGCTCACCAGCAGTTTTGCAGGTGGCTCAGTATCACTGTAATTCTCAGCTCTTAGATTTGTTAAACTCAGTTTATGTAATTCCTTAAAATCTGAGGTCTAAACATCAAAATAAAATCACAAAGGTGATTTTCATGACTCTCGAGCTCCCCTGACATGTGATAAAACCCTAAGTCATACTACAGGCGTCCCCTGTGCCTCCACCTTGGTGATGCGTATGCACTGCTCTCCACCTTTGAATTCTAAACTGTCCCATAAAACGGTTTCCCTAATCCTGCACATGCCACACCCCAATAAGCACAGTGGCTTCCCCACCTCACCTCCAGCTACTTCCAAGGGCCCATTCTTTTTCCGGAGTTCCAGAACAGCTTCCACAAACTCCTTGCCACCTTTCTTCTCCAGCGTGTTTCCTAGACAAGACAGGGAGCCGTCAGACTGCCGTCCTGCATCTCTAGCACACAGACACTTAGCACATCAGGTGATTACATACTTCAAATGATCCGACCAGCGAAATTTCCGTAAGGCTGCAAAACAGGAACTAGGCCCTGGCTGAGTCAGTAGAGTGAGATTTACAAGGGCCACCGTCCACCCCAGCACTGCTGCTTCACCTGCCTTCACTGCCCCTCCTTTGGCTCTGGCTCAGGGTGACCCCGGATGTGCCAGAGATGTGAAGAAGACAGGAAACACCTGTTCTTTGCAAACACAGCTGTCTTGCATGCTTTTTGTTGGCATGAGAAAGCAGCTGGTACTTGCTTCCAAGGCGAATTGCCTGCCCTGGGTTTTCTTCTCTGGGGAGAACCCCCAAATAAGGAGGTTTTAGAAGAAGCATACCATGCTCCCTCCTGCAGCCAGCTCTCCTCTTGGCAGCAGGCCCAGAAGAAAGTGTCTGTATTTGGCCCACTTTGGACCGGTACTATTACCATGCTTAGTTCCTATTTTGCAGCTTTGGCGTCATATGCCAATAGAAAAAAATGGCCTCAGACAGTTTTGTCTTAAGAATAGTAATGATTCAGAATCATTTTAGGTAAAGGAGGGCAACATCAGAAACAGAGCTTAAAGATTAACTTGTAGTCTATGAAAACTTGGGAAGAAGGATGTCTAACTGCCCAGGACCAGATCTTTAAAAAATCCAATGGCAGGCGGAAGCACTGTGTTTTCCCAAATTAGGGTACTTGCCAAGTGATCGATTCCTGCTATGCAAGCCAAGCTCCCAAACAAGATCACCAGCACTTATAAGGATTCTTGGTTAAATCTCATGTGGGATAGCAAGCAGCTATCAAAGTTAGTGATAATATAATCCTAACGTGGCCAGAATAGGGTCTGATTCTTCCTTAAGCTCTGATTCTTCAGTTTTGTACATTTTAAAGTACTTTTCCTCACAAGAAGATAAAATACTCCCCTTAAGATTCACCATTTGTCCTGGAAAATTCAAGGTGCACCCGGCACAATTCTGGTCAGGATAGTCAAGGTGTATCAGAATGTACTAGCCCAAATTCTCTTTGGATTCACCCTGTAATGACTAGG
This sequence comes from Nycticebus coucang, assembly GCF_027406575.1. NCBI lineage: Eukaryota > Metazoa > Chordata > Mammalia > Primates > Lorisidae > Nycticebus > Nycticebus coucang. The sequence goes on from NC_069796.1 coordinate 33,655,420, forward strand.
ACTGATTAAAACCTGCCTCAAAACCTGTTTTGCAGGGGTGAACTAACCCCAGGAAGTGTCAGGAAGGAAAAGTAAACAGCCTGGGCATTGTCCCAAATAAGACACAACCAGGGCTAAAGGCAGGGACTGGATCTGTAAACACCCACTTCAGGAAGGCCTGGGTACGTGAATCAGTGTGACAAGCAGCCTGTCCTGCAGGGGGATCCCGGGCTGTTTGCAAGCCAGGCTTTCAAAGTAATACAAACTTAGAATCCCTGAGGTGGGACCCTGTGTCACTCCACAAGCTCAGACTGCCCTCTGCCTTTTACCTGTCCTGAAAAGCAGCACAAACTATAAATGGCAGAGGATTCAGAGTGTCACTTTTAGCAACATTCACCTGTTGCCACTGCATGTTTCTGATAGAGATGGCAGCTGAGTGAACCAAGTACTAGAGGGAGCAGGCTCGGAGCCCAACTCCTCCACCAAAAAGTGGATATAAGCCAGGTGAGTGAGGCTACAATAGAGATTCACCTGAAATATCTATGCAGCTGAGAAAAAGCAATCTGGATTCTGAATCAGCTAGATTCTACACACTTCCACCCCTACAGCCCTGGTCTAGCCTTTCCTCTAAACCCATTCTCAAGTTTCAGGGACAGAAACAAACATGCCAGAGGCTGGACTAGTTATTCAAGTTCTCATTCTCTGTCAAATTAACTCCTTGATGAGAACTTAGAAATTTGGAAGGTAAAATAAAAATACTGTATTAATTAAGACTACAACTCCTTTCTAAAACATTAAATATTTAAGAAAATGGGCTGACTTATAATTAAAGGTGTTTTATCTTAGGAAGAGTGTTTAGTTTAAAATTTTTTACTTTTAATTAAATATTGCTTTAATTAGAAGTGAAACTTGCAAGTTAAAAATACACTTAATGCACTTCCCAAATGTAAAAACTGAACCCTCGATTGCAGGCAATCAACCCAGTCAGGACTTGACTCCTACACACACATATGTATGCACATGTTCATGTAGACACACGTGTACTTTTTAACAAGAAACAGGCCCATTTTCAACCATATTGTCAACACTCTTAATGTAAGACTCTTGCTTTTCAGGCTTAACTTCAGGGTTAATCATAAAGCAATTGGCTTATTTGCCCCCCAGCATAAACATGTGTTACTCCCATGAGAACAAGAACATTATTTCATGCTTAGAAAGCAGGCATAAGTATCAGTGTTCAAAACAGCCTAAGCGAAAATTTAGGCTTGGACAAATGTCAGGCTAAGCCTGTGGTCTATTTCACTGTTAGAAAGAACTTTTGATGGGTAAAAGTTAATCACTGGGGCTAGGCATTCCTGCACTCAGATTCCTTCTTCCAGCAGTCTCAGGACTCAGGAATTCACACCAAATATGAGAAATGGAGTGATTACTAGCTTCCTCTTTTCCCCTCTCACACATCAAAGTGGGAGCTGGAATCAATTGAGCCCATGTAGGAATCTGGTTTATCATTGTTTGCAATTGTAGAAGACATCTGGGGTCAGTACTGGTTTGGACTGGTCCGCTGGGCAGAAAAGCACTGAGGGGCTTCGGAAGACTGAGTTCTGGCCTGAAGTAGTCTCTGCTCCTTGGCCAGTTGGGGTATCTGGACCTGCTGAGATTTTTTCCCAGCTGTGATGGGGTAAGTGATGTGTGGTGTTGGCCAAGCTCTGGGGCCCGGGCTGCTTACCCAGCATGGAGGCTAATAACCCCTGCCATATAGGTTGTGACAAGCAGGGCAGAGGAAAAGCATTAGCACCACCATTATTCCAAGGGCAACAGTGCCATTCACCGTTCAGGCAGGACTGGGCTCTGCAGGCTACCCTCTGGTTGCAGCTCTGCCTCACAGCCTCCAGCTCTACCTCCTGGCACACATGTCTAATCCTGCTGAGCAGGGGAGCTTTCATGGGCTTAGGCAGGTGGGCCAACTTCCTTCTCTCCCCTGACCTGGGAGAGATACTTCTGCCCAGGAAGTTTCATAATTTTCATTTCACCAAATATCCTGAATGGCAGGATGGACCCAGGCCTTAGTAGTTACTCCCAGCTAAAAAAAAAGACAAGCCCTTAGCTCTTCGTTTATTTTTCTCTAAATAAGAATTTCCCTCCCAGCCAGTTTTCATTTGGTTAAAAAAGGAAGCATCTTTCTCTTAAGCTGCCTAACTTAGGAGCTCTTAAACTCCTCCAAATTCTTGTGAAAGGGGAGTTTATTTTAATTGCCTACAGCCTGACTTCATTTTGGCCCAGCAGACTTTGAGAACCCTGACTTTCCATCCAGCTTGTCTTTTCGTCCGTGTCTAAAATCCAAAATGCCCAGGAGAGTAATTAGTACCAATCACAGTGGCTAGGGAGGACTGAGCAGCAGTCTTTGTTGGTGATGCTAACCAGGTACAGACGGTGAGCTATTGCACATCCGGTGTCTAGGCCCCTTGTGAAAATCCTGATCCCCTCATCCTCCAAGATGAATTCGCCATGTGCTGCCTGGGAATGTAACCATCACATCTCCTATGAAAATGGCATATACACATGAGAGAGACCACACAGTAGGCACCAAACATGAGTCGGGCCTTACAAGATAAGGTGCTTTGCTCACATTTTATGTAACTATCATTTTATAGACAGGGAAACCAAGGCATTGAGGAGTTAAGTGACTTGCCAAGGACCCATAACCAGTAAATGGTAAGGCTAGAATTCAAATTCTCCTACCTAGCTCCAAAGCTCTTTCTTCTAAGAGGCATAGGGGCCTCCTCACTGGATAAGGAGGTGTACTCGGTGTACTCTTAAAGCAGAACATGTCTGACACCCATGCCGCAAAGCTACAGCCTCAGCCACTTAGCACGTCAGGGCTCAACCACCAGTGCCTTGGCAGCTGCCAAGGGAGAGCACGGTGCCTTTTGGGTCTAGGATAGCGTTACTCAAGAGTGGCCTAAGGACACCACATCAGAATGAGGTGATTTTCATGTACCTCAGTTTGAGAACCCTGAGTGTGGGAGAGCATCTGCAAAGGGTCCCCAAGTGTACCTGAGACTTTAAAGCCATTTTCAGGAACGAGTGTGCTTCTGACAGGAGACGGATGTGTATGTGGGGTGGGGGTGGGGGAGACCTATGCAAAGGCATTGTGTCTGTTCTTCAGAGGGCACAAAAGTGGTTTTGGGTGCCACTTGGCCCACCTGACTATCATCCCCGCAGCTGAAAAGCCCAGTTTTCAACGAAGCTGTGCCTCATGAAGCAAGTGAAGAAATGATGCTGCTGAACCAGTTTCCAAACCAGAAATGCCCATCTGTGAGCTGAATAGCACAACCTGCCTGACAGCTAGCTTTATTTCTTGGGTTTACAACCCAGGGACAGGAGACCTCGGGAAGGTCAGGACAGCTGGAAGTGTGAAATGAATGCAGCCCTGCATAGCTGTCAAAGGATCAAGCTGTCTGCGGCGGCCGACTGACCATGCACACACACACTCGGCAGCACCCAGCTAGGCATTACCTACTTCACCACCGATGTAGAAGTCAGTGTTTGTCGGGTGAACGACAGCATCACTGTCGATCGAGGCAATGTCAGCCTGTACAACTTGCAACTATAACAGGTAAACAAATGTATATCAACTGTGTTGGACCGAGACCCACGCACAGGCACATTTACTAATGCCCCAATGGCAGGGCTGGCCTACCTGGTCGATTCCAACATATGAGCCAAAGGGGTAACCAGTCCACGCAGTGTGCGCACATGTGGATGGGGGTGAGGACAGGAGGAGGAGGAGGAATATCAAATGTGACATGTTTAAATTAAACATTTGAATGACAAGTCCAAAAAAAGAAAAACACACATGAGATCATTTCCAAAGGTTAAAAGAAATAACAAAACGAATGCCCCGTTTCACTTTGCAAAAGCCTATAAAACTGGCATCCCACTGAGAAGGCTACTAAAACATGGCATCTGTTAAAAAAAAAAAAAAAGGTGGACGATCAGGCCAACCAAAACAACAAGTTTCTCCATTTTTTCTGCAGCAACTTGTAGACTTTGATTTTTATACTTGTGACATTCACTATTTTGTCTGCCTTCAAGAGATACCTCTTGAAAACCTGGAAAACAGTATATAGATATATGCAGAGGATTGCTTTTGTTATTCCCATTAATGTGTGGAAATATCTTTCCAGTCCTATTTCTTACTCTAGTCAATCTTAAATTTTTATGTTATTTTAATACAAAATGTACTTTGGATAGCATCTTTATTTTTTCTAGCTTTAGCCTTTTTTTAAAAAAGAGTATCTATACAAGGCAGTTGACATGCTCAGGTGGGACATTCTTGAGTCCCAGTCCCCTTGTCTTCAGCCCACTGTTGTGTCAGTTTGTGTGGGACAGGCCTGGGCTCTGGAATGAGCATCTCTGATGATAAATCTGCCATCTTTGAAAATCAGCAGAAGTTGGGCACTAAAGGCACACAAAGTATGCTGTGGTCAGGGTTAGGGAAAAGGCTGCTTTTAAGGGTACCCCTGCATAGCCTATTTCCCCTGGCAAGGCTCTACACCTAAGAGAACAGGAGCCTTTATCATGCCCTGAGGTGACAGTTCCTCATAGGCAAAGATAAAGCCAGAGAGGTTGGACCCTTGAGAGGTACCTCTCAGCTTGTCCTGAACCATCCTACCCTCCTGAGCAGGCAGACACTATGGCTCTGGAGTAGAACTTGAGTAGAAAGTGATACTGCCCTTCTGTTTAATATTATCCGTTAGCCAAATAATTCATGAAGGTGACCATATACTGTTTTCAGTTCTAGAAAAAGTTGAAGCAGGGACAGTAGAGGTAAATTTGAGGACATCAAAATGCCTGTGCAATAAAGACAACTTAACGGTGTACTGAGGTGGCTCGTTTTCCTTTTTATGCTTTGAGTGTCATTTCTAATTAAGGCTTAAATGGAGAAACTATCATTTTGTAGTTACCTGAGATTTTTCCGTTCTAAAAAATAACAAAAACAAAAACCAAACACGTGTTTAAAAATCCCCCCCAAGTAACCAGCAGTCAGTCTGATCATTATGGAAGAGAATTTAGATGGCAATATATTTGTAATCGAGGAGAAGATGTAGCCAATCACACTTAATGAAGCTTACAAGGCCATTGCCATACCGAACGGCTTAGGGTAAATAGATACACAATGCTACACTCAATCTTAGTTTTGGGAATTTGGTTTGCCCATTCTAAAGTTTAAGAGGAAAAGCCTAAATTCTGGGTTCCATAATTTTTCATCTGACAGCTGGTGATGCCGAACCCCATCCCCAATTACCTAGGTCATCTTTAAGGTCAATGTCAGCATTGGTAGGATTGATTATGGCCTCCACCTCAAAGCCGGCTAAATTACTGATTTCACTGTGAATAAGGTTCAGCTGAAAAGAAAAGCATGGGGTGGGAAATAACAGGAGAGCCGGGAAATCTCAGAGAAAGGAGCCTTGGGATACAGGTGAAGGGCAGTGGACACTCCCAAGTGCACTGGGCACAAAGAGAGATGGGGAGTTGCTGGCTCTAATGCACCCACTTCAAACCTAAGTCTCACTGCTGCCCAGGGTGCCAGAAGGAAGCAAACCAGGCTCACTGTACAGAACCAGTGGACGGTGCGTGGGGCAAAAAGGGATCACAGCCATAGTGCACTGGGGGGTATCAGCTTTCCTTTAGGAAAAGGAAACTGTGATCTGAGGCCAGAGTGAAGCAGCTGTCAGGACCCAGAGTCAGAGTACTCATTGCTGTGGATGGGGAGTTTGCATGTGACTGTCCTTATCCCTGAGTGTTAGGGTGATAGAAGAGTCCTACCTGACTTGGGTAAACCCCTAAGGTAGCTCTGCTACTGTCCTCCAAGTGACTATAGGTATTTAAGGCTGTCTTTATCATCATGACTTCCGGCTGGATCCCCTGCCCTGCTCAGGGGTTTCTAGGAGCAAGAACAGTCTAAATTACATGTCCATTAATCATGTAATGAAGTTCTAGTGAAACCCAGGGAAATTAAAACAGTTCTCCAGCAAGACAATGTGTCTTTTAAACAGTTTCACATTGTTGGCCAGAGATCCAACAGGTGACTTATCTAGAATTTTCGCTGAGTTTTATGTCTACCCACCAACTTGGTCTTTCTGAAAAGCCACGAATGTCCTCCTTCCACACTGTTATTCTGTTGCCATGGCAACCCTGAGCATCTGAGTATGAGAGGAATCCTGAATTCTAGATTCTGCTGTCAGAAGGGCAAAATTACCTGCCCTGGGACTGCTGTTTTGGATCCTACTCTCCCCCTCCTTTTTCTCCATGTACCAGTGCCTGCAGTAAAGCTTGTTCTCACATGCATGCAGTGTTCACTCATAAGAAGGTGCTCATTTTTCAGTGACATGAATTCTTAACAGTGGCAGCAAAATGCAATGCCTAAGTAGCCCCCAGAGGAGCTGGTGCCCAAGGCCTGATCTAGGCCAGGTGAGTGGCTGTTGCCCGTAGGGCCCAGCAAGGCAAAAGCCTTTTTCTAGGAATTCATTCAGGATAGGGCTGTGCTCAGACACTTGGCAGGGAAGCGCCTGGCAACTGAGGCCTAAGTCACTGAATTTCTGGGGCCTAAAATCGTGATGCAAACAAAACCAAACAAAAAACCTGACACTCTAAAGTGTCAGAAAGATAAACTCATTTCTGATTCCCAGCAGCTGGCAGATTCTCAAAAAAAGAACCTGCTTAGCCTAATTGGCATATATAAGAATCCTTTTATTTTTTATTTATTTATTTTTTTTTTGCAGTTTATGGCCGGGGCTGGGTTTGAACCCGCCACCCCCTACTCTTTGAGCCATAGGCGCCACCCTGAACCCTTTTATGTTTAAGCCACAAAATAGCTTTGCTGCTATAAAATATGTACAAATGTATATTTTTAAAGAGTCTTCTAGACTAGGGATATATTGGTGGGTGTAATAGGGAAGGAAGAAGACAAATTACTTCAGGCACTTTGGAAAGACAAATGGGTAAGCCACTTGGCTTAGGAAGGCTGGGCCAGTAGGCAGAAGCCAACAGTGAGGTGACCATGAATAAGATGACACAGGCCTGCCTGTGAGCATGGCATTCAAATGCACATGTCTGGAAAGGATCCTGCTGCCCAGTCAGTCATGCGAATAGGCATGGGCGGGCCAAGACAGATGCCCAGGCCAAGGCGGTCCCAGGGTCCCTTCCCATCAGCCAGGATCAAATCCAACTGAGTTGCTCAACCAAAGGGCACATGACCAACATCTGAGGCACATGGAGGGAGGTGGTACTTGCAGGCTGGGAAACCAGATTTCAGGGAAACTGAAAATTCCCAAGATTAATGTGATTTGCCAGGAGAGATGAGGATTGTTGACAGTTTCAGAATTTGAATAAGGTGATTATTTTTTTGTCTCATAATTGGGAAAGATAAAAAACTAAGTTTTATACCATAGCACAGGGAACTTAAAGCTGCTATGAAGCTCATCACTGGAGAAAGTGACCACAGGTACTGCTGTTAAAAAGCAGGTGGGAGGGGTCCCTCTTAGCCATGGAGTTGGGAGAAAGAGACTTGGCCATGTGACCTTCCAAGATTCCTTCCACTGCTGGGATCTGATGCTCCTAATCTCGGCTGGCTCTGGAGGAGTTAATCTCATATCCACCGTACCCAAGTCTCCCCTATCGTGGTTATATCCACATAAACTCGGTGCTCTGCTCATGGTGTGGGCTTATTAGAGGATGAACCCCTTGGGAGGCACTGCCGCCTAAGCGCTACACAATGCTTAAGACAGTGCCAGGGTTTCTGAGGGCACTTCAAGTTGCAACTGAACGTCATACATCCTCAGACAAAACTGAGATGACGAACCTCCCCACTTCTCTTAAGGCAAAGTTAATGGAAATGCCAAAGCTCAGGAACTGGCCTGGGTTGGCTCTGAGTGAGCCTGACCTCGCTGGATGAGAGGCTGACACCCGCCACTTGGGACAGGGCAGGAGGCAGTCTGTTGATGATAGGGAAGAAGCTGGAGGCATGGAGCTTCTAAACTGATGTGCAGATTACCCAACCTACGTGGTTATAGGAAATATATTTTTTAATATAATGATTAGAAATTTACTTTGGGGTAACAAAAGTGATTTGTTAAAAATAGCAATTGATAGGTTGAATCTAGCCTGTAACTATCAAATTTTGGTTTCTTATTCTCTTTTAGTGAACAAGGAAGGAAGTTTGGCTGGTCTCATTTCCTTGTGGGGCCATGCAAAATGCAATTATTCTCCTGTCCATGAAGTCTATTTCAACTAAGGGGGATGGGCAGGGCATTGTCTCCCATTGGACCCCTTTCCAAACATGTCATGAGAACCATGTCTCCCCAGGGCCTGGTCCTGCCCTTGTGTCATGGTGTGAGCTCATTAGAGGATAACCTTGAAGGCAGAGAGGTGCTGCCCCCTGCCCCTCCACCCTGGCCTGGGTTTCTCCAGAGGCCTTAGGCCTGGCACTGGCGCCTAGTGGGTGTCTGGCTAGAAAGGGCTCCTTAGTGGTAAGGGCACGTGTGGGCACTGCTAGAGGCCCAGGAGCTGAGCCACTCTTCACTGCTTCAGCAGTTTCCTATACTCTCTCGCCAGCTATGAGCCATAATGGTGGAAAGGAGTGAATGCTCTTTCTCCCCTATTGCTATCCCAAGAGTTCTCTTTCCTTACAGTTTTCCTGCCCCCAGAAGGGTGTATTGATTAGAGAAAGAAAATTCATGGTACCTCATATGCTTGCCTTGAATGTCTTTGAATTCTGAGGTCACAATCCTGATTACTAGGGAGGTACAGAGACCCACTCATACCCTCCAAAGACTGCTCTCCCTAATGTTTCATGTAATCTCGACTCTACCAAGGAAACCTAAATCATCTGCTGCCATTGACACAGACTTATACACATTAGAAATGTTTTTTGGAATGTTTTTTTTTTGGAAAAGAAAATCATCAGTTTTTAAAACCCTTGGAAAGAGGCTGCAAATCTTGGTTGAACTACAAAGCAAAAACATTTAGTTGATTCAGATTTACAGCACTGTTGTTTTTAAAACAATTCAACAATGTGTGTGAACATTAGGTAAAATCATAGAGTAATGAGTGGTTACTTGTGAGAATTCAGTATGTGAAATACATCATTAACAACAACAATTAGATCCCAGGGTCCTAAGCCCTGGGCCGTTTCCTCCTGTGAGTAGCTTAGCAACCAGGCCTTACTGGGCTATAGCAAGCACAATATCACCTTTCTCTACCCCAGCTTGCTTGCAATATTTAAGCATTGCTTTCACTGCCACAGATGGAAAAACAAGATTCACAGCACACAGAGTACACAGAGTCATCATTCTAAAGTACCCCTTTTGAAATATTCCCTAAACTCCGATTTTTAATGTGCTTTGTATAAAAACTTGTATGTATCAGTTTTATGACTATGGGCCTTTCTGTACTATATGGCATGATTTTCACCTGACAGTAACAGCCAATAAAGGGCCAGAAAGCAGTGCTCCAAAATAATGCCCTAAAATACACACAAATGCTCACTTCATCTCATGCTGCAAGGGTGTGGGGTTTTGGAAAAAACAGCTGGCATCCTAGTTCTAACAGTGGTGCCCAGGCTGACTTGAGATGGTGCTTTATTCATTGAAGCCACATTTGGGAAGATGAAGCTTACTTTACTAAAATGCATCTGTTGTGCTAGGTTTGGGGTCACCTCGTCCTGGGCATGTAAACCTTGGCAATAAAGGTGCAAGCATGTTAACAGGAAGGGCAGCCTCACAGGGGCTTGGTGTTTTGTTTTCAGCACTCAAGGACTGACATGTGTGCTACAGGGAAAGAAGGCTAGTGGTCCTTCGGGGTCTGAATTCAGTACCCCCTTTTACGGCTACCATTTTGTACTGCCTTCCAGCTCAACCAATCCTCTAGATTCTCCCTCCAAAAGTCAAGGTATTGAATAGGCACAGTTTGATGTCAGCTCACTGCTTTTATTCTCTTTCATTTCTTAAGCATTAGATGCTATGTCTGTAAATTATAGAGTAATAGGTTTTTTGGACCCTCCTCTCCAAACCCTGAGTGGGGAATAGTCGGGATAAGTTAGGTTTGTACTTTTTGTTCTTATGACAGCTTGACCAGGTGTACCCCAAAACAATCACTGAGAACTGATATGTGTCCAGCTCTTCATAAGAGCCAACAAAGTGTCTGCACCCTTCGCCCACCTCCCTTCCAGGGCTCACATGCACAGAGCCCAGAGAGGGTCTGGTCCAGTTTCTTTCTGAAGAACGCAGCAACAGATGTGAACATTTGCACAATCACATTTGCTGCTACTCTGGAAATATTTTAGTTCATCTGGCAAGGGGGGCAGCAGTGTGAGGAGTTCTGATTTGAGGCTGGGCAGCAGGAGGCAACAGAGAAGAAAAGGCCAAGGGCAGCTTGGGGAAGAGTGCGAGAAGAGACTGAATGTTCTACGTACACAACGGGCCTCCACGTCCTGGCTAATGATCTACAGTAGGGATCTAGAACACACTGGGCCTAGTCCCAAGTAGCAGGGGTTTTCACACTTTAGTTCAAACTGAAGCAATTTGGATGACAGTTCACATTAACTTTTAATATATTGCCCAAAGGCAAGACATGATTGCAAGAGGGACTTTACCTAACAATGGCAATCAGTGTAACCTGGCTTATTATACCCTCAATGAATCCCCAACAACAACAACAACAAAAAATATATATATATATTGCCCAAAGGACATGTTGAAGGGTATGAAAGTAGACCCAGGTGGTTGCCTTCACTGCTAAGTTGAAATAAACAAAAAATATTTTAAGCAACAACTTTCAAAGCCCCAGACCTTAAGATGACAACTAGTGCTGCTTATTTTTTTCTTTTGAAAAAATGCATACAAAATACAGATAATGGTTAAAAATGTAAACAGGAATGATTATATTCTGGAACACAGAGTCAGTCCACCACAGGAATTGCATCATGAGAGACTGAGTGCAATTAGTGACAGGAAGAGGGGAAGGAGGAGGAGAACTTGCCACTCCGTGAGCGAGAGCACTGCGTTGCTGTGATGCCAGAGAAACTGACGGTGAGGGTTTAAAAATGATGCAGCTTCAGAACCAAGTTGTTACCACGTTCAAACTAAATGCAAATTACGTGGAAGGTCAAATTCATTCCTTTAATTTTTTAAAACTTAAGCAGAGTTTAATTCCCTCTCTTCCCACCCCTTTTTTGGTGTTAATAGAGAAATATTGATTCTCATTCTCAAGTCTTAAAAGCCTTTGCATCATTTTTATTGTTGATAAAAGTGAATTATCTTTTTACAAAACCGTGGTATCTTGGCAAAGTTGCATCACTGGGACAGCTGAAAATATATTGCCCACGGTTAAAACAAACAATTGGCTTGAAGAGTCTTCTGGTGGTTCAGCGAAGAAACCCCTGTACACCCACCAGAATGCCTGAAACAGTCCCGTGAATCCCTGGATAGGATCTGGGGCTCTACCCTCAGTGCCCATCAGAACAAGCAGGCCGTTTGCTAGACCGTTCACTTTCCACACCAGGGTTTTGACTTCTGCCTAGTTTCTGGCCCGTGCTGATGACCAGCTTATCTCACAGGAGTGGCTCCTTCTCCAGGCTGACTCCAAGGGTCCTGATCCCCCTACCCAGGAGTCTCTTTGCCCTCTTCCTTACCACATTCTCCCCCAGTTCTCTACCCGCCAGAGTCCCCCCTCAGCTAAGCCCTCCCGAAAGCCACTCCAAGCCCCCTGCCCTCTCTCTCTACGCACTGGGAGTGGCCCTGAGAATCCCCAGGCCTTCCAGTGGAGGCGTGCTGTCCCAGGGCCCTGAAGTAGACCGAAGCTGCGCATCCACCTACCTTTTGGCCGAGGAAGAGGCTCTTAGTGGAAAGCACGGTGAAGCCATCGGCCGGCGTGCCCTCGGTTGTGCTGTCGGCGCTGGCTGCCTTGCTGGCTTCGCCCTGCTTCTTCTTGCACAGACAGAAGGGTCAGAGTGGGGCTGCACAGCCGGGCAGAAAGCAAATCTAGGCTTTCTAACTGGAGGCCATGCACATAATACTCAAGATAAATGGGAAATTAAAACAGCCAACTCTTAGCATTTCTCAACATGGGGACTGATTTTGAGGTATAAGAGTTCTGTGAGGTATGTAAAATTAAACACTTTCATCACCTTATAATCTAAAAGAAAAGCTACTAAGGTAAAACTTCACTTTATAGTGATTGTTTAGAACAGAATCATTTTCATAAATTCAGACCAAGTAAATGGCTCTTAATTAACGACCTTCAAGTGTCTTTCCTTTCTAGATGTCTTGCACACCGTTCAAGCTTAAGAAGAAACTGTTCTAGGTCACAAGTTCTCGAAAAAGACGACCAAGGACCATACCCTCCAATGTTCTCCCTCCGCCCCCCCCCCCCGAAGGTGGGCCTCACATCTACACTCCTTCATTCAAACCAGCCCTAGAGAAGGATGCATGTGGGGCTGTTGTAAACCCACTGGTCCCCTAGAGTCCCCACAGTGGCATGGGTCTCAGCCTGCTCTTAGACCTCTTCCCCAGCATGATTCAGGCTGACATATGTGGACCCTGTGGAGTTCCCAAGGGTCTTCTAAGAGGCACGTGCATCAAGAGTTTTAAATAAACAAATTTCTAGATCTTCAACTTTCTAGTATACTTTTTTCTACAACCTCTGCCCTGAGTGGAATCTAAAGTCTATGGTCAAGGTTCCACCCTGGAGTTCCTTTCATAACTGTGCTTCTCCCACTCCCTGGAGTGAATATTAGTATGGTACACTACCATGGGAGTAGAGATGCATACTTTTTGTATATTTCTGTTAAAGACAAAGCCTGTATTAGAAATGGATATTTTGGGGGCAGCACCTGTGGCATAGTGGGTAGGGTGCTGAACCCGTATACCGAGGGTGACGGTTGCAACAGAAAACAGCTGGGCGCCTGTAGTCTCAGCTACTTGGGAGGCTGAGGCAAAAGAATCGCTTAAGCCCAGGAGTTGGAGGGTGCTGTGACGCCATGGCACTCTACCAAGCACGATAAAGTGAAACTCTGTCTCAAAAAAAAGAGGGGATATTTTGTCTAATTTGGGGATTTTCTACTTTCAGATATATTACAGAATGAGGACAGTGGGAACAATGGCAAATTTATTTAGACACTTCACCTTTCCTTTTCCCCAAATTATTATCAAAATATATATCACTCCTGAGGGAGGGCCCAGTGGGAGGAAATTAAGAAAAAAGGAGTGAGAAACAGTACAAAGGGGTGGGCCTTCATGAAGGAGACTATAAACAGTTAACTCAGAAGGGCAAGGCCTGTGCCTTATTCATTCACCTGTTAAAGACTCAAATTCATTAACATATTAACATACTTATTTACATTAAAAAATAAGCTCTAATTTTGCTGACTACTTTAACAATGAGGACTGCTTTGGCAATTAGGTAGTATGGCTGACATTTGCCATAAATTAAATGTGCTAAATCTAAAGCTCTAAGGTTTTGATATAACTGAAAAGACAAAGAACATTTCATCAAAAAACAGTACTGCTGAAGATACTTTAAAGTTACCAGTATTTTGATTTTCTAATACTTTGAGTAGGTCAGCAAATGAGAAACAGGCATAATCAACAATTACATAGTAAATCTTAGTAAAGCCTTTTTTGATATACTTTCCAGGACCAAGAAAGGGAAAGGCTGGGTAACAAGGCCTTCCACAAATCAGATGTTTTAAATTCTGTGCTTTCATTGGGACAGGGCTCTTTGTACTCTCAATGATTCCCCAACAATGGAAAAAAAGAAAAAAAATTCTGTGTTTTCAACAAAACTGAAGAAATACCTAATTAAATTAATAGCTGATAGATCACTTAAAAGCAGACTGATATAGTTTAGCTAATACTAATGAACCGGGTTGGTGTTTCAATTGTGGCCCCGTGCACCAATGTCACCTGAGATGTTAACAACAGGGAGACTGGGTGAGTTGTACTCAAGAACTCTCTGTACTACCTCTGTAACCATTCTCTACACCCAGAACTAAAGCAAAATGTTTATTAAAACACAGTGATGAGAGATTGCTCCATGACTGTTGACACACATCACAAAGGGTTCAGAGGACTGAAGGGTGCTGCTGAAACAAAACCCTTTCTATTCCCATTTAATTATTTTAGCAAAAAAGACTCTCAAAGGACTTATATCAGCAAGTACATAAAAACAAGATGCTGAACCCTGTTCTCATTTTAACAAATAACACTCATCTTAGGATATGTGAACTGGAGAGGGAAAAAAAAATCTATTTCCACCCATTTCATTATAAGATGCTTTTCCAATAAAAGTTCACTTTTCCTTAATAGTTGTGAAAATTTATAATGCATTGTCAGTTTGATCAATTGTGTATTATTAATAAATGTGATATCTAATCTTATAAATCTGTATCATTTAGTGCTTTTATAAGGGTCACAAGTTTTTCAAAATTTATATGCATTATTTTTGTTGCAGAAATCAACAAAATATAAGCATAAATGTGTCCCATTGGGATGAAAGTTGTGGAACAAATGAAAGGGAAATAAGGGGAAAGGAAATAATGAAAATTTTCTAAATTAAAAAAGCTATTTTATTTTTTAAATGGATGATGGTGTATCAAATCATCACAGTATTTAGACTGCACTGATTACACTTATGTGAAGAAATAATTTTTAAATGTCAGTATTTATAGTATACTAAAAGGGATGCCCTCTGCAGCTATTTAAATTTAAAATGAATAGTTTAGCTATCACGATTTTAAATGTGTACGATACAGAGATTTTACAAATTCTTTTTAGGAGGTATCCACCCAGAAAGTTTCAAAATCACTGCCATATACTCCCCAGTGCAACACCATGCATACAGGTGGTACATAGTAAATTCTTGGGAATGGGATAAAGGTTCTCATACTGAGGGAAAATAGGTAAGCATTTAGCACTTCCTGCAGGGAAACCTGTATTTTGAGAGCTGATGGAGTCCTAGTTGACAGGATTTCAGGCACCTGGGAGTTGGTGCTGGTTTTACTGGGAAGAGGGAGACACTTAAGCTTCCCTGTGCCCCTGATATAAGTCAGCAGTCACCTACACAGCCAGGTTCTAAGGCTTCACCTGTGACAATACTGGTGATTTTCAGCAATGACTCATTAAGGTTGCAGCCCCCCTCCCAACTCTTCCTGCAATGGTCAGCTGTACAGCCCCCCATCAGAAGAGGAGCTTCCACCAAGGGAAGCAGTTCATGGTCACAGGGCATAAAAGTAGGACTACATTTGAACTCTGAAATTCTGTATTTGAGTATCTGTATTTTGAGCGCTGCTACCCTGTTTTCCCGAAAATAAGACATCCTCCGAAAATAAGACCTACTTACAGGATAGATAAGACATCCCCTGAAAATAAGACCTAGCGCATCTTTGGGAGCACACCTTAAAATAAGACACTGTCTTATTTTTGGGGAAACAGGGTAGCTGTATAACCTTGGGAAAATTGCTCACCTTCCCCAAGCCTTATTCATAAAATGAGACTAAGGTTACAGAACTCATTAAACACATTGCTGTAGAGAGAAGGCAGCAGAGGGCTGTACAGAGACAAGCTGTTCTTTCCTGGTTCTCTGCAGCTCATCTGCTTGGCAGGGAACTTCTGCCTCTTCTCTTCGAGATACCCAGCTCATGGGACAACAAGGGTGCTTAAGGTCAGCACAGTTGTCTTGTAAGATGTTACTGCATTCAGATCATAAATGTGCCTAAAATTTTTCATAAAGCCTGCTGTCTGAAATTACGTCCCTCTTTTAACATTTTGGTATCAAAATACCCTTTCTTTTATGAACTAGTAATCTTAGGTGGTAAAATCTTTTCATATTCCAGCTTGGGAAAAAAATGTTGGCAAGCAACTCCTATTTGTCAATCTCCAAAATGATTGAGCATTCAGAATTTTATATTTTTCTACAAACCCAAAGGTTCCCTTTTGATGGACAGGCACCCAGCTCTGTTATGAGCAGTAGAAAACCGATGGCTGAAATGCCTAAAATAGTGTTAAAAGGCCAGAAAAATTCTGTAAGGATGTCAGCTTCTTAAAAAACCAATTCCTTTCTTTAGTACCCTGTACCAAACATTAATCACTGAATTTTCGTGAACTTTGAGTGTAAATATTTACTTCTAGTGAAAGAAAGAGGCACTCTACTGGAATCATCTTGGGCTTTGACCAGGAGGAGTAAGCCCACCTTCATGATCTAGGATGGTAGTTTTCACATGGGGATGGAGATTTGGTACCAGTGTAGGTTTATGTTTCAAAATCCTAGGTGAGATAATACTTTATCCAAATTTTTGGCAAAAACTGTCTTAGAGATCCCTGAAAGATTATCCTGTGACACTAGTAAACGCTCTGATGGAGGTCTTAACCTACTAAAATTAGGCATAAATAATTTCCTTAATCTTAGGTATTTCATTTTATGCACTTGAAAACTTATCTTGAGAAGAGCCCCCAGCCTTTTCCCCTGCCAAAGGTGTCCATCTTATGAAAACATGAGGGACCTCACAGGCAAGTCCTATCAAGTTCTCCTGGGAGGAGCCCAGCGGTCCAACCTCCAGGCCTGCTTACTATTCCTCTGCCAGCAGCTCTCTGCTCTCACTCCCTTGAATGAGTAACTATCTTACTCTATCAGGCCTCTGCTCAAGTGCCACCTTAGGACCTAAACACCTCTGACGTCACACCCCTTTATTTCTGCCACATCCCTGACTGCCTCCCACCTTCTATAATAAACTGCACCCTTCCCTGAGCATCTGGGATGGCAGGGACTTTGTGTGTTCACTGATGTTATCTCCACTACTGAGGACGTAACTAGCATACTTAATATAATACTGTGAATTCACTGAATTAATATTCATCCTTTAACTCAGAAATAAATCTTAAAAGGATGAGGCTGTTTTTGAAATTTCTTAATGGGGTTAAAATGCTTTATGAGTAACAGCCATAGAAATTAAAAATATACTCAACACTTTGCCACAGCAAGTTCACTTTGAAGACTTTATCCGATAGATTTACTTGCACCTGAGCACAGAGATTCACATACAATGGCAGCCACTGTGGCACTGTCAGAATGAATGTTAGAACAATCCCCAAGTCCCTTGCTCCACAGGTTCTGCGTATAAGCCTCTGTAGTCATCCCATGCAACATGAAAGCAGCTGCTGAGAGGATGACAGCAACAGCCAGCGTGGACACTCGCTCGGAATTCTGCAGAGCTGCACAACACCTTGCATATCTTTGTTTTACAAATGAGGAAGCTGAGCACAGGGAACAAACTTGCCACAGTCATGCAGCTAGAAATGGCTGAACTGAGATACAAAGCCCACTGGCTAACACCAGAGCTTGCACTCTTTACTACACCACACTGACAAAAAGTGGGTCACGTGATTTGTATTAAAAAGAAAAATCCAGGTAGGATAGGGAGGGATTTACGTCTTTGTATGCTTATTATGCACAGACTTTCTGAAAGAGACTTAAAAGCTCATTACGGAGACTGCCCTGGGGAAGAGAAGTGGGGGACTGTGATGGGAGCAAGATTTCTTTGCTACATCCTCTTTCATACTGTCCAAATTCTTACACATAGCACCTACTTGAAGAGAGTAGGACTGGAATAGACTATCTTTTTATGGGGTGGGGGTAAACCAAGACGCAGAGAGGGAAAGACTTACCTGAGGCCACCCAAGTAGGAAGGAGGGGCCCTGGGACACAGCCAGGGCTCTGATTCCCAGCCCCTAGGGTGGGGAGGGCAGTGTTGCATTCTCTAACCATTTCCACTATAGTTGACTCAGCTGTCACAACTGGAGATTTTCAAAACTTGCAAATTACGTAGCATTGGGGGGGAAAATTATGATTTGGACTTCAAGTATTGACACTTGAAAAATACCAACTCCCTTTCACTACAAGCGCTGTAGCATGTTGCTAAGGCTTTCTCTGCAAGTCCCTGGAAAGGTTATTTTCAGAATGTTCCACTGAAATCTGGAGATGCAGGGTTCTCTGCTGTTTCTGGGAGCTGACACCACAATTTACATTAAACAAATGTTTTGAAAATTAGCTGTTCACGGTTCCAATTTCAGCTTCCCCCAGGGTTTAATGTTAGCCAAATACTGGTACAGTAAGCAGACAATGTGTTTTATTGTGTGGAAGAAAAACAGACCACCATAACAGACTTCCTGCATTTGTAATCAAGGGAGTACTGAGTGGTCGGTGATTATTGGCACATGGTTATTAGAAACACTGCGTTCCAAATATAGCTACTAGGAACTGAAGACACACACATACACACCCTATATTTCAACTCCAAAAAGAAAGAGAAAGAATTCCTAGTGTTTGGTAAATTGGAAAGTTTAGAAAGTCACAGGGCACAAACTATGAGGGAAGACTAGGGTAACAAGGTTCAGCCCACATTTGCCTGCAGACACTGATATCTGAGAGACTGCTCAAGTATCAACAGCATGTGCTTAAGAGAGGTGATGGCTTGGGACGTAGCCAGAGCTGGGGCTATGCCTTGGACATGGTCCGGCCCCTGCTGGTTCCCAGCATGAAGTGCCACAGGCCCTGCTCTCTGGGCAGCCAGGTCCCTGGGGCCCATT
Organism: Nycticebus coucang; assembly: GCF_027406575.1. Lineage (NCBI taxonomy): Eukaryota > Metazoa > Chordata > Mammalia > Primates > Lorisidae > Nycticebus > Nycticebus coucang. Next base: position 33,674,040 of record NC_069796.1, read on the forward strand.
TTTAAGAGAAGCCAAATCTGGCATCCTTGGTACCTTTTTAACATTTAAAAAGGGTTGCACAGGTACTATATCTTCTGCCTTCCTGACATGTTCCTCCTCCCAACTGCAAATGTTGAAAGGGAAAAAAGAAACAATTTAATCTGCTAATTTTATAGTTAACAGGAATGAGTAAGGAAACATTCTGTAAAATCCCTGCCCGGCCTCAAGCCTCCTCTAGGACTTGTGAGCTAGGTGGAATGCAAATGTCTCACAAGGCATTTCCAAGGACATATTATTGAGGGTCTTAGAAAATAGGTCACTTTCTGCCAGAGGTGACTTCCTCCCACTCTGGCTGGAGGCTAGACAGAGGACTTCTTGAGCAACTCAGGCCAGGGCAGCTTCAAGATACTATTTTAATAAAGACCAAGCTTTGACTGCACTGTTCTATGTTTGTTGGCCCTGGAGGCGTGACAACAGCTGACAGGCCAGGGCCCAGTGAGGACAGAATGAAAAATACGTGTTCCAGGTGCCTTGTAGTCTGCGGTTGATGCACCGACAGTGGGAACACCCACTCACAGGCCTAGGCCTCCTAAGGGCATCCCCTACACTGTGAGGAATGTGGCTCGGAATGTGCTAGCCTTCCCCACCCAAGAGAGCAGCAGATCACACCAATGGTAGGGGTGTCCTCACCACAAAAAGATAAGCACCTGGGACCTGGCCAATCCAAGTTCGGCCCAGCAGGAAGCACTTGCATAATACCACCATCTTTTTCCTTTACAGAGGCATCTATTCTAAGAGCAAATCGTCCAGACTGTCCCTGGTGAAATGTGGTTAGGGGAGGAAGATACGCAGCCACGGCAACACAATGAGAGTTCTGCAACGGTCAAGGCACAGGGGTAGCTGGTCCCTCTGGGCAGGACTAGAGATGTGGCTATCCCCTAGCGTGATGTGTACACCTCCCCAGAAGGCCAAACACAAGGGTCTTTCCAGCCTGGGGTTATCAGTTCCCAACACTCCCTGAAAGTTTGTTGTCCATCCCCCTTGCCCACAGGGGTTCAGTCCTCCAATTGTGTCCAGACTGTAGGAGAGACTGTCCTGACTCTGCCCACTTGAGTTGGACTAACCCCTGTGTAATCAGCTCCTCCATAGTCTACCCCGTCTGTGGGAGAAGCCCATGGGGAAGTGGGACCCATGGGGGAAGGGAACCTTTCATTGCCCCATTTATCAGCACCCGACCCTGCCCCATTCCACATGTCCCTGCCAAATCACATACCTTAGATTTCCGAGCGCCTTTCTTGCCTCCTGTTTTTTTAGACACAGGTTTCTTCTGGGATGGAGACTTGGCCTTTTTGGCTGGGGGTGGTGTGATGATGGCTTCCAACTTCCCTTTGGATCCTCGCTTCTTCGCTAGCAACTCAGGGTGGATGTTTGGTAACACCCCCCCACTGGCTATGGTGACTCCTTTTAGCAGCTTGCAGGAAAACCAAAGTAGCAGATGGTGAGCCAGAGTCCCCTGTTCCTGACCGCCAGGAAGCCGGCCCTGCCCATGCACGCTCTTGCCTTTGGGTGGTAGTGCTCCTTCCCATATGGTATGTCCAGGGATGCCAGTGGGACTCAGGCTTGCTACACAGGGATCAAGTCCCAGAGTCCCCCACCCGGATGGAGTTAGACAATATCTGTTATTCAAAGACAGCCAAATACCTTGTTCCTTCCTACCTCCTCCACTTTCCCAATAAGGTCTCAAGGAAAACCTGCCATGAGAGGTACGGAAGCTACAAATTAACCTAAATGCAGTCCACACCTTTGATAACTAGCCAAACAGTGAAGCCTCTCAGCTCAGTCTCTCGGTGGTATGACCACCTGCTCAAGAGTCTGGAGTGGGTGGGAGAGCCGCGTACCTGATTTAGCTCTTCATCATTGGCCACAGCTAGCAGGATATGCCGGGGGGTGACTCGTCCCTTCTTGTTGTCTCTTGCTGCATTGCCAGCCAGCTCCAGAATCTCTGCTGTGGGGAGAGAAAAGAACAGAGGATCACGCATGTACCTCTGGACCCCCCATTCACAGTGCCAAGAACAGATGCAGGTAGGCACTTTAAGCAGCAGCTACCTCAAGATGAGAAGCTGCAGATGAGTCTTCCCAGCAATACTCTAGGCAGAGTCATGGAGGTGCTGAACCATAAAGCTAAGTGGACCTAGGAGGACCCTAGTCCATCCCTCTGTTCTGGACATGAAGGAGCTGAGGCTGGAGAGAGGAGAAGGGATCAGCTCACTCAGTAAGTGAGCGGTAGGGCTGAGATCTATACTCAGTTCCAGCTCCCGTTTCCCAGAAAGGGCTGCCTGCAGTCAACATTCCGGATGTCACCAGGACCAACCCCTTGACTCAATAGCATGGCCTGTACTGTGCCTGCTTCTTGAACGACAGACAGGTCATGGGTTTACAAGATTTCAAGGAGAGGGTGGCTTGATATTATGGGAATGTGTTTGATTCTTGCCAAATGAATCAATGTGGAATGCCTGTGCGTTTGGATTCAAAAAAATCAAAGGGTAGGCTCAGCACCTGTGGCTCAAGCGGCTAAGGCGCCAGCCACATCCTGAGCTGGCGGGTTTGAATCCAGCTGGGCCTGCCAAACAACAATGAAGGCTGCAACCAAAAAATAGCCAGGCATTGTAGCAGGTGCCTGTAATCCCAGCTACTTGGGAGGCGGAGGCAGGAGAATTGCTTGAGCCCAAGGAATTGGAGGTTGCTATGAGCTGTGATGCCACAGCACTCTACCCAGGGTGACAGCTTGAGGCTCTGTCTCAAAAAAAAAAAAAAAAGGGTATACTGGACTCTTTACAAAGTCAGTGTCAGAAAAGCATAAAACAAAAGCGAGTCAGGGTGGGGGTGTGTAGATTTTAAATCCTAAGGAGATAAAACAACCAAATACAATTGTGTCAATCCTTGATGGAATCCTAACTTTTTTTGAAAAGGTGTAAGTCATTTTGAACTAGATTATCAGACACTCAGAAATCATTCACTTTCTAAAGTGTGATGATGGTGTTGCCATTCAATAGGTTCTCAGGAGACACACACTGAAGTATCTAGGAGTGAAGCATCTTGATGTCTGCAACTTATCCCAAAATATTCTGAAAAAAGCCTGTAGAGCAGCGGTTCTCAGCATGTGGGTCGTGACCCACAAGAACTGTATTAAAGGGTTGCGGCATTAGGAAGGTTGAGAACCTCTGCTATAGAGGGAAGCAAATGTGGTGAAATGTTAAAGGTTGTTACATCTAAGTATACGGTATCAATGTTCCTCTTTTTTTTTTTTTTTGTAGAGACAGAGTCTCACTTTGTGGCCCTCGGTAGAGTGCCGTGGCCTCACACGGCTCACAGCAACCTCCAACTCCTGGGCTTAAGTGATTCTCTTGCCTCAGCCTCCCAAGTAGCTGGGACTACAGGTGCCCGCCACAACGCCCGGCTATTTTTTGGTTGCAGTTCAGCTGGGGCCGGGTTTGAACCCGCCACCCTCGGTATATGGGGCCGGCGCCTTACTGACTGAGCCACAGGCGCCGCCCTCAATGTTCCTCTTTTAAGGAAATTCTGTCACTTGCGACAACATAGCATATCCTAAGTGAAGTAAGTCAGGCACATAGACAAATACAGTATCATCTCACTTCCATGTGGAATCTGAAGACGTCTACCATAGAAACAGCAGAATGGCAGTTACCTGGGACTGGGGGAGGGGGAAAAGGAGGGTGATGTTGGTCAAAGAGTAGCAAGATTCAGGATGAGTATGTTTTGGTAATCACAAAGAATGGTAGCTACAGTTAGTAATAAGGTATATTTCAAAATTGCTATGAGAAGATTTTAAATGTTCTCAACATCAAGAAGTATGTGACGTGATGCATACATTAAATTTGCTCATTCTACAAATATACACATTTCAAAGCATCACAATGTATCCTGTAAATATACACAATTATATACACAAGTATTATCAATTGAAAATAAATAACAAAAGTAAAAAGAATAAGAGTACTCTTTTAACAGTCTGTATGTGAGAAAATTTCAAAATGAAAAGTATGAGAAAAAAAAACCCTAGAAAGCTATGAGTGTGACATTTTGGGGCAAAGTCTCATAGGACAAGACGACACATCTTCCACAGCACCAAAGATGGTGGGAATTAGAGCCCTTTGGCAAGAAAATTTTTCTTCTTCTTGGCAACACAGTTCTCTTGGTAACTTAACAACCTCATCACCACGGCCTCTTTTTCTCTCTGAGGTACACAGACTGTCCCAGACGTATCTCATGCTCCCCATTCTGCCCACACTGTGTTCTGCCTGTGACGTCCTTCTAGGCTCAACCCAAGTCTGACTTCCTCTCAGTACTAAAGAATTTCTAATATTTAGTTATACTGTAAACAATAGATTTCTCCAGCAAAGTCAGCACTCTGAACCATTACAAAATAACTAGAAACAAAATTCCAGCAGCATGAAGATCATGTGTTTAAAACAACATTGCATGGTATACAACTGTTTAAGAGGTACCAACAGCTGAACCCAATGCAAAGAACTGCTGTATGTGTACAAAGCTGAAAAGTTGCTTGGCTACTCATGGAAACTCTAGTATGGTTGGGGCATGGAGAATCAGTCACACTTGAAATAGGTTTCCCCCTAAATATAAGGCAGGAATTCACTTGTTCAATGATCACATTGATAACACAGCCCTGTGCTAGGCAGGAGGGACACAGGCCCCATGAGGCCTTGCCTTATCCATGTTCCCAGGCCAGCAGGGAGGTCACTGCAGGGCTGAACATGTCAGTGCTATGGAGTGTGCCACAGGGACACTTACCTGGGCTTCATGCAGGAGAAATTGAGGAGGGGAGGAAGGCAAGGTGGTGGTACTCAAAGGGAAATGCCAGTGGAAGGAATCACATTTCCCACTTTCCCACGTTCATCTCAGCAGGGTTGGCTCCCCCACGGTCTCACAACAGTCCAGTTTACCAGTGGTGAGGGGAGAAAGCCCTCCTAGCAGTTTCATCGCATCTTTCTTTCCCATGATCGTGGCAGTAAGTCCCAATGCCCAGCTGAAATGGGCCCACCTCGGCTAAGCGGAAAGGCGCTTGTGATGCCTGTGTGATCTCAGGCCCCAGGTGCCCTGTCTGCACACCTGCCTGGCCAGCCCAGCTCAGTCTCTGTTCTGCCACATTGATGGAGAAGGTAGCACAACTGCAGTGCTACCATTGTGCCCATAGCCTGAGAGCAAAACAAAACAGGACTCTGATGCCAACAAAAACACAGAACCTGGAAGCAAGGGAGCAAGAAGGAGAGCCAGCCACAGCATCCCGAGGCCAGAAGCCCTGCCACAGGAAGACCTGCGAGGCCATCTGGCACCACAGAGCTGTAGCCCACTTTGTGGACTTCCTGGTCTCTCCCCTCCCCCTTCCTGAAGCCACAGAGAAGTGCTGGGCCTTGCGTATCCACACAGCCAGAATACATACACTGAAGGCTGGTGGATAACCAACCTATGACCATAATATGTTAAGAATTCTTTACCCTGCCCCTCATTAAAAACAGAGAGAGGGGGCGGTGCCCATAGCTCAGTGGGTAGGGCGCCAGCCACATACACCAAGGCTGGCAGGTTCAAACATGGCCTGGGTCAGCTAAAAATCAACAATGACAACTGCAACAACAACAACAACAACAACAAAGCCAGGCATTGTGGTGGGCGCCTGTAGTCCCACCTACTTGGGAGGCTGAGGCAAGAGAATCGCTTAAGCCCGAGAGTTTGAGGTTGCTGTGAGCTATGACACCACAGCACTCTACGAGGGTGACATAGTGAGACTCTGTCTCAAAAAAAAAAAGAGAGAGAAGGGGAGAGAATATGAATGAGGAATTAGAATGCCCACAGCGGTGACCTTTTGTTACCTAAGCTCACCCCTTTGGTAAGAAAATCATCTAAAGTACAGTTTCTCAGGAAAGTGGAGGTGGCCTGTTTCCTCTTCCTGCCCAGAGTGTTAGTGGAAGGCTCTCCCCAACAGATGGCGCAGTGGCCGTTGGTGGTGGGGAAGGGAGGGAGAGATGTGGTTTTTTAATTTTCTGCAGTGCTGCTCTAACTTTTTTTGTTCAGGGAAAAAGATCATGAGTGAAAAGGCCTGGGAAGAGCGGGGACTCCGAGGGTGTGGCTGAGCCCCTATTTGGGTGAGGGTAGGTAGTATGTAAAACAAGAAAGCAACGGAATGACCCAGAAGCATGTGCAGAGGGCAGAAAAACCTGGAGATCAACTCTTCCAGAGCAGGAGGATATTCTGCCTGACTTTTGCAAGCGTTTCCCCCCTTATTCTCTCATTTTTCAATGGCCTCAGTTTCCCCACTTGTGAAATTGCTAATTCAACTTAGCTTCAGGGGGTATCAGACTGGCTTCACCTAGAAGTGACAGTGGATCTCAGGTGGATGAGAAGGACAGCAATGGGAAGCATCTCAGCCTCTTGAAGAGCTGAGCAGGGGTGTCATTCCACTGTCTTCTTTGCCAAGGAGCCCCCAAATCCAAGACTCCTTTTTGCAAAACCCCAGCTCATATTCAATCTGTGCAAACCAAGATAACTTCCCCCCATAAGCCTATCAACAGAGGGCCCCCCCAGCCCTGCAGGGAGGAGGAGGGAGCTGTGTCAGGTAGAAGTAACAAAGGTCATAGGTTCACACTCCAGCTAGCTGAGCCAGAATTTTACCTTCGTTTACTTTTGCATTTTTTTAGATGATAGTTGCCATAGTAACCCCATCATCATGGGACACACAAGACAGAGACACACCTCAGAAACACACCTTTTATGAGAAGCATGTTCCCTGCCCCACCCCTACACTGCATTTTATAATAGCCAAGAAAGATGCAGAATGCCCCTGACTGCTAACAAAAGCAGTAACCAAGAACACGAACTCACGCCTTGCCAAGTATCAGTAATACCTACCCTTTGAGCCTTAGTCTAGTCTTAGAAACAGCAATCATAAAGAGCCTTCCTGGCGAAGAGAAGGCTGCCTGCTACAGGAAGAGAAGAAAGGTGCAAAATGCCAGGAAGTGGACAAGATGGGACAGTTCTCATCTGCTCTCCCAGGCGTGTTCCTATTCAAGGGAAGGAGAGGGAGACTGCTGAAGAATTAGGGCAGGACACGGCGCATGTCACCTAGTAAGTGATCCTCTGCTTTGCAAATGCCACAAAGTCACAGAGGCCCCAGGCTCAGAGCTGTGTGATTCTTGCCTGTACCTGCTGGGCCCACACCCCCACCCACAAGGAGAGCTGCCTCCCAGAGAGCCAGCTTCAGCCTCTGCCTCCACGGGGCCTTCCTATAAGGGAACAACTGTACTCAATTCATTTACTATTTTGAAAGACTTTTGTACATATCTAAATTTTTTGCCTGTGGCAGGTTTAATAGAAACTGGATTCTGAGAAACAGAACTAGGAAGACACCAGATCTACAGGTGCAAATCCTTTTCTCCAGTTTCCAAAATTCAACTCTTGGATCTTCCTTTGTGGAGGGAATTTTCAGGAGCTACAGCCCTAGAGGCTATAACCCAAACAAATGGAATCCACAAGAAACCACAGGAGGAAACTGGGAAAAGAGAATTCGAAGGAAAAGAAACAAAACCCCTTAGTAGGGCTCTCCACCTCCTCAAGTCAAGCCTTCCTGGCCAGTGATAATCTAAATACTAGACTGGTTTGGGGACCAAGGCACTTGGGGTTAGCTCTGGAGAGGACTGTGAGATAAGATTCCCCAATTATATTAACGTTGCAAAGGGAACAAGTTGAACAATGAGCAAACTGGCCAGTTCATTAGCTATTATGATTTTTATTTGCTGGAGATCTACCTAATTGGCAGAAAACCTAAGGATCTCTAGCTCCCTCTCCCACTCCCACTCCTGGGAGTTAGAGATCCTTAGGTCTCTGGCAACTACTGAGCAGCTGGCGCCATCCTCTGTAGTTGCCTAGACCAGCTATCCAACTTTCCTTTCTCTCCTCCAAGCCCAGAGGCTCCGGAGGTGCCCTTGGGTCAAACCTTCCCCAGCCTCATTGAACATGATGGTTTTAAGGCCACTTGACAAAATTCCCATAGCTATGGATAACAGCATGATTTGGCAACCTTTCCAACTGCAGACCAGCTGTCTGAACATGAATACCTTTGACAGGTCTACTTTCCAAGTTCACCCAGAGACCAAAGGCTTACGGTCTTTTTTCCCCCCTCTTTCTTTCCCAAATGTCTTGAACTAAACCGTATCTGTTGTATTAAGGCATTCTGTCTATCTTCCTTTAGGGAGATGAAGTCATGGTTTGCAGAATTAGACTCCTAACAGCTAACAGGTGATGTGTTGAGGCTAAGCCAAACACTAAACACAAGCCCTGCAAGAGGGAAGAGTCAGGAGCTTTTACAGAGCTGTTTGAAGCTCTGTAAGAGAGAGCTCATCTAACAAAAGAAATATTGAAAGTAACAACGAGAAATCAAAGGAAAGCAAATGTTCATGTAATCCCAAGGAGAAAACAGATATTTGCTACAAAGCCAACAACATGACAAGGAATCTGTTTATTGTATTTCTTTTGATTCATCATCCTTCCATCAGTTCTTTGAGTTCAGAACTGTTCTACACCATTCCAGAAGGCCTTAACCCAATCAACCCCAATTAGAGGGTGATTACTAAGAGCTTCCTGCATTCTGACCACACCACAGACTCCTCCAATTCCCTCACTGGCCCCAAGTGTTTGCAGCCGGAGCCAAGAACCCACTACCCTAAATCCCACCCTTTCTGGAGGTGAGCGGCAGGTCTGAAGCCTGCTGAGCCATCAACCCAGGCTGCAACAAAGCTCTCCATTCACCTGTACCAGGGGCCTCAAAGAAACCAGGGACTGCACAGAGAAAGTAAAACCTACAGCAGTAGGTGAAGGTAGTATTCCAAAGAAGGTTCCAAGTCCAACACAAACTCATCCGTTACTGTTAAGCCCACATTTACAGATTCCACAGAAGACCCGTGAGTGAAGGGGCTCAGAGGGCAGCATCTGGTCCAAGCTTCTGCATTCCATGATGTCTCTCAGTAAGACAGAAATGCAGCTTAATTTGGAATCTCTTAAGTTCCACTGGCTGTTTTTCATATTTCAAAGTAAAAAATAATTTTACATTCATATTAACAAAAGGGAGATATTATGATTCTTGGCAAACTTTACTTAATCTAACCTACCAATCCAGCTCAGTGAATACCTTCCTTGTTAGGGAAGTCTCCTCTCTCTTTCCCAGATGTCAAGTGCTTCTGTTGAAACTACATCCTGCCTGTCTGCAGCAGAGGACAGTAACCACAAACAGCACCAAGGCTAGAGCTCAGAGTCTGCTGTCAGACCATGTGGGTTTGGATCCCAACTCCTGCACTCAGCTGTGAGATAAAGCCAAACACATCTAAGCCTGTTTCCTGTTCTATAAAGGGGGGATGATAACTGAGGTCACCTCTTAGGCTTGTGAGAATGAATGAGTTACCAAGTAAAATGATCAGTACATTTGGTAAATACGAGCTACTATTATTGAGGCTATAACCACACTATTTTTAAAAAGTGCAGGCTTGATTACTAGGGGAAGAAAACTATACTTTGCCTCAGTTTCCTTTATCTGAAGAACTAGATGATCATATGGATAAATGTGAGAGCCAAAAGGAGAAAATTGACACAAAACCTGGTGTTTCCTCCCCCAATAGTTTACTCTTTGCTGTTACACTTAACAGTTTACATATGTTTGAAAAATGCACTTGAACTTGATTAACCTCAGTGCTGCCAGACCTGTCTTGATGGAACACAGCACCCAAGGCAGTCCCAAAGGCATCTCTGCCTTGGGATGGGGTCTGGACTTTTTGTCTGACCCCAGCAGGGTGTGCCATGGCCAGCTGCTAGGCAGAAGTCAAGGCTCTAGGAAGGGGGTGTGGAAGGAGGCAGCAGTGCCTGGGAAATTCCAGAGAAACCCGTTCGAACCCAAGGCCTAGCTGGCAGCTAGGCAGGACCTTCTGCCCTACCAATCACTTGCTTTCAAGGACTCTAAATTAATTTACGAGAAAATGGGTAATACGAATGTTTGTTTTAATATGGAAAAACCACAGCCATTTGTTCTTAATTCATCTCAGGAAGGGGTGAACAATTAGAGATGTCTGCTGAAATGAAATGATTTGAAGAGTATAATGTGAAGAGGAAACTCATTTAAGGACCCCTGTCATGGTACCATTTCCCAGATGGACTTTTGGAGCAGGGGGAGTAAGGAGAAGTGAGTTTTGCAGGCTGCCGTGCTGCCTGCCATCATGCTCACACATGTACCCGTGGAGATGTGGGAGCAGCTTTGCCTGTTGAGAATAGAGTCGGGAACTTGGTTAGAGGGAGATATTTTGCTCTACCTTCTTTTGTGCTGTTTGAATTTATCTTCTGCACATTTTCTTGTCAAAATGCAAAGTGAAAGAAAACAGTAAACTGAATTGCAGGCAATTTTGCTATATGCTGTCCCAGCTAACCTTTGCTACCACGTCGCAAGCACCCTCTAGCTCTGAGACATTCTGTCCCAGCCTACTTCATCTCGTTTCTCACAAAACAAAAAACAAAAACCCAAACGTTCTGAGCATATGCAAACAACTTAGGTTATTTTTCCCAGCTGTTTTTAGACCAATATGAGTTTGTGGTAGAATGGGAGGCCCTCCCCGAAGGGGGGGCTATGGCTCCTGGGGTCCAGCCTAGCTTCTGTCCTGTCTGCACAAGTAGATTTCTCATGCTGAGGTTCACTTGTCTAAGGACTGCCTAAACCAGGGGTCCTCAAACTGTGGCCCGCGGGCCACATGAGGTGATGTGATTGTATTTCTTTGTTTTGTTTTTTTACTTCAAAATAAGATATGTGCAGTGTGCACAGGAATTTGTTCATAGCTTTTTTTTTAAAACTATAGTCTGGCCCTCCAACGGTCTGAGGGACAGTGAACTGGCCCCCTGTTTAAAAAGTTTAAGGACCCCGGGCAGCGCCTGTGGCTCAGTGAGTAGGGCGCCGGCCCCACATGCCGAAGGTGGCGGGTTCAGACCCAGCCCTGGCCAAACTGCAACAGAAAAATAGCCGGGTGTTGTGGCGGGCACCTGTAGTCCCAGCTGCTCGGGAGGCTGAGGCAAGAGAATCGCGTAAGCCCAGGAGTTAGAGGTTGCTGTGAGCCGTGTGACGCCACGGCACTCTACCTGAGGGCGGTACAGTGAGACTCTGTCTCTACAAAAAAAAAAAAAGTTTGAGGACCCCTGGCCTAAACCCTTCACTTAGGCTTCCACCTCCCCTTACTGAAAGGACAATTAAGGGACATTGGCCCCAAAGCTTCTTCCCCTCCAGGCCCTTCTCAGCACCACTAAGTGATACAGCCGTCCCTCACCTGCTAGACACTGCCCTCCCTTCCCCAAGTCCTGCTGGGGTCCCCAAGGCAGCTCTCTGTCACTGCTGCTGCCACACCAGCCAGCAACTCTGACTAGGCTGTCCTTCCCTATACCACGGTGCCCATCACCTCAGGGACCATTGCCTCTCTATGCTCTTTGGCAATCACCCATCTATGCCTTGGAGTCGGCCCCCTCAGGCTGCGTCTTTAACTGCTGAGGTTTCAGCCCTGGTTGATGGCTTGTGGAAAATGCTCTTCTAGAGAAGGGTTACTCCAGAGTACCTTTGGAAAGAAAGTATGAGCCTCAATTTCCTCTTATGCAAAATAGGTGGTCTGAGGATTTAGTGAGTTATCAAATGTAAAGCATTTAACCAGTACCTAGCACACGGTGAGTGAACAATCTATGGCAGATATTTTGGAACTTACAAACTGCTCCACCTTGACTTAGACCCCTCTCCCTCTCCCCACGAAAAATAACATTACAACAAGCCACACAGTGTGAATATGGGCTCTCAGGTGGGAGGGCAGGAAAAACAATGCTACAAGTTAAGTAGCATTGGAAGACCCTCATTTTCTAAACGAATAGCAGATAATGACTTTTAGCCATCAATATCCAGATTTTTAGAGGCAACTGATAAATGTTAACCAAAGACTACCTTGCTACCCATTACCATAAGGAGCATCAATCAGGATATTGCTGGTAAGGGAAGCAGATAGACTAGCCTTTTCCAGAGGCCCTGGGTTGTCACACAGCTCCCACATCTCTGCAGACAAGAAATGTGACCTCTGCAGGGAAATGAGTCTTCTATAAAGACCTAAGATGTCCCCTATAGACAGATGGTGTGATATCAACCCTGTGAGAGGGCACCTCCACATCGGATGCCACTATAGGCATCTAAAGAAACCTGCTCTAGGCTGGGCACTGTGGCTTATGCCTATAAACCTAGAACTCTGGGAGGCCGAGGCGGGTAGACCGCCTGAGCTCACAGGTTCGCGACCAGCCTAAGTTAGAGTGAGACCTCATCTCTAAAAATAGCCGGGAGTTGTGGCAGGCACCTGTAATCCCAGCTACTTGGGAGGCTGAGGCAAGAGAATCGCTTGAGCCCAGGAGTTTGAGGTTGCTATGAGCTATGATGCCACGACACTCTACCGAGGGCGACAAAATTAAACTGTCTCCAAAAAAAAGGAAAGAAAAGAAAGAAAAAAGAAAAAAACCAGCTCTTGGTACCAAGGAACCCAATACCTTCTGGACACTAAATGGAAGACACATTTGCCTAACAAGGAAGGAGGTGGTGTGGAAATAGGAGGAAGCAAGAGAAGGAGGGAAGCAAGAGCCAGGGTTGAGCAGCCTGGCAAATCCAAGCATAGTTTATACCATCCTCTTGGCAACCAGACCTGGAAAGCGGCGGCGGGAAGAGACAGAGACTGACTATGATCAAAACCCTTTGGGTTTATCTTCTTGCTAGAATTTATTTATAGCTCTGAGGAGTGGCTTTTTGCTTTCATGATATTTTACTTAGGGTTGACTAGACACAGAAGACCTTAGGCAGGGCAAAGAAAGCCAAGAACAGTAAATATGTCATTGCTGATACTTTAACAGGAAGATGTTGGGAGAGAAAGTATTTGCAGAATCCTTACCCACTTCTTTTCCTTTCAGTAAGAAAGAGCTTTTAGAAGTCATTCTTGATAGCCATCCACAGAAGGAACCTTGGGGTGGCTCTAGTGCTATTCCCAGGACAGTGCTGTCTTCTGCCAGGTGGGCAGCTCCTGACTTCCTCTGCTTTCCTAGGCATTGCTGAGCTCTCCTCCGTGGCTTTTTTGGCAGAAGTGAGAGATCAGCCCTTGCAACACTTCTAATGTCCTCCCGTATGCCAGCAACTGCTGCCCTGCCACATGCCTCTCCCCACAAAGGTGTGGCCTACATTGCTCTTTCCATCCTAATTATGCTTCATTAAAGAATGCAGGGCTCTAGTTTAACTCTCATCCTCATCAGTTTCCTGGCAGCACCTGACATTACCACTATTCTCACCTCCTGAAACCCATCATTCCTCCAATTGGTCTTCTTTGTCTTTAAAAAAAAACACACAAAAAGAACTATTCACTGTGCAGCTGTAGAATATTGGGCTTTGTGCTAAAAGCTAAGTATACAATGGTAAGGAAGGGGTGGGGAATGCACAGTCCCAGCCTGGGCCCACCAATACGGCCTCCGATAAGTCTGGCACATCACTGGCACTCAATAAAATCCTATGGAAATCAACAATGATTGTTTTGATTCCAGCACCCAGCTTGGCACCATGCACCTGGTCAGTGCTTCATAACTCTTTCACAAATTCATTCCAGATGAATTACTAAACAAGTGAGATAAGCACGCAATGTTCAGGCAGTGAGTAAGAATGGGAGTATAGAGTTGTTCTTCAAGGCACTGGTTTTATGTATTAAAACAAACAGCCAGGATGTATGGCAGGCAGCAACTTGTAAAACTGACATCCCAGACTTGGCCAACAACCCAGACAGACCTCACTTCACAGGCCCAAGCTGAGCTCTGAGGTTAGCTAAGGAGACCAGGGGTGCTGAGGAGAGATTAGGGGCAGATCAAAGATCCTCAAGTTTTTCCAACCAAGATCTTGGCCCAAATATAAATAAGTCAGCCTCTGCATACTACATGTTCCCATCATCCTTCTGATACCCTATTTTGTGGTATCTCATTTTCTATATTTATTTTTTAAAAAAGGGAAAAGAAGAATATCTTTAGAAGATATATAACGTGTATAAGAAACTAGCAACACTGTCTCTTGGGAGAAGAACAGGGTGTGCAAAAGAGCCAGGAGAGTGATGCAGGTCTCAGTGCACATCCTTTGATGTAAGAATTTCACCAGGTATTGTTTCTTATTAGAGAAAATAATTAAATTCAACAAAAGTAAAAAGACCTGTATACATGACAAATACATATTTATAATATATTATAGAGTATAAGACAAACAGACCAATGAAACAAAAAATAAAGTATGGAAAACATTCCAATTATATCTACAAATTTCATGTATGATGAAGGTGGCATCTCAGATCACCAGGAAAAAGATGGAATATTCAATTGTGCCAGGACACATAAATAACCAGATGAAACAAAATTAATTTGATTCCTATTACACATTATATAATAGGATAATTTCCTAGAGGATCAAAGTAAAAATATGAAAAATAAAACCACAGAAATACTAGGCAAAAGCATGAAGGAATTTCTTTATAACTTTGGAAAGAGGCAGGCTTTTCTAACAATGATAAAACCAGCAGAAATAAACTCATAAAGATTATATATATTAGAATTATTCAGATAAAGAATATAAAATAACTATGTGAAATACATTCAAAGAAAAAGAAAATGAAGACAAGAGATAATAATGAATAACCAGGCAGATTATAAAAAACAACAACAAAAAGGACTTCTAGAGCTGGAAGATAGTTCTAGAAGACAGATCAAAAGTAATTATCCAGAAAGACATGACAGATTTTAAGAGATGAAAGATAGAGTAAAACACTAACATATGTTTAATTTGTGTTCCATAAGAAAAGGCTAGAATAGAAACACTGAAGAAACACTGGCTGAAAACTTTATGGATGAGTAAGATACGTTTAAAAACAGAGCCTAAGAATATTTCTCACCAAAAGACCCTGACTAAATGAAATTCGAAAGGATGTACTTCAATCAGAAGTAAAATCATCCCAAGTGGAAAGGACAGATGAAAGATGGTACATTTAGTCGTTTTTTTTTTTTTTGAGACAGAGTCTCACTTTGTCGCTCTTGGTAGACTGCCATGGCGTCAGAGCTCACAGCAACCTCAAACTCTTGGGCTCAAGTGATTCTCTTGTGTCAGCCTCCCCAGTAGCTGGGACTACAGGTGCTGGCCACAATGCCCAGCTATTTTTTGGAGAAGGGCTCTCACACTTGCTCAGGCTAGTCTCAAACCCATGAGTTCAGGCAATCCACCTGCCTATACCTCCCAGAGTGCTAGGATTACAGATGTGAGCCACCGGGCCCTGCCTGGCACAGTTAGTTTTGTTTGTACACACTCCCTTTGCCTAATCCTAGGGGTTTATGGTGCTTTGTGCCTGTCCATTGGCCCACACAAAAACAGAACCCTTAATATCAATCTTGTCCACTTATCTGTAAACCATGATGGTTGAAATGAAAATCCTTTGACCTTTGAGGATTTCTTGGCAACATGGCTTATCCTCAAGAAAGCAATGAGGTTTCAAAAAATGGTGCTGGAACAACTGGACAGCCAAAAGCAAAAAGAAGAGTCTAGATACAGACATTATACTCATCACAAACATTAACTCAAAATAGACCACAGATCTAAATACAGAAAACAAAACTATACAATTCCTAGAAGACAGGTAACACAGAAGAAAGTCTAGATGACTTTAGGTTTGGCAATGACTTTCTAGGTACAAAACCAAAGGCATCATCCATAAAAAAAATAATTGGAAGCAGAACTCATTAAAATTAAATATTTCTACTCTGTAAAAGACACTGTTAAAAGAATGAGAAGACAAGCCAAAAGCTAGAACAAAATATTTGCAAAAAGAAGTGCTGAGGCCTTTCTCCTCTCTGATCCAAGTGTTTACTCTGACCCTGACCCTAAGAGAGCAGGGGACATGGGGCTACTGCTTAATGAAGCAAGCCCAAGTCATACTTACATTCTCCTGAACAACTTCATGGACTCTTCAGAAGTAATGGATGAAGGGCTAAACACTCAATTTTCTTAGCTCTTCAGCAGACTCATGTGCCTGGAAGAGGCACGTCATCACACTGTGCTACACCTCCGCATACTGGGTGAGGCAGTGAAGTAACGGGGAAAGCCCATGGTGGCTTCCAGGCTCTGGCCTCAGGCCTTGAGGTTGACCCACTGTTAACTTGCTGGCCATGTGACATCATCACGGAAATGTCACAAGCATACAGTGCTGAACTCATTCTATTTAAAGTACTCCTTGAATATTTATCTACTCTTCAGGAAGACTGAAGGGGGACTGACAATGTAGTACATGAGGAATGATTCCTTAATTACGCACAGTTTGTAAGATGGGCTTGGTAAGAATACATGTGGTGGCAATTTTTGTGATTGGTTATCAGTGAAGATCATCAATAGCATGTGTTAATAAAATAACTAGACTAAAATCTGTCTTTCACACACATACGAAAGGCATTCAGTGCCAGTTGTTATCTCTGGGTAATGTGATTATGAATGAGTTTTAGCTTCTTAAATTTTCAAGCATAAATTACTCACATAACCAGAAAAGAGAACATGCATTTAATATATAGTCTGCATCACTTCTGTAATCCAAGCACTCTGGGGGGCTGAGGCTGGCAGATCGCCTGGGCTCAGGAGTTCAAGATCAGCTTGAGCAAGAGCAAGACCCTGTCTCTATTAAAAACAGAAAAACCAATGAGGCATTGTAGCATGCGTCTGTAGTCCCAGCTACTCGGGAGGCTAAGCAAGAGGACTGCTTGAGCCCAAGAGTTTGAGGTTGTTGTGAGCTATGGTGCCATGACACTCTACCGAGGGCGACTGAGTAAGACTCTGTCTCAAAAAAATAAATAAATATAGACACACACACACACACGTATACATAAATAAATATATATGTATACATATACATAGTCCCCAGACTCTGGGTACCTAGCACCTGCACCCTGCAGTTTCTTTCAAGTTGAGTGTTTTTCTTCCTGGTTGCAACCCCCTGGCTCTTTAAAATTCTTAGTCTTCCCTCTCCCGTGGTTTTTTCAACTTAAGGAAAATAAGGCTGGGGAAAAGCTTTGTAGCACAAAGTAAACTATACCAAGCAGCATGAGTGCCCAAGAAGGTGATAGCAAGCCTGAAGTTAGTCTAAGAGGGGAGTCATGCAAACCAGCAAGGCTGTAAGAGTTCTGAGGACCTTGTGGGCATCAAAGAACTGACCCTGACTGCCCTCTTCCTGCTCTATTTTTAGCTATGTGAGTCCAGGACACAATGAGTGGACCAGACAAGAAAGTGGTTAAGAGGCTTGGGGCTTATTTTTGAGGTAAGTGATAAGAGCCAATTGTAGGCTGTGCCTATCCCAATTTATCAAGCTTGTAGGATTCTTTTTTCCCATACCAGAAATGCCAAGTATGATGGATATTGGCTGAAATGATTATCTATATAATGAGATGTGCTGTTGACAGGACAGAACTCTCTCTACTTCCCTTCCAGGAGATGAGGGCAGTCGTTGGGATGGCGTGCAGCCCAACAACTAATACCAAAGGGATATGCAACATCTGACCTGAGTTAGAGATTGGAAGCCAAACAAGCTGAAACTTGGGATAAGGACGATCATTCTGTTAGCCAAAACCAGATGGCAAGATGTATTTCTGATTCTTTTCCTTGAGGTTTTATTGAAGGATTCAGACAGCTCAAAGGCTGGGCTTCATCCAGTCGATAAAATGGCCCTAAGACCACTCATGGGGACTTGCTTCTTCCCAGGTCAGAAGCTGGCTCTGTAAACTCCACAAGGATTAGCTAAGTCCATGCAGGCAGCCTCAGACTGGAGCATCTGCTATCTGAGAATGCAGGTGTCTGTTGGAGGAGTAAGGAGCCTTGGTCACTGACAAGAGACAGAAGTGGGAAGACCAAGGCCTGACCCCCAAGGTGGGGGATAGGGAGAAGCAGAGGTTGGGAAAATGGAAGAGGAGGAGTACAGAATTAGGAATATCCAGATGTCTTCACTACTTCATATATTAGACCCCAGTCAAGACAGAAAAAAATATTCTGGTTTCTAGCCATACTCTTATCCTACAAAGCAGCAGTTCTCAACCTGTGGGTTGCAACCCACAGGAACTGTATTAAAGGGTTGTCGCATTAGGAAGGTTGAGAACCACTGTACAAAAGGTAGAAATACATTACTATAACACTATGTTTTTAAATGGACCAGAGCTTAGCAGTTCAAATCATTGGTTGCCTGGCAGAGTCTATGCTTATTACAAAGGTGACAGTATTTTATCTTGAGACCTAGAAATCAATGCTTTCTATCCTCCTTAATGTCAAGAAATCATTTATGTTGGATTTGATTTTGCAAACAGGCTTAAATCACTGGAAGGTTTGGTAGAATAAGGATATGATCTGAGTATGTAAAAGGGTTTGTGGATTTAGAAAAAGAAAAAAGAAGCTGGGTGGAGTGGCTCATACCTGGAATTCTAGCACTCTGGGAGGCCAAGGTGGGTGGATTGCCTGAGCCCAGAGTTTGAGATCATCCCAAGCAAAGTGAGACCCCGTCTCTTCTAAAAATTGAAAAACTAGTAGGGCATTGCAGTGGGTGCCTATAGTCCCAGCTATCCAGGAGGCTGAGGCAAGAGGATCACTTGAGCTAAGAGTTTGAGGGTGCTGTGAGCTGTGACACCCCACCCCTCTACTAAGGGCAATAGACTCTGTCTCAAAAAAAAAAAAAAAAAAGAGAGAGAGAGAAAAGAAAAGAAAAATGTCATCATGAAGGAACCAGACAAGGGGTTGGGTCAAATAGCTCCAAAGACAGGGCAGGTTCCTCGAAGGCAGCAACTCTTTATCTTGAATCTGTGTCTAGCATGTTACTGTCGAGGCCCCATAACTTTATGCACGAGTGACTCAACTTAGAAGTACCTTTTATGTGTTAGGCCCTATATGGAGGAGGAAGACCTTGATCTACTTACGTATTTTAGTAAGATTTGTGCATCAATGCCATGATAAACCAGACCTGAGTTCACACTTTCAGGTGACTTTTAATTTTGTTTTCTCACTTAATCACACTGTCTTTTCCCTTGGGCTGAATCTACAATATCCCTTAGATTACTGCATGCGAAGTATTTATATAGGTGTTCCCTGAAAGGTTTTTATAATAAAAGTTTGGAAACCACTACTTTCACATTTTCTTTCCTTAGAGATTCACAATGATACCAGTATGTCAAGGCTCTGAAAAGTCCTGTAGCAGGGCGGCACCTGTGGCTCAAAGGGGTAGGGTGCTAGTCCCATATGCCGGAGGTGGTGGGTTCAAACCCAGCCCCAGCCAAAAACTGCAGGAAAAAAAAAAAGTCCTGTAGTAAAGAAAGGTAATTAACTCAGTGGTTCCCAAACTAAAACAAGTTCCTAAAGTAATTCATATACTTATCTTAAAAGAATGTGAAACTAGTCATTCTCTGATTTCAGCCACAGAACCCAGTTTTTAAATGTCTCTCAACACCTGAGTTCTGCTGAACGCAGTTTGAACGATGCTTACGCAGAGCACCCTGGCTCCACAATTTAAGGCCATTTAGGGCCATGCTCTTTGCTCCTCACACACTTCTCCTGTATCCCTGACTCCCCGGGCCTCAGGTACTTCTAACTTACTCCTTAGTTTGCCCTGCTCCCTTCCTGCTGCATGGGCTTGTGCATTCCTGACACCAGTGAAGATCCCAGCAGGGTGACAGCCACGTCATACATTCTGCATGCCGTATTTCCTATACACACAGCGCTGTCAACACTGTGCTCATCTCAGGGAAGAGGCTCCACAGAAGCGTTCCAAACTGAACTAAAATCAAAAAATACCACAATATGACAGGGACAAAGGTGATGACTGGGAAGAGGCTATTCCTGCCTACCTCAATTTCCCCCATAACACTTATTTTTATCTGGCATTTGTTATTTACTATGAAATTGGCTAAATGCTTTAGATGTATGATCGATCCTCTAAGTAACTCCAAGGGGGGACTACTATAATCCTCTAAGCTAGGCGGAAAAGGCCCACAGGCAGGAGAACAGAGTAGGGCCCAGACAATCCTTGTGCATGCAGACGTAAGCAGACAGCACCACATTCCTTGGAAAGAGCTCTGGGAAGAGTCCAGCAGGGCTCCAGAGATTTGGGGAAGGAAGTGTCTAGTTACCAGACCCAGGCTTGTTCCAGAGATTGACTTTTCCTTTTAAGTGTAGTGAATGATTGGGCTGTGCACTCAAGAGGAAAAACAGAGGCCAGCTTCAAGTTTTAGAGCAGGACACAGGCCACAACCCCCTCCCCACATCCCAAGAGTCTTGAGCAGACCCCATGGAGGAGCACTGATGTATTCCCTCACCCTGAAAACATGCTCTCACAGGAGACAATGGGACTGGGCTCTCATGGCCCTGGACCACAGGGCTGCTGCTGGTTTACACACTCTCAGGCTAGGGTAGCCTCAGCTCTGACCTAACACAGGCCAGGGCTGGGCATGCTCAGCTCCTGACTGCTCTAGAAAATCCTTCATGGTTTCCACAAATACGCCAGAAGCTCAGGATGGAGGGAAGGAATCTTCAACACCAGACAGAAGAGTCTGGCAAAAGGGCATCTTGAGGTATAGGAGTGATTTAGTTTTAAGACAAGGGTCAAGAGGCCACCTGAAACAGCCCACTCAGAAGAGGGTGGCACCCAGGGAGTGAGGCCTGAAGCTGCCAAAAAATTTTGCAGGTGCCTGGGGAGGCCCAATGGCTTTGGACCACTTGCAAAGACAACACTCATGAGTGGGCAGCAATAGCTTCCATCAACATCCCTAAGGACAGTGGGCAACTCTCAGTCATCTCAGCAGCCAGAACAGGATTACTGGTGATGTCCTTCCTCTCTGTACTTTAACCCTAATGTTAACAGTTAATATTTGGGCACTTACAACGTGCAGGCCTGGAATAAGTACTTCACATGCACGCTCTCACTTCAGCCTGGTAATAACCCTGTCAGACAGTGACTATGACCCTCATCTTACAGATGATAAAATCACAGCATGGAGCTGTGAGCGACTTGCCTGAGGCCACAAGTAAGAAATGGCAGCTCTGGCACCAAGGCCTACACTCTTAACCACTGAGCTCTAAGATATGATGGACCCCCAAGTAGCATCCAGGGCTGGTCAGCAAGGAGCTCCTTACTTCATAAGCCCCCTGCTTCACAAGCACCTGCTCCTAGGGGCCCCCAGCTCAGCAGTCCTCTGAGCAACCTCTGAACATCCACACCCCTCTCAGTTCTCTCCTGGAGCCTTCTGAAGGCAGGAGGCCTGGCTCAGCCACTATGAATGGGCTTCCATGTGGCATACTTTATAATGCCCACAATTATTGATGCCACATGTATGAGTCTGGGCTGCACAGAGAAAACAATCTCTTCATGGGGACTCTGGATGACAACTAGACAAGCAGGGCAGGTCTGGTAACTGGTTAACAAGCATCTTTCAGGAAGCGTATCCTGACACCTGCTTGCAGTCCCTTTCCCCCCTCACAGCACAGTTGGTCCTGCATCATCATGGCCTATACCTGTCTCTGGACAGGAAGCTCTTTGGGTGGGGACAGGGCTAGTACATAGCAGTACCAAGACGGCTCTCATTGAGGACCTGCTGAATGCATGGGACTTCTCTCAGACAGCTGGGTAGAGTGTGAAGTAGAAGCTGGAATCCCAGCCCTCGAGTAGTGTAGGGTCATATTCTTGACTAGATCCTACACTGCTTGAGGGCTGGGATTCCAGCTTCTACTTTTCTGTAGCTTCCCCCTTTCCATAGCTTCCGTGCACTCTGAGAAGAGGCTGACACCCAGCAGGTACATCAAGCACAGGTGAGTGGAGAGCAAAGCCCCTCCCCCAGCTCGCACAGGGCTGGCTGGCACCATCTCCCTTTCCAGGTCTCACCTAATGTCTTTTCCTCAGAGAAGCCTTCCAGGGCCAGCTCATCTCTAGGCACCCCAGCTACCTGTGCCTTCCTTTAGCTTGCTTCTGCCCCCCTGTGGCACCTGTCAGTTTAAAACCAGCTGGGTTGGCTGACCATTCTGCCTACATCTCTCCTGTGCTCTCACACAGACCGAGCACAGATCTAGCACAGTGCCTGGCAGACAGTGTGTGGAATGAATGAGGAAAGGCCTTTAGCAGAACAAAAGCAAAAGGCAGAGCAGAAAGAAGGCTTGGACACCTTTTTATCTTACTCAGGGGCCAAAAACAAAGTTCTGAGTGGGCAGATCTGAGCATCCAAATATCCATATGCTCCTGTATCCCAGCCCGACAGACTGAGCTCTCCTGAGAGCAGGCGGCAAGGGTGTGCAGCCCTGCTCCAGGGTAGAATAGGGAGGGAGGTCCCTGGACATGGACCCAGAGTCCAGCTCCTCTCCCATCAGGAAACAAGGCACAAGTGACCACAGCAGTGACTTTCCACAGCACTAACCACTCAGGGCATTCTTGTAAAGGTCACTTGGGCCAGCCTCCGTGTTGGGAACAAGCATGGTCATACCAATGACTCAGCACTGCATACAGGCAGAGGAAATGGCTCAGCTTCAGCTAACTATAGTCCTTCTAGGAAGACCTTACAAAACTCAATCATTCTTAATACACAAGTGTCGAGATGGCTAATGCCACAGCAAGGATTTGCCTTGTGCTTCTTTCCCAGATTTAGTAACAGGCTGCCCTGAGCAGTCCCACTCCCCTTGTGAGCATGATAGTTGGTGAATGGGATGATGGTGTGAATACAACTGAGTCAAGGCCTCCAGCCCCTATGAGAATAGATCTCTGACCTCGACCTCATGAGCACTGGGCTCAGATTCAAAACAGCCAGGCTCAGACGAGGGAGATATGATGAAGCACTGGCATTCCCATCCCAAGTGCATGTTTGCCTTGTAAACAAGAAAGAGAAAGCTAGATTGAAGAAACAAAATGGATGCTGTACTTCATCTAATGATACTGTATGCAAGCACCCCCATACCAGGCATCACGGGGTTCAGGGACCAGAAAACACAGGCTGGCTGGGTTTGCAAGCACGTCAACTGTCTTGTTATGTGTGAACATTTCCTCTTTGGCTCTCATGACAGCCTAAAGTTGGTGGAATATGACAGTTGTCTCTACATGAGTTTTAGGGAAATTGGGGCCCAGAGAAGTAAGGGACTCACTCTGGTCACATAGCATGTAAACTGTGAGGTAAAAACAAGAACATCCTCAGCTTCCTATCTAGCAACTTTTCTCCCCAGTTGCCTTGGCTGACTGCCCATGCTATACATAGCTTTCCTGGGTGTGTCACCATATTCTGGGTCTCTGTTTCCTCATCTACAGAGTGAGAAGACGCATGCTTAATTCACACTACCAGGCATGCCACCTGTACAAGTCTCTGCCAAGGAGAAAGTCAAAAGTCCCAAAACATGTACAGACATCTCATAAATCTAGCATGATTACCCTTCATGCCTCAATACTTCCAGTATCACCTCCCTAATTACTGTGTTCACTCTGGGGGAACCCTTGGCCTTGCCTAACTGAGAGGTCTGGGAGAGCAGGAAGTGACCCAGCTCTTCTGCTGCCTAGCTGTATCACTCCGGAAGAGGCACTGCTGAGCCTCCCCTTTCCGGCTTAGCAGAGATGGCTGCTGGAATCAGGATACTCTCTCCTGGAGCCTACAGATCCACCTGATCACATCTCAGGTAGTAAGCGGTAAAAGCATTACAGATCCCAGGACAGCAGGATCTGGGTGCTTCACAGCCCCAAAGAGGTTATGTGTGACCCCAGGCAAGTAGGCTTTCAGGCCTGGTTTTCTCATCACCAAAAATGGGGATCATATCCATCCCTGCCCAGCTGGCTGCCCACAATTGCTATGGAGGCACAGATAAGATTGTATCTATGAAAAGAACCCAGGGCCCCTTCCAGAGGTGGCTGATTCCGAGTCTGGGGCAAGGAAAGTCCAAGGTGAGGCTGAAACATCTTACTATGCTAGAAAGCAAGGGAATGTACAGAAATCGATGGAGACATGTCAAAAGCACCTAAGAACCAGTTTAAATGTCAAATTTGAGATAATTTGAGCATTAAAATGCATAATGACATGTATAGTAGTATAACTTACTAAATTAAAAAAAATCCATGAGTCAACACCGATGGTACAAAAAATAAGGAGGGAAGGACAGAGGCAAAGCTCCTATGTACAGAAGAAGGTCACCTGAGAAATGCAGAGATGAAAGAAATGGGAAAAGTCATTCTATAACCACCACAGTAACAACAGATTCAGTTAAGATTCAGGGTAGCTAAAATCACTGGGTGAAAGACTGTAAGGCAAGATGTGCGGAAATCCAGCAAGCACTGCCTGAACTGAATAAGCGGATGCAGTAGTCCCAGGGACAGGACAAGCTCACATCAGGGGCCACCCAGTGTGATGCACAGAGGACTCCGCATTCCTGATGCAATTCTCTTGCCAAAATCTGTGACCTGAATCTAATTCTAAATCCAAACCAGAATGAAGGACATTCTGCAAAACAACTGGCCGGGACGCTACAAAAATGTCAATGTCATGAAAATATTGTTTAAAAAGCTGGGGAATTGTTCAAGATTAAATAAGACTAATGAAACCTGGCAGTTGAAGGCAATGAATGTGTGATTCTGAAATAATGGATCTGGACTGGGAAAAAAAAAAAAATTCAAACAAAATTATAACAGACATTATTGGGACAATTAAGGAAATTTCAAAATGGACTATATAACAGCCAAAAATAAAAACAGAAACAGTCACATGTATATGCATGCATACACAGATACACACACACACACACACACGGTAAAGGGAGATAAAGCAAATGGGGCGAAATGTTAACTGGTAAATCTAGGTGAAAATGTTCACTGGACTGTTTTTGCAACTTTTCTGTAAGTTTTAAATGTTTCAAAATTAAAAAAACGAAAGCGATCCTTGGAAAGCTATTAAAACTGCTGCAGCTGAGCCAGTAGCATCTGAATTAACTTGGGCACACTCACCTGTCAGGTATTCCAGG
Organism: Nycticebus coucang; assembly: GCF_027406575.1. Taxonomy (NCBI): domain Eukaryota; kingdom Metazoa; phylum Chordata; class Mammalia; order Primates; family Lorisidae; genus Nycticebus; species Nycticebus coucang. The sequence goes on from NC_069796.1 coordinate 33,699,154, forward strand.
ACTGCAGCCATGTACACGGGCGCCCCCACTCCAATCCTGTACTTTGGGTGGCCTTTCTTTATGTACCGCAGCATCCTCCCCACAGGGAAGATGACCCCTGCCTTGGCAGACCGGGAGGTCTTGGTGGACTTCTTTTTCCCACCTCGGCTCGACATGGCAGTGGCCCTGGAGACAGATTAGTAGGCACTCTGTGAAGGCAAGAGGAACACCAGTCAGGCTTGCTCAGGACAGGACATGCTCCCTATCCAGGTACACTCTGGAAGGCACGGGTCCTGCCAGCTTTCCATGGCTGTCACAATTCCCAAGACAGATCCTGGACTCTTGGGTTGCCATGCAATGTCCTAAAAATCTAGGCCTGGCACCCTTGAACAGGTTAGCCTTGGGCCACCTGGGTTCTAAATCTGGACACAGGAAGCCCCACCAAGGTTCCCCCCAAATATCCTTCAACTTCTTTTCTCCCTGCCTTTTCAGTGGCTGTTCACTCGCCATCTGCCCACCCTCTGAGTGTTTGGATCTGGGTGCTCCTTCCTTTGAGCTCCACACACCGCACTTCACAGCAATGACACGCAGGTACCCACCTCTCCCATCAGACTGGGGACAGCTGGAGGGTTGCCTCAATTGTATTCCTAGCATAGTGCCATAGTAAGGTCTTGAATGTTTACTAAACTCATTCCGTTCATTCATGTATTTACTTAGGGGATCTATGCTAGGTACATGTGGATACTATTGTCATTTAAATGCTAATCCCGATGAATACTTCAAAGGGCCAGTGCAGGGTGCTGAGAGAATGGTTATCAAGGGCCTCAGCTTGTTCTGGAGCCCCCTAGAAATCTTCCCTGTGGAACATCTATGCTCATAGATGAACCAAATTGAGTAGATCTCTAATTTACTGATAGACTGAGGTCAGGCTCCATGGTGCAGGCCCCTTCAACTCTAACAGTCCATGCCTCTGTGACTGGTGGAGACCACAGGTCTAAGTTCTCTTTACTCTATGCCAACCCCTATACCCACACCTAACATTTCTTTTTTTTTTTTTTTTTTTTTTTTTTGGTTTTTTGGCCGAGGCTGGGTTTGAACCCACCACCTCTGGCATATGGGACCGGCGCCCTAGTCCCTGAGCCACAGGCGCCGCCCACACACCTAACATTTCTTTGACCCTAAGAGCATTTCAAATCGCATGCCTGCCGGAGATAGCTGCAAGGGCAACAGACAGCAGAATTCTGGGCATTCTGAGGCTGCTGTGCTAACAGGCCCAATGGAGTTAGGGTGGCTGAAGATCTGGCTCCAGAGAGATGTTAGAGGCAGGTAATAGCCTTGCTCGTAGGTTGGAGACCAGCCTGAGCAAGAGTGAGACCCCGGTCTCTAAAAATAGCCAGGCTTTGTGCTGGGTCCCTATAGTCCTAGCTACTTGGGAGGCTGAGGCAAGATAATTGCTTAAGCCCAAGAGTTTGAGGTTGCTGTGAGCTATGACACCACCGCACTCTACCGAGGGCAAAAGTGAGATTCTGTCTCAAAAAAAAAAAAAAAAAAAAAAGCCTCTGTGATGAAAACCCTGCATTGAGCCCTTTTAGGAGGGGCACCAAGTCTTAACTGCTCACTGAGTGCTAGAAGAGAGAAGCCCAGAGTGGTCTGAGTTTTCCTAAAACAATTAGTTGGATCCATTCCTTATTGTAATGACTTCATTTTAAAAACATTCACTGCAAACAGGTTCCCATGCTCACCCTGAGCAGGGGAGTGTATGTGCCTGTGTTTCCAGGATAAGCCATCCCTGGGTTTCCTAGCAGTCTTGCTTTACTACAAATGCATCTCACAGACCAAGAACCAACACCTTTGGACCAAGAGTCTTTCAATCTGAACACATCCCCTCTTTCAGTTGGGGAGGCCTGTGGTCAGAGATGATTACCAGCAGCATAGCCCCTTTCCTATGGAGCACAGACTTCACGTTGTTCCTCAGCAGACCTGCTGGGCCTGTCTGGGGTTGTCACTGTGGGAACTAGACAGTACTCTCCCCCAGACAGCACACAGGAGCCCAGCAGGTCCAGTGACACTGACTCCTTAAAAGTGATGCTCCCTGTTTTTACTCCTCTGCCACTAAACAATGGTCTTTATGTCAACTTGCCAGTATACATCTGGCTGCTGGACCACAAAACTCTGTTCTGACCTTACGGCAAAAGGCACATTTACAAGTCCCATGGGTAGCCTGTACTCCTCTGGGCTCTCTGTCCTATCAGTGGCAACATCATGTACCAAGCCATCTACTTGGAGTAGGAGTCAGCCAGGCCCCTACTTTCCTGTGTACCCCACAGCACCCAAGCCTTAGCCAAGCTCTGCTAAACCTGCCCACAGAACCTCTCAACCCTCTTCACTTCTCTTCACCCTCCCTGCCTTGTTTTTCATCCATTTTCCCAGCCCCAGTCTTTCTCACCAGACACCAGAAGCACCCCTGAGCCTATTCTGATGGTTCTATACCAGCCTGAGCGCCTGAGTTAGCCACATACACATCCTTCGACTACTTCCAGAACGCTGCTGCCCACCACCCCTGCCTGGGTTCAGATGCCTCAGGCCACCCTGACTTCCTGAGCCTGCCCTGCTATGTTAAGGACATCTTTGAATATGCTGTGTCTCTTGCCTAGAATACCCTTCATCCTATTGTCAACCTGCTGAACTGACCTCTCCATGGAGGCTTCTTGGACCTGACTGCAGTCCCAGATCTGTATCCCCACCAAGGGGGGTTTCTTGCAGAGATTCCATTCTTTACCCCTCCTCATGTTCTTTCTGCATTCTAACTAGAGTTCCCAAGCTACAGCCTCAGCTAGGAAAGAATTCTGACTAAGCCATGCAGCCTCATGACACCCAGCAATGTGTGCTGGTTTTTTAAAACATCCTTTGGAAAATCACCTCATAACTGTGAAATCTCCAGAGAAACCCGTGAGTGTGCTCGGTCCATGCTCTATTCAGAGGTCTGTGGGGGGTGTGTGGGCAGCTCCAGCCAAACACTAACGGTGGAGAGAGAGTGGCTGACAGGCAAGTGACAACTGGGCATCATGATTAGAATCCAGAAGCCAAACACTCATCTGATCCTAATCATGGCTCTGCCACCTACTGGCTATGTGTCCTTGGACATATCTGTCACATAGAGACGGTGACAGAAAGGACCTCAAAGCACTGGTGGCAGAATTGAGTCAAAGCATGTGTGTGAGGGGCTGAGTGAGTGCTCAGTAGTCAACAAAAATGTACATAACAACAATGTGTGTAAGGTGAAAAAAGGTCACCTTGTTGCAGAACAGATCTGGGACATTTGCACAATGAAGGTGTTGCTAGCTGCTGTAACAGATAAGTCCTTGCTACTTATTTCTCATTCATGAAAATTCCAAAATGGATTTCCATGATGGGCTGGTGCTTCTCTGCCACACAGCGAGTCACAGATCCAGACCCCCCACCCGCAATCTTGTGACTCTGACATATTCAATATACAACTCCCACAGTTGCCATGGAAGGAAAAAGACCACAGAGAGCATAAGAAGATTTTAAAGGGCCAGGCCTCAGAGTGGAACATGTCTTTTCTAACCATGAGCCATTAACTAGAACTTGGTCATATGGCCACATCTAATTGCAAGAGAGGTTGGGCTATTTGCTCAGAAGAAAAGCTAAAACTGTCAGTCTCTGTCACATGACAAACCAATTGAAAGCTGGCCCTTAGGCCAGTGACCAAGTGACTAGCCAAAGCCTGCTGGGCCCTGTTTGATCCATGTCCTGCACCCAGCCTGACCTAAGGAATGGACAGTCCCATATCATAGACAAAGCAGCTCCTTAAGCTCCAGCTTCCTTTGCAGGGCACTGAAGTTGGTGACGGAAGAAGAGCTAGACAATCTGGTGAAGCTGACAAAGATTCATCCTTCCCTCCTCACCCATCCTGACGAACACTGCGTCCACTCATCAATGCACATTAGCTTGGCTGCTCTTCTGGCTGGTATCAGCCTAGGCGATGAAGACTCTGTAGCTAACCCTGTAAGGATCTCTGTGGTCCTCATCTCTGCAACTCTGTCAACTGTAAGCCATTCACAATAAACATTAACCTTGTTTGCAGAACCTCAAAGCTTACCCAGAAACAAACTGTTGAAGAGAAGCTATGTGGAGAGATAAGCCAGGGTCAAGTGAGAAGCAAAATCTGACCACAGACCTTTCAACAATCAAGACATTACTGGGACAACACAACCTGTTCTCAGAGCACTGGACTCATTAGAAGAATACCTTTGAAGACTCTGTGAAAGAGGTGGACAGGGGAACAGTAAGCTTCTACTATTTAGCAGGGGTGAGAAATGAAAGTGCCCTGGAGGCCCTCCCACACCCAGCGGGTACCCTAACAGTCTGCTTGCTGCACTGCAAACCACCTTCACTCCCACCTGCACCTGCCAGGGGTGGTCAGCCTTTTTTTTTCCTGCCACACACTGGAAGAATAAGAGTTGTAGAGGGCCACATATTAAATACACAAACACTGATGAAAGCTCATTAGACCGTTCATACTTTTTGTACTATCTGACACCACAGTAAAGCAAAAAAAGTCCTCACAAAATCAGCATGCAGCCCACAGGCCACAGGCCACAGGTTAAGACACTCCTGCTTAGCATACACAGCTTGCTCAGTGATGAGCATCTCCCCAGCTCTCAGTCTGGAGTGGTGCCAATGCCTTCTCTGGTAATGCAGATCCATCAAAGAGCTCCCTTCTCTGCATTCTTTCTGAGGCTGTGCCTCTGTCCCCAAATCCCAGTCTACTTTGTGGCAGCCCCATGCCCAGACTCTGGTCCTGTGCATGAGGCCCACCTGACCTCCAACCCCTCTCTCCCTATTTCCAGCTACCAGAGCTCTACCAGGCTGAATCCCTCCTGTTTCCCTCAATCGGTATCTGCTGTGGCCACTGACCCAGCTGAAGATGCCTTTTAATATCCCTCAGTCAGGCCCTAACAGGCATCCTCAAACTTTTTAAACAGGGGGCCAGTTCACTGTCCCTCAGACGATTGGAGGGCTGGACTATAGTTAAAAAAAAAAAAAAAAACAAAAAAAAACTATGAACAAATTCCTATGCACACTGCACATAACTTATTTTGAAGTAAAAAAACAAAACGGGAACAAATACAATCACATCGCCTCATGTGGCCCGCGGGCCGCAGTTTGAGGACCCCTGCTTTAACACATTCAATTGCTTGTCTCAATATTACGTGAAATATTCTGCAAATGCAATTTTCAGCCTTTCCTACCAATCAGACTGCCACTCTAGATCCAACTTACACATAAATGCTACCCCATACTTAGCACTCATTACACTGTGTCATCACTGCCTGTTCACTTGTTGGTCTTAATGAGATGGACCAATTTGCTTTGCTCACCACTGTATCTCCAAGCACCCACATCCTGCCTGACACTGCTGGATGGAAGGTGATTAGTCAGCATTTATAGTGGATGAAGTTCTCTTGAAGAAGAGGGGCTGCATTTCCAAAGGTTCCAGGACTCAAAGCTAGAGACATCAGAAAGGGACTTTCCCTGAGACCATTTATGTACATATGCCTGGCCAAATCCCTATGGGACACCAGACTCTCAAATTTCAGGGAGCTTGCGAAGCCACCTTGGGAATCCCCAAGAAGTGAATACCCCAATTGCTCTAATAGCTGGCAATGGGTCACACAGAGGCCTCACAACTCTGTGACAATTCTATGGCTACAATACCTCTGCTTTTGCCTCGGGCTCAGTAATATAGGCCAGAGGAAAATATTTACCTTTCTCACACCTGTAGCAGACTGACCCCTGTTTAAGCTATAGCACAGAAAATCTTTAAACAATCAACATACTCATGAAACCACTGGGATGGTCATTCATGAAGTCTTGTATCATCTAAGCAATGAATATGTGCATATTGATCCTGAACAAAATATTGATTGGAACTACTGGGGAGCTGCTAGTTAGAGAGCCCTACCTTCAGCCCCTGAGGACAAGGGACTCTGAGTTACCCATGCTCAGAACACTATTGATGAGGGAGGACTGCCCCATCCATTCCTTGTAGCTGGATACACACCCCATATATTCACATGCATTTGTCACCATCCTACCAATTCCAATCATGAAGGCAAACCTGAGACATTTAATTCTGAAGGTCAGGACACTAATCCTGTTTACAGCATTCTCTTTCGTTTACTCCTATCATAGCAAATGATTAAGGATGTCACTGCTGTCAGGTCTCCAGAGGCATGTGGATATACTACACAACCACTGCTCACAGAGCAAAGGTTCAGAAGCTGCACTCTCATTGGCTTGGAACAGAGATGTGCTCCTGTACTCTAGCCAATCAGAAAAACATTTCTTTCCATTCATAAAACACATCATAAAGTGAGCCAGATGATTAAAGAACTTATGGTCCACCCTCAGTTAACCAGAAGACTGCAAACAGAAGAGACAAACTAACTGAGATAGCAATAAATCCTAAACCACGTATCTCATTCATGTGTTAGGGGGATTTGGGGGCCGGTCGGGGCGGGAGAGATTGGGCCAAATCCCTGTGGGACACCAGATATCCAATACCCTGTGGGTGGTATTGGAAGAGGAGCCAACCCCAAGCATAGTGTCATAAACCACAAGTGGAGAACAGTTTTGGGGAAGCCAGTCTGGGACTGAAATTTCATCTCTGCAAACCCACTCCATGGTATGCTTCCTGAGCAGCACTGAAGAAAACAGCTATGTATCTTTTAATACATAGCAAGTCACTGTCTGCCTGCTATACAAGGAAACTTTCCTACCATAATTCCTCTCTTTTAAAGATTGTGCCAAAGTGTAAGATAACCATTCCAATAAAGGCCATCAAGAGAAAAGTTCAAAGGTAAGCTTCAGCAGACAGGCTTAGTATTTAGAAGCCACTTGCTATCAGCTGACTAGATGTAGCCTTCCCAATAAGAACAGAACACCTGATTGGGCCTCTACTGCTCACAGCCCTTAGTGGCTCTCACTTCTCTTAAAGTGTGGTTCTGAGCAGGGGCCTTTGTGATTGGCCCCTCTGTTGTGCAGCTTCACCTGGCCTTTGTGATTGGCCCCTCTGTTGTGCAGCTTCACCTAGTTCTCCACAGTCCCTCACATGACTGCTATTCTTTTCCTCTGAGGTCTGCACATGTGGTTCCACAGGCCTCAAATTCTTGTCCCCATCTGCCCCTCTTTGCCTGGTCAACTCCTATTTACCTTTTCCAAGCCAGGTTAAGTTTATGGTTCCTAGCTAGGTCACTGTCTGCTGGGAGTTACTGTGCCCTCCTGTGCTGACTTTGTAACTGCCACTTCCCTGTCTTGTTCTCCTAATGTCAGCTTCCCCCAGGGCAGGGACTATGTATTTCTCAATCATGGCTGTCGCCCCGGTGTATGAGCCAGAACTGATTCTCAGGAAACACCAATATAAAGACTATAAGACACTGACCTGGCAGGCCTGATCCAAGAAAAAGCCATATAACTCTTTGGAACAAAGAGCTGAACCACTCAGGATCAGAGCTGAGACAGGGCCCCAAGAACCTCTAAACCTAAAGAATGTGGGAAGGACTCCCCATAGGACAGGTCTGGGCCCTACTCACTTATGTCCCTTCCCAGACTATGTTCCAAAAATGGGACTCTGCAAGGCCTATCACAAATCCTTGGAGACACTCAAGAATCAGAGGCTGCTGCATTTCTGACGAACACCACATACAGATTTTTGTTGAGTCCTTTAGCTTGGTGTTTTCCATTGATGCCATTTAAAAAAATAAAATCTCTTGTCAGTGACTTGGGGCAGCATTAGCTCTGCAAGCATTAGAGGGAGAATCCGGAATACATGTACTTTCAGTTTATAAATGGGGAGGGAATGAAGGGCTCACCTCAAGTTCCGTTCTTTCCATGACCAGAAGACACAGCAGACAGAGAGGTATGTCACTCCCTGGTCCTGGCCCATTTGGTAAAAACCAAGCTAATGACTATGGTTTGGAAGAACATTAGAACATCACGTGTGAAGTTCCAGACCATTCTCAAAGCTTAATAAAATGTGAGCTATCCTTACCTCAATTTGCACAATTTTTATTTATATATCACCCTCTGCCTTACCTAGGAATCAGCATTAACAATGGTAACAGATGAAAACAAAAGAACAGACTGGAGAGATTTCCCTCTCTCCTTGTAAAACTAAAGTGGAGAAGAATTTGGAGTCTTAAGAGTTTTGCTCTTAGAATTTAAGAAAAAAATTTTTTTTAATATATTCGTCCTCATCAGAGTCTCTTGTGCAAGATCAGATCCTAGTGCCCAACAGAGGTTAACTGTGTACAGAGGTATTAATTCTGGTGACAGGCATGCAGTGTCCATTTTAGAGTTAGCAACACATCTGACAACAGGCTTGTAGCCTAATGGTGGACTGCAGTTAGATTCCACCCAATTTACAACTTGAGTCCGCCACCCGAACCCAAGGCAGTTCAAAAAATTCTTAACTCCCTGGAGCAGGAGCCTTGGAACAAAGCATTCTCCACCCCCACCTTTAAGAGTAAAACCTTAAACAACAAAGGTGGAAAAAAGAGGGGGAAGCTAGCAAGAATGCCTCTCTAATTGTCTGTTCTTATATGCTGTTTATTGGATCGTTAAGATCTTATGAGGACTTTATGGTAATTGTTGAATTCAAAGTTTCAGCCTTATTGTACAGAAGTCTCTCACTTTCAAACTCGGAAACATTTTCCCCCAACATCTTGTCCAAAAAGAGCCTTTCAAACAATCTACTGAACAACTCCTTGAAAGATCTGCGGTCCCTGCAGGAGTGGAAGTAGGGAGTATCATCTCACACACCTGTTGTCATGTGACACAGCTAGCAGCATCCCGCGCACGCACTCACCTCCCTACTCCTCCCCACCCCCAGCGAGTCTCCTCCCTGCTGGCCTCCACTAGGGAGCCTACCGCCTTCCGGAGTTACCTTTAAAAAAAACCAAAACACAAAAGACAAAACCCTTTCCAACCACAAAGCAAACAAAAGACCAACACTGAGACAATCAGGAACAGCAGGGGTTCCGTGGCCCCCCTCCAGCCCATCCCCGGACACCCCTACCCCCAGCCTGGCTTCAGTCCTGCGAGCAGACCCCACCCCCAGCTCTACCCTCCCAGCAGATGCAGAGCCAGACGCCTAAACCTCGGCCCCCTGGGGCCGGACTTATTGTGCCCGGGCCAGCCACTCGCCGGGGCGGCGGGCGCCTCACCAAGTATAACTCCGCACACAACAGCTACCGGGCGCCCAGGCCCAGGCTGGCCAGCCGGCGCCGCGAGGCCTCCGGCGTCCTCGGGCCCAGCCCGCGCGCCCGCCTCAGGAAGGGTCACCGGGGGAGGGACCAGACCTGTCTCCTTCCCGCAAAAGCTCCTAGGCGAGGGCAAAGGATGTCTTTCGAAGAGAAGTTGGTTTCCGGGTTTGCTTTTTGAACAAAACCGAAGGGAATTCCGCGCGGCCGGGCAGGGCCTGAGAGGGCGCCGTGCGCGCGCAAGGCCACTGCGTGGGCCGCGCGCAGTCGAGCGGCCGAGCCCAGCCCAGCGCCGCCCCGGTGCGCGCCAGGCCCCGCCGCTCCCGGGTACCGCGGCGAGACCCGAGCGGCGGGGACAGGGCGCGCGGCCAGAAGGCCCGCGAGGCACTTACGGGGCGGCTCGGCGGCGGCGGCGGCGGCAGCAGCAAGGTGTCTCGGCCGGAGCCCTCTCGGCCGCTCGCGCCTTTTCTCTCCGCGCTCCTCGCTGGCCCGCCCGCCTCCTCGCTTCCCGCCCGCGCGCCCCGCGCTCGCCCCCTCCGCCGGGCTCCGCTGCCGAGTGAACTGGAACCACTCGCCGCGGCCCGGGATTCCCACAATGCACAGCGCGCCGCTCGTCACATCCCATCCTGTCCCCGCGCGTCCGGCCACCCCTCCCCGCGCCGCCGGGCGCCCGGGCCTTGACCCCAGTCCCGTACTCCGGCTCAACGCCGGCTGCAACCAGGCATCCTCCTGCGCGCGGGACTCAAGGTCCGACCCGCGATCCCGCGGAGCACCCACAGCTAAGTCCTTGGAAAGGGTCAGGCCCGTAGGAGAGGCGCTTCTCCAGGGTGCGTCCCAACCTCTGCGTCTCCAGTGAGCGCCTACAATGTGCCTGGCAGTGAGCTCGGGGCTTTCGCCAGCACGTCCCTAATAACTTGCCATTAACCCAGGGGAGAGGCGCAATTGCTGTTACTAGTGATCACTTTTCTCTCCCCATTAATGCAACCCCGCGCCTCGGAATCCCCGCTGCCTTTACATACTAGCCAACCCCAAGCCCTCGTCTGCCCCAAGATCACCTTCTGCACACCCCACTCCCCGGGGGGTTGTGCATAGTCAACCCCCCCTCACTCCGAACCTGTTTTGCCTGTGGAATAGGTTAACTACTTAAGCAAACTTCCGCTTTTGGACCCAAGTTGGGATTTACTAACATAAACAGTGATTTTTTTTTTTTTTTTTGGTAGAAACAGAGTCTCACTTTATAGCACTCGGTAGAGTGCCGTGGCCTCACACAGCTCACAGCAACCTCCAACTCCTGGGCTTAAGCGATTCTCTTGCCTCAGCCTCCCGAGTAGCTGGGACTACAGGCGCCCGCCACAACGCCCGGCTATTTTTTGGTTGCAGTTTGGCCGGGGCCGAGTTTGAACCCGCCACCCTCGGTATATGGGGCCGGCGCCCTACCGACTTAGCCACAGGCAACGCCCCCATAAACAGTGATTCTTTATCGTCACACGCATTTTTGAAAACTGCTGACGAGCTGCAAGAGGAGGGGCCGCCTCAAAGCCCATCCTTATTTGCCTAAACTGGTTTTTTCGGCTAAAGGCATTAGTGCCCTATCCCGGGTACTTAAATAAGGACCTTCGCGGTGCTCCCCGCTCTGAAAAGTGTAAAGATGAAAGCTACCTCTCTACCCTGCTGTGAACTCAATTTGAATGGTAATACACAACCCTCGGGGTTGAGGTGAAGTGAAGTTTGCGGTGAAGCTGCTGGGGTTTATGGAGGTAATTAAAAACTTCCCCCAGCCCTCAGGATACATTTGAATAGTAGGGACCCAAGGGCTTCTACCTCACCCTGGTGCAATACACCTCATTTTCAAAGTTTGCAGAGCAGTGTTCCAATACGTGTCATCCATGCATTCATTAATTCAATCAAGTGCTGAGGACATACTTTGTGCCTTGCACCGATTTGGGTACTGGATGTGAAGCAGTGGACAGGACAGGCAAAATCTCGGCCTGCCTGGAGTTTGTAGTTTACTGGGAAAGGAAAGATGGATATGTCAAATGTGGACATGCTGTGGAAAAATAAGGCCAGAAGGGCAATAGGGAGTGTGAGAAAGGAAAGAGGTTTCAAATTTTAGAGAAGGCCCCAGGAGAAGGTGACATTTTAGGACAAACCTGAAGAATGAGGGAGCAAATCTGGGGAAGGAGTGTTCCAGGAACAAGGAATAGCAAGTACAAAGGCCCTGGAAGGAGTGTGTCCAAAATAGTCAAGACCCAAAGAGTCAGCTGGGCCTGGTGGCTCACGCCTGCAATCCTAGTACGCTGGGAGGCCAAAGTGAGCGGATAGTTTGAGCTCAGGAGTTGGAGACCAGCCTGAGCTAGAGTGAGAACTGGGCTCCACTAAAAAGGAAAAACGGAGGCAAAAGGATCTCTTGAGCCCAAGAGTTTGAGGTTGCTGTGAGCTATGATGATGCCATAGCACTCTACCCAGAGGAACAAAATGAGACTGTCTCAAAAAAAAAAAATTGATTTCAGATCCTGTATTGCAATTAACATTTAAGAAACTGTTACTTCTTGAGTTTTGATATAGTATCAAAGAACATCTGTAATGATCTGAAAAGCCTATTAATTTTCTCAGTTCTTTCCCAAACACCTGCAAAAGGGCAGATTTTCTTCATACGCTTCAAACAAAACAACAGATAGCAACTGACTGAATACAGGAAAATGGATGAAGCGGTGAAGGGGAAAAATAACAGGAAATGAAGCTGAAGAAATGATGGGTCCCCAAACAAAGCATTAAGGATATAGGAGGATTCCTCAGGGAATGGGTGTCTGGGAAAGGGCAGACACACGCGCACCTTTATTAGTGTGTTATTTTCTGGGTCCTCGGGTAAGCCCTCTCAGTTCTACAGAGACCACGGGTCGGGTGACAGTCTGCACTCTTCCAAGAGCTGATTTGGTGCCACCTCCACCTCCATGCTCTTGTGAAGTGTGCCATTCTCATAGAACACACTAGAAATATTGTGAGCTGTTCAGTGCCTGCTGGAGCCCTGTCGCCACCTCCCTTCAGAAGGCTCCACCTTCCCTCTCTCCTCTCTCCTCCTGTGCCCTGCTTTTCTACTTCACTGACCTGCCTCTTTCCGCAGTCAGACTCAGGGAGGAATACCAGCTCCTCCTCCTCCTCCTCTTCTTTCTGTTTACGGTTTTATTTCCAAATTGCAAAATAAAGGCATGCTCCCTATGGAAAACTGAAAAATCAAAAGGCTAAAAAAAAAAAATAAATAAAGATTACCCTAGCTCATTGCTAGGAGAGAATGACTACTCTTCTTCCAGACTTTGTATTTGTATTTACTTAATACTAATTATATAGGGCTCTACTCTATTTAATGCTTGTCACCTGCTTTTTACTTTTTTAATTTTATTTACTTCGTATTATTTGTTTCAGGTTAATTTGAGGGTACAGAGAATTAGGTTACAATGTTTGCATTTGTTAAGTGGAGTCCCTCTTATAATTGTGTCCCGCCCCCAAGAGGTGTGCCATACACCCTAACATTGTGCCCGTTAAGTGAGAGCACACCCAGCCCCCTCCCTTCTACTCTCTCCCCACTCCTTCATTCCTTGCCCCCTACCTTGAATTAATTTGAGTTTTTCTCTTAGGTAGGCATGTATTAGATCATCCATTGGCTTCACATTAGTATTGAGTACGTTGGATTCTTGCTTCTCCATTCTTGAGTTACTTTACTAAGAATGTGTCACTTTTTAAATGTAATGGTCCTTTGCTACGCATGAGCATTTTACCAGGTAGTTACTCTACAATTATAGTTCTCAAACTATTTGGATTTAGAGACCCTTGACCCTCTAAAAAATTATTGAGGATTCTGAAAACCTCGTTTATGTGGGCAATATCTATCAATATTCGCTTTATTAAAAATTAAAACTGAGAAAAATTAAAGTTTCATTTTAAAATCTTAACATGTAAACAAGTTATATGTTAACATAAACTGTATTTTATGAGATATAATTATACAATAAGTAGTAATTATATTAAATCTAATAATTATAGTCATAACTCATTAAATATATTTTAATAAAATACTGGAATATTTTATAAATCATATAACAAAAAAATGAGTGAGAAGAGTGGCATTGTTTTACAATTTCGCACATTTCTTTAATTCTCTGGTGTAACAGAATATACCTAGACCACATGTCTTTTGTAGTCAGTCACTTGCTGTATGTTGTTTTGTTTGAAGTATATGAAGAAAATCTGGCCTTATGCAGGTATGTATTCAGGAAAGAATAGAGAATTGTCATAGACTTTTCAGATAATTAAAGATGTTCTTTGATACTATACCAAAACTCAAGAAGCAGTGGGATTTTTTGTTGTTTTTGAGACACAGTCTCACTCTGTTGCCCTGGGTAGAGTACTATGGTGTCATAGCTCACAGCAACCTTAAACTCTTGGGCTGGAGTGATCCTCTTGTCTCAGCCTCCCAAGCAGCTGGGACTAGAGGTGCCAGCCAGAAGTCGTGGCTAATTTTTCTATTTTTAGTAGAGACAGGGGTCTCACTCTTGTTCAGGCTGGTCTCCAGTTCCTGAGCTCAGGCAATCCACCCAACTTAGCCTCCCAGAGTGCTAAGATTCAGGCATGAGCCATTGCGCCTGGCCAGGAGTAGTTTCTTAAATGTTAATGGCAATATAGAATCAGAAATCAATAAACTTTTAACTCAGCATCGTTAAAATCCACTGGATGATCTTTCATCTTGAATGAGTCCCTTAGCCATGCATGATTTGATAAAATCCTATATTGATCATTTAGAAAATATTCATTGAATTATGCTTATCTTCTGAATGTAAACACGTTTCTTTGTAGAATGTTAGAAAATCACGTCTGTTAATATCATCACTTTTCTCATTTGAAGGTTTTCAAGTATTGGGAAGTTGTCAAACTCGTGACAGACACAAGTTTCCCAAACTTGTAATTTCTGCTTGAAAGCTCAAATTTATCACTGACAACATAAAGTCACAGTAATTTTCCTTGAAGTGACAGGTTTGTTTCATTCACTTTCAAGAAAACATCTGCCACATACATAGGACCAAATTACAACTTTCGTGAGCCTTAGGCATTGTCTCCATGGAACCCTTCCTCCATTAAAAAAAAAAAAAAAAAGAAGAAGCCAAAACTCTACATTGGTACAAGGACAAATACCAGTGCTATCTTATATCTTGTGTCTTATATCTCTTGAAATTATAGCAGTCAAATGTGACTTGAGTATTTTAGTACATTTTTTTTTCTTTATTAAATTGTGTATACATTTTTTGGCACCCCCTCCATATTACCATACCAGTAAAACTGTGCCTCATGGAGAATTCAGCCCTGCACACTGCACACACCCAATTCTGAATAACCAAAGTTTGTTATTCAGCCCCAAATTCTTCATTAAAAGCAGTACCACGGCCCACTGGAGTTTGTAGACCCATGAAAATGTCTTCATTTCTTTTAAAATCAGAAGAAACGAAAGTTATTTTAGATTAAAGAAAATATTTTAATGCAATACATATTTCTGTCTTTTTAGAGAGAAAGGGGTCCACCAAGGCAAATTTGCCTAAGGCCATGCCAGTATAGTGCAGTCCTGCTGTTAGTCATTGTTTCAAGTAAAACTGGTGGTCCACGAAAAAAAGCTGTAGTTCAGTTCACAACTCATTCACACAAGCGCTTTTCCTCAAGGCAACCATCCTTGTTGGTTGCATGGCAGAAGTGCTTTATTCATACTTCCCATTTGGTTGTGTAGCATATTCATATCCTGAAGAGTTGATTTAATAAAATTAATATTTTTACTGCTTTATTAAGAACATTCTGATGTGCAACTGGCTCCCTCTTGGATTTTGGCTGGTGCTTGGCAATAAATAATAAATTGATTTTAAGGACAGTTTGATTTCATTGCTGATGCATGGTAAGTCACCAGCAGTTTTACCCACTATTGTTTTTGCACCATTTTTGCAAAGGTCAGCACAATGAAGAGCTAAATAATGTCTTAATATTATGATGAAAATAGTGGATCTCCAATTAGTTTCATTCCTGGCAACTTTGATCAACACACATGAAACCAAGAGGAGCATGTGCACACGTGAGGGCCTGGGGTCCCCAGGAAAGAAAGCTTCCAGCAAACCTCCGGTGCTTCTCCCTCACCATCCTCCACCCCCTACTGACAAACTGATGTGCTTCCTTCCACTGTACAGATGCACTTATCATCTTTCCAAGCTGAAGCCTTTTTTCCTCAGTGGATTACTTCCAGAGGAGATCTCTTTCTTCCATCTGCAACTGGCAGCAAAATCTGACACTTCCCGTGATCTTCACCAACCCCCACCTCCTCCTGTCTTTGTTAAGCAGTTAAGGCCCTTCTCTAAGAGAAGTGCAGGTGAATACTTAATCATGAGGAATAACAAAGGGGTCAAGGAAATCCATGGAGTCTCTGTTCTAGATTTGCTTTTCTAGCTTTAAATATCCTCTTCATCCTGTCGCTGCCCCCACCCCCCATAGCTGGGTTGCAAATACAATTTGAAAGACAGAGCAGTGGTACTCAAAGTGTGTCCCTGAAGACTTTTCCTGGGATTTGTGGCTCAAAACTACTATCATAATAATATGAAAGCCTATTTGCCCTGTTCACTGTGTTGACCTTTGCACTAAGTACACAAAAGCACTGTGGGTAAACTGTCGGCACCTTAGCATCAGTCAAGCCAGTGACCCCAAACTGCATTAATGGCCATGGGATTCTTCACCCATCAGTCACACACAGAGCTAGTTTCACTTAAGAATTAAGAATGTTAGGGAGGGGAGCGGAGGGGGGAGAATGGGTGGAGGGAGAGTAATTGATGGGACCACACCTACAGTGCATCTGACAAGGGTACATGTGAAATTTACTAGGTGTAGAATATAAATGTCTTAACACAATAACTAAAAAAAATGCCGTGAAGGCTATGTTAACCAGTTTGATGAAAACATTTCAAAATGTATATAAAACCAGCACATTGTACCCCATGATTGCATTAATGTACACAGCTATGATTTAATAATAAAAAAAGAATTAAGAATGTTCTCAATGAAACAAACTTAAAAATTTTTTAAATCTTATATTGCCACCATGAACTTGACAGCTTCCCAATTCTTAAAATCTTTTCTGATGAGATAGATGAAAATATTAACCAATGCAACTTTTTGATGTTGTATAACAAAATCTGTCAACATTTGGAAGATCTGTATAAGTTAATAAACTAGTGTTCACCAGATGACCAACGTGTATTGGCACAAATCAAGTACAGGTGAAAAAAACCAAAATGCCAAATAAACCAATAGACATAATATCTCACAGTATGAAAAGTTAGTGATGTGTTTTTTGGATTCTACATGACTACTAATCTGTAAAAACTGGTTGAATTTTGGAATAGACCAAATCAGATAACAACATACACAATGACCTGAAAAGATTACTGTAATACTCCTCCCTTGAGCACATTAAAAACAAAAACAAAACTTTGGCATAGAAAGAAAAACACTGTAAGAAAGTCAAAATTTGAATGACAAACTGGAATGAAATATTGGCAAAAATATAGCACAGATAGAAGCAATTATCCCTGTTGTGGTCTTCTCGGGCTGCGAGAAGTATTATAACAAAATACTATAGAGTGGGTGACTTACTCAATACAAATTAGTTTTCCCACACTTCTGGAGCCTGAAAAGTCCAAGTTCAAGATCAAGGTTCCAACAGGGTTTCATTCCTGGCAACAGTTTTCTTCCTGGCTTGTAGATAGCCTCTTTGCCCTCAAATAGCCTTTTCTCCTTGGGTGTGTGCTGGAGGTGGGGAGGAGGAGAAAGAATACATTTCTTATAAAGACACTAATTCTGTTGGATCAGAATCTCACCCTCATGGCTGGGCGCAGTGGCTCACGCCTGTAATCCTAGCATTCTGGGAGGCCAAGGTGAGTGGATTGCCCTGAGCTCACAGATTTGAGACCAGCCTGAGCCAGAGGGAGACCCCGTCTCTAAAAATAGCCGGTGTTGTGGCAGGCGCCTGTAATCCCAGCTACTTGGGAGGCTGAGGCAAGAGGATCTCTTGAGCCCAAGACTTTGAGATTGCTGTGAGCTATGATGCCAGGGCACTCTACCAAGGGTGCCAAAGTGAGGCTCTGTCTCAAAAAAAAAAAAAAGAAAGAAAGAAAGGAAGAATCCCACTTTTATGACCTCATTCAACCTTAATTCTCTCTAAAGGCCCCATCTCAAAATATAGTAACACTGGGGGTTAGGGCTTTAACATATGAGTTTTGGGGAGACAGAATTCAGTTCTCAGCAATCCTTAATATATAGTAAAAAACAAAAAACAAAATATCCCAAAACAAACAAACACAAACTTTTCAAAAATTTAGGGGGAAAGATAAAAAGTCCTATTGAGAAATGCACAAAAGATATGACCAATTAATAGGAAGAGATATGAAAATAGTACTTGAAATATGAAAAGATGTTCGATTTCACCTGTAAGAGTACAAATAAAATCACACAAAAAAATCCACTTCTTACATACCAGACCGGCAAAAGCTTGAAATGACAACTGTGTTGGCAAAGCTGTAGGAATCAGGCTCTCTAATACATTTCCGATTGGAAAACACACTGCTTCAACTCTATGGAGGGAAATTTGACAATATTTAATAAAGCTATCTCTGCCTTTCCCCTTAATTATGCTTTTGGAACTTAACCATAAAATACATCTCTAATGATAAGAAAATATATATGTACAAGGTTATTCATTGCCTCATTATTGGTGATTGCAAAATATTGGCAACTATGTAAATGTACAACATAGCAGATTTGTTGGATAAGTTGTGATACATACACACAATGAATACTATGTGTTTAGAAAAGAATGATGAAGTTCCCTATAAATGGATATGAAGGAAATTCCAAGAGGAATTGATAAGTGAAAAAAGCAAAGTGCAGATGAGGATATAGTACATTATATTTTATGTAAGAAAAAGGGGAAATCAATACATATCTGCTTAGAAATACAACTAGAAGTAACTATGAAATAATGAAGATAGTTACCTGTAAGGGGCAAGATGCAAAATCTGATGCAGGACTCTTATCCAAAATAAGAAATAACTCTTAAGACTCAACAATAAGAAAACAAACAATCAGATTAAATAAGGGCCAAAGACCTTAAGAGACCCCTCACCAAAGAAGATACATGGATAAAAAAATAAGCATGTGAAAAGATACTCCACATTATATGTCATCAGAGAAATGCAAGTTAAAACAATGAGATGCTGCAACAAATCTATTAAAACAGCTTAAATCCAAGGCACTGACTACATCAAATGCTGGCAGAGATGTGAGCAACAGGAACATTCATTCATTGCTAGTGGGAATGCAAAAGGGTCCAGCCACTTTGAAGACAGCTTGCCAGTTCCTTACAAAACTCTTACCACGTAATCCAGCAATCCTGCTCCTTGGCATTTACCCAAAGGAGTTGAAAGTTTATGTCCTCATAAAAACCTGCACACAGATATTTATAGTAGCTTTATTCATAATTGGCAAAAATTGGAAGTAATCAAGATGTTCTTCAGTAAGTGGATGGATAAACTATGGTACATACAGACAATGAAACACTATTCAGTATTAAAAAGAAACAAGTTATCAAGCCATGAGAAGATCTGGAGGAACTTAAAATGCTTAGGAAGTAAAAGAAGCCAATCTAAAAAGCTACATACTGTATGATTTCAACACTTGACATTCTGGAAAAAGCAAAACTATGGGAACAATAAAAGATCAGTGGTTGCCAGGGATTGGGAGGAGGGAGGGACATATAGGTGGAGTACAGAGGATTTTTAGGGCGCTGAAACTACTTCTGTGAAGCTATAATGGTAGACGCATGTTTGTCCAAACCCACTGAATGTGCAACACCAAGAACGAGCCCTAATGCCTACTATGGTCTTTGAGTGATAATGATGTCTCAGTATAGGTCCATCGTTTGTAACATCTGTACCACTTTGGTGGGGATGTGGACAGTGTGAGAAGTTATGCATGAGTGAAAGCAGGAACATGGGAAATCTCAATTTTACTTCCTCTCAATTTTGCTTTGAACCTATAATTGCTCTAAAAAATAAAGTACTCTTAAAAATGAAGGAGTCGATACATTTTAACGCATTTTACAAGCTAGCATAAACTTGATACTAAAACCTGAAAAGGATATTACTTTAAAAATTACTATAAAAAAGAGAAAATTGTAGGCCAGGAACTTTCATGAAAATACTATAGATCTATAAAATGATTAACACATGATACCAGATCGATTTAACATTTCAAAATGAGTGTAATTCACTATATTAACAGAGCAAAAGAGAAAAATCATACAACCATATAGCAGTAATTCAATCTCTTTTTCATTGCAAAGTCCTATTTTATCAGATTCTATTCTAGTTTCTATATAGTATATATACATATACATATTTATATAATCTGTTAATCCATTCTTTTCTGCTAATGGGCATTTGAATAGTTTCCAGTTTAGGGCTGTTATGAAGAATGCTGCTATGAACATTCTTGTACATGTCTTTTGAGAATATATATATACATATATATGTATATATACACACATTTCAATTGCAGTGGAATTATTAGGTCACAGGGTATAATAATACTACAGAGTGTTCCAAAAGTCACCCATAAAGTCACCATACTTAGGGAATATGGGAAAATGTAGGTAAATGTACCCTTATTTACAAAATATTCTTTACAAAAAAAACCTTTTTTTTTTTTTTTGATACAGAGTCTCACTTTGTTGCCCTTGGTAGAATGTCATGGAGTCACAGCTCACAGCAGCCTCTAACTCTTGGGCTTAAGCGATCCTCTTGCCTCAGCCTCCCGAGTAGCTGGGACTACAGGTGCCCGCCACAATGTCCGGCTATTTTTCTGTTGCAGTTGTCATTGTTGTTTAGCAGGCCGGGGCTGGGTTCGAACCCGCCTGTCTTGGCATACATAGCTAGCACCCTACCCACTGAGCTACAGGTGCCTCTCATTACAAAATTTCCATTTTCACTATATGGTGACTTCATGGGAGACTTTTGGGACACACGTCCATTGATTACAAAAACGGTTTATCAAATGTCCTCCACAATATAACTCTGTAATTCCTTCCATCAAGAGCAAGAGTCTATTCCCAACTGCTGGATTCTGGGCTGGCCTTGTGATTTGCTTTTCGTGATAGAGTCTGACAGAAGTTCTGGTGTTCCAGTTCTGAGTTCAGGCCTTAAGAGGTTTCCTCTCTTTCCAGTTTCTTTGTTACTGCCGTGAAAAATTGCCCAGCTACCTAGAGACAAAACCTGAGCTAGCATGCTGAAGAAAAAGACTCCACAAAGAGCAGAATAAGGTCATCTCAGTGGGGGCCTCAGAATTCTGAGAGTACAACAATGATGAGCAAAACTGATTGGCTGACCGGAAGAAATGCCCATATGGGCCTATACATTTGTAAGCCAAAATAGATGTTTACTGCTGTATACCTCTGAAGTTTTGTCAATGCTTGTTATAGAACATAATTGGGTAATAGATAATATATAGAAAGCACAGGTATATTTAACTTTTGTAGACTCTGCCAATGTTACAAAGCGGATTCGCCTACTAGCAGTATAAACGAGTTGCTCTATGTCAGCCACAATATTTGACATTGTCTTTTTCATTTTAGCCCTTCTGGTCGGGTATGTAGGGGCCATCATATTGTGGCTTTAATTGGCATTTTCTCAATGATTAATGAGGTTGAGCACCTTTTCATATGCTTGTCAGTCACTCGAACATTCCATTTTGTGAAGTGCCTATTCAAGACAATTGCCATATTTTCTGTTGGGTTAGTTGTCTTTTGCTCATAGGTTTGAAGAAGTTGTATATTCTAGACACAAGTGCTTTGTATGTGCTGAGGTGTCTCCTCCCACTCTTTGGCTTGCCACTGCTTTTTCTGCCTCTTCTCTTTTTTTTATTTGAAATTTTTATTGAAATACTTGTAGATTATATGTAGTCATAGAGGAAAATAGAGAGATCCTTTATGACTTCCCTCCTTTCTGCACAGTGGTAACATTTTGTAAAACTATAGTGTAATAGCACAACTGTACAATGTCAATGTCAATATTGCATCATTATTGAAAGAAATTGATCCTTAATGCAATGCAATAATGGTACAAATACAATGCTATTTAGATTTCTCCAGTTCAAACATTTCAGCTGTACACTTTTGACCAATGTTCTTAAATTTCTATTCTATAATACAGAACATTTTCTGTATTATAGAAAGTTCCTCAGAAAGTTCCCTTGAGTCCCTTCCCAGGTAATCTCCACCTTCAGGGTCAACTATTGTTTTGATGTTTTTCACTTCAGATCGGTTTTAGAACTTCGTGTAGATGAAATTATACAGCATGTCTCTTGTGGTCAGCTGTTTTTTTTCCCAGCATAATGTTTGAGAGGTCAATCCACGTTGCTGTGTGTGTTAACAGTGCATTTCTTTTCTTTGTATTACATTGTGTTAATACACCATGATTTGTTTGTCCGTTCTCCTGTTGATGGCTATTTGGTTTTGGTTTTTCCCAACTTTTTGGTTATTATGAATAAAGATGAGATGAATGTTCTTGTACAAGTTGGTTTGTGGACCTGCGTTTTTGTGTGTCTTGGATAAATATCTGAATTAGAATTGCTGGGTCAAAGTAGACATGCATATTTAACTTAGTAAGAAATTGCCAAAAAGTTTTCTAAAAAGGTTGTCCTGTTTTATACTCCTATTAGCAGTAAGACAGTTTTGATCACTCCATGTCCTTGCCAGTTTACTGATGCCTTATACCTTATAAAAGCTGAGCACTTTTTCATGAGCTTTTTGGCCATTTGGGTCTCTTCTTTTATGAAGTGTCGACCAGATCTTTTGCTCATTTTATGGGATTGTTTGACCCTTTTATTATTCAGTGGTAGAAGTTTTTATGTATTCTTTATATAAGCTTTGATATATATATGAGCTTTATGTAAGTCTTTTGATAAATATAAGTTTTAAATAAATTCAATTTTATCAATTATTTGCTTTATCATTATATCTTTCTGGTTTTACCTAAGAAATCTAGTGTGAGGTAGGGAGGCCAAGCTTCATTTTATCCCCATAGGGATACACAGTGACTTCAATACCATTTCAGAAAACTTCTCTTTTCCCATTGGCTTGAGTTGATACCTTTATTGACAGTAAATTGATCATATAAGTGTGATTCTATTTATGAAAATTTTTTTTTTAAGGATTAAGGATTCTTTTATTTGATCAATCAAAATTCTGAGACGGGAACATTATTTATGAAATTTTTAAAATTGCCATTGCTGTATCTATTCTTGTATAAACACCAAAACTTTGTTGATTGTTATAACTTTTCACTAAATCTTGAAGTCAAGTATTGTTAGTCGTTCAGTTTTATTCATCTTTTCAAGGTTTTGTTTTTTTATACTTTACGTACATTTAAAAGTCAGCTGCTAATTTCTCTTAAAAATTGCCTGGTATTATAATTAGAGTTATGCTGAATTTATCAACCAATTTGAGGAGACCCAATAACTTAACAAAATTGAATTGACTAGTCCATGGATACAGCACACCTAACTATCATAGTATTGAGGTCTTTTATTTCTCATTGCAGTGTTTTGTAGTTTCCATGGCAAAGATTTTGAACATCTTTTGTCACATGTATTTCTACGTATTTTAAGTTTTTGACACTTTTAATGCAATTAATTTTCATTTTGTAATTACTTGTTGCTGATGTATAGACACACAATTGAATTTTTTTTAATACCCACATATTGACCTTTGGTTTTAAAACCTTGTGAAACTCCTATATTGTATTTAGGGATTTTATTGCTGTAAATTTGTTAGATTTTTCTATGATAAAAATAATGTCTGAGAATAGAAGCAGTTTTACTTCTGTCTTTCTATTATGAATGTTATTTATTTATTTATTTAGTTATTTTGCATGCCATGTTGTACTGATTAGGTCTTCCAATATAACATTAAATCAAACTGGTGATAGAAATCATCTTTAGGCGGCACCTGTGGCTCAGTGGGTGGGGCACCGGCCACATGCGTTGAAGCTGGCAGGTTTGAACCCAGCTAAAATACAATGACAACTGCAACAACAACAAAATAGCTGGGCATTGTGGTGGGCCCTTGCAGTCCCAGCTACTCAGGAGGCTGAGGCAAGAGAATCCCTCAAGAGTTTGAGGTTGCTTGAGCTGTGACACCACAGCACTCTACCCAGGGCAGGGGTGACAGCTTGAAACGCTGTCTCAAAAAAAAAAAAAAAAAAGGAAATCATCGTTACCTTTTCCTGATAATAGAGGGAAAATGTTTAGTATAATGTTAGCTATAGGTTTTTCATAGATGTCCTTTACCAAATAAAGGAAATTCCCTTCTACTCCAAATTTTGTAAGAATTTTTGCCATTTTGATGAATGGGCATTGACAATTATCAAATGCTTTTCTATATTTATTGTTACCATATGATCTTATTCCTTTATAGATTAGCACAGTGGAATTTATTAGCTGATTGGTAAATGTTAAATCAACCCCTTATTCCAGGAAGAAACCTTAGTTTGTCATGATGTATTATCCTTTTTATATATTGCTGGATTTTACTTACCAATATTATGTTAAGGCTTTTGCCACATCATTTGTTATGAGAGATGTTTGTTTATAATTTGTTTCTAGTTTTTGCTAATATTTTGGTCTGGCTTTGTTACTCAGATTATTCTTGTCTCATAAAATTGGTTAAGAAGTTTACCTTCTACTAGGATCTATAGAGAACTCAAATTAACCCACATGAAAAAAACCAACAATCCCATATATCAATGGGCAAGAGACATGAATAGAACCTTCTCTAAAGATGACAGACGAATGGCTAACAAACACATGAAAAAATGTTCATCATCTCTATATATTAGAGAAATGCAAATCAAAACAACCCTGAGATATCATCTAACCCCAGTGAGAATGGCCCACATCACAAAATCTCAAAACTGCAGATGCTGGCGTGGATGTGGAGAGAAGGGAACACTTTTACACTGCTGGTGGGACTGCAAACTAGTACAACCTTTCTGGAAGGAAGTATGGAGAAACCTCAAAGCACTCAAGCTAGACCTCCCATTTGATCCTGCAATCCCATTACTGGGCAACTACCCAGAAGGAAAGAAATCCTTTTATCATAAGGACACTTGTACTAGACTGTTTATTGCAGCTCAGTCTACAATCGCCAAAATGTGGAAAGAGCCTAAATGCCCACCAACCCAGGAATGGATTAACAAGCTGTGGTATATGTATACCATGGAATACTATTCAGCTACTAAAAAAAATGGAGACTTTACATCTTCGTATTAACCTGGATGGAAGTGGAAGACATTATTCTTAGTAAAGCATCACAAGAATGGAGAAGCATGAATCCTATGTACTCAATTTTGATATGAGGACAATTAATGACAATTAAGGTTATGGGGGGGGAGGAAAAGCAGAAAGAGGGATGGAAGGAGGAGGGTGGGGCCTTGATGTGTGTCACACTTTATGAGGGCAAGACATGATTGCAAGAGGGACTTTACCTAACAACTGCAATCAGTGTAACCTGGCTTATTGTACCCTCAATGAATCCCCAACAATAAAAAAAAAAAAAGAAGTTTACCTTCTTTCTCTACTTTGTGAAGGAGTTTAAGTAAGATTTGCATTAAATCTTCCTTAAATGCTTCACCGGTGAATTCATCTCATTCACCAGTGAAATCATCTCATTCTAGACTCTAGAGGGATCTATATATGCATGTAAAGGGTTTTGTTAACAAATTCAATATCTTTGACAGGTATAGCATAGTAAAATTTAAAATTTGGTCTTATCTAAGTTTTTAAAATGTTTTTTAAATTGTAGAAAAATGCACATAACATAAAATTTACCATTTCAACAATTTTAAGCGTTTTAGTTAATAACTTTAAGTGCATTTACATTATTGAGCAATCAGTAATGATGATTGCTAATTCCAGAAATTTTTAATTTTTCCAAACTGAAATTCCGTACCTGTTAAACAATAATTTCTTACTCACCTCTGCCCCCTGCCCCTGGCAACTACGATTCTACTTTCTAGCTCTATGAAAGTTTGAGTACAAAGTTGGGGTATTTTTTAAAAGAATATGTCAATTTCATCTGTTGCCAGTCTTTTTCATAAAGTTATTCACAGCGTTCTCTTTCTTCCTTTGGATGGCTGTAAGAACTGTATTAATATTTCCCCTTTTATTCCTGGTAGTAATAATCGTGCTTTCTATTCTTTTTTTGTTGTATGTCTGGCTAGGGACTTAATAATTTTATAAACATTTCAAAGATCCAACTTTTGGCTTTGCTAATTTTCCCTACTCAATGTTTTCTATCCTATTGAGCTTTTATTCTTATATTATCTTTGGGTTTTATTTGCTTTTCTTTTTTCTAAGGTTTCCACGGTAGACACTTGGAGCATTTATTTTAAGTTCTTCTTAATTTTTACACATGGTCAACTGAAGTGTCCCTTCCCTCTGAGACTCCAATCCCATCTTACCTGTATGTGAAACCACTTGATATTTATAACAATGTCTCTGAATTTCTGTTCATTTTCTTTATCTTTTTCTTTTTTTGATTGGGTAAATTCACCTACTATGCCCTGAATTTCACTGACCCTTATTCCTGCCATTTCCAATCTGCTGTCAAGCAGATCCAATGAGTTTTTTCATTTGAGTTATTGTACTATCAAGATACAAAATATAATTTAGTTTTAAAATTTTTTTTAAAGTTTCAGTCTATTGAGATTCTCCATTCATATGTTCATCATCTTCTTTAAAATCTTAAATTTATTTATAATTAAAGACTTTGCTCTTTGCAACACCGGAGTCATATCAAGGTCAGTTTCTATAAACTAATATTTTGTTTTCAAAGTGGGTCAGATTTTTCTATATCTTCACAGGTCTTTTGATTTTTAATTGAATAGTGGACAATTTGAATAGTGTTTTGTAGAAATTCTGAATTCCGTTAATATTCCTCTGGAGAATAGTTTTTATTCTAGGAACCAGTTAAATTAGCTGGACTCAAATTCTAAGTTCTTTCTCTCTTGTGCTAGACAGCAGCTGGAATCTCTTTTAACTTCTTTCAGATTCCACCTGCTGCTTCTTTCTTTGGGTCCACTCTGGATTCCCTGCCCATGGGTAGATTGCCAGTTAACCAAGGACTTCATTTGATTTGAAGTTAATTTTATGCGCAGACTTTGTATTGCTGTCTATCTTGGAGATACTGCTTTTAACTTTCTGGGTATTTTGACAGCCCTGAACTCTGTGTGGGATGACTAACTGTCCTTGTTTGTCTGGAAATGTGCCTGTTTTATCTATAATAGACTGTCCTGGGAAAACTGGGATTATTGGTCACTCTAGTTATCTAATTAAAGCTAGTAGGGCCATGGCTATGCCAATGCACTGATTGTGCGAAGTTTGAGTAAACTCACGTTTCACTTGTTATAGTTCATCTTCAAGGGTAGATCTTTAAACCATCTTCTGTCTGGTTTAATTTCTTTCCAACATGCTCAAATTATTATATTTTAAAATCAGATTGGATTTAAAAGGTCATTATCTTCAAAAAGGTTAGTTGACTAGAAGCCAGAATGCCTCATACTATTTTTTTCAGGAATATTTTCTTTTTTTTTTTTTTTTTTTTTTGTGTTTTTTGGCTGAGGTTGGGTTTAAACCCACCACCTCCAGCATATGGGACTGGCGCCTTATCCCTTTGAGCCACAGGTGCTGCTCAGGAATATTTTCATTAATTATAATATTTGCAAATCTTGTCTAACTTAGACATAATTGGAGCATTTTCTTCATTTATAATTTAGTTTTAAAATTTTTTTTAAAGTTTCAGTCTATTGAGATTCTCCATTCATATGTTCATCATCATCATCAGTTATAACTGATATTTGGGTTTGAGTACTACAACTTAGTATTTATTTTCCATTCGTTTTACCTTTTATGCTCCATTTCCTTTCTTACCCCATTTTGTATTGTGTTTTCACTATTCTATTTTTCTTCTCCATTGGTTGTTACACATTCACTTACTGGTCTGTTGGTGGTAAACCTAGAGACTATAACATTCATTCGTGATTTATTATAATGTAATATAAACGAATATATATATATATATTTTTTTTCCTTTTGAAACAGGATTTCTCTGTAGCCACCCAGGCTATACAGAGGTGGCGCAATCATTGCCCACCGCAGCCTTGAACTCCTGGGCTCAAGTGGTCTTCCTGCCTTGGCCTCTCAAGGTGCTGAGGTTACAGGTGTGAGCCATTGTGGCTGAACTAAATGAATATTTTTACAATTTTCCAGATAATGCAGGGATGTTAGAATATCTTGACTGTATTTATCCCCCTTTTAGTGCTATTATTATTGTACGTTTTAATTATATACATAAAATAATGTGATTGTAGTATTTATATTTAGTATTTAATTATAATTATAATTAATATAAATTAATATAATCAATATAAATGATAAATAATATCAAACATATTTTTAATCCCACAAGACATTAGTACCAATGTTTCCAACAGTAACTATTCATTTGGATTAACCTACTTATTTACACTTTTTATAAAATAAAAATTTTATTTTA
Organism: Nycticebus coucang; assembly: GCF_027406575.1. Lineage (NCBI taxonomy): Eukaryota > Metazoa > Chordata > Mammalia > Primates > Lorisidae > Nycticebus > Nycticebus coucang. The sequence goes on from NC_069796.1 coordinate 33,727,102, forward strand.
GAACAGTTTTACATTTACAGAAAAGTTGCAAATATAGTACAGAGAGTTCTAAATATCCCATATATAATTTCTCCTATTATTAACAATTTACATTATAATGTATATTTGTAACAGCTAAGGAACCAACATTGTAAATCACTATTAACTAACCTCCGTACTGTCCCTGTATTTCATTAGTTTCCTTCAATGTTCTGTTTCTGTTGCAGGACCCCACATCATATTCAGTCCTCATGTCTCTGTAGCCTTCTCTGGTCTGTGACATTCTCAGGTTTTGTTTCTCAAAATTCTCAGACCCTGAGAACTTTGAAAAGTCCTGATGTTTTATAGAATGGCCTTCAGCTTGGGTTTGTCTGATGTTTTTCTCGTGGTTGGGAGAAGACCACAGAGGTGAAGTGTCACTCTCATTACATCACATTAAGGGTACATGCTAGCAACATGTCCTTACTAACATGATTTATCACTGATAATTACAACTTAGGTGAACTTTGATCACCTGGCAGAGGCCGTGTGGGCCAGGTATTTCCACTTTCCGTATTCTGCCTTTTGGAAGCAACTTACTAAGCACAGCTTACACTCAAGATGGAGGGGAGAGTGCCTGGAGGGGGGAGTAGCTACTTAAATTATTTAGAATTATTTGATTTAATTCATTCATTCAGTAATTTACTTATATAAACATGGATTCATGGATATATATTTTATACTTTGGGTTATAATCTGATACTATAATTTGTTGTTGCTCAAATTGTTTCAGATTTAGCACTTGAGAGCTCTTTCAAGGGGGTTCCTGTGTCATGTCTCCACAGTTTTGTTTTTTGAGCACCTCCTTATTTTCTGGCACTGTAAAGTGAACTTTAATCTCATCTTGTATTTTTCCTGTCCCAGCCCCAGAATCAGCCATTTGTCCAAGGATCACTGGGTCCTTTTACAAGATCTGAGCACTGGGTGTCCTCCTTCCCACCAAGATGTCATTGCTTCCAGGTGCTCCCAGTAGACAGAGCTGAGGAAAATGTGTGCATAAGCATAATAACTGACATGTAGAGACATGCCCACAATCATTTCTGTAACTCTCTGTCTCAATCTTAAACTACTCACGAGTTTGTAGTCTTTACACTAACCTAACACCACATGCTTCTTTCTGGCCTTTCTCCCTTGTTTAGCCATAACCTCGCAGTCTAATAGTGAGAAACCTGGCTCCCACCAGCTTTCACCCATTCCATTTACTTATTTGCTTGATCTCATTACACATGTGCAACAGTTTCAGACGCGTTAGTCCCTGTCCCGTGGGAGATGACTTTACAAACTGTGTTTCTGTGCAGTTCCTCTTGTCTTAACAATTTCCAATCTGAGCACCTTTTTCTAAACACTCTGATATTTCTTCATCATGACTGTTTTGCATAATCTTAAAAATATATATATTATTTATAATGATTGTTGAGTTTCTTGGTACCTTCTTATATTTTGTGCCCAAGGGGAGTCCCTCACTGGGCTTTGCCTTTCCAGGAGCAGATCTTTGTGGTCCAATCAGGGATTGAAACGAAGCTAGATCTGGCTAAAGCTGCCCTATTTCTGGTCCACTCATTGTATCAAATATCTCTTAGATGAGCTTCATCTATCTCTAAGGCTACTAGTCACTTGGTCAGCCCTGGCCATCGCGAGGGTTACTGGCTCCGAAAAAGACACATTTACATCAGTGATATTCAGACCTATCAGTCTTTGGTGAAGTGTCTCTGATTTCTCCTACAACTTCCACATACAGGTGATGTACAAGGTGTGGGATCTGTCTACCTTAGGTCTGCTGAAAGTATTAGGGTACAATCTGGATATACAGGAGTTAACGCTGCGTGGAGTGATCTTTTGCCACAGGGGACAAGAGCTGGGAAGGCACTGGCAGGGAAATTCTCAGCCCGCATACCCTGGGAAGGGCTGCCCAGAAGCACAATAGCATTTCCCATGAAACTGAGCCACCAGCTGCACGTGGAAAGCTCAGTGCTGCACACTCCCTTGTATTTGCTATTCCTTCTCTGCCTCACCCCTCTTCTTCCTCATGCCAACTTCTTTGCAATTGCATTTCCTAGTAAAGTGTCAACATGTAAACCTCTGTCTTGGATTCTGCCTTCTAGGGAACCTTGGCTAAGACTCTCATCTTATTCCTAGGTGGCAGATATTTGAGATCCTAGCTGAAAACCGGAGCTGCTTATCATGCCTTCTCCTGATTGGCATGTCTTAAACTAAATTTTTGCACCTGCAATCTGGAAAGGGGTTGTCAAAAGTTCTGGTCAGCTTCCTGGCTGCAGATTTGTGACCATGTTCACAGCCAACAAAGTTCAAATTGGCAAATATCCTAAGGAGAAAGGGAGTGCTAACCATTCGGCTTGGGTGGCTGGGCTCTCCTCCTCTGGATCTTCCTTCTGTGAGTCCTTGGTTGCTCTTTGATGCCATCGCACAGATTAAAGAAGATATTTTTGTCCTCCTTTTCTAGTTATTTTCAGCTAGAGGCTTGGTCTTGAAAAATACTAGCTTCCCATTCTAGGATGCAGAACTCATAACCTTTGGTTTTAATAGGAAACCACAGGCTAATGCTGGAGAGACAGAGGTTTTCGTATAGACTCTGGCAGGCCCCAGGCCCAACAGAGCACAAAGTGGAACTGTCCCATATGTACCTCACTTTTTTTTAATCTCCGTTTTTCCTATGTCTTTTTTTTTTTTTTTGAGACATAGTCTTGCTTTGTCACCCTCAATAGAGTGCCATGAAGTCACAGCTCACAGCAACTTCAAACTCTTGGGGTCAAGAGATCCTCTTGCCTAAGCCTCCTAAGTAGCTGGGATTACAGGTGTCTGCCACAATGCCCAGCTATTTTTTGAGACAGGGTTTCGCTCTTGCTCAGGCTGGCCTGGAACTCGCGAGCTCAAAGGATTCACCTGTCTTGGCCTTCCAGGGTGCTAAGATTACAGGCGTGAGCCACCACCCGCAGCCCTGTGTGTCTTTATTTTCCAACAGCTCTACACATTTGGATGTGTGGCAGACGGTAGCTTCAGCACAATCTTTCCTTGCCTGAGCAGCTGGAGAATTTTTATACATGCAAGAAAAATACAGGCAGAGTTAGCTGTTAGAACAAGTGCAAGTGAGATGGTGGAGGGAGGAGGACAGATGTGGATAAAGCTTTCCATATAGTCCCCTACCCTACCCTATTATCAAGAGAACAGTCCACAGTTCTGGTGTCTGCCTCGGCTCCTTTCCATAACTGTTGACTCCCTTTCTCCCTGTCATGACGATTCAGTTGTTATGAGTATCAGCCATAACATATTATTGCCCTCTGGTGGTACAGAACTGTGAGTCCCTGTTTTAAATGGGTCCAAAATAATGCTGTTCTAAGCTCTTTGTCAACAAGGGAGGAGACTGATCTAAAAAAAAAAAAAAAAAAAAGGACTGCCCATTTCCATTTTTAACGACAAGTCTTCCTCTCTCTCTGCTGCTCTGATGACCTGGGGAACTTCTAAATTGTACTTAGTACAACTGTTTCTGATTTGAGTCAATAGGTAATAGGCAAGAGGCCACTGTGGCTTCTCAGATTTTAAAATATACTTTGGGGCTGACTTGAGGTTGCAAAAATGGGGGTGATTTGGAGATGTGATTTGCCTATTTCAAAGTGGTTCTTATATTATTCAGAGTAGGCTAACTGCTGCAGAAAATGACCTATGCATTTCAGTGCTTTGACACAATAAAAATTTATGTCTTGCTTGTGTGATGACCCATCATAGAATCATAGGTCTTCTTGGTCAGGTGACCTTCTTCCGCAGCTCTCCTTCACATGATGTCACAGGGACCCAGGCTCCTTCCATCTCATGGCTCCACCCGCATCTATCACCTCAGAGAACTTTTCATTTATGTAGCAGATTGGAAAAGACAATCCAGGGTTGTGCATGTGAGTGTTTATGGACCAGACTTGAAATAAGCATCCATCACTTCTGCCACTTTGGGCATTCTGTTGTCCAGAATTTAGTCATATGGCTGTACCTACCTGCAAGGGAATCTAGGAAATTCAGTCTAGCTGGCTGCCTACGGGGAAGAGAAAGGTAAATAGCTCGTGGAGAGCTATCAGGTCTCTGTCATAGGTATCGTGTGTGTGTGTGTGTGTGTGTGTCTGTGTGTGTGTGTGTGTCTGCCTTCTGAAAGGAAAGTAAAAGGAATGTTTCAGCTTCTGCCAAAGAACCCCCAAATCTCTTGGTCCTTTTATCTCCTGTGTTGACTTAAACCCTGAGCCAGCAGCACTGGATAAGGTTTTTTTTAGCCTCTTAAGACTATAGGAAGATGCTTTTCAGTTAAAACATGGTGTATTATTCTGGTCCTGGGGGAGTTCTATAGAGCCAGCATTATTTTTAGTATGTTTTTTAGTAAAACTGACATAATATAGAAAAATACAAAAAAAAGTAAGTGTCCAGCTCACTGAATTCTCTCTAGGTCACTGTAGCCAGGTAACCATCACCTGCTCAAGAAAAACAACATTACCATTGTAGCAGAAGCTGCCAACAACTAAGGATGGGTGGAAGAGATCTTAGAGATGAGGGGGACCCAAGGAGCACTAAGTTTCTGGAACATTATTTGGGCTATAGTGCCTCCTCTTTTAAGTATTAACACCAAAATTGCAAAGAAGATGAAGAGATCTGGGTCCTGCTATCCCCTCATTCTAGTCAGTGGAATTACCTTTGATAGGTTACTTTCTGTTTTAGAATCTCTGCTTCTCCATTTGTGCAATGGGAAGCTTGGGCTAGTAGGCTATTAAGTTTTCTCAAACTGGAGTACTATGATTTTAGGGCTTGCCCCAAGTCTCACAGGATAGGGTGCAATCAGGGACTGCATGATGGACCCAGAAGGGATCACTGGTGCAGAGAGATGGCCTTGCCCCACGTGGGTCCCAGGCCAGCTGGAGCCATGACACCAAATTCTTTAGCCTGAGGTCTGGAGAGTCAGTTACCACTGCTGTTTCCACTCAGCTGGTGGTCAGTCTTTGGAGGGTTAATCCAGCTCTTTGTGCGCTGTGAGAGGCTGCCAGAACCTGTAAGGTCAGGGAGGTATGAGCATGGCCAGAGGTTAAGAATTTCAGAATATGGGCCAGGCACAGTGGATCATGCCTGTAATCCTAGCACTCTGGGAGGCTGAGATGGGAGGATCACTTGAGCTCAGGAATTTAAGACCAGCCTGAGCAAGACCAAGACCCCGTTTCTACTAAAAATAGAAAAACTAGCCAGGCTTTGTGGTGAGAGTTATAGTCCTGGGTCCTGGGAGGCTGAGGCAGAAGGATTGCTTGAGCCCAGGAGTTTGAGATTGCTTTGAGTTTTGATGACACCATGGCACTCTACCCAGGCTGACAGAGTGAGATTCTGTGTCAAAAAAAAAGGAATTTGGGCAGTGCCTGTGGCTCAAAGGAGTGGGGCACTGGCCCCATATGCCAGAAGTGGCGGGTTCAAACCCAGCTCTGGCCAAAAAAAAAAAAAGAATTTCAGAATATGAACTAAGACAGACTTGCGTGCCAACTTTGGCTTTGCCACAGATGAGCTATATGACATTAGGCAAGTCATTTAACCTCTGAGACTCAATCTCCTATCTGTGAAATTTGAAGGTGACAGTTGCCTCCTTCATAAGTTGTGTGAATGAAGAGCACTAACCCATTGGATCCACCCAGCATGGTGCTGGCCCATGAGTGCCAGTAAGAGTCAGCTGTGATCATTGCTCTTCTGTGCTTAGCTTCAGCAATGGCACTGCAAGGCTCCCTGTGGACGGGTGTCAGGGACTTGGAGCCTGAAATGTGGATTGGGGGTGGGCAGGTTTGTGCTGTAGCTAAATTCAGACTTACTATTTATTTTCTCTCACCACTCCCCTCTCTACCTCCTCCCTTAATACTGGAACAAGTCATTTCTCATAATCTCCAGACTAGTCACAATCTCTGTAAAATTCAGAGTAATCTTCTGGCAATTTAATCTGAGATCAAATAATGACCACCCAGTATAACTGTAATTAAAAGGAATGTTTAGAATATAAACAGGGCTTTTTCCCCTTAAATTCTCCAGAAAGCAATGCTGAAGAGCAGATGTCAGAGTCCTGCAAACTTGAGCTCAACTAATGGCTCTACTACTGACTATACTACCTTGAACAAGTGGTTAACCCCTCTGGACTCAATTGATAAATAGGATTCAATTCTATGCTCCTTCCTTGGAAAGCTTCCTAGACTCCCTTGCAGCTAGGGTCCTGGCTGGAAGTAAATTCCACTAGCTGGTGGTTCTTGTGAGAAGTCTGGAAGGCAGAGCTGAGGGCAGCCTTCTTCCTCCCTCTGAAGTTGCTGGTAAGTGTGGCTGTGGTGAGTTTAGAGGCAGCTAAGCAAGAGGTCACCAGCTGCAAGGGTGGGAGAAGCAGTTGTGACAGCAGCTCTAGGTACAGTGATAGCAGCCTCATATCTCAACTATGAGATGTGTCCTCACATTTAACAGCTCATTGTCACCCTCCTGCATATACTCCTCCAGCCCTTACTACAATCTTGCAAGCCTTTGATTCCATATATGAAAATCCTCTTTTGCTTGAAATACCTAAAATGACTTCTGTTTCTTGCCCTGGACCTGACTGACATGGGGTGATAATACTGCTAATTTTTTTAGGATCATGAGGATTAGGAAAGCTATTAAACGTAAAATACCTATTGCAGAAGAAGCGCTCAATCAATGGTAGTCACTAGTAATTACAATGAGACTGTTTAGCTGTTAAAATTTGGGAAACCGGGCCTGTAAATCGCATCTTTTTGCCCACCAGTGTTAGCAGGATTTCTGCCCACTTTGGTTTTTCCAAGCAGTCAGCAGGTACCTATAACAAGAAGAAAATGATCCTTGGCTAATGTTGCTTTCCCCTTGTGTTCTCGCAATTATTGCTTGCCTCATTGCCCTGCTGTCTGCACTAAAGTTACTTCTCGGCTTGCTGGGCGTGTCCTGCTGATGGAGTCCAGGCCTGTTGCGCAGAGAGCAAGGGGCTTATTCGATCTCTTGGCCAGGGCTCTCACAAGTCCCAGGGAGAATGTTCTTACCCACAGAGCTCTGCTATGCTAATTGTCCCAGTGTAGCCGAATAAGCACAATTACATCTAAAGCAATGAGTGTTTCTTCTGGCAGGAATTGGCATGTGAGAGAGGGCAGCCTCTGAGGGGGATCAGGGTCAGCTCTGGGTACCCCCAACCCTTCCCAGACACCCAGCACACCCATGGCTAATGAGAAGCAGCTTCTTGGTCAGGCCCTGAGGGGCATCCCCCTGCTTCTAGAGAGAGTTTTACACAGCCTAGACTGAAGTCCTAGAATATAAGAAAATCCCTCTGATTTTATGTCTGTCAAGTTGGACCCAGAGCCTGGTCTTGCCCAGTGCATCCTGTTACACAGACAATGCTAGAGGGAGGCAGAGAAGTTACTCTCTTATTCCTGACTTACACGACTTTTTATTAAAAAGCTAGCTGGCTCTTTCCCTACCGTGTATTCTCATTATAGCTATTCCAAAAAAGCAAAGTTATCCCACAAAGCTGACTCATAAAATCATTAAACCCTGGAGAAATGCTCGGATTCAATCCCTCCCACTGGCAAAAGTTTAATGAGAGTGGAGCCCCGACTGTCAGCTGCTGCAGCCCCCCATCACCCGCCCACCCTGACCCCAGCCCCACTGGCTCCAGCTCATCTGCATTTCACAGGTATACACACAGTTCTTACAGGCCCCAAGTGCTTCAAATTTGCTTCAGGACTGTGCATTGGCAACCAGTGTTTGGTTTAACAAAAAAAAAAAAGAGGAGGAGAAAGAGGAGGGGGAGAGGGACGGGCAGGGGGAGGAGGGAAGGGGAGGAGCAGGAGAAGGGAGAAAATTCACTCTTTGAAAAGCAGCGAAAATCCCCTTCCCAGTACCCTGAGTAGTGTCTCACTCTGTTGAATGTTGTGTCTCACTTATAAACAGCAGAGTTCTCCAACTTTAGCGTGCATGAGAATCACCTGCAGAAAACCGCAGTGAGGTTTCATTTCACACCTACTAAGATGGCTCCACAGCACATTCTCAAATAACGTCATCTCATTCAATGTCATTTCTTTACATTGTTTACAGTCTTTACATTGTTAATGAGAAAAAAGTTGATTCCGGGTGAACCACTTACTGTTGGTGTGCGGTTTGCATGTTCTTCCCACGTCTGCGTGGGTTTCCTCTCTCACATCCCAAAGATGCACATGTGAGGTGAATTAGCGTGTCTGCATGGTCCAGTCCACATGAGTATGTGTGGGGGGTGTGGGTGTGACCTGCCATGGATGGTGTCCTGTCCAGGGCTGGTGCCTGCCTTGATCCCTGAGCCGCTGTGATAAGCTCTGGCCACCAGTGACCCTGAACTGGAATAATTGGGTAAATAATCATATTACTTGTTTTTATGAATCCTTCTTTTTTAATTTATGATTCTTTCTTAAATGTATGTATAGAACACATTGATTTCAATGTTTAATGTTGTAAGTGTTTTGGGTCTTCATTCGGAAGTTTAGTGATGTTCCTGTGCCCAGCAATACCATAGGAACTTAACTTTTGTTTCTATCAATGAGCCTATGGTAAAATTGGTTTTGTTGTGTGTTGTTTCTCATAAAGGTGCAGTTTCCAAGAACTTATTGATGATGTTAAGTGAGGACTTACTGTAATAAAAAAAAAAGGAAAGTAACAAGTATTGGGGGTGAGGATGTGAAAAACTGGAACACTCATGCATTGTGGGTAGAATGAAAAATGGTGCACTCACTGCGGGATATAGCCCGGCACTTCCTCAAACAGTGAAGCATAGAGTTACCATTTCATCTAGCAATTTCACTTCTAGGTGTATGCACAAAAGAACTGAAAGCAGAGACAGAAAACAGATATTTGTATGCTAATGTTTATAGTTGCCTTATGCCTAATAGCCAAAGGGCAGAAACATCCTGAGTATCTATAGATAGATGAATGGATAAATAAAATGTAGTGTGGGTGTGTGTGTATAAACAAGATGTTATTCAGCTACAAAAAAAAGAATGACATCCTGATACATGCAATTACCATGGGTAAACCTTGAAAATGTGTTGAGTGAAATAACCAGACACAAAAGGACATATGCTGTATGATCCCACCTACCTGAAATATCTAGGGTGAAATCATAGAGACGGAAAGTAGAGTCAGGGGTTGCTGGGTTTCTGTTTGGGGTGATAACAAATTTTGGAACAGATAGTAGTAATGTTTGTACAACAAAGTGAATGTAATTACACTAAACTGGGCATTTAAAAATGGTCATTTTTTTATATATTTTATATTATATACATTTTAACACAATTAAAAAAAATAGAATTCCCTGAAGAGCTTGTTGAAATGCCAATTCCTGGAACTTGCTCACGGATTAGTTGAGTCAGTGAGTCCATGGTGTGGCTGGCCCCAGGATGTGCCTTTTAAACAAGCATCTCAAGTGTCTCTGATGTGGGTAATCCATTGGCCTACTTTAGAAATGCAGAGATACTAAGTATATATAAACATACACATATATGTATAAACATATATACAGTCTACGCTAAATGGCTTTCTTATACATCTTTTGTGTTTGCCTGGATGGAGTTGAAACTTAGTAAACTATCATAAGAATGGAAAAAAGTGTCCAATGTACTCAATACTAATATGAATCCAATATATAAACAACTAGTACACACCCACATGAAAGAAAAACTCTAGTGAGGGGGAGGGGAGAGAAGGGGAAAGGGACAGGGGAGGAGGGAGGGCGCTTGGCAGGTTCTCACCGAACCAGCACAATGTGAGGGTGTTCAGCACACGCCCAGATGAAGGGCTTAACTCCAACTTGAACTTTACCTTACAAACAAAAACAATGTAACCTAATTAAACATTTGTACCCTCATACTAACCAGAAATTAAAAAAAAACTATTTTGCCTTAAATATTAAAAGTCACTTAACATTTGAATGTGATAAATGATGATTATTTAAAAATAATTTGAGGGCATATGTATGTTCATATTTGAACATATGAGTAATAAAAGTTAGAATGATGAAAAAAAGATGTGTGAAAAATCCAGTATAACGCTGAGGAAAAAAGCTACACGTAGACTTTTACTTATAGAAACAATACTAAATTTATCACACACACACACACCATGTATAGAAAAAGGTGGGAAGAAAATATACTAAAACATTAAAGGATAAACTTTGGGTGGCAGGATAAGTGATGTGTTTCCAATGTTCTACTTCAAAAAAGCATACTTTCTCACCAAGGATGAAGATTTTATAATCATTTATCGTACACAACATGTTGCTATGGACCTGACCATGTATTTTAAGGAGATTTATTATTGAATAGAGCAAACATACAGAAAAGTGCATGTGTCATAAGCATAGGGCTCGGCATGTGTCCTTTTTTAACATCATAAAGTTATTTCTAAAAAATGGCAAATTTTGTAAATCTGGACACGTCCACCTTTGGGAGGAGCATGATACAGTCCTTCTGCTGGGAAAGCCCCAGCTCCAGCCCTGTCCACTGCCCTGGGGCGTCTCTTGCCCACTTGCTTTTCTAGGGAGGATTTGTGCTGGTCCCCACTGGGGACACATGTTCGTGTTCAAGCAGATCAATCAGAGGGGATGGAGGGGGGAATGTGTGCATCTCACCTTGGTGGCCCTGGGCACAGGCTGACAGGAAGTGGGGCTGTGGGTGTCCAGGATGGGGCAGTGCCTCCTTCTCCCATGGTGACCATTCTGATATACCACTAGCAGAGAAGAGCCTTCCTCTCAAATGTCACCTCATCTGGTAGTCCCTTGTGGTCACATTCCCCTCCAGAAACTAACCCATGTGCCTGTATTCCTTGCAACAGCCTCCCGAGGGAGGGGCTAACATGATTGCCATTTTGTGAACCATGAGATGGAGATTGGGGAAAGGTAACTTGCATAAGGGCACAGCTGGGGTTTGAGTCCAGGTCTGTGTGACTCCTAAGCCCAGGTTCTTAGCTTTGGCATTGCCTCTGAAGGCCACCTCCCTGCCCTTCCATGTCTGGCTGAGATGGGGAGATGGGGGTCACAGCTCAGTCTCAAGGGATGGGCTCAGTATGGTGACCTGCTCACAGCCAGTTGTAGTCAGGCAAGGCATTCTCTAAGTAAGCTTCAGTTTGTTTGACTATAAAATGGGCAGCTTGACACCTCCTTTCTCACTCCAAGTCCTTCCTCCCCTCAGCCTGCAGGAATCTCTGGAAAAATGTTCTGGAAAACCGGAGGCGTTTTTATGACTCTCTCCTCACCTAAACCTGCTGGGCCAGGACAGAGCCCAGACCCTTGGGGTCTGACCATTATCCCATACTTTGGACCCGGGCAGCTCCTGGCTTTGATGTTGTCTTGCTAAATGTCCCGAGTCACCCAGTGGACTGTGATCTCTCCAACACCTAATAATTCAAATAGCCTGAAGTAGTGAGCAGCTAATCAGCTGGGCAACCCTTGCAGCTGCACAATGAGGTTGACGGGAAAGGGGATCCCTTTCATTCTCAGGGGCTCATTGTACAATCCGATGGCCTAGGCAGACACCACTGTCCGCTGGTCCAGGAGTGGGGTTAATTCCTGCAAGGACCCGGGCGGGGTTCTGCCTGGCCGAAGTGGCCAGTTGCATGGTTTGAATCATGGCTGTCCCAGCCAGGCCATCAGGTGGGAATTAAAATTTAATTTAGAAAGTCCTGTCTCTGCGGCCCTGGTGGCCGTCGTCTAGGTGATTGACTGGCTGGTTTCTTTCACCTTTGCACGTCTTGGGTTTTTACTGGCAGAGGAAATGAAGGCTGAACTGGGGCAGGAAATTCCATGTACACAGGTGTTTCTGATTAGCCCCGCGCACCTCACCCAGGGGCACAACCGGGGGCTGGATGCCTGTGTGAGACCCGGGTCCCCCTCTGGCCTGGCAACTGTGGAGGCTTTGCATCTAGGGAAGGCAGGGAAGGATACTCTGGCCACTGCAGGGCAGACAGAGATCTGCCAATGTGGTCGTCTGCCTGGCCCTGGGAGCCCAGCAACCTCTTGCCACGGGACCGTGATCACACAGTTCACTTGACCAGAGCCAACCCAGCATCTGTGTCTGCAATGAGTGGCTGGTGGCATAGGGCTGACCTAGGAGATTAGCATGGCCCTGAGGTGTGTTTACACATTGTAGCCAGCGCTTCATGTGGCTGACCTGGCCCCATTTTCACATCTTCAGAAAGGCTTAAAGATCCAAAAATCACCTTCTTCTTCACTTTAAGGGTCTCTGGAAGGATTGGAGAGGGCAGCCTTGGGCTTGGTCTGAGATGGCCATCTGCAGGAGTGACTTCAGAGGCTGAAGAAGCAGCTTTTCTCATCCCATAGTATCTCCATGTTACCAGAGAAGCTTCCCACTGTGAGTCATTCACTGCCTTAGGAGAAGGCTCTTGAGGCTCCCATCTCCCCAGAGTGTACCTGGAGGAAGGAGGCACCCTGAGACGTGGCCCACAGAGACACACTAGGTGGCTCTGGACAAACAACCCCTCCCATCCCACCCCCTCAGTTTTCCCATCTGTAAAATGGACATCATAGGAATACGCTCTGCTGGGTCAGCACATGGATTAATGAGATACCATCTGTAAAACATCAGGGACACAATCTGTGACCAGCACACAGACAGAACCGAGACAGCACATGGCTTCTGGGAACATTTCCAAGGGGACTGTTTTAAAGAAAAATTATTTTGTGAATAGTTTGAAGTATTACTTTAAACATAGCACAGACATTTCTACCCAATTAAAATGCTCATTGATTAGTTATAGACTAAGGTGTGTTGTGATGCAATAACATATAACCAGTAAGATCAGGGTAACTCAGAGGGAGCCATGTGAAATGTCTAGGAAGTAGCTGAAGAAAACAGACTGTGTACCCTGATTATGACTGTGGGAAAGTGTGCCCTGAGGAAGGCTGGAGGGAGATATAAGTTATTGCTGTTCATTTAAATATATTTAAGTAATTTAATAGCTAAATGCCTAATAAAAAATTAAAATTTAATTAAAATAAAAGCAGAGATAGATACAGGTGTGTCTACATTATTAGACTACTTTAGATGAGGATGTGTCTAAGCCAGTGTTTTTCATGGCTTTTTTATCTCATGGCACATTTGAACCTGTAGTTAAAATTCTGTGGCACACTTAGATTATGTTGATCAAAAAAAAGTTAAGGGCGGCGCTTGTGGCTCAGTGAGTAGGGCGCCGGCCCCATATACTGAGGGTGGTGGGTTCAAACCCAGCCCTGGCCAAACTGCAACTAAAAAATAGACGGGCGTTTATGGCAGGTGCCTTAGTCCCAGCTACTTGGAAGACTGAGGTAAGGGAGTCGCCTAAGCCCAGGAGCTGGAGGTTGCTGTGAGCTGTGACGCCACAGCACTCTACCCAGGATAACAGAGTAAGACTCTGTCTCTACAAAAAAAGAAAAAAGAGAAAGTTAAAAAAATAATGTACTTACTGTGCTTTGAATTTCTGTTGAAAATAATTTAATTAATGAACTTAAAAAATGGTCACAGCACAACTCTGATCCTCTCAGAGAATCAGGCGAACAGCACAGGGAACACCCGTGTGCTGTTGTGACACACTCGTTGAAAATCCCTGATCTAAGCTATCAGACTACATCGGAGTAGATGTGTCTACCTTATCAGACTACTTAGATATGGATGTGTCTAAGTTAACATGTCTCTGAATCTTGGGACCAGGCAACCACAGAAGGACCCAAAGCATCCCCTATAAGTTGCCTGGTCCCTTCTATTTAGCTAGCCATTCATTCATGGAGCCTCCTGGTCCCTGAAGATCCATTTAATTAATAGGATGAGACCCTGGGTCATAGGTCCAGAAGAAGATGGCCCCCAAAGCTGGTGAAAAGCCTGTGGCTAGGCCCTTGCTCCATGGAGGACACAGGAGCAGGGTCATCAGAATGACAGTGGTCACCACATAAGGTTTCAGAGTCAGCCTGGGCTAAACCACCATTATAGTCAGTCTCCTTTAACAGCCCAGGATCTCACGCTTCCCCTCACTCCTGTTGCCTGGAAAGAGACCTGGGCCCCTGGACTGTAGCTGTGCCCACGTCCTCAGGACTCTGAGTGACACACTGCTGCAGGATAAGAGAAAGAGAAATGTGTTTTCATTGTTGTTACAAGTGCCAAGGCTGGCCTGCAAGTAGCCCCTTTAGAAAGGGCCTCTTGATCTTAGTGAAGCACAAATAAATGACTGTCATGTGAGGCTGTGCACATTGGGAGGTGGGGCTGAATCGACACCTCTGACAACTGGCTGCCCCATCCTCGGACCCCTGCCTGATGGGCAGCAGGACAGAGAAAGTGGGTGTCTCTCTCCCACAAGAGACTGCCATCATTCAAGGCACAGCTTCCTCCTCTCCCTCTGACCAGACCAGCCCTGGCCAGGGTGAGCTTAGAGACTTTCTAGAATCTGGACGACCCTAGAGGACAGGAGCCAGGCCTCACTTACCCTTTCTCAGCTGTACCCTGCCTCCTGCCCCTTGCCCCTGCAACACCCCCAGCACTCCCAGGATCTCAGAATGGATCTCAGCACATTCTTACTTCATTGCCATGGATGCAAAATAACAGTTGGAATAGCAGCAATGATTTGTGAATTTCAGTTCCTCTTCTAAAACCACTGGTAGATATTTCCGTTGCTTTCTTCCCCTCTGCCCTCCCACCTCTTCCTTCCCCTGGACAGGAATTATCAGACAGCAACTCACATCTCCTTCCTTTGCATCTGCTGTTCCTTTCACGGTTATCAGTATGGTTACTTTAGGGGCTAAGCCTGGCTCTGACAAGCCTCCCAGCCCCCTAGCACCATCAGACGGGAGGCTTGTCACCTTGGAGGGAAGGGGAAAAAGGATAACTTCCAAACACTGAGGCCTTAGTGTTGGTCAAGCACTGTGCTGAGTCCTGCCTCGCACCCTGTCTCTTCTTCCCAGATGCCCTATGAGACACGTGATATTCCTAGTTTATAGATAGAAGATACTAGGGCTGGGGAGGTTGATTTCTTGCCCAAGGTCACAGAGCTAGTAATTGACAGAGCCAGGATTCAGACTTCAGCTGTCTGGCTCCAAAGTCTAGGCTTTTCTTTGCTCTAAATCCTTCCCCCCAACTTCTCTTTTGTCTGTGGAATTCTAGGAAGTGTTGGTTCTGTTTCTCATCAGCAGGACCTGATGCTCCCCGTGGAGCCAGGTCTCTGGATGTTTGCAAGTCATCCCCAGAGGCAAACCTTGGGTGTGCAGAGTCTTGTCTCAGGGTCCACGATGTCCAGAGCCAGCTGGAATCAGAGGCCCCTGGGCCCCTTGCCCTGCCACATGGAAATGCCATTTGTAGTCAGCAGCTGTAGTTGGAGAGCTGCCTTTAGGTGCAGTGAGTCAAAGGACCACATGGAAGTACTTTAGGTTGGGCCGGCCCTGGAGAAGCCCTGGCTCATAGCCATGAATGGCGGCAGGTTCAATAACACTGAGCTCTAGGTATGCATGTTTACAAGAACGGAGAGGGTTTTGGAGATTGACCAGCTCCTCCAGCTCATACATAAGGCCCCGCATGGTGCTAGGCATGTAGGTGCTCACTGAACATAAATTCTTGTTCTGTGTGAGAAGAGCCTTGCTCTTTTGCACTGAGTGTCTTGGTGATGAAATGCTCTGTGCTCTGGCTAACTTGGGTGGGGGAGGGGCATCTAGTCAGGGGTCCGTGGGGCCCTGAGTTGTATGCAAGTTTGTGCATGTGCCTGCGCGCAAAGAAAAGCCATAGCCTTCTCTGCATTTTCCAACTTGTCCAAGATGCACAAAAGGCCAAAGACCACACTACCCAAGAGACCGTAGCAGGAATGAGTGGATTAAACCGTTCGGCATGTGCAGACACACGAAATCACTCTGAGACAGCTGGTTGGGAGAGATAGGGGGCCACATTGGTGCATGCATGTGAGAAAGGAGAATGGGTTCCCAGGTTAGGTTGGCTCTCTGCGTAGAATGGAGCTTCTCCTGCCCCTCTTCCCAGCATGACCACACAGGCTGCAGAAAGCAGGGGCCACCCTGGGCCTTCAGGGAAGATGGCCTTCCCCAACATCATCTGTGAACCTCATCTCCAAGCTCTGAGCTTCCTCCCAGGTGGGGTTGCCACTTCTCAGAGCTCCAATTTCCCCATCAGTTTCGGGCCATATATCTTTCCCTTCTTTCCATCGGCTGCTTTATAGCTTGCTGGAACACCTTCCTTTAGCACTTCGAAATGTATCACTTGAAAGCATCTTAACATTAACCAATGTGATTCCTTTTTAATTTGAAGGGGCTTATTTTTCCAAATGGCTTTCCTGATCTTATAGGAGGGCATGCTCCCTAATATTAAACTTTTTCTTTAAAAAGAGCAAAAATGACTCACATCTGTTTGATATTTAATTCAAATTGAATGGCAGGACAGGAACAAAATTACACTGCAAAAGGCCATAAAGTGTGATGTTTAAAAGAGCCAAGCCTACCAAACCTATATACCAGAAAATTTGAAATGACCAAGGATGAGGGCATGTGGCCTGGGCTGTGGGGTTCTCCTACCCAGAAGCTGGAAGGGTAGGAGCCACGCTGGGGTGGCAGGAGCCGGGAGAAGGGCTCACTGTGCATGGGAGGGTTTTATAGTTTGGGGTCTGAGATCTGAGACTCCAGCAGGTTCTGATCCCATCTGGAATCCAATGCTGGCTACTCCAGGTTGTGGGGTGGAGTGGTGGCCCATCTGGGGCTTCAGAGGGGCTGCTGGGTAATGCCACACACAGCCTGGGTGGCTGGCCAGGCACTGTCCTAATCTCAGTGTCCAGGAGGCCTTGAGGTTTGGCTACAGCTCAGACAATTGCATTTAAAGCCCGTCTGCTTCCCACAGATCAGTTTACCAGAGACGCCAACATCCTGTGTCCAAGAGGACAGAGAAATGGAGTGGGGCTCTGAGAGCTGTATTTTCCTCCAGTGTGAGGGTAAGGAAGGTGGCCTGTAATTGCCAGGCATTCTGTCGCTGCCGTGAGACAGAGAGGCCCCAGGAGAGAAGTGAATGTGGCCTCTTATGCATGTGCATGTTGGGAGGTGGAGTGCGGAAGAAGTCAGACCACGAGACTTTCTGATGTTTTGACTTAAAATCTGCACAGCGACCATAGGCCCTGCTGGCTTAAGGGAAGAGGAGCATATAATGCAAAGATAGAGCCCCCTGAGGATGAGCTTCCCAACTGCCTGCCTCTGAGAGCATCCCCAGGGGACCACACACCCTCAGGAACGAGGCCCAGCACTGGGTCTGGAAGCCTCTGACCTCAGGCACACAGTGTGCCTGCTTCCAATGCTCTTGGGGCAGCTCTCCAAACACAGCAGCCCTGGACTTCAGTGTGTGTCTCTGACTGGTGAAGGGCAAGGTGGTCACGTCACACCAAGGAGACGGGCACATCTGGAAGCAGAAAACCCCGTTGGCAGATAGCAGAGGAATCGCGGTGTGGGGCCTGGTCTGGTCCTGTTGGGATTTGCTTTTGGCTCCTGGGCTCAGGGTCATATGGATACAATGATTTGATTTGCTGAATAAAACTACTCACTCTTCTCACTTAGAGCACTTGTTTATTTAAAATGCATCTTACTCTTTTCATCAGCCTCTTTGCTGAGGTTCTTCTCAAAGGTCTACTCCCCAGAGCTCTGCTTTCTTCCCACCCAAACTCTTGGTTTCAGCCAATTTTCCTGCCATTCAAGCAATAGACCCATATGGAGGACCTACTGTGAGCCTAGGTCCTACTGTGAGGACCTGGGCAGCTGCTGATCCAGACAAGACGGTTTCCAC
Source organism: Nycticebus coucang (assembly GCF_027406575.1). NCBI lineage: Eukaryota > Metazoa > Chordata > Mammalia > Primates > Lorisidae > Nycticebus > Nycticebus coucang. Next base: position 33,744,948 of record NC_069796.1, read on the forward strand.
CACACAGGTGTTCTGCTGATGGGAGGTTCCAGCAAGCTGATATCTGAAATGGGCCCAGCCCAGCATGGGCACATGGCAGGGACTCAGTACCTAGGTCCACACTGAGGAAAGGATATTTTATTTGGTGGGTAACTGCCTAAAAATCCTGCCTGAGTGTTCCCACATTGGGTTGAAGTCAGAGGAGCTTTCTGGGAAGGAACATTTGGGGACAGGTGGTGGTTTAGGCTGATGGCCGGTGTGACTGATAAGGAACACACACTAAGGTCCTTCACATAGGAGAGGTGGATGCTTCATAGTATCCTCATTTTACAGATGAAGAAAGGAGGCTTGGGAGATGAAGGAAGTTTCCAGAGTCAGTAAGTGGAGGACAGCAGGGGTTTGGACCTGTTGGCCTCCTGAGGACACATGTCTCTGTTCTACACCCTGCCTCTCCGCGCAGGGGCTGTTCAAAGCAGAGTGCTCAGTTGGGGTGTGTGTGCAGCCTGGCTCGCCTCTGTGTGTCACTCTGCTATGTCTGCCCTCCTCTTTCCTTTCTTGCACAAGCAGGAGGTTACCAAGTAGGATGACAGTGACAGAGGGGCATGGTATTTGCTCATCACTCCCAGGGCCCCGGGTCATGGGGTCCCCCTGCTCTACGGCTTCCCCCTCTCTGTCTCTCTGCTTTCTCCCTATTTGGTGGCTACCCCAGGGCCCCAGGCAAGGCTGAGGGGCATTGACGTTCATGGCCGTTGTTCTGGGCATCTGTCTTCACATCCACTGCTCTCTCTTTCACCCTCTCCTGTGTATTGCAGGGAAGTTGACCCCTGTAGGGGGATTTCTCAGGCACTTGTCAGCTTGTTTCTGCTGAGCCCCTGGTAGAATATTTGGGGGCAGGGGAAGGAGAGAGAAGTTGGGTGTGTGTGGGTTCTCTCTCTCTTTCACACACACACCCCATCTTAGGTGGAGTCGCCTTAGTCAGTTGCTGGCAAGAGCTGCCTCCCCTTGGTGGTTCCAGCTCCTGATGGACAGGCTTTCCTCTGGCTTCCACAGGGGTCTCCACCGTAGCCCCAGCCCTGTGCCAGGCAGGATCTGGCTCCAGTTACACCACCTCTCTGGGCGCCCTTCAGCCCTGCTCAGGCTGATCTCTGAATTACCTCCCCTATTGGGCTTCCCAGTGATGCCATAATCATGCACCCAATTCCTTGAATTGATTTTTTTAATACTTTACTACTTTGTATGTTTTTTGTTTTTCTGACTGGGTCCTAAGTGATATACCCCTCTAAACGAGGTGACTTTATAGGGTCCATGTTCCCAGCCCATTTATAGCAAGTTCTCTGGATGAGTGACGTGATAGTCCTGATCCCTCAGAGACGCAATTCTGGAAACTTCATATCTGACTGCCTGGCCAAACTCTCCTTCGAAAGGCCCCTGTCTCTGCTTTATTCTGAGACTCCCATCCCCACCCCCAGCCTCTGCATCTTTAAAGGAAAGTGAGGTGGTCATCTTAGTGAGGGTCCTTTCCAGCAGCCAGAGTGCCTGGCTCAGAGCCTGAGCCATCCCCATACCTTTGCTCCGTTCCTGCCCCATGTAAGCCATGCTGTCAGGTAACACAGAGAGGGCTGCAGAGGAGCCACAGAGGAGGAAGGAAGCCTGGTGCCCCCACCACAGCCCCAGTCCCCTTGTGTCTCTGCCCCATTCCCGGGCTGATCTGATTTGGATTCAAATCTGTCCTTTCTCAGACCCCTTCCTTGTCATTTGTTCCCCAATGTCTGGAGCTGGGCACTTAGCTGCAAGTGACCCTTAAAGAAGTGGCCACTGCTGGGGAATGGAGCCCACTTTCCCCTGGAGAGAAAAAGCAGAGGAACCAGTAACAGCCGGGAGTGCTGCCATCCTCGCAGGGGGGTGGGTGGGAGCACATTTTTGTGAAACAAGCCCCCTTGCCAAATGCCGCTTTAAAACCTTTTCACCTCACATGACTGGAGAAGAAAATAATTAAACTCTTCTGTTGGGGATCACCTGGCTCCCTACATCCCCTCACTTAGGATGTTTTGTTCCCACTGGAGCGTGTGATTGGAAAACAAAGGTAAATGGGAGCAATTTATTCCTGGATCATTTTTTCCCCCAGCAGGATTAAAGCTGCCTCAGTCATAAAGAGTTTACAAACTCTAAAGAAAGATAATAACTTCCCTTCTCACGCCCGGTCATGGGGAGGTAAAGCATGTTTCCAATCAGCTGAGAATGTAACTCAAATGAAGGTTTTATTTCACTTTAATCCACCTGTGAGTTCATGTTAAAGGTAAGAGGAATCACAGCCTTGCAACTTGAATAGCGTTCATTAAATTAAGCATATCCTCTTATCAGTGAGGAGCTGGATTTGTTTACTCCTCCAGAGTAACAGAGTTTTGGATGAGCTTTGCAAGGCTGGTGTGGCATCCAGCGAGTGGTTGGAAATTGGCCGAGCTGCTGTGGTGAGGGACGTTGGAGGAAGGTCCTGCTAACTTCATGGGGCTGTGGTAATAGCAGCCACCACCAGGTGCCCTGAGGTGGAAGCTGAGGAAGAGGAAGCCATGTGGTGCTTGAGAAGCAACTTGCATGATGGACGGAGGGAAGGCACGTGGCCCTGCTCGCAGCCCGTTGTGGGGGGTGTCAGGGCTGTGGTGAGCTGTCCACACCATCTGGGGCTTATTTGCTTCTGCTTCCCTCTTTGCTGACTGCATCTCACTGATCAGTGGGCAGTGGTGGAAAGAGTTGGTTCTCAGCTCCCATTTCAACTCTACTGTTTTGACACTGGGGGACTTGGAGCCAGCCCCTCAACTAGATCTCGCTTTGCATGTCTATGAAGTGAATGTCCATTTGAGATGGAAGGGAAGTATTTCCTTAGTGGCCTGCTGTGAAGCTGTTAATACCATTCCTTCTCCTTTGGGTTAAGCATTGCCCTCTCCAAACCTTTCTTTGAAGATGCAGATGCCTCCAGCAGGGTGACATCCTAGCTTCCTAGGTTCCATGGGGTCTCTTCACTGGTACTGTTGAGGCAGGTGTTAGCTAGTGTAAGAGGAGGGAGTGGAACCAGAGCTTGTGGAGACTTGGTGAGCAAGAGGCCTGGACTCAGTCCAGCCACCCCAAGCTCTGACTGTACTGCTCAGAGCCCCTCCCAGGGTCTCCTGGGTCTTATCAAATGTGCCAGCCTTCCTCAGCAGTCACTGTACAGAATCCCCAAACCCCAGAGGGTTCTGTGTGAGTCTGGGGTACAAAAGCTCAAGAACTAGAAGGAAGGACCAGCCTTGTTTCTGCCCCAAGTGGAGGGTCTGGGCTGCCCCCAGGGCTGGAGGCAGAGACATCCACCTCCACTTGTTGTCTGTCCATGGTTTCAAGACCTTCTTACTCTGTTGTCGTCTGGCCCCCACCATTATGGGCCTTCCTCTAGCTATGCCTGGCCTGAGAAGCCTGGTTCAGACCTTAGCACCCAAGGTAACTACTGTCTGGATCATCGGTGCCCCATCCATTTGTCCCTCTGTCCTCCACCCAACTCTAGGATGGCTAACAGGAACAAAACTTCCAACCACCCATGGCCCTTGTCAGTGTGGAGCTGGAAGTCTGATGGCGAGACAGGTATGGGAGGTGTGCAGCCTTCCTCCATGCTGTGGCCAGGACTGTACATCTAATGGGTCTGCCCAAACTTCTTCTGGGCTGCTCTCCACCTCAGGGCCCCACATTGACATGCTTATGAAGCATTCCCATGCCTTGAGGGGATACCATATCTCTTACGACTTGGGAAGATCCATGTTCTTGGAAAAGCAGAGGAATGTGAGGGTAAAATGCCTTAAAAGACACAGGGGATGATTTCTAAATATCCAGACACTGGTTCAGGGAATTGTAGTGCCCTGGGGTCTGCCTGAACGTAATTGATGTATCTTCTTGTAGCAGATGTGTGTGTAGGTGTAAAGTGAGTCCACGTGTCCACATGTACCCAGTTCACTCCATGGCTCTGGACAATGATGACTAACCCTGCTGAACGCTTAACGTGTGCCAGGAGCCCTGATTTACCTTCATGATGACTCTGAAGAGGTAGGTGCTGTTATTTTTCCCATTTTGTAGAATAATAAACTGCGACACAGGGAGATTCAGTCCCTTGTCCAATGTAACAGAAAGAGTAAGTTAGGGGAATAAGAATTCTAACCCAGGCAGCTGTCTGACCTCAGGCCCCACCTTGGCACCGCCATAAGGGGTATATGGATGTCTGTGAGAACTTGTGTGTACACATGTGCCCGTACACAACGTGGATTGCTCTGTGGAGGGAGCTCAGAGAAGGCAAGAAGATTGCTGGAGGGACTCACCCACCGGCTCAGGGGCCTGTGTGGGCAAAGGCAAATGGTATCCAATGTGCAGGCCAGGCCCTGAAGCCGGCTGGATATCAGGACTGTTAGGGGAGAGTGGGGGTGGGTGTCATAGATCTGATCATTTAAATGGTTTCTATTCAAGAAAAATGGAGTTCAAAAGGGGCAGAGCTTAACTGTCTTGCAAACTTGGTTCGAGGCAAGGCGTGTTTCCTGAGGAGACTGTGTGGACTGGTAGAGTCTAAAACAAGGAGCCAGATGCTTCCTGGTCCCCTCCTGCACCTGGCCTGTCACCCTTCAACCTGCTGAGCAGTTCATCCTGAGTCTCCCAGACCCTGCAGACACATCACCCCAGAGGCCCAAGTCAGAGAATACCCCTGGAGGCCGTGGACGGCTCCTTCTCAAAGAACCACAGTTGGGATGAGTTTGCTCATCCCTAGTGGGGAGAGAGCCGTCCCTGAGGCCTGGAGAGGGGCACTCAGGCACAGCAGCATTCCTACAGGTTCCCTGGTAGAGTCGGGGACCTGTACTCTGGGGACTCTGGGTGCCATCAGCAGCTTCCTCTCTCCAGTCTTTGGCGTCCAGGTGCTGTCTCCGGGCTGTGGCTTCTCGAGTTCTGGACATGGGCTGCCACTCCACAATGTATAATTGGTGCAGCCCCTGGCTCTGTGAGGGACCATTGCTGCCCCCAGAATCCAGGTGCGAGACTTCATCAGACAAACCACCCAAGGCTTCCTTTCCTTGCCAGCCCTGACAGGGACTTCTCCTGTTCTATAAATTTAGGCCTTCTGCTGCAAGGAACAAGTTTAAATTCCCTCCTGACTGCCCATCAGGTCCACAGCTAAAAGAAAATCCTGTCAGGGAATCACAGAGTGCCAGTAAGCCCTTGGGCTCTGGAGCCAGTTGACCAGGGCTTGAACTTTCCTTAGCCCCATCTATTAGGTTGCTCTCTTAGGTCTCGCGTAGGAGCCAGAACTTATTAAGTGTGTGCAGTACTGCCTATGTGACTTACGTGTGCCACCTCCTAAGACTCTCATAACAGCTCTCGCTAGTAGGTGCTGTTATCTTACCCATTTTTCAGAAGGAGAAACAGAGGCAAGAACAGGCTAAGTCACTAGCCAAGATCACACAGCTAGTGGTGGTGTGGTGTGAGGGAAGATACTTAACCTTTCTGAGCCTCTGTTTCCTCAAATATAAATTATGATTAATGCCATTGTCTACCAGGGTGTTATACAGGTTAAGTGGAGCCACATGCAGAGCACCTAGCAGGGTGCTGAGCACCTAGTAAGCTCCAGCAGACAAGGCCACTTGATGATAGAGCTTGTGGTGAGCCGGCTGGAGGAGAGAGAAATATAGCCCCATTCACAGGGGTGGCCAAATAATTAGTAATTTGTTCCTGAGCACATGTAAGCTCCCTGAGGGCAGGGATTCCTTCTGCCTTGTTTACTGCTGCTTCCTGGGGCTTGGCACACATCTGGCAAGGCAGGTGCTTGTTTTTTTGGCCAGGGGTGGGTTTGAACTCGCCACCTCTGGCATATGGGACCGGCACCCTACTCCTTGAGCCACAGGTGCCGCCCGGCAGGTGCTTGTTGAATGAATGTGAGGGACTGTTGGAGTCCCCAGGGGCCATTGCAAGCACTGGCCAGCCCCTCACTCTCCCCTGCCTTGTGCTGTGGTCTGACCATTCCCACCTTGTTCCTTATTGGAAAGGAAGCAAGGGCAGGCCTGGGCTTGCCCACTGCTGTTTCCCTCACAGGGAAGTTGCTCAGGGCCTGTGAGTGAAGTTGACTTTCTTGTAGCCCAACCTGGGTGCTCAAGGGTCTTTCTTCTTGTGGGGGAGGGGTGGGGTGAAAAGAGGTGGAAGTGGCTACAGCTCGGAGTGCAGATCAGTGAAGTGCAGAGTCTGAGATCCTGGCGACCCCCTGCGTGTGTAGGTCCCTCCCACCAGGACACAGTGACCGTTGTTCGGAAAGCACACTCTCCCCATGTCAGGAGAGTGGCTGCTTGTGCTCTGCTCCTGCTGCTCACTGCGAAAATTCTCCCCGCTTGGCCTGTCTGGCTTCTCCCTAGCGTCTTTTTTTTTTGTTTGTTTGTTTTGTTTTTTTGGCCGGGGCTAGGTTTGAACCCGCCACCTCCGGCATATGGGACTGGCGCCCTACTCCTTGAGCCACAGGTGCCGGCCCCCACCCTAGCGTCTTATTGGGACAGACAACCCCAACCCCCAATAAGATATAACCCAGCATGAGCAAAGTAACTGCTGGGCTGGATTCTAACATGATCTTCCATCCCCACTCCTTCATTCCCTGGAGACCTCTGTCCTCTGGTCAACCTAGGCTATGAATGGGGGGACTTGAGGATGGGTAGATAACAGTGACAGTGACTTTCCAGGCAGGTCCATCTCCCAACTTCCATGCTTAGGAAGGCCTGAGCTCTGCCTGCATACTTTCCAGAAACGTGGGCCCCTACCTTTCTAATTTCCTCTTACACCTCTTCCGTGTTTCCTACCCCACCTCTGTGTGACAACATGATGTGCATGAGGCCATCTGGGGATCAGGGAATCCTACTGGGTATGCCAGCTTAATGAAATACTTGCAGTTTATTAAACACAGGCTTCCCTAAGCCCTGAGTGCCTGTGGGTATTTGAAAGCTGAGGGTAACCCTGAGCTACCACAAACGAAATTGTTACATGTGTCCATGCATTCCTGGTGCAACCTCAAACTCCGGCTCTTAAGTGGTGCACAAAATGAGCAACATAAAGTAACTCCTAGTCAGACAAGAGGGGGAGATGTGGGGAATGTGGAGAGAGGCTCCCCAGAACCTCCGAGGGCCTCTAAAAGTATATGAAGTTCTCATTACCTTGCAGAGCTATGGCCATGGAGGGTGCTTCTCCACCCTGGGCCATTCAGAGTTTGCAGAATTGGTTCATTATGAGTGAGGCAGCCGGCAAGCCTCGCATGTCCACCATGCATGATGCAACTCAAAGATTTAAATCCAGTTTCAGCAAAGGCTTGCTTTCACGATGGGGCCGGCAGAGTGCACTGCCTGGGGGCTCCCTCTGGAGCTATATTTCTGTTCCACCTCCAGGGCTTGGCTGGAGAAGGCTGTCCCAAGTCTGGGGAGGGCCGTGGAGAAAGCTCATGTGACCTGGAGTCTGCTCCCCTGAACCCAGGGGAGGCAGCTCCTGGGGGATGCTTTCCCATTCATCGGTCTCCTCCGCTTCGGGTCTGTAAATTAGGGGTGAGGGGCTGAGATGGAAGTGGCAGACAAAAGCCTCGAGGGAGGTGCCTTTCTCCAAGTGAACCACCATCTGGATGTTGGAGAAGGAGATCTTGTTGACGGCACTCAGGGGGACCTGCTCCAGATAAGTCAGCTTCAGCCCATTGACCCACACGCAGCCCCTTCGGCTCAGGGACTTGAGGCAGAAGGCCAGGAGGGTGCTGCCTGCCTCCAGGTAGGGCTCCAGGGACAGGTGTCGGCGGGAGAGGTTGGGGAGCTGCAGCTGGAGGTGGGCACCTTGCCCCCGCCCAACCAGCAGTGGGCTAGTGTCGTGCTGTAGCCATGGTGGGATGCTGGCGAAGGCAGCTGGGCCAAGCGTGGGGTGGTACAGGCTCACTCGCAAGACCGTGAGGGGCTTCTCCATGGGCCAGAGCCTGAGAAGGATGGAGCACAGGCATACAGGCTCAGCCAGAGCCAGACAGACCTCTGTGACTCCCCTAGCCCAGACACTCTTGCCCACCTCAGAGACCCCTGGCTACATCTAGTCAAACACAGCCATGTGCCCATGGATATCATCACTCTGCTCAAGCCAGGATGGAGCCAAGGCTGGAACTGGTGTAGAAGGTCAGGTCCACTGGTCCTAGCACTAGCTCAGTCTCCCACTCTGGGCATAGGACATGCCACCCGCCCAGTCTGACTTTCAGTTTTCTGTAGCATAGATATGTTTGTCCTTGTCTATGCAAGGGATAAGGCACACAGGCTGTCAAGGCGGGGTTTCAGTGATCTGTTGGTCATTTGGAGGCAATTTGTCCCTGCTTCATGGGAAAGGAAGGGCAGACAGGCCACACCTTCCTTCTATCTGACTGTCACACAACAAATGCTTGCTGAGCCCTCCTGTGAGCCAAGCACCGAGCCAGCTGCCCGGGAAAAGCAGATGTGACAGGAGACCAAGCCTTCACCCTCAGGAGCCCCTAGCTGGTGGAGGAGACAGGTACTTCCAGCATCACGAGGAATGGAGGGACATCAGAGAGGGATGCCTAGCCTGGTGCCGGGCATTGGGGAGGCTGCCTGAAGACACCAACAAAGAATAAAAACAGCTAGCACAATCCAAGTGCTTCCTGTGGCCACTTACACCAGTCAGCTTTGCTCCTGCATGGATTCGAGGACACAAACTGTCTACACATCCACTAACCCCATGTAACCCAGGACCGACCACCACCTTTACCAGGAACCAGGTACACTTTCTTGGCACTATGCTTTTTGCTCACATTATTTTCTCTGCTGAGAACACATTTTTCATCTAGACCATGTCCAAATACTGCTCCTCTTTCAAGCCTTGGTCAATGGTTACCTCTCATGAAGCTCCTTCCCCTGGTGATCTCTCTTTGCTCTCTGAACTCTATAGTAGGGAGAATCCCCAGGGGAGCCTGCCAGCACCTTCTTCTACCCATCTTTGCATTACAATCCAGAGTACATGGGCCCTGGTCCTGTCTTCCCTGAGCTCCTCCCTGCCTGTCATCCCGAGGCTTCCCAAGGGCTGGTGTGCACTGAACTGCTGTGCTGTCCTTAGTCCCACTGCCCAGAACAGATAGCATGTGGCCTCAGTAAGTGTCTGGAGCATATTTACCGAGTGGCTAAATGAGGAGAAGCCCATGCACACGGTGAAATCGAGTACAGATAGTCCATGAATGGGAGTCTGGGCCTTATAACCTATAGGATAGGGAGCTTGTCGCAGGTGGTACAGACATAACGTTCCCCTGAGTCCAAAACCCGCTGCTCCTCCTGCTTTTGGCTGAAGTAGGTTAAAGTAGTGACCTTAAAGTCTGAAAAGTGAGGGCTGGGTCCCCTTGTCCCCATGCACAGATACACATCAGCCTCTGCCCATATTCCTGCTCTGCCTCCGCCTGCAGAAAGCCTTTTCCTGAGGTGTAGGATTAGGTTGAGGCCCAGACACCTGTGTGCTCAGGCTGGCTAGAGCTCAGGGTTCACTCCTAGAAACCATTCCCATGGCCCAGCAACCCTGATAGACTGCCCCAGAGAAAAAGATTCACTGCTGCTCTGTACCACCTTATTCTATCCCTCTGAGCAATCTGGAGCTGACGGAACTCACCTGCCAGAGGGGAACCTAGCCACCAGGCTGTCTGTGTCTGTCTCTGGATCCCAGCTGTTCTGGGGAAACAGAAGCCCAGCCCGCTAATCTCACCTCTGGAGTGAGGCAGGAGGAAGGCACTCTGTCCCTCCCAGGCCTCAGGCCTTCTCTTCTCCTGTGGCTCACGCCCTCTGACCTCCACCTACCTTGCGGTCTGGTCACATCTGGCTCTAGGCCTGCAGCTGTGAGCTCTCGGGAAGGAGAGGGCCAGGGAGGGCTTTTATGGCTGTGGTTCAGGAACTGATGTGTCAGAAGACGCTTCAGTTTTGTTGCATTCTTCCTTTTTTCCCTTTAGGAAAGAAAATGAAAGTATAATTTGTCACTGCAGAAGTGCAGTCCCACTGCTGAGAGGTTGAGAACACTCAGCCTGGGTTTCCTTCTAAGCAGGGCCTCCCAAGGTGGGTGTTCCCTCCTGGGTTTCAGCTCTGCCAGGCTCTACTCCCCCATCCCTGGGGCCTTGAGACCTGCATTGGGGTAGCCACAAAACTCCTCTCCCCTGCCAGTACAATGCGACAGGCCAGCAGTGTTAGCAGTGAGAGTCTTCTTGGACAGAGGGCTACTGGTGGGGGAGCTCCCACTGTGTGAGAGAGACTGAGGAGCCCATCCTTACATTCTGACTAGATAGGGTTGGCCGAGGAAGCTGTAGGCAACTGGGTCAGTGTTTTAAGTGTCTCAGAAAAGGGCGAGGCTTCAGAGGAGGGCAGAGAATGGCTACTGAGGCAAGAAGGCCGCTCCGCAGGAGAACAGTGAGAGGCCACCTCTTGTGCCCATCTCCCACTCTGCCGGTTTTCAAGTAATCAAGAAGAGGTGAAGATAGACTCTTGCCTGACACTGTGGACTCTGGCTGCCCTGGAAGTGACTGATACTGTGATGGCACATATCTGTCACGTGGCCCAGGTCTGCATAGCCCACCAGTGTGTTTTTATCTCCTTCATTACCAGTCACCTTGTGGAGGTAACAAAAGACTGTGACCACCTTATATAGGGAGCAGTTAAGACCTGAAGAGGGGCGGTGCCAGGCCCGAGGTCTGAGAATGTGTCACTTTCTCCCACCAAACCTTGGCTATCCTGGGACCTCTTGGAAGGACAGCTGAGTGGTGCAGGGTGGACCACCCCCCACCCCTCTCTGCCTTGCTCCCCCAGGCCCACTGCTTACTCCTCCTTCCTCATGGGTTACCCCTGTGGTCCTAGATGGGCCCCCTCTGCATGGCTATTCAGGACCTGTCACTTGCTTCCTCTATTCTGAGCATTTGGGTCCTCAAACTCTAGTTGTTGCTTAGTAACTAAGGGGGAAAAACAAAGGACTCTGATAATGGTCGGCCATCCCTGCCTGTCCCAGCCAGGGGGACACCACCACTGGAGCTGCCCTGGGAAACCAGCCCAGAAATAGGAACTGTCCCTGTCCCTGGAGTGAATGAGCACAAACGCAGCTTCCTTGCCTGGGTCCCATCTTCTCCACAATGTCTCTGAGCTCTGGCAAGCCCGAGCAGGGCCATGGGGGGTGAGGGGCTGCCCCCAGGGAGGGTGCAGTCAGGGCCACACTCCAGATGTCAGCATTGCCACTGAGGGCTCAGGGAGACTTGGGCGTGAACAGTCGTTGCTGTAGAAGGGCAGAGATAGGAGAAGCTCTGTGAGTGTCCTGGGAGGGCCTCCTTCCAGATCTAGAGCCAACTTGTCACCTTAAGGTGGGACTAGAGAGGCAGCTGCCTAGCACTTAAGTATCAGTCATATCTGGATTCAAGTTCTTTTTGTTAGTACTGCCTCACTCTGGGTAAAACTTTTCGCCTCTTTGAGCCTTGAATTTTCCACTTGTAAAATAGGAATAGTAAAAGCACCTATTTGGGGGCGGCGCCTGTGGCTCAGTCGGTAAGGCGCTGGCCCCATATACCGAGGGTGGCGGGTTCAAGCCCAGCCCCGGCCAAACTGCAACCAAAAAATAGCCGGGCGTTGTGGCGGGCGCCTGTAGTCCCAGCTGCTCGAGAGGCTAAGGCAAGAGAATTGCTTGAGCCCGGGAGTTGGAGGTTGCTGTGAGCTGTGTGAGGCCACAGCACTCTACTGAGAGCCATGGGGTGAGACTCTGTCTCTACAAAAAAAAAAAAAAGAATCCGCGGTTATTGGGCGGCGCCTGTGGCTCAAGGAGTAGGGCACCGGTCCCATATGCTGGAGGTGGCGGGTTCAAACCTAGCCCCGGCCAAAAAAAAAAAAAAAAAAAAAGCACCTATTTGGAAAGACTATTGTGAAATTTTAGCGGGGGGGGGGGAGCATAAAAGTGCTGAGATCTGGTGCCTGGCACACAGACAAATAGGAGCTGACACACTTGATTAATGATGGGATTTCAGCTCCAGCTACGGAATGACTTGTGAAAGACTCACCTTCCCACCAAGAACAACTATAAAATTTGACTTAAAAGAAAAAAAAAAAAAAAGCCCAAACCATTCAAAGGCATTGGAGAGCAACAAGGCAGTCAGGACTTGAATGGCCAAGACCTCAGCAAGAAGGAAAACCCATTAATTTACGCCTCGCATGCCACCCCTGTTCCCTGGGAGGCATTTGCTGGTTCAAAAGTGAGTCAGGCAGGAGAAGTGGGGGACTGGTGAGGGGGAAGTAGCAAGGGACTCGTCTGGCCCCCAGAGCCACTGGATGTTTGGTAGCAGGACCAAGCAGTCCAGATGTCAGAAGTTCAGTGAACTCCCCCACCACGGTCTTTGCATCTCCAACTTCCTTTTCTGAATACTTCTCCCATTCCCTGTACCCCGGGTCCTCCTGGTATCAGGGAAGGCAGAGCAAAGCTCAGGTCACTGAGAAAATCCTCTCCTGACAATTCTGGAGGATTTGGTATATCTCTATCTCAGGAAGCCTGGGAGACAGTAGGAATGAAAAGGAGCGGTTCTAAGGGCAGGTTCATTTCAGGCATTTGAGCAGCCACTGCAGGCTAGGCAGCTGGACCTGCCCCAGGCCTCCTATCAGCACTATACCCACCCCACTGCAGACGGATGCACCCCCACATGGACAAAAGGATAACCAGAAGCCTAAATGGCCATTCTGAGATACTCTGAGGGCTGCAAATGCACATGGGGCTGAGCCTGCTCAGCCCAAAGCCTCTCCTCTCATGGGTCTGCCCTGCCCAAAGATCGCCTGGCTTGCAGAATGTCCCTAAACCATGGGAAAGCACCTGCCTCCCCCTCTTGGTCCTCTCCATACAGTGGCCTCTGGTCTGGGCAAGACCTCAGTGAGCCTCAGGTGCTATTGCCCACCAGCAGAGGAGGGCAGTGGGCTGAAGCCTGGCAGGGGTCTTTGCCACCCCAAGAATGTGACTTCAGGCGAGTCCTAGCTCCTCTTCTCGGCCTGGATTTCTTCCCCATGAGAAGAAACCATGCCTCAGTGAGGAGAGAGCTGCATCCATACCACAGCCCTATCGTGAGCAGAGAAGATGTGGTTACTGTCCCTGTGTCCTTAATAACTTGGGTCAGAGCATTTCTTAGCAAGAAAGAGAACTGAAACACCCATGGAGTTCACTGGCATGGGGAAGCCCTGCCTAGGCTGCCCTTTCTGAAAGCCAGCAGGAACTCACTCCCAGGGTTTGTGGGGAAGGGGTGTGCGTGACAGTGCTGGCTGTTGGCTTTCTGGAAACAGATGGGGGCTGGAAGTACCATGAAGGGACACCGAGAGCCAGGAGAGTGAGAACCAGAAAGTGCCAGTTTCTCTCTGCTTGGCCCCTGGCAAGGACAGCTTTTGGTGGGCTGTAGGGGATCTGGTGTTGGGATCCTGGGGAGTGTTACAACCATGAGCAAATGTCCCTGATCACATGTTCCCAGGAGAAGTCAGGGACAGAACAACAGCCTCCCAGACATCCCCTGACACACGGCCTACAGGGCTTTCCCCAACGTTAGGGCGATGAGGGTTCTGGTGTCAGGCAGACCCAGGTCTCAGGCTTGGCTCCGTCATGTAACAACCACATGACCTCCAGCAAGTTATGCAGCTTTTTTAGAACCTCAGTTTTCTGCTTTGTAAAATGGGGACAATTTGCTGTTGTTGTGAGGTCTAATGGAGATGTACAGAAAGGACCAACTATGTGTTAGGAGTTGATGGGTTAGAACTGCTTCTAGAGATACTGTTGATGGTAGAGTGAAGGTGCACCCTGGGGGAGAGGCTGTCAGAGGAGGCTGCAGCTTGCACAAACCCTAAATCCTCAGATAGGCCCAGCTGTTGCTTAAAGCAAGCATAGTTTTAGAGTTGACGGGTTTTTGTTTTTGTTTTAGACAGAGTCTTACTCTTTTGCTCAAGCTAGCATGCCATGGCATCAGCCTAGCTCACAGCAACTTGCAACTCCTGGGCTTAAGAGATCCTCTTGCCTCAGCCTCCCAAGTAGCTGGGACTATAGGCACTAACCACAATGCTCAGCTAGCTTTTTCTATTTTGGGTAGAGACAGGGTCTCACTCTTGCTCAGGCTGATCTTAAACTCCTGAACTCAGGCTATCCACCTGCCTAGGCCTCCCAGAGTGCTAGGATTATAGGCGTGAGCCACTGCACCCGGCCTTAATGTGCAAGAGTTTTATATAAATTCTATTTAAAGTTATAATGAAGTAAAAGGGGCACTTTAGTCTCCAGGTTACTGCTAAGCCATGCATCCATGACATAGGAGAAGGCTATTCATCTTATGCCCTCAGTTGAGGAAACTGAGGCTGAAAGCAGTTAGTGGACTTGCTCAAAGCCATGCATCCGGGAAGTGCCAGAATCAGGATTTCCCAATTTATGGGACTGCAGATGGTTATGAAGCTTTTATGGTGCACAGGGGGTGTCTCTGGAGTCTGGAGTCTGGCTACTTAGCCTTCTCCAAACTCACACCGCCACTTCCAGCGTCCTCATGGCCTGTGGCCACCAGGTGGCAGCATCCCTAAACCCAGTAACCTGCTCTTCAAGGCGAAGGGAAGGACTGTTTGAAAGCTTGGAGAAGCCAAAGCAGGGGCTGAGAAGAGAGGAGGGGGAGAGTGTTCCTTGCTTCTCTGACTCAGAATGCCCTGAAATGCACCTTCCCCAAACTCACACTGTGGGAGCCAGAGGAGGAGGCAGTGGGAAGCAGCAGTCACAGCATGGGTGCTAGGGCAGACAGGCTCAGAAACGTCAAGTGACCTCCCTGAAGGCACAGATTGCGCACCAGCAGAGTGAGGGTGAAAAGCCGGGATTGCTTCATTACCTGTAAAATGGAGTAGTGAGGATCCTCGCCAGAGAAGGGACCAAACGAGGAAATGCACGCAAAGTCTGGGCCCAGGCCAATACTCAGCAGGTGGGCAGAGCTGTTGTTACTGTGACCATCAGGACAGAATGCCCCCTGCCCCCACTTGGTTCTCAGGGAAGAGATGGGGGCTATGAGGTGGCTGGCTAGGAGGGGTCAGCAGGGAAGGGCTGTCACAGTCCGCACTGCTGGAATGTAGGATGGTGCCTGGTGGAGAGAGCGGTCCTGCTCCTGGAAATGGCTGCCTCACCACTCTTGCCTAGTAAGAATGACAATAGTCATGACGTGTTTGAATTTTAAAGTAATAATAAAATCACCAATTAGTGACCATAATGTATACACTATGTCCTGGCTAAGCCCTTATATGAATTCTCTTGTTTAATCCTCACTATAACGCTGAGATAGGGTCCAGCAGTAATTTCATTTCACAAAGGAGAAAACTAAGGTCTCATTAGGTAAATAGCTTAGATATCAAGTGGCAAAGATACGTCTCAAACCCTTGCCCCTAAATCTGTACCCTCACGCCCTGTGCTCTATGTTTGGTTCCCTGAAGGAAGTTCTTTCCCTTCCTTAGGGGAACCTGCCCAGGCATGGTGATTCTTTGGGGTTTGACCAGCTCTAACATCTAACCCTCGCTGGCTGGAGCCCTGGTGGGAAGCTTATGGCTGTCAGAGTTGCCCTTATTGCTCATCCTGACACATTCCCTTCCAGAGTGCTGGCTGGGCCTCCATGCAGAGGTGGGGCTGGACAGCAGGACCAGTTGATGGTGACAGGAGTGAGCCTCAACAGCTGCTGCCAGCCCCCATCACCTATTCCAGGGTTCATTGCTAAGTCTGATTTCATTATTGTTCCAAATTCTCTCTTTCTTTCTTGTGGGGTTTATTTTTTAGACGAAGTCTTACTCTTGTCACTGTGCTAGAAGGTCATGGCATCATCATAGCTCACTGTAACCTCAAATTCCTGGTATTAAGTGATCCTCCTGCCTTAGCCTTCTGAGTCACTGGGACTACAGGTGAGCACCCTGATGCCTGGCCAATTTTACTATTTTTAGTAGAGATGGAGTCTTGCTCTTGCTCAGACTGTTCTTGAACTCCTGGCTTCAAGTGATCCTTCTGCCTTGGACTCCTAGATTGCTAGGATTATGGGCAGGAGACACTGTGCCCAGCCCCAAATTCTTAATATATGTCAATTTTACCAAACACTGAATCTGACAATGCCTGGTACCTTGACCAATGCCTCCAGTAGGCTTGGGGAAGGAATGTCACAGGCCATTTTGGTTCTTAGCTTGGGTTGGGGACATTGGGCTGCACGGAGCTGGTGCCGTTTAGCCTAGAAGTTAGTTCATACTTCTGAGCTCCAATTTTTACTGAGCTAAAGGGTCATCCTTCAGGCTATTTGGGGAGCAGGGGCTCAAGGAAGGAGTTGGTGTCCTGGTGTCCTGTGCTGTGTGAGGTTCCCTCTACCTTCACTCACAGTGTTCAGATTAGCAGAGGGGCCAGAGGGCAGTGAGGGAGCCCTCAGTGGAAGCCCAGCTCTGGTTCTGCCATGGACTTACCTTGCGGCAAATAGCTTTATTTCTGGGCCTCTGTTTCCTCAGTTGCAGAATGGACATGATTATGTCTAACTGCTCTTGCCTTATAGCCAACCTTTTCATTAAACACTTTGAGAGCAATTCACTTTCTCTTGGTCAAAAGGATTTACAACAGACTTCTTTCTTTTTCAACCAAAAACTCATATTGAAGAAGCACAGCTTGGGTTTGTTTAAAGGATGCAGCTGGCCAGAAAAGATGGCCTTGAACATAGCGTAACACATATTAAATATGGGCTTTTTGTTTTTAATTAAGTGAGTTAAAAGCCTAACATAAATATGTTTTACTAAAGTTTAGGAATAAAGCATATTCTGAAATTAGCGGGTCTTCAAAGGCAGATTTTTAACATACCATGAAAAGAAGACTTTCATATGGGAATTTAGGTGGTTGCTGGTGTCTATAAGTACTCTACATAGATCTGATATAGAAGGGAGAAAAAACCAATAGTTTCTCTGCAATAGTTTTTTTGTTTTGACACAGTCTCACTTGGTTACCCTCAGTAGAGTGCTGTGGCATCTTAGCTCAAACTCTTGGGTTCAAGAGATTCTCTTGCCTCAGCCTCCCAAGTAGCTGGGATTACAGGCATCTGCCATAATGCCCAGCTATTTTTTAGGGACAAGGTCTTGCTCTAGCTCAGGCTGGTCTTGAATGTGTGAGCTCAGGCAATTCACCTGCCTCAGCCTCCTAAGCGCTGGGATTACAGGTATGAGCCGCAGCACCTACCCTGTTGTTTTCTTTCTTCTTCTTTTTTTTTTTTAACAAAACTATTTTTAACCAAAAAAAGTTATTTTTTTTGTTTTAATTATGGTTAAATATACAGAAGCTAAATTTTACCATTTTAAGTGTACACTTCAGAGGTATTAAGTACATTTACACTGTTGCATAAACAATCTCCAGAACTTTTTCACACCCATTGAACGACTTACTCCTTCTCTCCCCACCCTTGGCAACCACCATTTTTCTTTGTGTTTCTATGAGTTGGACTACACTAGATATAACTCATGCAAGTGCAAACATAGTATTTGTATTTTTGGGACTCCTTTATTTCATGTAGCATAATGTCCTTAAGATTTATCCACATAGCATGTATTAGAATATTATTTCTTTTTAATACTGAACAATGTTCCATTATATATACACACCAGATTTCACTCATCCCTTTATCCATCTGTGACACTTGGGCTGCTTCCACCTTTTGGCTATTGTCAATAATGTCGTTATGAACATGGGTATACAAATATCTATTTGAACGTCTGCTTTCAGTTCTTCAGGGTATATATTCAGAAGTGGAATTGTTAGATTATACTATAATTCTATTATTTTTTGAGGGACTACCATACTGTCTTCCATAATGGCTGTACTATTTTACAGTCCCACCAACAGGGCACAAGACTGCCCATTTCTCTGCATCCTTGTTATTTTCTATGAGCTTTTTCTTTAATGGTATCCTCATGGGTGGGAGGTGCTATTTCATTGTGGTTTTGATTTGCATTTCCCTAACGATTAGTGATGTTGAACATATTTTCATGCTTATTAGCCATTTACACTTCTTTGGAGAGATGCATATTCAAATACTTTACCTATTTTTTAATCAGGTTGCTTTGTTATCGCTAAGTTATAGGAGTTCTTTATATATTTTGAATATTAACCTTTTATATGATGCATGATTTACAAATATTTTCTCTTGTTCTAAAGGTTGTCTTTTCATCTGTTGACTGTGGGACTTTGTCCTTTGATGCACAAAAGCTTTAAATTTTGATGAAATCCATTTTATCTATCTTTAACTTTTGTTGCCTGTGCTTTTGGTGTCATTTTAAGCCAAGAAATCATTTCTAAATCCAATGTCATGAAGCTTTTTCTCTATGTTGTCTTCTAAGACATTTTATAGTTTTAGGTTTTGCATTTAGGTCTTTAATCTGAGTTAATTTTTGTATAAGGAATAAGGTAAGTGTTAAGGTTTGAATATCTATGTTCCCCCCAATTCATATGTTGAAATCCTAATCCTCAAGGTGATAGTATTGAGAAGTGAAGGTTTTAGGAGGTAATCATTTTAGTGACCTTATTAAAGAGACACAAGGTGCTAGCTGTCCTTCCACCATGTGGGGCTGCAGTAAAAAGGTGCCATCTATGAAGAAGGGAGCCTGCACCAGAAACTGAACTTGCCAGACCTTGGTCTTGAACTCCCCAGCCTCCCGAACTGTGAGAAATAAATTTCTGTTGTCTATAAGCCACCCAGTTCATGGTATTTTGCATAGCAGCCGAGCTGGAGTAAGATGGTAAGGTTCCAACTTCATTCTTGTATATATAGATATTTAACTTTCCTACAACCAGTTAAGATGTATGATTGGGGGCCAGGCACAGTGGCTCACACCTGTAATCCTAGCATTCTAGGAGGCCGAGGAGGGTGGATTGCTTATGTTCAGGAGTCAAGACCAGCCTGAGCCAGAGTGAGACCCCTTATCTCTAAAACAGCTGGGCATTGTAGCAGGTGCCTGTAGTCCCAGCTACTCAGGAGACTGAGGCAAAAGAATCATTTGAGCCCAAGAGTTTGAGCTGTGAGCTATGATGCCACAGCACTCTGCTGAGGGTGACAAAATGAGACTCTATGTCAAAAAAAAAAAAAAAGATTTATGATTGAGGATCACAATTTATGAGGATCATAGTCTTTGATTATGCTTGGTTGAATAGAATATGTTATATATGTTTGTTACAAAACAAAGTAAAAAGCATTCCAATTCACCTTATAGGTTTTGTTAATTTTCTATTCCGATCTTTATATTGTTTAACAAGTATATACTTGGTTTAAAATAACACGCCCAGCCTTGTGGATTGTTTTGCAACCATCTAAATCTCAGGGAATGTTAATGTGAGGACCACTGAATGCTCTATCTACGGGTTCCCTGCCAGGCTTGGATTCTGCCATTTCCTGGATCTTGTGCCCCTCACTCACCACACTTTCCTGGTATTCCTGCTGCTATAGATTTTAAGAGAAAGGGTTGTGTGACTGTTATGTTTTTCCACCATGGCCTTCTAAATAAAGCTGTGGCCAGGGAGTCACCAGGAAGATTGTTTCTGATGGTTTGGGCTCCAGACTCAGAGCCCCTGAGCAGCATCCTGAGCCCCCAGTAGGGTGGATGCCAGAGAGTCCAAAGCACTCTGGACTTTCGAGTTTGCTCAGCATTTAAAACTTGTTCCAGAAGGCTGACTCTTTACAATGCTGGCTCTCACAGTGGGATGCCAATCTCCCCTGTGTTAAGCACCGCCAGAAGTGGAACCAGAAGTGGGAGCTTGAAGGGTCTGTGCTGCCCGTGCCTGGTGTCCACCCCCTCCTGCTGCCTCTAATACCTAAAGCCACCTGTCTCATCTGGAATGGTCATCATGAGTTGGAAGATTCCTTGGAAGAGCCCTAAAATCATGGGTGTTTCTGGTGCCAAGAAAAATAGCCCAGCCTGGCTTTCGGGCTGGGAGCCTGCAGCATACCTCAGAAAGTTGCCATCACTGTGGGCTGGCTTGATTTTGCCAAAACACAAGAAAGTTCCTCCAGCAGCTTCTGTGGACTTGTTTTGCAGAACTGAATTGTCTGCTTGTAATTTCCTTTAACCACTTTGATATGAATTGCAATTTCAAATCCAGTGAAAGGCAGAAACCTCTCTTTGGAGAGGCTGATAGATGGCATGGACTGTTCTTCAGTCTGGGCTGGAGGAAGTGAGAGGATGGAAACTTCTGGAGAGTGGCGGCTGTGGTGGTCAGATTCTTATGCTTTGAGCCTCCTGTACCGCCCCAGTGTGACTAATAGAGGTCCATGAACAGAATGGAAATGGGGAAGCAGGATGTTCTGCCTTGCATGTCTCCAAAGTCACATTTCTGTGTGTTTATTGGTGTTTCCCATGGGCTCCTGGATCTCTTCCGAAGGAGGAGGCTGGGTCCAGAGGAACCTAGCTTCCTCTGTATACAGCCTGGGTGGCTCTGCAGGGGCTGAAGACACTGAGACAGTCCCTGACCTCAAGGAGGGCCAGGCCTGTGGAGGAGACAAGTGCTGTTGGGTGGGGGAGGTTGAGAAGGGCTTCCTCAGGGAGCTGAAGCTGAGAAGGAGAGGGCTTCCTAAGAGGGGGCCTGTTGGGGCAAAGGCTTGCAGGAAGTGGAAGTGTGAGACAGCCAGCCAGCCCCCGAGAACTACAGAGAAAAGGATCCCACTGCCTCTTCCTGAGCTGCTGCAGAGGCACTCTGGGTTTCTGCTATCATTAGCTCTGGGCCCTCTTGGGTCTTCCCCTCCAGTCTCTCCCCTGACTGTCAATGCCCTAGCGGCAGGCTGATGCAGCCTGTTGATGTTCATCACTTCTTCTTTTTTTCATCTCTGCTGAAGTGTCCTTCATCTTAGGGTGCAGCAATAGCCCTGATGAACATGCAGTCACTGCACCCAGTACATGGGAGGCCACCAAACAAGCTGTATTCTCTGGATGTGCCACATCTGGGAATCTGAAAGCTGGGTCTTTAGGAGGCCGTGTGGCTCAGTGGCCAAGATGATGGGCTTGGGGGTTGGAGAGATTGAGTTCCAATCCCAGCTCCACCACTAAGAGCCAAGGCAACTGGGCAAATCCTTTAACCTCATGGAGCCTAAGTTTCTCATTTGCAAACTGGTGATGGAGTGAGGATTACATGAGATTGTGCCTGCCAGAATGAGACCTCGATAAACATCTGTAAGTGTGACTCGTACTGCTTGACCCAGAGACACGAATGAAGAAAGGCAAAGTGCCAATCTCCTATCTTGTCTTGTCCAGATGACTTACGTTATTTTGTTTCACTAAGTTTCCTCTACCTATTCTCCATATTTTCTCTCTGTCTCCCTTTGCCTGTTATAATGAAAGCTTGACTATAAAGCAGTGGCTTAAACAGGAGGCACCTAAGGGGCCAGGGCACTCCAGGGCTTGTCTTGTCTTGGTGTAAGCAACCCAGGCTCTTTCCACCTGTCACTTTGCCAGCCCTAGAGTATTGCCCTCATCCATGTGGCCTCAAGCAGCTCAGCCCCACCATGTTCACATTACAAATAGTGGGGATGGGACGAGTAGGGGGGAAGTATGGAACATACCTTTCCTCTTGGAAGCCATGTCGGGGAAATGGCCCACACAGCTTCCACTCACACCCTGTTGGCCTAATCTTGGCCAGCAATTAGACCTAGCTTCGAGGATGGCTGGGCTGCCATGTGCTTAGCTACAGAATATGGGTTTGTCATAAAAGAAAAGATAACTATTATGATAAAAAGAAGGATGACTTCCCACTTGGACCTCCCCCAGCTGTAGATCTGCTCACCTAAAGGTAAGATGTCCACCAAGCTGGCTCTTCAGAATGGCCATGGTGAGCCCTCCAGGTTCTTAGAGTACAAAACAGGGGGCCAAGGACAGCAGCAGGATGCCCTTGGGGCAGCGGTGGGGAGGACGTCCCTGAGGGAGAGGCTGTGAGCCACAGAAGCAGGTCTCCAGGAATTGGCTGGGGCAAGGAAGTGGGGGCAGCTGATGACCAACCTTTGTGTCCAGGAAAAGGGATGCCTAAGAGGGAGGAGATTCAATTTTTGAGATTTTTTTTTCCCAATCAAATATACAGTATTTCTTTGAATGTTCTAGTTCTGCTTTGAGATGCAGACTCCTATAGTGAAAGGCTTTTTTTGTTTGATTTTTATGTCATATTTTGAAAAGGTCATATGTTCATACAGTTCACAGTTTTTGAACAAAGAAAACAAAAAGTCTCTCTGTCACCCCTCTCAGCAGGTAATTGCTGTCCTGCTGTCCTGTGTATCCTTCTGGAAAGTCTTGATACAAGCTCACAAGCAAACGTGAATCCACAGCTAACCACCCCTCCTCTTCTGAGCCCTGTCTGGTGTCTGGCTTTGGCAAGTGTCCTTAAGGCCAGAGCTCCATTTCCCCCAGGGCTTTCTCACTTTGAACATTTTTCTCCCTGTCCTATGATATTTCACAAAACGAGCCCAAGCCATGACAACAAATATTTCATGCCCTTCACGCATGACATTTTTCACATATGCTTTACAAATGTGCGTCTTCATTATGAGTTGAATGTCAAGGGAAATATGGATTTTCCACATGGCCACTACCATAATATAAACAGCATTTTCTTCCTCCCTTGGCCCCAAGAGGGAACTATATCATTCAAATGGAAAAGTGATGAGAAAATGAGAAATCCTGTCTACAGAGCTCTCTTTCCAAGTAGTTTTCCAGAGGCTCCTTGGGACTTTATCACCTCGTGAATCATAAATCACCAACTGGGTCTGGTGAAGTTGTCACCTGGGTGTTCACCGAGTGACATTATCTATTTCTTTTTGGTGGCCACCGTCCCTGCCGTGTAAGTGTTGGGAACTTATCTTGGAACCCGTCATTGGTGTTGGCCTTGGCTGTCTGCTTAACTGCCTGTCTAACTGCCTGCTGTCAGCCAGCCAGGGCATGGGATGGACACTCACTTTGCTATGGGCTCATCTACTGCAAAGATGTGGCTTGTAGAGCTGTGGAAGTTCTGGTTGAGGCCCAGGGCCATCGTTTGCAGGCAAACCTTCCTGCTGATAGGTTTGCCACAGACTGCGGAATGGCTCCAACACCTTTAAATAAAGCCCGGGGGCTCTCAGCTCCACCTTAGCAGTTCTTCACATGTCATTAGAGTAAGTTATGATCTGACCTATCTGGAAACAGGGGGCACAGGCTGGAATGCTAGAGCCAGCCTTGATAAATGCCACTTTGCCTTCCCTCTCTCTCACCTGTTCTACTCCCCCACCCCAACGTGCCCACACGAGTTATTGAGTAGTATAACTTGGAGAACCAGCTTTTCCCTACTCTCTTGCTCTCAGATACTTTAAAAAGCCTCCTATGTCCTATGCTAACATAAATGGTATATAATTACAAATGGTAGGGGGCACTGTTGGGCAACTTTTGTATGCTCAAAATTGCTTGTATTTTTAGAGGACAGGATGCTCAGTGTGTGTGAGGGGCGTTCCCCATATTTGGTCAGCTCACTGGGACTCCAGAGTCTCTCCTCCCACAGGGCCAGACCGCCTTCCACCTTACCTCTCCAGGACCTGCTCCTT
This sequence comes from Nycticebus coucang, assembly GCF_027406575.1. Lineage (NCBI taxonomy): Eukaryota > Metazoa > Chordata > Mammalia > Primates > Lorisidae > Nycticebus > Nycticebus coucang. Next base: position 33,768,532 of record NC_069796.1, read on the forward strand.
CCAGAGACATTAACTCTGCCTACCTCAGCTCAGGCAGGGAGCTGCTCAGAGATGTAAAGGGTGCTGTCTTCCCTCCTTCTTCTTTCATTCTTTAGTTGAAAACTGCTTGGCTGGTGATTTTTTTAAAAATTCAATTTAAATATATTTTTTGATCCAGGGTGTCGCCCTGTCACCCAGGCTAGAGAACAGTGGTATCATCATAGCTCACTGCCACCTCCAACTCCTGGGCTCAAGTGATTTTCCTGCCTCAGCCTCCCAAGTAGCTAGGACCACAGGTGCATGCCACACTGTCCAGCTAATTTTTATATGTTCTGTAGAGACAGGGTCTTGCTCTTGCTCAGGTTCGTCTCAAACTCCTGAACTCAAGGGATCCTCCTGCCTCAGCCTCCCAGAGTGCTCGAATTATAGGCACTCTGAGCCACCATGCCCAGCCTGGATGGTTTTTAAGATAGGAACTGAGTTGTCTTTTTTCTCTAACATAAGCATTCAAGAAAATCAAGAACATGGGGTGGCGCCTGTGGCTCAAAGGGGTAGAGCGCTGGTCCCATATGCCAGAGGTGGCAGGTTCAAACCCAGCCCTGGCCAAAAACCACCAAAAAAAAAAAAAAAAAAAATCAGGAACACAACTTTCATTCAATACTGGTACTTGCTGTCATTGTTGAAATGACTAATGTCATAACTCTATTATTTGTTCAAAGTGTTCATTGCAAACCTGCAGCTGTATTTGCATCTGAATTAGTCGTGGTGTTTTAACTCAGGGGAATCTGATTCCCCCATGGAGCCTGCAGGGAAAGCTGTCCTGACTTTCAGCCACCCCAGTCTCAGCTAGTTCCACAGCTCACCAAGACAGACTGGAGTGGCTCGGCACTCGTAGCTCAGCGGCTAGGGCACCAGCCACAGAGCTGGCAGGTTCGAACCCAGCCTGGGCCTGCCAAACAACAATGACAACTACAACTAAAAAATAGCTGGGCATTGTGGCGGGCGCTTGTAGTCCCCACTACTTGGGAGGCTGAGGCAAGAGAATTGCTTAAGCCCAAGAGTTAGAGGTTCTTGTGAGCTGTGACACCACGGCTTTCTACCAAGGGCAACACAATGAGACTCTGTCACAAAAAAAAAAAAAAAAAAAAGGACTGGAGTGCTGAGGGCCCCCTGGTCGGAAGGTCCTCCTCCTGTGGCCTTCTCCCTGGACATGGGAGACCTCCCTCTGCCTTCCTCACATAAGGATGCTGTGATTGTATTTGGGGTCCACTAAGATAGTCCAGGATCATCTCCCCACCTCAAGATCCTTCATTTGATCACATCTTTTGCTATATGAAGTGATATTCACAGGTTCCAGGATTAGGAAACGAGTACAGTAGGTCTTTGAGGCCATTTTTGAGCCTGTCACAACTCAGAAGACTTCCTTCAGGGAGCTTGCATTCTAGAGAGTGTCAGGGAAGGAAGGGAGGAAACAAACGGGAGTGATAGGTGGGAGGCTGGAGTGGGGGACAGTCACGTGGTGGGAACTCCTCTAGGGAGTCCTGGTGCATCAGAGGCTGAATGAAGGAGGCAGGAAGCTGAGAGACCCCGTGCACAGCCCCAGAGCACCAATCTTGGCTCATCAGGGATGCCTGCAAACAGGAGGGAGAGCAGTCACAGAGAGGGCTGAAAACCAGGTGGAGACAGACAGTCCTGGCAGGGCCCTGCAGGCCCTGGGAGAAGTTTGCATTATATTCCAAGACAGCAGGGAGCAGTCAAGTAGTTACTTAGAGGGACCTGAGCCAGTGAGGCCTGTACCCAAGATAGGACAAGGCCAACAGATACCCCTTACTCAGGGGTCCCCCCCTGGGCAGGCAGAGATGGCATGAGAGGCTGCCTCTCTGGCCACCCTGTGACCCAGAGGCAGGCCTGCTGCCCTTCCCATGCATAGGCGGGCGCCTCCCATGTCCCAGTCATACTAGGGAGCACTCGCCCTGGTAGCAGAGTGCTCCAGATGAGACTGCAGCATTTTTGAAATTTCAGATGGCTAGAATTGAGTGGGGAAGGGTGGGACTTCAGATCCCATGCTTTCACCTTCAAGTGATGCTGACTACTTGACGTTTTAAGAAATCAGACTGCCTGGTTTTGAATCTGGATTCAGATGCTTAGCTATGTGAACTTGGGGAGTGAGGGGTGCATCCCATGACTTCCTTAGGCTTCTTTTCCTTTTCTATAAAATGGAGACAAAACGGTGACTCCCTGACAGTGTTGTTGTGAGCAGCTAAAGGGATAAAACAGGCCAAGTGGCTCACAGCAGGGTCTTGGACTAGGAAATACGAAATTGAAATTGGTGTGAACTGTTGTCATTTGATTTTTAGTTTCTGTAGGTGGCATCTTTGAGAGGAGGCTGTTCCTTTGTTTTTTGAAAAAGGGAAAAAATAACTAACAGGGCATTCGATTTTACATAGAAAAAGCCAAGATGTTCTCCAGGGATGGGGAGGTTCCAGGCAACAAAAGAAAAACACTGTCGAGTTTCCTTTTGTAGAATCACAGCAAAGGTTGCCTTCACTTGGGGCAGAAAGCTGTCCCTTGCCAGTCTGCTTGCAGAAATACAAAAGAAGGGGCATCTCCTCAGGATGTGAGGAATCCGGGGCCTCTTGGAATTGGAGGAGGAGTGATATAGCTGGGGCTATCCCTTGTGGAGGAGGTGGTAGCCAGGCACCCTGGAGGTGTTGGCTTTAGGACTTTGAGCTTGGTGACACCTGGGAGCTAATTGGGATTTTCTCTCGTGCTCTGGTGTTCCCTCCTGCTATTCTTTTAATCATGTCTGTTCTTACTTGTGCTTTGGGGTTTGGGGGGAGCAGTCCTAACCACGTGGGAGGTGAGGAGGTCACCTGCGTAAAAGAGAGGGGGGAGCTTGAGTCAGGAAGAGAAATGAGAAAGCAGACGCAGCCGGGATTTGAGAGGTGGACGAGCCCAACCTATAGATGCCCTGAAATACTGGGGGGGGGGGGGGCGAGGGGGGGGATTCTGGGTAAAGGCCGGCCTTCCTGTGACCAAGGAGGCTGGATGCCGTAGCTGTACTGCTCTTTGGGCACTAACGGGAAGCCTGAGCATCAGGGTTAGAGATTTTTTTATCCTCATAGAACTATCCTCATTGGGTTTGCTTTACAGATGGGGAAGCTAAGGCAAAGAGTAGGGAAGCACCTTGTCCTCAGCCACACAGCCAGTGAGTGAGTGCCGGAGTTGGAATTCCCACTGGGACTGTCTAACCCTAGAGCCTGCTGGTCCCCCAGGGAGCAGGCCATTGCCTCAGCTCTGTAGGAACTGCAGTTATCAAATCCTGGCCAAAGCTTCCTGAGGAGGATTTCCCAGAAATCCCCTGCCCTGAAAAGCTGGTGCTAACAAGCCTCTTCCTAGGTATTCTTAGCATAATTCAGGACTTGCTTCTCACTCCCAGGCCCACCCACCTGTCTTTTCCAATGAGGCGGCCAACGTGGCTGGTGACCGTGGGGCCCTGTGCAGGGTGGTTGGAGCGCCCACTCCGGAGCAGCGTCTCCAACAGCAGGTGGCCTTCACTTGCCGCAGCCAGGCTGGGTCGTCACTGCGGTCTGCCTCACTGCCCGTAGGTGGCGCTCTGACCCCGCTCTCTGCGCCACGCGGCGCAGCCGCGCTCTGCGCTCTGAATCCGCAGTCCACTAGCCGGTCCCGGTCCCTGCCTTTCTGGCAAGAGCCTCACTTGACCCACACTGGTGGAGCACCTGCTGATGACCAGAGCCTGTACTGTGTGCTGAGTGTTCAGCAATCATGGTCTAACGGGGAAGATGAAGGTGGCTGGCCAGTGCAACTCGGTGACGCGCCTGGCACCTGAGACAAGGGCTTGGGTTGGGGAGGGCAAGGGACTGCGTGGCTTTGCAGCACCTGGGAAGAAGACCTCAGTTAATGTTCGCACAGGGCTGTGCTCAGGCGGGCGTTTGGGACCAGGCACCAGCCAGGACACAGGTATTGCTCAGGAAATGAATGAGAGTAGGGGTGGGCCATGGGAAGCAGGCCAAAGCAGATTACGGCAGCAATAGGAACATTTCCTGGGAGCCTTTTCTTTCCCATTCCCACCTTTCTGCAGAATCTGATGATGGCGCTCAGCTCCTCTGGAGTTGCTGGGTCCTGTCGGAGGATGTACAGCGTAGCCAGAATTCAGGGATGCCTCTGGCCTCTGCTAGGAGTGGCAGCTGCCATCAGCCTTTGGGGAGGGGGGCGAAAGGCCACCAGTGTGCGTGTGGGGTGCGGGAGAGAGGGAAGCGCTGTCCTGCATTCAGTACCCCTCAGGGGGCTGGCACCTTTTGAGTACAGTAGCCTGCATTATCCTCACAACAATACTTTCAGAGACAGTATTTTCCTTGGTGGGCAGATGCAACAGGCAAATCTCATGCCTGAGACAGGTGTCATCAAGAGCAGCTGTGCTGTTGGCGCACGGAGTGCCTCCATGAAGTGGAGAGCAGTCAGGCCTCGCCTTTGCTGGTATTGGAGAGGGGCCTCTTTGTGGTTCCTGCGTGGAAATACAAGTGCAGAGAATCCCGTGACACTCCTGCCTGAGTCAGGCCAGCTTCTGAGCGCGGCCCCCACCTCTCTATCCTGACTCAGGCCTGGATGCCTGACTGCCCAAGCTCGTGGCCTCTGGGGACCACAGGGCACACAGTGCAGAGGGTAGGGTGGGGAGGAGGGTCTGGAGGAAGCATCCTTTTAGGACCTGCAGCCCTTCTGGCATTACACTGGACCTGGCCCACCTCAGTAGGCTCCTGAAGTTTCGTTCCCCTGACCCTAGTTCTGGTGAAAACACTGAGCATGGCCTGATTCTCAGCCCCAGTCACCCAGTGATGACTGCATCTAAACTCAGTGGTTTCTCAAACACTAGCCCTTTGCAAACTCTCCTAACCACGGTTGGCTCCCTTTTTCTTTTCTTATTTCCTTCAAAACAGTTCATTATTTTGCATGGAGATTTTGCTTTTCTTTGACTTTTTTGTTCATATATAACCTGATAAAAGGGCTCCCGTTATTTCAGAATATATTCTGGGCCCTATTCTGTGCTCAATTACACACCATCTATGGTTGATTTTCATGAAATTTAAATAACAAAGAGGGACACTTATGTCATTTCTTCCTTATAAAAATACAGCCTTGAAACCTCCTCTCATTGGAAAGCTGTAGCGTGTCCGTGGTTTAACAGCTTGTGTGTGTATGTGTATGTGCTGCCTCATTAGAAGTGCATGCCAAGGGACATGTGTCTGGGTAACAAGAGCTAAATTTGCACTCACTGTCCCCGAGTGGAAACAGACTGCCCTGAGTGCCAAACTGCATCCATCAGGACTCACCAGCACCTGCTGGTCTATGAAACAGTGTCAGGCCAGGGTGACCTGACAGGGAGGTCACAGATCCATCCTGTGGGCTGTGGGTCCAGGAAGGCGTGTGTTTGGGGGGGACTGGTGGCTGGGGAGTGGGAGTTGCAAGTAGACCAGGAAGGATCACTCAGAGTCGAGACATTAAGCACTCAAATCCGGCTTACCCCTCACAGGCCCCTGATGGCGGTCAGCAGCTCAAGAGCCTGCAGGCTTTAAAGCCCAAGGAAAGGAAGGATGTGAATCCTCAAAACTTGTCCAAAGTCCTGGGAATAAAGGTGGGGGCCAAGAAACAAGAGGGCTTTGCTGGACTCCTGTGATGGGGCTATTCTTTAAACTATGGGGAGATGATATTTGACATCCACCTTTACATTTCCCTTTTGTGGATTGAATTCCCCTGTTGGGTCCAGTAGAAGGGAGAATAGGGCGCATATCCTGGGTGGGGGGCTGTATAGGGCTGCTGATAGCACAGGTCTTTGGACTTCTGGGTGTGTGCGCATGGGTATGAGAGGGGTTCTGCCCCAGATCTCAGCCTTCAGATTCTCTGCAAGCCCGAGTCCACTGCTTCTCACTCTCTGGGATGCACTTTTCACAGGGAAACATAGGGGATTGCTCTAGACTCTGTGGTGGGCCCACTCAGGTTGCATTCATATAGCAGGGAGACTTGGCTCAGTGTGCAAGAGTCACAAGAATGTCCTGCCTCTAGGTCACCCCTCAAAGCAGCCAAGGCAGAGCATAACAGCCACGATCACAGGAGCCATTCACGTGCGACACTGTGGCCTGGAGATGACCAGGGCTGCTTGCTTTTATTCACAGGGGCTCCCCGAGCCTCCTTGGGCCCAGCTCGTGATCCTAACCATCTCGGGATGGGGTCTGGTTCTCCGCACGGTTTCTGAAAGCATCTTGGAGGAGGTGAAATTTGGGCTGGGCATTGAAGGGTTTGGCACCTAAGAGAATAGACTAGTGATGTCTGAGTGAAGGAACAGTGTGGGAAAAGGCCAGGAAGTGGGGGAGGATGACTCAGGGTTGAACCAAGGAAGTGGGTTTGTAGCAGCTAAGCTTGGAAAGGATGGTTAGGAAAGTGACCCAAAATACAAATCAGGATGAAAATATATGGTGATGTAGGACTAGGAAAAAACATGAAAACATGTCCAAAAGCTCATACTACATATGCTGACTCTTAACAAGGATTATAACAGTGGTTAAGTGATTGAGGGTGCAGGATCCTTTAAATCAACAAGGAGGGGGGAGAAACCTCAAAATGGATTATAAACAGAAAAAAATAAAACCTAATAGGTATATCCAATGAATAATACAACCATACCTAAAGGAGGAAAAAAATAACCCAAGCAACTTTTGAACACAGTACTTTGACTATATATCCTCAGTATAATGGCAAAAAGAGAGCAAACAAATAACTCTACATAGAGAGTGTGTTTTCATGGTGGTACGGATATAGCAATGTTCTGTGCATTGTAGAATCAAGTAAATGCATGAATTCATAAATACTCAATGGAGGAAAGTTAGGAATAATCCCATGGAATTGGGTTGGAACTGGAACATGGGAGACACATACGTGTACACACACATACATCTACATACACAAATAGTTCATATCCATCCACAAGTGTCCTAGCTCTGTACAATGAAATGGCCTGGAAATAACAAAACCACCGCAGCAATGAGCCTACTTATTCAGATTTTGGTTTCTGAGTACCATTCCCCACTAAACAGAACCGGAGCTCCTTGGAGAATGGCTGATTCCAGGGCTGGGGTGGAAAATGTCCAGTATAGGCCTGGAGCATCTTGGTATGTCAGAAAGTAAGGAAGTGCCCAAAGAAGGATGCAGCATGTGACAAGGACACAGGGCCAGCTTGAAGAGCTCCCGGGAGTCATCTCTGAAACAGTGTGAATGAACATCCAAGTAAATAATGGTAGTAAAGGATTACAACCCATTGAATAAAACAGGAATCTATGAGTCTAAATTGCTATAAATAAATAAGTGAATATGAGTGGAAGGATTCCTTACAGTAAATTGCCAAGTAATAAATGTAGAAGGAATGGTGGAATTAAAAAAAACACCATTTTGCAAACATTAACTTATCAACTAATAACATTAAGATATTTGCAAAGTCAATTATTGTTGATTCAGGCAAAAATCATCAATAGAGGGTGGCACCTGTAGCTCAGTGGGTAGGGCGCCAGCCACATACACCAAGGCAGCCAGGTTTGAACCTGGCCCAAGACACCTAAACAACAATGACAATGGCAACCAAAAGTAGCTGGGCGTTGTGGCAGGAGCCTGTAGTCCCAGCTACGTGGGAGGCTGAGGCAGAAGTTTGAGGTTTCTGTGAGCTGTGACTTCCCGACACTCTACTGAGGGTGAAACTTTGTCTACAAAACAAACAAACAAAAAATCATCAATAAATGTAAAAACTAATGGGTGAAAAGTTTGATGAGGATCAGGATAATTACAGTTTCAAAATATCTTCCCACTTACTAGTTACAAAGGAAAACTAGTAACTTTACAGTGGAGAGTCCTGGAAGACTCCACCTTAACCTAGGGCTCAAAATGAACATCCCCAACCTGGAACAATTCAACATCAAGTCCCCCTGCTGATACGTGCACATCACCTGCCCGAACATTTAACCTGAATGTAGTTAGGAGGAAACAACAGAAAAGTCATCTTCAGGGATGTTAGACAAAATAATTGGTCTGTACTTCCCCCAAAATGTCAAGGTCATGAAAATTTACAAAGAGAGAGTGAAGAACCAATCAAATTAGAGGAGGTTAAAGAGACGACCTGTGAAATGATTGTGGAGTGACGTCGCTGAGATGGCAGAGTAGGGGGTAAGGGTGATTCTGAACTACCTCCCCCCGGAGGAGACGGGACTGGGACAGCTGGAGAAATGTGAATATGGCCTGGGTCCTAGATGACAGCATTGTGTCGGTGCTAAATTTCCTGCCTTCGAACATTGTCCCAAGGTTATGTTTCAGAATGTCTTTTTCTCAGGAAGTATTTAGAGCTGAAGGGCCACACTGTCTGCAACTTACTCTCAAACTGAGAGGAAGATAGAATGATGAAGCAAATGTGGAAAAATGTAGTTATTCTTACTGTATTTAAAACTTAAAATTATTCAATTAAAAAGTTACCAAAAAAGAAAAACCACAACCTATGCTTAGAGTGGGGTCTAAGAGCTTGTGTGGGCTCTTAAGCTGTTAAATGGAGATATTACTATCTGACTCTGAAGTTGGTTACCCACCATTTTGTTAAAACTTATTAAAGGATATGAATTCTTATTCATAATCTCTACATTCACTTTAGTTATTTGCCAGGAAGGAAGGCTTGTCTCTTTGCTCTTCTTTTGGAATTGAGGATTTGTGTCATACTCCTGATCTGGTATCAGAGCCCCCACGTCCGACTGGAACCGATGTCCCAGTTCCTCACCATCAGAACTGCATAGAGGACATCAAAGGATGTCCTGGAGCCTCCAGGACATCCCAGGAACTGGGATAGGGCTGAAATTCCTCCTGATCCATCCTTTGCAGATGCTCTGGGGAGCATGTGTGGGGTCCACTTTGGCTAAGACCTCAGCAACTGATAAACAATTTTACCAATGAATGGTACAAGGATGTTTAAAGGTGAAGACTGTCCTAAACGCCTAAGTGGACAGAGTGTGGGGCAGATGTCAAAGCTCAGATGGCCCAATGTTCTGCCCCCAATGGACACTAGTGTAGAAAAGGCTAGTCATTGGCCTGTCAGTATCCAAATCTGCTTTGGCCTTCTCGCCAAGGAGCCTGACCCCAACTTGGCAAAGTCAATGGCTTCAACCTACCAGCCCCTTCTCTCCTGACCCACTCCAGTTTTCAGTGTACAATTGCCTCTAGTCTGGGCAACCTGAATCCAGCCACCAGTACTCTCTACTCAGTGGTTCTCAAAATGTGTTCCTAGGATCCCTGGGGGTCCCTGAGATCCTTTCATGGAGTCTGTGAGATCCTTGCTTTTCCAGCTATAGATCTGTATGAGATCGGATTTTTCATATACTTCAAAAACACATCAGAACAGCTCGAATGAAGCAGATATGTGAACATATCTTCTATTAAGCTAGATATTTAAAGAGATTTACAAAATCATAAAGCAATGTCATTCTTCTTACGAATTTTTTATTTAGAAAACCTACAAATTATTTCACATAAAAATTTCATATGTTAACATGTAATGGAGTTAGTGGCACTATTTTTTAAAGAAATATTTTTCCTTTGATCCTAAAAATGTAACTATCAATAGATATGAACAAACAGAAACAAAAGCTTTCCAGGATCCTCAGTGATTTATTTCTAAGAGATCAAAATGGTTGAAAACCCCTGCTCCCGCCCCTGTGTTTTTAAAAGCATGGGTTAGGCTGCGTGGTAGTTAATAACCCCACATTTCCAGTGGCTGAACGTGTGGAGTATTTTCTTGTTTATGCTGTCTGTCCAGTGTGCCTTGGTGGAGCTGTGTTTCACTGTCTGCCTCAGGGAACCAGGCTGAATGAAGAGCCACTCTCTGGAACATGGTGGGACACCATGACAGCGGAAAGAGAGGGCTCGAGGGGCTTGCACTGGCAATTAAGTGCTGCACCTTGGAAGTGGCAGGGATCACTTTGACACACAGCTCCTTGACCACTTCCTGCCTGTGCCTAACTGCAGGGGGCAGGGCAATAGAAGCCTCTTACTGTTCAGTGCACTAAAAGAGAGATCTGGTAGTGTTGGGCACCAGTGGTCTCCACTGCTGCTTGCTTTGTATTTTTCATAGCACGTGTCACTGCCTGACAGTCATATTAGTTATATTGGCGTCGACTGTCTGCCCGTGGAGTGCACAAGCTTTTGGAGGGCAGATCCTGCATCTCTTGTTAATTTCTCTGTCCTCAATTTCCAGAACTGAGTCTGGCACATGGTAGGGACTCAATAAATGTCAACAACGGATGAATGGGGCAAGATGCTATCTGTCCTCCTGGTCTCCCTGGGTGGTTGAAGATTCAAATAGGGGCTGCACCTCCAAGTGCCTGTTGAGCCCTGTAGAGCAGGATGTGCTAAGGCTGAACATGGGGCTCCTTTCATCCAGATACAGCAGCACAGTTCCTGATGCTGGGGCTGGGCAAAGCCATGTGGACCTGTGCAGTCTGTGCTATAGGCGGAGCCTTAGGTGCAGGTAGGTGGGAAAAAGACACCCATGATGAGGACCTGGGGTACAGTCCATTCGCGGGGAGGATAGGGCTGCATTTCATATGTCAGGAGCCCCCTTCCTCCGAACAAGGCCGGGTGTGGGCAAATCCTGGCGAACAGTCCTAGTGGGTTCTCGCATGGGCGGCGCCTGTGGCTCAGTCGGTAAGGTGCCAGCCCCGTATACCGAGGGTGGCGGGTTCAAACCCAGCCCCGGCCAAACTGCAACCAAAAAATAGCCGGGCATTGTGGCGGGTGCCTGTAGTCCCAGCTACTCGGGAGGCTGAGGCAAGAGAATCGCTTAAGCCCAGGAGTTGGAGGTTGCTGTGAGCTGTGTGAGGCCACAGCACTCTACTGAGGGCCATAAAGTGAGACTCTGTCTCTACAAAAAAAAAAAAAAGAAGTGGTGCCACACATATAGCCTGAGGGGAAGCCTGTTAGATGGGCAGTCCTGCCCTTTCTCTAGAATGCTGCTCTTACCAGCCAGTCCCTCTGGATCCTGACCTCTGATATGGGCCTAGTGGGAAAGGGGGGAGGTCCTTTCTAATAGAGAAACTAGCCAGGTTGAATGCAGGGTGAAGGTTCACATAATTCAGCTGGTAGAGGTGGCACTTGGAAGATTGCTGAGAGGTAGGCTCAGGGCAGAGGCAAGAGTGTTGCTTGGTCTGCCTGGGCCTCAGTTCCCATCTGGACAGGACAGTGTCCCTGATGGCCGTACCTGCCCTGGCTCTGATGGGATGCAGGCCACTGTGAAGTGGTGATGGGTGTGGGAGGTGTGGGGGGTGTGAGCAGGATCGGAGAGGCTCTCAGTAGTGCTTGAGGCCCCTGGGTCCTCCCATCTGGTAGCAGGGGCTTCACCAGAGTCTGTCCCGAGAGCCTGACTGGTCCCTCCTCCCATCAGCCTGAGAGGGACTTCTTTGGATATGTGGTCATCAGGAGTGTGGCAGCCCCGAGGGCAGGTGTGTGTAGGTGTGGTGGGGGACTGGGGGGCTGAGACTGGGCCCAGGAGCAACCACGTGGCCCCTGCACCTCTGCATGGAGGAGGATGCAGTGGAGTGGCGCATTGCATAGCAGCAGGCAGGAGCAAGGTCTGGTTCCGCTTCAATGAGGGTGTCTCCAACGCTGTGTGGTGCAGCCTGCATCAGGGACCTACTGTAGCCCCAGGCCAGGAGCAGACCCCACTGTAGGATGCCTGTAGCTACAGGCCACATGTATATGGGGTACGTGTAATTTATTTTCCAAACCCTAGGGCCTATGGCCTGATATAATATTTTTGTCCAATATCCAGGGCAGGAGATATAGTTTGGATGATAAAATGCTACAATTTCTGAACTCAGCAGAATGTTCAGGAAAATGACACAGCAGTATATAGTACTTACAATCAGCATCATCTCAGGGAACCAGGATATTACCAACTTTTCCAAACCGACTATATGCCAGTACAGATTCTAAGCAAAGACAATTCATCTAAATTCTGGCTCCTTTGATTAACCAAAAGGCATCACGTGCTGACTAATTAGGAAATCCTTGAATCTTAGAGCACTTGGTTAAGGAAGCTTGAAAAATTAAGGGTAGGTGGGTCAGTGCCTGTGGCTCAGTGATTAGGGCACCAGCCACATACACAGGGGCTGGTGAGTTCGAACCTGGCATGGGAAGCAACAATGATAACTACAACAAAAAATAGCCCAGTGTTGTGGTGGGAACCTATAGTCCCAGCTACTTGAGAGGCTGAGGCAAGAGAATCGCTAAGGCCAAGAGTTTGAGGTTGCTGTGAGCTATGCCGTCATAGCACTCGACCAAGGGTGACATAGTGAGACTCTGTCTCAAAAAAGAAAAATTAAGGGTAAGTGTCCACTACTTTGTCTAAACATAATGAGAGTAATTGTAAAAATAATAACAACCAAAACAAAAAGAACTGGGCAGTTAGCCTGACCTGGGTAAAGAGAGAGGCCAGAGTGGGAAGGCTCTGATGGAGACCTGAGCCAAATGGAACATGAACTCCAAACCAGTTCCAGTAACCAGTCCAGTTTGCTGGACAGCCCAGGGCTTGTATTGTGCACAATTCTAAATAAAAGCAAACCAAAAGAACTACAGCCAGAATTCAAAATGAATGCAAGCATCAATTTTCATAAGGTTATTAGAAATCATCATCAACATGATCTTTAAGAGACATCTGCCTAGGATTGAATTTCTTTTTCCTTTATCTGGACCTTCCAGACTTGGAGTAAAAAAGAACAAACCAAAAAAATAAAAACACAATAAAATTAAACATGGAATTACCATATGATCAGATATTTGTATGCTCATGTCCATAACAGCTTTATTATTCACAATAGCCAGAAGGTGGAAGCAACCCAAGTGTCCACTGAGAAATGAATATTTCCACTGAAGATTCTGTTTATCCAAACGGAATATGGTATAGACATACACAGAAGCTTTAAAAGGGAAGGAACTGATACATGCTACAACATTGGTAAACCTTGAAAACAAAATGCTCAGTGGGCTCGGCGCCTGTAGCTCAGCAGCTTGGGCACCAGCCACATACACCGGAGCTAGTGGGTTCAAATCCAGCCCGGGCCTGCCAAACAACAATGACAATGACAACCAAAAAATAGCCAGACGTTGTGGCAGGCACCTGTAGTTCCAGCTACTTGGGAGGCTGAGGCAAGAGAATCTCTTAAGCCCAAGAGTTGGAGGTTGCTGTGAGCTGTGATGCCATGGCACTCTACCCAGGGTGGGGGAAAAAAAATGTTAAGTGAAATAAACCAAGCACAAAAGGACAAATACTGGGTTCGGTGCCCGTAGCATGGTGGTTACGGCGCCAGCCACATACACTGAGGCTTGTGGGTTCAAACCCGGCCTGGGCCAGATAAACAACAAAGACAACTGCAACAAAAAAATAGTCGGGCGTTGTGGCAGGCACCTGTAGTCCTGATACTTGGGAAGCTGAGGCAAGAGAATTGCTTAAGCCCAAGAGTTTGAGGTTGCTGTGAGCTGTGACACCACGGCACTCTGCCAAGGGTGACGTAGTAAGACTCTGTCTCAAAAAAAAAAAAAAGACAAATACTGTATGATTCCACTTATATGAGGCACCTAGATTAGTTGAATTCATAGAGACAATAGGTGAAATGGTGATTGCCAGAGGAAGGCAGGAGCCAACAACGGGGAGTTAGTGTTTAATGGGTACCAAGTTTCAGAATGGGAAGATGAAACAAATTCTGGAGATGGATGGTGGAGAAGAGCGCACAACAATGTGAATGTGCACGATGCCCTAATCAGTACACTTAGAAATGGCTAAAATGGGCCAGGCACAGTGGCTCACGCCTGTAATCCCAGTATTTTGGGAGGCTGAGATGGGAAGATCACTGGAGGTCAGGAGTTCAAGACCACCCTGGAAAATATAGTGAGACCCTGTCTCTACAAAAAATAAGAAAAATTAGATGGGTATGGTGGCAGGCACCTATAGTCCCAGCTAACAGGGAGGCTGAGGCAGGAGGATTGCTTTTGACTAGGAGTTTGAATTTGCAGTTGAGCTATAATGATGCCACAGCACTCTACCTAGTCAACTGGGTGAGACCCTGTCTTAAAAACTAACGGTTAAAATGTTTGATTTCATGTTATGTATATTTTATCACAATAAAATAAGACAATAGGAGCATACCCCATGGTTCTTAGTTTGTAGAAAGTCTTGGTAAAGCAGGGACTGAGCTGCTGGATGGATGTCTTTGGGGGACCGCAGTGGGGTCCAGGAGCTTTGTGGGGCATCTGATGGCTCTGCAGACACCCAAGAAAGGGTTGCCAAAACATGGGCTTTCTTTTTACCTCTTTGAGTGGGGCTTCCACCTCCAGGATCAGCTGGCCAGAGAGGGTAACAAAACCAGGAGGGCGATTTAAGGTACTCTGCCCCCCCCCCCTCCGCAGGGCAGCCCACACCATTGTCTTGGGCTCCCCCACCCACTTTCTGCCAGGATTCACCAATCATCAATATGCATGAATAAAGGAGACCCAAATCCTTTCCCAAAGCCCTTCGGTTGGGCTTCCTGACAGTGGGGACAAGAAAGAAATTTGGAGGCAGGTCCTCAGAGGAGTCAGGCATAACTCACGTTTACAAGTGCATTTCCAACTGCACAAGACAGCTCCCTGGAACTCACAGCAGCCATCATAATTATCACTTGCAGAAGGGGTCTTATCACATAACAGCTTTCTCAACCCTCAGGGGGCAGGGGGTGGAGCCCAGTCCCAACCACAGGGGCTTGTGTCTTCATTCATTATTTTCCAAACAAGTCAGGAGAAAATTGAGGTTCCTGAGCAATTTGCAGATTAATAACCACTGGAGATGTGGGTCCACATAGCCTCACTAAGCAAAAAATTAAGACACTCCCCTCTCTCTTTTTCTTTAATAAGAACCTACAGTAGATATATATTGAGAAGAAAAAAAGAGAAAAGCAGAAACGTAAGTAACGTTTCCTTTCCAGCATAGCAACTCCACTTGCAGCCCTACCGCCCGGCAACTCCTGGATTTAATCTTTCTTTCTTTCTTTCTTTTCTTTTTTCTTTTTTCTGCTCAATGGATTGTGGTCAAGGCCATTGTAACGTGAGCAGTGCCTCGGAGGGGATTGGCTGAGGGGCTGCAAGGGGCCCCTTTCACAGAGGGCTAATTGCGTTTCAGACCACCAGTATTCGGGAGCTACAGATGTCTTCCTTCATTTGCCTAGGCAGTACAATTGGACCCATCTGTTGCATTTATTCTGCTGGCTCCCCTGCCCGCCCCCCCGCCCCCCCCCCACCCCTCACCCACATCCCCTCCCTTCCCTTGTCTGCTGCGCCTAAATTGAAAACTCATCAAAATGTAATCCAAGAGCAGTTTGGCTGCTGAGCTGCTGAGAAGGGGGGTGTGGAATAAAGGCCCCCTGCCACTTTTACACATGGGCCAGAGCCCAGGGAGCTGGGTCACAGGCAGCCTTAGGGGGGAAAGTGAGAAGTTAGCTGGCAGATGGGCTGCTCCACTCGGCCCTATAACCTGATGCCTTGGAAGAGGGGCCCTAGCAACGGGCTGGCCCAGGCCCTGGAGGATGCCGCTGCCCTGGAGGTGGCGACCCCACCTCCAAGGCCTCGCCCCTGGCCAGGATTTCAAACAGGGCTGGAGCTGAGGCTCATCGCTCTCTGACCCCCATCTGCCCTCTCGAGCTCAAAGGGATTTCCAAGGCAGACAGGGCAGGGATGGCTTGGCCTTGTGAAGGCTAGGGAATGTGGCACTCACTAAGGCAGGCTGCCCAGCCGCCCCACCCTCCTGCACTGCCCAGGCCTCCTCTTCGTCCATGCCTATCTCGGCTCTGCAGCCTTGTCTCCCACCCAGGCCCTCTCCTGCACCTGCTCCTCTTCCTCCCAAGCACACCATGAGCTCTGGAAGGTAGGAATATGGCTGCTCATCTTTTTGTACCACCAAGATGCTGAGACTGAATGGGGGGCTGCCCTTGGGGCTCTGCACTTGCTATCAGTACAAGCCTCTGCTGCAGTCTCTTTTGGGGTATGCTTTTCCAACACCTGCCCCACTGGGGGCGGGAATGAGTCCATCAACTCCAGGAGTGACTGGTGGCAGCATATACCTTCCCAGCCATTCACCCGGGGCCTTGTCAGTCTTCCCGTGGTCATGATGTTTTAGGATCCAGGAGGCTTGGAGGAAGGTAAGGTTTCATTGAGCGGGGTACCTACAGCTTAGTGGAGGGTGCTGGCACCTCTTTTTGCTAAAAAGTTGTAAGTGTGAGGTTTTCTAACTTTTTTTACTGAAATATATAAATAAAAATGAAACAAACAAATTTCATAGCAATCCGGTACAAATACACGTACATACATACAACTAAAGCAAAAGAGTCACAAGATAACTTCCATTCTCTCTACGTGACGCCCTCTGGTATTTTCTATCCTGATATTCCATTCCATTTCATTACATTGTTTAAAATGCTGATTATCTTGATCCACTAAGTTGCTTTCCCAGCCTACCCAGGCAATAGTTCTCAGCACTCACAGGCATCAGAACCCAGCCTCGGAATGCTAAAGAGCCTCCTTGGCCCATCTCAAAGAATTGGGATGTGGCCCAGGAATAAAAATTTTTGACTAGCAGTCTCCTACCCTTTAAAGGGGATTCTGTTGCACCTTGAGAAACTCAGCTGCTTCCAATGTGCGTAGGGGTCTAGAGACTGAGACTCTAGAGCCTAGGTGGAGCAAGGTGGTCAGTTCTAGGTTGGACCTTCCCAGGTCACGTCCATCCTCCCTCTCCACCTCCCCATCATCCTTAATTAAATCCTCACCCAGTAAGAGAATGGATGTCAGGTCTGGCTCTGCTGACTTTTAATTGAAGTGTTAATTTGCTCCTGCAGTTCTGAAGCCTTCGTTTGCTGCCATCCTAAGCTGATTAGCCTTGTGGGGGAGGAAGCACAAGCCACCGGCAGGGGAGCTAGCTGGGCCAGGATCAGGCCTTGGAGCTGCCTCTGTGGAGAGGGGGGCGGGCCAGGGCCAGACCCTCTGCACCTGCCTCATTTTGCCCACCAGCCGCCAGGCAAACACCTGCCCCAATGGGCCTCCAAGGCATTGACCTGGTTTTTGTGCCCCTTCCCCTCCATGTTGATAGTAAAGAGCTGCCTATATCCTGTGACCCTTCTGCTGACACACCATTGTCTACAGACACTCAAGGACCCCCAGGAACTGGCTCCAAAGCACCTGTACAGCTCCGTCTTCTGCCCTCCTGCCCTCTAGTGAAGGGCAGCTTCCTTGCCCTCCTCACTGTGCTGTGCATCTCCCTTTCCAGGCCCAGCCCTGGGATCTGATGTGCTTCCATGTGGAATGCCCTTGCGGAGTCGTGCTGCCTTTCAGGGTTCAACACTAACACCTCCTCCAGGAAGTCTTCTGGTCTGGTTGGGCTGTCAAGAGCAGGACTGGCTGTTCTGCAGAACTAGACAGGCTGGGGAGGGAAGGAGTGGGAAAGGCTGCGCAGCCAGGCCTTGGGAAAGCAGGACCAGGTAACACTGTGTGGGTTTGGTCCTCTGCCCTCCACCCCTTTCCCTCTTGGCTGCCCTGCTCTTCCTTGCTAGTGTGAATCTAGCTCAGAGCTCCTGGGCTCTAGTCTGGGCTCACAGCCTGCCTAGTTATTCCCCAACTAAGTGATTTTGAATTAAGTGACTTCATCTTTCTGGCCTCAGTTTTCTTCTTTGCAAAATGGCAGCTGCCACTACCCTACCTGCCCTAGACATGGGAGGGAGCTGCAGAGATCACAGGGCCAGCCCTCCCAGAGAGGCCAAGTTCCCACCCACACTCTGCCCTCCCAGATTCTCCCTCCTCCTCCTCCCTGGCCCTCCTGGGGGCTGGGAGCTCTGGTGAGGGTCCTCATCTCTTGGGCTTGTTTTTCCGTGAGTGCTTCCAACTTCTCCTGAGAAGCCAATTCAGCAGCACCTGCCCTCTGGGAAGCCTTTTGACTCACTCAGAAAAAACGAGGACTCAGAGCCTGTGTACCAGATCCTATTTCTCAACCTTGCCAACTGCCTGTCCAAGACCCCAGGGTAGCTTCCGGCCCCAGACAGCAGCTTCCATAGGTTGGGCTGTTATTATGAGGTCTGCAATGTGCAAAGTGCTGCACTCAGGAGCCCATGTAATCCTCTCTATGACCTCAAAGTGGTAGTACCATTACCATTAAGCAGACCAGAAAACTCAGGTTCAGAGGGATTGTGACTTGTTTGGCTGCATAGCTAGATTGTCTGCAGCCAGAATGGTCTTTGAAACCTACAAACTGATTTTAGGAGCTCCTGTCTCCCCTCTCCCTCAATGGTCTCCATGGTTTCTGGTCCCTGCTGACTTTTCCAGCCTCTTCTCTCACCTTCACTCCCTCATACTTTCTGTGCTACAGACACATTGGCCTTCTTGCAGCCCCTAGTATGTAGTCCTCATCCCCTACCCCAGGGCCTTTGCATATGTTGTTCTTTCTGAGTAAAACATCTTTTGCTACCCTCTTCCAAAATTGGCTCCCACTTATCCTTCCTCCCTCCAAGTAGCCTTCCCCCAACATTGAGTCATAATTATCCCACCCTACGCAGTCTCAGCACTTCTGCCTCTCCTTTGTGGCACCTGTACTTACATTCACCAAAATATCCACACAAGGTGTGTTAAAAATCTCTCCCCTACCAGACTGTAAGCTCCATGAGGGCAGGGCCTGTTGGTTTCTCATTGCTCGGCTTAGCATAGCACCTGGCACAGAGTAGGCACTCAGTCAGTGCCAGCTGAGGGAGTACACAGTGCCCTGGGTGGGCTTCGGGCTTGGGTGATCCCATGGCTGGGGTGGCTAGAAATGCCCTTAGCAGCTTGAGGCTCAAATGAAACATGAGGAAAGCTGGGGGCATGGTTGTGTTAGTGAAAAGAAGTAGGAAAATGGAGTCAGTTAGGAAAGTAGAAGTAGTTTAAAATTAGAACAGGTGACCCCTCTCCCCAACACCTTGTTTAAGCAACATTCTTTTTCCTTGGCATCGCCAAAGACCCAGGCCCTGGGTGTATCTCAAAGAATTGAGCGAACAATCCTAGGGAGTAACGGAAAAAGATAGTGTTCCATTGTTAAAGATTACTTGATACTACTGTAGGTGATTCTCTGTCTATAAAACTGTCTATAAAACGTCTGTATTTGCATCCAAGGCAGAACAGATTTGAGAGACTCCTCTCCTGTTCTCCAGATTTGCTGGCTTTTCCTTCATTAATACTTGCTTGGACCCTGCCTGGCTCTGTTTAGCTGCAGGGAAAGGCAGACAAGTCTCTCTAGGTTCTGGCAACAGCTAGGCCTTCCTCCTTGAGGGATGAGGCCACTACAGCAGTGACCCAGCTCCCAGGGAGAGCAAGCCGTGGGGACAAGGCCTCAGGGGTATGCCCCTGTTGGGAACACCCAGTGTGGCAGGCTGGACATCTGAGGCAACGTCACCCACAGTGAGGATCATGCCATTCTGCTCCCAACTAAGCCAACCCTATTCCAAGGGCTTCAGACTCCCCCGCCCCCAGACACGGGGACTGGAGGCTGACCTCCTTGAGGCTGGGTGACGGTCAGCATGTCCTGCCTGCGTGGATGAGGAGGAGAGTGGGTAGCCCATCAGCTCAGGCCTGGCCCAGGTAGATCCAAGTCGAGGGGACTCAGAGTCCTACTGCTGCCCTCGGGCTCCTGTATGAGCCACAGAGCTGCTCCTGCAGCAGGCCAGCAACACCCACAGGGGCTGCCAAAAGTCTCTCCAAGTGCTTCTTTTATTAGGTCACATTTTGCTTGGTGCATGTGCGACTTCCATGGCTTCCGATCTGCAGCCTCATTGCCTATGTGACCAGAACCCTCAGCTGGTCACGAGCCATTTGCTCACTATGAATTTGGGTTTATGCTCAAGTTCTCTGTGCCTCCGTTTCCTCGGGTATAAATTAAGGCTAATAATAGTATCAACCTCATTGGAATCTTGTGAGAATAAAATGAGGTAATGCATGTGGAGTGCTCAGAATAGCGCATTGAGGACACTCCAAATAATCGTGTGTGAAAGCTATGTTTAGTAACAAATTCTTGGGTGCGTGACTTTCGGGAAGTTTCATGCTAATATAAACAAATGCGTGTGCAAGTGCGTGTAGGTGTGTGTATTCATCCTTTAAAAACCACACACTTATTGGGGAATAAACCCTGCCTCTATCATGTAATAATATAGCATGGGTGTCTTTCTGTGTTGGCGCATGGAGCCCCATCACTCCTTTGTGATGTCTGAACAACTCTATTTTGTGCACGAACCTCAATTTACCCATGTAAGGTTGTCTGATGTGCATTTGCACAGTGCCACATTTTTGCTGCTACAGTGATAACGACCATAAACGTCTTTGTGCTTTGTATTGGTTGGGGCATTTTCTTTTTTTTTTTTTTTTTTTTTTGTAGAGACAGAGTCTCACTGTACCGCCCTCGGGTAGAGTGCCGTGGCAGCACATGGCTCACAGCAACCTCTTAACTCTGGGCTTACGCGATTCTCTTGCCTCAGCCTCCCGAGCAGCTGGGACTACAGGCGCCCGCCACAACGCCCGGCTATTTTTTGGTTGCAGTTTGGCCGGGGCTGGGTTTGAACCCGCCACCCTCGGCATATGGGGCCGGCGCCCTACTCACTGAGCCACAGGAGCCGCCCCGGTTGGGGCATTTTCAATTTGTGAACGAAAGGCATCTACTGTAAACCAGTATCATTGAAGGGGGGGAATTTACTGACTAGTGTAGCCAAAAAGCTATGAGACTAGCTTCAACTTCTACACAAAGGTTCTGAAATAGAGTCTCATTGCCTTGTTCGGATCACTTGGACATTTAACTTTGCACATTAGTGAGACTATACCTGTAGGATATTTTCTTAGCAGTGTAATGGTTCCAAAAAGAATGTTCATGTTTAGCACACCCAGTATTCTCTGCCAGCACTTGTGCGTCCTGGAAGTAAGTCCTCCATGGCCCAGGGAAATGCACATTTGTCTGGATGTTTAGGATAAGCCCTGGAATGACCTCACTCATGGCTTCTCAAGGATGCTCTGTCGGATGCTGTGTCTTTGTTAAAGTTGGTTTAACTGTTATATGTCTTAGTTTATTAATAGGCAACTGA
Organism: Nycticebus coucang; assembly: GCF_027406575.1. NCBI lineage: Eukaryota > Metazoa > Chordata > Mammalia > Primates > Lorisidae > Nycticebus > Nycticebus coucang. The sequence goes on from NC_069796.1 coordinate 33,789,711, forward strand.
AATAGCAGCTTGCTTGCCAGGTGGCATTTTCTGAGAGCATTTAGGAGGAGACTGGTCCCCCTGACCACTGAAGCTCAGAGCCTGTGCAGAGTCTAGCAAATGTGTGATTTGAAAGGTAAGCAGAGTTTTTCCCCTGAGATGCTTTATGGTAATGATAACAGCAACTATTCTTTTTTTTGAGACAGAGTCTCACTTTATCGCCCTCAGTAGAGTGCTGTAGTGTCACAGCTCACAGCAACCTTCAACTCCTGGGCTTAGGCAATTCTTTTGCCTCAGCCTCCTGAGTAGCTGGGACTACAGGCACCGACCACAGTGCCCGGCTATTTTTTTTGTTGCTGCAGTTTGGCCGGGGCCAGATTTGAACCCACCACCCTCAGTATATGGGGCCGGTGCCCTACTCACTGAGCCACAGGTGTCGCCCAACAGCAACTATTCTTTACAGACACATAGAATGTGCCAGGCACTGTACATTAACTCTCACAATAACCCTGTGAGGTTGATACCATTATAATCTCCCATTTATACATGAGAAACCTGAGCACAGAAGGATATAAGGCAACTTGTCTAAGGTCCCCCAGCTAAGAAGCAAGGCAGAATCAATTCCTGGGTTCATGGTATGTAATCACTATGCTATTTAAAAACGGCAACAGAGGCCAGGTGTGGTGGCTCACTCCTGTAATCCTAACATTCTGGGAGGCCAAGGCAGGTGGATTGCTTGAGGTCACGAGTTTGAGACCAGCTTGAGCAAGAGTGAGATCCCCTTTCTACTAAAAATAGAAAAACTATCTAGGCATTGTAGCGGGTACCTGTAGTCCCAGCTACTTGGGAGGCTGAGACAAAAGGATAGCTTGAGCCCAAGAGTTTGAGGTTGCTGTGAGCTATGACACCATGGCACTCTACTCAGGGTGACCCAGTAAAACTAAGTAAATAAAGAAAAATAATATAAAAAATAAAAACAGCAACAGGTTGGGAGCAGTGGTTCATACCTGTAGTCCCAGCTACTTTAGAGGCTGAGGCAGGAGGATCACATGAGTCCAGGATTTTGAGGTTACAGTGAGCACTCTTACTGTAACCAGGGCAATAGAGCAACATTCTGTCTCAAAACAATAAGCAAATAAAATAAAATAATCAGCAACAATAACAATAGCAGCTGTGTTGCTTCTTAATGTTTCTGGCCTCAGGATTGAAGTGAGAGTTAACACAGTCCTACCTGGGGTCCTCCCGTTGTCTTTATGGCAGGGTAGGAGGTGTGAGAAGCTTCTAGGTAGTTTCTGGCAGGGCCAATGCAGGCACCTGCCCAGTAAGTGCTCTCCTGTTCCTCATAGTACTCAAGTGGTTTCATCAAGAACCATAGACCCCCTAGCCTGGCAGTCTAGGCGGCCTCACCTGACACCAACTAGCTTTTCAGTGTTATGTCCCATCAGACTTACATAAAGACTTAAGTGCTAATGTTTTACTGGGAATTCAATTCCAGAAAAGAGGAGTATGGGGGGGGAGGGAGGTAGAGAAAGGGGTGGGGAGAACAAACATAAGGAGGAGTGTTTTGAGCTGGCACAGTGTGGCCATCCACAGAGCTGACCTGCTGGGTTGCAAGACACCTTCAGAGAGGCGGCAGGGAAGCCTCCGTGTCTCCAGACAGTTCAGAGGAGGATGGGTGAAGAATTATCTGCTGGCATCTGTCTCTCACTGGTCAAGTTCACCATAGGGCATCAGTTCCCAATTCCTTCTAAGGTGTACCACCAAAGAAGTGGGATCCCAAGACAGCAGTGGTGCAGCCTCCTCAGTTGAGCCACAACATGCTGGGTGAGCCAGTGAGCACAGTGAGCACATAAACTTGCTCCCGCCTGTCCCTGGTAGCCTGCAGCCTCATAGACCCAGAGGAATGAGCCGGTTGGTGTGTGTGTGTTGGGGGGGGGCAGCCCTGAGCCATGGGGTGCTGTCTGGTCATACTGTGACACGAGGGACCAGAAATGGTTATCAGAACAGTGCACGCCAGGAAGCAGGGAAAGTATACAGATCTGGGTGGCCACATGAATGGAGTCTGGAAACTTTCCTCTGTGTCCTGGCACTTAAAGTTATCTTCCCCAAAAGATCTGTCTAAGTCACTGAGCATTCACATATTTCCCCATTCATTACTGCAGGTTCTGGGGATATGGTGCCGATCTGGGCACAATCCCCAGCCTCCTGGCAGCTAAGTGCCTCCTGGGGAGGCAAACCCATGAAAAGTCACTGCATCACAATGTGACAGGCACAGGGACAGGAATACACCTGGGGTGCAGATAAGACACCATGGAAAGAACTCTCTGGAGTGATTTAAACCATAAACCAGAGTCACTTAAACAAAATTGTTTTCTCTCCCGGTTTTCTGTCCACAGATATGGCAAGGCTGCTTCACGAAAGCCTCAGGAACCAGGTTCTTCTCAATGCTAGAGCCTTCATGGTCGTCACTCAGGATGGTGCCGCTGTTCCAGGTGGCAGGTGCAGGCAGAGGTGAAGGAGTGACAATGGGTGTACTCCAGCTCTCTGAGAGTCTCCAGGAGGGGCCACTTGTAGCCCCTTTTGTTTATATCCCCCCAAAGAACTGAGCCACATGACCACCTCTAGCTGTGGTGGAAAATGTTATTTTTCTCTTGACCATTTACCTAGCTAAAAATTCTCTCACTGTGAGAGAAGAAAAGATAAGTAGCTGTCTCTGCCACGGACGCATAACACAAGGAGGTGGTGGCAGTGGGGACTGGGAGAGGTTTCTTGGAGGAGGTGATACCTAAGATGTCTTAAAAGGCAAGTTTGATCCTGCAATTCCTCTCCTAGGTGTATATCCAAAGGACCAAAAATCACTTGACAATAAATATATTTGCACCAGATTGTTCACTGCAACTCTATTCATAATTGCCAAGTCATGGAAGAAGCCCAAGTGCCCATCGACCCACGAATGGATTAATAAATTGTGGCATATGTATACCATGGAATACTATGCAGCAGTAAAAAAAAATGGAGACTTTATCTCTTTTATGTTTACCTGGATGGAGCTGGAAAATATTCTTCTTAGTAAAGTATCTCAGGAATGGAAAAAAAAATCCAATGTACTCAGTGCTACTGTGAAACCAATTTATAATCACTCACACTTTCATATGAAAAAGGAAACACAACTATAGCCTAAGGTGAAGGAAGGAAGGGGGGGAGGGGGAAGGGAGGGGTGTGGGTTGATGGAGGGAGGGTTAGTAGCGGGACCACATCTATGGAGCATATTGCAAGTACAAGCTGGATCTATCAGGTGTAGAACACAAATGTCTTAATGCTGTAGTCGGGTAAATGAGGTGATGGCTATGTTGATTAGTAAGATATAAGCACTCCAATTTGTACAAATAATCAACACATCGAATCCCATAATGGCATAAATGTATTTATGATCTATGTACAAATGACTTAATAAAAAGGCGAGAGGTGTAAGATGATAGGAGCTGGCCATTCACAGAGGAGGGGAAGGGCGACTCTGGACGGAGGTGACGACTGTGTGAGCGGAGTGCAGGACGCCGGCACTCAGGGCACATGTGTGTACACGTACCTGTGCACCTGCCAGCGGTGGAAGCGGGGAGAGAGGGCGAGAGGAGAGGAGGCCACTCAGGCTGCTGGTCTGGACACTGGGGGTGCAGGAGGAGTGGCTGGAGTTTGAGGAAGTTGGCCAGGGTGGAGAGAACAGTGGGGTGGCAGGTGTCTGAGGATGTGAGGGTGGAGACAGGCTTGGGGGGGCATGTGGGTGTGTAGGGGGGGTGTCCAAGTAAGTGTGAGGTTTCAGAGCTGGAGTAGGGATGGATGATGACCACTTCTGGGGTGGCTAGGAGAAGGACAGCTCTAGAGGTAAAAGTCATAGGGTCACTTGAGGTCTAGAGTTGTGGTCTGCTCTTCAGAGTGAGGGCTGGTGGAGGAGAAGACAGTGCTTGGAGCACCACATTGCTCAAGAGTGAGTAGCTGCTTGTCACCGCAACTGTCACCATCATTCCTGTCATCACCTTTGGTCAGCTGTGTTTGTGTGTGGGGGGCATCTGGTGGCTTGGAGACTTGTGGGTCCACATGTTTGCTTGTGGATGTAGAAACACATTCTTGGGCAGATCAAGGTCAGAAGCCAGCCCCTTTCCAGACCACAGTCAAGAACTGTGGATCAAGGTGCTAGTGCTTGCGGTCTACTGGGGATTGGGTCGCTAGGAAACCAGGCAGGCCTCTGCCCCACGTAAAGCTCCCTGCATGAGGGCCAGGCACTGGGCCCCAGTCTCCTGGTGCCCCGGGGATAATAAGGACTTCAGAAAGGACAGCCCTGCCTCAAGGCTGAAAGAGGCTTTAGTTCCTTGTTTGCGGCTTAGAAAAGGCAAACAGAGCTTTTCTCCTTTGGGGATCAATGTGAATCCCAGAAAATCCCATTATTTCCCTTTGAGATCAGTGGCCTGCTCTTGAGGGCTTTCTCTTCCCCAGGGCAACAAGCCCTCTCCTTGCTCTGTGTGCACATCCTGCCTGCAGGTGAGGGGATGGGGATGGGGCACAGGTGAGCCCCAGCTCACAGCTGTTTCCTCTCCCCCATTCCATCCTGAGCCCTCTGTGCCTCTAAGAGCAGGGAGTTGTGGGCGAGGGTCGGAGGGTGAGGTAAGGAGACAAAACCACTAGAAAAATGTTTTCAGATGTTCTCTTCTTCTAGGAAGCTATATTTGACCTCAGAAGACGCCTGAGCAGTCCCATTTCTCTGGACTGCTACCTTATTCTCTGGGATGCATACCATGGAAGGATAAACATGACGATCAAAGATGACGTTTATTGAGCCTTTACTCCTGGTACTGGCCTAAGCACTCTTACTGTGTTTAACAACTCTGTAAAGATGGCATTATTATTATCCCCATTTTACAGATGAGGACACTGAGGCATGGCCAGGCCAAGTCACTGACCCAAGGGCATCCATGATTAACAAAGGGCCCTGCTTGGTTCAGAGCGGATTGAGGAATCAGCTTTCTAGGAAGTTGTCTCTGTTCATGTAAAAACTCTAGTTCAGGGTGGTGCCTGTGGCTCAAGGAGTAGGGCGCCAGCACCATATGCTGCAGGTGGTGGGTTCCAACCCAGCCTCAGCCAAAAACTGGAAAAAAAAAAAAACCAAAAAAAACTCTAGTTCAGCTTTTCTAAAAGAGGACTGTATGGAGCATGTGTGACCTTGTATCCTTATTGACTTCCAACAGTCAGTCTCCACCTTTCCAAAGTTTTCAACTCAAGCTGTGTGTGCGGAGTGCTGAGCCAGAGTCCAGGAGAACACCACAGCAGAGATCACTCCTTGCTGTGTCAGGCCCCTAGCCAAGTGCTTTCCAGAAGTCCTGGCCTTTGTAATCCTCGCCATTTGACAAGTGAGGAAATGGCGTGTTGGAACAAGGTCAGTAATGGAGTCTAGATAGGAACCAGGACTGTCTGACTTGGGGGTTCATGCTTTGGTCCACAGAGCTCAGTGACATCTCCTGTGCAGTGGGGACATTTTCTTTTTGCCTGGCTGGTTGGTTGCCCAGTTCTCGGTGGTGCTTCTGAAAGGGGCAAGTTTCCTTGAAGTGAATTCTTTTTTTTTTTTGTAGAGACAGAGTCTCACTTTATTGCCCTCGGTAGAGTGCCGTAACGTCACAGCTCACAGCTACCACCAACTCCTGGGCTTAAGCCATTGTCTTGCCTCAGCTTCCCTAGCAGCTGGGACTACAGGCACCCACCACAATGCCTGGCTATTTTTTGTTGCAGTTTGGCTGGGGTCAGGTTTGAACCCACCACCTCAGTATATGGGGCCGGCGCCCTACCCACTGAGCCACAGGCGCTGCCCTGAAGTGAATTCTTAAAGGGATGAGAAGTCCTTCCCAGTCACTTCTAATTCATATGAATGCCCTCTGTTCTCGGGAGCCGGTTTTGACTCTTAGATGCTCATGGACACGTAAGCACAAGAATGCACAGTCACTACACTGTGTCACTACAAGGTCTTTTGGAGATGTGCTTCACTGCAGAGAGAGAGAGAGAGAGATCTTTCATTAGCATAACAAGAGTGCGCATTGAAATAGATGCTCCAGAAAGTACTTGAAAGCTGTTTGCTCTTTCAAGTAGGCTAGAAATCCCAGCTCTATGGAGCCTGCCTGGTTGGAGACTGGAGAGGAGCCTGCTCCCGACTGGGCTGCGGGGTTTTTTGAAGCCAGCTACTTCTCTCTCCAGTCCTAGGAGCATTTTGCTCATTTTAATCCGGGTAATGTGGACAGAGGGCCCCTTGTGAAGCCTGGGCCTGGCCCAGCTTGTCCTTCCTGCAGTTGTCCTACCTAAGGTGACTGCCTTTCCCTCTGGGCTTCTCTTCACGGGGGCAGGACTGATCAGCTTAAAGAGGCTGTGTCCCTGCTGGGCTTCTTGGCCTCTCTGTCCCCCCAGGTGGTCTCTGGGCAGACTGATACTGGATTTGTGCTCACCTAGCCTGGAGAAGAAGTTGGGGGCCAAGAGGGGACCCATGGCCAGAGGTCGAAGGTTAAGAGGGGTTAAGCCTTCATTCCGCAAGGTCACCCATCAGCCCTCAGACAAGTATGTCACAGGAATTTTCCTGAAACCTGGAACAGAGAGAGGCCTGCAGGGAATGTTCATCCACGCACAGTCATGCACTGCTTAGGATGGTTATGTTCTCTGGAATGAGTCATTAGGTGATTTCACGGTTGTACGAACATCATAGAGCATACTCACCCAATCCTAGAAAGTATATATATTTTTATTTATATATATTTTTTCATATGGAAAATGAAATGTCCCAGCACCTTACCGAATATGAATTATTTCCCCTACTTAATCTGCAATGCTAATATCAAGTGCTGTGTATCAGGTTTCTATCTATAGATGCTCCGTTGTCATCTTATGGGACCACTATCACATATTTGGTCTATAATCGATCAAAATGTTATTTGTCATATGACTGTACTAAGGAAACACTGTCTTCCTGGTAGGATGGTCCATAACCCAGTTTCTTGTGACTAACTTCTGACTATGATTTTGTGCAAGTCACTGCCTCTTAGAGCCTCTGTTTCCCCATCTTTCCAATAAGGAGCTTGGATTTGATTGATTGACAATCAATGACAGTTCATTGTCTTGGTCAATTAGGGCCCTTAAATATATTTCTGCCACGATGCAAGAGGAGTTAGGCAGAGTTTCTGCTCTTGGACAGTAGGAGGAAGTTAGGATTGACAAGACAGATAAAAGGGGAGAGGATATTTAGCCCTAGCCAGAATTCTTGGTGGATCTCAGTGATCAAAGCAGACCCTGCTGGTTTGTGATGGAGCAATGAGGGAGTTGAGCCCCCAGTCAAGCCTCACCCATCCCATGTATCCACCCTCCTATTCCCTTCTTGAGTAGCTGCAGTCACTGGATTCAGAGGGGCCTGATTCATCAAGCCTAATCAAAGGAAGCTCCAGGGGGCTGGTTTGTCCTGGGTACATGGGGGTGGTGGCGTCCCTCTAGTGGGATGGGTGGGATATTTTTCTTCTTGCTTGCCTCTGACCAGTCAGAGGCAGTGCAAAGTTGTACCAGACTGGTGGCATCTCAGTATATGCCAGCTGTGCAGCCCAGAGGTGAAGGATTCGTATAGAAGGGACACACTGAATGTCCTATGTGGCTGCACAAATCACTTGCCAAAGTTGTTTGATAGGCATCATGGGAGCAAGATCTGGTGGAGAGGGAAATTAAGGGGAGATAAATTCTACAGACTGTCCCTTCTCTGTCAAGGGCTCTTTGTCTGCTCTCAGAGGATTGCTCAAACCACTTCTCCAGGATGCTTGGGTCAAGGCCACAGGCTCCTCCAGGACTTCCCTCTTCCATCTCGGCAGGTCAGAGGGAGACAGATGGCTTCAGGAAAGGACACCAAGTATCAACATAGTGACCAAGGACCTACTGGGGCTTCATAGCCTGGCTCTGGAGTTAGGAGGAATGAGAATTAATCCCAGGTTCCATTTCTGGCAGCAAAACTTGGGACTTAACTTCCTTGTGCTTCTCAGTGAGTTCTCCGTCCATGTACTGGGATAACAATGCAGCCTCGATGAGTAGGCTGGGAAAGCCCTCAACACAGCATCTGCAACATGAGAAGTGCTCAGTAAATGACAAGCGCTATGGAAATAACAAGGTAAGATGCCGAATGAGTTTGTGCAAGATGTTTAAAGTTCTTGGAAAAGTGTCTGCTACAATTTTCCAGTCCCAGGGGATGGGACTAAATATAGTGAAAATCACTGAGTGTGAGTGCCTGCTGTTTATACTTTTTGTGGCCTTTGTCTTATCAACAGCCCAATGGTGGGGGATTGCTGCTGTTCCCATTTTACAAATGAACCCACTGAGCGTTGGTGGTTGGGCTGGGTTTGAGCCAAATCTTGGCTCCAGAGCTCTAGACTCGCCCTAACCTTGGGCCTTGGGCAAGTTTCCTCACAAGGATAGAAAACTGTGCCCACTTTCTTCTGTGAAGAAAGGTGGAAAGGCTGAAGGAAAGCCCATCTCCCCAGGAGAAAAAATTGTGAAAATTGAAGATTTTTAAGGCAGAAGGAGCTGTTGCTCTGATGGCCTGGTTCGCGGCTGTATACTCAGCCAGGACACAGAGAGGGTCTTAGGATTTGGCAAGGCTCAGTGCACAAACCAGAGAAAGTGGATCTAGTGAGTGGGTTGGGCAGCCTCCCTAATCCAGGCTTTTGAGATAAGTGGGTGGGGGCAGGGCCCATGCTGTTGTCTTTCCCAGCAGGGATGGATATGCCAATCAGGGACAGATGGCAGTCCCTGGAGAGGCAAAGGAGAAGAGAGGAGGGACCACTGCTTCATTGAAGGGAGGAGGATCAGATGGGAGCAAAGCTCACCAAGAGTGATATCACTGGGGGTCCTGCACCAGCACTCCCCTAGAACAACCTGGGGGCCCAATAAGAGTGGCAGTGCAGGACAGAGAGACAAATGGGTCAGAGCTGTCAGTGGTTGTGTAAGGACTTGGGGTGGCAGAGGTCCCACCCTTAGTGACCTTGGACAAGTCCCCATTGAAGTTCTGATTGTGAAATGAAACTGATGCCAGGACCCACTGCAGGCATCCTGAGCTCCAAGGACATCCAATTGGCATCACCCAGGCCACGGCTGGAGGATTTCCTCCCCTTTTCTCCCCTCCATTCTTTACTCACTGAGCTTTTCAGGGATCTCTTACTATCATAATGTCCCCAGAAAGTATAAACTGAGGCCCAGAAAAGTGAATAGATTTTTCTTACTATTATTCTTGCTCATAGGAATATCTGAAGGCTCTAATCTATTCCTTAAATCTCTCGACAGGAATAGATTGTAATGTAATTGTCCAGCCTGAGCAAGAGTGAGACCCAATCTCTACTAAAAATAGAAAAACTAGTCAGGCATTGTGGTGGGTGCCTGTTGTCTCAGCTACGTGGAGGCTGAGGCAAGAGGACTGCTCAAGCCAAAGAGTTTGAGATTTCTGTGAGCTTTGATGATGCCATAGCACTCTATCTAGGATGACAGAGTAAGACTATTCCCCCCCCCAAAAAAGAGAAGTAAATTGGAGAGATAGAGAGGGAGAGAGAATTTGCTCTTTGCCTTGAGGGGGTTCTGATAACATGTGGAGGATTGATGACACTTGGCTGGTCACTTCTGGTCTTGTGCTAGGCACTGGGGGTGGTCCTGAGCTTACAGACTAAAAGAAAAAACATTTCCAGTTCGCTGAGTTAGCGAAGGCTGTCCATAGAGGCAGGGCTCTGAAGCCAGCACCATCTCCCCACCACTCTGGGAGCCCGGAGGTGGTCTTCTCAGACCTCAGGCACAGTCTCTGGGAAGCCCATCTCCTCCTGGAGCCCTGAACCCAAGCCCAAGAAGCAGACTTGCCTCTTTGCACCCCATCCCCTTCCACTATCCATCCCCTCTGAGAGCAGAAATTAACTGGAAAGACCACCAGCCAGAGACCACAGTCCCTTCCCCACCTGCCCTTGGACACGCTGAGTGACAGACAAGTCCCTGCCCAGATTCCTACTTTAGGATTTTCAGCTGCACTAGCTAGGGCTGGAGAACAGGGTGACTAAGCCCTTCAGTCTGTCTGGGAGGATGGGGGCCAGTGAGGCGCAAGGCAGGACCAGGGACTCCAAGGAGCTGTCACAGAATAAACAGAGACCTATCAGCATCGGACTCCAGGCCCCTGGATCCCAGGTGGACTTCACAAGGAAAGTTTTATGCCTCTAAGAAATCTTCCTGAATACCACCCCACATCATATTAAATGCCTCCAGATTCCACATTAAACTAGATTTATATGGAAGCTAGTGGATTTAGACTTGACTAATCAACGTTGTTACGGACGTTTACTTAAATGTTTATTGATTTCAATTTTGCTGGTGTTTTTTGTTTTTAGAGCCAGTAATTCCTTCTCCGATCTCTAACATTTCCTTAGGCCACCAAAGAAAAAGCCTGGGGCTTTGTGGCTCTGTTGTGTGGGGTTGTGGCTGTGGGTGGGGTTGGGTGGGAGAAGGCCTGTCCCCCTCCGCCAGCCTCCGCAGGCCCTTCGGGAGGCGCCAGATTGTGTGGGCGGTGTCGCCTAGGGATGGTGGGATGGGGTTGAAGACAGGCGCGCCTTCTTCGCTAGCTAGGGAAGCCCCGCCACCGCGGTCCCTGTCCCCACCCCCAGGCCAGGGAGGAGGCCGCTGAGGGCTCTCCAATTGGAGAGCCTTTCATCTCTTTGTTTTTACAGTGATTAACCCGTCAGAGCGCTCTGCTAGCGTGGCTCCAGGCGGCGCGGGGGGAGGGGAGAGGAGGGCAGGGCCAGGGAAGAGAGGGAGGGGGCCTCTGGCTTTGTCGCTTTCAGGAAACTCTGCTGCCATAGCAATAGGGCTTTCTAAGGTCTGACTTTGATTTCGATTCCATTAAAGAGCCTGTCTGCTCAGTCTCGCAAGTGGAGAGGGCGTTCCGGCTTCTCCAGCCTGGCCCTGTATCCCTCGCACTTGGGGAGAATAGGATGCAGCTTCAGGGCCAGGATCTTCCGGCCTGCAGGTGGAGGAGGTCGAGGAGCCAAGAACTGAATTTCCGGCACACACCATTCCTCCGAGGGTCGCCCAAGATGGGGTCCTCGCCTAGCGCGCTTGCATTCTTAGGAGCTCCTCCCTCCCGCTCAGGCGTCCGGACTGGAGCGCGGCGAGCGGTCCGAGCCCTTGTCCGGCCAGGGGCAGGCCAGGGCACCTGCGGGCGGTTCCACCTCTGCATGCATTTCACACTTTCTATCCTGTTAGGCGCTCTCACTCTTAGGCCGATGAGGACACCCCCCTTTTATTTATGTCATGTGGATTTAATCTAGTTAGACGATTTTATGCTTAAAATTGCATTGTTAACAGCAATTGTTTAAAAGTAGGCCGAGAGCTAGGGCGCCCGATCTTTGAACTGGCCGGGTTTTGCGTGCCTTCGCTCCGCGCCCGTGGAGCGCCGCACAAAATCCGCCAGCGCGGAGGAGAGCCGGGAGGGGGAGGAGACAGAAAACAATCCCTGGGCTTTCTGGTCACAGAGCCTTCGGGCCGTTTCCCCCAAGCGCAAACAGATGCAAATGTCTCTGCAAACACTGCACAAAGAAAGGAGGCCTCTCTCGGCTTCAATAGCCCTTTAAACCCAGTCCAATTGCCCCCAAGTAGAGGTAAAGGGTCCATGCACAGTATTTCGCCTTGGCTGGAAGGGGGCGGAGGCGTGGGCCATTGGGAGCGGAGGCCGAGGGGTTCTCTGGTTCAGCGGTTTGTGCTACCGACCCCAGCTGCTTCGTGCGGAACACCGGCAGGAGGGTGCTGTGGTTCTGGGGACGCCGCGCCTCGGCCGGGACAACTGCTGCGCCGCCCAAGCTGATGCTGCGGGAATGCGTGCGCCCGAGAGGCTGCGGGTCCCTTCAGGCCCTGAAAGGCCTTGCTAAATCGCCACACGCATGGTAGCATGAAAGGGCACGCTCAGATCCTACCGGCACACAATGGGATCATACTCTTCCGAGGGGACTAATAAGCTTTTAACTAATAAGGAGGGCATCGCGGAGCCCTTCGGGGGTTCCGACCCATAGTGAGAATGGGGAGTGGGTGTGCACCCTGTTGTCCGCGAGGGGTAGGCAGACTCTGCCTGTAGGTGTACGTCAGAGACCCAGGGACATGTGCTGCGCAGGGGGCCAGGCATTTCCTTCTAATCTCGCTAGCAGATGAGCCTGGAGCCTGCCCGTTCCTATTCTCACCTGAGATTCCCGACCCTGGAGACTTGGCATTTTTCTGACCCTTCCAAAGACGGTGTCGGGACCGCTAGACCCCAGGCCAATGGAGAAAGAAGCTCCAGCAAAAGAAGCCAGTGTAGGCCCAGACTTAGCCGCTGGTCCCGAGCTGTGGCCAAGCAGGGCCGGGTCCTTGTTTCCAGCCGGCCTCACGCACGCAGCACGTGCAGCGGGCGCTCAGGGCTGCGGAGCTGCAACAGGCTCGCGTGCTGGAGACCGGAACGGCCCCTTTCCCTTCGCCTTCTTCCCGGCGCTGGGACACCTACCTCCATACCACTCACATTCGATGAAGCCCCCGGGGTCCTGCCTTCGCAGAACTTCCCATCCCGTGTCTTAGAGACAGAAATTAGGCTATAAATTAGGGACAGCCCTAGGGACCCACTGACCCTTCATACTTTTAAGGAAAATCGGTTTAAACTAGTCGATGGGTGTAGAGAAGAAATCATCGCCCCACAAAGGACGGGGAACGTTTGGGCTTCAGGGAGGAGTATAGAGGTCTGTACTCTGCAGGCAGCCCTGACCGCACTGAGTCCCTACACTTTGCCTCGAGGGCAGGGGCCAAATTTCACTTTTCACAGGGTGTGGCTCATGAAAGGTGTTCCCCGGTGTCAATGAAATAAATGAATGAGTTGCGTGGAGCTTTGGGCAGCGAAGCCTCCAGAGCGCTAGGAGGTGACTGACGTGGAGTCCGGGATGCCAGGGAAGGAGAAGCCTTCCCATGACACCCCACCTCACAGTCTCCCTCTCCAGTCTCTGGAATCACTTTCACTTGTCACCATTTGCTGTGTCAGCACCTGGTTGCCTTTTCGGGGCTGTATCTAGCTCAGGCCCTGGCTCAGAGAGCAGTAGATCCTAGCTCTGCAGGTGACCAGATGCTTCTCCGTTACAGAGCGGAGATTTCCTGTGCGGCTATGGCGCTTTCTTCCACCTCAAGCGCCCAGCCGGTTGGTACTATAGCTACCGCCATATTTTTAAAAAATATACCTAAAAGTTGTTGTCACTTGCCCAGTCATGGCAGAGCCAGGATTTGAACCTCGGCGGTAGGAGTTTTTACAAACCGAGCTTCTTTCTTCTCTAACCCCACCCCCACCTGCAGCGCTGGAAACCATTCGTCTGGTCTGGGAGAACGTCCCTGCCTCCCAAGAGCGCGTCTCTGTCGCCTTGGGCAGGTGCAGGCCTGGCGGGCGTGTGGGGCGGGGCAGGGGCGTTATCTCCTGACCGGGGGCGGCCCGCACATCTGTTTATCTCTAAAGCCGCGCTGGATTGGATTTCTCGATGTTTATCTCCCTGGTAGGAGCAGTGCGCTGGTGCTAACCAGAGAGCAGCTGCGGGCTGGCCAGTGACTGACAGGTCGGGAGCTGGGCCTACTGCCCTCCCCTGTGCGGAGGGGGTGCTTGACTGTCCACCGCCCACGCTCCTGGATCGCCGCAGATGAGCACGCTGGTGGCCAGGTGCCTCCGGACGCCTCAGACCTTAGTGGGCACGGCCTCTCGCTCATTAAGGACCACTTAGCTGGGCCCGAGACAATGTTGGCTAGTGACACAGATGCAGTGGCCAGGCTGCACCACGTGGCCGGGGTGGGAAAAGATGGACGGAATCCTCAGTCCATTTCCTAACCCGTGCAGCCCAAAGGAGTAGAAGGGAGGCTCTCAGGAATGCTTGGGGCTAAGCAAGCGGGGGGGGGGGGGGGACCTGGCACCCCAAAGAGGTACTGGGGGGAGGGGTCTATGAGGTCCCAGCAGGGCTCCTTCAGGAGCCGGATGGTCTGAGGAAAACCAGATTTGAACGTTTGTCTACCTTCCTTGGCAAACCAGGTCACCTCTCTGTGCTCTGCTCTGTCACTGTAGTTTGCTGGGGTCATGCAATGGATAAACCCAGGCTTCTGGGGGGTTAGGTAAGGGGGGGCGACAGTGCACAGCTTGAAGTGGGGTTCAGGAAACGCTTGCTGCTGGGTCAGATCCTTAGCCCTTTTAGGTGGGCTGAACTATGGTGTGACCGTGTTCAAGGGCACCTAGGACTATGAGGAAAGACCTTTGGATTTTGACCTTTTTCACGTTGGGCCCTGCTTGGTGGCTGTATGGCCTAGTTTCTTACATGAATGTTAGCACACGCTTGGGACTTTCCTCTCTCCCTCCCCACACCCCAGCAGTAGTAGCCTTATAAATATGATATGTAGAGACATGGCTTCCATCCACTGCCCTTGCTTCACCCAGCATGGGCTCCCATTTTCACTTGCTCACCCACTTTGGGGGTGAATTACTGGGGTACTCCTTTTTGCTCCTGCCATTGGAGCAGATAAGCACATGTGCCACAGCCAATACCTATCCCTTGCAGTGGTTGTCTGGGGTCTGGAATGACAGGAGACAGGAGCAATCTGGGCAGTGCACACTCTACTTTGCCACTTGCTATGAACTCAGTCTACAGAGAGCATTGGCTGGTGTTTTGTCTACTATATTGGCCTGGGTATAAGGATGGCCCTGTATCTTCAGCACCTGGATTTATCATTTCACCCAGATATATCTAGCTGGCTAGTGGCAATAACACCCAAATAAACTGAAGTATTGTTCTGATAGGCGAATGGATGCTGGATGACCCCACGTGGGACACACTTCTACCTCCCCTGACAGAATGGGCACTGACCCCCAGTGTTGGCTGGAGTGCCATTAGGTTGTTCCAGAGTGCCAGGAAGTGCCGGCTCCTAGGAGTAGAGCTAGGACTGCTGTGTTCAGCCTCAATTACCATTCTAGCCCTGCCTGAGAATGAACGCTGAATGCCAGGCAGGTGTGGGCTGGTCCATGAACACCATCGTGTGAGTTTCCTCCTTTATGCTCTCCTATGTGGGCAGAGCATGGTTCTTATGAACCTTTATCAGATAAGAAACCGCAGCTTCCTGTGCAGGGCCACTAGACACAAAACCAGGGTTCATGCATTGAGAGACGAGACAGCCCTTGACACGGGGAAGAGAGCAGATTGTGTGGCCCAAGGGTGTTGCGTGTTTTGCCAAGTGGAGTGTTTGTTTATCTCTGCACCAGCTGCCTGACACTCAGGTGTGGTTCTTTCTCACCTCTGGTGAAAGACGGTGGGTAGGAAAGGCCTCACCAGGGCCTTGTTTCTTGCTGGTGTGTCATGGTCAGGACATTATGAAACAAAGCCTGTTTTAAGAAATTTCTACTTTGGACTGACTCAGCACTCAAGGAGTCTGTTTCCCTTTTTGTGAATTAGAGTGGCTCTGTTTCCCTTTTTGTGAATTAGAGTGGCTTTTGTTAAGAGTGGCAATTAGCCCTGGCATCTGCCAAGACAGAGGCCAAGGCAGACCAGGGCAGACACTGCTTCTTCTTCCCAATACTGCAGACAGGTGGAACTTAATCCATTCTTCCCATCATTTCTGAAACAAACCTTTACATCTCTGAAGAGACCCTAATGGCCTCTTACCAAGAGGAAGCTTAAAAGATTTCCTAAGAACCAGGTCCTGAACATCTTGAGGTGAAGAGCCAAGAATGGGAGGAATTTCACCACCCAGAGATGCTGGCAGCTGCAAGGGAGGGACCTGGAGCCTTGTCCAGGGGAATAGGCTCTGTGGGGATGGCTTAACATGGGAAGAGAGCAGACTGTGTGGCTGGAAAGAGGGGACCAGCCAAGAACTTAGTGCAGACTGTTTATGTCATCTGGAGGCTTGGGAATATTTGCTTTTAGAGAGAGATGCATGAAAATTGTCCTGCACACAATTCCCGGCGTTTTTGGAGAGCTGAAGCCAGGGCTTAAAGCACCCCTTGCAAAGGCTCCTTGGTTGTGCTCCGGAGCAGCCCCGTAGAGGTCTGCACATGCTGCTGGGTCCCCTCCGCCATTGAGGCCACAGCATCAGTTTGGCTGTGGCTGCCTCCTGTTTTTCATCCCATTGTAGCAGACCCCCCTGCTTAGACAAAATTGGAATAAGACAAAAAGTCTTGCCCTCCAAGGAGAAACTTTTCTTTCTAAATATTTACCCTGCAGCCCTGCTTAATCATTAAGATTCCCTTTGTGTGGGCCATACAGGCACAAGTCGCCACCATCCAGCTTGCCATGCTTGACATAGCCAGTGGTTCAAGCCTTCCCAAACTTTCCCTAAAAGGAGGCAGTGCTGCAGCAGCTCCTTTCCCTGCACAGAGATCCAGGAGGCTGCTTCCAGGCTGCAGAGGAGGGCTGAGAAGGCTCAGGGCATCTGCCTTGGATGCCAGGGACTCCTCCCTGGATAGGCTCTGGGCAGACCACTGGCTGAAAAAGCTTAAGAGGTGCCTGACAGTGGGGGTTTATTTTCTTTCTTGTTTATATGGTCAAGGGGTATTTGAAGATTGAGATGAAAGTTCCCTAAGCATTTTGGGCATTCATTCCAAGGCAGCTCACATATGCCTTCAACAAATGTTTATCAAGGATGTGATGTGTGCTGGGCCCTGTCTAAAGGTCCTTAGAGTCCAGCATAAGCCTAACAAACAGTAGCTGCTTGGAAACAAAATCCAGAATCACAGAGCAGCCATGGGAGGGAGTCACCAGATGGAGAAGAGACCTCTCTACACAGTGAACTCCACCATTACTGGGTATGTTCTGACATCATGTCATAGACAGGTTGTAACTTTCTATGTCTGTAAAAGACATTTTCTGAAAAACTGTGCATAACCTAAAAGTTAGGTTCCTGAAAATTGAAAACTTGGAGTTGGTCCAGACTCCTAGAAATGGGATAAGAGGTGGGAGAGTCCTTATCTGAGTGGTTTATCTATTTATTTATTTAATTTTTTTTTTTTTTTTTTTTTTTTTTTTTTTTTTTTTTTTGTAGAGACAGAGTTTCACTTTATCGCCCTCGGTAGAGTGCCGTGGCGTCACACAGCTCACAGCAACCTCCAACTCCCGGGCTTAGGCGATTCTCCTGCCTCAGCCTCCCGAGTAGCTGGGACTACAGGCGCCCGCCACAACGCCCGGCTATTTTTTTGCAGTTTGGCCAGGCCGGGTTTGAACCCGCCACCCTCGGTATATGGGGCCGGCGCCCTGCTCGCTGAGCCACAGGCGCCGCCCTATTTATTTAATTTTTGAGACAGAGTCTCACTCTATTGCCCTGGGTAGAGTGCCATGGCATCATCACAGCTCACAGTAACCTTGAATTCCTGGACTCAAGTGATCCTTCTGCCTCAGCCTCTCAAGTAGCTAGGAATACAGGTGCCTACCATGGCACCCAGCTAGTGTTTCTATTTTTAGTAGAAATGGGGTCTCCCCTAGCTTAGGCTGGTCTCCAACTCCTAAGATCAAGGAATACACCCACCTGGGTCGCCTCCCAGAGTGCTAAGATTGCAGGCATGAGCCACCATGCCCAGCCTATCCAAGTGGTTTAAACAGCAGTAAATATTTATTGTCTCACCATTTCTGTGGGTCAGAAGTTTGGGAATGGTTTAGCTGTACAGTTCTGACATGGGATCTTTCATGAGCTTACAGTTGAAATGTCACCGAGGGTGCAGTCTGTTGAAGGGGTGATGGGAGGATCAGGTCTCTCAATGCCACCCTTGTGGTTAGCATTTGGTGCTGGCTGTTGGTGAGGGCCTCCATTCCTCACTTCATGGACCTCTGTATTGGGCTACTGGAGTGTCCTCAAGACACAGCAGCTGGCTGCCTCCAAAGCAAGTGTTCCAATGAGGAGGAAAAAGTTACAATGGCTTTTCTGACCTAGCTTTGGGAGTCACATACCATCATTTCTGCAATTTCCTATCCGTCAACCACAATCAGTGTGGGAGGGCTCTGCACCAGGGCCTGAGTAACAGGCAGTGAGGATGCTTGGAGTCCTCTTGGAGGCTGGCTAGCACAGCTTTCAAGAAAATATCATAGGGCAGCACCTCTGGCTCAGTGGGTAGGGTGCTGGCCCCATTTACTAGGGGTGGCGGGTTCGAACCCGGCCACAGCTAAACTGCAACCAAAAAAAATAGCCAGGCATTGTGGTGGGCACCTGTAGTCCCAGCTACTCGTGAAGCTGAGGCAAGAGAAGGAGGCTAAGCCCAGGAGTTGGAGGTTGCTGTGAGCTGTGACACCACAGCACTCCACTGAGGGTGATAAAGTGAGACTCTGTCTCTAAAAAAAAATTAAAATATATAATATATGTTTTCTTGTTTATTATACTTGTTGTTCATTGTCTGTCTTTCTCTACTAGCTCTTTGAGGGTGGTGCTCTTTGTCTTTCTTTTTTCCCCAAGTGCCCAGAATAGTGTCTGCCAATCTTTGCTTCCTGCACACAGCACAGGATCAGGGGTCAGCAAGTATTACAGATGATGCTGGCAAACCTGCTGAAGGCTACTTTCAAATTCTTTTGCACAGAAGGTGCACACACACACGCACACACGTGCATAAATGTGCATCTCGCCCCCTGCCCCCACACACAACAAGCCATCTTCCAGAATGTGATTTACCAGATCAGTCTGCCTCCCATTCCTTCCCTATCCTGGGTTCATAGCCAGGGAAGTGAAGGTTGAGTTGAGTGCTTTTTCTCTTCAGCCATATGACTCAAATCTTAGTTAAAGAGAGGCACATCTGTCACACCCAGCCTGGGTACTTTGGCATAGGACCCTAGGGCTGGGCTGTAAATGTCTTGAACCAACTCACTCCCTTTGATGGGTGGTAGAGATTGCTCCAACTAGCCCTGCAAGGGCAAGGGAACACCTCTTCTCCCTGCTGCTGGGCCATTTCCTTTGCACTAATCTCCCACTGTTGGGATCCTCATCCCCCGGCCCCCATGTTTGAGGCAGCAGCAAGGTAGCAGTGTCAGGTTTTTGTGATGGAGAAAATCCGGCAGCCCTGAATTTATTCCTGAATCAACCATCTGCTAAGGGTGTTTTCCAGGATTATGATACACTTTTTGAGGGAGTGGGTGAAAAGATAGTGATTCCATCTTAACTTCCTCCCTGCTGTCCTTGGAGCCATGCAGGGAAGGGGACTCTGGCATCATGAGGCAATGTGTGGTTGGGGGCTAGCCCCACTCACAGGTCTGGCTCTGCCACTTCCCTGACCCTGCCCTTTAGTCTACTTCCATCATAAAATGGGAACAAACATGTGCATGCTGTTAACCCATGTAGAACCAGGGAGCCACTGTGTACACAAGGTTTCAGAACTGCAGAGTGAATTGGACCTGCCATTTGCTGAAGGTGGGGAAGCAGGACCTGAAGAGCCAGCATTGGACTAGAACCTGGGACCCTGTTGCTTTGGGACTTTGTTATGAGATGTTGTCACAGCTTTCCCACCCAAGTGAGGATGGCAGGGAAGCTGGGATGCATCTTTAGAAGCTGACCTTTGGTTGTTAACTAATTAAAGTCCACTGATTGCTGAAAGGGGCAGAGAAGGTAAGGAGAGAGGCCAGCACCTGCTCCAGTGGAGTGAGCATGTCCCCTGCCCCCAGGCCCAGCATCCTGGCCTGGCCTCAGCATTGACAAATGTCTTTTCTCATAGAATAAAGGAAGGAGGGAAAGCATGGCTTCAAGCTGAGTGCCAGAAGGGAGTACAAGGTTGAATCAGATGACCCAGCCTTCTCTTTCCCACCCTTTGTACATAGTGAAGATTTGGAAAGAAAAGGAGCATTTTCCCCAGGAAAGGTGACCAGCCATTCTGGTTTGTCCAGGGCTGGGGGGATTCCTGGGATGTGGGAATCTCAGTACTGAAACAGAGACAGTCCCAGCAAACTAGGACAGTAGGTCACGTTAACCCTGGTAATTGCCTCTGGAGGGTCTACTAACTTTAAGTTGATTGCTCTGCTGATTCCTTTATTTTCTAGGGGAGAAGTGACTATTCTCCTTCTATCGCACTCCCAGGAGGTGGAGAATAAGAAAACTTATTTCCTCTTAGAGTCCTGTATTGCCTGCACTGTGGCACTGTGGTTGGCATCAAGGAATGGGTGATTTTGATAAATTGCAGGTGATCTACACAGGTCGTGGTGAGATGAGTTGGAAGATACAAGGTCCATTAAGTGCATAATTCATGTGAAAATGGCAAGGAAGTTCATCGGGCTTTGCCTGGAAAGAAATCTGAGATAAAGTAGGTATGTGTTGCCCTTTTTGCTGAAGTTGTAACTGGTAACCTTGGTGTTTCAGGATTGTGACCCAGTATGACACGGGGCATGTGTTATGGTGGGAAAGGCTTGGACTTGGAAAATTCATCATCTCCTCATTTGAGTCCTTGCTCTTCCACTTATTTGCTGTTACCTCAGACAAGTACTTCACTGCCTGCCAGCCTCAGTTTCCTTATCTGAAAAAATAATCATACTTACCACAAGACTGCTTTGCAGATGAAATGTTACACCACCTATAAAGCGCTTGGTGTGATCCCTGAACATAGTAGAGACTCGACTCTATCAAATCCCTCAAATATCTTAGGGACTTCAACTTTTGCTTTGCTTATATATGCTTTTTTAACTCTTTATAATATTTGTTTTATGCAAAAAGAACATGTGTAAGCTCTAGGTAAGTTACAACACAACATGTGTACCCAGAAACTTAGCCCCTAACCTAAGATCCAGAGCATTCATTTCCTAGAGCTGCCATAACAAATTACCAAAAACTGGGGGGCCTAAAACAGCAGAAATTTAGTCTCTCTTGGAAGTCCACAATGAAGGTGTCAGCAGGCCTGGGCTTCCTGTGAAACTCTGGGGAAGGATCCTCCCTTGCCCCTCCCAGCTTCTGGTGGTGGCCCCTGGTGGTGTTTGGCTTATGGTAGCACAATTCTCATCTCTGCCTGTCTTCACCTGGCCTTCTTCCCCATGTCTGTGCCTCAAATCTCCCTCTCTTTTCTCTTATAAGAACACCAGTTGTTGGATTTAGGGCTCACGCTACATCCAGGATGATCTCAGTCCAAGACCCTTAATTATATCTGCAAAGACCCTATTTTTCAGTAAGGTGACATTCACAGTACTGGGAGCTAGGACTTGGACATGTTTTTTGGGAGGGGCACTCTTAAACCACTATGATCACCTTTACTAATGGGCAGGTATCCCTCTGCCCCTGCTTTTTTCATTAATATTACAGTTCTAAGGTTCATTCATGTTGTTGTGTGTATTGATAGCTATAATACATATATAATACAGAACAGTAATCATGCCTGCTACTCTATTGTATACTGGTGACCCCAGTGTACTTAATTTATTCTTCTGAAAAATGGGTATTTGAGTTATTTCCACTTTGGGCATCCTAAACAATGTTTCTTTTATTTATCTCTCAATGCTCAAGTACAAAAGTTTCTCTAGAATATATGACTAGAAGTTGAATGGCTGGGCCCAAAGTAATGGATGAATAGCATTTTACAAGATAATGTCAAATTGTCTTCCAGAGCAATTATACTGATTTGCCTTCTATAAGTCAAGAAGAAGATGCTCTCCATTCTCAAAGTGATGTTTTTAGCCCACAAAATTTAAATTCAGGATCCATCTTCTTTCTTGTGATGAGTATTAGATAATAAGATCTGCTTTTCTCCCATGATTTTTCTCTGTAGTGGATTGTTTCTGGTGGGTCTCTGCCCTCAGAGAGAAAGTGCTAGACGCAGCAGTCTCACCTGCTTCTGGCTGCCTAGGCTCTACTTGATCTATAAATGCATCACATGGGTCATTAGAGGTGTCTAGAAACTGTAATTATGGTATAGCATTTCACAGGCATACAATTGAAGGCTGTGTTTTCTAGACACCCAAATCAAGTCTATTGTGGAGTGATGTATCTCAGAAAGTTTTCACCCACTATAGTCAATAATGAGTATAAAAAGATGCTTACCTTTAGCACAGGGGACCTCTTACTATGAGGTAAGAAATACAGCGTCCCCAATAATTGGTTGAAATACTATCTATCAAGGCTGGAGCGTGGAAGGCATGCTGATGCCCAGGAGAGTCAGTATGTATGGTATACTCCTGGGGCCCTTTTCTGCAGAGGAGGGGGACAAAGTACCATTTGTTCCAATCAGATCACAGACTCCTCAGGATAGGTGACAGAACTGTTAGCAACCAGCACTGACAGCAGCTGATGAGGTTGTTATTTGGGTTGGGAAATGGTGTGCATGGTCAGAGGATGGAGATTTACTTTGTGCAAATTCTTCTGACCTTCATCGAACTCCAACTCATGCCCTTGACATCAGCTTCATTAGGATAGGGATCCAAAATGCATATATAGAGAATGGGGACAATCGTGTTTCATCCTCCTCTTCTCTTAGAGGCTGTCACCTCCTGCCTGGGTTGCAGGCAAGATAGTGACACCCTATTGGCTCACACCTTATTAGAAACCTCACCCATATCTCTTTCTCATGGGCCAGGCAGACCCCTGGAAGTAGTCTCTCTGTCAATTGTGGAATGAACTAAGCAGACAGGGCCTCCCTCTTTGGGAGTCTTTTGGGCTGTTTGGCAGAATGTGGCAGGGGCAGCAGTTGAGATTCTCTCAGGACTCAGGAAAACAGAAACCACTCCAAGGATGTCAAGCACAGGAAAAGGGTACCTGGGATAGAGGGTGCTGACATTCTGCATGAGTGGATAGGAAGTGAGCTGTTGTGATTTGGACGTAAACAATCTCTCTGGGCCACAGGCTGGTCGGTGACTTGGGAAGGCAAGGACATAAGTACATTATAGATTAGAGCCAGAAGGAAGTTTTTAGTACACTCCTCACCTCACAGCTCTCACATCTTCCTGACTGTGCATCCTTTACCAAGGGGCCTCAAAGAGCCGATGAGGAGGAGGAAGTGACATCAGAATGTGGAGATCAGCTGGGACTGGAATTCAGGAGGGAAAACACTCTATTATTGCAATTTCTGCTCAGAGAAAGACATCCCTTTCCAAGAGGGACCCAGGGTAGAGCGCAGGGATGGAGTAAGAAGACGAGTTGGTTCTTTTCCTTCCTACACTGGTGGGGTCTTTCAGCCTGTCCCTGGCTTTGCTCTCAACAGCTGCTTGAGCCCCTCATTTCATCCAAGAGAGCAGAGCTTATGACCAAGCGGCAAAAATCCCACATTTCCACACCCCCTTCTCCAGTGTCCAGGGGAAGGTAGCAGCCACTGGCTGGGGTACCTTTGTTTGCAGAGAACTCACCCTGGATCTTATACTAAAGCTTCCTGTTCTTACTCCAGGTGACTCCTGGGTATAACACAGGATCATTTGAGTTCTTAGTTATGAAGCTGCCATCACTCAGAGTGTTGATTCCTGCAAAAGCCTGGGGTGTCCCTGAACAAGTGCCATCTGCATTCCAATCCAGTAGATTTCCCAGAATTTGCAGTTTTGATGTGCCAAGGAATTCAGGATACTTCTGTGGCAGTAGCTGGAGCAGCCCTGTTCAGGAGGGTGGAAAAGCCCAGCCTTGAGTGACCATGTGTCCTCAGGAAAGCAGGGGTTAGGAAGGGCTTTGGATTTCTTGGTCATTAGGGCTTCAACCTCAGGAGTCATCTGCAATCATAGATTTTCTAGATGTGAAGCCCTTTTTGAACATCTACTATGGGTAACTTGCCATGCTAGGGTAACTGCTAGATTACTTGCCATATGTAAGAACCACGTGAGAGAATGTTGGGGAAGGTACTTTGGAGTTTCTAACCCATAGAAGGGTATTTCCTACACCTGTTATATGTCACAAATGATGTGTGAGCCCAGGGCCAGTGTCAGCAGCTTGGCCTAACTGAGGCATATCCTTTACCAGCACCCTCAGTGCTGGCTGACCTCAGGAGCATGGTTGGGAAAGGCTTTGTACTGGGGCTGGGCCTCAGGGATAGAGGCTTGGAAGGACAGCTGGAGAACGAGTGTTGGCAAGTGGACCCACGTGGATCGAGTGGTGATGAGGGAAGAAATGGTGGGGAGAGAGGAGACAGTCTGAAAAGTCTTCCTGTGTGTGGACCTTCGCACACAGGTCACAGGCAAGGTTGGAGAGAGGTTTGAACTCTTCTGCAGTGGGATCCAATACTCTTCCTTGGCCTTCCCTCCTGGGATCCTGTTCCTGCCTGTCCTTACCCTCAAGCTCCATGTAGGCGGTCACAACTAGCCACTTGCACACCCTCCCCACTCTGCCTCTGCTCCTGAGAGTTAGGCTTGGGCTGTGGTTTTCCTGAACCCTGTCATTGCTCCCCTTTTCCCTCCCTGAGACCCACATGAGAGTTTATGTTTTCCCCATAGAAAAAGAACGTGAGATATTTTTAGTAAAAAGATATAATATGCTCACGAGATCTATGTCAAAATAGAGCATAGACCTAAATGTAAAAGCTAATATGATAAAATTTCTGGAAGAACCTAAGAGAAACATATTTACAATTTGGGGTAGGCAAATATATCCTAGATATGGAGAAAAAAGCCTGAATGATGAAAGAAAAACAATTAACTTGGACTTCATAAAAATGAAAACCTTCTGCTCTTTAAAAGATACTGTTAAGAAAATGAAAAGGTAAGCCACTGAGTGGAAGATAATAGTTGTGATGTTGCATCTGACAAAAGACTTGTGTCCAGACACATAAAGAACATTTACGACCAACCACAACAGGACAGACAGTTCAATCACAAACAGGCAAAAGAAAATAAATAAGTAGCAGGAAAACTCTGATTTAAATTAAATATATGTCACATGGATTTTGTTTCAGAAACATCTCTCATTGCAACTTAGATTTTTCTCTTTTTCTGTTGTCTCCCTCCTAGTGGTGCTGGATGATAATATTGACCACATTGCTGTTTTTATCTGACTGTACACTGAATATATGTTTATAATAAAATAATAGTATGAAAATGGGCAAAGACCTTGGACAGATACTTTACAAATGAAGATATGTATGAATGGCCAACAAGGACAGAAAAAAATGCTCCATATTATTAGCCATCAGGGAAATACAAATTAAAACGGTAATGAGACGCCATGGCACACATACCAGAAAGGCTAATATTAAAAAGGACAAGAATATCGAGTCTGGGCAAGTATTTGGAGCAATCGTAACTCTCCCATACTGCTGGCAGGACTGTAGAATGGTATAGGCACTTTAGAAAACAGTTCTTATAAAGTTAAATATACACTTATTTCATGGCCCAGTAATTCCTCTCTTAGGTATTTTCCCAAGGGCAGTGAACAGATAACGTCTACTCGAAGACATATACATGAATGTTCACAGCAGCCTTGTTCATAATAGTCCTAAACCAGAGACATCCCAAATGACCACTAATAGGTGATGGATAAACACATTGTGATATATACCTGCAGTGGAATGCTACCTAGTAAACGAGAGTATGACTCATTAACACCCAGAGCAAGACTGAATCTTAAAAACATTATACTGAATAATTCAGAAACACAAAAGAGCACATATTGTGTGATTACATTTATAAGAAATTCTAGAACCAATAAAACTAAAGTGGCAGAAAGCAAATCAATGGTCTTTGGAGCCAGGGGAGGGACATGTGGGAATTTCTGGTGCAATAGAAATGCTCTGTATCTTAATAGAAATGGTGGTTAAACAGGTATAGTCATTGCCAAAACTCAGCAAACTTTTAGTAAATATGTACGCCATTTTATTGCCTGTAAATTGCACATACACCTTAATAAAGTTATTTTGATGAAAAGAAAAATGTGATTACTTTTAGGAGATGGAATTAAAGATAATTTTTTCTTTGTCTTTATGCTTCTCTGTAGTTCTAAATATACTACAGCATTCGCATCACTTCCTTTCTATAAGGAAAATAAACACTGTAAAATGTTTTCTTAGCCAGATATGGTGACTCATACCATATGGTGACTCATACCTAGGACCGTAATCCTAGGAGGGAAGATTGCTTGAGGCCAGGAGTTCAAGACCAGCCTGGCAACATAAAAATTTTAAAAAATTGGGCGACACCTGTGGCTCAAATGGGTAGGGCGCCGGCCCCATATGCTGGAGGTGGCGGATACAAACCCAGCCCCGGGCAAAAACTGCAAAAAAAAAAAAAAAAAAAAAATTTTAAAAATTAGCGAGATTAGTGGCACATGTCTGTAGTCCCAGATACTCAGGAGGCTGAGGTTGGAGGATCTCTTGAGCCCAGGAATCCAAGGTTGCAGTTAGCTGTGATCACTAACGCCTGGTCAACAGAGTAAGAATCTGACTCAAACAAAAAAAAAAAAAAAAAAAAAGAAGAAAGGAAAGGAAAGGAAAGGAAAAAAGTTCCCTTCTCTATCTTGGCAGCCTCACTTTAGATGTTGTATCCCTTCAGGACAGGATCTAGCATGGTCAAGGGCTTGGCATCAAGTCCAAGCTCTGCCAATTATATCCATGTAACCTCTGGCAAGCCCCTTGAATGTTCTCAGCCTCCATGACCTTTCTGCAAAGAGAGGGTAGTAATATCTCCCTGTTTGAGGCTTAAGGAGTACAGCGCTTGGCTACTATTGTAATGATCATTGTTACAGCAATAATACAAATTGAGAGGACTGCCCAGATGGGACAGTACTTACTAAGGAACCCACAAGTAAGAGGAGCAAAGATTTTCTTCCTGTAAAAGACTGTTGTTCCAATTAACAGGTATGTAACATCAGTCTTTAAAAAGCTAATTGAAAATTAATTTTCTTCCACATTAATGTTTTTTGAGAAAGTAAAAACCATTTCCCACAGAAGCAGATGTCCCGAAAGGAGTTTGGATTTTGCTGGCTCTGCTCTTCATTCAGGTATCAGGTGGCAGCCAGGGCCCAGCCTGGAGGAGGCTGGCTTTCTCTGAATGTTTGCTGGAGCTGGGCTGACACAGATCTGATAGAGGTTGTCAGATCTCTGAAGAACAATTGACTTTCTAAGCAGAGCCCCTGCTCCCAGCCTCCCGGTGCTGCGTTACATCTGTAAATGCCAGCGCCCTGCTAAGCACGTCCCTGTGAATAGAAGTGTTTTGATGTTTTGTTTTTGGTCGGAGATTGAAGTCCAGTGTCTTGGGACCCAGTGACTTCGGCTGACCTTCCTGCTACACGGACAGGGCTAAATTTCAACCCCTGGAGGCTTCTGCACACAAAACCTCATGCCTTGCAAGGGCAGGTGCAAGGAAACCCGGCGGAAATCTGAAATCTTCGCTGCTTCAGAGACCCGAGCTCACTTCTGTCAGAGGAATTAGGTTTCACAAGCCCTTTTTTATGTAGAAAGCGTATCATTAGGGGAATCTGGACAGGGCGGCTTATTAAAACTGCTGCCTATGGCAGAGAGAAATGCTTAAGGACATTCAAGGGCTAATGAATGTAATTTTTATTTCTATTAACTCTTGTACTTTCTTTGCAAGAGGGTTGCTTGGCCAGGGTGATTGACTTCTAGGTGGAGATGACTTTGATATTTTAGTTCTTGCTGGTTCTGGAAAATATGTTTTCCTCAAAACTTGTATTCCAGTTTTGAAATCAGGAGAGACTTTTCATTTCAAAATGTTTTAATTAAGTAAGCAACTTTATAACACCTATAATTTCATTCTTTCACTCTTTCTGAACTACCTTTGACATCTCTAATTCCTCCATGATTGATTTTATTTACACACAGCTAGTTTTGGCATCACTCCCCCTCGCGTTTTATCAAGCTCTGTGCACTTCTATAGTCTTAATAACCATTTTTAGCACATTAACACTTTCTTCTTGCTGCCATTTTGCTCTTCTCTGCTAAGTCATTTTTCTGGGTTTGAGAACCTAGAGGTTTGTTGTGGTAATTAAAAATGGATTGTTTGCATCCTTATTTGTTGGGTTTTCCTTTTTTGCAATATTTCCTTTAGCTCCATTAAAAGAAGTGGTTCTGGGAGGTGCTCCGATGTGCAATGGCTCCTCAGTCTCTCACCCCCACCCTTTCCCTTCCTTAAAAACTCTAGACTTGGGGCGGCTCCTGTGGGTCAGTGAGTATGGTGCTGGCCCCACATACCGGTGGGGTGGGTTCAAATCCAGCCCCGGCCAAACTGCAACAAAAAAATAGCTGGGCCTTGTGGTGAGCACCTGTAGTCCCAGCTACTCGTAAGGCTGAGTCAAGAGAATCGCCTAAACCCAAGAGCTGGAGGTTGCTGTGAGCTGTGATGCCACAGCACTCTACCAAGGGCGATAAAGTGAGACTCTGTCTCTACAAAAAAAAAAGAAAAGAAAAAAAAAAAAAACCCAGACTCCATGCACACCTGCAAAGTTGTTCCCGGCCCCTCCTCCGGCGTCTGGCAGAGCCCCTCACATGTCAGTGGCCTTGTATAGCCCTTAATCATGGGGGACTCCTGCTTTTGTTCTTCAAGCCATCTCTGTGATGGGGTTTTCTGTAAGAGCTTATGCCAACTGAGCTCAGCTGGGTGTTGCAGAAGCTCTACCCTTAAAAAAACCCCAAACTCCGTGATATGTATAATTTTGTTAAATACTCATTTTCTGGAGAGTCACACTACCTAAATTACTTGGTTTTATTCAGCAAGCAGTGACAAGCAGGAAGCCTTACGGGTTACAGAATTGCCACGGTAAAGTAGCTCGTGGTGCAGGATGGAGCGCTTCCTGTGTGGCCATCCTTGTTCCTGTGGTGGATGGTTCTGTCTGGAGAGCTCGGTCACACTCGCTGTCATTTTGACAGGAAACATCCATAGGCCTTCATAAAGCCCATGTGACATGCACCCGGCTCTGCTGTCACCTTCACTATGTCTGCTTCCAGCACTGGGCTCCTCCCACTGGGCTCCCTGCAGCACAGTCGGGAAGTTGGAGTGCTTGTCCCCCAGGTCTTAGTGATGCTGGTCCTCATCCTCTGGTGTCAGCTGAGATGCCCCCTCTTCTGAGAGGCCTCTCCTGACTATCACTTCTAAGTGCTCTCCAATCACATTTTAGCATATTTTCTTCTTTAAATCAACGTGGAGCTTTTTTCACTCTCTGGTATTTTTTAGCTTACCTGTGTCATTGCTTGTTTGCTGACTCTTTCTCTGTGAGAGTAGAAGTCTTTCTTCTCTTTCTTATTCTCTCATGTCCTAGAACAGAGCTGGGCATATAGTGTGCTTTCAGTAAATATTTGTTGAATAGGTGAGTGGATCCTTCACTCAGTAACCACTATTTACAGTGGTTTATATAGATAGACACTGTATAATTCAGAAGTTTGGAGCCAGGTAGACAGTAGGTTCATCATAAATGTGCCGGGCAGTGCCTGTGGCTCAGTGAGTAGGGGACCAGCCCCATATACCGAGGGTGGTGGGTTCAAACCCAGCCCCGGCCAAACTGCAACAAAAAATAGCCAGGTGTTGTGGCGGGCACCTGTGGTCCCAGCTACTAGGAAGGCTGAGGCAAGATAATCACCTAAGCCCAAGAGCTGGAGGTTGCTATGAGCTGTGATGCCACGGCACTCTACCGAGGGCAACAAAATAAGACTCTGTCTCTAAAAAAAAAAAAAAGTTGGTGCTAACGTAGTTGTTTTGCAGATCAGGATCAGACCCACTTTCTTGGATACTTGCTTGCACTGACTATCTGCGAGTAGCAGCCGCAGCTCCCCAAGAGACATTGTGAGGATGTTTGGAACACAGAGCCCTGTGCGCAGGGAGTGCTCACTACATGCCTTCCTTCACGTTATTCATTTGGTTATTATTCACGTAATGTTGTTAACAACTCTGAGTCTGACATTTGAAAGCTACTTGAAAGCTAACAAGTTAGCCTGCCACCATTTCATGCTGCTAGAAGATAGGAGACTCTTGGATCAGAGATGAAGGATAGTTTATCACTCACAGCAGTAGCAGTAACCTGAGTATTAGCATCTTTGTAATGGTTCCTTGAGCCCTGATTTCCACAGAGCAACACAAAGGGGGCCAGATGATACCTGCACACTCAGCCAGATGCAAGAGTGGAGCCCTGAGCTTAAGGAATCTAAGTCTTTTATTAATGGACAGTCTACCTGCTCTTCCCTCTGGAGAGAGATACCATCTCTATCTTCCCAAGCCGTTTGATATGCAAATGCATTTGAAAAGAACAAAAAGCAGTCCATGTGTCTGTTCACGAGACATGTAGAAATGCTTGAGACACAGGGAGAATTGAGTGAGTCACAACAAGAAGCCTAGGAGACCCTCAAATTTATATAATGAATGAATACCAAGTGTTGCACACAGCATTATATGGTGGAATAAGATGTGGTTTCTGTCTTAGGAGTTCATGTTCTCTTGCTGGGGAATGAATTGGTAGGGCAGAGTAGTGCTTAAGTGCTTATACCCTGGGCTCAGATCCTAGATTTAAATCCTGCTGCCATCACTTTGCATAGCTTTGCAGCCCTGGCCTTGGATTCCTCATCCCTAAATGCAGATAAGAGGGTTAATTTGAAGTGCTTGGCTTGGTGCCTAACTCCTGGTAAGAATCCAACCAAGTATTAATTACTAGGATGAACGATATGAAATCACCATTTTTGTAGTTCAAATATCAGCAATTTAATGTAGTTCAACCTAATCATAGACTTACCATTGTTAATCGTTTGCTTGGTTACAAATCATGATATATAACTGACTGCAATGTGGAGGTATACTCCGGGTCAGGTGAGGCTAACTGGAAATGCAGAAAAAAATCTGAGGAAAAGAAATGGACGTGGAAACAGATGTGGCTCTGAGCCCACTTCTCCTCTCATTAACCTGTGACCTTGGGTGAGCCACTTAACCTCCGAGCCCCTTGCCTCATCTGTGCTACAGATACAATAATCCCTTCTACTTCACTGGACACCGTGAAGCTAATGTCAGATGATGAATGTGAAATTGCCTTGTAAACTAGAAAGCGCTACACTTGTGTACTCATGCTCAATACGAAGAGTTCTTGAAGGCAGATTTGAATCTAGGCTTGAACCAGACCATCACTCGATATGATTTAATATCCCTCTTTAGTCCTCTAATCACAGTTTACATTAGACATATAGCATTGGCTCCTTGACTGACATTGCTGTGGTAGAATCAAGTTACATCAGGCAGGTTTGTGTCTAAGGCCTACTGCCTTCAGCACTGTAGGGACCATCTGGTGACCACAGAAATATCACCTCATTACAAAGGGTAATTGGCTTGCAGCTAAATTAGTCAATAGTTAACATTTATCAAGCTCTTTCAATGAGCCAGGCCTGGTTTAGTTCATGTAAAGTTCTTTACATGAATTACTTATTGAAACCTTGACAATCTCTATGATATAGGTGGTCATTGTCATTATCCTCCCTTTTCAGATGAGGACACTGAGGCAAAATGAAGTTAACAACCAGGAATTGCCAGAACTGGACTGGTGAGTTACATTGCCCAAGCACTTTCAATAAAATCTGGCCTTGTAAAAGGGAGGCTGGCCCCAAAGCCATCTTTCTGGAGAAGCTGGAGTTGTTCAAGCAGCTTCCATTTGTGTGCGGCATAAGGACATTTTAATAAATGATGGGACACATATGTAATGGTGGTCTTATAAGATTATAACACGGTTTTTACTGTGCTTTTTCTGTGTATGGATATGTTTAGAAACACAAATACTTGCCAGTGTGTTACAGTTTTCTACAGCCTTTAGCACAGTAACATGCTGTGCAGGTTTGTAGCCTGGGAGCAGAAGGATATGCCAGAAAGCCTAGGTGTGCAGTGGGCTATGTTACCTGCATTGTGGTAAGGACTCTCTATGATGTTTACACAATGACAAAGTCACTGGATAATGCATTGCTCAGAAGGTGTCCCAGCTGCTAAGCAGTGCATGACTGTACCTGCCGGTGGAAGCCTTGCTCATCCCACCAGCAGCCAGGGAAGGCCAAGTTTTGCTGGGGACTTGCAGGCTCCTAGAATAGCTCCATTCATCCATCTCTATATTCCACCGAAAAAGTGAAGACTTTAGTTCTCTTTTGTAGGCACTCCTGTGGTATAAAAAGTAATGCTCAACTTGCTTTCCCCACATATTTCTCTCTCCAAAAAGATGTTGCTTCTAGCTCTTCTTGGGATTAAAGCATTGGCCCACAGTCAGCAAATAGCATGTTCTTGTGCAAGTCCCAAGCAATAAGGGTAAGGTGTAGCTTCTATACTAGAGAGACATAGTGAAGCATTGACCTAGAGAACAGATTTTCCTTCTTATGCATGTAGTAGTCCAGGGCAGTAGCCAGGCTGCCAGGAGGCTCGGCTCCAGGCAGTCATTCAGGGATGCAGGTTTCTTCCAAGTTGCTTCAACATCCCCTAGGGAAGCATTTCTCCAATTCTATGTGGGTGAGGGCTCATTTTTTTTACATTTTCAATTCATTATAGACAATTTTTTTTGTCTATAATGAATTTCTAAGAAAGTAAAGGGAAAAACCCCTTAAAGGCGTACAAAATACAAGCCTGAAGTATTTTATTATTAGGAATAGCAGACATAATATTACTTAAATTGCTATAAAAGTTACTGAAGATTCTCAGTTTCTATACTTACCTTTTCATGGACTGGAGCTGGAAATCCTTTCAGAAGTACTGGGAAGTCATTATCCTCATGACTGAAGCGGGGTTGCTATCACATCCAGGTGGCAGTCACAGGGAAAAAGACAAATGTGCAGGAGTCTCCACACACCCCCTGAGCATTTTTTATACTTTAAGTTGGGTGTATTAAGGTACGACTTCCATATAATAAAGTTTGCCCTTTTAAGATGTACAGTAACATTAAGTATCAATAAATGGTGTAACCACCATCCCAATCAAGACATAGAACATTTCCATGACTCTCCCAATTCTCTCTTGCTCCATTTTAAATTAATCTTCTCTCGCTCTTGTCCATGGAAATAGCTAATCTGATTTCTGTCCTTACAGTTTTGTGTTTTCTAAACGTCATATCAATGGAATTATCCAATATTTAGCCTTTGAATCTGATTTTTTTCGCATAGTGCAATGCTTTTGAGATTCATTTATGTTTTTGCATGTATTAATTAATTTATTTTAATTGGGTGTAGAATAATTACCTTATCGATTTTGTTGATGGACACCTGGGCTCACCTGGGACAGCATGAATAAAGCTGATATGAACATTTGCATAAAGATCTTTGTATGGAACATGTTTTTATTTCTCTTATATCAATACCTAGAAGTAGGATTGTTGTACCATATGGTAAATGTATATTTAACTTCATGAGGAACTGTCAAACTCTTCCAAAGTGATTGTCTCATTTTATATTTCCACCAGGAATGTATGTAAGTTTTAATTGCTCTGAACTCTAGTCAGCACTTGGTATTGCCAGTACTTATAATTTTAGGCATTTTAAGAATTGCAGAGTCATGATATCTCATCATTGCCAAGACTAGTATTTCCCTAATGCCTAATTGTGCTGAGCATACGTGCATGTGCCCATTTGCCAAATTTAGTTCTTTGGTGGAGGTTCCAAGTTTGTTTTTTGGGTCAGATTTTGAGTTGGGTTGTTTGTTTTCTTATCATTGAGTTGCAAAAGTTCTTCATATATTCTGGATACCAGAATATGTTTTGCAAGTATTTTCTCCCAGTTTATGATTTATATTTTCATTTCTTTAATAGTGTCTTTTGAAGAACAGAAATTTAAAATTTGTAAAATTTAATTTATTGATTTTTTTTTCTTTTATGGTTCATGCCAGTTGTGTTTTATTAAAGAAGTCTCTGCCTGGCTGGGCACAGTGGCTCTTGCCTGTAATCTTAGCACTCTGGCAGGCCGAAGCAGGTGGATTGTTTGAGCTCAGAAGTTCAAGATGAGCGTGAGCAAGAGCGAGACCTTGTCTTTACCAAAAATAGAAAAATCAAGCTGGGTGTCATACACATACCTGTAGTCTTAGCTACTTAGGAGGCTGAGGCAAGAAGATCACTTGAGCCCAAGAGTTTGAGGTTGCTGTGAGCTATGGTACCACAACACTCTACCCAGGGCAACAGAGTGCAACTCTGTCTCAAAAAAAAAAAAAAAAAAACTCTGCCTAACTCAAGGTCACAATGATCTTTTCCCCATGTTTTCTTCTGAAAGTTTAATAATTTTAAGCCTTACCTTTTGAGTTAATTTTGTATATCATGTAAGGGATGGACTGTGGTTTGCTTTATTGCACATAAATATCTAATGATGTCTCAGTACCATTCGTTGTAAACACGATCCTGTCTCCATTGAATGACCTTGGCACCTTTGTCTAAAATCAATTAACTATATATGTGGGTTTATTTATTTACTTGTTGTCACTATTTATTTGGTTTTATTGATCTCTGAGTCTATTCTTTCACAAATATCACACTGTCTTGGAATCAGGTGGTGCACATTGTTCAACTTTATTCTTGTTTTTCAAAATTGTAGGTGTAGATGATTATGTTATCTGCAAATAATGACAGCTTTATTTCTTCCTTTCAAATGTGTATGCCTTTTATTTCTTTTTCTTGATTTATTCCACTGGCAGGATCTTCAATATAATGTTGAATAGGTGTGGTGACCGCAGACTTTGCCTTGCTCTTGATTTTAATGGGAAAACTTACTTCAGTCTTTCACAGTGAAGTATAATATGAACATTTCTTTCATAAATTTCCTTTGTCATGTTGGTAACAATTTCTAGTTTTCTGAGAGATTTTTATCATAAATGGGTGTTGGAATTTTTCAGATGATTTTTCTGTACCTATTATAGTGATTACATTGCTTTTTAGTGTGTTGATTAGTTAATTTCAAATGTTAAACCAAATTTGCATTCTTAGTATAAAGCTCACTTAGTCATATTTACCCTTTTTATGTACTGATGGATTTGACTTGCTAATATTTTGTTGAGGTTTTTTACATATATGTTCTTGAAGAACATTACTTATAGCTTTCTCTACTTATAATGTCTTTGTTTGAACTCGATATCAGAATAATGCCAACCACAAAAGATGCATTAAGAATGTTCTCTCCTCTTCTATTTTCTAACAAAATAATTGTCAATAGCATTGATGTAATTTCTTCCTCAAGTATTTGATACATGCTATGGACTAAATTGTGTCCTGCCCCTAAATTTGTATGTTGAAGCCCTAACCCCCAACATGGCTATATATGGAAATGGAGCCTCTCATGGAGTAATTAAGGTCAAATGAGGTTATAGAGTTAGGACTGCTATCCAGTGGGATTAGTCTCCTTATGAGAACCTGGATTCACACTTGTGCTCACACTCTTTCTCTCTCTCTCTCCACACAATTGCACTGAGAAAAGACCAGGTGAGGACATAGTGAGAAGGCCATCTGCAAATGAGGAAGAGAGAACTTAAACTAGAAGCCAAGTCAGCCAGAATCTTGATCTTAGGCTTTTAGCTTCTAGAACTGTAAGAAAATAAATTTCCATTCTATAAGCCACTTGGGATGCTAGGGTATTTTTTTCATAGCAGCCTAAGCTGACCAATACAATACAATTCCTCTGTAAAGCCATCTGGGCCTGGAGATTTCTTTGTGGGAAGGATTTAACCACAAATTTCTTATTCATGTTACCTATTTCTCTTAAATGAAGCTAATTTTTAATTTCTTAAGAAATTCGTTCATTTAAGTAATCAAACGTATTGGCTGTTCATAGAGTTTTCCCTGTTATCTTTGTAAGGTCTGTATGGTCTGTAATGATGTTCCTGCTTTTGGTCATTTATGTCTTCTCTCTCTCTTTGTATTGCTTAATTTGTTTAGAAGTTTATCAATCTTATTGAATATTTTTTAAAAATCAGCCCTTAGTTCTGTAATGTTTTCAAAGAAATTTTGGAACTCTTTTTTTTTTTTTTTTGGAATGGGCATCAAAGTTGTTGTTATATGAGGTCTGACAATTAAGTTTGTGAACTTATCCTAGAAGTGCTCTGAAGGCTAGAGTAGGTGCTGGCATCAGTGTATAGCTTCCCAAGGGAAGTATTTTGAAGGTGACTGTAGTGATATTCAGCAATGAGGTAGGTAGCACATTTTCTAGGATAAGTTCACAACCTTGATTGTTTAACCTTGTGTATCCTTTTCTCTGCTAGCTTTGAGTTAAGTTTTTCCTTATTTTGGCTCATGCCCGTAATCCCAGCACTGTGGGATGCTAAGGAGGGAGAATCGCTTGAGCTCAGAAGTTTGAGACTTGCCTGAGCTACAGTGAGACCCCAACTCCTAAAAAACTGCAAAACCCAGCTGGGCCTGAGGTGAGCACCTGTAATCCCAGCGGCTTCTGGAGGCTGAGGCGGTGGGATGCCCACCACCTGAGTCTGAGGTTACAGGGAGCTATGACTCTGCTCCCACAGGGTGGGACTCTGTAACAATAACAACAACAATAGCAGCAGCAGCAGCAGCAGCAAAGAAATAAAAATAAAAAATAATCCAGGAAAAGAAACTTATATTATTGAGTACACATCTTCTTTTCTAATAAAGTTCTCCCAAAGCACTGTTTTAGCAGTGTCCCATAAATTCTGAAATGTTGTGTTTTCATTTTCATTCAATTAAAAATATTTTCAGATTTATCTTGTGAATTCCTCTTTAACTAATGGGTTATTTAGAAGTGTGTTGTTTAATTTCTAATTATTTGTGAGTTTTAAAGAAAATTTTCCCTTATTAATTTCAAGTTTGACTCGACTGTGTCATAGAATATGCTGTGTATGCCTTGAATTTGTTTAAATTTATTGAGATGGATCTATGGCCCAGAATATGTCTATCTTGGTGAATATTTTATGTATGGTTGACAAGAATATACGAATATATATTCTTGTCTATATATGTCAATTAGATTAGGTTGGTAAATAGTGTTGGGCAGATCTTCTACATTATTTACTGTTTTTCTGTCTGCCTTCTCTTTACCGAAAGATAATACTAGAAGTCTTTAATTGTGAATTTGTGTATTTTTTCTTTCAATTCTATGAGTTCTTGTTTCACATCAATAATAATCAAGAGCTTATTCATGTAGAATTGTTATGTCTTCATGGTGAATTGACCTTTGATCATTATGTAATATCCTTATTTATCCTTGGAAATATTCCTTGTTCTAAAGTCTATTGAATCTGATATTAACATAGCTATTCTAGTTTCTTTTGATTAGTATTTGCATGTTATATATTTTTTCCTTTCCCTTACTTTTAACATATCTTTAACTTTATACAGTATTTGAAGTGGATTTTTTATAAATAACACATAATTGGGTCTTTCTTTTTTGTCCCGTGTGATAATCTTTGCCTTTTAGTGAAATGAAATTTATATTTAATATAATTCTTGGTAGGATTGGATTTATTACTCAATCTATTGTCTGCATAATTATTTCCTATTTGGTTTCTCTGTTCTTTGTTCTTTTTTTGTCTTCTTTTAGAGAAATTATTTTTTATTATTTCATTTTATTTCCATTTTTGGCTTATTAATTAGACCTCTTTTAATATTTTTGTTCACCTAGGGTTAACACTATATATTGCTAACTCATCTGAACCTGCCTTCAAAGAATGTTATACCACTTTATGTAAAGTGAAAAATCTTATCAGAGTGTAGTGCTCATTCCTCCCTCCAAGTTTTAGGAATATTTTTGTCATATACTTTATGTTTACATATGTGATAAGCTCCACAATACATTAATATGTGTTTTATTTTTATACAGACAATTATATATATAGATGTATGTGTGTGTGTATATATTATATATATATGTGTGTGTGTGTGTGTGTGTGTGTGTATACATAAAATTTCCTGGGTTAGAGTACAGTGGCACCAACATACAAATTTGGGGGCTTAAATAATCTCCTGCCTCAGCTTCCTGAGAAGCTGGGACGATAGGCCTATAAGTGCAATAAGCACATGTTATTATGCCTGGCTAGTTTTTAAAAAATTCTGTAGAGATGGGGTCTCACTATGATGATCTTAAATTCCTGGCCTCAAGCATCTTCTTACTGTGGCCTCCCAAAGTGATGGGATTATAGGTATGAGCCACCATGCCCAGCCTCAATTATCTTTTTTTTTTTTTTTTTTTGTAGAGACAGAGTTTCACTTTATTGCCCTCAGTAGAGTGCTGTGGCATCACACGGCTCACAGCAACCTCCAAATCCTGGGCTTAGGCGATTCTCCTGCCTCAGCCTCCCGAGTAGCTGGGACTACAGGCGCCCGCCACAACGCCCGGCTATTTTTTTGTTGCAGTTTGGCCGGGGCTGGGTTTGAACCCTCCACCCTCGGTATATGGGGCCGGCGCCCTGCTCACTGAGCCACAGGCGCCGCCCCTCAATTATCTTTTAAGGTGACATTTCTTTTACTCTTCACTTCTTTGTGTAGATTCAAACTTTCATCTGACATCATATCTCTTAAGGACTTTTTTTTGTTTTTTATTCAAGTTTTCTTTCCTTTCTCCCCTATCTCATGTCACTCAATACAACACTTCGGCTCTGGTCAAGGAAATGTGTGTGGGGATTTTCCCTACCAGCAATCAATTTTACAGTGGATTCTCCAGCAGACACCAGCAATTCAAGTCTGACACTATCTACTTGGAAATGGCATTAAGGCCCACAAGTTGAAGGCTCAGTCCCCTAAGACTCCCCTGACTTCAGATGCCAATCATAACTCCGAGGTTCTGACCTATATACTTTTGATGGACAAACTATAAATTGGAGTTCCTATGACTCTTTCCTTGGGTTTGATCAATTTGCTTGAGTGGCTCATAGAACTCAAGGAAACAATTTATTTTCATTTACTGATTTATTATAAGTGATATTTTGAAGCATATAGATGAACAGCTAGAGAGAAAAGATACACAGAGTGAGGTATGAGGGGAAGGGACACAGAGCTTCCATGCGCTCTCTAGGAGTGCCACTCTCCATGTGTTTAGCTAATCAGAAACCCAACCAAAACCTGTTCTTTTTGGTTTTTAGGGAGACTTCATTACATAGACATTATTGATTACATCATTAGCCATTGGTGATCAATTCAACCTTTAGCCCCCTTCCCTCTCTAGAGATTGGGAGGTGGAGTTGAAAATCCCAATTCTCTATTCATGCCTTGGTCTTTCCGGAGACCAGTTCCTGTCTTAAAGCTAAGTAGAGGCACCCAACCACCAGTCATCTTACTGTCACTCTGGAGATACCTTAGAGACTGACACATTCCCAGAGGCGGATGGAGTGGCAAAGTCTGCCTAGAATGTCTGAGAAAGCTTCAGAGAGGAGATGATGTTGGAGCTGCAATTGGAAGGATGAGTCAGGGATTGGGGGTAGCCAGATAGGAGACAAGTGTGTAGAAGATGTAGACCCATGAAAAGCCCTGCTATGTTTGGGGGGTGATGAGAGGGCTCTGTGGTCCAAGTCTAGGTGATATGCAGGGGGTGAGTCAGTGTACAAACCAAGCATCTGGATTTAGTTGTAGGAAGGGCCAGGTATAGTTTTTCTTTGGCACAGAATGCTTTTATTAGGTGTCTTTGAGAAGAAGGCTGTGAACAGATTTAAGATGTGGCCTATCTTGGTTTTTGGGTTCTCCAGTAGATGCTAAGATAAGGATTTAAATGCGTAGTTCTCATTTGGGGCTCAAGCTGAAGGGGAGGCCACTTTCTCAGTTCTGCTGTCTTCAAGCAGAAAACAAAATCTGGAGAAAGTAGAGGTGGAGACAGAGACAAACCACACAAGTGCAATAAAAGCTTCCACTTGTTTGTGGCATAGCCCTGTGTGCTTATAGCTCATTGGCCAAAGCCAGGTCCTGACCAGCCCTTAGAATGGGAGACATCATTAGCTTATGCAGAACAGCTATTAAATGTGGGGAGGGAACCAACAACTGTGAACAATAGTACACTCCACCAAGCCCATGTGCTGGGTACAGTAGCTGTTCAGGCTGTGTCAAGGTGAGCTTAACCTGACAGAACCAAGCAGAAATTATTATGAGCCAGTTGCAGCTCTTTAAAGAGTGAAGATCAAGTCTGAGTTGATAAAGTGATGAATGCTCTGGCTTCTATCTTTTGCTAGTGTCTTAATGACTTGGGACACCTTGGCATTATCTGGATACATGGCCCTCACTCTCAAGGCCAGCAGATGTCAATGACACAGAGGGCTTCACCTCAACTGGAGAGTGACCTCAGCAGGCAACAAATACTGCCATGTCCCTACCAAAAAGGATGTCGTAAGCTAAGCCATTTGAAACTCCAATATCCAGTTTGGGCATCCTGCCTCCAGGATTGCCTGGCGCCTGTCCATCACCCCAGCAAGCAGCAGGTAAGCTCAGTGCTCGAGTGTTTGTCCTGAGTCTCTCTAGCAAGTGACAGCTCCTAAAGTGACATGTACCTGATCATATAATTGGTTAATGGTCATTGCAGGCAGTTGGCAAAACTCACCAGGAACATCTTCTAGGTTAAAATCTTCAATATTAGTCTCTTTGGTGTTGAACTTGGGGCTTTGATTTCCTGCTTGTCTGAGGTTGGAGCAATCCCAGCAATACTTTCTACAGCAAGTCCAGGCTGCAGTAAGAACTACAGGACTTTCTAGGCAGATATGCATTGGCAAAGAAATTGATTTTTCATAAGAGGATGCCCTGTAAACTGACAGTGAAGGTCTTTGCCAGAGAACTCAGGCTTAACTCTTAAGCCCTCTGAAGCTAGTTCTCACCTCCCTCAGTCAGAGGAGTGGGGGAAATGGCACATTCAGCCCCAGGCCCCACATGGCAGCTTTGGCCCTGCCTTCTGCTACGATCCAGCTTATTCCTGGATCAGTCTGGGCCTCACAGCTAAGCTTGTGGCTCATAACATTTCTTACTTGGCTTTGTTGTTATTTCTCGAGTGACAGTCTATGAAACAGCAAGAATGCTAGATTAGACTATCTGGGTTCAAATCCCAGCTTCATAGCTTACTTGCTATGTGGTCTATTTTTTTAAATTTTTTTTTTTATTGTTGGGGATTCATTGAGGGTACACTAAGCCAGGTTACACTGATTGCATTTGTTAGGTAATGTCCCTCTTGCAATCGTGTCTTGCCCCCATAAAGTGTGACACACACTAAGGCCCCACCCCCCTCCCTCCGTCCCTCTTTCTGCTTCCCGCCCCCCATAACCTTAATTGTCATTAATTGTCCTCATATCAAAACTGAGTACATAGGATTCATGCTTCTCCATTCTTGTGATGCTTTACTAAGAATAATGTCTTCCACTTCCATCCAGGTTAATACGAAGGATGTAAGGTCTCCATTTTTTTTAATAGCTGAATAGTATTCCATGGTATACATATACCACAGCTTGTTAATCCATTCCTGGGTTGGTGGGCATTTAGGCTGTTTCCACATTTTGGCGGTTGTAAACTGAGCTGCAATAAACAGTCTAGTACAAGTGTCCTTATGATAAAAGGATTTTTTTCCTTCTGGGTAGATGCCCAGTAATGGGATTGCAGGATCAAATGGGAGGTCTAGCTTGAGTGCTTTGAGGTTTCTCCATACTTCCTTCCAG
The DNA here is from genome assembly GCF_027406575.1 of Nycticebus coucang. NCBI lineage: Eukaryota > Metazoa > Chordata > Mammalia > Primates > Lorisidae > Nycticebus > Nycticebus coucang. The sequence continues at coordinate 33,831,176 of NC_069796.1, forward strand.
AAAGGTTGTACTAGTTTGCAGTCCCACCAGCAGTGTAAAAGTGTTCCCTTCTCTCCACATCCACGCCAGCATCTGCAGTTTTGAGATTTTGTGATGTGGGCCATTCTCACTGGGGTTAGATGATATCTCAGGGTTGTTTTGATTTGCATTTCTCTAATATACACAGATGATGAACATTTTTTCATGTGTTTGTTAGCCATTCATCTGTCATCTTTAGAGAAGGTTCTATTCATGTCTCTTGCCCATTGATATATGGGATTGTTGGCTTTTTTCATGTGGATTAATTTGAGTTCTCTATAGATCGTAGTTATCAGGCTTTTGTCTGATTGAAAATATGCAAATATCCTTTCCCATTGTGTAGGTTGTCTCTTTGCTTTGGTTATTGTCTCCTTAGCTGTACAGAAGCTTTTCAGTTTAATGAAGTCCCATTTGTTTATTTTTTTTGTTGTTGCAATTGCCATGGGAGTCTTCTTCATGAAGTCTTTCCCCAGGCCAATATCTTCCAGTGTTTTCCCTATGCTTTCTTTGAGGGTTTTTATTGTTTCATGCCTTAAATTTAAGTCCTTTATCCATCTTGAATCAATTTTTGTGAGTGGGGAAAGGTGTGGGTCCAGTTTCAGTCTTTTACATGTAGACATCCAGTTCTCCCAAAACCATTTATTGAATAGGGAGTCTTTCCCCCAAGGTATGTTCTTGTTTGGTTTATTGAAGATTAGGTGGTTGTAAGATGTTAGTTTCATTTCTTGGTTTTCAATTCGATTCCAAGTGTCTATGTCTCTGTTTTTGTGCCAGTACCCTGCTGTCTTGACCACTATGGCTTTGTAGCACAGACTAAAATCTGGTATGCTGATGCCCCCAGCTTTATTTTTATTACTAAGAACTGCCTTAGCTATACAGGGTTTTTTCCGGTTCCATACAAAACGCAGAATCATTTTCTCCAAATCTTGAAAGTATGATGTTGGTATTTTGATAAGAATGTCATTGAATAGGTAGATTGCTTTGGGAAGTATAGACATTTTAACAATGTTGATTCTTCCCATCCATGAGCATGGTATGTTCTTCCATTTGTTAATATCCTCTGCTATTTCCTTTCTGAGGATTTCATAGTTTTCTTTATAGAGGTCCTTCACCTCCTTTGTTAGGTATATTCCTAGGTATTTCATTTTCTTTGAAACTATGGTGAAGGGAGTTGTGTCCTTAATTAGCTTCTCATCTTGACTGTTACAAAGGCTACTGTATACAAAGGCTACTGACTTGTGGACATTGATTTTATATCCTGAAACATTACTGTATTTTTTGATGACTTCTAGGAGTCTTGTGGTTGAGTCTTTGGGGTTCTCTAAGTATAAGATCATGTCGTCAGCAAAGAGGGAGAGTTTGATCTCCTCTGCTCCCATTTGGATTCCCTTTATTTCCTTGTCTTGCCTAATTGTATTGGCTAGAACTTCCAGCACTATGTTGAATAGTAAAGGTGACAGAGGACAACCTTGTCTGGTTCCAGTTCTAAGAGGAAAAGCTTTCAGTTTTACTCCATTCAGTAAAATATTAGCTGTGGGTTTGTCATAGATAGCTTCAATCAGTTTTAGAAATGTGCCACCTATGCCTGTACTCTTCAGTGTTCTAATTAGAAAAGGATGCTGGATTTTATGAAATGCTTTTTCTGCATCTATTGAGAGGATCATGTGATCTTTATTTTTGCCTCTGTTAATATGGTGGATAATGTTTATGGACTTGCATATGTTAAACCAGCCTTGCATCCCTGGGATGAAGCCTACTTGATCATGATGAATGACTTTTTTGATGATAAGCTGTGATCTGTTGACTAGGATTTTGTTGAGAATTTTTGCATCTATATTCATGAGTGAGATTGGTCTGAAATTCTCCTTTTTGTTTGGGTCTTTTCCTGGTTTTGGTATCAGGTTGATGTTTGCTTCATAGAATGTGTTGGGGAAGATTCCTTCTTCCTCAATTTTTTGGAATAATTTCTGCAGTACACGAATAAGCTCTTCCTTGAAGGTTTGATAGAATTCTGGAGTGAAGCCATCTGGACCTGGGCATTTTTTGTTTGGAAGATTTTTTATTGTTTCTTTGATCTCAGTGCTTGAAATTGGTCTGTTCAGGAGCTCTATTTCTTCCTGGCTGAGTCTAGGGAGAGGGTGTGATTCCATATATTTATCCATTTCCTTCACATTGTCAAATTTCTGGGCATAGAGTTTCTGGTAGTATTTAGAGATGATCTCTTGTATCTCTGTGGGATCGGTTGTTATTTCCCCTTTATCATTTCTGATTGAGGTTACTAGAGATTTTACTTTTCTATTCCTCGTTAGTCTGGCCAATGGTTTATCTATTTTATTTATTTTTTCAAAAAACCAACTCCTTGTTTCATTAATTTTCTGAATGATTCTTTTGTTTTCAATTTCATTGATCTCTGATTTGATTTTGGATATTTCTTTTCTTCTACTGAGTTTAGGCTTAGATTGTTCTTCTTTTTCCAATTCCATAAGATCTCTTGTGAGATTGTTGATGCTCTCTCTTTCTGTTTTTCAAATGTAGGCATCTAAAGTGATGAATTTTCCTCTCAAAACTGCTTTTGCAGTATCCCACAGGTTTTGGTAGCTTGTGTCTTCATTGTTGTTATGCTCAAGGAAGTTAATGATTTCCTGTTTTATTTCTTCCTGCACCCATCTGTTATTCAACAGAAGATTGTTTAGTTTCCATGCCTTTGGGTGGGGTCGAGTGTTTTTGTTAGAGTTGAGTTCCACCTTTAGTGCCTTATGGTCTGAGAAGATACAAGGTAAAATTTCAATTCTTTTGATTCTGTTGATATTGTTTTGTGTCCCAGGATATGATCAATTTTGGAGAATGTTCCATGGGGTGATGAGAAGAATGTATATTCTTTATCTTTGGGGTGGAGTGTTCTATATGCGTCTATCAAGCACAGTTGTTCTAGCGTCTCATTTAAATCTCTTATATCTTTGTTTAATTTCTGTTTAGAGGATCTGTCCAGCTGTGTAAGAGGAGTGTTAAAGTTCCCTGCTATTATGGTATTATCAGATATCATATTGCTCAGACTGAGTAAGGTCTGTTTCAAGAATCTGGGAGCATTTAAATTGGGTGCATAAATATTTAGAATTGAAAGGTCTTCTTGTTGTATTTTTCCCTTGACCAATATAAAGTGACCATCTTTGTCTTTTTTGACTTTAGTTGCTTTAAATCCACATGTATCTGAAAATAAGATTGCAACTCCTCTTTTCTTCTGAATTCCATTTGCCTGAAAAATTGTCTTCCAACCCTTGACTCGGAGCTTTAATTTGTCTTTTGAAGCCAGGTGTGTTTCTTGCAGACAGCAAATGGATGGCTTGTGTTTTTTAATCCAGTCAGCCAATCTATGTCTCTTCAGTGGGGAATTCAAGCCATTAACATTTATTGAGATAATTGATAAGTGTGGTAGTATTCTATTCGTCTTATTATGTGAGAGTCCATTGCTTAGTTTTATCTTTTGCATCAGTGTGGAGGTTAAGTTCTGTCCTTCAATTTCTGAGTTCTTACTTTGCTGCTGATCCATTGTGGTGGTCAGTGTGCAGAACAGGTTGAAGTATTTCCTGTAGAGCTGTTCTTGTGGCGAATTTCCTCAATGTTTGTATATCCGTAAACGATTTGATTTCTCTGTCAATTTTTAAGCTTAGCTTAGCAGGGTACAGAATTCCGGCCTGGAAATTGTTCTGTTTAAGTAGATTAAAGGTAGATGACCATTGTCTTCTTGCTTGGAAAGTTTCATTAGAGAAGTCTGCGGTCACTCTGATGGATTTGCCCCTGTAGGTGAACTGGCGCTTACTCCTGGCAGCTTGCAGAATCTTTTCTTTTGTCTTGACTTTGGACAGGTTCATCACAATGTGTCTTGGAGAAGCTCGGTTAGAGTTGAGGCGACCTGGGGTCCGATATCCCTCGGAAAGCAGTGTGTCAGAATCTTTGGTGATATTTGGGAAATTTTCTTTTATAATATTCTCTAGTATGGCTTCCATTCCTCTGGGGCATTCTTCTTCCCCTTCTGGGATTCCTATAACTCATATGTTGGAACGCTTCACAAAGTCCCATAATTCTGACAGTGAACGTTCTGCTTTCTCTTTCTTCTGCCTCTTTTACTATCTGAGTTATCTCAAGAACTTTGTCTTCTACCTCTGAAATTCTTTCTTCTGCATGGTCTAACCTGTTGCTGATACTTTCCATTGCATCTTTAAGTTCCCTGATTGACTTTCAGTTCCTTCAGCTCTGCTATATCCTTTTTATATTCTTCATATCGTTCATCTCTTATTTGATTCTGTTTTTGGATTTCCTTTTGGTTATTTTCCACTTTATTAGCAGTTTACTTCATTGTTTCCATCATTTCTTTCATTGTTTTCAACATGTGTGTTCTAAATTCCCTGTCTGTCATTCCTAACATTTCTTTATAGGTGGAATCCTCTGCAGTAGCTACCTCATGGTCCCTTGGCGGGGTTGTTCTGGACTGGTTCTTCATGTTGCCTGGAGTTTTCTGCTGATTCTTCCTCATGAGTGATTTCTTTTATCTGTTTCTTTGCCCTAATTTTCCTTTCACTTCCTCTTGCTCTTTAAGTTCTCGTGCCTGTGGACTAAGGGTTACAGGACCAGAAGGGTGAGAAGGTTGAAGAGCAAAAAAGGGATGAAAGAAAGGAGGACCGAGTGATAAGAAAAAAAAGAAAAATAGAGAAAGGAGAGGGGGTGGGTAAAAGGAATAATGAGAAAAAGAAGAGAGGCACAGAAAGAGAGAGACAGAGCAATATAGGTGTACAGTATGGTACTTTGACACAACCTTAAAAAAACCCCACCTTCTGGGGGTGCCCAGTTGGGTGGTTCCCTTGAGGTCGGCAGCTCTTTGCTAACCTGATCAGACACAGTACCCCACCTCCACCAAGTAGAGAGGAAAGACAAAAATGCTATAAATCAAACCAAAACAAGCAAACAGAAAACTTTACGGGATAAAATTGGGTGAAAAATCAAATAATAGCTGTAGAAACACTAGCAAAAATGAAGTTCTATTTATTGAAAAAGGCAGCAATGGGAAATTATAATTAAACTAGAAAATTGAGAAAGAAAAAGGATCTGTATGGAAAAGGTTGAAATTAAAAAACAAAACAACATCAACAACATCAAAATAAACAAAAAAACAACCAAACCAAAAAAAAAACAAAAAACAAAAAACACAACCAAAAACAAAGCAGTATGTATTTGTTGTTGAATATTGTCTGGGCAACACGTGGTCTTCTGGGGTATGAGATGTTAATCACAGTTCTGATACGAGTAGAGGCTGCTGATTTCTCAAACCCCAGCAGGTAGACACCCTAAATCTCTCTTCAGCCCACTTAAAAGGCACTTTGAACTTGTAAACTTGCTGAGCAGAAGCTTTCCCAGAAAGTGCTTGTCGCTGGAATCACTGCTGAAGTGGCTATCCACTTACCCAGTGTGCCAAAACCAGTTTCACTCTGCCTCTGAGGGTTAGGGCTGCAAGGCGGCTCAGACCCCACCCTTAGGCTACTTGGTCACTGGGTTACCAGCTCCCACCCGATTCTAGCTCTGTGACCCTGAGGGCGGAGCTTGCTGTGGCAGATCGCTCACAATGGCTCTCTGTGACCCACAGCCAAACACTATTAGCTCCGTCTGGCTCAGCGGCTCAGACTGGGGCCCTAGACAACAGCCAAAGTTCTCTGCACTCCCGCTAAGCTCTCCCCAAGGCAGTTCAACTGAATGCCAAGTCCAAAGACACCAAAACAGTTCATAGGTAAGGCCTTTCTGGTTTGCAGTCTGGCTGCTACTGAACTTACAGTTGTGGGTGGGTTTAGACGGATTGAACACACGCGACCACTTGCAGTTTTTCCACTGTTTTAGTCCTCCTCTTGGGGTCCAGAAGTCTCTCGCTGACTCCCTGTATCCTCACAGGGGTGATGATAGGCAGATCCCACCAGCCAGAGATGCCTGGAATCCTATCTTCTCAGACTCACGGTGCCCAGATGCAGGGAAGCCGTTACTTGGCCGCCATCTTGCTCCCGCTATGTGGTCTTAAGCAAGTTACTTGAGTGTGCCTCGCTTCCCTCATCGATAGAGATAATGATAATCAACCTCATGGGCTGTGAGAATTAAATGAATACATGTGTGCAGTATGTTTAGAATAGTGTGTAGAACAGAGAATAAGTGCTCTGTGTTAGCTGAGATGGTGATGATGACAGTAGTGTTATTGAGGGCACTGCCCATGACATCACAAGCCCTGCCTTACCCTGATTATGAATTTTCTTTGAGGCATTTTGCTTAGGCCCCAACCTGGCCAAAGTTATGGTTCTCTTGAGCACCAAACTGTCTTTATCTTATGGACACAGAGACTTGTGTTTCCATTTTGCTTTGGGTGCTAACTTCAGGCAAAGATAACTATTTCCCTCAGTCTTTGCAGAGGGATTTGTGGGCTGGATTCTCTGTCCTCACTGTTCCTGACCCGAATTCTCGAAGTCATCTTTCATTCCTCTCTTTTCATACTTGACAACAAATCCTGATGTTTCCACTTTCAAACTGTGTCCTGTTTCTGCCCACTGTTCATCACTTCTGCCACTATTTGCCTTTCTCCAGGACTGGTGTACAGATGCTTGGTTGGGTCTCAGATTCTGCCCTGGCCCCTAAAATCTGTCATCCATGTCACAACCAGTGTGGCCTTTGAAAGTACAAGGCAATTCCTATCACTCCTTTGCTTTCAAGCCTGCAATCACCTTGGGAAAAAAAAAAAAAAAAAAAAAAAACAGTCCTTATAATAGTTTACAAGGCTCAAGGTGAATGGCACTGCCCCCATCTCTCTCTGCCCTGGGCCTGCTCATGCCCTCTGCTCCAGCTCTGTCAACCTCCTTGCTGGCCCTCAGTACAATGTGCATGGCCCAGGCTTTCCCCTTGCTGGGCCTTCTCCCAATGATGCCCCTATGCCCACCACAGGCATGGTTTGCTCCCTCCCCCTTTTCATTCAGTCCTCCTTTCATATAACCTAATTCAAAGACCTTTCCTGACCAGCTTTTATAAAAGAGCAATCTCTCTCCCACCCTAGAATTTCATATTTACCTTATTTCACTTTTTTTTCCTCCTCAGCACTTACCACAATCTTTCCCAAATTTATTGTCTTTACTCACTAGCATGTTAGCTCCTTTTGTCTGTCTTGATCACTCCAGTGCCTAGAAAGGTACCTAGCACATAGCAAGGGCTTGATAAAGAGTCACTGTATCTTCCTACTATTTCATCCTAATCTTCCCTTCCCTTGGCTCTCAAAGGCTTGTAAGCAGTGTGTAAAGACATATACATTACATGAGGACAAAAACAAATTAAGAGATCAAGGGAGAGAATAAATAAACCCTCTGAAATGCCTACTGATTCCTTAGTGAAAGATTTGGTTAAGGATAGGGAGCCCTGACTGTCAGCAGGAAGTCCTATGCATTCTCATTGATTAGGATATTTTAATAATTCCCTCCTTGCCTTTGCAGACATGAGTGGATGAATGAGAAGTTGCTGAAGGAAGAAAGAGGCCCCTGAGCTGGGGCATTTTTAAATCGCCCTCCTTTTTTCCTATTTGAGAGCTCCAAGGGCTGCATGTATATGCTTGCTTTCTTAGGAGGAGAGTATTAAACAGCAAGGATAGAATTGCCTCTAAAAACCAATGTTGTTAAAGCCCTTTCTTTATGGGAAGGGACTCTGGGTCTTGCACCTTGAGTTGTGAGTCTATTGTGGCAAACAACTAGGAAATGAGAGTGTTCATGGTGTTTCCCCATGGTTTTCAGTCCTGGCCTGGCCGTCGGCAGCTGAGTGCCTACACCAGCTGTTTGCTGATGCTTTTGCACAATGATAAACACAAAATGTTGTTCTCTTCCTGTCCCAGACATGTGTACTTAGATTATGGTTGATTACTCTCCACAGAGGCCTGCCCCTCTCTAAGACCCAGCCTGGGCTTCTCAGAAAGCTAGAGGGAATCACTTCCAAGCATCCTATGTATGGGAGCAGGAAATCTAATGCAGACTGCTTGTGCCTTTTGCTCTAAGAAAATGCAAAGCTAGTAGACTGAATTAATTCTGAGACAGTCAGTAGAGTGGGGGGTTGGGCTGGGTCATTTTAGGGATACAACTCTTTCCTTGAAGATTTAAGCAGAAGTGATTATTTTCAGCCCTCCAAACTTCTGGAGCTTTTCTTGGAGGACTCTTTGTCTCTGCTTTGGGTACAATTACAGAAGATATCTGTCTTTCCAGAATCTTCTGTAAAGTACCTTTTTTTTTTTTTTTTGAATATGTCTGGTACCCTTTATTAGTTTCTTGTACTATTATAGATTTTTAAAAACTCTTTTTTTTATTAAATCATAACTGTATACATTGATATGATCATGGGGCATCATACACTCGCTTCATAGACCATTTGACACATTTTTATCACAGTGGTTAACATAGCCTTTCCGGCGTTATCTCAGTTACTGTGCCAAAACATTTACATTCTACATTTACCAAGTTTCGCAAATACCCCTGTAAGATGCACCACAGGTGTGATCCCACCGATCCCCCTCCCTCTACCCACCCACTCCCCTTTCCCACTTCCCCCTATTGTTAAGTTGTAGCTGGGTTATAGCTTTCATGTGAGAGTCCCAAATTAGTTTCATAGTAGGGCTGTGTACATTGGGTACTTTTTCTTCCATCCTTGGGATACTTTACTAAGAAGAATATGTTCCAGCTCCATCCATGTAAACATGAAAGAGGTAAAGTCTCCATCTTTCTTTAAGGCTGCATAGTATTCCATGGTATACATATACCACAATTTATTAATCCATTCGTGGATCGATGGGCACTTGGGCTTTTTCCATGACTTAGCTATTATGAATTGGGCTGCAATAAACATTCTGGTACAAATATCTTTGTTATGTTGTGATTTTTGGTCTTCTGGGTATATGCCCAGCAGAGGAATTACAGGATTGAATGGCAGATCTATTTTTAGATCTCTGAGTGTTCTCCATATATCTTTCCAAAAGGAATGTATTAATTTGCATTCCCACCAGCAGTGCAGAAGTGTTCCCTTTTCTCCGCATCCACGCCAACATAAAAACAGCATGGTATTGGCACAAAAACAGAGAAGTAGATATCTGGAACAGAATAGAGAACCAAGAGATGAATCCAGCTACTTACTGCTATTTGATTTTTGACAAGCCAATTAAAAACATTCAGTGGGGAAAAGATTCCCTATTTAACAAATGGTGCTGGGTGAACTGGCTGGCAACCTGCAGAAGACTGAAATTGGACCCACACCTTTCACCATTAACTAAGATAGACTCTCATTGGATTAAAGATTTAAACTTAAAACATGAAACTATAAAAATACTAGAGGAGAATGCAGGGAAAACCCTTGAAGAAATTGGTGGGTGAGTATTTCATGAGGAGAACCCCCTGGGCAATTGAAGCAGCTTCAAAAATACACTACTGGGACTTGATCAAACTAAAAAGCTTCTGCACAGCTAAGAACACAGTAAGCAGAGCAAGCAGACAGCCCTCAGAATGGGAGAAGATATTTGCAGGGTATAACTCTGACAAAGGTTTAATAACCAGAATCCACAGAGAACTCAAACGCATCAGCAAGAAAAAAACAAGGGATCCCATCGCAGGCTGGGCAAGGGATTTGAAGAGAAACTTCTCTGAAGAAGACAGGCGCACGGCCTTCAGACATATGAAAAAATGCTCATCATCTTTAATCATCAGAGAAATGCAAATCAAAACTACTTTGAGATATCATCTAACTCCAATGAGACTAGCCTATATCACAAAATCTCAAGACCAGAGATAAAGTACCTTTTTTATCTGAAGGAGGTTGCCTTGCCCATGGCTGGGCTGCTGATGCCTGAGGGGACCCAGCCTATGACTCTGTGGTCCTGACTTACCACAACGTGTGTAAGGAGGACAAACCCCTCCACAAGGGGAATATACTGTCTGCGGCCTTACTCTGGCCCTGGGGTCAGAGTTCTAATACTATAGGAATAGAGCTATTATGGTACTATAGAATCCATTTTCCTCAACCCATTCCCACCCACCCCCACCTTGCCACTAAATAATTATCTTCATGAAAAGGAGCACCCAGTGGGAAAAAATTTTGTCTTAGTGTAGGGTAACTTGTGAGCTGGGTTAAGAGTCAGTGACAGCATTTAAGAACTACCTCTTGTAATTATCTACATTCAAAAATTCAAAACAAAAGCTGCGACTGGCAGCACTGTTAGCTAATGTCAGACAACAGACAAACACACTGTAGCCAGGAAAATCCCCACTGAGTTTGGGTGGTTGATTTCTCTGGCAGCAAATGAAAGCTTTGGCTATCACCCTGGAGGACTGGCTGAGCAAGCCCAGCACCCAAGGCCTCCCTCTGCATGCCCCGTCACTGTGACTCACGGCGGGGGATATGTGTGTGTTGTAGGGCACAGACACCCTAGCTCACAGTCTTACGCAGCTGCATGCCCCAGTCAGGACACCACACTGGCATAATTCATCCCACACCTCACAGCCAGAGGGAACCCAGCCTGGATGGACAGCAATTTGGAGGCATTGTTTGCAAATCAATTTTCCCCTCTAAATAGGCTGTTATAGGAGTGGACCCTTCTGCTTGCCTAGCCTAGGCCCACCTGGCACTGGGGCTTCCTAGCCAGTGGTCACACTTTGTTGATCTTTCTAATCCCCTCTCTTTGAAACACAGAGCCAGCTGATGTGGAGTTCCTCAAAAGAAAGACTCTCCCACTGCCCCCACCTCTACAGGTAGCTGTGTATCCGGGGCTAATTCCCTACTAAAAAGTCTTAATTGGCTTATGCAGAGCCTGAAAGATCTCCCTTGTGTTTACAACTGAAAGGAAACGATGGACTCCAAATGCCCTAGTCTGTCTTTATCCATTTCTTGGTGGAAGTCAGTGCATTTTATTTTTTAATTGTTTTTGAAACAAGACTGGGGGGCTTGAAGGTGGGCGGGATAGTGTTTCACTTCAGTGGTCCAGCCACTGAGGGAAGGCCAGCAAAGCCGCGGTGACACTAACATTAGGCAAGAAACTCAGTGACTTATTTTGTACTTAGTTTTTATTTACACGAAGCATCTGCAGTACAAAATGTAAACTTTGATAGCTCATAATAGAATAAACTCTTTATGTACAAAAATACATTTTCATATGAATGAAGCATCTTGAATAAATTAAAGTACTCTCCAGCCCGGTGCCTGAATAGCTAAGCAAGAGTCTCCCGTTCTTCCTAGAGCAAGCCTGCAGTGGTGGGGGGCGGGATCCATAATGCATGAAGCCCGCGCCTTGTCTCTCCTTTTTAAGCCTTTTCATTGTATTGTCAGCCGGCTCAAACCGAATTTTCATGCTCGTTTTTCTTCATTAGAGTTCTACAAATTGTAAAATTGACTTTTCACCTCGTCTTCAGGGGCTGATCTGTCCCTTTTCTAAATCACACTGAAGTGGTGGCTGGGGTCAGTTGTGAGCCAGCCACAAAGGAGGTTTTGTGGAGTTCAGAAAGTGCAAAAGGAAAGGCCATCTAGGGGCGGGCAGGAGGGACCCAGAACTGAGGGCTGGAGAAACAGACCAAGAGGCGGCCGCAGAGAGGGTGCTGCGACCTGACAAGCGGCTCAGGTGTCCCCCACCCCTTTAAAGCTCCCGCTTCCTCCCTCCACCTACACTGGGGGCCACAGCTGGGGCCCCATCTATTGCCTGTTGACCGAGGGAGGGGAAAGGTAAGGGTGTCTACCAAGGGCCTAGTGGTAAGGGATGAAGCAGGGCGTCGTGTGGAGCAAGTCTTTGGGCAGGCCTGGAAAGGAGAAAAGGGGGTCGCCGGGGCCATAGGCGAAGTCTTCGGAGGTGGCGGGGCTACTGGGGTCAGAGATCGGCGAGGCGGCAGCGGCGCAGGGGGAGGCGGCGGCACCGGAGCCCCAGGACTCTGCGTCGCTGGCGGGGCTCGGGGGCCCGGGCAGGCAGGGGGCGCACTGCGGCGGCAGGAGGCGCTCCCGGGCACTGCCCCCGGACAGCCCTTGGTCCGCCAGGCGCAGAGTCTCGGCTAGAGCCCAGATGTAGTTGTATGCGAAGCGCAGCGTCTCGATCTTGGTGAGCTTGGTGTCGTCTGGGAACGAGGGCAGCACGCTGCGCAGTGCGTCTAGCGCCGCGTTCAAATTGTGCATGCGGTTGCGCTCGCGATCGTTGGCCTTGACGCGCCGGCTCCTGCGCAGCGAGTGGAGCAGCGCCTCGGAGCGCACCCGCGCCCGGCCCCGGCGCCGCCGCCGCTCCTGCTCCTCATCCTGCGCCCCTGGAACGTCGGATGCCCCAGAGATCCCGGGTGTACTCCTGCGGGCCGGCGCAGGCGGCCCCGACACGGAGGCTGGCGGCGGGAGCTTGGCACAGTCTTCCTCGTCGGTGAGGAAGCCGGACAGATCGCTGCTGCTGCTGCTGCTGCTGGCACAGTCGAGGTCTGAGAGGCAGGTGGTCTCTAGAGGAGCGGGCATCGTGGCGCTGGGCAGACCGACGGATGGACAGGAAGGCGCTCAGAAAACAGAAGCCTGGGCCGAGGGCAGGGCCACCGCACTTACGTTGACGGCCCGGGGTTACTCTGTGCCGGCTGCGGGCGCGAGGACCTAGAATGGCTCAGGAGAGCACAGAGAACTTGGCTTCGCCTCTTCGCCTCGCCTGCACGGGCCACGCGCCCGGCCAGTCTCCCGAATGATGTCGCAGGAGATGAGATCAGCTGGTGTGAGCACCGACTGTGGCACACGACCGGCCTCAGGACCCCTTAAGTACCCGGCGCAACAATGGGCACCCCCCTCCCTTGCCACCTCCGCCCCCGCGGCAGCCGGGGTGAATGAAGCGAGGCGTCAGGTCAGCCCCGTGCGGCGCCCGTGTATTTGCATAATTTATGCTCGCGGGAGGCCGCCCTTGCCCCTCCCCCCTCCAGGAGTGTGCCCGTAATTACCGCCCGCCAATCGGCGGCGTGGAGCGGCCGCCGGGGCCAGCTTGGGCTAAGCCGACCAGGTCGTCTCCAGGAGGTGAAAGGGAGGCGGGGGCGGCCGGTGATTAGCTGCAGAGGCACGCTCCTCCCGGGGCTGGGCGGGCCGGGCGACCCACGCCGGGCTGGGATGCGGAGGCCGGGCGCGCCAGGCAGGACAGTGTGAGCCGCGCAGCAGAGATGCAGAAACCTGCAGCCCACTGGGAGTCTGGGTTCGCATTCCCACTCCAGCTGCTGAGTGGCCGCGGGGCTTTGAGCAACAGATTGAATCCCTCTGAGCCTCACTTTACCAATCTATAAAGTGGGACACAAGTTTACCCTGTGGAGAATGATAGGAGATGATAATGTTTCCGGGACACTCAGCAGGGCGCTTTTGTAACAGAGCACTCAATAAATGGTTGTGTTATGCAGCATCCTCAGAACCAGAGGGAAAACCGCATTCAAATGGACGGGAGGGTGGCCAGGCGAGGGCCTAGAACACAGGGCTGGCATAGGCCCCCTGCTCTACCCAGGATGACGAAGAAAGAGCGGAAAGAGTCTGTTGACCTTCATGTGAAGGATAGGGAGAAGAGTGTGGAAAAAGGATCATGTGGTTTCCTGGTTGGATTGAGTCTTGCCCACGCTGTTCCCTTCTATCCCCTCCCTTCTCCCCCCCCCCCCCGCACCCTCCACTCCCACTCTTAAGGTATTAGAAGTGTGAGAGGGCTCGGCGTCCAGACACATGCACTGAGGCTGGCAGGTTCCCACCGGCCCTGACCAGCTAAACAACGATGACAACTGCAACCAAAAAACAGCCGGGTGTTGTGGCGGGCACCTGTAGTCCCAGCTGCTTGGGAGGCTGAGGCAAGAGAGTCTCTTAAGCCCAAGAGTTGGAGGTTGCTGTGAGCTGAGACGCCACGCCACTGCAGTCTACCGAGGGCGACATAGACTGTAGTGTGAGAGCTTCCCTCAGGCATCCCTGAGACTTTGCCCTGTCCTGTCCAGTCAGGATTTCTTTGCCCCAGTCTCTTGGAGAGGTGCTTGGAGCCTTTGTGACCACCACAGGGTGAGCTGGCAAGGGCACCTGGCCTGAGAGAGAGCTAGCCCATTCTAGGCAGCCAGCACATGGTGGAACCCCGTCCCTCAACCTCCTTTTCATCTTTGATGTCATAAATTTGTCTATTCCAGCAGGTCTTCACTCTGTATGTCAAGAGTCACTTTTCTCTGGTCACCAACCCTCACTCTTAAGTAACAGAGGCCCAAACATCCCCCAACGTCATACTTGGGTGGGATAGTCATTAAGGAACAGCACTGTATTGTGGGATCCAGCCCCCTCTCTCTTTGATATCTGGGTGGTGGATTCAGGCCTGGTGCCAGGCCTGCTGCCCTCCTAGCCACCTGGGCATTGGCCCCTTTGTGGAGCTGTGCTGTCTGGAGGCAGTGTCTGCCTGGCTGACTGACCAGAGCTTGTATTCTGTCTCGGAGGTCTCTCCCCAACCTGCCCCTTTCCCCTGCTACACACAGTCAGATAGAAGGGCTTAAGATTTATTGGAAGCCACAGTAAGCCGTTTCAATCAGGTTATGCAAGGGTGATTGTTGGATGGGTACTGGCCATCTTGGGGTGCCCAAGGGCTTTGGGGACCTGTATGAGTCAGCAGGAGCCCACGGGTCCTCTGTCTGCCTCTGGCCTCTGTTTTTCTCCAGGTTAACTTCCCCATGGCCCTAATCCACTCTCTCCAGCCTGATTTTTCACACCGCTGGGACCTGTATTTGTTTCTTTGGACTGTTATACAAAATTTCACAAACTGGGTGGCTTAAACAGCAAAAGTTTATTCTCTCACAGTTCAAAAGTCTGAAATCAAGGTGTCGGAAGGGTTGGCTTCTTTTTAGAGACTCTGAGAGAAAATTCGTTCCAGGCCTCTCTCCTAGTTTCTGGGGGCTCCTGTCAGCAGCATTGGCCATTTGTTGGTTTGTAGCCACGACACTCCAGTCTCTGCCTCCTTTGTTCACATGACCTCCTCTGTGTCTGTCTTCTCCTTCTCTGTCTCTTAGAGGGACATTTGCAATTGGACTTAAGGCCCAGCTAATCCAGGATGGTCGTAAGATCCTTATCTTAAGCATATCTAGAAAGACCCTTATTTCAAGTAATGTCACATTCCGAAGTTCTGGATGGAAATCTCTTTTGAGGGATCACTATTCAGCCCACTACAACCTCTTTTTCAAATTCCTGGAAGAGAAAATCGGTTTAGCAAATGGAATAGGTATCTGTCAGTGTTTTGTGTATCTAGTACCTGAAGAACTTTTGTATTGAGGAATTTGAATGTATGAGAACCCCTCCCCATTCCTCACAATTAGGGTGTGGCCACTTTATTTTAAGTCTAGTCTATCAGATGCCCCATTTTTGGAATTTAGGCTATGAGCTGGCGACAGTTCAGTTTACTTGTGTCATGGCAACGACCTGGAAGAGCCAGTAGCCAATGGGGGAAGAGGTGGCCAGGAGCCAGCAGACACCCTGGCTAAACTCTTCCCTGACCCTATCCTCAGCTGTGGCTCTGGTCTCCCTCTGCCTATTTTCTGCGCCTGGGTTCTCCAGCCTTCCCACTGATTGCATGAGAACTCCCTTCATATGCCTTTTCTTCGTGGGAATGTTCTACTTGAGTTGGCCAGGGTTACTATCTGTGCTTTTGTAAATAAAACATCAAGTCAAATGCTCAGATTGCCAAAGCATAGAGACTTATTCTTGTTTTATTTTGAGGCAACCCACAGTCCAAGTTGACTGCCTGCTTTTGTCCAGGCACTGTACTGGACATGGGAGTGACAAGGATGATAAACTTGGCTGGTGGGGACCCTGGGCTCTGAGTCTTGTGAGTAAAGGTTCAGGGCCAGCAGAACCCTTGGAAGCCTTGGAGATTACTCATCTGTTCACTGCACCCCATATGGGAACTGAGGTGGGAGTTGGGGGGGGTGTCTTGTTTCTAGGTCACCCCAGGGATCACTGGTGGTCAAACTGGGGCCAGACTCAGGAGTCCTTTCAGCCCTTATTCTATGTTCTTCCATCACAATCAGTCAACATGTAGATGCTGAAGGCCCTACTGCGTGCTGCCCTGTGCCAGATGCTGTGGAGCATCAGGCAGGCCTATAGTCTTGAAGAAGGGGAAATGTGACTACAGAAAGGTGACCAGCCACTGGCCTGGAGACATATTAAGGGCCTCTAAGGGAGCAGATATGAGGAGCATTGTGTACCTCCCAAAAGGAAGGCTTCTTGGTAGAAGAATGCTCCAAAGACCTTGAAGGATGGATGGGATGTGAATAGACAATGTAGGCTGAGGGAGGGTTAGGGGTGACTACAGCAGTGATGTGGGGGCCTGTCTAGATGGCGCTTCTGAACGGACCCAGTGGGAAGAAGTAAAGGGCAGTTGTGCTGTGCCTTGAGGGCCACATGTCCTTTCTTTCTCTTTTCAATCTCCTCCTACTGCTGCTTTCTCTGAGCAGGGCTGTTACCTAACAGTTGTTCCCCGATGTCTTGGGCAAGGTCATGTGGAGGGAGCAGGTGAGGGCTAACATCTAGTCTCCATACCCTCCAAGCTGTGCATCCTGGCACGTGCACCTTGGAAAGGTGCCTACATATGCCCAAAGGAGCCTTTCCAAACGTGTGCAAAGACATCTTATGATCTAGCATTGGGTCTGTGCTTTCTTCCGCTATTGTCTCCTTCCTTTGCCTGAACCTCAGAGACCTGACCAAACAGACATCTTAACCCTACTCTGCCTTGTTTCTGGCTCTTGGGCAGTGCATTAGCAGCCCCTCTGTGGGCATTAGTGCCTGGGCCGTGGGGGTCCCTCCTATGAGAGATCCACTGAGGCTGGAGCTCAGCCCCAGCAGGATGAGAATGAGGGAGTAGCTTAATAATCTCAGAGCTTCTAGTCACAAGAAAGAGGCTGGGCCCCTTCTAGGAGGATATGTATCCTGGTTGGGGAAGATGAAAGTTTCTTTTGCCCTCCAAATCCCTGCAAGCCTAGTGCATGAGCACATCTGTGGAAACCTCATCCTTGGGAGCACAATAGTGATGGGGGCATATAATAAATTCAGCCACAGTAGGGGCTGAGGTGGCAAGCACTGCACCAGGTGTTCTGGCTGCCTGTTGTGTGAGACATTCAGCTACCAAGCTGCTGGGGGGTAGGGGTGACAGGTAGGGCAGATGTTCCAAGGGACTGAAGATAAAAGCCAGTGTTTCTCACACTGTATTTACCTGAAGTGATAGTGGTGTTGGGAGGCCCTGCCCAGGATTCCTGGAATCAGAATTTCCGGAAATCTGGACTAGCTTGAGCCAGTTTATTCACATTGGAGACATATCTTGCTGTAGCATCTATCTGCCTGTGCTGTGGTTGTCTAAACTCTTGAGGCAGATTAGGCACATTTATGTGACAGCTCAGAGGTGCTTTAAGAATTCTAAGACTGAGGTTTCTCTCATGACAACTAGGGGAGGAAGGTGACAGAAAGATCCTTGAAAGGCATGGTGGAGCCAGAAGGTACATACCTGTTCCAGCCCTGGAGATTGGGATTTTGGTGGAACCAGTAGGGAGGTGATCTCACTTGCTTATCAGAGGACGTGGAGAGCAAGGCATTGGATATTTCCAGTCTTTTGAGATTTTTTTTTTTTAATGAAGAAAGGCCAAAATAGGGGAGAAATGCTGGCAAATTAAAACATTTAAATGTGATAAATTAGTAAACAGAGGTCTGTTTTATTACAGCAGTAATAGAGTAGTATGTTAAAAAAATAGTAGTCTGTGCTGATCACAAGACATTTTCAGAATTTTGAAATGGCTATCGAATTATAGTGCCTGCAGGCAAGGAGATCTAGGGTGGCTCCAGATTTAAATTTGTGGTTGAACACCTTCTTTCTCCCCTTTAGAGTCTCAGTGACCGTGCCTATGACTTCATTTGGAGTTAATGTCCACAGGCTTTGAGCCCTTTTGTGGCTGTGAGGCTGAGCCAAATGGCTTCCCTGCTAGTTATCAGAAACATTTAAGGCTGAGAGGTTTGCGTCCTGGAAATTATAAATAATGCGATGATAATCTAAATGGGTTGGGGGAGGGGACACTAGCACATTATGTACTTTCCTCCCCAAATTGTTCTACCTGATATTGGTTAGTCTCTTTTCCCTCCAGTAGCTTGGATAGAATATTAATTTCAAGAGTGCTGTGGCACCCCTGTGTAGATCCAATTTCCTGGGGTTATAAGGCAAAGTAGATTTGTTGTTGTTGTTTTTACAGTACACACAAAGCTGCAATTTATGACAGGAGCAGTGAATGGCTTTGGCACCTTACTCCACCACCCAGGCACTGGCAACAGGGCAGTGCGCTTCACTGACTTCATAAGGCCGTCAGGCAATACCCATGTTTGTAGGGGCAGCTTGATGGGGAACTTTGCACCCACTTGTGGAGGAGGTCACTCTTTCTAAATAGAATTGCTTGACTTTGATTATCATTTTCTTTTTGGACCTACCTGGTGGGGGAGGGATGGCATGGGTTTTGTGGGTGGCATTTTAGAAAGAAAACGTTGTAATCTTTTTTTATTTTAAAAAAGGAAGGAAAAGGTGCAGTTGCTAAGGAGGGAGGGGTGAAGGGCGATGTGAGACACAGGCTCCATGTTCTTTTCAGTGCATTTAGTACCCCTGTAGATACGCAGTTGTGTTTCCATATAAGAGAAGAAGGGTGGGGTTGGAAAGGAGAAACAATTCCCTATTTTCTTTACTGATGACCCATGACAGTTGGGGAAGGGGGGCAGGGAGGGGGGAAACAAGGCAAGAGGGGGAAACAGAGGGGTCTTTCAGTGACAGAGCAAGGAAAATGGCAAATTATCCATGGTTTCCAGAAATCCATGGAGGCCCCCGCAGCCCCTTCCCTGCTAAATACAGTGCCGTCTGTATGCATTTCCCACCTCTGAGATGTCTGCTTGAATATTCCCCGGCATTGTGTGCTGATGTGTTTGGTTGTGTACAACGTGCTTACATGTGAGATGAATCTTGGGCTCCAGCGGAAGCCCTGGTGCAAATCTGCTTTATTCTTGTGCCGTGTAAGAAATGCCTCCCAAAATAACACTGGGCAATTCTGCAGGCAAATAAATTCTTTCCGTAAGCATTTATTTGTCAAGTTTGACTGGGGTTCTCAAGCCTGCGCTGGCATGGAAGGACAGTATGCGCTAGGGCTGGCCCAAAGTTTGATGTGTTTGTGGTTTGAGCCAGTCATGGGTGAAACAATGTCCTTTTTGTGCCCAAAGGAGAGTGGGGGAGGCAAAGGGGGTGTGCACACTTGTGCAGGGAGGGCCCACAAGGGTGCAGATCCTGAACTGAAGAGGGGGAAGTGCAGAGGTGCCTGCCCCCACCCCTCTGCAGAAAAACCTGGAATCATTTTCACAGGGGCTGCCAGAGGCCACGCATCAATACAGACCCGCCTTCAAAGCCTCTGAGTTTTGGTCTAATAGATTTCTTGAAGTTAAATCATCTTCTGGGCTCAGATAAAAACAAACCCCCAAACCATAGCGCTGCTGGTGTCGATGGGTTTAGTTCCCCAAATCCAGGCTGCACCTGCCACAGGAAGTCGCTACAGCCAGAGTTAATTTTGCTGCGCAGTTTCATTTTTGTCTGCGGCATGTGTTTGAATTCTTAGGAACATCTTCAGTGAAGATTCAAAAAACACTTCCTCCTCTGGATGTTAGTAGGTCAACTGTGGGAAAACTGCATGAGCGTGTTTTCCTTTGTGTGGACCAAATAAGTCACAGTGAAATTTACCCTAATGGAATCCAACTATTTGTTTATGGAAGTGATTCAGAAATAAACACAGAAATAGCTGAAGTGTTTTCCCTTTGCTTTTCTTTACCTTAACGCCTGGCTACATAAATTCAAGTTGGGTTCCAACACAAATGCATTTTGTTTGTAGTAATTAAAATGTTTTAATGAGACAACCATAAAATCCACCATTAATTATTTTATTTCAAACACTTCTGCCTTCTTTTGAACCAGGTCTATTTAGAAATAGTTTAGAGAGTAGCCTGCAGTTTTATTCTTTCCTCTGCATTATACACAGGAGTGGAGAAGTCATTTATAAATAATTACACAATGTTTTGGGTCTTTGGGCTTGTATAATATATCAAAGCGATTAGTAGACTTATTGTTACATTGTAAACGCTTTTTTTCTCCTTTCAGTTTCACTTGCCTTGTCTTCTAGCTAAACCTTTTTCTGGAAATCTTTTGTCTTCTTCATTCTTTTTGCTTGTTACAGTCCAGGAGCATTCTTCTTATTCAAACACTCCCAGCAGGGGCAAAGAAAGCGACTTCGGCCGCATCTTAAGTTTTACCATAACTTTCTGGCATTTTCTTTTCTTCCAGTTTTCCCAGACTACCTAGGGGCGATGAAGAATTATAACATACATGAATTATTGGTACTCCCCTCGAGTTGAAGGGGGGAGGAAAGCGCCTCATTTTCTATGTCCCCAAGGGACGGACCGAGCGGCGGCCCCTAAACAATGTATTTATCACTTTGCGTCTCTCTGGGACTCCAGCCGCGCCCGCGCGCCCCCACCCCCGCCGCCACCGCGGTTTTGCTCCAGTGTTTCTCGATTTCTTTTATGGAGCCACAAATAAAGACTCCTTGGCTGGAAGAAGGGGGTTTTCCCGAGGCTGGCGCGAGCGACCCTCGCGCCGCGGCTCTTGCCATGGCGCGGGCTTCGGAGAGCCCGCGGGGGGCGCGTGGGCCCGGAGAGTGAGCGCCCTGGCCTCCGCGCGGGTCGAGCGACAGCCGGGAGGGACACCAGCGCAGGCGGGCTCCGGTTCGCGTGAGGGGATTAGGGCTGCACGAGAGGCAACTGAGCCGCGGCTTCCAGACACGTGAGGACAGAAATGGCTACAAAGGTCCCCTACACACTAATCCTTGTTATCCGCAGGACAACTGCGGCTGCGCCGCCACGCGGCCTGCCTTCTCCGTCCGGCCGCGGGTAGGGAGCGCGCCGGGCTCTCCTGGACCCCGGGTACGGATTTGGGGCCAGAGACAACCATCTCTCCCTTCCACCCCCATCCCTGGGACCCCCGGGGCAGAATCGGGCCAGTCCTAGGTGACCAGCGCGCCTGCATGAAAGTAGTGGGTAAGGTGGTTTAGTACCTTCCAACGCTCCCAGACAGTCAGGATGCAGAATAAGGAGCAATTCTGGGGAAAGTCGAGGAGTGTGGGCCTTGCACTAAAATAGGGCGTTTATTAGAAAACAATAAAGAGGGTTCGAAGTAAAGAGTTCGCTGGAGAAAGCCCACGGGAGAGGTGCAGATACTCCCCCTGGGCGCCTTCCAGGCTGGAAGGGCGCGCAGCCCCCGCCCTCCCGCCCCGCCCCGGGCCTGGCCCGCGGAGCCGCGCAATCTGTCACCGCCGGCTGGGTTTCCATATGAAGGGCCGCGCCGGCGCCTTGGGAGCGCTGAATGGCCGCTCGCCGTCGGGCGGGCCCGCACGCCCCGTCGCCCGGGCTGGATTTGGCCGCATTTGCATAGCAGGTGCTGATGCTTGTCCATTCTTACTTAAAGAAGTTTTAATATGGGATAAATTACCAGGAATTAGGAGCTGGCGTGGGCCGGAATAAAGGAACCGTGTCGCCCGTCTTACTGCCTCCCGGTGTGGAAGGAGAGGAGGGAGAAGGAGAAAAATACGGAGCGAAATTCGACTTTAAAAGTCATCTCCTTAAGAAGGGACAGCTCCTCCCCTCCCACTCCTGCCGCCCAAGGAGCAAAGAGAAAACAGGAGGGAACTTTAATCAATTTGATTTTAGAATCTGTTCTGTAGCGAGTAAGGCAATAATCCTAGGGATAGTAATACGATTAGCGAAGAGAAGATCTTTGAGTCAGAAAGTCTGGCCGAGTTTAAAATGTTAATCCTGGCCCTAATCCGCGCTGGTGGCGCGGTGCAAGTGCTGCGCCGCCAGAAGACACTGGGTTCTCTTCCCCTACTCTTAAAGAAACATCCAGGCGAGGCCCACATCGGCCCATTTCTTGGTCACAACGAATCCTTCCCATGGGCGCGCTCAGGGGGGCTTAGGGGTGCTGTCTGGGCGGCAGGGCCTTCTCTGGACCCGGGACCGGGACGTCCTTAGGGGAAACTGGGCTCCTTCAGCTGCCCGGGCATGGCGCCCACCTCTGTTTAAGGCTGGGAGAAAGTGGAGTTTCCAAGAGACGGGATTTGGAGGGATAGGAGTTGAGGTGGTTTTCCTGGTCCGGACTCCACAGTCCCCTTTATACTGGACTCATGGGTATCCCCAGGGACAACCTGGGTTTTAGGTTTCCAGGGTCTTGGGGACTGGAGAAGGGGAATGGTGGCTTCCCATCACAGCTGCCAGATTGTGGGTCTGCTTACTGGCTTCCTGGGAGAAATGCCTGAGGTTTAAGGGCTCCTGAAGGGTCTTCAAATACTGGAGGGCCTGAAAGGGGGCCAGGGTAAAAAAAGGTGGATTTAGCATGAGCACTGCTATTTCCCCACCCCCCACACCAAGCTGTCAGACTTATGGGGACCACAGGCTGCCTGCTCCCCAAGGGGTGAAATGCCAAGGCTCCTAGCTCCTGAACCCTCTGGCTGAGGACCCTCTCTTCCTCGCTTCTGGGCCCACACCCTGCTTTTTAGGGTCCAGCCTCCTCTGACCTCTGGTGGTTTCTCTGTCTTGGCCCCATCGACCCACTTTCTGGTGGTAGGCCCCTGCTGCCCCACGTGCTTCCCAAAGCGCCTGCTTTCCCTGGAAGGCAGCATGAGATGCCCAAATGGACCATATGGTTTAGAGCGAGAGGCTTGGAGCCCACAGACAATGGGGAAATGAGAGGCCCAGGTCAGTGGCGGAGCTCTCGAGGCTGCAAACCTCCCTTTCAGCCTAATGAAGCTGTTGTCTGGGGGTAATGATGCAAATGCCTGGGCCCTTTTCTCCCTGTGATAGTCTAGAACGTGATTTGTCATACAATCTGAATCTTTGGGAGGACTTTAGACAGAACCTCCCCCAAAGATGGAGATGAGCCATATGTGCACTTTGCATCTGAAGTGGAGGTGGGGGCCATGGGAGGGGGGGTCCCGCCCACACTGGCTTCCCCAAAGGATAGCTAGCATTCTGGCTGGGGCCTGGCAGCCTTGAGGACACAGTCCCTGAGGAGCTAAGAGCTGCCTGACCCTGAGGACAGATGAGTGGGTTCATCTACTCACAAATTAGCAGTGTGTGTTGAAAAGAAAAAAATGTGACTAGTTTGGATATGCTGAGTGGGGTGCTCACTGCTCCCCTCCATTCCTTTTTCCCATTCTGTGAGATGAGAACAGAGAAGGAGCCCTTCTGGATGAAACTCTCACTTAATAGCGATGCTTAGATTTCACCTCCAGGAGTGCCTCAGCTGATGCTAAGTGGAGCCAGCATGGACAATTCATTGAGTATTTTAGAGGAAGAAATAGTAAAAGAGAAGCTGGGACCAGGTGACAGGCAGCCAGGGGCAGGTGGGAGCAGGAGAGAAGGAAGATGAACCAAAGTGAAGAAGACAACAAAAGTAGGATGAGCAGCTCCGGTTCTGTGTGTGTGTGTGTGTGTGTGTGTCAGGGGGAGGCTGGTGGTGTTTCTTATAGGAAGAGAAACCCAGTAAGTCTCAAGTTCAGGCACTGTGGTCCACCCAAAGTCTGGGGACAGAAATAAGGCAGACTACTGTGGAATGAACTAATCCAATAGCCCTTCTTTGCTGGATGCACTAGAGAAACCAGGAGCCCAACGTGACCCAAACATGACAGAGAGAAGAGGAGAGAAGGTGCCAAGGGTGGAGTCCACCTTAGAGAGGGAATGAAGAATCAAAGATGACATGTCTGAATCTGCCAATGTGCTAGGCCTTCCTTTTCTGCCCCACCCTCTTCTGTGCCCTTAGCTCCTGGCCTAGCATAGTTGATGCTCAAAGGATATTTGCAGACAGAATAGATATGTGCATTGAAACTGGTGTTCAGGCCTGCATGGGGGTTCACATGCATGCACACACACGGCCCTTCAGCATCTTTAGGGGAGAAGGGCACAGGGAGTTGGGTTGCACCACTTCCCTGGGATTACTCCACCTCCTGTAACCTGAGAGTTGGCCCATGAATTGGCACCAGCAGGCCAAGGCTCTCCCTGCTGGAAGCTCAGAGCTTGGCTGGCAGAGGGCTTGCTGGGTGGGTATCTGTTCGCCCGTTCTATGGTGGTGTAACTTTAGGAGATGAAAGAGGAGTGGGGTGGGAAACGAGGCCCATAATCCAAGGAGGAGTGGTCCCTAATTACCCCCGCTGGCTGTGGGGATTGGGCCAGGGCAGACTGAAACCCGGTCACATCTTTGCCACTTAGGTCACTCCCACCACCACAGGTAAGTCATCACCAGGCTCTGTGAAAGCCCTGGCCATGTGATACTCTTTCTGCTCCCTCAGACACCTCCAGTCTTCTCTCTGGGCACTGAGGGGGAGGAAGAGGGGTTACCGTGGTGACAACACCAGCTCTCAAAGCCCAAGCCACAAGCTGCTCACCACAACACCTGTGACCACTGAGAGAGGTGTCCTGGGGTAGGAGCTGGGAGGTGGCTCTCCTGGGGTCAGGTGGGAGAAAGAGTGCTGGGAACCTGGCAAAATCAGATTTGCTGCTAATTTGAGGGATGTGCAGAAAACTTTGTTTAGAAAAATGGGAATCTTTGGGGTGCTCTCACTGAATGGGCATAGGGTGGGGGGTGGGGTGGCACGCCTTTTGTGTGGGTCATATAACCACAAGATGAACTCTACCTAACTAAATCAAATATTTTGACCTAGTTGCTTGTACCCCTACATTAACCTAAAATAAAGTTACTTAAAAACTAAAGAAAAATAAGAAGGAAAATGGGAATCTTTCTCAAATATCTCAGTCTTTCTTAATTTAAGGAGTTATGTCCTAGATGCCCATTTGCATGAGCACTGGTTGCTCGTGCTCTTTGCGTGCCAGGGTGCTCTGTGTCAGCCCCTCTTCTTGGCTCCATCATCATATCATCATCATCCATGTTGATGTAAATAGTATTAAATCCATACTCAAGCTTGTGGACTGTGTAATTTCATTTGCCTTTTAAATATGAGGAGGCAGGCTCAAGGAGGCCAAGATTCACATTCAAGGTCACCCAGCCAGCGGGCAGGGGAGTCTATTTGACTGCGGTGCTTTTGACCTTGTTCACTTGCCACCCACTCCTGTCCCTTTCTTGCTTCATTGAACACCCACCCTGGCCAGCTCCAGCTGGGTGCTGGAGCTGTGGGGGTGGAAACCACAGTCACACTTTGCAGGGTAGGGCAGCTCTCCTGTCCCTAGAACCGGGTGAGCCCTGCGGGAGCACATCTGTGCTTGTGCTTGTCTGCTGCTGGATTTGGAGCTGGTTTCTGGTCTTGTTTTCTTGGTGAGAACTGAGTTTAGAGGGAACTGGGTTCCCTCTATTACCTTGAGAAAAATCCTTCCCCTTCAGGATCTTCCTCAAAAACAGATGGAGTGGGAGGTAGAGGGTTAGAGAGAGTCCCCCAGGGACTTGAATACTAGCTGGAAATCTCCAGGCCCTTGGGTGCAGTGCCGCCCTCACCGGAGGACTTGAGAAGTCACCTGGATGTGTGACATTAAACTGTCTGCTCTCCAATTTGGTCTCCCACATAGTGATCACAGTTTACGAGGGGTCCAGAGACTGAAGCCAGTGGCCTCTCTGAGGTGGGGAAGGGTACATTCTCCTTCATTGGGCATGGACTTCATGGTCCTAGAGTACGTGGGCTATCCTGGGCTTCTCGTCCGCATGTCCAGGCACAACTCAGCATGACTTTGGCACAGAGAGACCCTAGGTTACTTGTGTTCATTGAGTCAGTAGTTGTTCAGTTCATTCATTTATTCAGTTTATTCATTTATGCATTGCCATGCGGTTTGAGTAAACTTTTCATTAGTAAAAAAATCACTTAAACCCCTCACCTACAACCTTTCAAAGGTTTCCCATTGCATTTAGAGCAAATTACCTCTTTTAACTGTGGTGCATTTAACTTTATTATTATTTATTATTATTATTATTTATTTAACTTTATTGTAACTTTGTGTGGCAAAGCTCTGCATTTGACTCCTGTGGGGGTATCTCCGCCTCATCACCAGTTCCCTTCTCTTTGCCCTCTGTGTCCCAGAACACTGGTCTCTATCAGTGCCTTTAATGTTCCTCAGGGACTTTGCACTTGCTTTTCTCCCTGCCTGGAGCACCATCCTGTGTTAGCTCCTTCCCAGCCTCCATCCGGGTCACCTTGTGGAGGATTCCCTGATGGCCCTGGTCAAAGCATCCTCTAGCCCCACTGGTCATCTCCATCACATCACTAGGTTTGCACAAGCAGGCCACTTGGGAGTAGTTTATAGATTTGTTACCACTTCCCTGTCTGTCTTTCTGACTAACCTGAAAGTTCCGTGTGGTGGCAGAACCTTGTCTGTCTTCTCAATGTCTAGAACAATGTTCCCCAGTTAAGAGGTGTTCGCCATATTTTGGAGTTGAATGTGGACATTGATCTGGATGTATTTTAATTGGCAAGACTATTGCTATGTGGCCTGCTGTTACATATGTCTCCACCTTCCCAGCTATAGGAAAATCCTGGGGGAAGGTGAGAATGAAGCCTGGGTGAGAGATTCTGTTCTGTCTGCGAAGCTGTGTGTTCCTGAGTGGTGTGTGTCTAAGGAGGATCTCTCCCTAGGCACAGGGACATTTTCTACTTAGTGGACAGAACGGGGAGGGCCTGACTGCTGTAGGATGATTCTAAGCAGGAACCCATAGGACTCTTTGAATCACGTTGTTTGTGCTTAGAGATCTCCGCAGCTGTCTGAGTAGAGGTGCCTCTTCCCTTTATGAAAGAGCAGTACAAGTGGGTTTTTCTCCACAGAGCCAGAATGGGAGTGGGCAGGGCTTCCTGTGCTAGTGGGAATGCTCCTGGGTGCCATGGAAGAGGAGAGGCTTCTCAGAGCCCAGTGGGAGTGGCGCACTTGCTGAAGGCAAGGCACGCCCAGGTAGGCAGCTGTTAGCAGGAAGAGACCTGAGGCTGGTTTTAAGAAAAACCACTTGGAAGCGCACCTCTATCATTTCCAGGGATCACTCCATAGTACACTTGGGGTGGGAGTGTGAGGGCTCTTCCCTCCTGCCAAACCCTCAGCAGCCCTCTGACTTACTCGCTGCTGCTCCCTTAAGTCCTGGTTCTTTCCAGCGAGCACTGGCAGTGTGTCAGCTGAAGTCTACGTGGTGGGAGAAGACCCCTTCTTGCCCTCAGAGAGCTGGCAGTCTGCCTGGTGGCAGAAGAGCAGCATGGCAGGAAGCCAGAGAACAGCTTCCCACTCAGCTCTGCCTAATGCACTGGTCACTGACCCTGTCACCCACCAGCCATTGATGGCGGCCTCCCTGGGTCCCTCTTGGAGTTCTAATTCATTCCAACAGGAAACAGACCCCAGTTACGTAAGTAAATACACAGTAGGATAACAGCAAGTGGTCGTGAGTTCAATAAACAGGGAGCCATCATGGGGGAAACCAGAAGAAACCTATTCTCACTGAGGGAAGAACTCTGAGATTTTGAAGAATAAGAAGGAGCTGATAATGGAGAGAGTTAGAGGGGACATGTTCCAGACAAGGCCCTAGTGAGTGCAGACTCTGGGAAGGGAATGAGCTAACAGCGTGCAGAGCTGCAGGAGACGTTCCTGGGTACACTGTGTAGATTTAGCATGCTGTGTATATGAGGGAAGGCTTCAGGAGTGAGGTGCACACAACTTTGGGCAAAGTGTACCCACATAACATGAATGGGAACACCATGTGCCCAGGGCTGTTCTAGTGTCACACGCAGCATCTTACTCAGTCCTCACACCAACTCCACAGGTGTGTGCTGTTCTACTCCTTATTGTGCAGAGGAGGCAGTGGCAGCTCAGGCAGGGGAAGTCGATTGGCAAAGGTCCCCCAGAAAGGCAGTGGTGGAATCGGGGTGTGAACCTATGTCTGACTCAAGAGGCCAAGTGCATAATCACTAGATGGTTCTGTCTCCCAGTAGATGGAGGAGCAGCGTGAACTGACACATACCTGCTGGATGGAACAGGACAGAGGGGGAAACCAGAGAAAGTTGTAATCATTAACTTGGGATGTTGGTGGGCATCATGTAGAGAGCTGTAGTGGACCATCATATGAATGAGAAGTCATCATTAAAGCCACCCCCACCCTCAGGAGTACCGTTTTGGATGAGCAGGCCTGGGGAGAGCTAGCTGTCTCAGCGGCTCAGCCGTCTAGAGGTGGAAAGCAACGCCACCTGTTGGTTAAAAAGGCTGCGGTTGTACAGCATCCTTCAAGAGAAGATGTGGATCCATCACTCAAGAAATGTTTACTAATCACTGAAAGGGCGCAGTACCCACTGCACTGGGCTGGGGGTATGCCCCAGAATGGAGAGGGGTGAGTTGGAAGGAAGGATGGGCTGCCCACTTGCGTCCTTTCTTCTGGATGACAAAGGATCTCAGAAAATAAACTCAAGGGGGAGCATGGAAGAAGTGAGCTTGAGAATGTCAGAAAGGCTTCATGAAAGAGGCAAAACATGGGCAAGCAAGAACTTGCAGCGCCTGTGGCTCAGTGGGTAAGGCGCCGGCCCCATATATCAAGGGTGGTAGGTTCAAGCCCAGACCTGGAGAAACTGCAACAAAAAAATAGCCGGATGTTGTGGCGGATGCCTGTAGTCCCAGCTACTCAGGAGACTGAGGCAAGAGAATCGCCTAAGCCCAGGAGTTGGAGGTTGCTGTGAGCTGTGACGCTACAGCACTCTACCAAGAGCTAAAAAAAAAAAGAAAAGAACTTGGAAAAACAAAATGGAATTACTGTGCACCCATGAGACGATGTATGTATGAGTTATTCACTGTAGTATTATTTGAAAGAGAGTGGAAATGACCATATGTCCATCAATAGAGGTGTGGTAGGAGAAATATATTACATCCATATAAAAGAATGCTGTGTAGATGTAAAAATATAACGAGCAAGCTCTTCATGCACGGGCATGGAAATTCCCCAAGGTATATTGAAAGAGCAAGAAAACTGCTACAGTAAGGACCAAGGTGGAGAACGATGCAGATAGTACAGGTGGTGTGAAATCAAAAGAGGAGAGCAGTCTTCATCCTCGCTTGTGTAAGTGTAAGGAGGCCTGGAACATGTACCAGGAACTGTCAACAGGGCAGCTGCCTGAGTGGGCGGGTGGCTGTCAGGAAGGGGAAGGAGACCGTTTATCTCATAACACATGTATTTAAAATTTTTAAATGAAAGTGTGTGTATCCAACATTCAAGTCAGTGGTTTTAAAAAGAAAACTATAAACAAAACTAAAACGGAGTTCTGATCCCATTGCACTTGGCACTGACTTTTCCTCCCAGGGTTTTTGCTTCTCTGGGTCCTTGATGGCTGAGGAGCCCTCCTGGGCCATGTGTGGCCCAGAGTTCTAGAATCTGAGGGCTAGATGAGACTTTTCATGGGGAGATTATCTACCGAATAGGAAACCCTATCATCCTTGTATGGGTAAGGTAACTTATTTTTCAAAAGATTATTGTTAGAATTTGTCCATATTTTCTGATTCCTCGACACTAAGAATCACAAAAAGTTGCATTCATTAGTTTTTTGTACTTAATGAATGACGAGTCCAGGTAGCCATTCATTTAGGCCATCTTAGTTATTTATTGAGCTCCTACCAGGGATTGGGTGTTGGGCTGAACCCTGGGAGTGTTCCAGAGAAGCCTTGGCCCCAGGTTCTGCCCTTGGGAGGCTTATAGTCTTGGGTACATGACCAGTGCCTGGTGGTAAAGAGTGTGGATGGGGTGGGGACGGGGTACATGGAGGGAGGCACCCATGTCTGCCTGGCAGAACCAAGAAGGCTCTGGGGCATTTTAAGGGAGACTCAGCATGAGAGGACAGCAGATGCTCCTCCCCTAGCACACAGGGCCAACAGGAGATGGCTCAGTTTATTTTTTACTGTTCAGAATAAGCATGGTATCATCCAACGCTCTATACTGACTTCAAAAAGAAAGACATGCCTTCTGTTCATTTCTCTTAGTTTTCAGTATAATCATTCAAGAAGCCATTTTCTCTACACCATAGTCACAAAGAAGTGATTGTTTCTTCCTGTTTTATGGGGGGGGGGTCAGTGCAGCTGGTGAGGTCCCCTGGTCTTCCTGTCTTGTGCTACCTGCAACCTCTGCCTCTGTTTACAGGAGCAGCTATTGTACACTGCACTGTGGGTACAGAGAGTGGGGTGGAGACCACAGCCTTGCTTCCTGGGGGACTCAGATTCCTGTTATTACACAGGGGAAGGTAAGGGGAGCCTCCTGGGCTATGCCACCCCTGTTCAATGCCTCATAACCAGACCAAGTATACCCATTTGTGAAATAAGAAGGTTGAGCAAGGTGACCTGCTAGGGGCTTTCCTGACTCAGCCCCTACAATCTTGACACTGAACACATTGCTTACATTTCCAAGGGCATGGGGTTCAGTGATATCCCAGTTGCCATGGCCTCCCTCTCTCTTTCTATTATAGCAAATGTGATCTTTCTCTGAGCCTCCACAAAAGATAGGATGGCTCCAAGGGAAGAATATAAGAAGGGAACTGGGGACAGATATGGGTCTAGGCTGTGACCCTTCTCTTTTGGGAAGTGTCAGTCTCTTCATCTGAGTCAGCAAGAGGTGCATAGATAAAGCCCCTTTCAGCCCTGCCTTGTTCCACGATGGTAGGGGTAGAGCTGGGTCCCCTAGCCCAGCACCCCCTAGCCAGCCTCTCTTCCCTCAGCCTCCCAATGGGCTTGCTAAAGCAGCTCCTGGGAATGAACAGGACTCTGTATGTTTTTGAGTTCTCTGCCTTATACTCAGTAAGTGCTCGTGAAGGAGAGCTAGAGGCTTTGGCTGGAGTGGCAGCGGGCAGGAGAATCATTCAGGGAGGGGCTAAAATTTTAATTTTAACATTATCTCCAAGGAGTTTATAAGTAAAAATAACAGGCGGGAATGAAGCCAGGTATCACACAACTCTGAATTTGCCTCTGTTTCTAGACCACCTCATTCTACAGTATGAATTAATAGTTTTAAAAAGCCTGTAAATTCTCTTGGGTTCTATAACAAAATCTCATTAAATGTTTTTTGCAGGGGTTCAAAGCATTCATTTGTTTGTTAAATGTAAACTAGAGAAGCTATAGCATTTTGCTTGATGTTTTGTCATGTCGAAGACCTCAGTGGGTGGGCCTCTGATGGGCACCCTCCTGACCAGCATGTCTGCTGCAAGAAGTTGACACATAGTTATGGTCCCAGATGGGACCTGGGCTAACCTTCTCAGGGGCGACTCTTCCTGCCTAGGGAGAGGCAGGGAGGAGGAAGCAAGGGTGCCTTGCGAACTTGTGGTGAAGTCTGTATTTGTAGCTCTTCCAAGCCCTGCCTTCCCTTCTGGGAGTCCTTTGCCACCTTCAGGGAGCTGTTTGAGCAGCCACCGAGGTGGAGCTTGAGGCTTACCTCCTTTGCACTTCTTTTCAATCTGGAAGCCTTTGGGGGGGGCAGGGTAAGGCAGAGGAGGCTAGGAGGTGCATAGACAAGGCCCTTTTCAGCCCTGCCTTGTTCCATGCTAGGTGCAAAAGACTTGCAAGAAAAATGCTTGGGGGCAGCCCCTAGTCATTGATGAGGCTTATAGAATCTCTCCCTTGAAGGACATCTCTCCTTCCTGAGGATCCTTCCATATCAGATCTATTAGATTCACCTCATCTTTTGGTGGCTGAATAATTTTCCATTGGATAAATTTACCGCAATTTATTTAATCACTTCACTATGAAGGAGCATTTAAATGTGACCAGTCTTCTGCTATTACACTTTTATAATGAATATCCTTATTCATATCTCATGAATAATATATGTGCATAAACATGTACACATATATATTACAGGATAAATTCCTCGAAGTAGAATTTCTGGTCAGAGGTTCATTTAAACTTTTGCTAAGTATTGCCAATGTCCCCTCCATAGAGATCGCACCAATTGCCACCAATGGTGAGTGGAAATATTCTTTCCTATACCTTCTCTAACACAGCGTACATGCTTACTATTTAAAACAACTAGGCCAAAAGCAAAACCCTATGAGATGGAAGGGTCTGCCAGGCAGACCTTGCTGTATGTGGCCGGCACCCTACCCACTGAGCTACAGGCGCCAAGCCCCATTTCCTTAGTTTTTGATGACTTTTTTCTGTTCCCAGGTCCTACCAGGATAGCATGTTGCATTTAATCATCATATCCCCTTCAGCTCTTCTTTGCTGTGGCAATTTCTCAGACTTTCCCCATTTTTGATGACTTTGAGTTTTTTTTTTTTTTTTGTATGAAAGGTCTTTATTGGTGGGGGTGGGGTGGGGTTGCAGGACAACACCAAGGAGGAGTGAGGAAAGAAAGAGAAAGAGAGGGGAGAAAAAAGAGAGAAAGGAAAGCGGGGGGAGGGGGGAGAGATGGAGACTAAGAGAGACAGAGAGAGAGGAGAGAGAGGGGAGAGAGCGACTTTGAGTTTTGAGGAATACTAGTCAGGTATTTTGTAGAACGCCCCAAATGGACATTTTAAATGATAATATGTTCTGTTAAAATGTCCTACAAAATGGCTGGACCAAGGCCACCTTTGGATCTCAAGATTCTCTAGCAGAGTTTAGTCTGTGGATTCACTGAAGTAATAAGGAAGAGTCTGGAGTACAATTATTTTTCTGGAGAAATTGGTCAGAGGACATTTATTTTGGCAGCCCATTCAGGTGAATCAAATGAAAGCATCTTCAGTTTTCATTTGAGGAGGAACGTTTCCCACCTCAACCTCACAGTCTAATCTCCAGGCTCCTAGTTCTTCTCATTAGCTGAGCCAGTGGGGCGTGGAGAGGAGCAGGTGCACAGGATGTCAAGGCAAAAAGGACTCAGCTGGAGTCCGGCAGCTTTGCCACCGGCTGGCTGTGTGGTTCTTTAGAGCCTCTGAGCTTTAGCTTCCCCATCTGCAAAATGGGGATAAGCATTTCTCCTGCCTGGAAAGTTGGAGGATTTGAAGAAATAGTGGGCTACACATCTCAGGTGGGGCCCAGCACATATTAGCCATTCTAGAAATGATAGTTTTGACAGTGATGATGATGATTGGCCCAGAGGGGAATTCCAGGCCCAGAAAAGTCAAGAGGTCTTTGCCTTAAAATGCTGCTTATTTGTCATTCAGCTGAAAACAGTCCACTTCCTACCTAGGAGTGGATGTCTGGAGAATGGAGGCATCTAAGCCTGCCTTTGGCTTTTCTTTTGGGATAAATATCCTCTTTTAGGACAAGCACATGAAGCTCACTTCATTGAGTGGCTTCTTGAGAAACCTTGCCTTGCACCTTTTCTTGAGGAATGCAGTTGGGGCTTGTTTGTGAAACTGGATTGCATCAGATTCTTTGATTTTCATGAAGTTGAATTTAAAAAAATGTACATATTTCTGAGTGCACTGGGCTTGTTCAAAAATGATTTTGAGGTTCTGAAAACCAAGCTGATTCCACTAGAATGGGGTAGAAAGTGGGAATTGTTTGACTACTCATGAAAAGCTTCCACCAACAGTTTTTGAACTTGAAGGAACAACGTTGCAATGTGGAGAAAGGGGATCCAACGTTTTTTTTCCCCGGGGATTAAAAGTGAGTCGGAAATTGCCAGGACTTGGGAGAAAAAGGCTCTTGTTGCGTTCCCCTTTGAATAAACCGGGCCCTTTCTCTTGGAGTGCTAAGTGTTACAACGCAGCATCCTCACTGCCTGGAAACCTAACAAAGACTGGCTTAGTGGCTGCTTTGACGTTTCAGTTCTATGTAGAATTTTAACCATGAAAAGATACAAAGATTGGATTCTTCAGAGTCCTTAAATGAACACCACAAAGGGGGACAATTAGTGGAGCGCAGGGCTGCTGTCTCCTGTCAGCTGTGCTGCTGCCGTTTGGAACTTTGGGCCCAGGGAACAGCGTGGGGTACAGCGTGAGGTACAGCCCCTCTGACTCCAGTATTCAGACATATACCACAGACTCAACAGTGGAGCATGCTAGGTGCCAGAGGGGCTCCTGCTATGGTGGAGAGAGAACAGATCTTTGTTTAGTTTTGTGTCACTTAATTGTTGGGTGTCCTAATCTGTAAAATGGGCTAATAATGCCATGGGATTGAAGGCCCTTTATTAGGACGAGGGGAGATGATCATGGATAACATTGGCATAGAGTAAGGGGCAATAATGGTAGCCCTTTAGATCACGTCATTCTCTCCCCAACTTACAGCACAGATGTCCTTCTACCACCCTCCACCCCTCCCACCCTACCCAGACCATCCCCAGCTTCCTATCTCCTATTCTGACTAAGCAGGTCTCTATGGTTTTACCTGTTCGTCTGCTTGTTACACACATGGAGAAGGGCCTGTGCCCCTGATCTGGAGCAACTTCTCAATCTTCCTTAGAAATAGAGAGGGATTGTGACACATGCCCAGATTCCCCACTCGGGTATTATTGCAAAGGTAAAACCAGGCTATAGAAGCCAAGTAGCTAGCACATGGCCAGGTCCCTAGAAGGTGCTGAGTAAAAGCTCCCTCCTTCACCTCCGTGTGGAACATGAGCTGGAAAGGACATGTGAACAGTCAAAGCAGCTCCCACAAAGGCATGCACTGCCCCTGTATGTAACTCGGGAGGCTCTCTCGGCCCCTCCCCTGGTCCATAGGTGCAGCAGAGTGGGCATGTGTGTGGATTTTGGACTCACATTACTGGGTTCAAATACCTTCCACTTTCACCAAAAAGTTATCAATTCCTCTAAGCCTTCGATTGCTCACCTATAAAAGGGCTTATAAAAAAGTACCTAACATTTAAATTGTTCCAGAATTAAATGACAGGAAGCATATGAAACAAGCCACAAAAAAAAACTTAGTAAATTATTATTGGTGTTCAACAAATGTTTGAATAAAATTTTTATAGTTTGCACATGAATAGTTTAACTAGCTCTGTCTATTTATATATAATAAAATTGATCTTCCATAATATACTCAATTATATCCTAACCAGTTTTTTAAAATTTAATTATTTTTACCTATAGTAAATAATGCTGCTGTGAACATCTCCATGCTAATATTAATTTCCTTGACTGAGATTTTCCCCATAGGAAAAATTCCTAGAAACAGGATGGTTGGCTTAAGGGGCTTATTCAGCAATTCTTGAAGATATCTTCATATTGCCACACAGGCTTCAGAGAAGTATCTGACAACACAAACAGAAATGCACTTGGTAATATTCTTCCCAATAGAAAGGGTTCTGTTATGCTCAGCAATTACTTCTTTTTGACCTTTGTCATGGAGAGGCTTTTTTCCATGCTAGCTTTTAATTTTAATCCATTAGGTTGGACTCCATGGCTCTAACCCTTATTACTCTTTTAATTGTTCCAATTTTGAATTCTGAGGCTGCCATCCTTCGTCACTTAGTTTAAAAGTCTTTGTTAATTATAAGGTTAACATAATTACAAAGTTATTTGTTAATATTTTCTGCAACTGGATCTTACTCTTTTTTCCTTTTTTATCTTTATATATTGCAAGTGTCAGAGATTTGAGTCTAACTGAGGCAAAACCAGAATGAGTTGGTTCCTGTAACCAGGAAGAGCTGGATCCAGGAGTTAACCTACAAAGTCTTCACTACAAAGCCTGTCACTTCACTGTTCTGCTCTGATTCCTTCTGTGTGTTGGCTTTGGTCTCAGGTAGGTTTTATTCACAAGAGCCCAAGGAAACCCTCTGATTCTTCAAGTCCAAACCCTCATGGAGTGTGAGCCAAGAAGAAATGGCCTATTTTTCCAACTTCCGCTCAGTAAATCTTGCGAAGTCTCTGATTGGCTTTCTTGTGTCATGTGTCCATATCTTAGCCAATCAATATGCTAGGGTGATGCTGGTGCTCTGATTGGCTAGTCTCTATGGCCCCAACCTACCTCCAGCGAGCGGCGGGTGGGTGTGGGTTGGCATTGTGATCTACAGCCACACTACGGCCCTCCCCACTTTACAGAACCACCTACGGAGGGTGAAGTGTGGGGAAAGGCAGTCCCCAGGTGAAGAGGGATGCTGGGATGCTGGTACTGAAAAAGGGTGAATTACTAGGCTTCGCTAGGCTTCTGATCTCTTCCGTGAAATGGAGGTTACAGCAGTGCCTGTTTCCTGGAGTGACTGCGCTTAATTTAACATTATCAAACAGTGTCCTAGTCGCTGTGCCTGGCACCTAGTAGGTTTCAATGAATGTTAACTTTGAGTATGGCCACAATTATAACGCTAGGATTATGTAAAACTAATTAATATAAAGGCGCTTAGGGTGCACCTTTTGAAACAGGAATATTACCAGATGGCCTTTCAAATATCTTCCCAGAAGTGTTTAAAAATCCTTCACCTTCCTCATGCACTGGTGCCCTCTTCCGTTTTTATTTTTCTTTTGAGACAGAGTTTCACTATGTCCCCCTCGGTAGAGTGCTGAGGCGTCACAGCTCACAGCAACCTCCAACTCTTGGGCTTAAGCGATTCTCTTGCCTCAGCCTCGCAAGTAGCTGGGACTACAGGCACCTGCCACAATGCCGGGCTATTTTTTGGTTATAGTTGTTATTGTTGTTTGGCGGGCCTGGGCTGGATTCGAACCTGCCAGCTCCAGTGTATGTGGCTGGCGCCTTAGCCACTTGAGCTACAGGCACCAAGCCCGTTTTTACCTTTATCATCTTCAGGTGCCTCCTGATCTCTGCTCTGTGGCTATTTTTCTACCCACCTGCATTTGTCAGCAGCTACCAATTAACCAGCTGTCAGATTGTGGGGAAGTAGGAGAAACTGTGAGTCTCTGGGACTTTAACACCCTCTCCCAGAAGCATTTGCCCACTCAGATGGCTATAGGAATGCGCTGAATCCTCTCAGGGCCTGAGGAGGTGAGCTGTCCACTACCCCTTTGACCTTTCAGAAAAGATTGCCAGCCTTCAGCATGATGTGTTTTGTCCCCATGGCTTGGATGCAGGGCAGCCCAAGTGACTCAGTTGCACTCACAGTGCAGCACGATCTAAGATCTAAAATGATCTTTCTTCGCTTCATGTTTTAACATCTCTGAAGTCAAAGCGTGCCTCCTAATACATGTGTATATTTTAGGCAGTGGGTTACCAGCCCTCCCCTTCCCCACCTCTGCGTCCATCTCACATGTAATCAATGCTGCTGCTTACCAGTGGCATCAAGACATTGAGAACTAACACACATGCTGTGTCTTAGGGGCCGTACTAAGGAACTGTGTGCATGATTGGGTTTAGTCGTCCTAACTACTTTATGAGATATATTGTTATTATCCCCATTTAATACTAGAGAAAATGAGTTTCCAAGCAGGCCCGTGATTTGACCAAAATTGCTTTGTTTGTCATTATCAAGTTGAGATTCAAACGCAGGCAGCTCTGTCTGATTTCAGACCTTTGCTTTTATCCGATTCATTATACAGTTTCTTTATGGGTTCCGATGGATAGATTTTGCAGGGAGGAAGCATTCTACTGTGGTCTTTTATGATCAATCACCGATATGAAAGGGGGAAGCCCCCTTGTTCTCTGTTGCTTTCTCCCAGGGCACGAACCCCAGCGCCAAGAAAAATGCAATTTGCAAAGTGGCCACAAGATGGCGCCATCAGCCTTTCTCTTAAATGGGAGCTCAGGGCGCCCACGAGTTCCTTTCCCTGCTCTAAAAACCTGCAGAACTACTTGATGGTTTTCAGAATTGCGGCCTTGCAGTCTGTCAGAAAAGGAATAAACAGGCTATAGTGGGGCCTGGTGTCGTGAGGGGTTGTACACAGAGAAGTGGTGTTGTGTGGGCCAAACTGTGTTCGATACCTGGATGGTAGTTTGAAACCAGTGGTGGTGTCTGGTCATTTCATACTAAGCCTCTTCTCTGTAGACCAGTTCCTCAGTATAAAAGTTCTATGAGTTTCCTCGGCGCCTGTGGCTCAGCGGGTAGGGCGCCGGCCCCATATGCCGAGGGTGGCGGGTTCAAACCCAGCCCTGGCCAAATTGCAACAAAAAAAATAGCCGGGGGTTGTGGCAGGCGCCTGTAGTCCCAGCTGCTCTGGAGGCCGAGGCAGGAGAATCGCTTAAGCCCAGGAGTTGGAGGTTGCTGTGAGCTGTGTGACGCCACGGCACTCTACAGAGGGCCATAAAGTGAGACTCTGTCTCTACAAAAAAAAAAAAAAGAATCTGTTTTGTGAAAAAGAGTGAGTTAGGCATTTTGGTGTCCCTTTACGAGCTTTTGAGAAACCTCAGGCCGGAGGTTTCTTGAACATTCTGCCTCTCACCATGGGCCCCCTATGCTGAGGAGGCTGCTGTGGGCTGGGGAAGGGGGCACACTGAGAGTCCCCCCTGTGCTCAGCCTTGTACCTGGGTGTGGGGGGATGAGGACTGCCCTTCTGGTTCAGCCTTCCTAGCCTGGTGAATTAATGTCACAGTCTTAGGGCCAGCATGTCTTTTGGGGCAGGGTCACAGAACCTTCAGGTCATATGTGGATGCCAGTATATCCTAATTGTCCCCTGGGTAGAATAAATGAATTAAAACAAGAACCTGAACCTCAGGGTTTGGTTCTAGGGAGCTTTCTGTCAGCACACCAGCCAACAGTGACCTCTTTCCTTGCTCTTCCTCTTCCTCCTGTTGTAAAACACTAACTCTGTGCCAGGCACTGGCCTAGGGCTGGGAATTCAGAGGCAAAGCCTATTTGATATTGCAGGGCTCCTACAGCCTTGTTGGTGAGGCAGATGTACCAGAGAAATGCTATTCAACATGGCGATGCTGAGGAGTGGTGGAACAGGCTCGGACAGGCCTGAGCTGACATCCTGGCATGGCTGGTTGGTATCTGGATATCCTTGTGCAAGTGATTGAACCTCCAAGAGACTCAGTTTTCTTTTTATGAAACAGGGACAGCAGTATGAATGTCAAAGCCTAACTCCTAGAGCTGATGTCAAGACTAAATGAGAACACAGTAAGGCACCTTGCCCTGAGCTTAACACAGGGGGCTGCAAAGTCTCATTGATACCTCATCCTCTATGGCAGGGGTCCTCAAACTACGGCCCGCAGGCCACATGTGGCCTGCTGAGGACATTTATCCGGCCCACCAGGTGTTTTTGCCACAGCTGCCTGTCCCAGGCCACAGTGTGCATGTGTGGAATGTGCACCAACTTTCTGACCCCACTCCTCTCTGTCTCTCCCCGCCCCTCCTACTCTCTGTCTCTCGACTCCTCCTCTCAGTCTCTGGTGTAATCGGAGGAGTCACCAGGTTGCCTGTGCAGAGCCTGCTGCTGCCTAAGGACCGAGGTAAGAACAAATTAGGGTTTTTTTTTTGAAGTTAGGAGGTCTATTTTTTTTTTTTTAATTTTTGCAGTTAGTAGGGCCTTTTTTTCGGTTAAGGGAGGCCTTTTTTTCTTGAAGTTAGGAGGTCTTTTTTTGCAGATGGGGACACCTTTTTTTGAAGTTAGAAGGGCCTTTTTTTTTCGAAGTTAGGAGAGCTTTTTTTTTTAAGTTGGTTAGTTGGTTGGGGGTGGTTTCTAGGGGGGTTGCATCACAGTGATAACGCAAATAGTCAGCGCTCAGTGCTAATGCAAATGGTCAGAGCTCAGAGGTAATGCAAATGGTCAGAGCTCAGAGGTAATGCAAATAGTCAGTGCTAAGTGGTAATGATAATTGTAAGTGCTCAGTGTTAATGCAAATTGTTAGCGCTCAGTATTAATGCAAATTGTCAGCGGTCACTGTTAATGCAAATGGTCAGTGCTCAGTGTTATCACAAATGGTCAGTGGTCAGTATTAATGCAAACGGTCAGTGCTCAGTGTTACCACAAATGGTCAGCGGTCAGTATTAATGCAAATGGTCAGTGTTCAGTGTTATCACAAATGGTCAGCGGTCAGTATTAATGCAAATGGTCAGTGCTCAGTGTTATCGCATGGGGGCTCCAAACTGGTAATCTTCCCAGGACCCCATGGGAACTTAATCTGGCTTTACAGACAACCAAGGAGTAGGAAACCCAATTTAATTGACAGTAAGGGCATTTATATTCTGATTGCTATTCAGTTGTGTATGATGTTTTATGTTGTGTGCTGTGTAAGGCCCGGTTCACACTGTTGTGATTTCTGAGCTGTGCAAGTTTAGCCATATGCTTGTATGGCTGAACTTGCATTAGATTCGGAAGAAAAAAAGGCATATGTACCTTCTTTTTTCCTGCAGTGGAATCTGATTGCATGGGTGAGAAGACCCATGCGAACAAATTCCTGTGCGAGTTCACAGATCACAGTGCGGTTTGCACAGGGTAGTGTGAACTGGAAAGGTGGTGGAGGAACTGGCTCTGTAATTGTGCCCTTTCCCACATTGCACCAGTGTGAGCCTGAGGTAAAAGCAGAGTTCCACCATATGGGCACTGGTGAGGCTGAAATGATGTGGACTGGCAAGGCTGCATTGATGGACACTGAGCAGACTGCATTGATGGGCACTGATCAGACTGCATTGATGGGCACTGATCAGACTGCATTGATGGACACTGAGCAGAATGCATTGATGGACACTGAGCAGACTGCATGGATGGGCAGTGCAGTCTATATGTCTCTGTGTGGGTTATTGCTGGTATATTGTTTTTGGAGCGCTGTATATATATATGTATATTGGTATTTTACTAATAGCAATTTGGAATCCCTAGGAATCAATGATATCAAGAAAGAGAAAAATTGAGTTGGAGTGTAGGATAGTCAAAGAACAGTGGACTTATGATTACCTTTTCATGTAGTACAAGGAAAGAGCTGTGTGTTTGATATACCAGAATATAGTGTCTGTGTTCTAAGAATACAATTCGCGTTGACACTATCAAACTCAACATAAAGATACATATGATTGTTTGGTCAGAGAAGTGAGAAAAGATAAAATATTAAAACTGAAATATACATTGACAACTCAGCAAAATACTTTTGTGAAGCAGAAACAGCTAAATACTCTATCACTGCAAGCAAGTTTTCAAGTTGCCAAGCTAATAGCGTGCACTGGCAGACCATTCATGTAGGGAGAATTTGTTAAAGAATGCCTTCTTTCTGTTGCCAAAGAGATGTGTCCAGGGAAGGCCGATTTATTTAGTACAGTGAGTCTTTCAGGACCCTCAATTACACGAAGGATTGAAGAAATGGGAGACAATTTGCATCAGCATTTGCAAAACTCCGCAAAAACCTTTCCTATTTTTCCTTGGCACTCGACGAAAGTAATGATGTTCGTGATTCTGCACAACTTCTCATTTTTATTCGTGGGACGAATGACTATTTCAAAGTCACAGAAGAGCTTGCTGCACTGCAAAGCATCGAAGGAGCAACTACAGGAGAGAATTTTTATGAAAAGTTTTGCCAAACTGTGAATAGTTTGGAGCTGGACTGGGCAAAACTAGCCAGTGTGACAACTGATGGTGCTCCTAGCACGGTGGGGTCTAAGAAAGGAGTAATTGCTCACATTAACCAAGAGATGGACAAACATAACCATTCTCATCCAATAGCCATAAACTGCCTCATCCACTAACAAATGCTGTGTAGTAAATCACTGAAGTGGGACTCTTATGACAACTGTGGTGTCTTGTGTTAACTTCATTACAGGTAATGCACTAAACCACAGACAATTTCAGGAATTTCTGTCTGAGCTAAATGTTGCCTGTGAAGATGTTCTGTACCACACAGAAGTCCTTTGGCTGAATCGAGGGAGAGTTTTGAAACATTTCTATGACTTATTTCCACAGATTACAGCTTTTCTGCTTTCAAAAAACAAAGAAGTACCAGAGCTCAATGATGCAGAATGGAAATGGCACCTTGCCTTTCTGACAGATGTAACAGAGCTGCTCAACAGTTTCAATGTGAAGGGGAAGCTTCAAGGAAAGGGGAAGCTCTTCTGTGATATGCAATCACATGTGAAAGCACTTTACTGAAGTAAAATTAGGCCTCCTCATCAAACAAGTGAAGGAGGAAAATTTCTGCCATCTCCCCACAACTCAAAATCTGTTAGTAGAAAATCCATTGGTCGCATTCCCAAATAAAACGTGTGGATTCACTGGAAAAGCTGCAAAAGGACTTCCAATTTAGATTTCAAGAGCTTCATCTCCATGAACAGGACATACAGCTTTTCTGTAACCCATTTTCTATTGACATTGAAAATGTGGATACGATTTACCAAATGGAACTGGCTGAACTGCAGAACTGTGACTCTCTGAAAGACGCATTCAAGTCAAGCAGCCTTCCTAATTTCTATGCATCTCTCCCCTCTGAGACATACCCTAATCTCAGGAACCATGTACTCAAAACGGCAACCATCTTTGGCAGCACTTATGTCTGTGAACAGACTTTTTCCAGAATGAAACATCTGAAATCTCCAACCAGATCTAGACTAACTGATGCACACTTGCATCACTTGTTACGACTAGCAGTGACAAATATGGAACCCGACATTAACCATCTCATTAGCCAAAAGCAGGCCCATAGTTCCCATTGAAATGCTGCTAAGTTTGTTGATTTAACTTTACTTGTTCTTCATTTTAAATATTGTATTTGTTCCCATTTTGTTTTTTTACTTCAAAATAAGATATGTGCAGTGTGCATAGGGATTTGTTCATAGTTTTTTTTTTTTTAAACTATAGTCTGGCCCTCCAATGGTTTGAGGGACAGTGAACTGGCCCCCTGTTTAAAAAGTTTGAAGACCCCTGCTCTACGGGATTTGCAAATGTCTCAAAGCTCAGAGGCAGAACTGGGAGATAGAATGTGAATTCGAAATGCTTCCCAATGTTTGGAATGATAGGGAAGAAATCAGTGAGACTACATTTAATGGGGACAAATGTAAAGTGGTAGGCTTAGGTTCAAAGGGTCAAATGCCCATGGGTGAGATTGGAGTGGAGGTTGTGTGGCATGAGACTCTGCTCTTACATGACGAAGCCTTTGGGTCAGGGGAATGCCTGCTTGACAGACATGATAAAATGGCTGAGAACATTAGCACAGACTCAGATGGGGTTAATAAAATTACTGTGTCTAAGACAAAGGAACTGAGCCACAGCCACATAAGAGGTGGCTTGGGAGGGTGACCTGGGAGGCCAAGGGCCTGGAAGTTGTCACCTGGAATGGCTGAGAGGACCAAGGGTTTGTCTGGAAAAAGATATGTCGCAATATGGCTTCTGCTCCTGAACTCACCCACGACTGCCACCGGAAGAAGGTGTTGTGCTACCTCTGTGTGGCTGGGGGGATGGAACCCAGAAGCATATTGTAGTGTCCTCCTGATTAATGCTTTTTAGCGCTTGGACTTTTCCAGCTATAGAGCATTTTAAGAGTCCTTAGTCTCCTGTTACTTCAGGTATTCAAGCTGCCTCCAGGTGCCTTGCCAGGGATGGTCTAAGGCAGGGATTACACAGGGTCTAAGGAACCATAGGATGACTTCAGGGGAGTCCAAGAATCTCCTGAAATTGTTTGCAAAATATTGTATGTATTTTTTTCATGGAAAGGGAATGATAGTATGCATCAGGTTTTGAGAGAGTCTGGAGTTCAAAAGCAGTTAAAAAAAAATTCACAACTTCAAAGAAAATTTTCTGTTATATAGAAGTTGGGACTAGAAGTCAAGGTATTTTCCCCCAGGTTTAAGATTCTTTAGATTGTGAAATATACGTTCTTGTGAGTAACAGGGATTTATTGTTATTGTTAACTACAATTACTGTGTGCTTATTATGTACAAAATTTCACACGTTGTGCTTACATTACCTTATGTCTCCAAAGAGTCTTCGAGATTAAATGCCATTATTATTCCTATTTTACAGGGATAAAACTGAGGCATGGAAGTTTGCCCAAGGACAGAGATGTTTCTACGTTCTTCTCTTGGCAGGTATGTGCCTCAAGTTTGGCCTTTTTATGCCTAATAAATATAATACTAATCCAGGTAGGTCAGCATGGGTTATCAAACTGTAGCTTCTCTTAGAAATTTTAAAGGCAGGATGATAATAATTAGCAACTGCCATTTATTATTGGCTGCTTACTGTCTGCATTGAGAC
Source organism: Nycticebus coucang (assembly GCF_027406575.1). Lineage (NCBI taxonomy): Eukaryota > Metazoa > Chordata > Mammalia > Primates > Lorisidae > Nycticebus > Nycticebus coucang. Next base: position 33,875,254 of record NC_069796.1, read on the forward strand.
TTTTATGTCATTTATTATTCACTATAGCTGTAAAGTTTGGACTGGGGAAATGAAGTAACTTGCCCATGGTCTCTGGACTGTTAAGGAGAGGAGCCAGGAAAGCTCTGCAGATACCTGGGGGTAGGACAGTGAGCAGGGGCCCGGGCCCCTTCTGAGTATCTATTCTCGTGAGGAGCATTTGAATCGACTTTCAGGGAAGTGCGGAAACCCTCTTAGAACCTGGGGTGAGGTGACATCCAGGGCAGACAGAGTAGGATGCTGGCCCAAGGAGAGGTAAAAAGAGTCAGAGAGCCTGCAGGGCTGGGGTGCCACTCCAGAGCTGCACTGAGCCTGCAGTGGCTCAGAGTGGCTATGGCACCAGCAGGGTCCCCCGGTCTGTGATTTGGGTTGCTGCCCTCTCTCCCACACCAGCTCTTTTCAGGCTCAAGGAAAGGAGCAAGTGAACACTTCCTGTGGTCAGGTGAGACTGAGAGGGAGCTGTGCCTGTGAGTCTCCGCTGATCCCCTAGCTCCCAGTGTGCCCCCCTTGAATTGGAATAGCACGTCAAAGGCCCATATCCTATTACACTCCTCTGAAGTGGCTAATCCTCCACCTAAAGCACATGGCAACCAAATTGTCAAGGAAAGGTTTTCCTCCATCATCTTGGAAGCACAGCTGCTTGGCTGACTTTTGTTCTCTTGAAACCAGAACCTGATACTTTAATTGTCTAGAGTGTGTTGAGCTGATAGACACATGCGGAGGGGTACAGTGTTATTGGTTTAGGTCTTTACCCAACAGGTGGGTCTCCAGCGTGCCCTGCGTCAGACCCAATCCTTGTCTGGCAGGAAAGGCAGCGCAGGATGGAACAGGGAAAACCAGGGGCTAGCCATAGAGCAGGGTGCTCTGTGGGGTTGAAGAGTTACCATTGCTTCATTAGGAATAGGTCATCCCAAGGGGAAAAAAAACTTTTTTATCATAAGGACATTTGCATTAGATTGTTTATCATAGCTCAATTTGCAATCTCCAAGATGTGGAATCAACTCAAGTGCCTATCAACCCAAGAATGGATTAAAAAACTGTAGTATATGTCTACCATGGAATACTATTCAGCCATAAAAAGGTGAAGACTTCACATCTTTTGTATTAACCTGGATAGAGTTGGAGAACATTCTCTTTTGTAAATTATCACAAGAATGGAAAAATCATACTAATACATATTCAGTACTAATATGAAGCCAGTTGATGAACTAATACACAGCCACACTAGAGAAAAACCCAATTTAATTCAAATTGGGGGGAGGCGGGAGGGAGACTGGTGTGCTCTCCACTAATGGGCACAATGTAAGGGTATTGGCATACCTCCTGGGTGAGGGGCACAACTACAACAGGGACCTTACGTAACAGACGCGAACATTGTAACCTGTTTGTACCCGCATACTAATCTGAAAAAAAAAAAAAAGAAATAGGTCATCCTAGGAGTGAAGGTGACTAATCATTCCCTAGACATTGCACAATCTCACACCTGTGTCCTTTCTGTCAGGCCCTGTAAGTGGGGTGACCATATAACACACCGACCGTACTAGGGCTCTTTTCAGAGTGAAAGGGAACAGTCCTCCTGATTACACTGAAACAACTACCATAAACTGGGACTGTCCCAAGCAAACCAGGATATGTGGTCATCTTACCTAGGCATGTCCAATCAAAGAGGTTAACACTGCCCATGGCCACTTGGCTAGGGAGTGACCTTGGACAAGTCACTTAGCATCTGTAAGCTTTAACTTCTTCATCAGTAAAATGGGACTAATAGTGGAGTTTGTTGAGAAAGTTGTGGTTGTTGCTATTGTTTCTATTTTTCCTTGGGTCCATCTTTTTTTTTTTTTTTAATTTTATTTTGTTGCTTATTTTTTATTTATTTATTTATGTTTTTTTTTTGTTGAGACAGGGTCCCACCCTATGCCCCTGAGCAGAGTGCAGTGGGCGTGGTAGCTCACCACAACCTCAGACTGGGGCTGCGGGCACCCCGCTGCCTCAGCCTCAAGCCACTGGGATTACAGGCGCTCCCCGCTGCGCCCGGCTGGGTTTTTCCATTTTTTTCATGAGTCGGGGTCTCACTGTTGCTCAGGCGAGTCTCAAACTCCTGAGCTCAAGCAATTCTCCCTCCTCAGCCTCCCACAGTGCTGGGATTACAGGCGTGAGCCACTGCGCCCGGTGGGTCCATCTTTTATTTGATCAAGAGACATGTGAGTTACATATGCTTCAAGAGGCTCTGGGCTCAAAACTAGCATGAATTAAATACAACTCACATGGCAGTTAATTTGTTAAACTTTGATTCCCTCAAAATATGTGAAATCACAGGATTGGTATCTCAGCAGCTGTAAAGGAACTGAAGGATATGCTTTGTCTCATCATTTTCTTGGCTTATAACACTTTTTTGGCTGTACCAGTGCAAATGCATAATTCAGCCTGCCTTTGCAGGCCTCTATTTCAGGGGGAAAAGCTTTTGTAATTTAGGAATGATTCTTGTTTTAAACCTGCCTTTATATAACAATGGGTTGAAAGAAAGAGCCTGTTGCTTCACCTTCCCATTTGCCTTGGGGAATAACTTTGAATATTAGATGAGTCTCATCTGCATCTAATTAGACCTGCCTAGCACTCATCCTGGAATATCAATTCTGTCCTCATTGTGAAAAGCGGATTATTTTAAATCTAATTTGAATTAATTTTTTTAACTAACAGCTTGATGTTTTCAACTTGTTTCGAATGAAAACACTGAGTTGAATTTGATGACATCATAGTCACTTTGCTTATTTAGTTTATCTGGTGCTAGGTGGACAGCTTCCTGGCTGCTTCTACTCAAGCAGAATTTGTGTCTGCTGGGTGTGAGCTGCTTCCCAGTTCCAGGGCTCCCTGTCTGGGATCCTGGAGGAAACCTAGAGTTGCATGAGATTTCTGCAGTCTTCCTTTTCCTTTAAAATGAAAGCAGACAACAGCACAAGAAGCCAAGGCTGATGGTCTGCGTGGCGCACGTGAACTGGAGGAGTGATCTCTACTTAGTGAACTAGAGGTAAGCCCAGAGTTAGGCCCTGGCAGCTGGATCTTGAAAGCACAGTGGGGTGTCCTGGGGGCTGGGGTGGATGGGAGCTGTAAGATGATGCCTACTTCAGGGAGCAAAAAACCTGCTGGGAGCCAGATACACCTGGTCTTGAACGCTGTCTCTACCACCTGCTAGCTGTGTGAATACAGATATCGTATTTGCCTCACTGAGCCTCAGTTCCTCATCTGTAAAATGGAGCTGTGACAGAAACCCCCCTGCTGTGGCCCTTACCAGGATTCAACAAGATAAGGCTCCCAGCACAAGGCCTGGCTGACAATAACTAATCACTGCTGTCACTGATCTCATGCCTTTCCTGGGACCTTGGGGAGCCACTGACGGAGGTGCACAGGCTCTTTGCCGCCCTCTAGTTGCGAGGCTCAGAGCTGTATAATAGAGAGGAAGTTGGGAGATGGTACCTTGAAAGCAAGAAAAAAGCTAGGGTTTTATTGGTGTCCTGATGACCTCCAAGGCTGTCAGTTTAGCTTTTCAAAAACAGAAGGAGTGGAAAACACGCCATGAGGTGTGCTCTAGAGGCACCTCATTGTCTTCCTTGAGTGAGAGGTTGAACAGGAGAGGCTGGGGAGACCCCAGCCACAGTTTTTGCTGGGACAGGCAGGCAGTGGTGACGGAGGAGAGAAAGGGAGCTGGAGGAGATGGGAGCAGAGGCTGGGGCTGGGCTGGTCTCCCTGGACGTCCACCTGGGGCATGGCTGATGATCCCACTTCTCTACCCTTGGCTCTCTGCCTTGTATGCGGTGTCTCATAGTGTGTGGTCACACGGTGGGCCATGGGCCGTGACAGAGCCAGGATGGAATCAGTGCCATTTTGTGTTGACTGAAACAACTTGCAATGTGCCATGAACCCTCCCAGGACTGACAGATGTCTTGATCAGAAGACCCTTCCCCTGAGCCTGGGTGAGGTGCCCCTTTGCGTGCCCCAAGAGCCTGCTGTGTGTCTCTCCAAAGATTAGACCAACACACAACTTCAGGCAGCTTCTTTGCTTCCCTTGTACACTGAGTTTCCGGAGGGGCCATCTCCAGCATCCCGCACGGTGTGTGATGTGTGACACACGGTCAGTGTTTAATAGTGACACAGTGGCTGGGTGAATGACTGATTGGACTCTGTCCTTGAGGAGACGGGGCCACACCTGACCAAACCTCTATCCCTAGGGGTGCTCAGCAGAGCTTTGTACACCGTGGTGGCTCTGGAATGAGTGAAGAAAGCATGTTCTCAGGGAGCTCCCTAAGATCCTAATACTGTACTAACTGATTAATTAATTAATTGATTGTGCTTGATGATCTTTATAAATACTATCATAGATTCTGAGAGCTTTTTACTGAGAAGTGTAAGACACAGTCCCTGGCTTCTAAGAACATATCCTGTTAGATGTTCAAGTTAAAATCTAACTTAAAACTGTTAAATTGTAGAGTAAGTTCTGTAGTAATTCAGGGCTAAAGGGAGTCATCTAGGTGGGTATTGGAGCTGAGCTGGAGGTAGGGCTGCCTTCATGGACTTGCCACGTGTGAGTAACACGGGGCATGTCTGGAGAGGGCACTATGCTTGGTTTAAATCTCTGCTATTGCCACCTTGTAATTCATTTTCTTTCCTTTTTTTTTTTTTTAACCTATCACATCATAGGAGACATCTTGTAATTCTTAATAATTTTTGAACAAGGAGCCTCAAATCTATTTTTTGCTTCAGTCCCCACAAACTATGCAGCCAGTTCTGAAGCAAGGTTGGGGGTGACCAGGAGAAGCTCCAAGTGGAGGGGCCCTGGGAAGGTGGAGGAGATGAGCGGCAAGGCCAGCCTGGAGCTCTTTGAGGTCATGGATGTTTGGTGGCAGGCCCTTTGCAGCATGAGGCCTGGCCAGGACGTACCTGTGGGCAGTTGGGGGCAGTGGCATTGGGATCTAATGTGGGCCTGCCTTGTTAGGCTGGTGGTTCCTGATGAAGGTGGAGCCAAGCCTGCAGGTGGGCTGGGTCTGGCCTACGTGCAGAGGAGTAAGCTCCTCCCAACTCTGGGCGGTCCTCGAGAGCTACAACTGCAGGTCTCACTTAGGAAGGCCGCCTGGCCTCCATTTGCTGCCTACAATCACTGCCCTTTCTGAAGTGTGGCGGGTGGACACTTCATAGAGCTACTGGGAAACCCAGAAGAGAAAAAAATGGGAAATGGCTCTGCAACCTCCGAAAAGGGGATTCTTCCCTGGGCCTGGCACAGTTGTCACAGTTATTCATAATCCAGTCTGTGACGTGGGAGGTCAGGGAAGGGAGGGACTATACGGGCCAGCAGAACTGGAGGAGGGTGGGCTGGCACTAGAGCCACAGGCAGGCAGAGGAGAGCCCGAGGGTGCCTCCTCTCCGACAAGGACAAGAAGACTGTGGCATGTTTAGGGCAAGTGGAAGGTGTGCAGGGAGCTGAAACTCTCATAGCACAGGACATCCCATGCCCAGGTGGCAGCAGGGGCTCTTTTAGCCATCTTCTTAACACTGGTCTTTCCCTTCTGAGCCCACATGGTGTTACTTTGGGGCCAGGGAGGTTCAGGGTCCAAGAAGTGGGGCTTAGCCACTGCTGTCCCCTGCCCTGCCCTCTCCCCGGAGACTCTCCCACTCTATTCTGATGTCCCTGAGGCTCCCTGTCCAGACTACCTTCTTTCTCTATAACAAAGAAGGGAATGGTAAGATGGATCCTACACTTTCACAGTCTCCAGCCCAGCGTGGCTTCAGTCTGTCCCCTCCTCCAACCCTAGCTGTCAGGCTACTGGAGAGTGTGAAGAATGGTGGCTTTGTGACCTTGGGCAACTTTCTTAACCTCTCTGGTCCTCAGTTTCACCAGGAGGAAATAGGACTATGATGAGAGAGGGTTTGCAGTGGCACCCTGTGAGGGACATGCTAGGACAGAGTGCACACACACAGTGCACTCTAGAGAGTGTGTGCAGAGCCAACCTGTCAGGATAATGTCTGAGGAGGTGAAGGGAGTAAGTGGCTCCTGGCTGCTAGTGTAGCAGGCAGGGTAGAGGCGTGTCCCCTTGAACGGTGCTGCTGGGTGTGGGGGACCCAGAGCAGGGACAGAGAGGCCTGTGTCAGTGCCTGGCTGACTTAGGATATGGTAAGACACAGGATGGCGGGTAGTTCGTGTGACGTGCACAGTGGCCTAGTCTTGTGAATGTGACGATAGCTCCCATGTAGGGAGTCCTCCCTGTGCCCTGGTGTCCTTCTTAGTGTTTTCTGTGGATTACCCTGCTAGGTCTCCAGAGCACTGAGGTGTGCACTATTGTCATGTCCATTTGACAGCAACAGAGCCTCTGCATCTCCCAGGTAGCTTGGCTCCAGGGCCCTCCAGCTGGGCACTTCCGGTCTTTCGCCACCTCCCGCCCCAGCCATCTTGGAGTGCTGGGCTGCACTGCACCTTGCCTGACCCATCTACGTCCTTTCTACATGGGACGCAGCAACCTGCTCGTTCCCATCAACCTGCAGCAGGTGTGGGAGTCAGGTAGGAAAAGTGCCTCAGCCTGGCTTCGGGATGTCACACAGCTCTACGCATTCCACAGAGGGCGACGGTGGTAACAGGTATGTGGGAAACACCAATTTTCTTTCCCGATACATTTGTCTCTGTTTATTCAGGATGTAACGAATAGTTGAGTGTCATCCTAGCTTCATTAAATAGAAAAAAGTCAGTAGCCTGGAATTTTGGTACATTTCAAATATATTTTATTACTTTTCTCTTTGTCTTAGAAAGAATATGAAACCTGCATGCAATGCTAATGGTTTCTGACATGTACATGGCATGTGACACAGCGGTACACGCGGCAAACGCGGAAGGGCAGTGTGTGGAGGGCGCTCTCAGGGGTGTATGTACACAGGAAAGGGCGCGCGGCCATCTGAGCTTTCAGTAGGGGACTGCATGGTTTACCATGGAAGAGTTATGGGGGAGGCCTGAATATATTGCTTGATACTGCATGTCCCATTGCGGTGGGGGAAAGAAACATGCTTTGAAGGTTTTCCCTTGTCAACAGAATGCGCGGCTGTTGCTATGAACTGTGCATGTATTCATATATTTTTAAGTTTTCTCCTAAGGTTTTCGCTCAGTGTTGGGAACCTCACATGCTTCCAAAACATTAAATATTGAAGCAGTGAACCTTTCGGAAACCCTCTGGTTGGAGGAAAGATCCCACACCTTCTTTAAGGATCATTTGCCTCGCCATCACAGGATCTTGGAAATGATTCCTAGAGTGTGTAAAAATTAACCAGGGGGGAATGAAGCACATTTTTCTGGCAACCAAACTTGAGTTCCTCAAATAACAGATGCAAAGAGACCTGCTCCTGCTTGCCCGGCTGCAGGGGCCACGGCGGAGTCACACTGAGGCTGTGACTGTGTCACAAGCCCAGGAGAGCCCGTGGCAGCTGTGCCGAGGCGCCAGGACCTCTGAGCGGAAGCTTTCCGAGCTAGGAATGGAGCAGCCCTGCAATGAAATGCCTCCACCAAGCTCGCTGTTCCTCCCAGGCGCTTATAAAGCTCAGATGGATAGGGACGTATGGACAAATACAAAAAGCATTTTTTTTTTTAAAGGAAAGGCAAGAATTTCCCCCTTTTCAGTACAAAGCAGCCTGTGATGAAGTCTGGAGCACAAGAGGGATGGTCTCACATCTGGAAGCCTTTCTCACACAGCTATAAAATGTAAAAACTGACCCTTGATAAAAAGTGCTTCGTAACAATATATAATTTGTGTCTTATGCCTGTGAGAAAGGAAGGTGTTTTTTTTTTTTCTTTTTTAAATCTGCAGTGTCCTTTGCTCAAGTCTCCCAACTGGTCTGGAGTTTTCCTATCAGAGACTTTTCACCCTATTCTTCGTAGACCCTGGGAAGAGAAAACACACGTGTGAGTGGCTCAGGACATGAGGCAGCTAATTCACGAGCAGCTGGCGCAAGGGCTTCACCCTCATGTGCAGGGAGAGCCCCTCTCCCAGATCGCAGGGGAAGGGGCAGGGACTTCTCGGAGGACGTGAGCACAGGGACTGCAAAGGCCCACACAGGCTTGCCTTTGTCTTTTCCGGCTGTCTTTCACTCTGCAATCTCATTTTACTCTATGGAGCAAGCCCTCTTTGCACCTGAGGAAACTGAGGCACCACAGACTCAGGATGTACCTAATGGCCATGGGCTGTTGGTAGAGAGAATGAGAACTCTTTCCCTGCCATGGTGGGCTGCTCCCACATCTTTCTACAGAAAATAGTGGGCCTGAAGAGGCATTCTCCCCCGTGACTGAGGCTCGTATCTTTGTATTTTGCCCAAAGAATGCCTGTTCTCCAAAATTGGCGGTTCTAGAAGCTGCCACCTGCAGACGGCGGTGGTGGTCAGTGGGGCTGGCCCTCGGCCTGCCCTCCCCTCCCCTCTCATGCTGTCTCCATTTAGGCATTTTACTTCCTTCGGTTTCTGCCCCTTGGCCACTCCCGGGCCACACTTCATACTCAGCCCATCACTTTCTCTTCCTTGTTCCTGATTTCTGAGCAAGACCACCTAATTATGAGCTGAAATACAATGCTTGATGCCATAGCTTCCTGTGGCCACTGGAAGCTCTGGTCTCTGAGGTGCTCGGAGCTCCCTTGCACCCCACCGGTCTGGGCCTGCCATATACATTTCTCCTTCTTCCACCAGGGTCAGTATTCTCTTCCTCTGTGAAGAGGACTTTAAACAGTTCCTTTATCTCCACTTTACATTCAAAGACATTTTCAAGCTTTTATCAGGGAGAGAGGAGGGGACAAGGGCATGCCTCCTTCCTCTCCCAAGACACCTCAGCACTCCAAGGAAGTGGGGGGAACTAAGGAAGTGGGGGAAGGCCTGGCAACAGAGAGGCACGATGCTTTCACTATTGGAGTTTGTAGAAATAGAAAAGAGCAAGGCCATGGTTAGACCCAAGGTGCCTCTTCTTCCAAGCTACGGTCCAGGTGGTGGTGGGGAGCAAGGTGGGCAAAGGTTTGAGCATCTCCCCACAGTCAGATCAAGGTGGCCTCAATCTCCTTCATGAGCTGGCCTGGGGTCAGCCTTGTTCCACTTTTGATGACATAGGGCCTGGAGGGTAACAGACAGTGGGTGGAACAGGCAGGCTCTGTTTCTGCCACGTGAGCTCCCTGGCCTGACCAGAAAGAGGGTTCATTCCCATCAGATTTATAGAAAATAATCTCACTCTCATCACTTTCTATTTCAAGCAACTGCAGACGAGGCAGTTTTGGAGGTAGCAGAAAAGGCTTAGGTACAGGGCATGGGGCTGAGTACTGGCTACAGGAGGGCTGGGCAGGGTGATGGGGAGGGCACTGCAGGCACCCACTGTAGCTGTGCTTTTGGCACTGGAGAGAGGGGGTTGGTGCCAGGAGGTCCCTTTTCTGCCCTGGCTTTGCCCTGTGCTCCCAGGCAAGTCACTTCCCACTCCCACTTAGCCTTGGTTCTCCTCTGCAGGAGGTGCTCCCTCATCTGACCCCCATAGGTCTGGGCACTGTATACGCTTTTCCTTCCTCTACCCTGGACCCAGTACTCTCTCTCTCTCTCTGCAAAGAGGACTTCAAACAGTTCCTTGATACCAGTTCCTGGGGAGGTTACCTGCGTGTGTGTGTTCTTGCACTTCCCTGGTCATGCCACACAGGTAAAAGTATAAACAGGCCCTGAGTGTTCGAGGATGGGCCTGCACCACGACAGGCTCATCTTCACATGATACAGAGAAGCCAGGACGTGGCCTCTCTGTCTGAGGCCAGACACAGGAACCTCAGGGGTCATAGCTGGGAAGTCACCTTCTAATTATGGGAAAACAGGCCGGGCATGGTGGCTCATGGCAGTAATCCCAGTACTTGGGAGGCAGAGGTGGGTGGTTGCCTGAGCTCACAAGTTCAAGACCAATCTGAGCAACAGCAAGACTTTGTCTCTAAAAAATAGCTAGGTGTTGTGGCAGGTGCCTGTAATCCCAGCTATCTGGGAGGCTGAGGCAAGAGAATTGTTTGAACCCGAGAGTTTGAGGTTGCTGTGAGCTAAGATGCCATGGCACTCTACCAAGGTGACCAAATGAGACTCGGTCTCAAAAAAAAAAAAAAAAAAAATTATGGGAAAACAGAGCTCAGTTAGCACAGGGGTCTGGTCCAGGGCACTGGTCATCTCACCACTACTGCCCCCCTTGGTTAGGAGTGACTTCAATTTTAAAAGGTCAGACCCAAGGAGTTTGTCAGGTTTCTGGGAAGCAAGGGGTGTGAGGCGTCATGGAGGGGAGATAGTTGTTGGCAAGGAGTCACTGGCATCAGCTTGTGGATGTGCCCACAGTTTTATAGTTAACATCCATGGTCGCTTAAGTGGTCACATTTCATCCTGTAAGAACCACAAGAGATAGCCATGCCAGGCACTTACCCAGCCCTTTGACAGCTTAAGTGATTTAAATAAAAAGAGGAATTAAGACTACAATGTCAATGCTAGAGTGAGATAGACTTCAGTTCACAAAAGGATAAGCCTCCAATGCTTCCCACTGTACAGGAGAGTCTGCTTTTATACCGTGCTGAGTTCTTTGGCCCTGGGGATATGTAAGCAGTGTCAGGGCATCTGCTGGTTGTAGATATTGTGGTATGTTTTCACCTATTAGATGGGGTTAGATGACCTGATTTGGCTAAGGGTCCCCCCCCATCCTGGGAGCACAGCTGGGCTTGGGGAGGTGGGAGGAGGGTAGAGAGGAGGTAGGTGTACCTGGGGTTAGATGAGCTGATTTGGCTGAGGGTTCTCCCCTGGGTCTGGGGAGGTGGGAGGAGGGTGGAAGGGTGGGTGTACCTGCGCTTCTCGTTCCAGGCGTTGTACCACTTGATGAACCGCTTGGTGCTCTGCAGCTTGGGGTGCAGGCAGTGCTCCTGACCTCGGTACCTGGACACACTCTTGGTGGTGATGCTGAAATGGAGCGGGACAGGCAGGTTGAGGAGCCTGAATAACAGCCCCTCATATGGCCTGTAGGTGGCCCTGGACTGAATCAGGGCACTGAGAGACTGTGGCCTCCTTCCTCCTCTCAAGGGAGCCTACCTATGTGCTCACTCCCTGACTGGGTCTTTGGAAGGTTCTTGATGTCCCCTTATTCTCTGACTCTACATTAGGGTCTAACCCTGTATGGAGTGAGCAGCCCTCACCTTTCTCCTTAGACTCAAAATCTGGAATGAAGTGACTTTGGATTTGAGGAGCTCAGATCATGATAGGCTCTCAGCCATGATAGGCTCAGACATGCCCTACAGAAGCCTCCTCAACTCCAGTTCCCCTAACCCTCTGCAGGTTGCCCAGGGCTGGCCATTCCTGGATTCTGAAGCAAAGTCTTACTGGGCCTGGAAGCTCATTTTCACTCTTGAGTGTCAGGTCCCAGTTATCTTAGACAAATAAGACCTCTTTTCTTTATAGCCTGAAGATCTCAGAACAATATTCTGACACCTATGGGAAGCCTGGTCATGTGGAAGAGAAGCAGGATAGCACCTTACAGGGTATAGGGCCTGGGATTGAATCCCAAGTTTGGCTATGGGACCTTGGGCAACCTCTCTGAATCCAGTTTGCCCATCTGTAAAATGGAAGCAATAACAGGTCCCATCTCATAGGACTATTGGGATGATCAAAGTATATAATCTGAGAACCTGGCAGAAACACCATGATATTTACTGTTATTAGGAATTAGTCCTGGAAGGTGAGATGGCCACGGAGAAAGAGTAGCCTTAGCATGTGTGCCCCCATCTGGAGATGGAGGCAAGCCTTCTGCCCTTGCAGCCAGGGCTGGGTCACAGGGGTGGTAGGAATTAGGAGGAAGCTTCTGGGTGAGGGAGGAAGGATGGTGTTTCTGGGGTGCTTGGCAAAATACAAGGTGTGAAGTGAGGATGCCACTTCCCGAGAGGCACAGTCTTATGCCTCTGCCACAATGTCTTATGGCAGACTGGATGTTGGGGCAAAGAGGGAAGCTTGGGGGTGAAAGTAGAAAGTGTCAGAGGAAAGGGAGAGGCCAGTTAGTTCTCCACAGGTAACAAGTTTAAAGTGTCAGGGCTGATGGGCCAAGTTCTAGAAGGGGGCATGATTGCTGTCATCTCAGTCTCCCGAGTGATGGAGAGAGAACATCAGATCTTGCCATCAGAATGGGGAGAGAATGTTTCTGGGTGAGCTGTTCTCTTCCCTTCTCTGTGCTCTGAGTTTTTGGTCCCCACCAGGGCCAGAGCTCCTAGGGGCAGGGATGGGCTTTCTGCTCATGCTGAGTGACTGAGTGCTGCCATCACTAGACCCCTCTGGGCCTTGAGCATGGGCCAGGCTTCAGAGTGTGCCATTGTACCCAGTCATCCTGCAGGAATTTAGGAAATGCTTTTCTCTGCCTACGAGGCTGCTTCTGCACTCTGAAGGAAAGGACGAGGCGATGCCTAATGAAAACTCCCTTCTCAGTCAGTCAGCGTGCAGGTTGAGCATCCGAAATCCTGAAGGTCAGGGAGAGCAGAGAGGGACGCTGGTCCTCCCACCACAGTGCTCAAATGCTGTGTCATCTGACTGGGATTATGGAAATCAGTTTTGGAAGGCACACAGAAGGATTTGTGACCCCAGCAATATCAGAATTCTGAGTCCTGTGACCTGTCCTCAGCAGTTCTTGGGGTGCTGAGGGTTTTAGTGAGAGCTCAGTGGATGTATGATGCAAACTGCCCTTTCTAGGATCTGGACCCTTCTAGATCCTTCTGGGTGCAAGGACTCCCACTCCCGAAGCACACTGCTCCACTCCATCCCCACACCCCTAGCCTCAGCAAGGATTTCTGGGTGACTCAGGGTGAGCTGGGAAACTCGCTTTTGTTCAGACTTTGTGGCTGAAAACCTGCTTTGGCAAAAAGTGCTGGCCCCTTGTCTGATCTAGAGAGTTTTAGGATCTTGTGAGGGGAGAGGAGCTTCCAGCCCTTCAAGGATGGGGTGGGGGTTGGAGGTTTAGGACAGGGTGACTGTGTGCTGATCTCTTGTGTGCAAGTTTTCACAAGGCAACATAAAGCCTTCTCATGAACTTCCTCTATATTTGGAAAAGTTTAGCCAGGAAAAGAGCAAGCCTGTTTACTTGCTTTTAGGGTATTACTACACTCCATACCCTGCTTTCTTCCCCTGAAAGATCTCAGAAACTTGCTTAGTATAGGGGGTGTTTTTCAGCTCTTAGAGGAATGAACTTTAACTTGCAATGCCTCCTGTCATTTCCAGCCCCCCACCCCCCAACCCCAAGGGTCTCTAGCTCCTCATCCAGTTTATTTTTCAGCTGCTTTTGTGGACTTGGTCTGAAAAGGCAAGGGGCAGGGACAAGGAGGTTAATTTAGGTGCCTCTGAAGGAAGGCAGTGGGGTTAGCTCAGGCCAGTGGCTTTTCAAATTCCCCTAACTTCAACCTGACTGTGCGGTCCCTAGGCGGGGGATGCGGGAGCCAGTGGGGGTGAGCCCTGCCTCCGCAGACACTGTGTGAAGGCCTTTGGGCCGCAGGGCCACCAGGGCCAGCAGGGCCAGCAGGGCCAGCCGTGGAAGGCAATTGCCCAGACTGAGAATAAAGTGTATCCTGTTTCTGGGGGAGGGGAAGAGGGCCCAATGGTCCATGGCAAATATTTGGTAGTTGCTTTGCCAAGGGCTTCCTTTCCTGGCCAAGAGTGTATTGATGGGGAAACAGCAGTGCTGGCCTCAAGTGGTTAATGGGAAGGCAGAGGAGTGAGGAAACTCAGTGTTCCCTCACGCTGCCCCAGTTTTTAAAGCATTCCACCATCCCCACCACACAGGGCTCCAGCCATGTGGCACATTAACCCCAGCAGAGCACTCTCCCCAGGACTGCTCAGGATCCTTGAGCCACAGGAGCACAGCTGGTAGGGAAAGAGCTGAGCATTCCCAAAATGAGTCTCTAAGAGACAAAACCCTGTGGTCCTCTGCTCTCTGACTGGGAGAGGCTGTGGAGGGAGAGTCAGGATTTAAGATAATGTCTGGGTTAATCCTCTGCTGTCCAGTGACAGGAGGGCAGCAAGCGGCCTCAGGTGGGTGTGAGGCTCTGATTTCTATCTAGGCGGTCTAAGTTAGCCTCCAAGCCATTTAACCCTTGCTGGCCCTAGCAGAGTGGGCTGCCACAGTACACCTGGGAGGCTACCCCTCCGACTCCATAGCACAGGTGAGCTTCAGAGGCTGTTTCCAGAGTGAGGGACACGGACCCCCTTTTCCAGCCTGTCTTCCAGAGTATAGTGCCAGCGTCCAGAGGACTCGCTGGGCAATGACCACGTCTTCCCAAGGCCTTGACAAAGGCAGAGGGAAATGTTTGTTTCCCTCCCCGGCCCCAGGCTGTGCCCCAGCTCTGGTAAGAGCACGCTGAATGCTCAACGTGAGGAGTGATAACTCACATAACCATCTTCTCCTCGCAGTGCGGGTATTTTGGCTTCATTTCCAGCTTCTTCACGTCGCTGTAGCGGATCTTGGGCCCCTTCCGAGAGCACTTGCATTTGGAGCCTGCGGAAGAGCGTGCCGGGACCGCTCAGTTGCGCCGAAGGGTCTCCTGAGCCTCCATCGCCCTCGGTACCCACCCACAGCCTCCGGGGGCCCAGAATGCCTAGAAGGTGCCGTTGGGGTTCTCCAGGACAGGACTGGGAGGCGACAAGGGGCCCTCCCGGCACTCACCGTCTACGCGCGAGGCGCACAGCGCCAGGAGCAGCAGCAGCAGCAGCGCGGCCGCCAGGAGCCTCATGCTGGCCGGAGGGGCGCGGCGCGGGAGCAGGGACGCGGGGAGGACGCCGGCCCGTCCGTGCGGCGGCCCGAGACACCTCCCGGCTCGGCTCTCTCGGGCTGCACCGTCTCCCGGCTGGGCTTGGCTCTCTCGGGCTGCACCGTCGGTGGGTGCCGGGGGCTTTCTGTCGCCGCGCGCTGCACTCCGCGCTCGGCTCCCGCTCTCTCCACAGCCTCCCTCCGCCCGCCCTGGCCTCTTTTAAATCCGCTCCTGCCCTCGCAGAGAGCTCGCTCATTAATATGCAGAACCACTCGGTGACTCACAGAGATTTCTCAATGTGGTGGGGGGAGGAGACCTTCCCAGCCGGCCCGCCACGGGACCGGACCGCGATCGCCATCGCAGCCACGCGTGCACACGCACAGTCACACACTCACACACTCACATCCGACACCCTCTGGAGCTCACACACTTGCTCACCCAGACTACAGCGCTCACGCACTTCCAGTGCCAGGCTTTGTCTTTCGGGAGCCCAGACGGTGGACAAGCTCTCCGACTCTTGCGGGTCCTTCTCGGCCAGACAGGCCAAGGGTTTTGAGAGGCTGGGAGACCCAGGCCGGGGGCCCAGATCTCAGTAAAGGCCTGAAAGGGTTTTGGGGTAGGTGCCAAGTGTGAGCGCCAGCAGGCCTGACCCCTAGGGTGTGGGCAGTCTCTGTTGGGCCAGCAGCCCTGGTGGCCAGAGTGCCTGGCCAGGTCTGGACAGGGGTTTGTCATAGACTGTACAGCAGCGAAGACATTGCCTGCGGTCCCTGGAACTGACTCAGGGAAAGTGGGGAGTTTGGGTCACTCCCAGAGGAAGGCTCCCTGAAGTGAGCCTGTGGCCTAGTGGCTGTGTGAGTGTCCAGGGGCTGGGGAAAACCAGGGGAGCCTCCTCATTGTCCCACTATTTTCCAAAGCAGGCAGAGGCCAGGGAGCAGTGCCAATGGTACCCATCTGGACGAAGGTCCTCCTATGTCCCAGACATTGTGCCAGGCTTCATGGTGTCCTGGTGTGGATCCAGCCCTGGCAGCAGAAGTCCCTGCCCCACTGTTTACTGGTGCAAGTGACTTTGCCACTCTAAGCCTTCATTTTATCATCTGGAAAGTGCAGAAAGTCACAGTGCCTGTCATAGGGTGTCTGTGAGAACTACAGAAGATCATGCATTAAAAGGTGGTTAACAGGTTGACTGACCTGTAGACAACACCCAGAAGTCTTTCTTGCCGGCAGCAGGATTATGCACATACGTATTTTATCTTTTTCCCTTTAAGCTGTTTGAGGTCAGAATTATGTATATATTTTTATGTATTATTTTGATACCTAAAAATTTGTACTTTTCTTCCAAGGTGGTATTTCTTTTCTTTGTTTCACAGGCATGAAAACAGACTCAGAGAAGAAAGCACTTGCATGAGGTCACAGAGCCAGGAAGCAGTTGAGTAGGCCGGGAAGGTCCCCTGTCTATGTGGCTATAGAACTGAGGACACACCTGCTCCTGGGCCACTCTGGTGCCTTCGGGCCTGGTGGCCCTTGGCCCTTCATTTCTTGTGCTGCCCCGAGAGACCCAGGGGCAGGGATAGAGCATCTCAAGCTGTACGGTCGGCCTGGAAGCTCCCTGGGGGTGCAGGTGCTCAGAGGGGCCTCTGGGTGGGGCACAGTCTGCTGAGGGGCAGAGTGGCTGTTTCTCTCCACTTGGGGCGCTTTTGCTGCCTCCAGTGGCAGCGGTGCATGAGCCTATACCTAAATGGAGGCTGTTGGTGGGACATTTGCATTTGTGCAGAAGAAAAGCGCAAGTGCTTTGGGCAATTTATGTTAATTTTTTGAAATCTAAAATTAATTTTTCTTAATACGGAACCAGCACGTGTTTGTTTCAGAAAAATCAGAAAACACACACAGAAGGAAGATGAGAAACACAAGCACTTCCACCCCCTCTGAGATCTCTACCAAGATGCCGGCGGTGTTGCCTTCCAAATCCCTTTCTCTTTGCTTTGCATGCATGTGTACAAATGGGATCAGGCAGTGTGTACTGTTTAATAACCTGCTTGTGTACTTATCAGCATATGAAGAACATCATCCTGTGCCTAGTCTTGCTTCTGTAGTACCTCCCATAATAGCATCATTTGAGGCCGGGTGTGTAATGGCCAGGAGGAGGGTGACTACCGTCAAGCTGCGTGTATGTGAACCTAGCTACTTACTAGCTGTGTGGCTTTGGGCAGATGACTTAACTCATTGATTTCCTCATCTGTGAGGTGGAAAAGATAATGGTACCCACAGCATAGACAGAGTTAAATGAGGTGCTGTGCTTCCCAGACCATGCTGGTCTCTGGTTTTCAGAAAGCCACTGCAGAAAGCCCTTGTGTCTTTACAAACAGAATGGACCCCTGCTCCTGTGAGCTCTTTCAGCACAGAGTGTTTAGTAAGTGCTGTTGTTATTACCATTATTTTGGGTGCAGAATATTCCATTCTACAGATGTGCCACAACTAATTCAGCTGATTACTCCCTGTTAGACGTTTGGATTGTTTTCAACCATATGGTCTTACAAGTAGTGCAGTGTGACAAATATTCACACAGCTTAATTTGGGGGCTACTCTTTATAAATTGGATCAGGTCTAAGAAATGAATCACTGGGCCACGAGACATGGCTGTTTTAAGGCTTTAACATAAATAGCCAATTGCCCTCCCCCAAATATGATACATTTTATCTTGTGAAAGGAATTTCTTAACTACCAAGCTTCTCTAAGCACCTGCCGCCAGCTGGTCTCTGGGGGGCACTGCCCAACTGAGCGAAGGAGGGGGCTTGATCTTTGGCATGTCTCCAGGGTGCAGTAGCCCTAGCCAGGGTTTTTGAGCAGATGTGGAGGCAGGATGAGTTGGGGATAGGTCAGGTGGCACTGCTTGCTTCAAGAAGGTGCCTTGGGGTGCAGTGAAGGACAACACTTGCAGATTTTTTCCAGAAAATCCCACAGCTGTCTGGGGGCACACTGGTCAAGGCCCTGGGAGCCAGGAGACCCAACAGTGCCTTCCCCCTTTAGTTCTTCCCATGACTGTCCTTCTCAGAAGGAGAGCCCCTTTCACTTTCCTGACAGGACAGGAATTCTAGAATCCTGAAGTGGTAGATGCTGAGACTCTATCTGGCCCTCACTGTACACATGAGGAAACCGAGGCCCAGAAGTGGGGCTGATTGCACACCAGGGGTCGGTTGCATTCAGTGCTTTAATATCAGCCAGGCCTCCTGTCCTGTACTTAGTTGTTAAGGCCAGAGCAAGATCCTAGGCTCCAGCAACCTCTCTGGCCCTGTCACCACTCATGGACATGGTGGGTCATCCGCATACTGCTTCCATTGGGTTGGTGGCTGCTGGCTCTGCATCTGAGCCTGGTGAGTGCTCCTTCCTCTCCACCCAGCTGCCGGTCAGCCCCAGCCTGTGGAAGCCTGGGCAGCCAGCTGCTTCCTCTTCTGGTTCTCTTTTAGCTACATTCCTGCTCACTGATCCCCTCCAAAGAAAGCTCTAACATATAAATGAGCAAAAACACCAAAGGAAAATTCAGGGCACAAAATAAAGAAAAGCAGCTATTAACCAATTCATAATAAAGAAAAGCACATTAGTGCTGCAGTTTCATGGCATTGGGGTTTTGGTCCTTCTCATTAAGGAAACGTTTATTTTGAATAGTAATGTCCAAAGCTGATAATGGTAAAGTGAGGAAGGAGCATTTAAGTATTGCTGAAGGGACTATCAATTGGTATAAGATTTTGGGGAATCATATTTATAGTATGGTATCCAGAGTGCTTAAAGTAAACCGTTTCACCCCATTCATCAGTTCAGAAAAATCTATTTAAAAATCTGGTAAAGGGCTAGGATACTGTGACTCACACCTGTAATCCTCCCACACTGGGAGGCCAAGGCAGGAAAATGCCTTGAACTCAAAAGTTTGAGTCCAGCCTGAATAAGAGCAAGACCCCTTCTCTATTTCTTTCTTTCTTTCTCTTTCTTTTTTTTGAGAAACAGTCCCACGTTGCCCTGGGTAGAGTGCCGTGGCATCACAGCTCACAGCAACCTCAAACTCTTTGGCTTAAGCAATTCTCTTTTTTTTTTTTTTTTGGCCGGGGCTGGGTTTGCACCCGCCACCTCTGGCATATGGGACCAGCACCCTACCCGCTGAGCCACAGGCGCCGCCCGGCTTAAGCAATTCTCTTGCCTCAGCCTCCCAAGTAGCTGGGACTACAGGCACCTGCCACAATGGCCAGCTATTTTTTGTTGCAGTTGTCATTGTTGTTTTAGCTGGCCCAGGCTGGTTTCAAACCCAACAACTTTAGTGTATGTGGCTGGCGCCGTAATCACTGTGCTATAGGTGCTGAGCTCCCTTCTCTATTAAAAACAGAAAAACTAGCTGGGCATCATGGTGGGTGCCTGTAGTCCCAGCTACTGGGAAGGGTGAGGCAGGAGGATCACTTGAACCCAGGAGTTTAAGGTTGCTGTGAGCTAGTCTGATGTCATGGCACTGTAGCCTGGGCAGCAGAGTGAGACTCAGTCTCAAAAAAAAAAAACAAACAAACAAATCTGATAACAGAGAAATGCCATGTGCAAAGACAGTCCTTATTAAAAATAAAGAGTTAACTTCAATACCCACCAATAGGGGATTAAGTAAACAATGAAAGACCTAAGTGAACTATTATGCTGGTATGAAGATTTGTGATTGCAGACTGTGGAATACCATGGAGTAAATACTTACGCAGTAAGGAGAAAAAAACACAAGTTTGTGTAAATATTGTGATTACAAGTATGTGAAGTAGCAACTACTGTATAAAGGATGACAAGAAAGAGATATAAACCTCCTTCCCTTGGAGGGGTGGAACAGGGAACTTCATTTAAAAAATATTTTCTGAGATTGTAAACTAATACAACCCTTTTGGAGAGAAGGATGGAGAATCCTCAAAAAGTAGACCTTCCTTTTGACCCTGTAATCCCATTACTAGGTATTTACCCAGAAGAACAAAAATCATTTTACCACAAAGACATTGTGCAGTGTGGCCAGCACTGCAGGAAGCAGGTGGGGTCCGTGGGGTCAGGAGAGTCTGATGGTGAGGGCTCAG
This sequence comes from Nycticebus coucang, assembly GCF_027406575.1. Classification (NCBI taxonomy): domain Eukaryota; kingdom Metazoa; phylum Chordata; class Mammalia; order Primates; family Lorisidae; genus Nycticebus; species Nycticebus coucang. The sequence goes on from NC_069796.1 coordinate 33,895,130, forward strand.
GCCCTGTCTTCAGGGCTGTCTGCCTCTGCTCAGCATGGCTCACCAGCCCTCCCACCCAGCCTCACCCTGCCTTGTCCTGCCTCACCTGGCCTCCCAAGGCTCACCCCCTCCCCATCTGGGGGTTCGCTTGGCCAATGCCTTTTGCTTTATATTTATGAAATGCTTATACAACACTTAGTAGGTGTCAGAACTGTACTAAGTGCTATACTAATGTTAATTTACTTAATTCTTTTTTGAGAAAGAGTCTTGCTATGTTGCCCTCAGTAGAATGCTGTGGTGTCACAGTTCACAGCAACCTCCAACTCTTGGGCTTAAGCGATTCTCTTGCCTTAGCCTCCCAAGTAGCTGGGACTACAGGTGCCTGCCACAACGCTTGGCTATTTTTTATTGCAGTTGTCATTGTTTTTTTTTTTTTAGCTGGCCCAGGCTGGGTTCGAACCAGACGGCCTCGGTGTATGTGGCTGGCACCGTAACCACTGTGCTACGGGTGCCGAGCCAATTTATTTAATTCTTATAACAAGCACATGAAATAGGTTATCTCCATTTTACAGATGGGGAAGCTGAAGCATGGAGAAGGTGTGTCCCTTCCCCAGAGAACTAGCAAGTGGCAGAGGCGAGATTCAAGTGCAAGGGGTCTGGCTCTGGAGTCCCAGGAGGAGGGCGTTGGTGGGGGACACTCCCACCTTGGCCTAGACCTTTCCACTGCCTGCCTCTGTGCTGCCGCCTGGTCCTCATCTGCCCTTGGAAGGTGTCCCAGCGTTCTCAACCAGCTAAGGTTGTCAGATTTAGCAACAAAAATATGTGTACAAGGTGCCCATGCAATATTTGGGGCATACTTACACTAAAAATTGTTCGTTGTTTATCTGAAATTCACAGTTACCTCGATGCCTGTATTTTAACTGGCTACATTACGTTCAGTACAGAGGGTAGTAATGGTGTTTGGGGCCACCTTCTTTCTGCAGTGAAGTCTGACTCACAGACTTGGAGCCTCTTGGTGTCTGCTATGGGCAGAGGATGGGGAGAGGGAGGCTAGGCACACTATTAGTCTCTTGTATGCCTAAGTGGGCATTCATGCTGTCATGGGAAGGGCAACAGCTTAAGCAACTGCTCCAGGATGGGAAGGTCAGGGGTACTCCAGGATGCTAACGAGCGCTGTGCACGTGGGCCAGGGATCATGACACAGCTGTGTATGTAGATTAGCGCCAAGTGTGCAGGTCCTGGGTGGAGGCATTTGGGCTTTCTCACCTGGATTGTGAGAAAATCCAGGTGAGAAAAGGATTGGCATCCTTTAGAGAATTTCAAGCCAGAGAGTTAGATGATTAGTTTTTGCCTCATAGGAAAACTTCTCCTGATAGTGGATGAGGGAGGGATGGTAGAGAGGGAGTTGGGAGGCGAGAAGAACTCTGGTCAAGGGAAGACCTTGTCCAAAGGTCAGGGGATAAATGCTTTGTCTCCTTATTCCTGGAATTCTTTGCCTCCTGAAAATACAATTCAGAGATGGGAAAGAAAAATGGTTCTCAGTTTCATTTGTTACCGAGAGGGAGGTGTTTGTGATGTTGGTGTTTTTATTTTTAGCAACTACTTCTGTCAGTGGGGTCTGTGGCACAGCAGAAGGGAGGAAGGGATTGGGTTTGGGGTGAGAGGGTTGTGACTAATTTGCTTTTAAATCAGTGTTTCAGGTGGCCAATGGAGAACAGGGTCACGGGTGTTGCTCAGAGGATTTACCTGCCATGCAAACGCCAGCCTTAATTAATCTTCTATGAAGAAAACTTTTCAAGCAACCGTCTGAGATGTGTTGCAATTTTCTGCCTTTGCAACTAGTCGTTGCTTCTAAACACGACCAGATTCTTAACAGTGAGCGATTTAAGGCCATAAAAGAATTGTCATAAACAGCTCCCTGGAGCCAAGAGCGCGGCCCAGATTTTAAGCACATAATGGAATCATATCAAAAGCAAGGAGGGGCGGCAGGAACCATAAATCCTCGAAGTGCAAAATCTGTCCGTTGTGGAACTTGTGCTGAAGGGAAACCAGATGTGGATGCTGGAGAGAGAGAGGGCAGGAGAGCTTGGCGCTGAGATGCTGAGAAAGGACCCTGGTGCTAAGGTGGGTGCTTCCTCTGCCTGTTGGCAGAGACCCTGATTCGTGAGGCTCGGGCCATAGGAAGCAGGGTGGGTTTGCTCCCAAGTGCCAGGGCTGGGAGGTCCAGGGATGGAAGGAGAAGGCAGAGGCCAAAGATTCACATCTTTGAATCTTGTAGGTCTTTGTCCCCCTGACTGTAACTGTTACTGGTAAAAGCACCCACTGAGTTACAGTTGCTGGTTGCTGCTCCTTTGGGTGGACTAACAGAAGTTTCTTACGAGTTTATTGTTGAAAACACAACATTTGGGGTAGTTCCTTAAACATTTATTTTTGATATTACAAAAAGACTAAATTTATTTATCTCATAGTGGAAAAAAGCTACTAAGACACGTGGAAATCCATTTGGATTGAGGTAAAACGTGTATTTGAGTTGCCATCCTTGGCCTGGAAGGAGGAATTTTTTTTTTTATTGTGATGGGCAAAATCTTCTGAAAACATCACGCTGAGGCCTCACTGAGCTCTGTACCCGGCCCCGGGCCAGGGCTGCAGGGCTGTGGGCCAGCCGTTGAGCACGGTGTCTGCAGTGGAGAGGGGCCTGAGGCCGCTGGCTGGGGAGAACACTGTCAGTGAGTTACTGACCAATGCCTGGGGTTCCAGGGGTGGCCGCAGGGCAGTCCCACGCCGGTGGATCAGGAGAACTTCCCTGAAGCAGGTTGTTGAAACAGACATTGAAGAATGTGGAAGATTGCAAAAGCAGAGAAGGGATGAGTGAAGGTGACCCACAGGGACAGAGCAACACAGAAAAACCTGCCGGGCAGAATGTGTGGGTGTGGGCTGGGTCCTGGAGTAGCTGGTTTGAGGGGAAGGCAGACCACAAGTGGGGAGTGTGGGCAGCAAGGGGCACTGGGGAGAGCCCCCTGGTGTCAGGGACTTGTAATCAATTTGACTAGAACATTGAATTTGGTGTCTACGTCTGTTTGAGGCCATTTCAACTCTCATTTCTTAAACAATCAAAAAAGCAAAATACGAGTGAAAAACCAGACAAGATGCATCATTCTGAAAACAGCTCAGCAAAACTGAAGAGTAAAAAGGGCACCATGGAAGCTTCCAACCTTCCCAGAACAAGTCCAGGCTGTGGCCACACACAGGGACCTTCCTACTTCCCAGCCATCCTGCGCAGTCCCTGCGTCTTTCTTTGGTACACATCATCTCACAAACCCTCCCAGCCCTCTGTAATCGCTTTACATGCCTACGGTGCTTTCAAGGACCTTGGCATGAATACAGACCTTCTGAAACACGAACAATGGCCAACTCAGTGGTTTTAAATTTGGGGCTCCCTAAAAGTCTCTCTAGTTGATACAGGCAGTGGTGTGGGATGGCCTTGGGGCATTGCTCCCACATTCACTCAACCACGTGTCCTTGTCATGCTGTGAAAAGTGAGCTGGGCCATGGTCTGCCTGGACCCTGACCGAGACCTGGGTCCTGTCCTGTAGGGGCTCCAGGTTAATTTTCCAAAAGTCAATATGCTGAAGGCACCACAACAAAATTTTTATAATTGATCTTTCAGTAAAGGCTACTAATATTTATGGGCCTGAGTCTTGCTAAGCCTGTCCATTGCCAGTGTGTTTGATGGTTGACATGGTCTCAAGCACTGGGACGTTTGGATGTCCCATGTGGTCTTGCACAAATGGAAAATTTTATAGATACATTTTAATCCAGTCTGTTGGCTTTCCTGATACTGTAAATTCCTGGATTTGCTTTTGGGAGAGACAGAGAAAGGGACCACATCTCTGGGAGTGCCTGGAGAGTAGGGATTTGGGATGTTCTCACTCAGGACTCCCATATACCTGTCCCACATCTGGGCATGGTAAAGCACTTTCCTCGCTTGTTGTCCTTGTGCACATAGGACCTCTAGTGTGGAAAGCTTGTGCAAATGCACTCCTGGTGAGCAGGACCTCCTGGTCTCTTCCCCGTCACTGTGCAGAGGAAGCCACTGAGCAGGCGCTGCTGGGTTGCAGTTGTGGGGGTTGTGAGGTGCAGGAGGAAGGCCTTTCCCACACCTCTGTGCCCACAGGCCCTGGGCTCCAGCCAGCCTGCAGGGCCTGGGAGCTTTGCATGGCCCCCGAGTGCTTTTGGTCTGTGTCTGGGCCTATAAAAGTGTTTGGAGCACCCAAGAATGCACCACACTCCCCTTGCAAAATCACCCTTTATTTGTAGATTTTTTTTTTTTTAACTGACGGCACCTGGTTCCCTTAAGCTCTGGGCTTCTCTGAGGGCTGGGCTGAGCTGGTGCAGGAGAACAGAGACCTGCTGAGGGACTGTAAAGCTTGAACGTTTCCAGGGCTGCTGCTGGCCCATCCCCACCTCACCCCGACACCTGAGCTGGGGGGCTGCACTGCTCCCCATCCTGTGATGGGGATGGCAGGCTTCATGGGAAGGTAAAAGCCTGGCTTTGCAGGATCCAGAAGCTCTGGCAAAATTGGGTCCCCCATTGCCTAGAGGGCATTGACTGGAGGGCTCTCATGTGCCTGGCGCTTTACTGACGCTGGTCTGAGTCCTTGCTCTAGCCTGATGTGAGGCATATGCCTCATTTCTAAAGCCAGCCAGCATGCAGGAATGGCCTGCCTGTGAGCCACACCTCCCCCTGACCCCAGGCCTTTGTGGCCACAGTGTCACACTGCCCCCAGTGCTGCCTGATGCGCAGCAGGCAGGAGCCTCAGGTGTCTGCGCAACCAGGCTGCCTTCTCTCCAGAGCTTTCCCCTACCCACAGGGTGCATGTGATCCAACACCAGACCGCATATCTCTAGCGGAAAGTGTGTCCCCAGCCCCTTGAAGGTGCAAGTGCAAAGCATGGAGAGCCGCGCTGTGCCCCTGCGGATGTTTTCATGCCACCCTTGGAGGGCAGGCATTCTGACCACCTTTTAGGAGATAAAGAACTAAGGCACAGAATAGAGAAGGGACTTGCTTAGGTCACAGGAGTTGGGACAGTTTGTTCCCAGGTATTTGCCTGATGCCTAGCACAGTGTCTAGCATCACTTAGATGTTCTTGGGATGGTCCTTCCGAGGCATGGAGTGCGACCAAGGACCAGGAGGCAGGAGCACAGGCCCGTGCCCACCTCCCATTTCAGTGGCAGCTGCGTTGGACAGTTCTGACTCACCTCTAAAGCTCCGTGCGTCCTCTGCTTTCTCTCTCCAGCCTACAGAGATCCCACCACTCAAAATGTATCCTGGAGCCGTGGAAGGGGTGGGAGGTGCCAGTGCACACCCCTGGGGGCAGAGCCCAGGCAGTGGGAGTGGGAGCTGGGGGTGCCCTGCCTTTCCAGGGGCACTTCCAGGAGGTGCCCACACACTTTCAGAAGCTGTGGCAAAATTGGGTCCCCCATTGCCTAAACCCATGATCTTCTTCTTTTTTTTTTTTTTTGCAGTTTTTGGCCACCTCTAGTACATGGGGCCGGCACCCTACTCCTTGAGCCACAGGCGCCAACCTAAACCCATGATCTTGATGATGACCTTTTCTCCTTCGTCTCCCTCACTCTTCTTGCCTGGGCTTCTTCCCAAATAAACTGTTCAGGCTCTGTGAGGGCAGAGCCTGGGAGGTGCTGGAGCCAGAGACTGATGGCACAAAGGGCCCTTGAGAACCACCCACCCCGGCCCACAGAGACCAAGGCTGAGCTAGGGAACTGACTTGCCTAAGGTCCCTCAGTGCCAGGGCAGGAATGGAGCTGGCATCCTGGCTTGAAGACTAGGATCCAGAATAAGAAGCAGCTCTATGGCTCCCCTGGGCACAGGGGCAGGAAAGCACAGCTAGAACGTGCTGCACACTTACTGAGTTCCCAGCCTTGTCGGGGATGCCTGACTGAGCCCAGCCCCAGGGACAGACCCTGCCGGCTGCTCTGGGGTGCTCTTTTACTCCTAAAACATCCTGCCTCTGTCCTGTCTCTGAAAGTCCATTATTAGATGTTCACACCCTTGGTATGTGTTAAAGTCCTCATCAGACTGATACCCTGGCATTGTAGCTCTAGATGTGCCTTAACAAGTGTCACTGGCAAGTGCACACCATCATAGGACAGGGTCTGCTAAGGGCTCAGGGGGCAGGACCAAGGGAATAGGGCATGGAAGGGTAAGTCGCATGGAAGAGGAAGGATGCTGGGTGTGACTTCTGCGGAAAAGAAGAGGAAGGCTAGTTGGGGATGATGGAGTGAGTGTGTGCTTGTGCGTGTCGGGGGGAGGGAGGGTGGGAGAGAATGCACTTGTGTCGTGAAATGGCCTAGAGATGGCCCTGGAAAGCAGGAAGGGCTTCCAGAAACTCTGAAAGCCCCCAAAGCACCAATGCCTTTTGGCAGAACTCTCAGCCCTGGAGACAGAAAGAGTGCAGTGGGCGATGGGGCTTGGGAGGGAGAGAAGCCTGGTAGAGACATTCTGTTACTCATATGAATATCATCGGTCACCCTGGGCTGCCACCCATGGTCCTGGAGTTTAGCATCAGCCAGGAGAAGCTTCTCACCAAGGACTGGGCTCCCCAGTTCTCTGACTCCTCAACAATCAGGGGCTCAGGGCACAGTGTCCAGGCTCTCAAGGTTATATTGCAACAAGAGCTCCTGCAGCTCTGCTGCCCCCTGCACACTTGACAGACCAGTCCCTCCCATTTCTGGTCATGGCTACTGTGGTCCTCAGCATCCTCCATTCCTGAGGTCAGCAGCCAGGGCTGCTTATCTTGGGATCCAAAGACCTGAGCACACAGCCACCCCCAGGGAGAGATGCTGGGCAACCAGGAGGACCTGTTGGCTTGTTCCTGGAGAGACTCCCTTACAGCTGGTCCCCGGTGCTGCAACCCTGAGTCAACCTCAGTCACAACCAGGGTGTCCTGACCCCAGGTCAACACTCAGTGGGCATTTAGTGTTTCTAACCTCTGGCAGATTCAATCAGAATAGGAATCTGGGGAGGTGATTCTGTTTAATTACGTAGCATTTGCAGTTGATTAAGCAGCATCTGCAGTTTCCAGCACCATAGACAAAGTTCCAAAGTCCCCACAAAGAAGATGGAGGGCAGTGTCTTGAGGGACTGGCTGATAAGCCCAGACCTCTGCAGGGGCCCATTTCTGTGGGAACCTGAAATCCAGGGCTTGGAGGAGTAGTCTTCACTCTGGATAGCCTGTTCCTTTATTGCATCTATGCCCAGATTTTGGCTCTTAGAGATGTAATCAATGTGCCTTTGAAGTCTGATCAAAGCTTTAGTTATAAAAATTAACAAACTATATGGCAGATGCATATTCTGAAAATGGTGGGAAGAATTAATGGGGCCATTGGCATTCTTTTTGGAATTAGGAATCAGATAAATGTTGGTGTTAAGACTTAATAACTTCTAGGACCAGCCCCCTGGCCACTGGCTAGACTGGACCAAGTGCTTTGTGACTACAGGGATTGAGTCATTTTGTTTGCCTGGTACATGCCTGATACACAGTAGGGGCCACTAAATAATTATAGAATGAAGAGACACTTCCCTAGGCAGATTGCTGCAGCTAAGGAACACAAGGCTCAGTAAAGAGCAACAGAGAAACTCCCAAACCCTGCCACATTAGTGGTTGGAGAATTGGAGGGCTTGCTGCAATGGCTTCATTTCTAATTTATGACTTGAGTTTAAAATTCAGCTTTTTTTAGGCTTTAGTGGTTTCTGGGATAGACATCTGTTTAGTTGCAAAGTGGCTCTTTATTTAAATTTCCCTTGGGAGAAAGTGGCTTCAGTTGGGGATTCTTGGATAGAACAAGAGGTTTGGTGAAACCTAACACATTCCGTCCCCCAAATTCCATTACAATCCAGAGGGCAGCAAGAGGCAGCACAATGTGGTGGGAAATCTGGGGCTTCGTGGCCACACAGCAGTAGGTTCAAATCCTGCCATCTCCCTGTCTAGCTGTGTGACTTTGGACAAGTCATTTAACCTCTTTGATTTCAGTTTCCTAATCTGTAAAATGGAGCCAGGTCAGTGCCCTCAGAGGATGACCGTGACAATCACATGAGATGGTGTTGACAGCGTTTACCCTGGTGCCTGGCGTGTGGGAGGGATCTGGTCTGTGGCGGGGTGGGAGGGGTGTCATGGTGGAACTAAATCCAATTACTCTTTCCCAGTTTGGCTCTCAATGAGAAGAGCAAAAGTAGACCAGTAGGCCCCAAGGATGTCATCACTGCTGGAGGGATCAGTGACAGGGAGCGACTGATACACAGGCTGGGCCAGCCTCAGCTTGTCCCCCGGCATCAGCTCTCACATAGCACTTTGCTCTGTGACAGCACATTTGCACATGATCTTAGGTGAGACTCTTTGCCTTCCCATTAGGCAGGAGGCACTGTGATTATTATAATCATTTCACAGATAAGGAAACTGAGGTGCAGAGAGCAGGGAACATACATCAGGCTCGTGGGTCTGCAATGCCTTAGGACGATTTCTAAACAGTCCTTGGTGGAGGCAGGTGCAGCCCTCCATCCTGAGGCAGTGTCAGTCTGGTGACGCCCCTCACTCCCTCACCCAGCTCCACCCCCATGTAGCCCTGTCACCTGCTCCATTTGGAGACAAAATTTTATGGGCAGGGATGTAGCGTTGCATGAGTCCACTGGGCATTAGCATTCCCGTTGTATGCCCCCTGGGTTGTGTGACATGGTGACTCTGTTCCACCTCATGGGCTCCCAGAGGTCAGAGCTGTTAAGGGGCCCACATTGGATGAAAGCTACCAATGGACAGGCTCACCAGGGACACAGAGTTACTAATGGGTGGTCACCATAGACCAGGCTCATGGGCTCACCATCCAGGGAGCGCCCTCTTGGCGGGTTCGATAAACTGTCATGCCCGTAACTTTGAACACTTGGGAGTTTGCTGGGTATACATAACATTGATGTTTTTGGGACTATTGTGGCAGCAGAGGAGGGGGTGGAGGAAACAGATGCTTTGAGTTGAGATGGGCTGAGACATACATCCTGCTCTATCTTTTCTAGGTGAGTGACCTCTCTGAGCCCCCTTTTCTCATTTGTAAATTGGACATAATATCTATCTCATAGTGACATTGTTAGGATCAGATGAAGAAATACTTGTAAAGCACATGGTACACACTTGATACATATTAACTTTCATTATCATCATTCATTCATTCAAGGGAGGTTGCATCTGCTCACACAGGCATCAGTATCAGGCCCCAAGTAGGCATGATCAGCAAGCACAATAACTAAGCAGTCACCTATCTGAATGGTCCTCGTGAGAACCAGGCACCCCCAGAGTGAACATCATCAAGTGTTGGACATTGTTTTCTGGACACTCTCACCTGCCATTCAACCAGCTCCTTACCCTCACCAGATCTGCCTTACTTAGGAGACCCTAACGCTCTTACTTGGAGGTTAAGAATTAAAACACAAGCCTGCAAAACCCTTGCATTATTATTTATAGCCAATAATCACCCAATTTGATTTATTTTTGTGTGAAGAGGAATTTCATATAGACATTTAAAAAAGGTTCTATGAACATTCTGTGTATTCTATTTTCATGATTGGAGCCCTAGGGGTATTTTTCAAGAATATTTTATATAAAGGAGACAAGTGATGACTGTTTATACTCAACTGGTAACCATAGAGATGAAATCCAGCAGATCAAAGTATGAAGGTAATTAACTCCCTGCAAATTACAGTTGTTGAACTTATGCATAAAGACACATGACTTCACTCAGGGGCTAAGCAGCCAAGGAAAAATCTCCGGGAGGAGGAAAAGGATTAGCAAAGGCTTAACAGCAAAACCATGGCCCCTAGCAAGAGGTTGGGCTTTTGGGAGAAACTTGGGCTGGGCCCAAGGGGTTAGGGTCTGCAGCCCTGAAAGCTAGGTATATCTTACTCTCTTCGCTTCCACCATCTGACCTACTGGGCCAGAGCTTGTAGACATGGGCACTGAAATGACCAGACGTGCTTAGTTGTCTATGCGGTTGCTGAGAAGTGAGTGGCCGTCATCCCCTTCCTTCTTGCCTGTAATCTCCATCTGCTACTCCCCTCCATTCTCTAATATGAACCAGGGGAATGTTCTCATCCTGTGTATACTGCTAAGCAAAGCAGAGCTTCATGCTGCACTTTTAACTAGATGGTCCCTCTGAGTGCCCCTCTGTATCATTGCACTATCATTTCAGTAGCCTCCCAATGCCCATACAACAGCCTTTGGGAGGTGGTTCCCCTAATGCAGCATAGTGTGGTGGTTGGGGATGTACTTGGCAGTGGGCTGGAACCAAGTTCCATCACTTACTGGCTGTGTGACCTTGGGTGAGTTACTTAGCACCTCAGTCCTCTTTTGAAAAAGGAGCTAATGTTAACAGCAGGTCTACTGTGAGGAGATAAAGCATATAAAAGCCTGAGCACAGTGCCTAGCACACAGGGTTGGGGGGGGGTTGTTAACCCCACATGGAGGGAAGGTGATTTGACCAAGGTCGGACTTAACCTTATAAGGTTGGGGATTGAATGAGGTAGTGTATTTAAAACTCATAGAGTAGTGCCAGGCTCATACCTGTACCTGTATCTATATCTTTGTCTAGATTCAATGCAGGAAACAGAAACAAAATTATTGATGTGAGTAAGAATGGATTGGATATGGGGAATGAGGTGCTACAAATGGCTGGAAGGGCTGAAGGAGTGGGTCCCTCATCGACCCTTGAAGGGGTTCTCAGGAAAATTAAGAACTGGGTAGGGCTCTCTGCTTCCACGTTCCCATGGATACTGGAATTAAGAGCACAAGGCTCCTTCTTGTAGCTGGAATCCAGGTCCCAGTCAGCTAGAATCAAGACCCCACTGCTGTGGCAGTTCCACTCAGAGGCTGCACGATGAACACTGGTAACAGCGGCAAAGGACCCTGTTTGCCAATAGGAACAACCAAAGGAGATGGGAAGACAGACTCCACCTCACATCTGCTCCCCAAATCTGCACCCAATTGGTGGCACCTGGTTCACATCTCAAACTTTAGCTGCAAAAGAGTCTGAAAGTCTGCGAAATGTGTTTAGCTTTTCCACCTCCATGGCCAGGAGAGTAGAATGGAGGGGAGAGAATCCTATGCAAAGTGCTACCTGTTAGGATGACTGCAAGTGTCCAAAATATGTGACACAATTAGGGTATTATCATTGTCACTATTTTCCTGGCTGTCGAAGGCGATCTGGCTGCAGGAGGACTCACTAATTGATCAGCTCCTATGAAACATTGTTAAGGGTTCCTTTCTAGTTAGGGGCCTCCCTCGCCCAGGGGTTTGCCCTGATGCATCATTTCACTGAATGGTGTCATTGTTTCTCCCTCTGCCGTACTGTCTGTGCCAGGAACCTGGATCACTCTGACTTGTTCTCTCTCACCACCAATGTGCTCATTCAGCCACTCACCAAGCTTTGTATGGCTCTTGCAAAGGCGTGCCAACCCATCCCTTAGCCCATTGCTAGGGCTTTGTCAAGTTGTCACCATAATCTTGGAGCTGGACAGGGTACCTGCCTCCTTCTCTCTGGCCTCCCAGCTTCTAAGGTTGTGGTTCACCTGGATAGTTATGCTTACTTCTAATGTTGGGGACCCTTGTCGGATTCTGTGGCTGTACAAATCCCTCCCCAGACTGTCTGAGTGGGCACTCCCAGAACATGTGGGGTTTGAAGCAGCCTCAGTCCCAGTCCCCAGGCTTACTCAGGGCAGAGCAAGGCGCTGCCTTTCCAGAAAGGTTGTAGGACTTCAGAAACTTTTTGGGAAGTTAGTACATGCAATGACCTTGAGAAAAGGAGTCGATTTCTGTCCCTGCCATAACATACCTAAGGAAAAAAGTCCGTCTGTATTTCTCCATGCTCCTCACTCCCTTAGCCAACCCCTCGGGGCTCAATAGATCACTCAGCACTTGCGCTGTGTTGAAGTTGTCAGGGATACCTCTGCTGGCCTCATTACAGCTTCCCATGCTGGGAACGGTGTCTTTGGGTGTGGTTTTTGATTGATTAAAAGTAGGTTAAAGTAATAAGGTAGATGGGGCTTTTCCAGGGCCTTCAGGGCTCTGATGTGAGTTGGTGATGGCAGAGAAACCCGTATGGAACAGCTCGGGGAACAGCTGAGTAATATGTTCTCTTGTTCCGTGTACTCGGCCCCATCCCTGCCTTCTCTTAGGCTCACCACCCAAGCCTCAGGGCTGTTTGTTTGTGGACCTGAGGATCAACAGGTCAGGGGCAGTGAAGCTGGAGTCTTTTGTGTGGTGTACCCTGGGACCCAGCTGTATTCTCAATGAAGTGGCTGGGCTGGGAGGCAACACCTCTTCTCTTACCTTGCACGGAGTTGTGCCTCTTGCCATCTCCCTGACTAACTTTCTCCAGAGTCCTACCCTTTTGTAGTCCCCACCTCTGCCCTCCTTATTCTTTCTACTTGGGACTGCATCTTTCTTTTCCCTGCAGGGATTGCATCTATTTTTCACTATGGTATCCCCAGCACCAAGCATGGTGCCCAGCACATAGAAGGCACTCAAGTGTTTGTTGACTGACTAACAGAATAGATGAATGAACAAAGTGACCCTTCCCTGGCTTCACAGAGTTGGTCACATGGATGGGAAGTCAAAAAACCAACCACAGAAGACACCAGAGAAGGGGGGCTGATCATGGTGGGGTGGGTGTAATTAGGGAAATTCTGACTGCTGGGACCACCCCATCTATGGGGGAGGTAAGTCATTTAATACTGTAAACACCAAAGTGTTCATGACGATAACCTCTGCCTGCCTGCTGTCCTCATAGGACTCCGGAGGAGCCCTGTAAGAACACTTTGCATGGTGTTTTGTGCACATGCGAGAGCTTGCTGAGGGCTGCTCTTCCCACAGCACCTCCTGCTGCCATCCAGAGGAATCTGGCTTTCCTCAATGTCTCACTTCCCTGAACATCTCTGGGAATCTTCAGGAAAATGTTCTTATATACTTGAGCTACTCATGTGCACTTAAAAAAATTGTCTTTACCTTGTCTTCTTCCCTAGGAGAAAGTGTGGCTCTTCCCTCTCCCCATCATGAGTGGAACCCATATTTGAAGAAATTTCCCTCCCTACCCAAGTTTTTCACTTCCTTATATCTCTCTCCCTCCAGACTCACCCCGCTGCTACCCAAGCCATCTCCTGCTAGACTGCGGCCCTCAGCCTCTGCCTTCTCCTATCTGTTCACTCTCAACAGGCCTAGCTGGGCCAGAGAAAATTCCAGTCTCAAATTCCTGGGGATGGCACGTGTGTAGGTTTTGATGGCAGAAGACCTGAGTTTGACTCAGTGGTAGGCTCACTTGCTCAGTGATCCTGAGCAGTCACTTATGTTTCTGGGCCTTGGTTTCTTCTTTTTATAAAACACAGTTAATGCCTACTCCACAGGTTTACTGTGAGGAGCAACTTCAATGTCAACCACACGCTCAGTGCCTGAAGCTTAGTAGGGGCTCAGAAAGAATTATGCTTCTCTCTCCAGCACATGGCAGGTATTGATCCATAAAAGTCCTATCTCTTAATTTTTTTGTAAACAGTGTCTACAAGGCCAGTACCACAGCCAATAAAGCGAGCCTCTAACATGGTAAAAATCGGGTCTATAGGCGGGTGGACTTCTGCAGACCTGGGAATGGAACCAGCTTCCAGGTGTTTCCCCCCTACCCTAGTCATCCTAAGTGGGTTCATGCACACTGGTTTGGTCCTCTCCCTGCAAATTTTGAGTTATGAGGTTTGAGTTATGGGATTCTATTTGGTTACTAAGTAGAATATTTTATTTTCTTGTTGCAAAATATTTTTCATTCTCAAATGGACTTTGAATCCATCAAACCCTTGCTTGCAATCTTCTGAGTAAAGAGCTGTTCCACATCCATGTCTGTCTGACATGTTTATTGGTTGCACGAGTTTAAACACCACTGCCTGCCCGTCCAGCCCCAGCCACCATGAGGCTATTGCATGGGGGTGACGTAGCTGAACAGTGGACACCTATGGGAACCAGTGCACATGTGGGTTCCCTTAGTCGGGCCTACTGACCAAGTCAAACAGGCTCAGAGGAAAAACAGAAAAATTACCTCTAACCCCCAATCTAGGCCGACGTCTTCACTTGCGGCTAATTTTCCAGAAGTTCCCCTTTTTGCCTGTCTCTGCCATAGATTGACCTGATTCCCTTTGCCGCCCTTCTAAGACGCCTGAGACCAGGTTGGAGTTCTCTTAGGAATCCCAGACACCAGCTCCAGAACCCTCCACCTGCACCCTCCAGCTCCACAGCTGCTGTGGGATTGTTTTCTGAAAATGCTTTTAGGAGGTTGATGGTTAATGACTTGGGGCAGGTGATTAGCCCAATTAAGCTTAATGCCACCTGTGATTACTGCGCTGGCTTTGAGGAGCCCCGGTTCCTCCCTGTCAGCCCAGGGGCTGAGTGGAAATCCTGATGAGGCAAGACAGGCCTCCTGGCAGGCCCAGCCCTGCCTTTGGCCACATCCCTCAGATCCCCATCCCCCTACCTGTGTCTCTGGGGACACTGCCAGCTCAGAGCCCCAGAGAGCCTGGTCACTGGAGGTGCAGGCTTGCAGGTGGCAGCCAACTTCCTGCATGCCTCACTCCCGGTGGAAACCGGGTGCTCAGCCTCAGGGTAGGATACAGCTCCCTGGACTTGCTTGCTGAAAGAAGGCGGTTTCTTTAGAAATAAAGGGTCAATGGTTCTCTGGAGCAGGGAAGTGTGCTATGACCCTGGCAAAAACACCTCGTCACCTCCACTTTGAAGGTGAGAGGGGATGTGGGGGACCAGGTCTCTGACCTCTGCCAGGACCCCGATTCTTCAAGAGTTCTTTTTTCCCAGACTCGGCCTTGTTGGTGTTTTCCCTGCTCCCTTTCCAGGCTCCACCTGTGTAGAGAGGCCAGGGAAATGAGCATAGGTGACAGCAGACAGTGCGGAAATGAGCAAAGAAACAAATAATCCCAGGCTGTCTGATGCGGAATCTGTCCTTTCCATCCCAGTGGGTGAGGCACGAGTGGATATTCAACTGTATGAACAAATAAATTAACAACAAAACCAAACAAAAGGCAGCCTGTACTTTCCCCAGCCCTGGGCCAGCTTGCGCCAGGTGCTTGATAAGCATCTCTCTGTCTCCTTAATCCTCCCAGACATCCTGACAGGCAGGTATAAGCGCCCTGTTTTATTAATGAGAAATGAAGCTCAGGTAAACCAAGCCTTGCCTGAGCAGTGAGTGGAGAAGCAGCTGGTCCTTGGGGGCCAGAGGGGTGGGAGGCAGGAGGCGGGGGCCGAGCAGCCATGGCGATGCTCCGGGTTCTCCCTCTGCTCTCTATGAATAGCCTGCCTCAAGGGCCACCCCAACTTTGTAGGCAACAGTTGAGGTAACTGATAATTGGGGAGAAGCTTTCTCCTATAGTTGATACCAGAGCAACTCAGAGAGCTGGAGGGAACTAGACTGGAGGGGACTTTGAGGCATTGAATGTAGCCTTGCACCGGCTAGGCCAAACTGGAATATTATGGCGTCACAAAGTCAAGTGTCCAAAGTCCAGAATGGCAGTCCAGGGTAGTGGTCAAGAGCGTAGTCTTTGAAGGCAGAACGCCAGCCGTGAGCTCCATCTGTGCCACTTGCCTGCTTTGTGATCCCTCAGGGTCCTCAACTAAAAGTGGGGTAGTAACAACACTCACCTCACAGGCTGCTGTGTGGAAGCTAATGCTGGTGAGGCACTTAGAGAAGTTTCTGGCACAGAGTAAGTGTTGCATGGGTGTTCGTGGAATCTAAACATTGAATGTCATTCAAAAATGCTTTTAAGTAATTTTAGGTGAGAATGGTGAGATGCAAAATTATAGATGTTATGCTTTTAATTTTATTTATATGAATTCATTTTCATAGATGTTAATGATTATCTCTATGGAAATTTCTCATGGAAATTTGGATGGCTTTTCTTTCTTTATAGTGTTCTATTTTTTTCTCTGTTTTCTGCAATGAACATGAATTTCTTTATACTACTAAAACTTATATTAAAAAAATACAAAACGGGGTGGCCCCTGTGGCTCAAGGAGTAGGGCGCCAGTCCCATATGCCAGAGGTGGCGGGTTCAAACCTAGCCCCGGCCAAAAATCCAAAAAAAAAAGACTTTGGAAAAAAATACAAAACAAATATCCCTCCTCATGCCGGGCTCTTGCCCCTATTCCCATGATCAGATCAGTTCTAAATGAGGAATATTGTGCTCCTCTGAAAAGTTGGGAGTTCTCGTTTGGAAACATCTAAAGACATTTGATCCTGTGAGTGTGAGGATCTGGTGGGCGGGTTTGGGTCGTGCTTGTTTGGCTACCTTGCCCTCTCATGGTCAGAATGCTCAGAGAGAGCCACTGGCTGTGGTCTGCCTTTTCCGGGGTCTCATCTCGCCTGGGTAGTCCCCATCCTCTGCAGAAATACCTCAGGTACCCATATAGACAGTGGATACTCTTGCTTTAGCTTACCCTGGGTACTTGCTTTCCAGAAACATGAGCACTTAACATCTTCTTTACTGCACAACTTTCTTGCTGGGAGTCTGGCCATTCTAAAATACCTAACTTTGGAAGTAGTAGTGAACTTGGAAATTGTCCTAAGTTTGGTGCCCTTATAAAGTCTCCGGCTGGGTGAGATACTTCTGTCCAGTCTTGGGTCACTGGGGAAAATGCTGATTTTACCACAGCACCAGAGATGAGCAGAGAAATATTTATGCTGTTACAGAAAATGCAAGTTGTGGGGAGATAGACCCCTAGCTTGGGAGGATATTGTCAAAGAGAAGTTTGCTGCCTGAGCCCAGCATTTCACATGTTACTTGTTATATTCAGATTTAAAATTCTATTCAAGACATGTGTACGGAGTACCTCACATGAGTTAGATTCTCTCCTAAGCACTGCCATCCTTAGGAATGTGAGAACAATGTTAGACCTAGGGGAGAAAATCTGTTAATAAATTAGCTTAAATACAGATTTTAGCACATTAAATGTTAAATTATTACATGATGTTTTATCAGCTCATATTTGGAATAGGTCTCAGTTTTTATAATAAAACATCTCCCATTTTTAAAATTTTACACTCCAGTAATCTTCGGTTCTTCTGTATGAAATTATAGTAATTAAATACTCTCATTCTGAGAGTATTAGGTTACATTACATGGGTTTTAAGAATTAGAATAATTGTGCCACAGTCATAGTTGTACCCCTTGCAGAGGCCATGACCTTCAGATAATCATTTTACATCTATCCATTTTCAGTTTTCTTTATTTAAAAAGATACACCAAGGGCGGTGCCTATGGCTCAAAGGGGTAGGGTGCCGGAGGTGGTGGGTTCAAACCCAGCCCCCGGCCAAAAACTGCAAAAATAAATCCATAAATAAGTAAAAAATAAAAAGAGACACCAGCATTATAAAATACAAAGTAAAATAATAAAAAATTATGTAATATAATGAAATAAAAAATGTTTGGTATAAGAATTTCATAGACCCCAAAAGAAACGTTTGCATGTCTTTTGCAGAAAGATGATAGCAGAAGGGGGAAGCTTGATATGGATAAGAGGAAGGGGGTAGATGAAAGTCACACCCCCACGGAAGTGGATAGTTTCCTTTGAAAAGAAAATGTGGCAAAGAAATCTAAACCTTTGAAATGAATCCCGGTCTACGGGAAACAACATTGACATTTTTTGTAAGACAGAGCTAGATTTGGCAGGTCAGAAATGTTTGAAATGTACTGATGGGATCTAGTATAAAATCACCGTCGAGCGAGCTAAGGATATATTTCCTAGGATGTCATGAAAAGTATTAAATTTCTAACTGCTTTTATAGATAGAAAAGCCACATATCTGCACACAGGCATTCTGGTGGATTAGATTATTATTTTTTTTCCGAGTCATATGATAGTTCTATTTTTATTTATTTTTTATTTCAAATTAATATGAGGGCACAAATTTTAGATTACATTGTTCTCATTTCCAAGGTAAAGTTCCAGTTGTAAAAGAACCCCTCACCCAGGGACTATGCTGCACACTCTCATATCATGCCCAGTATAGATTATTTTTTCAAAAATATTCACTCTCTTTCCCCCTTCCATGGAAGGGAGGGTTATTTTATCAGCCGGGTCAGCCACGCATCTTTCTGTAGGCAATGAAGCGTTAGTAGATGTGAGATGGGTAGAGGCTTAAAATGTGTGTGTGGAATTGGAGTTGTCTTTTGCAGCTCTCCCTATCAGTTACGGGAAAGTAACTGTTCCTCAGGTAGTCACTAACCCTTCAACCTGGGTCTTAAAATAATGCGTCCTAAGCAGACCTGAAGGAAACTCATAGCTCTATTTGTAGCTGGAAGTAATCAAATTCACTGAGCCTACCCTGTATCAGCAGATACCTCAGCAGACACACAACTATGTGACTTAGACTAAATTATTTTTCTTTTTAAAAAAATCTGGCCTCCTGGATTTGCTCTGACATGCAGCTAAGTCAGGCCTGGGCCTGCTTCTGGACAGAGACCCTACCAATTGTACTGGCTCCCACTCTACTGGGCTTATATTTTTCTTCCACCTAAAATGTGTTTGGGGTGGTCTGGGTTGTAGGTCTGTCATGACATGGCAGGGGAATATATTAGTTGGGTTAAACTCAAAGTTAAATTGGGACCCTGGAAATGGTAATCATTTTACCTGTATCTGACTTTGTTTTTCGTCTTCTTGTTTTAAATGTTTGAGAAGCATTCATCTACAAACATATTTAAAATTTTTTTTTTTTAAGACAGAGTCTCACTCTGTCACCCTGGGTAGAGTTCTATGGTGTCATCTTAGCTCACAGCAACATCAAAATCTGGGGCTCAAGTGATCCTCTCGCCTTAGCCTCCTATCACTGTGCACCTGCAGAGCCCTTCAAGGTCACAAAGGGACCATCTGTGCTCTGTGGTGGGCTCTTATTACCCACCCTGCAGCCCTGGGAGGCAGCACCATTGTCAGGTTTCTTCAACAGGTGGGTAACCACAACTTGGAGAAGGCAAGTGTCTTGGCTAAGGGTCCCTGTCTAATGAGTGGTAGACCCTGAACTAGAACCCAGCTCTTTTGTCTCCAAAACACGTAGGCTGTCTTTCCCAGTACACAGGGCTTGTTCCCTTCCTAGGCCAGTGAAATTTACTGGGGTGTGTGCTCAATAGAATACCGGGAAGGGAGTTACTTGGAAAAATACGATCAGTATTTGAGGTGCCTTTGTTTCTGCCTCTGGACAAACCTCCCCAACTATAAAGGAGAGGTTTTCCAGGCCCAGAGAAGTGGCCTTGAACATGAATTTGGTTTGCTTTTATAGTTCAGAGGAACAATAAAATGGTTAGAACAGGCGTCCTCAAACTTTTTAAACAGGGGGCCAATTCACTGTCCCTCAGACCGTTGGAGGGCCGGACTATAGTTTAAAAAAAACAAACTATGAACAAATTCCTATGCACACTGCACATATCTTATTTTGAAGTAAAAAACAAAACAGGAACAAATATAATTCACACTGCTTCAGGTGGCCCGTGGGCCGCAGTTTGAGGATGCCTGGGTTAGAATTACCACTGCTGCTCGTGAGAGAGTGAGTTAGAATTCCTTGCGGGTGAAGCCACGATCCTCTTCCATTCCGCACATTCTCCCCTCTTCATCATGTGTCCAGCCTTCACCGCTCCTGGGCTCGCCTGGCCCGGGGGCCTCTTACCCAGAGGAGCCTCTCAGTGTCCAGAGTCAGCTTGTCTCCTCCTTCCCAAGCCCTGTGGCTGCCGCTCAAAAGGGCACTGCCGCTCAAAAGCTTGGTTTCCTGAATTCACCTTTTTCACTGGTTTGGGTTAGAATGTTCTCCAGCCCCTTTCCTTCTCCTATGTTCTTACACTGTTGCCCTTGAATTATTAATGGGGAAAACAGTGGACATCCAAAGTCAAACATAACCATGATCTACTTATCAAGTTCTAAATATATCTGTAAATATAGCCGATCTCCAATCAAAGGGGACCGGCTCATTTCTCTGCACGCGTGCATGCAGCCATGTACACACCTCTTCCTGCGTGCACCCCTCCATCCGTGGAATTTGAGCACATGCTGTGCCAGATGCCATGCCAAGAGGTGGAGGAGTGTAATGATGAAAACAGCCCTGATTCTTACCTCTAAGAGGAGAGATGCCCCAAACTACATGCTAGACTGAGACATGCTTCAAACAGAAAAGTGTAGGGTACACATTCTGTTGGTGAGTGTTTTTAGAAGAGGTGTGTACTTGTGTCTCTATGTATAAATGATTTCCTGCTTCTATGTGAAATAGGTTAAACTCACTGGAAATTCTATTAGGAAAATAGAAATATCCTGAGCTCAGGATTTCTTACCAAATATTGATTTCTTAGGTCCTTGTGGAAACTCATCCTGTGACGTCAAAAGCGGCCCATTTATACTCTGATCATTATGTAAATCAGCACCGGCTAACAGTAGAAGGAGATAGAATTGGTTTATTTCTGGACTGAAGTCAGGGCATTTGAATTCTAGTTCCATCTCTGCTACTTACTTCTGTGGAATCTTGGACAAGTCTCCTTACCTTACTGAGCCTCTGTGCCTTTAACTTTTTTTTTTAAGAACAGAGTCTCACTCTGTCACACTAGGTAGAGTGCTATGGCTTCATCATGCCACAACAATCCTCAAGCAATCTTGTCTCAGCCTCCCTAACAGCTGGGACTACAAGTGTTTGCCATGACAGACACCTGAAGATAGTGTGTCTTCATTTTTAAAGTGGATCTTATATTTGTTTTCACCGTTCATAAGAATATTATGTGGATGGGAACATGCATGCATGATAATTTTTAAAATAAATACAAGGAAATGGAAGATGTGCACTTGAGTCTTTCAGCAAACTCGGAGATGTGTTCAGGAACATAGGACTAGCAAACTTGTTGCCTTAGTTAGGGTGACATATGCCTGGTTTTCCCTGGAGAGTCTTGATTCATGCCCCAAATTCTGGCATAAGTATTAAGATTTCTCTCCTCTTTTATTCTCAAGACTGTCTTGGTTTAGAAGTAAATCATATGGTCTTCTATTTACAGAGAACTTGAACTAAGTGGAACGCTAACCTTGGCCTACGTAGTAATGAATTCTGCCATTATGTTTTAGGTTCATCAAATGCTGGTGGTCAGAATGAGACCAGCACAAACCATGAAGATCAGGGCTTGAGTCTACATAGCCCAGGTCAGAGGTGAACAGCTGCTGTCTAGGGAAGTAGCCCTTTATTTACCAAGAGGGAAGACTCTGCAGTTGGCTAAGGATGTCTCCAAATGGGTGAGTTAAAGAGGTGCTTCCCAGAAAGCTGGATCCATTTGAGAAAGGGCAGATTTCCACGTTAGGCTGCATTTGTCTTCTCCCCTCTCCAACCTTGGCTATGCAGTGACAGGGCACATGCTGAAGATTACAGGTCAGTAGTGGCTAGAGGGGCAGTGATGTGGTGGATTTGGGCCATGGCTGGCACATTGACTGACGGAAGCCAGTGGGCTGGATGGAAAGTGTAAGGTGTCTTCTTCCATACCCACCCTTTTCACTCCAAGCAAGAGTGAAAGGAAATTAGTGGATTGTCCCTCCCTGGTGCCTGAGGGCCCCGAACACTGTCAAATGTGGAAAGGATAGTTTGTGTTCCTTGAGGAACTTGCTGCTTTCTGGGATGACCTGGGACACAGCCTTATATCTTAAACAGAGGAAGGAGCATGAGGGGGTCTTGGCTGTCTTTCTGTGGACATCTGTCAAGCTAGGGTCTTATTTGAAAACAAGGGCTGGCATTTTGGAAGCTGAGATTCAATCAACATTACATGGCATTTCTTGGAGGAGGAAGGGGCCTGGTCTTGGAATCACAATGTCTGGGTTGTGACTTTGGCTACACCACTGATCCATGATGTGGCCTGCGACAAGTTATGTTTCCTCCCCAAACCTGTCTTTCCATCTGTAAATTGGGGTTAATTCTTCCCTTGTCATTTTATGTCCCCTCATCCCTCAGGAGGTTAAGGAGCTTTACAAAGTCACAACGTTACCTTTTGCTTGGTGAGTTGATACTGAGCACTTGTTGTGTGGCAGAACGTGGAAGGGGCCAGTGCAATAGTCACAGCCTGGGCCTCCTGGAGCAGCTGGTTCATGGGAAGAGATTAATGGTGAACCAGTAAATAAATGGGCAAATACAAGAGTTGGATACTGAGTTATGCAGTCTGGAGAAAACCTACAAAGTTCTGAGTTAAACAAGAAGGTACCCAGATGTGGGAAGGGAGGGTACTCTTTAGATGAGGTGCTGTCTGTGGATAACCTTATGGAGAGACCTCCTTATGGAGGAGGCGGCTGTACAGAGTTGCAGAACCACATTCCAGGCAGAGGGACGCAATGGGAGTCCCATGGCCATCTCTGATACGTGATTTACAAATCTTCCTTCTAAGGATCATGGGAGGTAACCTGGGCTCATTGAGTTGAGGGTTATCTCTAAGATTGGTGATTAGATAGATAATAGGATGCATAGCTACCACCCATTTAGAAAGGAGGATGTCTGTGTCTTCATATGTGCATGCACATTTGCAGATATCCCTAGAAGGCTGCATCAGAAATTTATGGTTGCACTTGAGGAAGGGAGTCTTGGTGCCTGGGTAGAAGGGAGACTCAATTAACTACATATCTATTTTTTCTGTTTTTTTATTTTTTAACCACATGCATATAATACTTTAGAATGAAAAACTGAATCATTTAAAAATTGTATTCCTATTTAAAGTAAATATCTGTAGGCCATTTGGTAACAAAAGGTATAAAAGGAGGGTAGGTGTATGTGAAATCTTTCAGGTGCCAGGAAAATAAGCCAGGCCTGGAACCGAGGATGGATGGGCCTGGGGCCAGCTCCAGCATGGAGAGCCCAGGAAAAGGGCGTGCAGTGACCCAGGCACCCATCCACACAGGCACAGGCACATTTCCATGGCCTTTCTTCTCACTGCATATGACAGGGGTGCTCATTTTCCCTTCCTGACATGTTCGCCTGAACTGACTGAATGTGTTTCTTTGTGCCTGAAAATCAGAGCTCCCACTTCACACATGTGCTGCCTTTTATGTGCACATTCAATTCCCTTATAGGATTACACCTCCAGAGTTCCTAGCATAGAGCCTTAGGCCTTATGAGGTATCATTACTTAGCAAGTGGAACATACGTAACAAATACTCACTTGCCCTGATGGAGTGTTTATCCCTCCTCTTCCATGCTTTTTCCAGGGCAGTAAAGACATTGATAACATAACTTTCATCATGGATTAGGATAAAACCTTCTAGTAAATGTATTGAAAGCTCACTGAATGATTGCAAAATGAGTGTTGAAGTTAATTTAGTTTTCTGTTTTACTGTCTGGTTTACTCCTTTTCTCAAGGCATGATTATGTTTTCGTTCCTGCCTAATGCTTTAGCTGCTTGTAATCTTTTTCTTTCCAGAATAGAGCTGACAACCCCCGGATAAAAGGAGAAATATGATGAACAGTCCAAATGGCCCAAGGTTTATTATGTAATGACACTTTCGTGATTACTCATATAGAACTTTCTTTCTCAGAGCTTATTCTCACTTTACACATAACTTGCATTTAAGTACCGGATTCTAATTTATATGTTTAGAAAAATTTGGAAAGGTAGAGTCATAGGTAAGGACACCTGCAAGAAATGAAAGTCTAAGAACACAGGAAAAAACACACACAAAGCAGAGACTTGCAAGCAAAAAAGCATAAGGGGATTCATTAAGATGAGGACAGGAGGGTTCCATGTATCTTAAAGTTAGTGATGGATATATAATCAATGATCCTGAATCTTCAATGTAAATGGTATTAAGAATCTTCTGTTGAAAAAAGATACAAGCCAAACATTTTAGAAAGTCTTTTAAAATATAAATAGTTAAAAAAAATTTTTTTTTGAGATAGAGTCTCACTATGTCATCACAGCTTGCATCAACCCCAAACACTTGGGCTTAAGTAATTCTCTTGCCTCAGTCTCCCAAGTAGCTGGGACTACAGGCACCTGCCACAATGCCCAGCTATTTTTTGGTTGTAGTTGTCATTGTTGTTTGGCGGGCCCTGGCCAGTTTGAATCTGCGAATCCAGTGTATGTGGCTAGTGCTCTACTAATAATACTATTATTAGTATTAATAAGAGAGTTCAGTGAGGTGAACAGACAACATAAATGCTTTATATGTATGCTGTACCTTTTCTATGTATTGATAATAGCCAGTTGGAAAAATATTTAATACAGAAGATCTCATTTTAATATTTTAACATATAAAACACCTAGGAATAAACTAAATAAGAAATAAGTTTGACACTTACTATAAAAACTATGAAATATTGACTGAAAGTTATTAAAGGTCATCTGAATCCATGGAAAAGCATACCATGTTCATGAATTAGACGACTGTGTGTTTTGAAGGTATACGAGACTGTTCTGCATGCAGGTTAAAAGGAATAGTGTTACAGTTAAATTACCTAGATAGATGTGACAGCTTTATTGCTTACTGAATGGATAATCTTGGTCAAGTTGCTAAATGATTTTGAGCTTCGATTTTCCCATCTATAAAACAGAGATAATAACAACATCTGCCTGATAAGGTATGTTAATATGTGTGAAGTGCTTAGAGTAGTGCCTGCCACATAGGAATGGCTCAATAGACACTGGGTGTCATTTTGATAGTAATTTCTCTAAACTATGTTTTCAGTTTCTGGGAATATCAAACGAAGTTCTAAGAGGATTTTTGGAAGAAACTTATAGGTTTTATCCGATAATTAACAAGTTGGCAAAAATGGTCAAGACAATATTGGGAAATAAAAGGAGTAGGTATATTTCTATGTCTATATAGTTATGTATATTCCAAGGTCTTAATAATCTTAAAATGACACAGAATTGAAAGACAAATCAATGAATAATAAAGTTTACCAATAGCCCAAGTAGGTATAGGAATATAGCTTATTATTCAGAATTTCACAGTAATTGTTAGGGAAGGATTATTTAATAAACATGCTGAGCAATTCATACCTTATCCCTCACTCCCAAATTACGTTCTCACTCTATATCTGTGTTTCTCAAAGTGTATTCACAGGCATCAGGGTTCCTTGGAGTACTTCTTAAAATATTCCACCCCAGGGTGCAGGGAAGGATACCTAATTCCCACCAGTGCTTGGGAACTGCTGTTCTATATCATACATCAAATATGTTCCAGATGAATAAAAGGGATCAATGTCAAAATTGCCATCTAAAAGCGAAAGACACTATAAGGGAATGTTTACATTACCTTCCATATTTTTAATGTAAGATATTTTATAGTTTGTAAGGGAAATATGAATGCACAATACAACGAAGGGCAAAGGACGTGAATAACTAAACCATAGAGAAGAAAGGAAAAGGCTCGTGAGCATATGGAAAAATGCCAAACTGCACTAACATTAAAAAAAATGCACATTAAAACAATGTATCTTTTTTTTGTATTTCAAGAGAGAATGTACTTAAAAAACTATAAGATGGAGTGACGCTGAGGACAGAGTGATATGGACACTTTGACAGTCAGGTGACAGGTGAGTGTTTTGAACTAGCTTTCTGAAATGCTTTGTACTGAGAGCCTGAAAAGTACCCATATCTAGGGGCCAATGCATTCATCTTCTGTGAATGAGGACGAATCAGATCTTCACATACAGACTGGTATGTGCGTATGCAGATATTTGTTGGAGCATTAGTTCAACAGGAGAAATTGGAAACAGCTGAAATGTCCAACAATATGGTAACACTTAAATAAATAGTGGCCCATCCATTTGATGAATATTCTGTGGTCATTAGAAATCATGTTTTTGAAAAATCCTGTCATTAAATGACATGAGAAAACGCTCACAATGTATTAAGTGAAAACACCAGGATCGACGTTATATATAGCACGACTTTTTTTTCTTAAAAATAATCAGAGACATAGGAAAAAGATGGAAAGAAAGAAAATACGTATATATTTTTCCCTTATACCAATATGTTAGTGGTACTTATGTCTGGATGGTTGGATTTAGGAATCTTTTGTTCTTTATACTTTTTAGATTTTCCCACTTTGGGCAATGTCCATGGGATGTATTTGGGTTTTTTTAAATTTCATTTCAGGTTAATACGAGGGTATAAATGATTAGGTTACGTTTGCGTTCGTTAGGTAAAGCCCCTGTTGTAGTTGTGTCCCACACCCAGGAGATGTGTTACATATCCTTACACTGTGCCCATTAGGTGGGAGCACATCAATCCCCCTCTTTTTCCCCAGTGGGTTATATTTGCAATGAGAAAAGTGTTAGTGAAAAGATAATAAAATAGATGAGACTGGGAAACAGATTTTGAAATGAGTTTTACTAAAAAAAAAATGGTAATAATAAAAAGCCTGTGGTTCTGGATTTGATAGAAAGCTCAGTGAAGCGGAACAGACACACAGAACCTGATTGGGAGGAGGGGCAGGGGCTGTGAGGAGGACCAGGCAGGAGAGCAGAGTGTGTGGGGGCTCACAGGGAGCCAGAGCTTCTCAGAGAGGCCCAACCCTTTCCCAGGCACCCTCCCTGCAGACCGCCTGGATCAGGCAGAAGTGAAACCTGCATCTCAAGGCGCCCACTGCGCAGTGTTCAGCTATTAATACCTCTGAACACGATGCTTCAGCAAAGGAATATGGTGTGTGGACAACTCTTTTTGGTTCTGTTGCTTTAAAAGGAAAAGGTTTTTATTGATACAAAGGACTTGCTCTTGGGAAGCCCTGAGGTTGTGGACATAGTTCCCAGGCTAAGCTTTCTCTCCTCTAGTCTCAGGAACCTGGTGGGTCACTGACTCAGAACAGCTGGGGGGGATTCTGGGAAAGGTGTTTCCCCATTGGTGTGGCACTCAAGGCTTGGGAAAGTGTGATCTGTCTTGGCCATTTGGGATGGCCAAGAGTGTCTCTCTGCCTGAGGCTACCAACATGTCTGAGAAGGCTGGTCTCAGACTGGTTTGGACAAGCAGCAGAAGGCTGATGGCTGTTGGAGCCATGTAGGCCGGGTGTCGACACGTCCAGCCGTCCAAACATGAAGGGTCCCTGTGACTGTGGGCTGTCCCTTCCCTTCCGTGGTCTGAGCTTCAAGCCCCTTCTGTACACATGTTCCCTTTGCTAATAAGTACCCTGAGATGCCATGTGAAGCTTAAATAAGCAAATGTATGCAAGCATTTATCCCATCCTTTCATAGAGAGGGTGCCCCATAAATCACAGTCATTATTACGGCCTTTCTGTTCTCCCCTAGCCTTGTGGAAGGTCAGCTGTTACCCAACTGCGTATAGTGCCGGTGCTGTACAAAGTGAACTTGGTGTGTGCAGCAAGACCTCCAGGAATTAAGTTGTCATTATTCTTGCTGCTGCCCCGCCAGGTAGCCTATGAGGAGATGACAAATTTCTCCAGCCCCAGCGCCACCCTCAACAGGGCTACAGCTCTTTGGATCTGCGTGAGAAAGGGCTCCCTTCTCTTGTCTGGAGGGGTGGTTCTATGGAAAGCAAATGGCCAGGCAGGTGGGGTGATTCCGGAAATGAACACACAGCCTGGCTTTGCCTTTCTGTCATCTGCTCTGAGTCATTGTCTTAGCTGGCCCCGGGCAGTACCTGGGCAGGGACATTATGAGGCCCTCCAGGCCCTCCAGGAGTCATCCTGAGAGCCTAGGAGGTAAGCAAGCCGGTCCCTGGTAGAGTGGAGCAGTGGTAACTTTGAGATCCCAGCATCAGGCAGCAGCTGGAGCAAACCAGGCCACCGCCAAGTAGGGCATGCAGGACCTGAGGGGGAGACAAAAAGAGTCTCTTCTAGAAATGTTAATTCTGTTAATAACCAGAAATGTTTATTTGTGATCGGTTTAGTGGGTGTTAAGAAAAATAAAGTGCATTGAAAGAGTAGAACTAAATTTAAGTAAATGAGAGGTATTTCAGTGTCACTATGAAGAAAAGTTTAAAATATGCAACAACACAGGTAGTAAATAGATGATGGCAGAAATTGGGAGAGGGTAGGGGAAAGACCGCTTGGCAACTGTCACAGTCTCCTACAACTTAACATGGCCTCTCTAATTTGTCCATTTTCATGGGTCTTCTTAAATGAGTAGTGGCAAAATGGAGAATCCATTAAATTAGTCCAAACCCAGAGGAAAATTTATCAAATGTTTCCAACTCGGTGCTTGTTTCAAGGGTGTCTTGGTGTGTAGATACACAGAAAAGATGGGGTATGTTTTTGGCTGGTGGCATTTTCCTGGCTAGATCAGATGATGAAGGAGATTTCTGCCTTTTTTTGCCTGGGGCCAACAGGCCAGATGTGGGGAATAGTATTGTTCATCCAAATAAGGGGACAAAGCATTGCTAATATCATTAAATGTTGTGGCTTCTTTTCATGTGAACTGACTTGTGGACTTTAAGTGTGCCGAGCCCAGGTTTGGTGACACATTCTGGTCTCTGTCCTTGTGGGGCTCTCCGTCCACTGGGGACAATGAGCCACGTGCTCAAAGGTCTCTGCTGTTCTTTACTTCAGACAAGGCCTGGAGCAGCCATGGAAGTGAGAGGAAGGAGGGATTGCCCAATGTGGTAGAGGAAACTGAGACCGGGAGGGCCTCATGGAAGAACTGATGGTTGACCCGGTTGCTGAAGCGTTTTCCAGGTGGGGAAGAGCCCCGAGGAGGAAGGGCATGGGCAAAGACACAGAGGCCGCACAGCATGACGGAGCCCCGCTGTGAACTCTGAACACTGAGGGGCCCTGGGAGCCCCGCACATGAGGGCTGTGCAGTAGGGCCAGCAGAGAAGAAGCTGGAGGGTTGTTGGGATGGTCTGAGGGGTCGTGATTCCCCACAGAGCAAGTCCTTCTTGTCCACCCCCAGGGACTGTTCTCCCACAGACTCTGAGGGATATTATGAGGCCCTCCAGGCAAAACAGGATACTCCCTGAGGGGTGGGACATGGAGTGGCAGAGCCCTAACATGGACCACCCCACTCTGCAATCTCACCTGGGAGTTTTGCTCTGTGGCTTCAGAGTTTCCTGCTGGTGGTCATCTGCTCCCAAAATGCCAACAGCAGGCTTGATGGGATTTGATGTGCTTTAGGGTGCCCCAGACAGAACAGAGGAGAAGGTCATTGATAAAGGCAGCAGAAATGTAGGAGGCAAACCTCCCTAGACTCTCTCCCCTGCCAGTGCTGGCTGTGACAAATGCCAGGAAGAGAACTTCAGGGTGTCACAGGTCAGCCTTCATATCCTGGTGAGGGTGGGTGTGGGCACCTTCTGGAATGCGTCTGATTCAGCGGATAACTCCCAGGTATCCACGGGCCCCAAGAATAACTTCCTTCATGTGAGCTGACCTGCCACGACAGGCTTTTGAGTTTCTAACTGCCCCATCTTCTGTGGGTTTGGACATGCCTTGGATTCTCCTATGGAAGACCTTAAAACCAAGGCTGAATTTTGGTTAAAAAAAATCTCAAGATGGTGGGGGTGGGGACAGGGGCAGGCCAATGTGGAGGGGAGGCTAAGGCTTCCAGGGCCGAGGGATGTGCGGCCAGTTCTACCTGCCCTTACCAGCCCTTTTCCATTTCTCTGATGAACGTTTAGACAAGGTGGGTGGCAATGAGTTTATTTAACGTGTCAGATTCCTGGGGCAAATGCTTGAATATAAACAAAACTTTTATATACGCAGCTGTTTCTCTGAAAAGTGGGATTTCTTCCATGTCGTCCTATAAACATTCATGGGCGCATGAACTCTACTTAAATGTCAGAGTTAGTTGTTCCCAGCATTACTGGTCACTGGCTTCCAGATTTTGAAGAGTGGTTTTTCTGAACAGTGGCTTTTTCATGTTAGAACATTGGGCCCTCAAGCCATATCCTTGGCTTATCAAGGGGAAAACATAATCATTTTTAAGGAGAACTTCGGGAAAATGTGCACGGGCGTGCATTTCTGCAGAACAGGCTTCCTAATTCCTTCCTCTTGTGGACCAAACCACTCTGGTGTTTCTCTTCAAAACGAATTAGAGGGTAGTGCCCCCAGGTCTGGGCCTTCCCTTGAGCCCCGAGAGAGCTGACTTAATGGGCCCACTGGAACATGAGGGAGCCGGGCAGTTCCGAGTGCCCCGGGCCTGTTACCAAGCCCGTGTGATTCTTGTTGCCTACACTGCCCTCAATCTCAGACTGGCCAGGCCAGGGCAGCCATCTGTTGGGCTCGGCTGGTTGTCCTCTTGAAACAGACTCAGGGAAGTAGCCCCCACTCATGGCACAGGGGTGGGAAGAGCACATGGACAAAGGAGCCTGCCTGTGAAAGGGGGAGGACCCCAGACCACGAGGAGGGAGAGAGGTGCTTACTGCGGGAGAAATGAGACAAGAGTGCGGGTCCTGGGACAGACGGCACCTCTCAGGTCCTCCTCATCCCCGCTCCATCTGCCCCCCCCCCCCCCCCCCCCCCCGGGGCGGCCGACAACTCCAAGTGCATTTCTCAGGTCCCTTTGACTTTGGTGTCTGGCTGTGTTTGGCCAGTGGGAGGCAGTAGCTGGAGGTAGGAGGGCAGGAGGAAGGAGGAAGCCGGTGTTTCTCCTCCCCTCTATCTGCGGCAGTGCCCAGGGCAAAGGCTGCCTTTCCCACGTGGTTCCTGTCCCCGGTCCTGTCTCTGCGGGCGCGGGTCCTGACTGGTGGCTTTGGCTCCCGGCCCTGGTGGTGCTACTTCCTTCCTTTGACCTTCCAGCCCAGGAGTGGCAGCAGATTCCTCACTGTGCTCATCTCTGGGGGCCTCCCCTTGCCCTGTCTGGCCTTTCTGCTTTTCCAGTCTCTCTGGAACTTTCCCCTCATAAGCTTCTACTGAAGCACTCGACTCGGACTGGATTCTTATGGGGACGAGCATTCCTCTTCCTCCTCCTCATGCTCCTGCTCTTTCTGTCCCCCTCTCCATTTTGCTGAGAAGTTGACATTTGCAGAGTGAGCTGGCTGTGGTGTGAGCAGTGGTGGAGGCCCCAGCCCGTTATTCCTGTATTGTACATACACAGTGGACGTTGGTGTTCATGTCTCAGGAAGCGGGCATTGTCACGAGGAGGCCTGAACCGTTATTCCTGTACCCATCTTCCTCCTTTAACATTCGCTGGGCATCTCTTTTCAGCAAGAAGACTCTGCTGATGTTGCAAGTAGGGACAGGGGCCTGAGATGAAGGAGACAGGCCCCCCGGCCCCAACCTACTGCATGCTGAGACAGCTGGGTATAAGTGCATAAATGAGGGTGATGTGCCACCACCGTGGAAGAGGCTCAGAGAGGTGTGAGAAGGGAGGCCTCCTTTGGCATAGGGAATTGGGCAGGAGTTTTTAGAGGAGGTGGTGTTCGGCCGGGTTTTGAGGGATGGGTAGGATCTAGGGAGTTGATTGCAGGGATATTACTCATGACAGAGATTCAAAAGTTAGAGGCGGAATCTAAGGCTTCCAGTTTCTCTCAATAACTGCTGATCTTCCAAATTCCCATGGTACCTTGGTAAAGACTCTCCAAATCTTTCTGTGGAGGCACTGCCACTACAGAAGGGGGTCCCTCCATACCCGGAGGAGCCTGGGGATAATGCTAGGAGGTTTTAGGCAAGTGTAGAAAGCAAGTCCCTGTTTGGGGCAGAGTTATCCTCAGATGAACCCCACATGGGATTTAGGTTGCCTTCCGTAGATCTGTGTGGGGAGAGCGACAAAGGTAACTTGTTGGAGTGGAGGAGCTTGGCAGAGGACTAGGACCATGTGGGCCCCCGGGGTCTTCTGGGGAGATCATCCCAGCCGGTCTGGACTGGTTGGAGGCAGCCTGAGGATATAACACTGAAGGGAGAGGAAGCTGGGCAGATTTATACCAGTCAGTGGAACACTGAGGGACCCTCCTTGGGGCTGGGCAGATTACCTATCTCAGAGGGTGGACACCCCTATGTGTCCTCACAAACATGACAGAAAGGAGGCCGGTGGATATGGGACAAACAAAGGGAGACTCTCTCTCCGTCTTTCCCTTCCACCCTTCCTTCCTCCCTCCTACTTTGGAGGGATGTCAAAGGTGTCATTACCAACATGGAGGGCAGGATTTGAAATATCTCATGGATTTAATAATGGAGATTTGTGGGATTTCATCTTGCATGCCTCAGCCCCCTGAGGCCACCCATGACCAGATGAGCGCATGTGTGAAGACAAGGATATATGTTCACGGTGCTGGGGCCAAGGAGCTGCAGCTGGTGCTAGGTTAATTTCCAAAATTAGGCTGCGGTCTCTTTTCATAAAGTCCCCAACAATTAGAGCAGCCATTAAACTGTGAGTTTTTTAAGGGGGAGAAATTTTATTCTATTTCCAATTCTGCCTTGGGCTGCTGTGGATCATTTCACAGAAACATGGGGCTAGAATGGATCTGAGGGGCATCCCGTGCCAGAGTTTCTACCATTAGAGCCTTTTTTTTTTTTTCTTTTTTAGCAGCCCAGCTTAAAGAAAGAAAGAAAGAAAGAAAGAAACCTTCTGGACTTTGGATATACAGCCAAACACCTGGGCTGGAACCCGAATGCAGAAAACAGACACAGAATGCCAAGAATGCTGCCCCTGCAGACAAGCGACTGTCTCTGGGTCAGTGTGAGCCCTGAGGACACGGCCCTGCTCCACCAGCTGCCTCTGCGGGTCGCCGGGTACAGAAAGGTTGGGGGTGATTGTCAGCCTGGTGTCGTGGAAAGATTGGGAGCTTTGGAGCCACATAGACGTGGTTTCTCGTACTGAGAGATACTGGAGCTTGAGGGTGGGGAGTGGGGAAGTGAGAGGGAAGGAAGGAAGTCACTAAAGGTGTGCCACCTGCCAGGCTAACTCTGTGGCAGCTGAGGATGCCCCAGACTCGAGAACTCTGGCAGACGGGATAGAATGAGCCCAGAGTTATTGTAGCCAAGGGGTGAGGGAGCTGGGGCATTGATCCCTCAACTCCTCATCACCGTGGTGGAGGGCCACTCCCAGGGGTGGGCATGTTACCTCCCCATACTCTGGCCTGTTCTGTACATGGACCGAGTGGCCCCCACTAGCCAGATAAAACCCTAGGGTGAGGACTTCAGGAGCTTGCTAAAGCAGTTGGAAGCCATAGGCTTGACAGAAGTACAGCATGTTCAGGGGAAATGGGCAGGGGACAACAGTGACTGCCACAGGAGCCAAGACCCCAAACCTGCCAGGAAGCCAAGTGGACGATTCCCCTCATCTTCACCAGGGGTTTTGTTCTCACTGGGGACTTGGGAAGGGAGCCTGCTTCTGCCAAGGAATGAATGACTCAGGTAGAGTGTTCTGGGAGTCGGGCCATCGTCACCTTTCTGCAGAGTGATTTTTGCTGATGTGCAGCCTGTCTGAGGTGGAGGGTGCTCCTGCGCCCAGCTGACTCCTTCAGATAGAAATGTGGGCTTGGCTAGCTTCCTCCTGAGTCTGCTGGAGGCCCTGGAGGCCTCCTTGAAGGCTGTCTTCTGCTCCCTAACAACTAAACTCTTCCTTGGCCTTAAGAATTGAGCGCCCCGCACCCCGAGGGACACTAAGAGAAAACTGCCACGGCTATGCTCCTTCTCACGGGGTGAGGAATCCACAACTCCAGTGAAGACTGTGCCAGCCTTGACTTGAGTAGGGCCGAGGATCTTAGGATGAAGCCAATGGATGGAATTTTAGAAATTCAACATTTCTCTCCCTTCTGGGGCTCAGGGTGGGAAGGTAAGAGTTGAGGGGAGAGACTGTCAGGCTGAGCAGCACTCCAATGCATGCATGCTGGGTACCCAGCCAGGGCACCAGGAGCTGGGTTTGGCCTGAAGCTGGCAGCACCATTTCTGCACTGCTGTACAATTTATGTATGAAAGACAGGCCAGGATAGAAGACAGGGGAAGTATCAGGGCTCTGAGCACAGGCCTTCTTGTGTAGTCTCTGAACTTCTAGCAGGAAGCCTCCAGTTAGGGCACATGTATGTTTCCTTTGGAGAGAATTTGCGGCTAGTGTGATGATGGTTATAGCCTGCCTTGCTGAGTGTGGTGTTCTGGGCATAGTTTGGTCAGGAGAGTAAAGAGTGGAAAACAAAGGAGGGAAAAACAGACCGTGAGCGGGGCTTCCTCATTCAAATCATCGAGTGGCTCTACATTCCTATGGTGAGTCCCTCCGTAGACTGCTGAGCTTCCTGAGAAGGGGGCTTAGCATGCCCAGTTCATACACTGATTCTCGTGTTCAGAGATACAGAGGTGGAGCCGTGGCTCGTGCAGCCTTTGATCTCCACACGGCTCCCATCTGTTCGGCAGCTCAGGAATTGCTCTGCGGAACTGGCAGTGTAACGGTTCTCATTTTAGAAAGATTTCAGGCCCACTTAATGCTCCAGGAGGCCAGATTCAAAGCTGAAAGCTCCAGGGTGACCCAGCAAATGCCTGATTTTCCAGAACTAATCTGTCCTGCTCGACTTGTCCCCTTTCCTCTTCCCGGATCAGCATAACTGTCAAAGTTATTCTCATGTTGTGCGAATGACAACTGTTATTGCAGATGAATGGAATAGAGCTGCTCTGGAGAGGAGACTCTGTTTGGAGGATGATTCATTTAAAGCGTGGTTCTATGAGGTGGCTTTGCAGTCCGTCCCCACATGGAAGATAGCCACATGATTTGAAGTTTCTCCATCCTATCATCAGTGTGAATTTAAATGGGTATAACTTCCTGTGGGGTATTTTTTCTCTTTATCTAAAGCACTGCTTGGCAGAGGAGTGCCTTTCTTTATTTTTGTTTTTCTTTCTATATATTTTTTAGGAGAGTAGAGTCTTGCTCTTGCTCAGGCTGGTTGCAAACTCCTGAGCTCCAGCAATCCACCTGCCTCGGCCGCCCAGAGTGCTGGGATTATAGGCGTGAGCCACTGCGCCTGGGAGCTTTCAAGTCAAATCCAGGGGAGGGGCAAACTTTGAGACAGTGTCACTCCCTCTCTGCTCTGATTTAGACGCCTTCTGCCTAGAGACAAGGGCCACAAGTTGTATCTCTTGAGATCCCCCACCTGGGTAATGACTGGCTTCTTGAGGGTAGGACTAAAGAGGTTTATGTAAGGCTAACATCAGGGGGACAGCTTAGGTGGCTTGATTGCCTTTCCCAGTGTCTTCTAGAGGCCTGGTGGGACATCGTTATAGGGTGACAAATCATACAAAGCCTGGCCTGCCATACTGCAATGTGTATGCTTTGTCCCAAGGGCCTTGGGGAGCCACCGGAACATTTCATGAGAGGAATGGCAAAGAACTACTGTGTCTCAAAAGGCCGACGCAGGCTCTGTTTGGAGGGTGGACTCCAGAAGGAACCTGGGGAGGTGCACAGACCTGTGAGCGGGCAGGTGTGTTTGCCCAGGTGGGAGAGAAGTGGCAGCCTGGAAAAGAGGAGGGGTGGATGGAAAACAGAAGAGAGCACGGTCAAGAAATGTCTAGGAGGTCAATTTTAGATTATGAAATGCAGTAGGAAGAGCCTCGCTCCTGGCTAGAAAACAATGGTGTGCAAAGTCAAGTTTGACTCCACCTCTCTCATTTTTGGAAACATGCCACTGAACACAAGGGTCTCCAAAACACCGGGAGGAAGGTTTTGTGAAAAACAGTGAGAACAGTGGGAAGAAAATTCAAACCAATATTTTGAACCACTTTTTATCATCATTTCCCAGATAATGTCATTATACTAATTTGAAAGAGAGCGATCCAATTCATTTTCTTTTTGTGGTTGCCCGCCCCATGAATACTTGATGGTTTTAGATTACAAAGCCTCCAGCAGTGGCTCTCACACGGTCAATAGGATTGGAGGGAGCCGTGAGGTACGGATAGGCTGGTGCCTCCTCGGTGTGCCTCCTGCTTCAATAGCATCTATTTTGAGCTGAGTTCTTTCTGAAGCTCTGGCAGGGTGAGGGAAATAAGCATTCTTCCTGCTTCGAGGCTGGCTGTCAGAGTTCAAGAAATGATCCCTTGTGACAAATGGCAATGGCTTCAGGTTATGTGGGAGGACTGCTGCCCTCAGACAAGCAATTATCTCTGTGGTTTAATGGTGATTGCAAGTGGGGGGGGGTGTTGCTGATCTGAGCAATGCAGGATGACAGACTGTGGATGGGGATTATTTTTATAGGTTTCTTGTGAGCAAGTGGGCTGCACAGTTTAATCACAGACACACTTCCCATGAGGAAGATCCCTGGCGGAAGGAACACTGTACTTGAGGCACAGTGAAACTCAACATGGATATTGCTTTGGACTGAATGGTATTTGTAACCCCCCCATTCATATGTTAAAGCCCTAACCCCCAATATGGTTGTATTTGGACATGTAGGCTTTCAGGAAGTAATGAAGGTAAATGAAATTATAAGTAAGGGTGGAGTCCTAATTCAAAAGGATTGGTGACCTTATAACAAGAGAAACTTCCCTCCCTGCCTCCTGTACTTACACCTGGAAAGTCTATGTGAGCAAGAAGGCAGCTGGCGGCAAACCAGGAAGAGAGTCCTCTCCAGAACCATGATGGCTTCCTGACCTTGGACTTCTAGCTTCCATAATTGTAAGAAAGGAATTCCTATTGTTTAGGCCACACAGTCTATGGTATTTGGTTATGGCAGCCCAGGCAGACTAAGATAGATACATAGATGTGAAGATGATCTAAAAACAACATTTTATTTGGTACCAAGTTTAGAATTAGAATAAAAACAAATCATTCTGGATTTAGATTTTTAGTCTAATGGGGGGGGGGAGACTTTCCTCTTTTTGCTACAACAAAGTGGCAAATATCTTGTTTGCTCAATTTTAGAATCTGCATAAACATGAATGCTAAAAAAAAATTAAAACTTAATTTAAATCCTAAATTGGCAAATGGCTAAAATATTCCTCACATGACTTCTAAATTCTGTTGGTAGCAGGGCGAGTACAAGCATTCCTCCCAGAGTTTGAGCTGTTTTCTGAAACTAAGTTAAAATTGAGGAAGGCCAAGGCTAAGTACTTTCTGCTCCTACCATTGTGGGGGTACCTTGCCCATGGCTCCACCTTTTACCAGTCCAATTTGCTCTCCAGGAATAAGGTAAGAAGGCAGGGCCAAGTCAGCCTTACCTGATGATGTGGGGGCGCTTGTGTGTGCTTGGGCTGCAGGCTGTGCTGCTTCCTCAGTGGCAATGTGGCTGCCTTTTCTGTTAACCTGTAGGGAGGCAACACTGGCAAAGAACAGACCTGTGATTCGGTAAATGGAAGTTCTGACCAGTGACTATCATCTTGGGACAATGGGGCTTCTACACCATGTCTAGCTCAGGAACCTTGAGCTTGACACCACAGAAGGACACTAGAGAAAGAGAAAGGCTGGATCCTGCCCTCAAGGAGCTCACAATTTCCCTAAAGTAATGAGACAAGCCTAAAGAGGCTCCTTACAGGTTGACTTGCATTGGGAAATTTTTGACTAAAGAAAGGAGTGATTTGGGGTTCAGGGTGTTGATGACATGGTTGACACTGAGAAGGCCTTTTGGAGGAGGTGGACTTGTTTGGGCCCTCCAAGGTTGGTGACATCTGAGAGGCCTAAAGCAGAGCTCCCATGGTTACCTATCCTGTTTCCCCAAAAATAAGACAGTGTCTTATATTAAGGTGTGCTCCCAAAGATGCCCTAGGTCTTATTTTCAGGGGACGTCTTATCTTTCCTGTGAGTAGGTCTTATTTTTGGAGGATGTCTTAGTTTTGGGGAAATAAGGTAGTTTTTTTGCTCACTCAGCAAATACTTTATGGCTATCTACTGCGTGCTAGTCCTGGGCCATGCCCCATGGAAAGGAGAAAGCTGGTAGCCACAGCTGCATAGGGGAAGAGTCATTTCTCCAGACCAGTGGGGGCTCTAAAGACCAAGAAAACTGGAGCCAGATGAATTCCTTATTCATGGAAGGCCAAGTGTCCCCTAGGCAGTAAGTGCTGCTGTTGCTACAGCTTTGTTTTGTGACAACTGCTAATTGCCTCTGCCTGTGTCTCCTCTGACTCCAGTACACATCCCTCCTCCTGCTGGGTCACTGTTGGGGAATGGAATCCCTGGGACTGGTCTATGGTGGTACCTGCTGACCTAGCCCTGTGGCCTCTGCTGGTGCACGGGCATGTGGAATCTAGGGTTGCTCCACATCTGCAGTGGGGCTTAGAAAAAGTTCTCATGCCACAGATCAGGACACCATCCCAAGAGGTCTGCCAGCTCAGTGCTCTGAGTGGGATTGCCTGCCAGCTGCTGAAGTTCCATTTATTGAGCTGGGGTCTGGTTGTAATGATAGTGCTGGTGTTGGGCACCCAGACCTTGAGCTAAGTCCCAAAAGAATTCTTGATAAATTGGTGGGTAACCAGGCCTGGGAACCTGGTGGTGATGCCAGCAACAACAACAACAACAACCCTCTCAGGCCTGGGGCCATTCTCTCCAGGTGGAATAAGAGATGCTTTAAGATCTTGGCACAAGAGAGACCTTAAAAGTTATCTCGCTGAGATGTTTCAGTGCAGCATCTCACATACAAATTTCCTTAATACTGGCCATTTAACCTTTAATTAGTGGCGTGCTGGTAAAAGCTAAAGAAAGACTTGTAGTTTGTCAGTTTCCATGGTATAAATAGTCCCACCATGTCTGTTTTCAAGTGATCAACATGATATTTGTGAATGCAGAGTTGAGAAGAGACACTCACAGATGGTTCTCAGGAGAAAGTCTGAGCCAGACCCTCAGACCACTGCCTTTTATGGGATACTTCCAGTGACATACTATCACTTTACTCATCCTTCCTTCTGGCTTGGGCCTGTCAGATTTCATCCTCCTTTGAGGACCAAAATAAGCCCAGTAGAAAATTATATCAAGCCAGAATCTGTCATACTTTCACATTAACAAGTACTTCCCTTCCCCCAATTCCCATTCCTGGGTCCTATTTCTACAGATATGTAAGGAACAAGAGGAACTTGAGGATTAGAGGACAGTGATTATAGTAAAAAAAAATGTATTTACTTGTCTTAGATAATGATCTTCTACTGACCTTCAGATTGCCCACACAGGTCACTTCATATCTATCTCATTATGTTTCTAATTAACTTCACTCGACAATCACAATGAAGCATGTACTTTGCCAGCACCGTGGGAAATGGTGAGTGCGACACATCTCAGGTCCTAAGGGACTTGCTGTTCAGTAAATGAGAGAAAGAAGTCAGCCAAGATTTAAATGCTTTGTTCTAGTAGAGAGGCGCAGAGGGTGTATTCTGGGGTTTCCAGTTGTGAAGAGGTCACTGTTGACGGGACAGTCAAAGAAGATGACGTGAAATTTTCAGCCTTGGTGGCAGTCATCTGTAAGTTGCTGCAATGCTTTTGGTTTGCTGCTTCTGGTGTCTGTGCTATGGAAAGGGACCGATTAGCATTGCTGACTCCTTAGAGCAGACAGCACTTTCCCCATGAAGTTCTGGATAGCTTCCTTATCTGCCCATGTTTCAGTGACTGGCAGCAGATTTAACAGCACTGTTGTTAATCTTGGTCAATAGCTTAGTATGCGGAATAGAACAAGCTTACAGTTCTTGTATTAGAAATATGTTCTGTAAAAACTGCACGTACAATAGACAAGTCTTTGGATGTTGGACTCTGGGTGCCAATTTTCGACTTCCATTACCCCTGAGGTTGAGCAATGCCATATTCACATACCAGGAAATGTGTGGGCTGTTGCTGGCCAAGCCAGGCCATGTCCTGTGTCTCAGCTGAAGTGTGGTCTGCTTCCCATGGGATCCAGGAAAAATTTTCCAGCTTCTATACTGCTTAGTGCAGAGGGATGGGAGGAAGTGTGAGCATCTATTAGGAGTAGAGTGGAAATATTAAAGATGACCTTTAGAAGCCAGCTCCTGTGAACAAATGCAATCACTGGCATTTGTTTACTAGTCATTTGGATTTGGAGTTGATACAGGGTGAGTTAAACTAACCCCATCTCTGACCTTCACAGTTTCTAATTTATCATGAATATGGTCAATACAAATAACCAACAAGTAAAATTTCTATCACGTGCTGGCTATGAAGTGGCAAAACAACTCACGCCGTGAAAGCATATCCTCCTGCTGGAGTCGAAGCAGGAGGGGAAGGCTGCGTCAATAAGTGAATGCTGCCAGATCCTAATTAGCTCTCTGTCCTGCCCTCCCGCCTCCCCTGCCTCTTCCACCTCCTCTGCCTCTCCCGGTATCCTTTGGAAAGGGATGTTCAGCCGACACTTACCAAGCACACAGGGACACAAAGAAGAGCGAGATATCACTCTTGCTCTTTAAGGAAGTTGAAGCCAGTCAGGGAAAATTGGATGAAAAATTGGGGAGGGCTTCATTCATTCATGGCTCCTAACTGGTTAGTATTTTTATGCTAAAAATCAAGGTGAGGAGAATAGCAATTTCATATAATATGGTGGAAGTCTTCTTCTTTGGCAAATGAATCTTTCCATCAAGAGAGAAATGGGAGAGCGCTGAAGACCCTGGTAGGCAGCAAGGCAAAGAAAATCACTTCCACCAGCAGCACAGTCTGCCTGGTTACAAAGTGGGTGACAGGGCTCGACCTCTGTTCTTTGTGAGGAGGCACCTTCAGCCTCCTGTCAGTTTTCAGGAAGGCAGTGGGAGGCTCTCCATGGAGCAGGGGGGCCACACAGACAGGGGGAGCGCTGCACGCTTACATGGCACTTGTTGAAACCAAGTGCCTTGATTCCTGGTGCCAAAAAAACTCAAATCTAGATCAAGAATGAGTATGTTTTTTTGTCCCTTATCCTATTTCACCAATTTTAGGATGCATTTTCCCCCTTATTTTCCACATTAACATTTATGAAATTAATGGTATTTCACAGTTAGTGTCAGCCGAGTAGGACATAGTTGTCATTGTCTATGTGTGTAGAGACTTGGTCTTAGCTGTTGATATGTTCACTACAATTGAGTTATAAAGTTGTGTGTACTTTGTTACTACATGTGTTATGTTTAATTGACATTTATAATGTTTTAGAAAAAGCATACGTTAGTATTGGAGCAATAGCAAAACCAGCAGAGGTTTATAAAACTGAGAATGAAACAAATATTTGTCACTGGAGAAATGACCAAAACTCCATGTTTTCCTGCAAAACAATAACCAAGTATTTTATGAAAATGCTGCTTAATCTTTAATATGCAAACCAGTCACCTGGAAATCCTGTTGAAAATATTCAGTTGGTGGGGGAGGGGTGCCGGTGGTTCTTTTCTGGCACCAGCATCCAGGTTAGTCAGTGCAGGTTCAGACCACACACTGAGTAACGAAACTTTACAAGGCCTAAGAAAGGAAGTTAGCCACAAGTGGATAAAGCTGTGCTCGTTTTGATACTGAGTTGTGTGCATGAGTTGTGCTTCAGTTGCTAAGTCATGCTACTAAAGGCAAGAGAAATATGAAATCCTCAAGGATAGGATGATAATTTTAAAGTGACTGAGTTTTGTTTTTTTTTTTTTTTTTTTGTAGAGACAGAGTCTCACTTTACTGTACTTGGTAAAGTGCCGTGGCGTCACACGGCTCACAGCAACCTCCAGCTCTTGGGCTTTTGTGATTCTCTTGCCTCAGCCTCCCGAGCAGCTGGGACTACAGGCGCCCGCCACAACGCCCGGCTATTTTTTTTGTTTTTGTTGCAGTTTGGCCGGGGCTGGGTTTGAACCCGCCACCTTCGGCATATGGGGCCGGCGCCCTACTCACTGAGCCACAGGCGCCGCCCCAAAGTGACTGAGTTTATGTGCACCTGGCTATTGATAAGGTATCAAGTCATAGTTTAATTGAGGTTCCAAAAATAATAATGTATTACAATCACATGATCATACTGTTAATGAACGCCCAAAATCCGCACACATCATTGTTTGTAGAAATCATGGAGCACCTTGCTTCAACTCTACATAAGTACTCTGTGGACCTTTCCTCTGCATCTTGCCAAGAAAGCCAGTGATGGGGTACATGGGGTACCATGCTCTCAATAACAAAACACAACCTTAAATTTAAATGAC
Organism: Nycticebus coucang; assembly: GCF_027406575.1. NCBI lineage: Eukaryota > Metazoa > Chordata > Mammalia > Primates > Lorisidae > Nycticebus > Nycticebus coucang. The sequence goes on from NC_069796.1 coordinate 33,937,131, forward strand.
TCTGATTTTGTTCAAATTTCTGCTCTTATCCTCTTCTCAATCTACCCATTTCTTTAACAAAAAGGATTAGATAACATAAATTTTAAGCTGGGTTGACAGAGTCAATGATCTTAAGTAGAATCAGGTGATCAAACAACCAGCTAGAATAAGGAAAATGTGGGGCTCCCAAAAATGCTAACAGCAGGTATGAAAATCCCATTCAATATATTTCTCAGGCAAGAGTTATTTGGCAAGGCCAGGGCTGCCAAATACCTACCAACTTTGCCTTTTCTAATAGACCTAAGATCCAGAAAAAAGTCACCTTGGGGTATTAAAGGCTACAGCATAGCCAGGGAGAGGTCAGACAATAAAAACTTCCAATTTCACAGTACTGTGTTGTTCAGAAAGCTTTATATTCCACAAAACTTATTACCAGCTTAAAAAATAAAACATAGCAAACCCAAATTGACAAATGAGGCAGAAATCAGAACTTCGAGATGCTGTAGGGGTAAAGTATTAGGAGAAAATCTGTTTAGAAATTTAAATGGGAGTCTTAGAGGATCCTTCATGGAGGCGTGGAACATTTATTTATAGGTTGAGACTCTACAAAGCCTGGCAGAGAGTGGCTGCTCATGGTCTGAGAGCTGAATAAAAATATAAGAGGTCTCAAAGAGCTGGAAGATAGATTATAGTCAAGCCAGAATGGGGAGAACTCAATGAGCATCTCTAGCATTCAGTTGATATCCTGGAAAGATCATGTCTTAGGAATAAGGACCATGCTCTACAGTTCCCTACCCTGAGACTAAGTAAAAAACAGAACAAAACAGAACTGTAGCAGCCCTAACAAAGAATAAAATAAAAAGCAATAGAATCAAGAGGATCCATGAATGATTTGATTGTCTTTTCTAGAACAAACAGTAATACCCTGCATGGGTGTCCAACCTTTGGCTTCTGTGTGCCACTTTGGAAGAATAAGAGTTATCTTGAGCCACACATTAAATATACGAACTGTAAAGACAGTTGATGAGCACAAAGAAAGTTCCATGCGTGATTTTCATGATATCCCCCACCATAGATAAGCAAAAAGTTTTCACATAATCTGTGAGATGGCCCATGGGCCACAGGATGACAACATTATTCAGACTCTCATAAGGTAGGGACAGAGTCAGGAACACAATTAAAATTATTGGACATATTAAGAAATAGTAAATTGGGCGGCGCCTGTGGCTCAGTGAGTAGGGCGCTGGCCCCATATGCCGAGGGTGGCGGATTCAAACCCGGCCCCGGCCAAACCGCAACCAAAAAATGGCTGGGCGTTATGGCGGGCACCTGTAGTCCTAGCTGCTCTGAAGGCTGAGGCAAGAAAATCGCGTAAGCCCAAGAGTTAAGAGGTTGCTGTGAGCCCTGTGATGCCACGGCACTCTACCCGAGGGTGGTACAGTGAGACTCTGTCTCTACAAAAAAAAAAGAAATAGTAAATCAATAAAAAATAAAAACCACTGGACAACTCAGATAGTGTAATTAGTAGACAGGGATTTAAAGACTGCTATTACAAATATGTTCAGTCTCTCAAAGGAAAAGATGGACTTAATGAGTAAATAAATGAAAACTATAAAAACAAATGGAAATTTAAAATGGAAAAGTATAATATTTCCTTGGATTGGATTAACAAAAGATTGGAGATGTTTCAGTCTGAAGAACAGAGAAAATAAAGCGTGTAAAAATTGAAGGGAGACTCATTTCTCTATGGGACAACAGCAAATAGCCTAACGTGAATAACTGGAAGCCTTGAAGGACAAGAGAGAGAATGGGGTAGAAATATACTTTAAGAAATATTGGTTCAAAAGTCCCCAAATTTCCAAATTTGTCAGAAAACTTCAACCCCAGTCCCCAAAAGATTAGCAAATGCCCGGCAGGATTCATTTTTTAATCCCCATGCTAAGGCACATCATAGTCAAGCTGTTCAAAACAAATGAAAAAAAAGAAAAAGAATTTCACCTGATACTAAAACATGATGAAAAGATTATAAAAGAGGAAACTAAAGACAAATATCTCTCTGAACATAGAGAAACAGAAAAAAAAAACATAACAAAATATAAGAAAATTGAACCCAGAAATATATAAATAGTATTAAACATTACAACAAACAAGGATTTATTTCAGAAATATAAGCATTTAAAAATTAATCATCATAATTCACCATATTAGAAGAACAAAAAAGAAAAAAGCATGTGGTCATTTCAAAAAATGCAGGAAAATTATTTGACAAAAATTCAATACACATTTATGAGCAAAAATAAACTCAGTAAACTAAGAAGAGAACTTTCTTCGTCTGATAAAGGGCATCTATGAAAAACCTACTGCTAACATTACACTTAATCATTAAAGACTGAATATTTTTCATTAAGATCAGGAACAAGACAAGAAGTCCACTCTTAACATTTCTATTCAACATTGCATTGGAGGTCATGGCCAGTGAGATAAAGCAAGAAAAAGAAATTATTGTATAAATCAGAAAAAAAATAGAACTATTTTTATTCAGAGGCAAAACAATCTTTTATGTAGAAAACCCTGAAGAACCTGTAGAAAAATATACTAGAATTAATAGATTAATCTAGCAGCATCACAGGTCACTATGCAAAATTAACCAGCAGCATGCTTTGGGACATGTTAAGTTTGAGATGCTAGGTTGGCAGTTGTGTCTAAAATCCAGCGTTTGTAGAAGAAGGCTTTCATGGAGATATAAATGTAGTAATAGATTTTAGAAGACATTTAAAACCCTTGGATCAAGGAAATCCTCTAAGGAATCAGGATAGAGAGAAAAATGAGGTTCAAGGACTGACGGTAAATACTCAGAGGCTTGTGCCTAGAATCGGTCCCAGTGATCTGAGAGAGGGGTCAGTATGGATCTTTTTTTCCATTGCTTGCCCAACAGGAGGCATTTCTGTGATAAACTCCAGAGCCATTCCTTTGTTTGGCTTTTTCGGCTTTGATGTCTCATCTAGTCCACACGCAATATTTGGCTCAGGGGCTCTGTAGAGACAGGAATTCTCCAATGCACCACTATCATCACTGTGCTGCCAGCCCCAGAGCTCTTATGTGGATGTCTTGTTCCATCCCCAGACCTGGGAAGATGAAAACTCTGGACATTTTGTATGGCCTCAGGCCATTGATGACTGCTATAAAATATGGAGACAGATGGATTTACATTTTTTTTCTGAAGACAAAACATAGCTTGTCTCTGCTAAGATTTTATCTGTTTAATGAGCAGAGACAGTATAATTAAGACCTTTCTCCAATGCTGCGGAGGTGCCAAGCCTACTGGAAAGTTTGCTTGTTTTTCATAAATCAAATTGGTTTGGAGCTTCACAAATTGAAGGGCCAGTTCTGACATCTATTAATGGAGGCTGTCACAGCCGTGTTCAGTTTTCTCTTCTCATGGAGAAACTGCCTTTGTTTAGGGGTGTCCAACCTTTTCCCTTTTCTGCCACACATTGGAAGAAGAGTTGTCTTAGGCCACACATTAAACACACAAACATTAACAAAAGCTAGTTAGCCAAAAAAGGGTCCATGCATACTTTTTGTGATATCTGACACCACAGATAAGCAAAAAAAAAATCCTCACAAAATTAGCATGTAGTCCCGCCGGTGGCAGATTGGACACCCCTGTGAGAGGAGCTTCTTGGGTAGTGGTGATGACTATGGCCAGATGGCTACTCTCAAGGTGATGGCAGAACACAGGGTGAAGCTGTATTGCTCTCCAGTGGAAGGTGTGAGAAGTAGCAGAGCTCTGAGAGTGAGCCCTTTGGCATGGAGCAAGTTCTTCTGATCTGGAACCCAGGATGGCTCTGTGTTGGGCAGCCACTGACTGGTGGGCAGGGCCCAGAGCACCAAGGTGACTTTCTTAGTTCTCCTGGCTGTCAGAGGTCTTCAGCATAGTTCCCCAAAGAGCCTGGTAGAATTAGATATGTTTGTAATTTGCATTCTAAACAAGCTGTTTGGAATAAATATGTTGGCTACATTGTTTTCTTGGCTCTCATTCATTGGTTAATAATGTGTTATTTTTTGGAAATAGCTGTTTCTCTGTTGGCTTAGAAGAGGAATCCAAGGGAATTGGATTGTGTTGGATTCTGTGCTAATTTTTCAAAACAACACATGTGTAAGAATAGTTTGGTCAAATGTGACTACACGCTCACAGAGACCCACAGTGAGTGGATCCAGACAAAAGGGAAACTGAGGATGGGAAGAAAACTCTGCTGGCAAGTCCTGATTCAAATGTGGCTTCTGATGGGCACTTGCTCAAGAGCAGACAGAAATGGGGGGATGGCATCCGTGAAGCTGAGCACCTCACTTAGGGCCTCTACAAAGGAATCAAGAGACCACCTCACACACAGGTTACCAGGGAGGGGACCCAGGCCAATGGGAGCTGGAGGAAATGGCAAAGCAACTCCTGAACCCTGGCACACAGGTGGGGAAGTGGAGGGAGAACAGTCAGAACGTCTGGAGTGCACTGAGCAGGCTCCTCTTCTCCCCATCACGTGTGTTAGCTGTCCCATCAGCTGACTGCAGCACATCCTTGCCGGACACAGCATATTGTTCTGAAACAGGTTCCTTTTACAGCCATAGCTGCTCAATTATGTTTCTTAGTTGTTTCCTGATGGGCGATGGGGAAAAAGCTGAGAACAGCTGCAACCTCTGTGAGAGTGGGGCCCTGTCAGCTCTTTGTGCATTTGTAGCCAGCCTGGTGCAGGGCTGAACATGGAGGCCCTGGGAAGAGGTGACTGAGCTGAGTCTCTAGACCTTTCGTGTTGGCCAACTCAGATTGTCACTCAGCTGCTTTTGCTGGAAGAACCTTCCGGCTTGTGGTAAAGCTGGTGGGTTCTTGGTGTCAAGATGGCTCCATGACTTTCATTGTAGCCTCTCTCCCATGGGCCTCCCTCTTCTGCAGTGCTGATGGCTCTTTAGCAAGGTCATGGAAGACACTGTCTCAGCCTGTGTGGGGTTAACTCTCCCAAGGGTAGGTCCAGCCACATTTATGAGGCATCTGGTCATGCCAGGAACCACGTTCCTTTTATGAGGACAATCTGGAGCAGTGTTTTTCAACCTTTTTTATCTCACAGCATGCTTGAACCTATAGTTAGACTTCCACAGCACACTTAAATTATGTTCATCAAAAAAAAAGAATAAATAAAAAATATACTTACTGTGCTTTGAACTTCTTTTGAAAAAAATTTAATTAATGATCTTCAAAAATATAAGATCCTAAGATCCTCTCATGGCACACCGTTTGAAAAGCAGTGATCTAGTTCTTGACCTTGGGACCTTCCAGGGTAGTGGGCCAGCAACCCCATTAACTCACGCGGGTTCTCAGAGAAGGAACCAACTTTACCAGACTAACGTGCGGCAGACATTTTTACCTGCATCATTGCATTTAATCTTCCCAACAGCTTCATGTATTTGGGACTATGATTCTCACTCCATTTTAGATGAGGAGGCTGAGCCTTAGAGAGTCAGGGGACTTGTCCAAGGCCACCACTGATAAACAGAAGAGCCAGGATTTAAACTCCAGAGCCCAGAGTGCACACTCTTTACTAGAGCCACAGGACTGATTTTAGAGCAGCGGTTCTCAACCTTCTAATGCTGCAACCCCTTTAATACAGTTCCTGTGGGTTGTACCCACAGGTTGAGAACCCCTGTTTTAGAGTAAAGAGATATTTTAATCCAGCTCTTATCATAAGCAATGGTTATTACACACAAAACTGGAGGGCCAAGGTGATTATTTTGATAAAGAGATCAGGAAAGATTTATGAGACAGACTTTTGGAAGACAAATGAGATTTCAACAAGTTGCGGATGGGGAGGAAAATACCCAGCCAAGGTGCTGCTGTGCCAGAACTGAGCCAGGCACATTCCCGCCGAGGAGCCTAGTGTGGTGGGGCCTGGAATTGGTGAGAGTAGGCTGAGCGTAGGCCGACTCTCCAACAATTAGATGGTGTACAGGAGCGTTGATATAATTCTGAGAAGATAAGGGACAGCCAAGATTCTGGAGCCTGATTTTGAAAGCAGATCGTCAGAGCTGTGAGGATTTGGGGCAGTGCTGACCTGATCAAGTGCAGATTTGTGACTGATGGTGACATCTGATGAGCCCCAGGTGGACAGGTCCCTAATCTTCTTGGGGCAGTGCCACCTGCTAATATTCATGCAAATTGCTCTAACATTTGTTCTAAGTGTCAGCATCACTGCTAGTATTCCAGGGGCTTTCTACTCATTATTGCTAGTCTTTACCACCACCCCGCAAAGCAGATGCAGAAATTAAAGCTCAGAGAGGTTGAGTCACCACCCCAGGGCCACACAGCTGTGAATGACAGTGCTAGGAGGCAGACTCAGTCTGTGCGATTCCAAAACTATGCTCTTTGTGCAACACATAGGCCTCTCCCAGGAGATTAGAGGTGAAAGACAGACCATTTTCCTGATCACCCTCAGTCCTGGGAGGCCATTCCCAGGTGTGAGTTGATAATGAGGCTGTTACTGAGCCCCAACTTCACCTGCAGGGAGGGGCCTTTCCCCGGGGCCCACTGCCATCTCTGTTGTCTTTGGGGAGGGTTACATGCTGGGGAGCGCAGAGCACATTCTCTGAAAGGAACATTCCGGGAGAATCACTTGTATTTAGTGACAAAAGGTCCTGCTTTCCTACCTCCTGCTCCCCTTGTACTTATACTAAAGCAGCCAGAGGCTCTGGGAGTGTCCCCTCCACTGAGCAGGTGTGCACCAGTTTGGAGTGTCCCCTCCACTGAGCAGGTGTGCACCAGTTTGGAACAAAGCCAACTCTCCGCCACTTAGATGGTGTACGGGAGCGTCAATATAATTCTGAGAGTGAGGACTTGTGGACAGTTTCCCCTTTGGTTGTTCACTTCTTTTGCATTGCATTTGAGTTTACAGATGTGAAGCCACAGCTGGTTTCCTCCTTTCCGTCAGGGCCCTTTGATAACCAGTCAACTGAGTTTTCCATTGTTATTTTTCACAGGTCTAATAGCTGTTGGCAGCCACCTTTGTGTTATTTTGTTCACATAATTATTCACTGAGCATGAAATACCCCCGAGCAGCCATCAGCATCTCAGCTGGGGCCTTGCTAGCTGGCCTCACCACTAGGAAGTGGTTAAAACCTTAAGGATGAAATGGGGATTTTTTTTCTAAAGAGGTTGATTCAGCTGTTCAGAGCAAAGCCTGACATATGCCTTGAGTTCCATTTTGCTTTGGGTTGCCCCAGGCACCCTGAGTTCTGCCAAGCCCATGATCAGAACTCTTCTTAGAAGGGAAGAGTTTTCAGGGAAGACAGGTTGACCTGATCTCCTTTGCTCACAATGAAAACTGAGGGTGCAGACCATTGAACCCCATGCCGAAAGGGCCTCCTTCCTTCCATGGGTTCATCTGTTCTTCAGCTGCGTGGGTTTGACCAGCAGCTGCTGAGAATTCACTGTTCTAGGACCTAACAGAGCATAGAAACCAAGGAGAGAAAACTCAGACTATAACCTGCTATCTGTCTAGGTAGGCTACCAGGACGGCTGGGGAGAAAGAATATAGAACTTCTCCCTCTCCCTTCATCTCATAATTTAAACCACAATTGTCGGCAGTAAAGCTCAGGGCCAAGGGAAGGGTGAGGAGGGGAAGGCTGAGGGATGGCACTGAGGACACGACCAGGTGCTGTGACGGACGCAGGGCCTTGTGCTTAGCAAGAGGCTTGGGAATAGTTGCAAATTTTCTGTTTGTATAAAAAAGAACACTAGGAAGTGTTTTGAGTCTGGAAAAAAAAGTCTTATAAATAGAAGGAGGAAAGAATTTTCCCTTGGTAAGCTTCTGAGGACTCTGTTCCAAGGCCCTTGAGGAGGGAATAGGAAGGAATTTAATTTCCCGCTGGAAGGATTTGCACGCTGCAGGCAGGGGTGGCGGTGGCCTTCTCCCTGGGACGCTGCACTGGGAGGAAGAGCCCTCTCAGCTCCGGAGGGAGTTCAGAAGACCTGGCATGTGTTTCAGGGGCCTTATGGCAAATCACTCATTTTTACTTGGGCTTGGATTTCCATTTAGCAAGTTGATCCTTCCATACAGGGCTTGTCTAGGTCTCTGCCTCTCCAAGTGCTGATGACCTCTGGGCCACCACCTGCCAGCTGCCTAGACTCGAGCTGTCTGCAGCTCTGGCCTCAGTTTCCTTGGCTGTAAAATTAAGATTATAATTAGTTCCCGTAAAGTCTGGGGGAGGGCTAAATGACATAATGCATGGAAAGTGCTCAGATCAGTGGCTGACACCTGGTGGCTATACAATTGGTAGTTACTCTTTGAAAGAAATTATTTATGTTGTGGAATGATTTTAGATTTAGAGAAGTTGCAAAGATAGTACAGAGGGTTCCTGTACAGCTCTCAGCCAGTCTTCCCTAATGTTAATGACTTACATAGCTAGAGTACTTTTATCGAGAGTACTCGAACATTCATAGTACTCGAGTAAGAACATTCATAATCTTGAAGACATACATGCACTCCCACGTTCATCGTAGCATTATTCACAGTAGCCACGTTATGGAAACAACCCAATCGCGGCTACATAAAGAAAATGTGCTATGTATACTTGTATATGTATACAAGGGGAAATTATTCAGCCTTACAAAGGAAGGAAACTCTGGCCTTTGTGACAACATGGAAGAACCCAAGGGCAGCATGCAACGTGAAATAAGCCAGGCAGAGAAGGGTCAGTGCTGGGTGGTGTCACTCATCTGTGGAATCTGAAACAGTCAAACCTGTAGAAACAGAGAGTAGAATGGTAGTTTCCAGGGACTGGGGGTTGGGGGTTACAGGGAGATGTTGGTCAAAGGTCGCAAAGTTTCGGTTATATGGGATAAATAAGTTGTGGAGATCATGGTAGCTGTAACTGATAGTACTGTATTGTATACTTGAAATTTGCTGAAAATACATCTTTAATGTTCTCACCACAGAAAAGAAAGCTAACTATGTGAGATGATGGATACGCTAATTAGCTTGACTGTGGTAATCATTTCACTATATATGTGTACCAACACTCACGTCATATACCTTAAATACTGTGTGTGCGTTTTTATTTGTCAATTACACTATATCTCTGTATCTCAACAAAGCCGTAAATAAAGAATGAATACAAAGGAAGACTTCACAACTTAAAGAATAAAAAGACTAAGAAACTGACATAGATACTTTATATTAAGTAAACTCAAGATTTTGTTTGGATTTACTAGTTTTTCTACTAGCATCCTTTTTCTATGCCATGGCCCAATCCAGGGCACCATATCATGCAGAGACTTACTTGTATTATACTTCTCCCTTGGTTTGGTAAGACCCCTGAGGACAGGAGCAACATCTTCTTTTATCTCAAACACAGCACAGTCATGCACAGGGTCAAGGCATGGCCAGGGCTTTGGAAAGCTATCAAGGACGCTGCTCTAAAAATGTCTTTCCCAGAAGCTCTGTGATTTGGGGACAGTATTAAGGTCCAGGGTGGCAGTCCTCAGCGCTCCACCAACCAACCTCCTGGAGGACAGCTTGTGGGGCACATGCAGAGGGGACCTGCTGGGCTGTGGGGCACAGGGGCAGGGGGAAGGGTCATGAAGTCTGCATTAGGCCTAAGGCAGGGAAGGGGTCAACGTCTGGCTTCCTGAAGCTCTTGAGCCAGCCTTTGGCTCTCCTTTCCTCCCATCCTAAGCCAGTGTAGGGTCCAAAATACTCTGAAGAAGAGGCCCTGTCTTGGAACCCCAGAGCCCAATGCTTTCTTTGTAACATCACTCTTTGGAGCCTAGGCCTCCTCTCTGGGAGCCCTGCTGGAAGATACCACCATTGAGATTTAGAAAGAGCTTTGCCTAATTTCCTGCCTGGGACCTGTGGTGGTGGTAGAGAGAAGAAGGTGGTGTCCCAGAGGGCCCAGGGCCTCCCTGGTGTCCTCCTGCTTTACAGGAGATCCTTCCCTTCTGGGCTCAGGCTGTGTGGCCTGAGGTGAGGTGCCTCAGCGCCTCCATTCCTGGGCCCCCTAGACTCTTAGGAAGGGAGGACAGTCCCTAACCCACCATTAGTGCAGCCCCTGGTAGAAATGTCAACATGAAAATGCCCAGGCCTTGCCCCCGCTGGAGAGGACAGATCTTTGTCATCCCCTTTTCGGACCTACTCTTGGGGCTGCTGCTTGGCCTGCATTTTTACGTGAAGCCGTGCTTCAGTCCAGTGATTTTGGGGCCTGGGCCTTGAGTTACGCAGCACACCCTTCCCCTCACCACGTTCCAGGATGCTCCCATCAGGCCACCAGCCTGCCTGGCGCTGGGGTCTGGCTGACGACCAAGAATGTACACTTAACACACATTCCTACTCCAACGTTGAGTACATTAATATTTCAAAACCTCAAATCAGTTTGTTCTCTTGCAAACTAGAGCCACATGCCCACGGAGGCGGTATGCTGATGAGCTCTGGGGCTTTGCACGTGAAATGGGAATCCCAGGCTGTGGTGGCAGGAGACCCCTGCTCCAGTCTAAAGACACTAAGTGTTGTGTGAGCCCGGGCAGATCCCTGCTCCTCCCGGGCCTGGGTTTCTCCAGCCATAAAATAAGAATGTTGGACCTGAGTGTCTTTAAGGGCCTAGAAGCTCTGAGGGTTTAGGATCCTTGGGGGGAGATGGAGATCTGAAGTTGACTCGTTTATAGGAAAGTTTATTTGAAATCCATGAGGGCCTATGATTGCTTGTAAATGTTTAAGATGAGTTTTTTAGTAAATCTAAACAGGCGAAACGATAAGAATGTAAACAGTGCTTGGAAAGGCCCTTTCTGGTGTCTGTAGATGAGAATGACAGTAAAACCAAGGAGGCGGGGAAAGGCAAAGGCACCAGCTTGTCTCCCAGGCACTGTTTCATTGAGGGGTTGGGAAACTTCTCTGTGGCTACGCAGAGCTGGGGCAAACCAGCAGCTTGGACACTGGTTTTCTTCTCTCTCAGGAATGAGGGGTTGAAGCCCGCAGCCCTGACTGCACAGCCTCTCTCCCAAGGGCCCTGCAGACTTTCTGTTGCCAGCTTGGAGTTCTTGTTGGAGCCCAACAACTGAGTGCTGAGGTCCCAGCTGACCAATCTGTGGGGCAGCAGAGCAGAGGCAAGAGGGACAAACCCTGGCCTGTGACTGTCACCTGGGCGTCTGGCAAGCAGAGCCTCCACAAAAGCCACCAGGGCCCTTCAGGTTTCTGGGATAAGATTGCTTTAGGGGGGAAAAGAGTTCTGAGGTTAAAAACACAAATTGGAGGGCGGCGCCTGTGGCTCAAAGGAGTAGAGCACTGGCCCCGTATGCCGGAGGTGGTGGGTTCAAACCCAGCCCCGGCAAAAAACAAAACAAAACAAACAAAACCCCCCACAAATTGGAAAATAAAAAGAAGTAAATGATCAACCTGGTCTCAATGGGGCACATGAGTTTTCATTCTTTCCTTCATCAAGTGTGTTCTAAGTGTCTAATCCACACTGGTTACTATGCTGGTTACCTGCCTGGATGGCGGCTGGAGCCCAGCTGGGGAGAAAGAACGGGAAGAAGGCGAGGAAGTGGTAACAAGCAGTGGACAGGGTGTCCTTGTGAGAGTGAGGAGGGGCTCAGGGCGAGCGCTGAGGGAACACCTTTCTGGGGAACTGACTTTACTCGGAGACCAGGATTAGGAGCAGCGCGCGTGTGGAAGCTGGAGAGGAGGAGTTCCAGGCCCACATGGCAGCACAGGGTAAGTAAGACTCTAACTCCAGAAAAGCTGGGCTCAGGAGAGCAGTGTGAGTGAGCGGGAATGCTGGTGGGGACGATGGGCCTGCTTGGCTGTGCGTCCCAGGATGATTGTGTGCATACAGGATGCAACGAGGTCTATGCATTTACCTGTCACAGACCTCGAGCGGGCAGCCTTGCCCTGTGGACTAAGTATGGCATTCGTGTAGCTAAATGACAGACCTTTGGGTCAGAAGCTGAAAATCTTGGCTCCCCAGAGACTCCTGGACAGATGGTGAATGAATGGGGCTGTTCCTACCTCCACCCTCTTCCCCTGCCACTCACTGTCAGAGGCCATTGACATCATCTGTGCTTTCCTTGTCATCACGCTGATTTTCCCCATTGTGCGAGCTTGTGTTGCCCGTCATCTTGTTGCTTCCATTGGCCCTAATTGCTTGCGGAGAGAGTGGGCAGGACTGTTCTTGCTGAAGTGTCCTTCTCCAGTGATAAACTGACTCCTGCCCTCAGGGGTCAAAGAAGGAACCAGAGAGGGAAGAAGAACTTGACGGCAGACACACAGCACGCACTTGACCCACCTTTTAGCAGCAGGGCCTGCTCAGTGGAGGAGGATGTGGGCAGGTCAGAGGCAGGGGCTGTGGTGGTATCAGGGGGAGGTAGTGTGCTGCACTCCTCATAGGGACTGTTGGGTGTACTCTGCACAAATCTCTCCCCTTTCTAAAACCTCCTGGTCTTTGAGACCAGCTCCAGTGTGAAACTCTGTGAAGCTTTGTCCAACCTCATAGACCCGTTGAGGTCTGCATCCCCTGGGCTCGTGGGTTCCTATGTCAACTCGGTTGTCTAAGCCACTCTCTGTAGACCCTTGCTGCTCAAAGTGTAGTCCATGGTTTGACAACTTTGTAATCATTTTGAGTTGTTAGAGATTTCAGATTTGCCCTAAACTTCCTGAATCAGAATCTACATTTTATGAAGGTCTCAAGGTGAACTTTATGCTCATCACAGCTTGAATCAGGGCCATAGCCCTTAATTAGCTGCTACCCTGGTTACTCTGACTCCTCTGGGAGGGGAAGGGCTCTGCTGTCTTATAGGGGGTGGGGAGTTCCTAGGGACAGAGCCCCGGAAACCCTTCATGAAGCCAAACTGGGAAGGATAATGGTCGTCTCAGCAGGGACTCAGCACATGTTTTATTTGACTTATTTGGAGTCGGTGAGGAGCATACCAAACAGAGGCCAGGGGGAAGAAAAGAAGAGAGCATTTCATCCAGGGTTCCAGGACATTGGGCAGGGCTGTGGATCTCTTGGAATGTTCTTTGTCTGAGACAGTTTTCACTCTGTGAGCCCTGAACTGAGATATTTATGAAATCAAGGCCACTACTTGGAGATACTGCAGGATTGAGAAGGCAGTGACTGGACATGACCAATCTTTTCCTTGACCTCAAACCCCAGAGACCCCTTGAGTGGTTGTTTGCTTTTCCATTTCTCTTTCAAAAAGCCTAGCTTACAAAGGGCAAAGGTCAGAAAGACCAAAATTATTAACCCTCACCAATTCATGTCAAAGAATGCTTCTCTCCCCTTCCCCCCTTTCTACGACTAGTACACACCAAGCTTGCTTAGTCATGGATGGAGGGACATTGCCAGCATTCAAGAGGTCAGAGCGGCAGTGAGAGTGATTGAAGATGATGCTTCCTTCAGGAGGGGTTGAAGAGAGTCTCCAGGCACAGTGTGTTCTCAGGAACCGGCTGGGGTCATTGGGAGGATGCTGCCTTTAAGAAGGATGACTCCAAGGTGAAGGGTGACTCAGGGGGTTAAGCACAGTCTGATGAAGTGGAGCTGAAAAACTTTTTCTTTCAGAGGAACTGACTGTTTTAGGCATCTACTGGAGGTCTAGCCCGAGGCCAGGTTTGGGGAAATGGGAGAAGGTTCTCAGTTCAGTGCCAGTCCTGCAAGGGCTGCTCTTTAAGTGTAGTTTTCTTAGAGTCAAACAGAACTGAGAACATCCAGTCCCCACTCTTGGATTGAGCTTGTCATCTTACGGGGGTGCAGAGAAGCTCATTTTCTCACCCCCACGGGCAGCCTTTCCTGATCATGCTAGCCCTATCTACTGATATAGAGCTTTACTGCTCCATTTGTACATAGATGTTGGTCTGCTCCTGTCTTTTTCTCTGGTCCGACCTCCTGGCAGCCCCTATGCCCATGCCAGTTATCAACTTTTTATTATTCAGTTCCAAATCCACCCTTGTTTTCTTGCTCTGTGATAACGGAGGTGGGCTCTGTAAATATTTTTCCTTTGCCAGCTGGTACAACAACAGCCTTACTGATAGAGGGCATCGGAGGGACACTGGGGAGAGAGGAGGCTTCTCTTCCTGGTTCCTGTGGTACCAGGCTCCTGACGGCATGCTTTCTCCAGGATTTAGGTGCTGCGAGCATGTGGCTTCTGCTGCATGAGGCTCCGGCAGTGGATTCGTGACCCCAGGACCCAGCTCCTGCAGAGGAAAGCTTCTCAAGCTTCTGCAGCACCCAGTGACAGGCAGCCTCCTCCCATACTCTCTGACAACTTTTCAGTAGAATGCCACAAACAAGGCAGCTCCCTGTGAATGGCACCCCCTAACACTCTCTTGGGTGACTGTACACTGAGTTCCAAGGTATGGCACCTCTCCGTGGACACCATCTCCTGACACAATAGAGGGCAAATTCCCAGCAAGTTCCAACACCAAAGGCATCCCCATGACTTTTTCTCACTCAGTAAGCCATGACTGTGCTATTTCTAACATCTTAATCCCAGCTCTAGGGGCAGGGAGGAGCTCTTCCTTGGGCACTTGATCTCAGCCCTAAGGGTAGTAGCAACTACCTATATCTTCTATTCTTGTATTATTTAGTTTTCCTTAACACTTACCAGCCATTATTCCACTCCTCTGTTAATAATTCTTCACATTTAAGTATTTATTATTAGGCTTTTTATTTGACAGTAAATAGTTAGCAATTGGCTTAAGTTTTTTATTAGGCATTTGGTAGTTTTTTTTTTTTAATTATTAAGTCATATATACATAGATCATGAATACATTTATGCCTGTGTGGAATTCTTTGTGTTGATTATTTGTACAAATTGGAATGCTAACATCCTACTAATTTACATAGCCTTCACCTCATTTCCTCAATTACAGTGTTAAGACGTTTGTGTTCTACACGTGATAGATCCAACTTGTACTTGCAATATGCTCCATAGGTGTGTTCCTGCCATTAAGTTTTTTTAAAAATTAAATCATAGCTGTGTACATTAATGCAATTGTGGGGTACAATGTGCTGGTTTTATATACAATTTGAAGTATTTTCATCAAACTGGTTAACATAACCTTCACAGCATTGTCTTAGGAGGGTAATTGGTGGGACCATACCTATAGTGCATCTTACAAGGGTATATTTTAAGTTTGAATTTCTGTGTGGTTTCTTTGACCCTATGAGCAGAACTTTGAGCAGTACATTTGGTTGCCTGTGGTGTGAAGTGAGAGATGGCTAGAAGTGTGGATCGATGTAGATTTATGGGCAGGTGCTAATGATTTGGCTGATGGTGGGAGACTAGGAAGGAATAGGATTGGAAGACTAGTGACAAGAAAGTCTGAGGAAGAGGCATATGGATGGACGAATGGTGGGCACAAACCATGAAGCTACTTGTGTCCCATGAGAATGCCCAAAGGGCATAATCCACAGCAGAGGAAGTTAATAATCAGGTGGACAAAATGATGTGCTCAGGAGCTATCAGTCAGCCTCCTTCCACAGCAACTAGGGCTTGTTCCATGGGCCCATGGACAAAGGAGCCAGGCTGCCAGGGATGGAGGCCATGTAGGGATGTGACTTCACAGTTGGTGCCTAATCTGCTTCCAGCAGAGACTAACACTGAGCCCCTAATGTGACACCATTCCCTGGGGAAACTAGCCAGTCACTTGGTGGCAGATCAATTACATCAGACCTCTTCTACCATGAAGCAGGCAGATATTGTCATCTTGAAAACAGACATGTATTCGAGATATAGATTTGCCTTTTTTGCATGTTGTGCTCTGCCAGCACCACCATCCATGGATTCACAAAATGCCTTTCCCACCATTACGGCATTCTCCATACCATTGCTTCTGATCCAGGAACCCATTTCTCAGCAAAGGAAGTGCAGCAATGGGCTAATGCCCCTGGAATTAACCCATTTCACCATATACCCCATTGACTGGAAGGGACTGGGCTAAAGCCTTACAGAAGACTCAGTTGCAGCACCATTTGGGAAGCCATGCATTGAAAAGATGGGGATATGCTAACAGGACATAGGATATGCTTTGAACCAGGGAACCATAATATGGCAATGTTTCCCCATGGCCAGAATACATAGGTCTGGGAGTCAAGGAATATAAATAGAGTTGCGTTTCTTACTATTATGTCTAACAATCCATGCACAGGATTTTTGCTTCAAACAAAGGTTACAATTGTGATCCCATTAAATTGAAAGATGAAACCTGGCCATGAGGGGTGTAAAGACTACTATGGTCTAAATGTGTCCTCCAAAATTTATGTGTTGGACACTTTATCCCCAGTGCAATAGTGTTTGGAGTTGGGGTCTAACAGGAAGTGTTTAGGTCCTAAGGGCTTCACCCTTATGAATGGATTAATTCCATTATCATTATAAAAGGGATGGTGGGAGTGGGTTCTCTCTCTTTTGCTCTTCTGCCAAGAAATTATACAGACTTTGTCCTCTCTTGCCCTTCTGCTTTCAGCCACATCAGGATGCAGTGAGAAGGCCCTCAAGAGATGCTGGTGCCTTGATCTCTGACTTCCCAGCCTCCAGAACTGTGAGAAATCAATTTCTGTTCTTTGTAAATTACCCAGTCTGTGCTATTCTGTTGTAGCAGCACGAAGCAGACCAAGATAAGACCATTGGATCAATAGGTAGAAAAAGGAGTCATTCTGCTGGCTGGAGTAATTGGTCCTTATTATCCAGGGGTAATTGGGTTATAGCTACACAATGAGGGCAAGAAAGATCCTTTCTGGAATGCAGGGAATTCTCTCGGGTACCTCTTAGTACTTCCATGCCAAGTTGGAAAGATTAATGAACAATCACAGCAACGAAAAGATGGTAGCAGATGGAGGATTAAAATTATCCAGGAATTCAGATTTTGATTCCTCCACCAGGTAAAGACCTCAGCCTCTGAGAGCTTGAGTAGGGGAAACACAGGATGGCTCAGGGAAGCACAGGACGGCTCATGGAAGGAGGAAGCCATAGCACCAGTCATGGCCTCCAGACCAATTGCAGAGAAGAGGATTGTGCCAGTTTTGCATATTTTCTCTGGCGGTGGAAGGGACTGCATGTTAGGGGATGACTGAAGAGCCAGAGGGAGGGAGGAGAGTTGCCCATACACTGACCAGTCTCCATGCCCCAAATCTTTTCTTGGAAGATAATAGAGCTGAAGACAGTAAGAGCCAAATTATGGGGAAAGCTTGTCCAGGGTGGGTGCTGGACATTGACTAGGGGTATTTCCTTAGAATATGCCAAGCTCGAGCACTGGGTTTGTCCCAGGAATTCTGTAGCCATATGCAGCTGGGGGACAACACATACTCAGGGTTCTCAGAGGGCACTTTGTTCTCTCTGGGGCAGGGAGGCTTGGTGACACCTGGCTCTTTTGAATGGTGGTACCAACATTAGGGGCAGTGCTAACCTGGGACCTGCCATGTGCAGCCTGTTTTTTAGTGGTAGTGGCAGCCAGACAGCCACAGTATGCATAAGGAACCGTCACTGGAGGGACCCAATTCTAGCATATTCAATTGGGAGATAAGCATGGACAATTCTCCAGGGACAGGGCGGGCTCATAGTTGTGAGGAGGGGTTATTAGATGGAATAATGCATGGAGCCTCTCTCTATAATAATGCATGGTACCTTGATTTCTGGGCCTATGTATTCATATTATGGCTATAGGAGAAACAGCATTGTATATTGGTTGCTGGGTTAAAACTTAACCACATTCTGTTGGAGAACTCCAAACCTTGCAAGGTGTGGTGTTACAACCAGCCATAAAAGGTTCAGTGGGCTATTCCTATGCTCTACAAGGCCATATATGTCTATAAGGCCTATATAGGGTTGTGTCCGCTGGGATTAAGTCAGGGAAGGAGAGCCACCACGAGTGAAACGAAAGATTTATTTACAGGGATTTGAGCTACCGCAGTTGAGGAGCTTGTGAAGAAGTCAGTAGAAAACTGTTTTCTCTCCATCTTATGGTGGGCCTGGAGTTGCTATAGGTCATAGAACTGGCAGTCAGGAGGAGAAATTGGATATGAAGTGGATAGAGCAAGGACAGATGAACCTGGGCATGGTGGTTGATTTTTCTTTCTTTTTTTTTTTTGAGACAGAGTCTCACTTTGTCACCCCCAGTAGAGTGCTGTGGTGTCATAGCTCACAGCAATCTCAAACTCTTGGGTTCAACTGATCCTCTTGCCTCAGCCTCCCGAGTAACTGGGACTATAGGAACCCACCACAAAGCCTGCCTAGTCCTTTAGAGATGGGGTCTCACTCTTGCTCAGGCTGCCTTCTGAACTCCTAAGCTCAAGCAATCCACCCACCTCAGCCTTCCAAAGTGGAAAGATTACAGGTGTAAGCCCAGCCTTTGTGGTTGATTTTTCTGTATCAACTTGGTTGTGCCTAGTACCTAGTTATGTACAAACATAAATCTAGATGTCATTAACATCTATAGTCAGTTGACTTTAAGCAAAGATTACCCTCAGTGGTGTAGGTGGGCCTCGTCCAATCATTTGAAGGCTTTAAAAGCAAAAAAAATGGGTTTTCCAGAGAAGGAGAAATTCTGCTTGAGGACTGCAGCCATCAGCTCCTGCCTGAGCTTCCAGTTCTCTCCCGTAGATCGCGAGAACTCAGCCTGCCCCACTCCTGTGTGGATTCCTAGCAGCTCCGTACACAGGATTTGGCCCAAAGTGGATGCTCAATAAATATTTCCTGTACTGAAACGACATCCATCTGTCGGAGTTGGTGTGAACAGAGCTCTGCCTTGGGGCGGAGGTGGAGCTGAGGGACCGAGGAGGACCTTTCCTGTCCTTAGATCCTATGCAGAGAGCGGGAAGTGCTCCAGATTGTGAATTAGGTTGTTGGGAGACCAAATGGGAAGAGAATTCGAGGTCTATGAACTAAAAATGAAAATTTAGGGGGAGTGCTGGAAGAGAGACAACTTGGGGGGAGGATCCTGTGGCTTCAGCTTTGCTGAGTGCTCGCTGCAGGTGAGAACTTAGGCGGCTGTTGTGAGGGGCCGGGCGCTTTCTGAGAGCTTCCCATGTATTCCCTCATGTCACCCTTACAAGGACCCCATGATCCCTGTCTCACAGATGAGAAAAGGGAGGAACAAAGAGGGCAAGTAGCTAGAAAAGGATTCATTTCTCGCCCTGGGCACTGCTCCTCAGGAGGTCCCCTCCAGCAGAGGGAAGTGGCCCTTGGTCTATCACGTCTAATTCCAGCCCAGAGCTCTACTGGATTCTATTTGCCTGAGTTTGCCAAGAAGGTCCCAGAAGGTTGAGTGAGTTTCCTATTCTCTCGGGACCCCTGGTATGCTCTGCATCAGCCCTGGTGGTCTTTGGTATGGGGACAGATTTCTGTGCGGACTTTTTTCACTCAGAGCTGCAGAGCTAACTTTGTGGCCACACGTGTGATTCATAAGTTTGTATTTTCCACTGACTTTGTCTTTTTCCAGAGCATTTTGGCTTGAGCACTACAAGCTTTCAAGACTTTCAGCTGAGCCCTGCTGTCCACAGATTGCTCAGCTTCGTACATCCTCCCCACGGCTGCGAAGTTTGGCATGGGTGTTCTGTTATTGCTCCTGGATCAGATTTTGGAATTTTAGTTTATGAATATTCTTTTCTGCAAGGATTGGGGGGAGGTGGAACTGGACCAACATTGGTTTCTCCAGGTTCATCATTATTCCCCGCTGACATCCATATTTGGTCACTTTTTGTCATTTTGACCCCATTTGCCACGTTGCCTCACGTCTTCCACATCCTCAGGGCTTGTCTTTGTGCAGTGCGTGGAAGCAAGTGTGTGACTGTTGGTGAAAGAATATGTTTATAATCGCTATAAATTTGCCATCGCCACGTTAGTTTAAGAACTCTCTGCTCACATTAATTTTTCCTAAACCAAGCTTGACTTGAAGGCCAGAAATTTGATCTTGTTCCCTGCAGGGGGTCCTGCCTTGACTGCCCCCACTGCCCTGGGTTGTGGAAGCTTTTGCAGTGCACTGGCCAGCACACTAGGGAAGACGTGCTGGTCCCCAACTTGCACTGGTCACCTTGATGTGCTCTTTGGCCAAGCCCTCCAGGCCTGGCTTGGGTGGCTTTGCTATGTTTACATCCAGCTTGGGTGTCAGATTGTGGCTAAGGCTGGCAGTCAGAGGTTCTGGGTCCTGCTTCCCCACTCGGCTGTTTGCTTGGAGGTCTGCTAACATCTTGCCAAGGACGGGCCTTGGGCCTGGCACTGGAATCCTTAAGACACCATCTTCTCTTCACTCTGGGGACTGTTTCCTCTTCTATGGCTTGTACTGTATCCTCTCCAAAACAGATACGCTGAAATCCTAACTCCTAGTACCTCAGAATGTGACCTTATTCGGCAATGGGGTCCCTGCAGATATAATTATCTAAATTAAGATGAGGTCATAGTGGAGGACGGTAGGTCCCTAATCCCGGTGCCCTTATAAGAAGAGAAGAGGTGAACAGGGGAAGGCTCTGGGCTGAGGAAGGCAGAGATTACAGTGCTGTATCTTCCAGCAGAGGAACATTAAGGACAGCCATTGCTGCAAACCGCCAGCAGCCAGGAGGAGGCCAGGGAGAACTCCCCTGACAGGCCCCACAGACACCTGGAGTTTGGACTTCTAGCCTCTAAAATAGCGAGACAATAAATTTCTACTGTCTTCAGCCACTCAGTTTGTGGTACTTGGTTATAACAACCCTAGAAAAATGAATATATCCTCTGTCTCGGCGTGGGTAGCTTTCCTGATCCTCCAGCACAGCCATTCCTAACCTCCAGGAGGGTCCGGCCTAGCCCCTCCTCCACGGGCATCTGCTTGGGCACTCACAAAATTGGGTGCCCTTTCCAGAGGGAAAGTGTGAAGGTGGTGTTGATACGAGCCAGTTTTCTTCCATTGCCCAACCCTGTCACTTATTTCCATTGCTATTAATTCTCAGCAAAGCTATATCACACATAACAGGTGACCAGGCCAGTGGGAGTCAACATCCAAATGCATGAATTTTCCTTTCTGTTTACTCTCCCTTGTAGAGACCAAGTTTAGACTCTGGTTTGGTGAAGGCTATTTCTCAGAACGCCGATAGAACAGAGTTCTCTGTGGGAATGCGAGACTTAAGAAAGTCAAATATTTGTGAATTGCAAACTCTTGCATATTTTTATGGCACATGGCAACCATAAGGAGGACATGAGCTGTGGGATAAATAAAACCAACAGCCAGCTTTTGTCCTTTGTGTACACAGAGAATAATTCTGGGGTATTATTTCACCTGGTCTTGGGCTCTGCGGGCTCTGGGTGTGCAGGTCTATATTTTGGTCTTTCTCTGCTTGATCTCTCCAGGAAGTTCCAGTTCTGAATTCCCCCACCTCCCATGATTTCTCAACCACCTTTGGCATTCGGGCTCCATGTCTGGCTGGCTGTCCTAGCCTTAGGCAGCCTTATCAGAGGCCTTGGTTCTCCCCTTGCAGAGGGGCAGCTTCCAGACTGGGTTTCATACATTTGAACTTGGCCTTGACATGTGTGTCTGCTCCTCCTTCTTGAATCTTTTGAGCACAGGAAGGGCACAGACTGAGAAGTGATGTGGTCTTAGGGCTCTGGAGGGAGAAAGAGAGGAATTTCTCTGGAAGGTGATGAGCCAATGCAAGTTATGGTCAACAACTGAAGCTACCAGTCAGAGAGGCAGGACCGACCTCAGGTCTGAGATGTGCAGCCTTATACTTTAGTTTTCAGCAGATGTTTAGTGAGCAGGTACTTTGTCCCAGGTCCCATACACTGAAGAAATAGTGATGAACAATCAGGGTGAAATCCCTGCCCTCCCACATGTATGTTGAAGTGTATTGCAATGAGAGAATAAGCAGAAAGACAAGGCAAGAGGTCTCAGGCTGGAACAATGAGAAACAAATTGGGGAGCAGAGTGTTCTGGGTCGGAGCAGGTGGTTCAGGACAGAGGCTGCACAGAGTGGCTTGTGCTGGTGGCACGTTTTCACGCACGGCTAATGTCAAGCCACTGGGTGGAGTGTAAGCCCCACCCTGTTAAGACTACATGGTAGATGTAGCAGATCTTGCTGGGAGCATGTTGACCAGTCTTCTGGATGTTTCCAATGAAAGAGACAGAATTAATAAAATCTTCAGCTAAACAGCATCTTCTCAGGAGATCTGAAGAAAAAGAAAACATGCATGTGGGAAGGAAAGGGGTGGTTTCTGTTCTACAAAGACTGTGGTCTCCAGGTGTGGTAGAGCAGGGTCTCTCTCTGGGTATTCTGGGAGTCACTGCCCACACAAAGGCCTGTCTTTTTAGTTGCCACCAGCTTAAGAGTCACACTGTGGCTTCTTGGAGTCTCTCCTGTGGGTTTCTGAATTGGGATCTCTAAAACAATCTGGAAACAGGCTTGTGGCAATGATCAGAGTGGGAATTATCAGTCATAATACCAACATTGTAGAGTGAATGGGAGACAGGAGTCCCAAGTGGGCTCTCTTGATCTTCATTTTTCAGAGTTCCATCCAGCCCAAACAGCCCTGCTGTGCTCTGAGTAAAGCGCTGCTGACTGGATGTGTCTAGTCTGGAGTCCCTGGACAGGAGTGACAGCAGCACCGGCCAGCCTGGCTCTGCCATGAGCAGATGACCAAGGACAACAGGCAACTGAAAGGTGTGTTAGCCTGAAGATCCAACCTCCAGTGACGTCCTCTCCATCATAAAACCTTCCAGGGTTTTACAAAAACCCCCTAATTCAGGTGATCTGAGCCAACCATTGCTTCAGTCATGTTGTGATATGCAACACGTGCACACAGACACACGATCTTTGGAGTTCATTCTTTTTTTTTTTTTTTTAATGTTTATTCTAATTTTTGGCACTTTTTTTGGCCAGGGCTGGGTTTGAACCCACCACCTCCGGCATATGGGACTGGCGCCCTACTCCTTGAGCCACAGGCGCCACCCTGGAGTTCATTCTTAATCTATTGGCTATGTGTTTCTGCTGACTGTTAATGGACTTTATCCACTCTGATCTGACAACCGCATAATCCCCTTCCTAAGGCGTTCTGTAAGGAGCAGGATTCTGGTCTGGCTCTTTGCTATTAAAAGTTGACTCTGGCCAAAAGGATGCTCTTTTCTTCCTGCTGCAGGCTGTAACAGAAGAGACTTCATATGTTATTCTTTTCCATTCATATTGCCTTATGAGATTATTTCCTTCTAATTGGCTCACAGACAGACTGTATGCATGGGAGGTATGTGTGTGTTGGTGTATTGTAGGCTGGGATTCTGAAACTAAGAAGCATTAATTGTAGAAGCACAGATGTTTTGATATATAGCTGCACTTGGTATTGGATGCCTTCATTCACTCCCCAGACTTTTGAAATATACTTCTTGTTCATCTAGCAGGGTTCTAAGAACCCTCTCTCCCTCCCTCCCTCCCTTCCTTCCTTCCTTTTTCCTTTGTCTCACCACTCTGTAGTCCAGGCTACGGTGCTGTGGCATCAGCCTAGTTCACAGCAACCTCAAACTCTTGGGGTCAAGTAATCCTCCTCCCTCAGTCTCCTGAGTAGCTGGGACTACAGGTGCCTGCCAGAATACCTGGCTAATTATTCTACTGTTAGTAGAGATGGGAGCTTTCTCTTGCTCAGGTGGGTCTTGATCTCTTGAGTTCAAGGGACTCTACCACCTTGGCTTCCCACAGTACTAGGATTACAAGCCTGAGCCACTGCGCCCAGCTGAGATCTACTTTATTCCTCAGTCCTCTGCCATTCAGATAAAGAAGCTGTTCTCTGTGCTCTTTACACAGCCAGCATCGTGCTGTGGCTGTTAACTGCTCTAGAGGCCAATTGTCTAAATTTGAATCTTACCTTTCAAAATCACTAGCCCTGTGACCTGAGACAACTTAGTTGACCTCTCTGTGCTCTGAGTGGTAGTTAAAGGATTAACTGAGTTAATAGATCTAAAGTTCCAAGAACAGGGCTTCTCAAGCTTTAATGTCATGCAGATTACCTGGGCCTTGTTAAAATGCAGTTTCTGATTCAGCAGAGGGGGCCTGAAATGCTGGATTTCTAACAAGCTCCTGGGTGCTGCTGCTGGTGGTGGGCCACAGCAAGGACGCAGAGGAGTGCCTGACAGAGTGAGCGCTCAGTAACCATTGGCCAAGTATTTCCATGGTGAGTCTGAGCTATGTTGAACAGAACCCAAAACAGTGAGCCTGAGCCTCAGGGTTCACACCCTGAGATGCCTCTGACTTTGCTAGTCCCAGGGCCAGACTGGATCTCTGAGAATGAGGCAGACGACTGGCCTTAAAGGGAATGGGTGGGAGAGTATAGCTGAGGTCCATGGTCCCAAATCTCTATCCTAGCACTGCCTCCTACACGGAGAGGCAGGCCCAAGGACTTCCTTAGCGCCAGCCACTGGCTTCCTCTCGGCTTCCAGAAGCACAACGCCTGACGCTGCCTCCCTGCCTTCACCTGGGAAGGCAGATGTGGGGGCAGGGGGAGGGGAGAGACAGCAGCCCCAGACAGGTGAGAGAAGCAAGATCGCCTGTGCTCAGGTGGCTGTGATCGGCTCTAAACTGCCAAAGGTTGGCTTGCCCTTATTACATCAATGACATAATGGGGGTGACAGCTGGGAGCGGTGGTACAATGTGCCCTGCTGGAGTATCCAGCCCCCAGGTTGTCATGGTTACCAGCTTTGGAGTTTCCTGGACAGCTGGAAAGCCATCTTCTGGGCATTAAATCCCAAAAGTAACAAGCACATCAGCACATAAAGTTAAAAGTCTCGCTCCCTTTTCCTTCCCTCGCCCATCCTCCTCTTCAGGAGAAACCACTATCAACTGATCCGAGTGTACCTGGTGCAAAAATATACATTAACATACGCAGAATGACGAGTCATAATGTACCCATTGTCTCACTACTTCAACTTGGGTTTTTTGCTTTGAAATAAATCCTGGGCCTTTTTACCAGGCTAATGTGGAGACCTGCCTCATTCTTCTTATCAGCTGCACACAGAAGTAAGGCTATGCCACGGAAGAGTTAAATCATGCTCTATTGATGAATGTCTAGTTTATCTTTAAATTTTTACCTTTAGAGGCTGAAAAGAACATTCTCCAGGATAGATGCCTAAAAGTGGCATTGCTAGAGAAAAGGTAAGTGCATGTCCATTTTTGACAGGTGGTGCCCTCCAAAAAGATTGGGCCTTCCACTATTTACCTTCTGCTAATCATGCTCACTCGACCCATCTACCCAGCTGTGGCACTCTATTTTTCTTTTTGTCAGTCTTCCAGGGGAAAATAGCATCTGTGCTGGTTTTCAGTTGCATTTCTCTAATCATTAGACAAGTGGAGTATCTCTTCTGATATTTATTTACCATCTGCATCTCATGAAATTAGGTTTCTCAGAGCCCCTGGCCAGGACACACCACCTGCCCAGCTCAGCTCACCACTGAGAGCTTCACAGGAGGAGATGAGCAGTATTTATTTGTTGAACATAAAGACTCTGCTGCAGAAGGAGTCATTGCAGCCCCCAGAGGGCCTGCAGCTCATGTTGGAAGGAAGAAAAAAGCTTCTGTGTGACACCAGACTCTTTCTGTTCTGGTAACTGTTAGTTGTCATTCTGTGATGGTGTAGCTTCAGCCAGCTCCTTGTATTCAAACAAGAGGCCCATAGGTGGATCTCTGTGATCCTGAGATAGCACAGTACAGCCAGTAGGAAGAGCCCTGGCCTGGGCCTAGTACACCCAAGTTCAAATCCTGGCTCTCCAGGTGGAGGGCTGGCTCAGCCTCCCCCAGTCTTACTCTTCCTTCTCTTGGCCATCTTGTAGGTTTTGACCTGCCTCCACACCACCTCCTGCCCTGACTCCCAGGTCCCACTGCACCCTTGGCTTCTGTGTCACTGTTGCCAGTTTTTCTCCCAGCTTTGTGACCGCTCCTTCGCTCCTGCCTTTGAAGGGTCCTCATCTGGTTTTCCCCTGTTCCCTCTGTATATTCCAGATGCCTCCCAGTAGCACCCACTGGGCAGCTTCAGGGTTGTCTCCACCCAGCCGGCTCCCAGGCAAGAGCTCTCCAGGGGTTGAACTCACCAGCTCCCAGGCAGGAGCTCTCCAGGGGTTGAACTCACCAGCTCCCAGGCAGGAGCTCTCCAGGGGTTGAACTCATCAGCTCCCCTGCCTGTGGAGCAATCCTAGCTGGTGCTGTGCCCAGGAGCGCTCACGATGTCCACATCTGAATGTGTTTCTTCCAATAGCTTCTCTTCCTGTGTGCTGTGTCTTACTAATGGTCTTGACAGTCACTTGAAGTCAAAGACCTCAACAGTCAACCCTTGACTCCTCCACCTCTGTTGCTAGGAACTTTCCATGACTCTTTATTGCCCACTGAATAAAATTCAGGCTCTTGACATTTTGCCTTAACTTTCTGGTTTTTCTCCCTTGAGTTCCCTACAGGTAGTTTACATTCTAGTCAAATTGGGATATTTACAATTACCCAAATAATTGTGTGCTTTATGATCTCCACACCTAGAACAGAGTCTCCCCGCCTTGGTAGTGTTGACATTTTGAGTAGACATCTCTCTGTTGTGAGGGCTCTTCTGGCATTGCAAGATGTTCAGCAGCAGCCCTAACCTCTACCCAGTAGCATCGCCCTCTCCTCCCAGTCATGATAGTTAAAAATGTCTGTACACGTTGCAAATGTCCCCCAGGGGAACAAAATCAACCCTGGTGAGAACCACTGTTCTAGAGCCATGTTGTTTCATCTCCATGGAAATCCCTTTCCCATTTCTCCCTATTCCTAATATGTAACACAGCGATAAATTTGAAAAAGCAAATTTCAAAGAAGTATACACTAAGATTGTTGTGTGTGCAAGTGACTGAGGACTGAAACCGATATGCAAAAATGAACATAGTCATGTAAACCATGTTTCCTTGGACTACCCTTGTGTGGGGTTGAAATGTGGCCAATTTACAGAGCCAGAGTGCATTTGGTTGTCTCCCACCTTTAGCTGTAATTGCAGGATTCTGACCCCAGAAATGCCCAGGAACACTTTATCTTCCATGGCCTCACAAAAGAATCCCATGACAGAAAGGTGCCCTTCCCAGGGAATCTGTCCTGGCCCCAGACACCTGTCAGACTGGCTGATGCCCACACAGGGGTGGTCTGCCAGGCACCTACCCATGCCCTCTGCCAGGCACACTGGGCCTTGAGGCTTGGATGTTGCCCTTTCACGGTGCTACAGTCTCTTTGTATTCTCTGTAGAACTGTGGGCACGTGATTTTAACAAAACTGCTCTTTGCTGCTTAGACAGGTATCCATGAAAGGCCAGGCAGGGCCTCAAGTCCAAGGGACAGACTGTGACAGATTCATCATTCTGTCCACCTTGGCTGGGTTACAAATCTGGCATGTCACACTTGACTCCTGTGTCTCTCGGGCAAATGGCCTCCTGGTGACTTTCCCCAGCTCTCCAGGTCAAAATCTGTCTGGATCTCAGTGGGGAGCATGGGCCGATTTGGAATGGACCGCCTGCTTCAATGAGGAGTGGGATTATGAACAGATTTCTTAAACACTCTCATTATCTTTTTTTGAAAAACAATCTGCTCCATACTTGAGTCCTACCTCCAGCAGTTTGGAACTTTCATTGGGCCTGTCTGCTGCTGACACGATGAAGTGTGGGTTCTTGCTGCCCAGGTTCTATATTTTTATTCTCCCTGGCACCTTTGATAGGTCTGCTCCATGGTGGCTCATGTGCGTACCTTCCTCTCCTGCCTGATGTGTACCCTCCTCGAGGACACGGTGCATGAAACTCACTGTGAGGCCCGTCCCTGTTAGGTGAAATGTGTGTGCTTTGACACCTTGAGTCTATAATGGTCATCCTGTGCCATGAGCTAGTGACAGAGGAGAACTGTCTGTAACACAAGGTCCTTCCATGGAATATCCAGGACACCAGAATCCTTGACCGGCATTTCACTGGGACCTTGGGCCGTGCTGATAACTTCTCTATTGCACTGTGTCCTATCCATAACATGAGGGAAACAGTCCCTGCCCCAGGGATCTGATGAGACTCTGTTTTTGTGTACACTGAACCACAGACAGGAAAACTTCTCCATTTATTAGAGGGCTATTTCCAGTGATCTATGTATTTTAGACCAGGAAATAGTGATGTGGTTTTTTAGTAAAATACTCTGGTGATCTGTCTTCAGATATCTTGCACTTGAAGAGCTTATGTTCAGGAAGAACTCAGCAGGCTGGGTGAGGATTGGGTCCAATTCTAATCACTCCTGGCCTACATTCCTCAGACACTTGCCTATAGTCTTGGGAAACATCTAGAGGCAGGGACCAATTTACACTCATGGCTGAAAATGAGGGCCTCACTCCAGAACACGAGGGCTCTGGGAAGATCTGGGCAAAGCTGTGATTTCTAATTCAAGCCTGTTGCTCAGGGCATCAGAGAGAGAGAGTTAGGGGCAGCAAACTTGGTCTTTCAGGAACCCAGTTGAGAGTTGTAAGGGATCTGGGAATTGTCGTTGCTGCTTAATTAGAAAAGGAAATTTTTTCCCTTCCCCATCTTGCTCATGTGGGAGGACTGAGGGTGCAGAGGTGGTGCCCATGGAGAAGAAAAGATTAGGTGGGAAGCATGGCTGAACAAAATAAGTTTTGCCATGAGTGGATTTCCCAGAGTATAGAATATCATCAGCCCTGTGAGCGGACTTTTAAAAAGTAAAATCATTTGAGAAGGCAGTCTTTCTCATGGGTGTTACACCATTTTGATCCTTTAAAATGAATATCTTGCACTTGAAGAGCTTATGTTCTTATGTGAAAGGGCATTTTGTTTCTTCCATATTTTGGCTTTATCCGCCAATCTAGCCAATCTCCTGTCCATATTCGGAAGATGCCCCATGCTCTTCCACCTGAGCACGTGCTACCCGTGTCTTGCCCGTGTCTCTGTGAGTCCACAGCCAGTGCAACTTCTGGGGTATGAAGACGCAGTCCTGACCTCTCTGCAAGTTGGAGCAGCCAGTGCAAGAGTCTAATGGAAGAGCTATTCAGTGCCAACAAATGGTCCCATTCAGACCCCAAAATGTCTTAATATCTCACAAGCAGGCATGAAGGGTTGTCGAACTAATTCATAATCTGGTGTTCAAAATCTCAGCTGACAAGGGGGGCCAGAGATTTTATCCTAATGGCCGAATGATCAGAACTCAGGATCCTGTAAGCTGAGAAGCTTTAATGAAGACTTAGGGTTTGAAATGGGATATGAGCTATTTATACCCATCGCAAAGTTAAATGTAACCTGACATCCATAAAATATATCAAGTAGGGCAAAGTTTAAAAAGTAGTGACAACCTGCCACCTTCTTCTTTCTGAAATGTCTTCTCAAAAATCAGCCTAGTCAAGCTCTGGCTGCGTCTGGTTGTCAGTGACTGGAGCCCGCACAGCAGTTGCCTGTTGCAGTTTGATATACTTATATCAGATTATTTCAGCCAATTGGCCAACACATCGTGAGCACCCACTATAAGGAGGCAGGAAATATTTTTCAGCTCAATTGGCGGCTCAATTCCCATGATGGGTGACTTCAAAGATGTCACAGCACAGTGAGGAAGGAAGACAATTATTTGGGTTATTTTAATACAAAACACAAAAGAATGTTAATGACCATAGTAAGGACACTAATGGCAGCTGCCCTTCAGTAGGTACTCAGTGTGTGCGCTAGGCACAGTGCTAAGTTCTTGTCACACACATCCCACACCTGATATCCCTAAAATCTACTTTATACATAACAGAGCAGGCTACCTCTGTGGGCGACTGGATGTCAATCGCACTGGGGAACTCAGTGACAATGACAATGACATAGACCACGGCTCAGAGCTACCCTGAGTGGGGAAGAAGCTGGTGGGGGGGTGACACCTGTCATCAGCTGAGGTTTGCTTTTAGGGCAGGGGTCCTCAAACTATGGCCTATGGGCCACATGCAGTGGTGTGATTATATTTGTTCCTGTTTTGTTTTTTTACTTCAAAATAAGATATGTGCAGTGTGCGTAGGAATTTGTTCATTGTTTGTTTGTTTTTTAAACTATAGTCCGGCCCTCCAACGGTCTGAGGGACAGTGAACTGGCCCCCTGTTTAAAAAGTTTGAGGACCCCTGTTTTAGGGGCATTAAATCAAGAACCCTGGCTTGCCTGTGCACTGGCCAGGCATGTGCCCCACAGCTAGCAAAAAGCCACGTAGCAGGGCACCTCTGTGTTCTCCAGCAACAGCTTCCTGCACAGAGGGGAATGCCCAGTCTAGGTGTATTTCTCTCACCCACACCCTTAACTTCTTTTCTTTTTTGTTTCTTTTTTTTCAAGACAGAGTCACTCTGTCACCTTGAGTAGAGTGCCATGGCATCACAGCTCACAGCAACCTCAAACTCTTGGGCTTCAGCAATCTTCTTGCCTCAGCCTCCCAAGTAGCTGGAACTACAGGTGCCTGCCATAATGCCCAGCTAATTTTTTTATTTTTAATAGAGACGGGCGTCTCACTCTTGCTCAGGCTGATCTCAAACTCCTGAGCTTAAGGATTCCACCTGGCTAGGCCTCCCAAAGTGCTAGGATTACTGGGCTGAGCCACCACACCGTGCCCTTAGCTTCTTTTCAGAGTGAGAGTTCTCTGGGCTCCACAGCCGTGAGCTCAAGCCTAGCAGAGAGCAGCCTCTGGCCCATTAACAGGCATGGGAACCTTCCTTCAAGGGCTGGAATGATGTCCCAGAGATTTAAAGATCAATGAACAGGGAGTTTGTTGGAAAACCATTGTAGCCAAACTTCGCAGATGAGTTTTTCAAGCCGTAGTGGATTTCAGGGCAGCAGATCAGGATTTGAGTCTCAGCTTTGCCACCTTGCAGCTCTGTGACTTATGAGAGTGCCTTACCTTCTCCGAGCATGGGCTTTGCAACAAGCAGTCTGGGGTAGCATCCTGGATCTCCTACTCACTGGCTGTATGACTCTAGACAAATCACTTCATCATTTTGAGCCTCAGTTCCCTCATTTGTAGTATGGGGATAAAAACACTCAGGTCTTAGTATCGTGACAATGAAGTCAGATAGTGCATGCACAGTGCTTGGCCCAGTGTGCAGTGCACTGTAAGGGCTCAGTAAATGTTAGCCTCCTGTTATCATCACGTTGCCCTGATAGGGGTCCCATTCGGTGGAGCCAGGAGGGAGCATTAGTGCATCGGTGCTTTGTGAGCCGCCAACAAGTCCTGACGTCATGGAAGCAGATGCTCCTCGCCTGTCTCCATCTGTAATTGTCAGTCTTTGTTCTCTTCCACAATGAGACATATCAGATTCAAAGGAGACATTGTCTCATGCCAATGAATAGATTAATAGCCACCCTCCCAGATGTAGACTTTATCAGCCTCTTGAAATATGGATGATATCTCAGAAAGGGAATTTTATAAAGCCATGCCCACATAAGTAATTCATCCCTGGTATACCTGAGCCCCATCCTTGGCTGAGAGGAAGGGACCAGCAGCCGTGGCACAGTGGAATGGCTTGGGGTCAGTCAGGGGACTGGCCCCTAACCAGCCAGGCAGGGAAAGAAGAAAAACATGACTCTGTTATCAGATGGTAAAATAAGGGCTGGAGAAGTTAGACAAAGGAAAATGAATACTTTTTAAGCATGGCCTCAAACCTGCAACCACAGGTGTGTCCAGGCGAGCTTCTAGGCAGGCAGAGGTTGTCCAGCAAGCCCAGCCCTACGGTTGGGAGGCTGGTTGTCACCAATGATCTGATGGACAGTGTGCATTAGCCTTTTCTCTGCATGCAGGAGCCAACCCTGGTGCCCTCAGCTGAATCTTTCTTGGCCTGGTGTCAGGCTTTAGGCCTGCACATCCTCAGTTCCCTTTCCTGCTCTGGGTTGGGCTGCAGTCTGCTAAAGTCCATGTGCTTACGTGAGGGGCTCCTCTTTTGTCTTTCCAAAGAAACTAAATCAAGGGTCTGTTTCCTTTGTCCCTGATTACACATCCCAGCTGGCTGATGTTGAGGGCAGGCACATTAGCCAGCAGAGGGTCCCTGCTCCCATGTGGTGGGGAGCCCCCCCACCCTGTTAGTATTTGATGAACCTGACGCTTTGTCACTTTTCCTGTAGGAGGTCAGCAGCCTATGGAGGAAGCCAAACTTATTTAAGAGAAAGATGTTTCAAAAAAATTGAGAAGAATATCAGAGCCTTTTGACGGACACAACCAAATTTCATATATCTTTTTCTGCTTTCATAATAGAATTTGACCAACTGTGAAATGAACTATTTTTACCATTATCTACCAACTCATACAACAGAAGGCATTAAGCCCCCCTTGCTGGCCCTAGAACTAACATTTTTAATTTTAGAAACTGAGTAAAAGAAAAACACTGAGACCAAAGTATCAGCATTTCAAGAGAAGACCCCCATCCCTGGCTTGGCCGATTTGTAGGAACTGGCCTTCCCAGAGGGATTGGAGGTCTGAGCAAAGCCAACTATTAGCTTCCAAATTGATTTTCAGACCAAAATTGGAACAGTTCTCAAATGCTCCCAGGATTTGGGGCTATTAATACAGAAGAACAATGAGAAGGGAAAAGTGAGTGTGTAAGAGGTGATTTATGACTGGAAGGAAGTTGTAAGCTTGGAAACTTGTATGTAACCCAATCACAGACCCCTCTGGAGATGTTCCAGAGAAGAGATGGAGAACGTAAAGGGAGAGCGTTTCTGAGGGATATTACAGCTTATAAAGGAAGGTAATGTGGGCTTTGGGCCTGAAATGAGCAAGAGAGGAGCTGCTCATTGAATGTCTCATAACCACAGCAGATTTTTGTGCAGCTGTCATCGATGCCTGAGACACCCCATGAGCCTTTCCTTTTATTTATTTCTTACCATTAGTCCATCACCAAGCAGGTTAAATGGCAGGAAGACAATGTCCCCACCAAAGTGTGAGACTATGACCACTGCTTAAACCCATGGTCTCAACTCAGGTGTCAGGTCCTTCTCTGTCAAGGTCATGGCTCTAGCTGCTACTCGGAGAGAGCAGCCATGGCCAAGCCCAAGTGGAGGTTCACAGGAAAGTGAGGCTGGGCAGTCTGATCCTGGCCAGGTGTTCTGGGAATGAGCACCTAACTGCACCTGTTTTTTTCATAGTTTCTGCAGAAGTTATTTATTATTATTTATAGCTTTACTGGGGTGGAATTGATATATAAGAAATTGTACATATTTAAAATGCACAATTTGATGAGTTTTGGTACATCCATCACCCCCAAAAGTTTCTCCCTCCTTCTTTCTCTTTACCTCCCCCAGGCTAACAATGATCTGGTTTCAGTCCTGTATATTAATTTGCATTTTCTAGAATTTTTAATAAATAGGATCATACAGCATCTATCTTTATTTACCTGGCTTCTTTCAGCATAACTGTTTTGGCATTCATCCTTGTTGTTGTATTAACCAATAGTTATTCCTTTTTGAGTGGTATTCCATTGCGTGAATATACCACAATGTATATTGTGAGCTGAATGTTTATCCATTGACCCGTCGACAGGCATTTGGGTTATTTCCAATTTGGAGATATTACAAATAAAGCTGCAATGAACATTCATGTATTAAGTCTTGGTGGGAAAATGTATTTTTGTATCTCTTTGGGTAAATGCTTGTGAGTAGAATGGCTAAGTTATATGGTACGCTCATGTATAACTTTCCAAGAAACTGCCAAACCATTGTCTAAAGTAACCGTTCCTTATGGTATCACCACCAGAAATGTATGAGAGTTTCATTCCCTCTGCATTCTCACTAACACTTGATAATAGACACTTAAATTTTAGCCCTTCTGGTGGAAATGTAGTGTTATCTTGTGATTTTAATTTGTATTTCTCTAATGACTAATATTTTAAAATACCTTTTCATGTGCTTGACATTTGTGAATCTTTTTTGATGAAACCTCGGCTCAAATGCTTTCTCAATTTTTAAACTGGATTGAATGTCTTATTGAGCTGTAAGAGTTCTTTACATATTCTAGACACAAGTCTAGATAGGTGTTTTGCAATTATTTTCTGACTCTGAGGCTTTTTTATTTCCAGAAGAGTGTCTTTTAATGAGTAATTATTTAAAATTTTGATGAAATCCAATTTATTGGTTTTTAAAAATGATTTATGCTTTTTGTACTGTATTTAAGAAATCCCTGCCAAAGTCATTTAGATTCTTCTCATAGGTTTTCTTCTACAAGTTTGATAGTGTGAGCTCTTATTTTTGGGTCTATTATCTGTTTCCAGTTAACTTTTACATATAGTATGAGATAAGGGGAGTGGTTCATTTAAAAAAATATGCTACGGGACGGCGCCTGTGGCTCAGTGAGTAGGGCGCCGGCCCCATATGCTGAGGGTGGTGGGTTCAAACCCAGCCCCGGCCAAACCGCAACAACAAAAAAAATGCTACTTAATAGTTCTTACACCATTTGTTTCAAGGCCACCCTCTCCCAACTGAATTGCCTTGGCACCTGTCAAAAATCCTTTGACTATATTTGTGTAGGTCTATATCTAGATTTTATTTCTTGTTAATTTTTTCTATATATCTGTCTTCATATGAATACCACATTCTCTTGATCACTATGCCTTATTTCGCATTTAATTTTTTTGATACATAATATTTGTACATATTTATGAGGCATATGTGACATTTTATTACATGTGTAGAATGTGTAATGGTCAAGGCATTTTGGGTGTCTGTCACCGTTAGTATTTATCATTTCTCTGTGTTGGGACTATCTCAATTCCTCTCTTCTAGGTACAGTATTTTGAAATATACAATATGTTGTTAATTATAGTCACCCTACTCTGCTATTGAACATTAGACCTTACACCTTCTAACTGTGTATTTGTACCCTTTAACTAACCTCTCTCTGTCCCCAGCCCTCACCCACACACCTTCCCAGCCTCTAGCATCCATCGTTGTATTCTCAGCCGCCATGATATCAAAACTCTTTTATCTGTCACATATAAGTGAGAACATGTGGTTTTCGTCTCTCAGGGTCTGATTTATTTCACTTAACATAATGACATCCAGTTCCATCTGTGTTGCTGCAAATGACATGGGTTTCATTTCTTAAAACTGAAAAGCATTCTATTTTGTATATATACATCCATTTGCCCACTGATGCACACCTAGATTGATTCTGTATCTTTGTTATTGGAAATAGTGCTGCAATAAACATGCCAATGCAGGTAATACTTTGACATGCTGATTTCTTTTCCTTTGGATAAATACCCAGTACTGCTATTGCTGGATCATATGGTGTTCTATTTCTAATTTTTAAAGAGATCTTTATACTGTTTTCCATAGTGGATGAACTAATTTACATTTCTATCAACAACTTGTTAGAGTTCCCTTTTGTTCACATCCTTGTCAGCCTGTTATTTTTTGTCTTTTTAATAGTAGCCATTCTAATTAGGATGAGATGATATCTCATTGTGATTTTGATTTGCATTTCCCTGATAATTAGTTATGTTGAGCATTTTAAAATTACCTATTGGCCATTTGTATGATTTGAGAAATGTCTATTCATG
Source organism: Nycticebus coucang (assembly GCF_027406575.1). NCBI lineage: Eukaryota > Metazoa > Chordata > Mammalia > Primates > Lorisidae > Nycticebus > Nycticebus coucang. Next base: position 33,972,626 of record NC_069796.1, read on the forward strand.
CTCTTTGCCATTGTTTTAATGGGATTATTTTTTTTAACTATTGTATTGTTTGAGTTGCTTATATATTCTGAGTGTTACTCCAATGTCAGATCAATAGTTGGCAAAGATTTCCTCCCATTCAACAGGTTGCCTTTTCACTCTGTTCATTGTTCACCTTTGCTGTGGAGAAACTATTTAGTTTAATATAGTCCCATTTGTCTGTTTTTGTTGGCTATGTTTTTGAGGTCTTAGCCATAAAATCCTTCTTATACCAGTGTACTGAAGTGTTTGCCCTATGTTTTCTCCAGAAGTTTTATAGTTTCGGGTCTTACATTTAAAGATTTTAATCCATTATGATCTGATTTATATATGGTGACTGATGGAGAGGCAGCTTTATTCTTCTGCATATGGAAATCCAATTTTCCCAGCACCATTTATTGAAAAGGATGTCCTTGCCCAATGTATGTTCCTGGTGTCTTTGTTGAAAGTCAGTTGGCTGTAAAAACATGGATTTATTTCTGAGTTCTCTATTCTGTTCCACTGGTCTATGTGCCTGGTTTTTATACCAATACTGTGCTGTTTTGGTTACATAGCATCATAATATATTTTGAAGTCAGGTAGTAAGTGTGATGTCTCCTGATTTTTTCTTTTTGTTCAAGATTTCTTTGACTATTTCAGTTCTTTTTTAGTTCTCTATGAATTTTACGATTGTTTTTCTGTTTCTGTGAAAAATGACATAGGTAGTTTGATAGGGATTGCATTCAATCTATAGTTTCTTTGGGCAGTATGGTCATTTTAATGAGCATGGGATATTTTTCCATTTGTTTATGTCCTCTCCAATTCTTTTATTGGTGTTTTATGGCTTTCTTTGTAGAAGTCTTTTACTTCCTTGGTTAAATTTATTCCCAGGTATTTTATTTTAATTTTCATACCTATTGTAAATGGGATTGCCTTCTTGATACAGCTGGTTCATTATTGGTGTATAAAATAGTACTGAATTTTGTTGACTTTGTATCCTACAACTGTACTGAAATATTGGTTTTTGGGTGGAGTCCTTAGGTTTTTCTAGATATGAGATCATATTATCTGCAAAGAAGGACAATTTGACTTTCTTTTGTTTCCTAATTTGGATGTCCTATTTCTTTCTCTTGCCTGATTGCTCTGACTAGAACTTTCAATATTATGTTCAGTAAGGGTAGTGAAAGTGGGCATCCTTGTCTTGTTCACTTCTTAGAGGAAAGGCTTTCAGCTTTTCCACATTCAGTACGTTGTTAGCTGTGGTTTTGTTATATATGGCCTTTGTTAAGTTGAGGTATGGTCCTTCAATGCCTAGTTTGTTGAGAGTTTTTATCATGAAAAGATGTTGAATTTTATTAAATGGTTTTCTGCATCTATTGAGATGATCAATGGCTTTTATCCTTCATCCTGTTGATGTGATGTATCATGTTTATTTATTTGCATATGTGGAACCATCCTTGCATCCTTTCATCCCACTCAATCACTGTGTATTTTCTTTTTGATGTGCTATTGAGTTTGAGGTGCTAGTATTTTGTTGAGGATTTTTGCATCTATTGCCATTAGGGATGTGTAATATTTCAATTTTAATTCATTTCAAGAAATTTTTAAATTTTCTCTTTAATTTCTTCCTTGACCAGTGGTCATTCAGGAGCATATTGTTCCTGGAACTGTACAATTTCCAAAGTTCCTCTTATTACTGATTTCTAGTTTTATTCCATTGTGATCTGAGAAGATATTTAGTATGATTTTTTTTTTTCAAATTTATTGAGACTTGTTTTATGTCCTAACATGTGGTCTATCTTGGAGAATGTTTCATGCGCTGATGAGAAGAGTGTATATTCTGTAGCTGTTGGATGAAATGTTCTGTAAGTGTCATGTTTCTGGTGTTCTTCCAGCTTTTTGAATTTGCTTTCACGGGGGAGTACGTTTTTCTGATGATGTATCTGTGGTGTTGATTGGGTAGCACACTTTGGCTTCGATTCTGGGTGTGTGTGAGAGTGCAGTCTTCATGTCATTTCTTTAGCTGTAAATAGTGTCAGGGGTGTCTGTGATTTCCTTGGTGGCTTAGGGTGCACCTGTTAGCAGAGGCTATAGTGAAGGTTTTCTGGGGAAGGGGATGTCAGGTGGGCCAGTCCTTGGACCCTAGTGGTGGCAGCAGTGGGCTAAGCCTGCCTGTCCTTGGGGCCCAGTGTGATGTACACTGGCACCAGTGTTAGTGGGTCCAATCAAGCTGTTTCTTGGGCCTTCAATTGACTTGCTAAGGTGCTGGTAGTGGCATCAGTCAGCCCAATGGGTTGGCAGGTTCTTGAGTACTGGGCAGTGGGTGCGGTATGGATGATAGCAGTAGCAGTGATGGGACTAACCTCTGGATCTCAAGCAGTCTTGGTGTTGTTGGTGGCTGCAATAAGCTGGGCAGGCCAGTCCCTAGGCTTGCAGGTAATTCATACCTGCTATAGTGGTAGTGGCAAGTTGGGTGGGCCTGACTTTAGGGCCTTGGGAGGAGTGCTCAGGTGCCAATGGTATTGGACAGGGTTGGATTGTCCTTAGGCCCATGGATGGCATTCTTGGGCACTAGGGTGGGGGTGGAACCAGTTTGAGTGGACCTGTCTTTAGTCTCCCTGGTGGTGCTTACAGATGTCAGTTGTGGTAGGTAGGGGCCAGGTGATCCCTAGACCCAGCACAGAATGTTTGTGCAGGGAAAGCAGAGATTGCGATGCATTACTGCTAACGACGAGAGCAGGATTGCTTTCAGTGGCAGCAGACCCACGCAGGCAAGTGGTGAGTACATGTTTCAGTTGCACTTCCCCAGCTGCCGTCTCCTGAAACAGTGGATGTTATAAGGGAGAAATTTTGTCCCCAGGGTGCATGAAAATGTTCAACAGCTTTGCTGCTGGGGAAGGGAAGTAGCGTGGTCATTGCCAGTGGCTCACTCTTCAGTCCTGGTGGCAGCAGCCAGCCACAGCAGGAGCTACAGGTGAGAAATGTCAATAGGGATCCAAGAGATGTGCCATTGCAGGAGCTGTTGGGCCTTCAGGCAGGATGGTCGGGGCTGGGATCTCAAGGTGGTGCATTGCTGGGACTGCTTATGTCTAGGGGTGTGTGTGGGACCCAGTGTGCACTCCCCTTCTGGAGCAATGTCTTCATATCGTCTCCAGGCATCTCCCTATGTTAGCCTTGGGGCCTGCAAGGATCTAGGTCCCATGTCTAGTATCCAGGAGTCCATAGTGGAAATGTGGACTCCTGGGGGTCACTCAAGCATTCCCCACATTGAGGAGCCCTCCAGTATCGGATCTCTTTATCCTGGCTAAACAGGCTGCCTCACTTTCCTCTCCTACTTGCCATTTTGATTCTTCTTTATGGAGGAGGTGAGTACCAGATTCCTGTAGTCAACCATCTTGAAGCCCCTCTCTGATTACTACAGCCTTATAATACATCATGAAATCAGACTATGTATGTTCTCCAATACTGTTCTTTTCCAAAATTGTTTTGGCTAGCATAGGTCTTGTGCATTTCCCTATACATTTGACATGTCAAGTTCTACTAAAATAATCCTGTTGAGATTTTAAGATTGCAATGAATTTATGGATGAATTTGCTATAATATGTGGATAATTTTCAGTCACTATTTATTCAAGTATTTTTTCTGTCCACCCTCTCTCTTCTTTTCTTCTGTAACTCCAATTATATGTATATAGGCCATATGAAGTTATTTCCTCGCCCACTAATGTTTCTTCATTTTTTCCTTAGTCTTTTTCATTTCTGTGTTTTATTTTTAATAGCTTATACATCTTCCTAATTCACTGTTTTTTCTTCTGCATTGTCTAATTTTATGTTAACCTCATCTAATGTAATTTTTACTTCAGACATTTTATTTTTTACATCTACAAATTCAGTTTGGGTCTTTTTTTATATCTTACATGTCTTTCCTTAGCATCCTATGCTTTCTTCTACCTTCTGGAACACAGAGAGTATAGATGCCAGGAGGGCTATGTCAACTAATGAGATGAAAATGTGTCAAATATTCTATGAAACAAGTGTATGATGCCCCATGATCATATTGATGTACACAGCTATGATTTAATAAAAAAAAAAGAGAGTATAGTTATTATATAATAACCTTTCAAAGGTTCTTGTTTACTAAGAACGTATATCATTTGTGGATCTGTTTCTTTTGATTGATTTTTCTCCTGATTATGTGTAGTATTATCCTGTTTCTTTGCAAATCTGGTAATTGTTTATTGCATTGCCAGGCATTGTGAATTTAACCTTGTGTGCTGGATATTTTTCTTTTAAATATTCTTAAGCTTTGTTCTGAGATCTATTTAAGTTACTTAGACACAGTTTGATCTGTTTGCAGCTGACTTTTAAGCTTTTTGATGAAGGCCAGAGCAGCTTTTAGACTAGGACTAATTTTCTCCACTAATGAGGCAATGCCCTCTTAATATGCTACCCGATGCCCTATGTATAATGAGGTTTTCTTTTACTCCGACTAGTGAGAACATGAACTATTCCTGGCTTTGTATGACCACTGATGATTGTTGTTCCATCTATTCCTTTCTAGTGGATTTTTCTTGGCCTCAGGTAGTTTCTTCACACATGTGATGATCAGTACTCATCAGAAGACCTGAGATTCTGTAAATCTCTGTAACTCTCTGTGCAGCTCTCTTCTCTCCTTGCTGTTCTCTCTTCCTGATCCTCTGCCCTGTACATTCTAGCTTCCTTGGCTTAATTCAGGAAGATTTCTGGGTTCTGTTTGGATTCCCCCACTCTGCTGTGGCCTGGAAACTCTTTGAAGGTAGTAATCTGAGTTACCAAGTAGGGCTTACCTTGTTAGTTACACTTTTCTTGGGGACCACTGTCCTGTGCCACCTGTAGTCAATATCTGAAAACTGATTTTATATATTTTGTGTAATTTATTATTTTTTTTTGTGTATGTGTAATTTATTGTCGCTTAGTGTAGGAGGATAAATATTATTCCTTTTACTTCTTCATCGCTAACTTCATTTCTAGTCAAGGCAATTTCTTGGTACTTCACAAGCTGGCTAGGGATGAGGTGATGTAGTTATGAGTGTGTGTGCATGTGTTTCTCTTTGTACATATGCAATAAATATGCATGTGTATGCATACCTATGTGTGAGCACATGTGTGTTCATATGCTTGCAGATGCACAAGCCTTTCCTTGAGGGATGTTTTGAGAATCAGCTATTCATTACAGTGTTTTGGCTGCATGCAGGGCATTCTTTCAGGATGCCTTTGGTGCAAGGAAAATCAGTGAAAAATGGCTGCTGTGAGGAGCTTCAAGCTAGCAATCTTTGAGAGATAAGAGACGGAACTGACTGAGAATATAACCCAAGTCCCCCAAATGGGTAGGTAAATGTCCTTTCTAAAAATGAATAGCAGATAATGATCAAATCTGGGGTGTGGATATGAAAACAACACCTTATACTGACATAGTCTTTTATAGTTTAAAAAATTGTAATTCTATCTATCCATGGTCTCAATGGGAAGCACAATGTATCTGTATTGTTATTATGATTATTACTGCTTATCTTTCATATCTGCTCTTTAAACTCACCCGTCACTGGATGGCCACGGCTGTTTCTCAGATTGGTGGTCCCTTTGAGGAAGGCTCTGAAGAGGGAACCAGAATGAGCCTGAACTCCTAACACTGCTGCCCAACATTTCACAGACCTGACTGTGCCTCCAGGTCATACCCATAACAGAATAAAAATGAAGAAAAGACTGTGTTTAATCAGTACTGGAATGGGGTTGGAGGAAGGCAGGGGCACAAAGGCCTAGGGAGTAGGAGAGCTATACCATAGGGAAGAGTCCAGCCCTGTAAAGGCATTTTTAAGGTGTGGCGAGGACCAGGATTGTTGTGCGCTTACTGAGCCTGCTGGATCTGTAAGGACTGGGTCGTGCCTCCACTCCCATCTTGTCTTTTGCCCACTGGCTTTCTTGCTGACTTAGAAATTCCTGAGGAAGTCACCTCTGATCCTTGGAACATTTCTGTTCTATATTCACAAATAGTATGAGGAAGAAGTTTCTAAAAGCAAGGGCTTGAATGGTTGTAGAGGAAAAAGTTCTAGTTTAGATGGAATATATGGAAAGGCATATCCCCAGGTATGTGCCAAATAGCTGGGTGGTCACATCACCAAGGCAGGCGAGGACAGGCTTTCAGACAGCTTTCCAGAAATGAGTCTGCTGGGAAGGTCAGCGCCATCATCATCAAACTGCTAATGACCAGAGCTGTTTCTGGTCCTTTAAATGGGAATGTGGGTTAGCACCCAAGGCCTGAGGTTCTTCCATGATCCCTGGGCTTTGGGAACAGCTTGAATCCAGATTGTTGTTGTGTGTTTTGAAATGGGCAAGAGGTGACATTCTCCCTGTGATGTCACCAGGTCACATGGTGACCATGAACTCTGGTTTCAGTGCTGCGACCTAGGATGTCAGCCCTGCAGGGACTTCCTGCTGAGTGCTAACAATATCTAATAGCTGGAGGAGACCGGTTAGATTTTCTTGAACATCCTCCACCATTACTTTTTAAAGGCATTATTACTTTTTAAATTTTTATTTATTTATTTATTTGAGGCAGAGTCTCAAGCTATCAGAGTGCTGTGGCATCACAGCTCATAGCAACCTCCAACTTTTGGGTTTAAGTGATTCTCTTGCCTCAGCGTCTCAAGTAGCTGGAACTACAGGCATCTGCCACAATGCCTAGCCATATTTTTTGCAGTTGCCACTGCTGTTTTAGCTGGCCGGGGCCGGTTTCGTACCCGCCACCCTCAGTATATCGGGCCGGCGCCCTACCCACTGAGCCACAGGCGCCGCCCTTTATTTTTTATTAATATTTCAAATAGGTAATATATACTCATGATATAAATTTCAAAAACATAAAAAGGGAACACCATGAGCAATCTTCCTTCTTTTCTCTGACCCTCAACCACCTAGCTCTCCTCCCCAGAGTTAACCAATATTTCAGATTATTACACGTCTTTCTAGTTTTTTTTTTTTGTTGTTTGTTTTTTTCACAATTGAGCAAGTATGTACACATAAAAATGTAATCTTTTTCTTTTTACTCCCTATCCTCTTTTTTCCTCCACAAATAGTAGAAGTAGCAGGTTGGATCTAGGGGCAGACTTTGAGATGAAGATCTGTAGAACAAGGGTTTTACCGGGGGTGGTGGGGGGTGCCTTCAGGATCAACATCTGTTGGGAGATTAGGAAGCAGGATGGAGCATCAGGAGGAAGTAACTTGTATTGCCATCTCAACAGAGGTCTCAGCCGCCCTTCAGAGTTGTTCCCGTTTGGAGTGAGGGGTATAGGCCCTTGATCTGGTATTGAATACAGGTGTAATTTTTGGAAAGACACCCTCTTCATCTATGGGCAACCCTGGAGAGGGCCTCAGCTGGCAGCACCAACATCCACAGCAATTGGGTGGGTCCAGGGCAGCATTCACTCCAGAGCATATTTATGTTGCTTGTTCCACTTTACAGTAGATTTTGGAGGTTGTTTCACATCAGTGCACAAGCTTCCTTATTCCATTTCCAGTGGCCGTGGAGTGTTCCATCATGTGGGCATAGCATAATTTAGCTCCCAATGGATGGACATGCAGTTTGTTACCAGTCTTTTGCAATTATACACCCAATTCACACACATAAGTAATCAAATTGCAGGGTCAAAACTGTGTGCACTTTTAAAAAGTAAATATGTACACTTTTAATTTTGGAAGATATTATCTGCTCCATCCATTGAGACTGTATTAGTTTATACTCCCCCCAGCAGCGTACACGCTTAGCTGTTTTCCTGACCCTTGCCGACATCACGGTATCAAACTTCTTGTTTTTTCCCAGTCCGAAAGGCTACAAGTAGTATCTTGTGGTAGTTTCAGTTTGCATTTCTTTTTTTCATGAGTGACATTAAATATCATTTTTGTTATGTTTAAAGCAATTTGTGTGTCCTTTTCTGAAAAAAAATTCTAATTATAGTCTTCATCCACTTTTCTTTTAGGCTATTGACTTTTGTTAATTTGTAGAAACTCTTTATATGCTATGAAAATTACACTTTGGTAATAAAAGGACAAGTTCCCTCTTTTCTATCTGAGACACAAAGAAGAAATTGTTTATATTTAAAGGCCTCATAAGGTAGTTATTTTCAAATGGTGTGCTGCAAAAATTTGTAAAGATTATTAATTAAATTATTTTTGAAAGAAGTTCAAAGGATAGGAAGTATGTTCTTTTTTTTTTTTTACTTTATTTTTTTTGATCAACATAATTTAAGTGTGCCACAGAAGTTTAACTATAGGTTCTAGTGTACCATGAGATAAAAAAGGTTGAAAAACACTGCTTCGAGGAGGAGGTTCTGTGGCATTTCTGATTTCTGAACATGGCCTGCATTCTCCCCTCAACCGCTGAATGCACCTTCTGGGCGTGAAGCCAGCCACAGCTCCTTGGTGTGTGCCCTACTTGAGCAACACAGCAAGTCCTGCAGTTTCCCTGGGATTTTCCACCTGAACTTGGATCAGTGTGATACTGAGCTCTCTGTGGGCTCCCAGTTAAGCTCTCTGAGGTGCAGTTCCTCATCTGTATAATGGGGGAAATAATAGGTATTTTGCATGGGCTGCTGAGAGGATTAAATGAAATAATGTTCAAACTACTTGGTCTGGCTCCCAGGCTCCCTCCCAAGTGGGCCCGTCTGTCCTGACCTTGCTATTTGCACTCCAGCCACTGTGAGCCTTTTCCAGTTCCTCAATAACCTTGCTTGGGCAAACATCCATTTATCCTGTAAGTCCCAGAGTAGTCTCCTTAGGGAAGCCCTCTCTGATTCCCCTATCATCCACATGGTTTAGATGCCCCTTCTACATTCTACCCTGCCACTCTGGGGTACGCTGCTTCTCACTTGTGTTAATCAATCAGGATGAGTCTCTCCCCTGGGCACAGTAAAGGTTTACAGGAAGGCAGATGGATGGTTGGATGGAAAGTTGGATGGACAGTTGGATGGGAGAATGGATGGATGGATGGGAAGATGGAAGGAAGGGAAGAAGGATAGGAAGGGATGGAATGATTGAAAGGTAGATAGAATGAGAGGAAGGAAGGATGGATAGATGGATAGATTAGCCTAGGGTATTATCTGATGCTCTGGGAAGGGCTTCATTTATTTCTTAAGGTTCTGACCTGCTAATTTCAAAGAAATAAAAAAGGTGTTCCACAGAGCAGAAGATGGCTGATATTAAAAATCTCCCCTCAGGAGAACTTAGGCCTTCCTACGTTAGAAAAAATCCACTAAGAAAGTATGGCTTGTTGGCTTGGTTCACCCAGACTTTGCACGCCCTCCACGTATGAGGCTGTGTGGGCTTTTGAGTCTCAGTGTCCTCCCCCTCAGCACAGAGAACTAGAGAGAATGACTGACATTGAAGAATCATACTCACTCTTCATCAAAGTTACCTGTAGATTGAGAGAGGTGAGGGCTTTATTCCTGCATGCTTAGAAAATCATTAGGTATTTTTTCTTCCATTCTTGGGATACTTTACTAAGAAGAATATGTTCCAGCTCCATCCATGTAAACATGAAAGAGGTAAAGTCTCCATCTTTCTTTAAGGCTGCATAGTATTCCATGGTATACATATACCACAATTTATTAATCCATTCGTGGATCGATGGACATGAAGGGGGGGGTGGGTAGAGGGAGGGGGATCGGTGGGATCACACCTGTGGTGCATATTATAGGGGTATTTGCGAAACTTGGTAAATGTAGAATGTAAATGTTTTGGCACAGTAACCGAGATAACGCCGGAAAGGCTATGTTAACCACTGTGATAAAAATGTGTCAAATGGTTTATGAAGTGAGTGTATGATGCCCCATAATCATATCATTGTATACAGTTATGATTTAATAAAAAAAAATTAAAAAAAAAAAAAAAAAAGAAAATCATTAGGTATGTTCTTCCATAAAAGCCAGTCCCAAGATATCAAAAGATGAGTCCTCAAAGATTTTACCCCAGGGCTTAGAATTGCAGTATGTAGATATGCAAAATGCTCCATTTATCTGCCAAGTTAAGAAACATGATTTCTCAGATGATTAAGATTTCTGTATAACTGAGATTTGGTATTTAAATGCTCATTTTATTTTTTCTAATACTATTTATGGCTCAAAGAATTTTTGAAATCTTTTGTAATTTCCTGCAAGTCCATTCAAGTCAAATCTTATTTTTTAATGTTTCTGCTTTTTAAAAATATTTGTTATATTTTTCATTTATTTTCTCCGAACATTTGCTCATAGTCTGCTTTAGTAAGACTTTAGGGAATGCACAATTGTTGTTGCTGCTTTTATAAAGATATATTCCCGTCTCTACTTAGTAAACAGAGCCTTAAACAAGTCATAATTTCCATAATTTCAGACAGACTCAAGGTCACCATTATAAACAGACATTATTTCTGGGGTTCTAGTATTCAGTAACGTTCTCAGCTCTGCCGCAGTGTACAGGCCTAGCCAGCCCTACGTGAAATGACCTCTAGTTCGTCTGCTTTTACCAACAATTCTTCCCTCCCCGACTTTTTTTTGCCTGTCCATTCCTGAGTCTGCCTTTGTCCTGGGTGTACTTACTGTGCGGAGGCTTTCTGGTAACTACTTAATTTTCTGAGGCTTCTTCCCCCATTTAAAAAAATTGTGGTAAAATACATATAACGAAATTTGCCATATTCTCCATTGTAAGTGTACAGTTCAGTAGCATTAACTACATTCACGATGTACAGCCATCGCCACCACCCCCCTCCGCAACTCCTCTTCTTCTAACGATGCTCATTAAACCGTAGCTCCCCATTCCTCCCGGCACCCACACTCTACTTTCTGTCTTTATGATTTTGACTGCTCTAAGGACCTCCTATAAGTGAGATCGGACAGTATTTTATTGTCTTTTTTGTGGCTGGTTTATTTCACTTCGTACAAGGCCCTCAGGCTCATCCGTGTGGTAGCAGGTGTCAGAATTTCCTCCCTTTCCAAGGCTGAGTGATATTCTATTGTACGTATTTACCACAGTTGCTCCTCCATCCTTCCGTCAGCGGACGCTTGGATGGCTTCCACATTTCTCTCAGGCCTTTTTACAACTTCTGTGGACACAGCTGAGTGGTTCACCTTATTGGAAGTCTGGTCTCTAGATAATCCAGTTATTCCTGTAAGAAACTGCAATTTAGAAGCCAAAGGGCTTCTTGTGTTTACTTAGGGCTGCACGAATGGCTGCGAAGCAGTTCATCAGCACCGAGGAAGCCTGTGATGGAACCATCTATGGCAGCTCCCACACACGCGCACACACAGGAGAGAAATTGCTTAAGAACTGATTCCACAAGAGAACAATGAGATTGTTGTCCGGGGAATATTGATGTTAACATTCAGGTTTACTGTAAACACGCTGAGAATAAAGGCTAAAACTCCAGCGCTCATCCCACACAGCGGGACTTAGTGGAAAAGTAGTCTGCCCCTGCAGGCTGCCATGAGTCTCCCGAGAAGCAATTCGAGCTGTCATGGTGCAGAGAATTGAGCGGTAAGCAGGCCCGTGGGTAGAAGCTCTCACTGCCAGCCCCCCTGCCAGGCTGGCTGAGCCCTCACAGGGGGCGGTGTCACTGGGAACCAGTGGAACTGTGGCTACCCATAGGGTTAAATAATCGTACCAGTGGTCACTCTGAATGCTTCCTGTGTTTCAGCACTTTACAGATGTCACTCAGTACATATTTACAATAATAACACATCCTGTGTTATCTCTTCCTTACAGATGAGGACATTAATACACAGAGAGATTAATTTATGAGATGAAACTCACGCAGCCAGCAGATTTGTCTAATTCTGGAGTCTGTGAATCTAACAGCCACGTTTTGCTGCTTCTGATTATTGGTCTGTGTGAAGCCAATGAGATAAGCCAAATGTTGTTCTGCTGCCATTGGTAGCAAGAAATTGGGTGCTGTAGACCCTCTTGGACCTGCCAGCGGTCCCCTCTGTCTCGCAGGCAGACCTCCAAGTCTTAGAAGGGAGCCCACAGGTGCTCTATTAACTGGAACCCTTGGGACCTGGGGGAGCTATTGTGACCTTCCCTCTGCTGCCAGTAATTGAGGGGAGGGAATCACAGGACTGGTCAACTGAGGTTTGTGCTCAATATGGATTGTTCTGAGTGAGGCAGTGCCAGCACCTGGTGATAGCATACATATTTTGCTGACCAAACATTAAAACTAAAAGAAAGGGCCTTGAGAGCTGGAGGTGTAAGCTTAAGCCGTGTATCACAGGTGCTTGTCAGAATTCCAGTCTGTGCATTAGCACATGTGGATGTACACATGTGGTAGGTGGCTCTTGCTTAGAAACCCAAAGGCCCTAAAATTCCACTGTGCCAACTCGCTTCCCTGTCAATAAGAGAACAGAGGAGAGATGGGTTTGAAAGTGCCTGTCGCTAGTGCTGAATTGTGTAAGACATGTCCCTAAAATAGCTTACAAGAGCAGCCCAGCTATGCCATTAAAGGAAAATTGTTCTTCCCACCATGGAAGTGAAGATACTATTTTATTCAAATAGGCAAATATTAACCCAGTCCCACTCTATTCTAGGTTTTCTCAAACAACAAAGGTCACCACCCAGCTGCTATCCTTGGGGAATCTGTATCTGCCTGGGGACTGGGGGCTGGGAGCTGGGAAGGAGAGGAGCCAGGAGCACTGAGGAAAGAGCACTTTTTCGGGCTAGATGTGCGCATCCAAACTGGGACTGAGGGTTTCCTAGGATGCAAAAACCAGGAAAGTCTCAAAAACAAGGACAAATTGGCCACCCTGAACGTTACCAAACCTCCTATGCCTCCATGTCCTTATCTACAAAATAATGGAGCTAATAACTGAAACTTTCAACCTTCATGTCAGAGAGGCTGAATGTGGCAAGATTGTTAAAGATGCCATGCTGAACGTGGCACGTGGGAGCATCATTCTATAAATGCTTAAGGACGTTGTGGAGGGGCAGGAATCCTGTGGAGCTGTGGAACATTCAGGAAAGGACAAAGCTGGCAGTAGCCAAAGTGAATTGGGGAAGGCATGTGTGCTCCAGGCCTTGAAGAACCAATATGACTTGATCTGAGACTGTACCAGGGGATTCAATTGTCTTGAAATAAGATATGAGTGATTTTAGAAATAATTTCTTCCCTGCTTCAAGCCACTTGTGTTTTGTAGAGTTCAGCTACTGGTCTAATGTACAATCCCCGCCTCCTGCCTTGTCCCCATTTTCCTTGGGATTCACTGATGCTGTGCCATAGGCTGAGCCATCCTTCCCCAAAACACCTGCTCATTAACTGGCCACCCGTCCCCTCCCCATGAGAGCTGTCTGGTGAGCCAGGATTAGGGAAACCTAAGCTCAGAGAGGTTCAGTGACTTGCCAAGAATCACCCAGCAGATCAATTTTGAATCCAGAAACAGGAACCAGATGTCCGCACCTTACTCCATGCTTACTTTGGAAGGTGGAGTGTGGGGCCCAAAAGCCCCAATAGAAAGGCTGAACTCCTTTAGGAATGACCGAGAATTCCAAAGCCGTCCTGTAATTTACAGTTAGAAGTCCTCCCTAAGCATGTCTTAGGGGAGGGCATTTTTATAAAAATTCAACTTTGCAGATACTACCTGAGTTTGGAAGTTTTACATGTGAAGTCAGTTTCTGACTATTATTTCGGAAAGGATGCTACAGTGAATGAAATGAATGAATCAAGCATTTGGCCCAAGATGTATCAGGTATCAAGTAATGAGCTTTCCGTTTCCAGTCACACATTCAGTGTTTCTCAATTCAGCCAAAAATTGGCAAGAGTCAAGCTGGTTATTAAAGCAAAACCTGGGAAAGGCAATTAAGCTCTCCCAGGGTTAAAAGGTTGGTTCCAGGGGAAACACGACTCATAAATTATACTCACAGATAGCCCTGTTATTCAGAGGCTATGGCTCCCCAACAGAGGCGTGTGTGTGGAGGGGGCTCCTCACTCAGCCCTCAGTGATAAAAGGCATGGGTAGGCCAGTGGCTGCCCAGGAACCCTCCCTCTGAATCTGTACTTCCAGAGAAAGTGGTTGGGAGAGAGTCAGGGTCTCACAAGGGTGGGAGATTTGCAGCCTTCTAATTTCAAGATTTTTTTTTTTTTTTTTTGTAGAGACAGAGTCTCACTTTATGGCCCTCGGTAGAGTGCCGTGGCCTCACACAGCTCACAGCAACCTCCAACTCCTGGGCTTAAGCGATTCTCTTGCCTCAGCCTCCCGAGTAGCTGGGACTACAGGCGCCCGCCACTGCTAAGCACCAAAGGAGGCAAGAAAAGTTTCATCCTTCTTTGCTGTACCCCTTAATAAAAGGATTTGTTCTATAAAATTTGGATTCAGTCAAAAGGCTGCACTTTAGGACCCAGAAGTCTGCATGTGGCCTTAAGGTCACAGGTTCCCCACTCCTGCCTGAGTAGCTTACCTGGGTATGCAAAGCACTGCTTGGGGCATCTGGAGTGTGCTCTTCTTGGGCATTTAGAAATAGATGAGCATCCATTCCAGCTTGCCCAGGACTGAGGGGTGTCCTGGGATTCAGGGATTTTGGTGCTAAGACTAGAAAGAAAATCCTAGGCAAACTAGGACAAGTTGGTCACTCTATAAATGGCAAAAGTCTTTATTCCCTGCCCAGCAATTTTTCAAAATGTATAAAACCAGAAGTGTTGAATTTAGACTTTATGCCTCTGCCTCTAGAGCCAAAAAACAGGAATCACTATATTCCTTCACCAGGGTTTGTGTGAGGATGTAATGAGATCAGGCAGATGAGTGCTGAGTTCGGGTCAAGGACTCTGACAAGGTTGCTGACCAGCTGTGGAGCCCATTTAGCATCTGGCCCTCATCCAGTGTGGCTGGTTTAGGCACTTCCATTTTACCTGTGGCAGCCCAGAGGGCCCCCTTAGGAAACATCAAGGCTCAGAGAAGTCCAGGGTCCTATCGAAGATCTACCTGAATTGTGTTATTCAAACCAGCAAATCTTTGGAAAAAACTAGTAGTTCATATCAGTTCCTCATCTGGCAGTGGGCCCCCTTTCAGAGCAGCCAGCAAAGGGGGCTGGTGTTTCACAGTGAGTCAAGTGTGCTGCCCTGAGAAGGACTTTATCCGTTTTCTGATTAAACCCGTTTCGAATGATCCATGTCATGCAGGTGGATACGTAGACACTTCAGCAGGTTATTGACTCATTAAGGAGGCTCTTTTAGTGTTCAAAAATTCTATCCTATTTTGTCCTCTCATGGGGCTATTTGCTATTAAAAAGTGTCCCAGACAGAGGAGAAGCTGTGGGAAAGACAGGAAACGCCACCTTCAAGAGCTCAGCGGAGTCACCCTGCTTCACACGTCTTCATCGTTTTGGAAAAAGTTACAGAGCTGAGTTGCTCACTCCAAATTGACATGCAGTGCAGTCATCCGTGGTGATGCTGTCTTTGCTAATAATCTAGCAATTAAAATAGGATGTGGCTGCTAATTAAACCTGCCACTCAACTAAGACATGCATATTTGTTTTCAAATGGAGCTGGATTTGATCCTGTCCGCCTTTCACGGAAGCTGAAGGTTGAAGATTTGGATTAGAACATAAGTCCCAAAGAGTAAATATCCTCTAAATTCCCTTTTAATGTTCCTCCTTTGAAGATGGACCTTCCTACCAGCTAAGATCAAATTGAAAGCTCAAACCCAATCATCTGAAATTTCAAAAGTGTTTGTGTTTGGGATGTATTTTTATTGGTTCCATCTTTCAACCTCCTTTTCCCTTGTTGGATTCCTCTTGTGAGTGGAAGGTTAATAATCTAAAATGTTCCTAGTTTTTTTTTCAATTTAAATTTTCTTTACATTTCTATTTAATTAAAACTCTGATCATTTATCTTCGTGTATTAGTAGGGTGAAGGCTGCAGAGTCTGCTGTAGAAAATGCCTACCCATGTCAGAGTTAGAGAGGGAATTCTGCAGCAAGTCAAGGAGAGGAATGGGTCAGGCCTGAGTAGCACTGGGTAGTTGCAGGATACTAAGAGGGGAGGCTGGATCAACAAGACTGGCTCTGCTTAGTGACTCAGTAGCCTTCAGAGACACAGCGAAAAAAGAGGAAGATGTGGTGACACGTTAGGTCTCTTTCTGACATCTCCAAACTTGCCAGCCTTTGTTAGGATTGGCAAACAAAAGACGCGCGTACCTCCATAATCTTCTGTGCTCAGGGCAGACATCACAAATCAATCACTTCACTCTTTCCAGTTGAGCCAAGACACGGTCTAAAGCCCTGGTAACACTGTTCTGAGGCAGCCACTACCAACGGAATGGAATTGAGACTAAAGTGAAACATAGCTGCCTCCTGGCTTTGCAGCAGCCTTTCTGGGTGCTGCCCTGGGGAAAGGAGAAGGTCTGAGAGAAAAGGAAAAGCGGAAGGACTGTTGGGGAGCTATTCCGCATGCAAACTGGCTGGGCCTGTGTGCCCCGTCTCGTCTCTCAGTGTGTGGAGGGCGTGTGGCGAGAGGAGACTTCCCAGCTTCCCAGACAAGCAATACACTTCCTGGACCCTTTGTCCAGTAGGTTTCCAGTTTCAGCAGAGTGGAACTTTCCAGAGAAAGAGCGTTTCTTCACCGAGTGGTTTAGGAGACACACTTGAAAGGCTATGAGGAGGGCGCGGCTGGTGAGCTACAGGCCCCAAACCCATCTTCATGGCCCTGCCAGAGGAGTCTCTTCCCAGACAGATCATCTCACAGGAAGACAAACAGCCACAAAAGTGGGCAGGAACAACGGCTGGGCCTGCATGGAGATGAGGAGAGACTTTAAAGAAGACTCTTGGCTTGTGGATGAAACACTGCTGGTCTCCGGGGCGGCCTGGTGTGCTGTATTGACTCCTTTTATTGAATCGCTGAGTACACAGATGTATCCCACCCACACAGGCTTCCAGAGGCCCGGGCCTGGCTGCATGCTCCAGGGAGGGAGGCTGCAGAGGTTAAAACCTTCTGAATAGATGAAAGAGGCAATCCTGTTTGAAATAACTAAGTATGCCTCAAATACTTCGATATTGAGGGGTGTAAGACGGCTCCTAGACATGGCTGCAAACAATAACATTAAAATAAGAACTCTATCACTTTGCATTGCCTTTTGCTCCTCAGAAAATTATTATTCATCAGGGCAGCAAGAATGATTACTTTAGAATTTAATTCTTCAAAGGCAACTTAAGCTACTGACTGAGATGGTGCACGGGCCTCACGTGAGCTGGCTGCTCTGGCCCATCACCCCACCCAGCCCCCACCCACTCCTCCCAGCCCTCGGCTCTACAATCAATTTTCCTGCTCCTCAAAGGTGCCAAGCTCGTTAGGGCCTTGGGCGGCATCACTGGCCAACCCCTCTGCCTGGACTGCTCTTCCCCATTCTTGCGTGGTGGCCGCCCCTGGTCATTCACAGGTCAACTCTAAGCTCCACCCCGAGAGTTCTCCAGTCTACAGCGTGGGCCTTCCTGACCCACACGGCCACGCTCGGTCACATTGCCCTGTTCTGCTTCCTTGGCAGCCATCTGAAATCGTCATGCTATTTACTTTTTTCTTGCTTATTGTCAGGCTTCCCTACAAGAACGTAAGATCTGTGAGAGTGAGACTTGGCTCCTGGCACACAGTCTGTTCTCAGTAAGTACGTGACAATGAAAGGACCTTTGCTAGGTCTCCTGGGACCAGGGGATCCGTTTCTTTGCCTGTGTTTTCCCAGCAGGCCTTGAGATGTGGCGAGCTATCACGGGCACAGCCCTGACCTCCTGACGCTCATATGCTGAACCAACGCATGCACAGACTGGGCAGCCCTTCTCCCTTCAGCTTTCAGCCCTGAGAGAGCTACCGCCCAGCCACCAGGGCCTCTCTCTGGCTGGCCCTCCACCTCAGTCAGCTGTGCTGGCACCTTCCTCCCACCGCCTGTGTGGGAGGCGGCTGTATTTCCTCTTGGACCCCAGCCGGAGGACAGAGGCTCCTTGGAGTCTCTCCTCTGATGCTAGCCACATGTTATTGCTCCTGCCATAACCTTCTCCCCAGGATATGGGCTTTTGTGCTAAGAAGTAAACAAATTCCCAGTAGCCCTGGGATGGAAGGGAGGCTGTCTCTTGGTCTTAGTCACTTGGCAAGAGAGAAAATGCAACAATCTCACTGAGAGAGCAGCATCTCTGACCCTTCATAGCCAGGGCAGCCTGTCCCAACCCAGGACTCACGCCTGCAGCCTCTAATTGCCGCCATAAAGCAAATCCAGAGGAGAAAGGCAGTGAGAGCCCCATGGCCTGCTGCAAGGGCTCTGACCTCAGTCTCGCCACTTACAAATAAGTACAGCAGTAAGATCTCAGCCCCAGGGTGAGTGTGAAAAGCGAGAACGCAGCGCACACACGAGGAGTGCCCAGCATGGACCCAGTGCGGAAATACCTGGGAAGGCGGGAAGTGTCAGTGGACGCATGGCCGTGAAGCCACTAGGTAGGGACCAGATGACTGACTCTCAGGGATGAGTGAAAGGGAACTGGGGTGGAGCCTACCAAGCTGGTGGACCGACGGGTTGTGGGCCACCTAGAGAACACTTTGAGGCCAAACCCGGTAGTCCTGTCAGGAAAGAGACGTTTTACGTAAGAAGGATCCGAGCCTCACTTGCCTTGCAGGCCCTGTGCCAAATTCTGGGCCAGATTTGTACCCAGTATGGAGGAAGAGAGAGAGGCCTCACAGTGAGTTCCAGAGGGCAGGGTTGCTCAGTACACCCTGAGTGAATGAATGTTTAAATCTAGAGTCCTGGTGTCACTGGCCATGCGTCCTGTCTCTGCTGGGCCTTGCCATCTGCTTCTCATTTGAAATCCAGGCAGTGGAAGTAGGGCGGGTCTTAGGTTGTCACTGGACACAGGTTTTGTCATGGGAGGAGACCCCTCAGGAGCATCTTGGGTGCACTGTGCCCATCCTATTGAGGCTCTGTTCGCTCACTCCCTGTGCACGTGTGGGAGGATGCCGGCTGTGCTGAGGGCTGCCCTGGCCTTCACTGCTGGGAGCGGCCCTTCCCACCTTCTGCCAATCCCCGTGCCCTGTGCAACCACAGGGGAGCTGGGTATGAACTGAAGGAACAGGGAGATGGGGCTGGGACATGCCACCTGGGGACAAGGCCTTGGACAATTAGAATCTCATCTCCTAGTGTTTACCTCAAGGAGAAAAGAGAGGTAACAGAAGGATAATTGGAAGCGTTCTAAAAAATTATTTTAGAAGAGAAAGAAGCAGAATGCCTAAGTGTGTAAAAAGCTCTATTTAAATTTCTTGCCTGTAGCATATACTCTAACCTATAATTAGGGCTTTGAAAAAAAAGAATAATTATGAAAATTTCTGGGCTCATTAAAGACATACAATTGACATCCAAAATTATTTGAGTTATAAATGATGCTGGCATGATTCTCTTTTAAGAGACCCAGAGGGAAAGAACTTTGTTTTTAAAAAATTCTGAGTTCTGGATTAACCCAGAGTGTCACAGATCACTTCAGGTAATGCTTCTCTCCAAAGGAAAGAGGTGACACAGACACAGGCTGCCCCCTCCACTGTGCCAGCTCTGCTCTGCTCATAAAGGTTTGTTGGGCTTGGTGGGTGGTGGTTTTAAGAGCTCCCCACACAAAGGGTGACCATTCCTGAGTCCAGAGCTGTTGGAGAGCTCTGCGGGGCTGCCTGAGGGGCCTGCTTTGCCCTGGGCTGCTCAGGAGCCCAAGAGAGCAGTCAGATGTCTCTGGTCAATTCACACCTCTGATTTCCTTGGGATAGTTCCCCACTCTGGAGTCACACTGCCAGACCAAATCCCTGCACCATCACTCTGCAGCCATGTGACCTTGGATCATTTCTTCTTCTCTTTGAGGAGTTGGAGCAGTAGGAGTGTGGACAGCCAGAAAACCTTTTTGCTAGAGACTGGACCCTCTGCGCATCCCCTCCTATGTCCCAACACCCCATTAAGAGTAATAATTCCCATATAATGGGAGGGTGACAAGTCATACATTGAGTATGCCAGCAGAGCCGGTGGGGCACAGAGGCTGCAAGGCAAGTCCCAGAGACGAGACAGTCCCTCAGCCTCCTCCCTGGGCCCAAGAGAGGACCCTCACTGGAGTATTCCCAGAGGGAGAGAACATGCCTTGCAGGCCTCTGGCTGCTGGGTGAGATCCCAGGTTGCAGGTTCTTAAAGGCTTCGGTGCAGCTGTTTGTTCCTCTGAGGGCCCCTCATCCTGTCCTCACCAGGATCCCGACCCTCACCACCTCCCTCTGTCTCTGACCTGGGCTCTCCTTCATGTTGCCCAGGGCCTGCTGCCCCAATCATCCAGGCTGTCACAGGGCCACGCTGGGGGCTCTGACATCTACTACAATCAGACCTCATCACTTCTAGTTCCATCTGTCATTAGGAGCTGCCTAAATCATCTTGTCCCCTGATGTCCTCAGTGGCCAAGTCCTAGTGGCCATCCTAAGGCCCTGCTGTGGTCCCCAGAGCTGTTATCTGAGCTAGCAACCAGAAGCTCAGTGTCCCCACTGAACACAGAAAAGTCAACTTAGCTTTTTCTTTGTTTTTTTTTTAATTAATTAATTAATTTTTTATTAAATCATATCTGTGTACATTAATGTGATCATGGGGCACCTAGATTAATTAATTGTGGTATATGTACACCATGGAATATTACGCAGCCTTAAAGAAAGATGGAGACTTTACCTCTTTTATGTTTATGTGGATGGAGCTGGAACACATTCTTCTTAGTAAAGTATCTCAAGAATGGAAGAAAAAGCATCCAATGTACTCAGCCCTACTATGAAACTAATTTGTGGATTTCACATGAAAGCTATAATCCAGTTATAACCTTAGCTTTTTCTTTGGCTGCTTATTCTTAAGCTGCCATTTGTGGTCTGTGGTCAATTAGCAGTGACTCTGTAGATAGGTCAAAGCCAGGGTTCTAACGAAAGACCTTTCCTAGAATAGACATTATCTCTTCACCCTGAGGCATAAGTAAAGTCTGATTCTGTAAAGAACCTGAGTGTCTCTTTAGTGTTTGTGGCTCAAAAAAAACACTATGATTCGAAAAATAATAGTTTGTGATGGGCCATAAACCTAAAGGCAAAACTTAGAATCAAAAAGCTTCTAGGAAAAAACAGAGAAAAATATTTTGACAGTCTTGGGGGAAGGCAAGATTTCTCAGACAGGACACAAAAGGCACTAGCCATAAAAGGAAAGAATAATGATTTTTTATCAAAAGTAAATGTTTCTGCTTTTCATCATCAAAAGACACTATTAAAAAAATAAACGGGTAAGCCACAGATGAAAAAAATATTTGAAATACCTATATCCGATAAAGGAAATATATATCTAGACTATATTTAAAAAAAACCTCCATATATCAAAATAAAAGAAGAAACAAGCCTGATGTTTGTATGATGGAGCAGTGGGAGTGTGGATAGCCAGAAAACCTTTTTGCTAGAGACTGGACCCTCTGCGCATCCCCTCCCATGTCCCAACACCCCATTAAGAGTAATAATTCCCATATAATGGGAGGGTGACAAGTCATACATTGAGTATGCCAGCAGAGCTGGTGGGGCACAGAGGCTGCAAAGCAAGTCCCAGAGACGAGACAGCCCCTCAGCCTCCTCCCTGGGCCCAAGAGAGGGGCTTTTTCAAAATGAGACTAGAGCTCTCAAAAGAAAATACACGAATGGTTAACAGCAACATGAAAAACTGCTCGATATTATTAGTCATGGGGAAATGCAAATTAAAGCCACAGTATACTACTATTTCACACCCAGTACAATAACTAAAATAAAAAGAACCAATAATACCAAATACTGATGGATGTAGAATAAATGGAATGCGTACGTGACTGGCGAGAGCAGAAGGAAAGAACCGCTTTGGAAAACAATTTGACAGTTTCCTATCAACATATATCTATACTATGACCCTGTGTTACATTCCTAATTATTTATCCAAGAGAAGTGAAAACATATGTCCGCAAGACACTTGTATAAGAGTGTTTATAGCATACGTATTTATAGCAGCTCAAAACTGGAAACAAATCAAACATGCATCAATAAGAAAGCAGACTTTCTTGAAATGCTATAGTCACACTTTGGAATAGTAGGCTTCAGTGAAAAAAGACAACCCCCTAATGCCTGCAACAACACAGACAAACCTCAAAAACAATGCTAAACAAAGAAAGGCAGACGTGGAAGAAAGGGGCCAAAGATACTCTCTCTGATTCTATTTACATGACGTTTTAGAAGGGATATGGCTCATCTGTCATGGGAATCAGAAAGGTCTGCCCCTGGGAGCAAAGCGGAAAAGCTTGACTGGAAGGGGGCATGAGGGAATTTTCCAGGGTGTTTGGAAATGTTTAATAGCTATATCTTGTTTGGGATGATGGTTACAGGTCTGTACAATTGTTAACACCTATCAACTGGAACTTAAGATCTATGCATTTTATTTTACATAAAATTTTATATATTTTATCATTTGATTTAAAAAATCATATCAACAGCCAGCACTTACTGAAAATTTACTCTATGCAGCCTAGTGATCAACCACCTATGGATGGTCTCAGCAATGCTCACAATCACCTAACTGGCTGGACCCATCCTGGCCCCTTTTTTACCAATGAGGAAATAGAATCTCTAAGGGGTTGCAAAGCCTTTGCACGGTGGAGGCACAACCTCAACTCCATGGATTAAGGCCTTAGTTTAATTGCCTGTCCAATTCTTACTTCATTATGTGAGTCCCTATCTGAAAACATGGGGACTTGCAGGCACTTGGGAAATGGTATTGGACTGAAAATGTGAATTCCAGTCATTGCCAAATATTGAGTGAAGGCATGCTAAACATCATACACTGTACTAAGGGCCAGGAAAAGCCATGGGGGAGGGGTCCCTGCCTCGGGAGCCCATTACCTGGAGAAGGCCCTGCAGGCAGGGCCTCCTATGTTTGCTGTTCCTGTACTCCTCCCTAACTATCTCAGCCCAGGCTTCTGTGGCTTCCTAAGGCTGAGCCCTGAGTCCAGAAGGGCCCTGTTTAGAAATGCTTTCCTTGATGATACAAATACCCTCCTCTCTTGACAGGCACTGGTTCTAGAAGCAGGTCAGAGCACAGGTATTCTGTCAGAGAGTGTTCTGGAGTCCCCAGAGGCTCTGGGCACATACCTGGGATTCTGCACGGCTCCCCAGATTGGGGCTCTGAGGAGCACCCCTTCTGGCGGCAGCACAGCGGATGCTGCTCATGCACACACTCGGAGACCCAGGCCCCTGCCTGCCTCCATTTCTAAAGGCAGTTTTGGTGCAGGTGGGGGCATCACTGGCTCCCATAAATCACTGGGGCCTGAGAGAGCTCACTTTCCTGTCTTGCAATCAGGAGGCAGTTCAGCTGGGTCTCGTCCAGCCTGCAGATCTGCCAGTGGGGCAGCCTCCATTGCCTTCTGCACAGACTGGCCTGGGGACCCGCAGCTCTCCTGTCCCTAGAAGCTCCAGCAGCAATGGACACAGTCGTACCCATTGTCTTCAGAGTTTGGGTCATCAAACCTCCAGTCAAGACCTCCCCAGTGACTGATCCTGATCTGCTCATCCCAGGCTATGCACCACCCTACTCTTCCCACACCCTCTCTTGTCACTGGGAATCAAAGTCTGGGCAACATGGTGATGATGGCCTCTCTAGGGTCACATGTGAGGTTCTACTCCTTCACGTTTTGGGGAATTTTCCCTGATAATCACCTCTACCCTTTTCTTACCCACATTGGTACCAAAGTTACCAGGACTGCCCAAGAGAGGGACCTGGTGACTACTGGTAGCAGTATTTTGAAAGATATAGCCACCCCCCCCCCGCCCCCAACACACACTTTGAGCAATGGATTGAAAATTACAAACTTTGCTGTGCATTTTGTCATTCATTACCCATGTCATGTTGTAAGGTACACAGCAAAGGACTGTCACGTCCACTGTCAGAGGAGGAAACAGGCCCCTACACTCTCTGTAGCTTGGCCCATGTCCTGTGGTACTGTCTGAGCTGGCAGACAGCCCACGTCCCTCAGCAGATCCTCACATGGCCTAGATTTGGGCATTGCTCTTGCAGGGCTAGACAAAGAGCATGGGACGTTTCCTCAGATGCACCCACTGTGGGACCAGCAAGACCAAGACGGAAGGAGTCTCACCTCTGCCAGCCCCTCTACCACGCAGAAGCCAGGGGGATTGTTTTTTTCCAAAAAAAGAATCTGACCACTTCACTTTTCCTACTAAAAGCCTTTTGTGTGCCAGGGACTGGACTCAATGCTTTATGTATTTATCTCTTTGATCCTGCAACAATCCTGCAAGGCAGGTGTTAGCATCAGCTTACACACGGGTGAGAACAATGAGACCGGAGATGCTGCATTTACCCACATGCTGGAAAGCACAGTACTTGCAGGGATTGAAATCGGGCTACAAAGTTTGTGTGCTGAGCCATTCTGGGTACCGCTTCCTGCTTTTTCATTTTGTTTTTCTCTCTAGCCCATCTATAGAGGATTCACTTATGTCCCCCCAAAAGATATGCTCAAGTCCTAACCCCTGGTGCCATGAATGTAGCCTTATTTGTGAATCAAGTCTTTGCCGGTATAACCAAGTTTAGGGAAGATCATACTGGGTTAGAGTGGGCCCCAAATCCAAATCCAAGGCCGCGCAAAGACTGATACACAGGGAGGACAGCATGTGATGACAGATGCAGAGATGGGAGTGATGTGTCATAAGCCAAGGAATGCCAGCAACTACCTGCAGCTAGGGAGAGGTGAGAATGCATTCCTCTCTGGGGCCTTCTGAGGGAGCACGGCCTTGCAAACACCTTGATTTTGGATTTCTAGCCACCAAACTGTCCGAGAACCAGTTTTCTGTTGGTTTGAGCTGCTCACTTTGTGGTACTTTGCTACGACATTCCTATGAGAACAATATAGCACGTTGTCCTTATGGATAGTGGGGAGGGTCTGGGCCAGGCCATGCGCTGTTTTCCTCTTCGAGATTTTCAGTCCCTCTATGTGTGAAAGGTCCTGAGAAGTCCTAAAGCCAAGAAACTTATTTAACGTTTTTTAATCAAGTGTTTCCCAAACCAACTTGGCCTTGGGATCTCTTTCTCACAAAACACCTTTTACCATGGTGTGAAGCTGGGTGCCAAAGTGCACGCTTTGAGAAATGCCTTCAACACCAGCTAGGCCTCCTCCCTGGCTCACACAGGGTGGGAACCAGAGCCCCACAGAGGGTCCTCTTCAGGAGGACACCGTCTTCCTGACCGAACGTGCTGGAGCTTGTTCATCACTCCTGATAGCACTGGGGAAGAAAACACCTCGAGGAATTTAATATCACAGAAATGGCTGTGAAAATGCCATTCACCACAAGCAGCAAACAAGAAGGTAATATTTAATATCAGACAGGGACCCACAGGCAAAAATAGCAGAGGTGGATGCACCAGCTTGTGTTGTTTTGTCTGAAGGGTGACAGACAAGGAGGCTGAAATCTGCACCAGCCTGTGGAGACTGTGCGTTGGCTCCCACAGAGGAATTTCCCCAAAGGCAAACCTGCACGCTTCAGTCTCTGTACGGGGGTACTTCCACCCTCCACCTCCCAGCCAAGAATCTCTCTGAGGGCGAGGCCCCCCCCCACCCCGCTTTTGTTCACAAAGGGTGAGAAGCTGCATGTTCTAGCCCTTGGAGGCTACAGATACCAAGGCCACACACTTGCTTATTCTGCAAGGAGCTGTTTCTGCTCCCAACCCCACTGTGTTCTAACAAGGTGGGCATTTGCAAGGCAAGGTCAGGTAAGGCACCAGGCATCCTGCTGTCCCCGGCCTGCCCACCACTCAGCTCTGCTATATGAACTTCTCAGAAATATCTTTTACCAGGAAGATTTTCCTGATTCTCCAGCCTACTCTGCGGCCCTGCTGTACTCCCCCCAAGAACCCTGGATATCCTCTTCTAAGGTGTTGACATTAACAGTGACTTGTTCAGTGACTGTTTCTGCCAGACCATGGGCTCCATGAGTACCAGCGCTCATGTTTACCACTGTGTCCCTGTGCACAGCACCGTGTCTGGCCCAAGAGGGGCTCCCAGAACATAATTGACGGATGAACATCCACCCTCTTTGCTGGATGTCCACCACCAGAATGCCACTGCCATGTCCATCAGCATTGTTTTTTTTTTTTTTGAGACAGAGTCTCACTTTATCTCCTTGGGTAGAATGAGTGGCGACATAGCTCACAGCAACCTCAAACTCCTGGAGTCAAGCAATTCTCCTGCCCTGGCATCCCAAGTAGTTGGGACCATAACACCTTGCTCGTTTTCTAGTTTAGTATAGACGGGATCTCAATTTTGCCCATGCTGCTCTCGAACTCCTGAGCTCAGGCAATCCACTGGCCTCAGCCTCCCAGAGTGCTGGGATTACAGATAGGAGCCGAGCCACCATACCCAGCCCATTCCTCAGCATTCTTTACCTACGTGTCAGCCTGCCAAGCTCTGTGGGGAAGTGAGTGCCAAATCACGAACATCCTCCCAGTCATCTTCACACCATGCCAGACTCTGGGATATTTACAGTGGTCTTGCAGTCTCGCAAAGGTTCCCACCCTGAGGTGTAGCAAATATCTGTATCAATTTGCACTGTTCAATTAGTGTTCTGGCTCTCACTTCCCATTTTGGACCTGTCTTGAAGTTATGAAGAAGGCAAAGTCTTCAGCAAAGGGTCCATGCACTGTTCTACGGTGTGGAGGCTCAGGGGAGGAGAGGAGCCTGTGGCTGACAGACATGGGACTGGGCAGTCTTTTTGCTATGGGGGCTTGCTATGGAAGAAATTCTCTGAATGTGCATACCGGTGGCAAATCAAGTAAAAGACAGGCTGTTTTCTTAAACAACTCAGCTTCTCAGTTACATCAGATGCCCCACCCCAGGGCTGTGTTTAACTAGAGCAGATAGAATCTGGGTTAGTTGTAGAGAGGACAAGGCAACTTATAAGTAGTCTGCTGCCAGGCTTTAGCCTTTTCAGAGATCTTTCTTATGTAGCAGCAACATAGATCCTTTTGTAAAATATCAGCTAAGGTGGGCAGTGCCTGTGGCTCAAATGGGTAGGGTGCCAGCCCCATATGCCAGAGGTGGCGGGTTCAAACCCAGCCCCAGCCAAAAACTAAAAAAAAAAAAAAAAAAAAAAAATCAGCTAAATAGTGGTGGTAACACCCCTATTTTATTTATTTATTATTATTTTTGAGACAGAGTCTTACTTTGCTGTCCTCGGTAGAACGCTATGAAGTCATAGTTCACAGCAACCTCAAACTCTTGGGCTCAAGGGATCTCTTTGTCTTAGTCTCCCAAGTAGCTGAGACAAGAGGTGCCCACCACAACGCCTGGCTATTTTTAGAGATGAGATCTCGCTCTGGCTCAGGCTGGTCTTAAACCTGTGAGCTCAGGCGATTTACCCGCCTCAGCCTCCCAGAGTGCTGGGATTACAGGTGTGAAGCACCATGCCTAGCCTAAAAGTTACATTTGTATTTTCCTGTTGTTGTTTAGCAGGCCCAGGTTGGTTTGAACCCACTACCCCATGCATGGGACTGGCACTCTAATCACTGAGTAAAGGGCGATCAACCAACAACCCTATTTTAGGAAGAGAAAGTTGATTCCCTTGTGTGGTCCTTTGGCTGAACTCACAGACTTGGGACTTCTGACTTCCAGATCAGTGCTACTCACCCAGGTTACTTTAAGGGACACATGGAAGGATAAGGTTGAATCCAAATAAGCTAGGATTTTGTTTGCTTGTTTAGTATTTACTATGTTTCAACAAGTATGAGAGCCTTATGTGCACACCCTCACTGAGGCCCTCCATTAACTCTTTGAGATAGGTATTATTATTGCTCCCACTTTATAGATCAGAAAACTGACAGAGAGGTTAAATAACTTGCCCAGCATGACAGAGTTAATAAATGACAAAGCCAGGATTCAAAACCAGTACTGGCTGATGACTGATGGCAAAGCTATGTTCTTAATAGACTTTTCTGGAGCTTCCAAATTTCTAGATCGTTTCCTAATATCAGGCAGACTACAGGGTGTGTTCTGGGTAGGTGATGACCAAGAAGTGTCCCTGACTGCCATGTAGGTGTTGAGGGCAAGAGGACTGAGGACTACTGAGGATGGCCTGTGATATAGGTGGGCATGGCCAGGATGGCTACAGGGGGTGGGTGGTGCCAGGAGACCGCCTGGCTGAGTGATGACCTGGGACCAGGAAGATTGCTCACTGTCTCCAGGGTCCTGCTTGCTTGGGTCTGAAATTCCTCCCTGTCAGCGTGACCATGGTCCTCCCTGCAGGCCTGTGCTAGAGCTCCCTTTGGTCCTGAACCCCTTAATTCAGAGCTCCACTTGGGCCTGTGGTTTTGAGATCTGAGCCACAGGGAGCAGCTGCCCTCGTGGCCTCTCCAGCTCAGCTCACAGCAAGCAGCTGTCTTCATGACAGCCCCAATGCTGCTGCCATCGGAAGGCTGGCTCTGCCACCTGGTCGTGTGGGACCTGGGACATGTTCTGGAACTTCTCAGAGCTTTGATTTCTTCATCTGTGAAGTGGGGATATTAACATTTATCTCACGAGTCATTTAGAGAAGTCAATTAGATCATATATACAAGGTGACTAGCCTGCCTTAAATATTCCCTAAGTATTGGCTTTGATGGCGATGATATGAGGAGGAGGATGCAACAGTGATGCGGACGAAGCACGAGGCTCGTGCCCAGCAGATTCACAGACCGTACACGCACATTTAAGTGCCTATGTAATTGGCACACTTGCTTGGAAGAACAAATGACAACGTAAAACTGCCTATGTATAATATCAAGTTGACTGGGGTCATCTTTGTCATTTCTATCTGTGTCTGACTCTTACATTTGTGAGTTTGAGCAAGTTACTCAGCCTCTCTGAGCACTTCCGCTTGGAAGACATTTCGCCCGCAGCGTGAGGATTGGGCCTTCGTTCCTGGGAGAGAGGGCTGGGTGTCCTGCGGCACTAGGGATGTCAGCAGCTCCTGGTGGGTGAAGAAGTCCCCACAGCCAAGTCATGCTGCTGACAGGTGGCAGAGGCTAGTCGTGAGGCTGAGCTGGCCTAGCTGGAACACAGACAGGTCTGGGCAGCAGCTGTCCCACCTGACTCTCAGGAGTTGCTCACCTGCAACTGCTTTCTTTGAACTTAGCTGTCTCTTCCTGGTTGCCCATCTGGTCATCAGCCCAGCCCTTTCTTTTCAAAGGGAGCCTTCTCTCTGGGAGAAGGTGCCAGCTTCTGAGGCTGGACATCCCTTGCCTGTGACACCTGACACCTGGGTAAATACATCTTTTCTGTGGGCCACTTCCCCAGGGCCGGGCCTGGCTCTGGGCTGGGTAGTCACAAGGAAAGTGTGTGGGGCCCTGGTGACTTGTGCCAAGCACTGGGGGTACAAGGTGATTCAGCCTTCTCTGCCCTCGAGTTGGGCGTGGGAGGTACAGTGCAGCAGGGGCAGGTTCTCTGTATTCCAACTAGCCTCCACTCAAATCCTGGCTCTGCTATTCCCCAGGGCGAGTTTGGGTAAGACACTTAACTTCTCCTAGGCCCAGTTACCCACCTCAAAGGATTGAGGGGATAAAATGCACTTAGCACAGGGCCCAGCATGAAACAAATACTCAGTATCCATGAACCGTCATCAGTGGGCTGCCCTTCCTTCCCCAGACGCCCCTGGTTTGGGAGCAGGCAGAGAAGCACACAGATGCAGACCCGTCTCACGTCCCCTCTGGGGCTGCACAGCAGGCAGGCCATGGCAGGTGTCAGGAGAGAGCTTAGGGGTGCTGTCAGGCGCTGATGGATGAGAGAAGCAGCTTCCTGGCTTTGACAATTGGGAAAGGCTTCAGGGGAGAACTAGAATTTGTGATGGATTCTGAGAACAGCTGCTTTTTGACCATGTAGACTGGGGTGTGAGTGAGTAGGCTCCACACTGGGTCCTTCCAGCAAGGGGTGAGGATCCCAGGGCTGAGGGGTGGGTGGCAAGGTCCGTGTGCCACAGGAGCAGCCCCCACTCTACCTCACCCCTACTCTAGCCCCTCCTTGTACTCTAGCCAGCGAGGCTCCCAGGGTCCTTTATTCATGCCCTTTTGTGCATGGCCCTATGTCCAGAGACTGAACCCATGGCCTGTGGGCTTCTGAGGAAGGGGGGCAGAGCCCTGGGTCCTGACTCCATCGATGGCTAACTCTGTAGCCCAAAATGGAGTCCCCAAGGGGGACTGGCTCACACCAACCTCTTGACATCATCTCTTCTCTGTTTTTCCCCTGGTTCCTTCCACAGATCGTCCTTCCCAGCACTCGGCATCTATCTGCTCCCCAGCCATCTTTCCCTTACCTCCATCAGCAAGTCTCCTGTCTCCGAAATACATCCCAAGCCTGCCTACCTCCTTCTATCTCTTCTGCTATCACAGTGGCCCGAGCTGTCTTCACTCCTGGCTTCATAACCACAGTGGTCTCTGATCTGGTCTCCCGGCGACCCCTCCTGCTGTGCAATGTCTCCTCCTCAGGGCAAACCAGTGTGTTTGTGATGTTTCTTCCTCTCCACGCAGAGCAAATTCCAAGCTCCACAGAGGCCCACAAGGTCCTGTGGGGTCTGCCCTGCCCAGACACCTCCCTGATTTCAGTTCCTACCCACCCCCTGTTCTTTTTACATTTACCACCGAGCATAGTGGGCCTCAGGGCATTTGCACTTGCTGTCCCCAGCCCTGCACCCTCCCAGATAGCCTCAGGGTTCACTACAGCCTGCTCCAATGCCACTCTTTAGGGGGACCTCCTATGGAACCCTTACTAAAGAGCTGCCCCATCCCACTCTTCTCTCTTCTCCTGTTCATGGCCTCCTACCCCTTATCAGTATGAAACCATCTCAAGTCTGTGATCCTGTGTCGATCATCTGTTTCCCCCCAGCTCATCTGTGAACTCACATAGACCGGGACTATGACTGTCCTGCTGATTGCTAGACTTGGGTACCTGGTGCAGAGCAGGCCTCCTGGTTAGGAGAACAGTAAGTATAGGCTTGCCAAGGGAAGGGTGGGTGGGTGTGGCCAGTGGAGGCCTTGGGGCCTGGGCTGAGCTTTAGGGAAGGGGATAAGACCTGGGTAGTTCCATCTCTGGGGTTGGGACATCCTTTCCCTTTTGGCTCTATGCCACTATGACATGGCTCCTCCAACCCTTCAGGTCGTAGGGATTGGGGATAGGAATACAGATCCTATTCATTGTCACCTTTTCTGTTTCTTTCTTTCTTTCTTTTTTTGCAGTTTTGGCTGGGGCCAGGCTTGAACCCACCACCCCTGATATATGGGGCTGGTGCCCTACTCCTTGAGCCACAGATGCCACCCACCTTTTCTGTTTCTTAACTTTTTATCATAGAAACTTTCAAACATCTGCAAAAATAGAGAGAATAGAATAAACCATGCCTATGAACTCACTCAGCTTCAGCAACCAGCAACTCCTGGCAAATCCTGTTTCATCTATTCCCCACCTCTCCCGAATTTCACCCCCACCCCCAGAGATTATTCTGATACAAATCCCCGGGCCCTTCTTTGTGTAGAGAGCTGAGAAATGCTTCTTGGCAAGTGTTTTCTGCATCCTCCCATCTTCCCTCTCTCCCCTAAGTATCCTGAGTCCTCAGTTGCCCTGTCTTTTCTCCTGGTTAATCTAGCTCTCAACAAGGGATATGATAAATATGTTTATCCTACTTTCAAGGTATATGTGCCTGAGATTTGCATGTCACTGGGTGGCACATTCATCCAAATTCCCTATTGTAATGGCAGGGCTTTGGACCTCACCCGGCTCAGGCAGAGATGACCAAGCCATCCCAGTAGCTGGGACTACAAGTGTTCGCCACCCCAGGGGAACCCCACACCACAGCTGGGTTTGAGCTCATGACTTTTCTGCTTTGGTGCCCTGCATGGAGCAGAGTAAATGCCACGGAAAGGATGTTTGCTGTGATTCAATCAAGACCTGACCTGGGGATATAGACCAGTGAGAACAATCCAAGATGGCGGCCAAGTAACAGCTTCCCTGCAACAGAGCATGGTGAGTCTGGGGAGATAAGACTCCAGGCATGTCTGGCTGGTGGGATCTGCCTATAATCATCCCTTTGAGGATACAGGGAGTCAGCAAGGGAGTTCTGGACCCTAAGAGGAGAACAAAAACAGTGGAAAACTGGCAAGTGGTTGCGTGTGTTCGATGGACCTAATCCCGCAGCGGCTGTAAGTACAAGCAGCAGTGAGACTGCAAACCAGAAAGGCCTTACCTGTGAACTGTTTTGGTGTTTTTGGACCTGGTACTCAGTTGAACTGCTTTGGGGAGAGCTTGAGCAGGAGTGCGGAGAACTTTGGGCATTGTCTAGGGCCCCAGACTGAGCCGCTGAGCCGGATGGAGCTAATAGTGTTCAGCTGTGGGCCACAGGGAGCCATTGTGAGAGAACTGCCCTGGCAAGCTCCGCCCTCAGGGTTGCAGAGCTAGGACTGGTTAGGAGCTAGTAACCTAGTGCCTGAGCCAGCCTAAAGGCGGGGACTGAGCTGCCTTACAGCCTTAACCCTCAGGGGCAGAGTGAGACCGGTTAGTGGAGCCTCGGGCTGTTGCCCTGGGTAGAGTGTCATGGCATCACAGCTCATAGCAACCTCAAACTCCTGGGCTTGGTGCCACCTGGACCTCCATAAGAGCTGTGCCATGACCCCCGACCCGCAACCCATACCCGCTGGGCCTCTGTATGTCCTGACCAGGAACTGTGGGAGCTGTGCAACCCTATGTCCTCCCTCCTGTACCCTCCCAGCCTCCACACTGACCCGCTCATCTGGCCAGGGACTCTGGTAGCCGTGTGCCCTCTGGAGCCCTCCCTGCCTCTGCGCAGAGCCCTTCTCCTGGCTAGAGACTTCTGGAGCCTTGGGATCTCTGTGCCAAAGGCACTGGGCACCAGGCACTCCCAGAACCATGTGCACCACCTCCCACCCTGTTGCTGGATCCGGGTGTGTCACACTCCAGAGCTGCTTCCACAACCAGAACTCCCTGGCTGGGGCAGCCCCAGAGGAACTACACAGGGTCACTCCCTACAAAGATCCAGCAACAATAGAGTGATCCTGCTGGAGTCTAATCTTGGAGAGACACCTCCCCAACACTGAGGATGGCCAGAGGCAATGGTGGAAAACAATCATGAAGTGAAATAAACAGAAAAACTCTGGCAATATGAATAATCAGAGTAGATTAATTCCCCCAAGGATCAATGGGGCAGACACAGCACAATATCCCATGCACAAACAAATAGCTGAGATGTCAGAAATCGAATTCAGAATCTGGATAGCAAATAAGATCGAATTAGAATTCCAAGCAGTAACCCAAAAGATATCTCAAGAATTCAACAAATTCAAAGACCAAATGACCAAAGATTTTGACACATTGAGATAAGAAGTTGCAGCCCTCAAAAATCTGAGAAACCAAGTAGGATCCTTCAGTAACAGAATGGAGCAAGTAGAAGAAAGGATTTCTGACATTGAAGACAAAGCTTTCGAATGCTTCTAAACTCTCAAAGAGGAAGAGAAATGGAGGGCAAAAACAGATCATTCTCTCTCAGAGAGCTTTGGGATAATTCGAAGAAAACCAATATTCGTCTTATAGGGATCCCCGAAAGTGACAAAGTGGCCTCACAAGGCACAGAGTCTGTTCTCCATGAGATTATGAAGGAGAACTTTCCAGACATGCCAAGAGATTCTGAAATTCAGATAGCAGACAGTTTCAGAACTCCAGCACGACTCAACCCAAATCAGACATCCCCCAGACACATCATAATCAATTTCACTAAAGTTAATATGAAGGAGAAAATTCTGAAAGCAGCCAGACAAAAGAAAACCATCACCTACAAGGGCAAGAATATTAGAATAACTGCAGATCTCTCTGCTGAAAACTTTCAAGCTAGAAGAGGATGGTCCTCGACTTTTAATCTCCTAAAACAAAATAACTTTCAACCCAGGATCCTGTACCCAGCTAAACTGAGTTTCATTTATGATGGAGAAATTAAATACTTCAATGACATTCACATGTTGAAGACATTTGCCATAACTAAATCAGCTCTCCAGGATATCTCAGACCTATCCTCCATAAAGACCAGCGTAATCCTCCACCACAAAAGTAAACCCACCCAGAAATTTTTGATCAAATTCCAACTTCCACAGTCACAAAAGGATTAAAAATGTCCACTGGACTCTCGAAAGGCTTATCAATATTGTCAATTAATGTGAATGGTTTAAACTGTCCGCTAAAGAGGCACAGGTTGGCTGACTGGATACAAAAACTCAAGCCAGACATCTGCTGCATGCAAGAATTGCATCTTACATAAAAAGACAAATATAGACTCCAGGTGAAGGAATGGTCATCTATACTCCAGGCAAATGGAAAGCAGAAAAAAGCAGGTATTGCAATCCTATTCAAAGATGCAATAGGCTTTAAACCAACCAAAATAAGGAAGGATAAGGATGGACACTTCATATTTGTTAAAGGTAATACTCAATATGATGAGATTTCAATTATTAATATTTATGCACCCAACCAGAATGCACCTCAATTTACGAGAGAAACTCTAACAGACATGAGCAACTTGATTTCCTCCAGTTCCATAGTAGTTGGAGATTTTAACACCCCTTTAGCAGTGCTGGATAGATCTGCCAAAAAGAAGCTAAGCAAAGAAATTTTAGATTTAAACTTAACCATTCAACATCTGGACTTAACAGACATCTACAGAACATTTCATCTCAACAAAACTGAATACATATTCTTCTCATCAGCCCATGGAACATACTCCAAAATCGACCACATCCTAGGCCACAGATCTAACCTCAGCAAATTTTAAAAAATAGAAATTATTCCTTGCATCTTCTCAGACCACCATGGAATAAATGTTGAACTTAATAACAACAGGAACCTGCATACCCATACAAAAACATGGAAGCTAAACAATCTTATGCTGAAGGATAGATGGGTTATAGGCAAGATTAAGAAGGAAATCACCAAATTTTTGGAACAAAACAACAATCAAGACACAAATTACCAGAACCTCTGGGATACTGCAAAGGCAGTCCTAAGAGGGAAATTGATAGCACTGCAAGTCTTCCTCAAGAAAACAGAAAGAGAGGATGTTAAGAACTTAATGGGACATCTCAAGCAACTGGAGAAGGAAGAATACTCCAACCCCAAACTCAGCAGAAGAAAAGAAATAACAAAAATCAGAGCAGAAGTAAATGAAATTGAAAATAAAAGAATTATACAACAGATCAATAAATCCAAAAGCTGGTTTTTTTAAAAGATCAATAAAATAGATAAACCTTTGGCCAACCTAACCAGGAAAAAAAGAGTAAAATCTATAATTTCATCAATCAGAAATGGTAACGATGAAATAACAACAGACACCTCAGAAATTCAAAAAATCCTTAACGAATACTACAAGAAACTCTGCTCTCAGAAATATGAAAATCTGAAAGAAATCGACCAATACCTGGAAGTACGCCACCTCCCAAGACTTAGCCAGAATGAAGTAGAAATGTTGAACAGGCCTATATCAAGTTCTGAAATAGCATCAACTATAGAAAGTCTCCCTAAAAAGAAAAGCCCAGGAGCAGATGGCTTTACGTCA
This sequence comes from Nycticebus coucang, assembly GCF_027406575.1. NCBI lineage: Eukaryota > Metazoa > Chordata > Mammalia > Primates > Lorisidae > Nycticebus > Nycticebus coucang. The sequence continues at coordinate 34,008,265 of NC_069796.1, forward strand.
GAATTCTACCAAACCTTTAAAGAAGAACTAGTACCTATATTACTAAACCTCTTCCAAAATATAGAAAAAGAAGGAATATTACCCAGCACATTCTACGAAGCAAACATCACCTTGATCCCCAAACCAGGACACCCAACAAGAAAAGAAAATTATAGACCAATATCACTAATGAATATTGATGCTAAAATACCCAATAAGATCCTAACAAACAGAATCCAACAACACATCAAAAAAATTATACACCATGACCAAGTGGGATTTATCCCAAGGTCTCCAAGGCTGGTTCAATATACGTAAATCTATAAATGTAATTCAGCACATAAACAAACTAAAAAATAAGGACCATATGATTGTTTCAATTGATGCAGAAAAAGCTTTTGATAATATCCAGCATCCCTTCATGATCAGAGCACTTAAGAAAATTGGTATGGAAGGGACTTTTTTTAAACTAATAGAGGCCATCTACAGCAAACCTACAGCCAATATCAAATTGAATGGAGTTAAATTGAAATCATTTCCAGTTAGATCAGGAACCAGGCAAGGTTGCCCATTGTCTCCATTGCTCTTTAACATTGTAATGGAAGTTTTAGCTATTGCAATTAGGGAAGAAAAGGCAATCAAGTGTATCCACATAGGGTCAGAAGAGATCAAACTTTCACTCTTTGCAGATGATATGATCGTATATCTGGAAAACACTAGGGATTCTACTACAAAACTTTTAGAAGTGATAAAGGAATACAGCAATGTCCCAGGCTACAAAATCAACACCCATAAATCTGTAGCCTTTATATATACTAACAATGACCAAACCGAAAAAACAGTCAAGGACTCTATTCCTTTCACAGTCGTGCCAAAGAAGATGAAATATTTGGGAGTATACCTAACAAAGGACGTGAAAGATCTCTACAAAGAGAACTATAAAACTTTAAGAAAAGAAATAGCTGAAGATGTTAACAAAAGGGGAAACATACCATGCTCATGGCTGGGAAGAATCAACATTGTTAAAATGTCTATACTAATCAAAGCAATATATAATTTTAATGCAATTCCTATTAAAGCTCCATTGTCATATTTTAAAGATCTTGAAAAAATAATACTTCGTTTTATATGGAATCAGAAGAAACCTCGAATAGCCAAAATATTACTCAGCAATAAAAACACAGCAGGAGGAATCATGCTACCAGACCTCAGACTATACTATAAATCGATAGTGATCAAAACAGCATAGTATTGGCACAAAAACAGAGAGGTAGATGTCTGGAACAGAATAGAGAACAGAATAGAGAACAAGAGACGAATCCAGCTACTTACTGTTATTTGATCTTTGACAAGCCAATTAAAAACATTCAGTGGGGAAAAGATTCCCTATTTAACAAATGGTGCTGGGTGAACTGGCTGGCAACCTGTAGAAGATTGAAACTGGACCCACACCTTTCACCATTAACTAAGATAGACTCTCACTGGATAAAAGATTTAAACTTAATACATAAAACTATAAAAATACTTGAAGAAAGTGCAGGGAAACCTCTTGAAGAATCGGCCTGGGTGAATATTTTATGAGGAGGACTCCCCAGGCAATTGAAGCAGTATCAAAAATACACTACTGGGACCTGATCAAACTAAAAAGCTTCTGCACAGCCAAGAACATAGTAAGTAAATCAAGTAGACAGCCCTCAGAATGGGAGAAAATAGGTTGTACCTCCAATAAAGGTCTAATAACAAGAATCCACAGAGAACACAAATGTATTAGCAAGAAAAAAACACATGATCCCATCTCAGGGTGGGCAAGGGACTTGAAGAGAAACTTCTCTAAAGAAGACAGATGCACGATCTACAAACACATAAAAAAAGCTCATTATCCTTAATTATCCGAGAAATGCAAATCGAAACTACTTTGAGGTATCACCTAACCCCAGTAAGAGTAGCCCACATAACAAAATCCCAAAACCAGAGATGTTGGTGTGGATGTGGAGAAAAGGGCACACTTCTACATTGCTGGTGGGAATGCACACTAATACGTTCCTTCTGGAAAGATGTTTGGAGGATACTTAGAGACCTAAAAATAGACCTGCCATTCAATGATTCTATAATTCCTTTACTAAGTTTATACCCAGAAGACCAAAAATCACAATATAACAAAGACATCTGTACCAGAATATTTATTGCAGCCCAATTCATGATTGCTAAGTCATGGAAGAAGCCCAAGTGCCCATCGACCCACAAATGGACTAGCAAATTGTGATACATGTATACCATGGAATATTATGCAGCCTTAAACAAAGATGGAGACTTTACCTCTTTCATGTTTACATGGATGGAGCTGGAACATATTCTTCTTAGCAAAGTATCTCGGGAATGGAAGAAAAAGTGTCCAATGTACTGAGCCCTACTATGAAGCTAAATTATAGCTTTCACATGAAGGCTATAACCCAACTATAGCACATGACTATGGGGAAAGGGCCAAGGAAGGGGAAGGGAGGCAGGAGGTTTTAGTGGAGGGAGGGTACTGGGTGGGGCCACACCTACGGTGCATCTTAGAATGGGTACAGGCGAAACTTACTAAAGGCAGAATACAAATGTCTACATACAATAACTAAGAAAATGCCATGAAGGCTACGTTGAACAGTTTGATGAGAATATTTCAGATTGTATATGAAACCAGCACATTGTACCCCTTGATTGCACTGATGTACACAGCTATGATTTAACAATAAAAGAAAGAAACTTTTTTTTAAAGCTGTCCTTGAGCAATAAAAAAAAAAAAAGACCTGAGCTGGGGCTGGTTTGGACAGAGCCCCAGTGTGTTTGGCATCATTCTTCAAGACTGATGGAAGTGAGAAGTGGAAGGTGGGAGCGAGAAGTGAGCACTGTGGACCCTGGTGGGGTGGGATGGGGCAGGTCCTGCTGTTGAGGGCTGGGCTTGATCTTGTCACAGCCATGGCCCGAGTGGCTCATGGGCCAACCCTGTCCCTCTCCTTGCGGAATATGACATTTACTTTGCTTCAAATACCATTTCGTTGGTAGTATTTTCATTTCCATTTCTTGACTGTCCTGTCAAGGTGATTTTATTATTACAAACCATGGTAAACTCCATTTGGAAAAGAAAATAATACAAAGCAGATTTTGCTTCACATACTGAAATTTGTTGGAAAATTGAGATCTCAGCAAACCACTCTTTTTGTGACCATAAAATAAGGATCCCTGATGCCTCCTGAGGTGCCCAGCCCCTGGGCTCCCAACAGCTGCCCATACTGCCCTGGCCTGCTGCCCACTGAACCGCTGAGCCTGAGGACTGGCCTGCTCCTGGGGAAGGAGCTGGAATCAGTCTGGACTCCCTGACCAGGATGCTCAGGCCAATTCCTCAACCCCACCCAAGTTCTAGCCCAATTCTCTGGTCATATTTCCCACTAAATTTTGCGGGAAGCTCTGGGAAGAGCTCCATTAAAGGTTAGCTCTTAACCCACCCCGGGTAACAACCCTCAGGGAGTGAATTAGCTAGAGAGCCTGATACAAATCCAGATTCTTGGGCCACAACCCAGGGTTCTGACTCAGTACATAAAGGGCAGGGCCCTAGAATCTGCATTTTATTAATTTATCCCTGGTGCTTTTGAAGCAGGGTACCTTGGAACCTATTCCAGAGGCACCTCCTGTGCTAGAAGGCTCAGCATGGGGGCTCAAAGGGCAGGGTTATTGGTGCTGGAGATCCTGAGTTTGAATATTGGCTTACTGTGTAACTAACCTTTCTGAAGCTTAGTGGTCTCCTATTTATTTAGAGACAGGGCTTTACTCTGTTGCCTAGTCTAGAGTGCTGTGGCATCAGCCTATCTCACAGCAACCTCAAACTCCTGGGCTCAAGCGATCCTTCTGCCTCAGCATCCTGAGTAGCTGGACTACACTGGAGTCCACCACCACTCTCAGCTAATTTTTCTGTTAGACATGGGGTCTGCCTCTTTCTCAGGCTGGTCTTAAACTTCTGAGCTCAAGCGATCCACCTACCTCAGCCTTCCAGAGTGCTAGGATCACAGGCATGAGCCACCACACCGAGCCTCCTTTTTAAATGACGATGATAATAATGTCTGTGTCATAACTTCCCTGTGGGTTATACATAATAACGCCTTAAGAGTTCAGCACTGTGCCAGGTGCATTTTCAGTGCTCAGTTCGTATTGGCTGCTATTATTATTACTATTATCTCCTACTATACCTCAACTGTACATCTGCCCTTCAAGTCTATTATCAATAGGCTTTCTGATTGGTTTACACCAATTCTGTGGTGTAAACACTCCCACCATTGCCAATTTAAAGCTTGCAATGTGCTGACATTGAACACCAAGTTGGGAAGGGATGTGCACAATTGGCCCATATGCGGTGGTGCTATACAAGCTGGCGCCATTGCACCACCAAGAAGCCTCTCTTCACTGGGAGGTCTCCAGTGTGCTGCTGCTGCCTCGGCTGGAACTGGTAAATGCAAAGGGCTGTGAGCAGAACCTCTGATATAATTGCTACCTCCTGCTGCAAAGGGCAGCTGGTTTTTGCAGTTTTGCAGTCTGTATATAGTCATAGCTGATGCAGGTTGTGGGAATTGTAGCCTCAAATTACTGTCATTGGGAACCCAGAGCAGAAATGATTATCAAAGGGCAGAGATGTCTCCAACTTGCTAATATTTACCCTTCACCATGGCCCACATGAAAGGGTGATTGCCTCTGAAGCCGCTGCTGTCTCCTTTTCTGGTTCTGGTTTCAGTTCTGTTTTGTTTTGATCACTGAGAATGGCAGGCTTATGTCATGAAAAAAGTGTGCATCTTGGAGCCAGACTGTCTGGAATCAAACCCCAGCTATGCTACTTAACAAAATCTGTGTGACCTTGGGCAAGTTACCCAACCTCTCTGGTGGACAGTTTGCTCCTCTGCGAAGTGGGTATGTTAATGAGCTTTTCCAAGGTGTTTTGTGAATTAGATGTGTTAATAGTCACATGCCTAGGCTAGGGCCTAGAAGAGAAAAGAAGCTGAGTAAATGGGCGCTCAGCTTAAGGAAGAAGACACTCCCCAGGTGATTTTCCTGAAGCTGTCCTTCACCCAGGCGTTTAGAAGCTCACTGAGAATCCAGCCTCGCTCATTCAGGTGAGAAGAGTGAACAGCTTTTACAATGGTCAGTTTCAAAAGTTTTATTTCCTCCTCAAAGTGATTTTTTTCTACATAAAGAAATACTAAGTTCCTTCCTATAAATCAGTGAAGTGGATTTTTTTTTTAAACCAAATTTGGAGAATATATTTGCGATGCTTTGATTTATAATATAAGTTGAATGGATAACCTTGGAAGCCTGGTGGTAAAATATAAAGAGTCAGTGGTGAGGGAGCCACAATGGAAGGAGCCTGATGCCTGAGTCTCCCCACTTGAGGAGGGGTGACCAAGCAAGCCGTGTGGCCAGGATGTTCATTGCTGACTTTTGTGAGAAATAAAGCTGTTCTGCATTAACTCCATGAGATCTGAGATGGTTAGGCTGCAGCAGCAAGCATTAGGCAACCCGAGTAATGACAAAGCAAGACGCACTTTGGGAAGCCTGGGAACCACACACAGAGATGGTCAGAGCAGCTCAGCTGAGGGGCAGGAAGAGCTCTTAGGCATACTAGCAGCAATAAGAAGGCCTGGACAGAGAAAACCATCAGTGGCTTCAACTATGGCCCCCAACTTGAAAGGCACGAGGGCACAAATTCTACACTGCTGGTGGCTTGGCAGGTGGTGCTCTTGACATGGGCAACTCTATATGTCAAGGTCCAGAAATTTTTAAATCTGCATACAAGCCACACCAGGCTGGTCAACTCGTTCAGAAAAGGGCAAAGACATTCATACTGTATGCTTAATAGTTTAGAAATGTACCATTGCATTATGCACATTAGAAGGAAGTGAGGAGATGGTCATGTTAATCAGTTAGGTGTCAGCATTCCACAATGTATGTCAAATCAGCACATTGTACCCCATAAATGCATTAATGTGCACAGTTATGATTTAATAAAGAATTAAAAAAAAAAAGAAAGGGCAAGGCTCTTTCCATTGTCCCACATCTCTCCTATTCTTCACTGGGAGGGGATCTTAGGTGGCAGAGGTGAGGCATGTTCCAGGCTTCACTCAGAATTGATGACATTCGTCTCTTTGTGGATTGTATTCGTATCCCCAGAGTGTGGGAGAATAACTGCAAGCCGCTCCAGGGCCTGCCTCCCAGGTTGCTTTGGCCTTGTAGGTGGGCATGAACTAACCCTGCAGGTGGGTTCTCAGAAGTGCTGCGTGATCTGCAATGTTCATGTTATGTCAGGCCAAGGAAAGCTTGAGTGCTCAGGCTGCTAGACAGAGAACATGCTGAGAAGCGGTGTCCCCACTGTCTCCTTTCTCTCCTCAGTTTTGTTTCATTCACTTCATCTCTGTCCTGTCCTACAGGCCCGGGAGCACACAGGACCTGCTTGCGCATGAAAAACAGAGGCCCACTTTCAGATTGCTACTGACCCCCAAGTTCTTCCCAGCACATTAACATCTGTCCGTGTGTTTGGACCCCCCCCCTTATTGCCTGGACCATATTCTTCAGTGACTTGGGGTTGGCACCCTGAGGTTGCTGTGGTCTCTTGGACCCTCGCTTTCTCTCCAGTTTCCTCATTGCCAAGCCCCGTGGGTTCTCCCTATGTGGAGATCCCCTGACTCCCCTTCCTCATGTCCACTGCTGCTACCTCCGTGGGCCCCAGAGCTTTCTCACCTGGGCTGCTGCAGCCATGTCCTGGCTGGCCCCCCTGCCTCTAGCATCACCCCCCACCTGCTCTCCCGGGGGATCCTCATGTTGTGTTCTGCAGCATCCTTCTGAAGCACAGTTCTCCCCACTCCTCACAATCTGCTTGAAAACTTGCCATGGCTTTGTTGGCCTTGACCCTGAATTGTCGATGGTTTTCTGATGGAATCAGAGCATCCTTTGTTCTAAAGTTTTCTCATTGTTTTCTTTCCATGGGATTGTAGAAAACATCTCCCGCCAGGCACACCCTACTGTTTTTGTGAAAATTATAGACTGCAAATAACTGCTTAAGTCAACTGCCAGACGAGGTATTCTCTTCTGAGGGAAAATTCCAGCTGTTGAACAAGTTTATGGGCTTTATTTTTGGAGCAAAGAGTTTATCCAGTGAAGAATAGAATTTTCCAGGTGTTCCAACTCCATTCCCGTCGTAAAGCATGAGTATGTCTCTGAGTGGGCTACTTCTTTCAAGGTCAAATTTATGACCCTGATACTTACCTACCATACCTCGTTCTGTTGACTTTTTTGGGCCTTCTTAGCAGCCATACAGTAGACACTTTGGGGAATGTGCAGAGAGAAAGAAATGCAAGTGACAAGTGACAAGAGACAGGGCCCGAGGGAGGCACCAGTCCTCATGCTGCTCCTCCTGGGGCCTGACTTCGCTGCCTCCAGTTCTGTGAGCTGACACTTTGTCATGAGGATATTCTGGCTTAAGCCAGGTTGTTCCCTCAATCTAACCAGTCTCAACTGAGTCCCTCCTTCCTCCCTTTGAACATTAATGAGTAGAAACGGGTGCCCCAAAAGAAGTACCTATGATCTGTGTTCAAACCACATCTGCCTGTTGCGATCTGCCTTTCCCCGAAGCATTCTGGGCACTGCTGAGTAGCACATGGCATCAGTTCATCTGTCCTGTCCAGACTCCCCTCTCCCTCAAATGCTCCTATGTCTCACTCTGCAAAATGTCTATAGACGCCTTCATGGCCACCGCTCAAGGAGGCCCAATATTCTAGAACTCACCCCATCTCAGGCACTCCCATCACAACTTATCCATCCTCTGGTTTTCTTTCACCAAATCCTGCTGATCTGATAAACTAAGTTTTACTTTAGATTTAATGAACAGTAATTGCTCATCATTAACCTAATAACTTGCTATTCAAAATGTGGTCCACAGACCGACAGCAGCAGCAGCATTTGAGAGCCTGTCAGAAATGCAGAATCTCAGGCCCACCCCAGACCTTCAGAAAATCACAATCTACATTTTAACAAGATCCCCAAGTGATTCAAATGCACATTAAAATCTGAGAAGCACTAACCTAATACATAGGACTTTTTCAACATCATAATCACTTTCAGTGCTGGGTGTTTCATGTTAATGTTGCCAGTAGTTTGGCATTTCACAGTTTTACAAAGCTTCCTCCTCATAGATTCGAAAGGATGTGCTTATCAGGGCAGCTAGACTCTGAGTTCCTGGAAGCAGCAGGGACCCAGCGAATTCCTCCCAGGAGTTCCAGCTTAGGCCTGGCATCTACCAGCTGAACAAATGAATAAATGTAGAACCTTTTGAGGGAGACAGGGCAGGGGATGTTACCTTCACTTCATATGTGAAGAAACTAAGGATCCGGTTAGCTCAGAAGTGGCGGGACTCATGCTCTGACCCAGGCTTTCCAACTTGGCCTCATCCAGTGGTTAAAGTTGGTTCTTAGGGTGAAGTGGCTTTCTGATGCTCTGTGGTAGGGAGATTTGAGTCTGTCATCTTCCCCCCCACCCCCCTGCAGATCATACCCTACACACTCCGATTTCAAGTTCTAAAACAAGGCCCTGTGTAGAACGTCCTTCCTGCTCTGGTGGAACAGAGGACCACATGGCTCCCACAGCTCCCCGTGAGCCTCCTTTTTGCAGGGCTGAAGGTCCTCTGTCCACTGGGTGCCTTTCTCAGTCAGTCATGGTGGGAAACCATGTGGGGAGCTGTTCAGGACGTGGGAAACACCTGCTTCTCATCCCCCGCACCCCTACCTCCCCGGGCTAAAGGGAGAGGAAGCGGCAACAAAAGCTGGGGCAGGAGTGCGGGTGAGATGCAAGGCAGGGCTGATTAATAATGGTTTTCGTGTTGTGAGGTTGTGTATGGCCAGAGCCCAGCCCCCCATGGCGCTGGGCTCTGGCCATACACCTGGAATTGGTTTGGTGTGGCCGAAGTGCAGAGAAGCACTGGGGGAGAGGGTCCACTCACCCGGGGGTGGGGGCGTGAGGCCGGCAAGGCAGCTGGACAGGGCATTCTGAGTAGGAAGGCAGGGGTGAGGGCCTGAGTGTGGAAACCCTGGACCACAGGAATGTGCCAGGCCTCCCAGGGGATCCACTGCAAAGACAGAAGCAGATGAGGGCTTTGCTGTTCCACACACTCCTTCAGCCCCAGTCCTGGCCTTAGAAAAGATGAGCTGCTTCCTTTTGAGGGGAAGGAGCAGGGAGGGTAGACGTCTCTCCCCACACTGTGGCCCCTCTGCCATGTTCCATAATCTCCATCCATCATGCCCTAATGTCTTGCAATCCTTTCACCTACCTTCTTGGGCTTGTGGTAAAGTCCAACAGCGTGATGATGTCCAAGTTTGGTGGGATGGAGTCCAAGGTGTGGCACACCCACACTTTGACTTATGTGCCCTGGCTGCAAATCAGGCAAGCATAATGGTACTGATACTTCACTCTCTGAGCATTTCTTGTGTCAGGCACTTCTAGACACTCTACAAGCATTCAATCATTTGACCCCACCTCAGCCCTAGGCCACAGGAAGGCCCTGTTGTTATTGCATTTTATAAGGGGAGCAGAGGAAGCACAGGGTGGCTGTGTACTGCCTGAGGTCACACTCTAGTTTGTGGGAGAGCCCCTGGGGCCCTGCACAGAGTGGTAAGGTGACGCGTGCAAAGGTGCTACACAGGCTGCACTTGGCAGGGTTCTCAGAGCGTGACCTGAAACGGGATGCCAGGGCCAGGCTCGTGAGTCTGAGCTCTGCCTTTTGACAACACAGAGGAGGGGAGAAACTGCCCCGCGATGCAGGTGAGCATCCTGGGCCAGCTGGAGAGGCAGGAGACTGGGGGCCTGCAGGCCCCGGGAGGCTGTTTCAGGTTCATTGGAGGAGGCTGCGCGTGGCAGAGTCAATGCGCTGAGCAATTGGGCTGTGTCCAGAAGGAATAGTAGAGGTGCAGTTGACAGAGTTTGGCTGATCTGATGTTTACATTTGCTCCTTGTCTAGGCTGGGGCTTCAGCCTAGAGTGGGCACTTCCTGTATCTTCCCTGCAGGAGCTGCTGAGTCCCTGTAGTGTGGGAAGCAGGTGTCGGGTTGGGCTCAGGTTCCTGGGGTTTGGCCCAGCAGCCCCCACCCTTGTCAGAGGACACAGCTCTCCTTCACAGGCTGGTGGGTGTGTCCTGGGGGGCCACTGACTTCAGCAGCTTTCTCCATCCTCCTTCCCCCTCTAAGCACGGCCTGAGCTACCATCCCTGCAAGGACTGTTACCGATACAGTAGCCGCTGGGCAGACAGCTGCCTAGGCGGGGGTAGAGAGGCTGCGACTGGCCAGAGGTGACTTCACTCCTCAGGATTCTCTTCGAAGCCCCAGGGGATGGATGAAATGTTTGGGCACCAGAGTTTTGGCATGTAACGGGGCATTTATAGGAGAAAACAAATTTCTTAAATTACTAATCCATCAGTTCTCTGCCTCCTGAAAGAAAACTTCCAACTTGGACAATGCAGCCTTTTTGTCTCTTGGAAGCATTTGTGCCTGTAATTAGCAAGCTGGGCCTCGTGAAAGCTGTGGCCCTGCGTTACAAGGCTGAAGACCTGGCTGGACCAGGGTGTGGCTTTGGGAGGCTGGGATCAGATTTACACGCCCTAGCTCTTAGCTCTGATGCAGGCTTGTTTCTCCGGGCTACAGAATTCCTGCTTTGTACTTCTCAGCTTTTACTTGGAACAAGTAGATTCCTGTTAGATTTGATTCTTTTATTCCTAACACTAAAAACTGTGCCAATTACCCAGAAGTGCAGTTTCCAAGGGTTTGCTTTTCAAGCCTTTGTGATGCCTGGAGCTTGGCCATCTTGTCACCCGGTGGTATGTTTCTACCTTATAGAAGTCTCGGCATTGACAAAGCACGGTGCCTGGACTTTCCTCCTTACCTCAAGAAGGAGGCTGCTTCCTACAGGAAGTAGTGAGCCTTACTCTTACCTGGTCCCCAGCTCCAGGACAGACTGCAGAATCCTCATGGGGGAAAGAAACAGAATTAAGTGTGGTTACTGAGAGCACTGCCCAACCCCACCGCCCTGCCACCATGCACGTGGCAGATGTGAGGCCTTAGACGGATGGGTTTTGATAAGCATCTTTATGTGGACCAGCAGGTACATGGTGATCTGGGTTTCAGGAAGAGGGTGAGCCTATTGCCAAACTAAAGCTCCCACAGAATCTCTTGTGCTGTCACAGAGGGTGGTTATAACTTCTTAAGGGACTGGTTGTGCTCTGATCTCGGGGATTGTCATTTCTTTACACTTTAGTGTGTGGGAGTCTTCTGATTCACTTCTAAAGCTCTCTCTAGTCGGCGAGGGGTGGTGTTTCCTCTTCAAGCAGTTTCAGGCCTCTGTGAGCCAGTATGAGATAAAGAAAGGAATCTTATCCAACAGGGAATCTTTCCTACTATAAAGGCAGTTCCCCTGATTCTGTGCGAAAGGTCAGTTGGGGCAGTTCATGGGTCTGAAGCCTGAAATTACAATGCTAGGATTTGAGTTGTGGAATGCTCTGGACTCAGAGGGATGGCCCTGGAGACTGCTTCTCCTGAGCTCCTGCCCACGTAGCATTCCCTCCAGAGCAGTGTTTCTCAGCACTTTTTCTTTACTGCCTCCTGAAGGAGCCTATGTAGATATTATTTTCCCCAATTATCCCTTTCCATAACATTTTAATACTACAAATATACTGTATATCTGCTTATGTACTGAAGTCCTTTGGAGGGCACAGCCATTATAATAATAACTAAGATGTTTTGCCTCCTAAACCTGAATTTTTGTCCTGCTGGGGGTGATATCACCCTCTAGAGCAGGGGTCCTCAAACTTTTTAAACAGGGGGCCAGTTCACTGTCCCTCAGACCACTGGAGGGCCAGACTATAGTTTAAAAAAAAAAAACTATGAACAAATTCCTATGCACGCTGCACATATCTTATTTTGAAGTAAAAAAGCAAAACGGGAACAAATACAGTCACACTGGCTGCATATGGCCCACGGGCTGTAGTTTGAGGACCCCTGCTCTAGAGAATGCGTATTCTGTGGTATGTCCCCAGTCAGCAGCTACCCAGATTCTGCAGGAAGCTCCCTGCATGTTTGTCATCAGGGCAGTGGCGTCCATGCATACTGCCAGCCCTGATAAGAAACTGGTCCTCTTCTAGGTTCTACCCATTTGTCCTGTTTCTGCTTCCCGTGGTCACAGAGAGCATGTGACCTGTTCTTTCTGCCCTGTGAACCCATTAGCAAATGGTGAGTGATCCCCGCACCACAGCTGTGCCCTGCTTAAAGGTATGACCCCAGGCTGCCTTGCACCAGGCCCACTCCACCCCCCTCCCCCAACCCTGAGCAGATGCTGAGATCAAGGTAGTGTGTTGAATTGTACTCCAAAAAGGATGTGGTGAATCCTAACCCCTAGCACCTGCAAATGTGGCCTTATGTAGATGAATTAGTTAAGATGAGGTCATATTGGGTTAGGGTGGGCTGCAAATCTAATGACTAGTCCTTCTAAAGGAAAAGGAGACAGTCAAACAGAGACACAATATACGGGGACAAACATCATCTGATGATGGAGGTGGAGTGTGGAGTGATGTAGCTACAAGCTAAGAAACTCCAAGGATTGATGGGGAGCCCCAAAAGCTGAAAGGAAAGGATGATTCTTCCCTGGGAGAAGGGAACATGGCTCTGTGGACTCCTTGACGTCAGACTTCTAGCCTTCAGAAGACATGTCTGCGGTTCGCATTCACTCAGTTGTGGGACTTTGTTACTACAGACTTGAGAAACTAATCTGAGCAGCAAAAGGCCCGCTGCTCCCTGCCCACCTCCCAGCATGGGGCCACAAAGCTAAACTTCTAAAAGTCAATTTTCTGGAAATAAAGTATGGCTCTGAGACCCTTACAAGGAGTGACCCTAGAGTTTAAGGTGGGTAGATGCAGGAATTCCCATGGCTCCCAAACAGGCTTCACTTCATGGAACCCTCTGGAATCTTTGTTGCCTCTACCCTTGATAAAAAATAATAATACTTCTGGTCGTAGGCGCTTTGGCAGTCGTGAGTCATGGTGCAGACATGGCCAACTCCGAGAAACACACCATACACAAGCACTCCCGAGAGTGGCACAGAAATGGCATCAAGAAACTCTGATCACAAAGATATGAATCTCTTAAGGGGGTAGATCCCAAGTTCCCGAGGAACATGCGCTTTGCCAAGAAGCACAACAAGAAAGGTCTGAAGAAGATGCAGGCCAACAATGCCAAGGCCATGAGTGCAGGTGCTGAAGCTATCAAGGCTCCTGTAAAGCCCAAGGAGGTTAAGACCAAGATGGCAAAGGGTGCCAGCCGTAAACTCAGTTGACTTGCCTACATTGCCCACCCCAAGCTTGGGAAGCGTGCTCCTGCACACATTGTCAAGGGTCTCAGGCTCTGCTGGCCAAAGGCCAAGGCCAAGGATCAAAAGGAGGCCCAATCTGCTGCTTCATCTGCAGCTCCAGCTTCAGTTCCAGCTCAGGTTCCCAAAGGTGCTCAGGTCCCCACGAAGGCTCCAGAGTAGAGGCATCTGTCTGCCCTGAGGACAGAGAACTGGTGTGGCCTCTAGGCTGCTGTCTATATGGGGCTGGGGTCCTCCTGTGCTATTTGTAGGAATAAACCTGAGGGAGGAAAAAAAAATAATAACCAGGCACTAGGCTCAAATCACAAAGTCTTCTCCTCTCACCACCCCGGCTGGTCAGTGGTGAGGAAATGGGTTTACAGGGCTGGGGTGACTCATCCCGAGCCTTGCAGTCCATGGCACTCTGGGAAGAAGCTCTCTCTTTGAGGGTCACTCCTCTTCAAAGGGACCAACCTCTATGTGCCTCAGCTGTTTCTCCTGTAAAGCAGGAGTAAGAGGAGTGCAAACCTCTAGGTTGAAGGGAGAATTACAGAGGAGTTTAGCACAATGCCTGGCACATAGTAATAATAAAGATAAAAGTGTTTGTTGTTCCTGTAATGATTCTAATCGTAAAGAAGAAAACTCCTTTTGTTAAAAAGAATAGCCTTCAAGTACTACTTAGCAAGTAAAGGAACAACTGGAATGAATCTCCAGACAGTGTTGCCTCCTGAAAAGAGCCAATCCCAAAAGGCTATGTGCTATGATTCCATTTATACAATGGTTCTGAAATGGCACAAGGTTACAAATGGAACAGGTTAGTGTTGCAGAGGTGAGGGGTGGGAGGGAGGAGGTGTGGTTATAAAAGGGGGCCCCTGTGGCTTTGGAACTGTTCTGTTTTGACCATGGTGCTGGGCACATGAATCTACGCATGTGATACACACACACACACACACACACACTCGAGTACCAATAACACTGGGGAGATGTGACCAAGATCAGTTATCCTGGAGGGAAACTGGGTAAAAGGTACACGAGATTGCTTTGTATTATTTCTTACAAGTGCATGAGAATCTATAATTATCTCAAACATTTAATTTAAAAAATAGCTAACTTGAAAATGGAAATGTAAATAAAATAAATTGAAGAGCCTGTGCTGTCATTTTATGAATCCCAGGATTTATTTTTCCCTGTGGGATTTTCGCGAGGCCCGACCACTCTTTCACGAAAGATGTGCCCTGAGCCCACTTGAGTACCAGAGGCAGCAAGTGTGTGTGTGTGTGTGTGTGTGTGCGCGTGCGCACGCAGAGTCTGGGGAGTGAGGTGGTGGGCACTGAGCAGGTGTGCTGGAGACACAGAAATGGGAGAGAAGCTGCAAGAGTGGAAGCCTGGCTTCCCCACTCCCTGGGGAGCCCAAGGGAGGGGATGGGGGATAGTGGGAGTGTGAGGAGAGGATGTTCCCCACGGTCCCTCGGGATTCGGTTTCAGCAGAGCAGCTGGGGCAGGGATGGAAGGGACCCTCAGGCTGCTACAAGAAGATGAGCCTAAAGAGCCTTCCATCAGGGCTCTAGCCTAGACCTGCTCAGGAATGTGGCCTGTAGCATGGGGAGGTGGGGAGGTGGGGAGGAAGGAGGAGAGCGCAGGGTGTTGTGGTTAGTGCTGGTCAGGCCCTTCTCCCTGCAGTGGGCTGGGAATGCTTTGTTCAGTCCTTACGGATTGCACGTGTGCCCTCCTGCAGGCCAGCCATGTGGGTAGCCTTGGCCTTGCTGACTGCTTCTGCAGTGGAAAACACACCTCCTTCTGCCCCGATTTCCCGGGAGTGAGGGGTGCAGAGGCACCATCCTGAGAGTAGCGTGTGGTGCAGCCCACCCAGAAAGGCTTCCTTAGAACCATTGTCAAAGGGCTAATAGATGAGCTGGATCATTTGCTGTGAAGCTGAGTGTGACCCATTTCACATCTCACTGTGTGTCCCCTGCAGGTGGGAAGTGCAGCAGCCCAAAGTCAGTGCAGCCACTGCTCATTTTAGCAGGGGAGCCCCTGGCTGTGGGGTGGGCATGGGACATTTCCTCAGGGCCTCCCTCAGCCCTGGCTGATTAAATTGACTCATACCCACCCCTCGGGTCTGAGGTCCAGGGTGGCTGGGTGCTCTGAAGGGATCTCTGTTGCCTGTTCGCCCTTCTGTTGCCAGGGTGCTTTTGAAGCCAGCATGGAAGCCTCGGTTGGCACAGAAGCCCCAGCTGGACCCAGGCCCGTTGTGAGAGGAGGTTGTGGAGTTGGGCACCACATTGTGTCCTGAGCTTGTCACAGAACACTTGCTAAGGGAGTCCACACAATTCATTTGCTAAGGGAGTCCACACAATTCCTAACCCCACACATAGGGGTTGGGGTTAGGAATGAAGGAACTTGACCAAGGCCCATAGCTGGCCAGAGCCACGTCCACACTGAAACCCAGGCCTGTCTGACTCTAGAGACCAAACTTTACCCATTAGGGCCATTTATGTCCTATGTCTATATTACACACTACAGGGCCTCTCCTACCCCTTCCCGGACCAGTGAGGTGAGCGGGGCAGGATCATGATCGCCCTTGTAGACAAGAGCCTCTGGAGAGGGTGACATGTCCCCACACCCCACAAGTTGGCAGCAGAGTCAGCTCTCTTGATGCCCACATCAATGTCCATCAACTCAAACTGCATGGTCCCTGTCTCCTGGCCAGACTTTTGCGACTCAGGACATATTCCTTACGGGATTCAATGACCCTCATGAGTCCAGACTTCACTGTTACTGATACTGAACAGCCCTGGGTTCCCCAGGGTGGCACAATGCTGTCTGCCTGTGCACAGCCTTGTCCTGACAGAACCGTGGTGGGCCCAGCTCCCAGGATCGTCTCTCACACTCACTGCACAGGAACTCTATAGTGGGGAAGGAGAGACGTGATCTGGGCCTAGGAACCACCGAACTCTCCTAACACAAGTACAGGGGGTTGGGAGGCAGGGCAGGTGAGGCAGGGAGGCAGAAGCTCACATTTTCGGGTTCTCCTGGTAGTACACAGGGGTGGCTGTGGTGGACGTCTCCAGCTCAGGAAGCCTGGGTTCTGGCCTCCTGCCACTGAGCTGCTGAGTCCCAGCATTCCTGAGTATATCAGGTGCAAACAGTACTCACAGGGGTGCTCCTAGGTATGGGAAGTGGAGGGGGGTCTGGCTCGAGGGCCCTGAGCTCCCATCTCCGTCTTGACCGAAGTTATCCCAGCTCTATCTAATTACACTTTGGGGCCCGCATAAGATTGTTCTTCAGAAGGATTCCACTGGTGAGGCTGTGGGAAAGCCACCTGCCAGATGATCTGCGACCTGGACAATCGGAGCAGATCTCTGCTCTCCTAGCCGGGTATAAAAGCTGGGAGGGGGCTGCTTCTGGGGGTGCAGGCCAGTGGAAGGGAGAGGGCAGCCAGGGCCAGCTGCTGTCAGCCCTGCTCACTGACTGGGATGGTGCCAGTATGCTGGGAAGATACAACTGGACACAGTCCAAGGAAGAGGGGGCCGCCATGCCCTGGAATTATTATTATAAGATGTGCTTTGGTGAAAACATGTTGCTGAAAACCAGAAACGACCAGCAAAGAGGCAATGAGCCCAGGTACGTGGGCCCCGGCAGCCTCTCCCTTCTTCTCCAAGGTGGCTAAAGCAGCCCTAAGAAGTTTAGTCAAAGGGCTCTGGACTCCACATTGGCATGAAATTGTATCCTTGTGGTTTTGCTTTTGTTGTCAACAATTTCAGAAGGCCCAGAACAGAAAAAATTTACAATTAAATATCATCTTCTGAATCTGTGTAGAGACGCACTCACTGCGCGTTCATGGGTCAGGAATCTGTTTCTCCTCTCTTCTAAATCTCTAGTATGTGTATTCCTCGTTCGTCCTTGCTCAACTTGAACATGGCCATTTGTCAGGCTGTCTGGGTCTGTTGCTACATCCATCTGAAGTTCCATGCTGCCCTCCCCAAGCTCCTTACACTGCTGACAGCAGCTGGTTACCCTCTGGGTGGCCGGGGGGTGCCTGTGGATGTGTGTGTGTGCACAGCCGGGCATTTGTCTGCAACTTTCCCTGTGCTGCTTTTCTCTTCCCAGGCACTCTGCTGTACCACCGCATTTTTCATTATGGTGAACAGGCAGGAACATGGTATGGATTTAAATCCCACCATGTCATTTAGAAGGATGCACGGCCTGGACTTCGGGTAAGTTACTTGTTTCATTAGAAGCTCTGTTTCCTTGGCTGTGAAGTGGGATTAAGGACAGTGCTTTCTTTACGACATTATGACGTTATGATGGTTGGATTGAATAATGCATACAAAGCTGTGGACAGTGTCAGGCCTATAGTAAGGATGTTTGGAACAACAGCGAAAACCCCATCATCGTCCAGTCAGGAGATCTTAGAGGGTGCCCTGGAGCACCAGCCTTAGCCTCCCTGCCCCTGGTATCCAGCCAGGTTGACCTCAGCTTGTCTATGGTTGACTCAGTTTCTCTAGCTCCTTTGGTCCTTCCCAGGCAGAGCCCATAGACCATCCAGAGGTGATGCAGCTCTGCCTCTTGACTGCCCACAGGGCGTCGCCTCCAGATAGGGCCAGGTCACATGGACTTGATGTCCCTGAGTGACCGTTTTGCTCACTACATGATACCTGCTCTTCTGGGAGAGGCTGCATGGGCTGGGTATCTCCTGGCTGAGGAAGGGGCCAGCCCCTGTGACCTGTAGGGTCCTGTGCCATACAGGGTCCCCCCAAACTCTTTATTTGCCCTTGCATCCCTTTCAGTTCCCTATGGTACTGATAACCTCCATGACAAAGTCCAACAATGGTTTTACATCAGCTAATCAATTCACTACTCTTTCAGCTACTGTAAGTTTGCAAAAATCCCCATTCAACGGGTCTTATTGGAGCTGGAGCCATTTGGAATGGTATCAAGTGGAAGAGACTGAATCTCTCTCTCTCATACACACACACACACACATGTGCACACACGTAGGGGGATTCACCAGGGGAAGTTCCAGGGACCCCTGAAGTATCCATACTCCCCTGCAATGCTCTCTCTTTTTCACTTGAAAAATGGCATGGACCACAGCGTGACAATTGTAGTCCTCATTTTTGTGCTAAAAAATAGCACAAACCACACTGAAACAACCATAACAGAAATGTTGCTTTAATTACCCTAATCCCATCACTCAAGTAAGCCAACTGTTTTTAATCTCTCCCTCCAGAGCCTGCCCTTAAGCAGACATTTTTCTAACCAGCCATAAGCATAACGCAATTTTGCATGGTTTCCCCTTATATCTTAACCCTCACCCCACATTGCTACACAGTCTTCACAGGTGCCATTTTTAATAGCTCCCTCAATTCCATCTAGTGGCATTTCTGGAATTTACCTACCATTCCCCTAAATAACTATCAAATCATTACTTGAAAGAGCCAGAATTATTTGGGAAACAAACATCAAGGTGATTTCTACAATTTCGGAATTTTACTGGACTCTTGAAATATCTGGCATTAAAATGCTTCCTTGGGAAAGATACATTACTGTTTCAAGACGGGAGTACTCATTTAAATATATGCCTTTATTTTCTAAGGAGGCTCAAGTCCAGATCCCTTACACACACCGTTTTGTCAACAGTCGGCAATCATTCTTTTCAATGGCTTTTTCAATGGTAACTCTTTTTCTTCCGTGCCATCATCATCATCATCTTTCTAAGAGCTTAAGAGCGGTCATTTTTTTTTTTTTTAGAGACAGAGTCTCACTCTATCGCCCTCAGTAGAGTGCTGTGGCATCACAGCTCACAGCAACCTCCCAACTCCTGGGCTTAGGTGATTCTCTTGCCTCAGCCTTCCAAGCAGCTGGGACCACAGGCGCCCGCCACAACACCCAGCTATTTTTTGTTGCAGTTTGGCCGGAGCCGGGTTTGGACCTGCCACCCTTGGTAGACAGGGCTGACACCCTATCCACTGAGCCACAGGTGTTGCCCTAAGAGCTGTCATTTATTAAGCATTTTCCCTGTGCCAGGCATTCAAATTTTTCTGCATCATTATTTTGTTTAATCTCTTTGTTTGCTACAGTTACTACCGTCAGCTACAGTGGAGGAAACTGAGGCTCAAGATATGAAAGTGGCTTGTCCAGAGTGTCTCAATATCTGAGACACTGAGATATCTCTCAATATCTCTCAAATATCTGAGGCTGCCCACCTTGCTTGCTCCCACATCCTCTCAGGGCTCCCCAATAGGAGGGGCCCTTACACCACCCAGCTCCTCACATGAGGGCCTTTCCTCCATAGTGGTGTTTGGTCTGAAGCTCCTAAGATGAGCTGTTGGGTCCAAAGTGCATCTCTCTTTAGGGGGAAAAGCAAGCCTTCCCCACTCCATAGGAACACTGCACAGGACAGAGCAAGCCTGGCTGGGATAGGAACTCAGAGGACATGTGTCTAGCAGAAGCTGGGGCTCTTGTCTTGAGCAAGGCACTTGTCCAACATCACAGGGGGAGTCATTGGCACAGCCACGCTGGGATTTGGGTCTCCTGACTTGTGATCGGGCTCTGCCTTTCTGACTGGAGGTGATTCCAACAGATTGCATCAGAAATTGAAGGAGAAGCTTTAGAAAACTTTGGAAAACTGCTCTTTCATTAGAAAAGGCTGGTGCTGTCATATAACCAGACAGCCCAAGGCAGAAACCGGAAGGACGCAGTGGCTGGTGCCCAGCCCGGAGGGTAGAGATGGGCAAACAGCCCAGACTCAGGTGTGTTAGGAACACAGTGCTGGGGCCTGGCCTGGGCTCAGCTGCTGGCTTGCTTTGTCAACCTTAGTACACAAGCTACTATCAAATGCATATTCAGAAAGATACAGGCGTTTTGTCCTTCCATGTCCTGCATAGGCAGCAAAAACCTCTGTGAGGCACCCTTATTATGACAGCACAACCGTTCCCGGGCAGAATTACAGCTACTATGGGAATAGAGACAGCTTCCGTCACTGGTTCTTTCAACAGGTCTTACTGGAACTTTCTGTGTCAGATAATGGGGATAACTTGGGGGATGAGACAGACAAGCTACTATCTTTATGTAACTTCCACTTTAGGAGGGATAATAAACTAGTGAGCAAACCAGACGCTTCCAGAAAGAAGTGCTGTGGAGGAGACGGAAGTCCGGTAGAGACTGTGAATGCAGGGAGGCTGCAGGCCAGTTTGGGAGGAGCCGTCAGAAAGGCCCTTCTGAGCAAGGGGCAGGGACCCAGGAATTTCACAGGTGCAGATCTGGGGCAGAGAACTTAGGCAGGAGAAACAGCAGGTGCAAAGGCTCTGAGGTAGAAAACCCCTCAGTGAGCTGCAGGAGCAGGAGGAAGTCTGATGGATTTTATTCTAGGCTCAGCATCAGCACTGTTTAGAGTAAGAAGAGAGCTCCTAGGATCCCTGGCTTGCACCATCCACATAGCCTGCCCCTTTTTCCTTAAGTCATCTGTTTGGGCTGCATCCTTCTCTGTCTGTCCCTCTCTAGTCATTACTATTTCCTCCTTATTGGTGCCTGTCCTGCAAGTGACAAGGGGCAGTGGTGGCTGGTGCTCTAGTGCAAGCAGTAGCACTTCTAAATGTCATGCTCCATCCAAACTTGTAGTCTCCTCCATCTGATGGTTTATTGCATCTTGGATAGCTGTGTCCTCATTAGAGGCAGTTAACAGATCAAAATAGCTTTTCTTGGATCTTCCAAATTGATAAATCATGTTATGTTTACCTTTAGTTACTAGGCAGAGTGCTAGGGTTTGCCAAATGCCTGCCTGTGGTTATTGAATTGGAGAAAGCTGCTCTTGTTAATGACTCTTAGCTAAACACAGCAGCAGCTCTGGGAGAGACAGCTCTCATCAGGCCACACCTACTAATTTGCTAGTCGCTGATGGACATTAACTGACCAGAAGATCTCACCTGTGAAGAGATAGCCTGACTGTCACGGGGTTGATACTGGTGTACACTGCGCCGAAGACTCTACAGCAGGGGTCTGGCCCTACAGGGCCAGCAGTGTCTGCCCAGCAGCTGGGTGCTGGCAGGAGGGGAGCCCCTGTGGTCCAGGGACCTCTCCGCCCATTTCTATTCCTGACAGCAGGGAAAGAAATGACTTCAAGGGCTCAGAGGGCCATTGAGGACTCCCCCTGACCATGTCACTCCATGACCCTGACTCTTGCCATCTAGGTGCCCCTGGAATAAACATAATGCCTGATGACATAACTCACCCATCAGGTCCACTGCAGAATCTGAGACCTTTGATTTTTGAGGACAGTCTCATGCTGTGTCCTTTTAATTTTAATTAAACTTTGAATTTTGTGCTCATTGTGGACTCACATGCCATTATAAGAAATAATACAGAATCTACATATTCTTTGCCAGTTTCTTCCAGTGGTAACATCTCGCAAAGCTCTGTGTAGCACGGTACCCCCCACCCAAGATACTGACCCTGGTGCAGTCAAAGTGAACTCACCCTCCCAAGGACCCTTTATGCTGTCCTTTTTAAGCCACGCCCACTTCCCTCCCTCCCTCCTTAACCATTTGGGGTCATGAAGCTGTTCTCTAGTTCTGTAATTTTGTCATTTCCGGAATGTTATATATAGGGAGTCTTATGGATTGGCTTTTCTACTTGGCATAATTCTCTGGACCTCCACGCAGGAGGCTGCACATGCCAGCAGTTCCTTCCTTTTCATTACTGAGTAGTGCTCCACCGTCTGGGTATGCACGTACCACAGTCTGTGTGAACTTTCACCCCTGGAAGCGCATCCGGGTTGTGTCCATGTTTTGGGTATTGTGAATAGAGCTGCTATAAACATTCATGTATGGATTTTGATATAAAGATGAGCCTTCATGTCTCTAGGTGAAATGCCCAGGAGTGCAATTACTGAGTTCTATCAGTAAACTATCTGATTAGTTTTTTGAGAAACCATTTTGCAGAGTAGCTGTCCTATTTTATGTTTCCCCAGCAATGTGTGAGTGGTCTAGTGTCTGTAGATCCTCATCAGGATTTGCTGTTGTCACTCTTTTTAATTTTAGCCATGCTGATGGGTATGTAGTGATATCTCAGGGTGGTTTTAATTTGGATTTTCCTACTGGCTAATGATTTTCAAGATCTCCTCATGCACTACTGGCCATCCATCTGTCCTCTTTGCTGAAATATCTCTACTTGTCTTTTGCCCATTTTCTAATGGGACCGTTCAGGTCTTTTACTAATCAGTTTTGCAAGTTATTTATATAATCTGCTATTCCTTTGTCAAATGCATGGTTTGCATCTACAGTAGACAACTGTATTTGCAAAAAATACAGTTGACTTCTATAAGCTGACAATCCAAGGGACTGTAATAAACAGGTCAAGACACAGAGGTGGTCCACATAAGGAACTAGGCCTACTGTACTGATACGTACATGGGCTGTATGTCCAGAATACGAAAATTAGGTGAATTTAAGGAGGTGGTCAGTGTAGGAAAGTGGTCAACTTTGGAGGTTTTGCTGTCTACTCTCTGGCTCTGTATCTTGTTCTCTTATCCTTTTAGCAAAGTCTTTTCAGAGCAAGTTTTTTATTTTGATGAAGTTCCCATTTATCAATTCTTCCTTATATGAATTAAACTTTTGATATCACATTGAAGAATTTTTTTTTGTCCTTTTCTAGGTCCTAAAGATTTTCTTCTATTTTTCTAAAAATTTTATAGTGTTACATTTTCTACTTAAGTTTGTAGGAGCGCACTTTGAGTTAATTTTCATTTTAGGTGTGAGAGTTGGGTCAAGAGTTTGTTTTTTTTTTTTTTTTCTCACATATCCAGCATCATTTGTTGAAAAGATTCATTCTTCTATTGATTTGTGCTTGCACTTTTGCCAAAAGTTAGTTGAACACATTCGTGAGTCTTTTTCTGTGTTCTCTCGTTTTGTTCATTTATGGGTGTGGTTTTTTCCAATACCATGCCATCTTGATTGCTGTATCTGATTGCTGTATCTACTGATACATAGTGAGTTTTACTTTTCAAAAAATATAACTTTCTGTAGCTATCATGCATTTTGTATATTATATCTAATAGGCTGAAAATAAAAAATAGAAAAAGATCTGCAAGCCGATCATAATATATACATCTGTGTAGACTGTTTCAAAACCCCTTTCACTTAACAATATAAGGGAAATATTATGACTCTTTTACCATGTCCACAAATACATTTCTACATTGTATTTTTAAACTGTTTTATGATGTTCTCTTGTGTGGATACAACATCATTTCCCTGGCCAGTCCCCCTTGTTAGATACTTCAAGTTTTCATTTATTAAATTTATTTTTTGATAACTTTTTGCTGTTATAGATAGCCCTGTGATGAGTCTCGTAAAGCCACATTTCTGAAAATGCATTCAAATATTTCCTTAGGAAAATCTTCTTGGAGTGAAATTGCTGGTACATCCTTGATTCTTCTGTTTTTCTGATATTAGATGGAGATCTTGAGCTGACACTAATGCTGGGTTATTAGCTCAAACCTCTTGCCACCTCTGACTTGCCCATTACCTTAGTGGTTTGATCTTCCTTAGACTCCCCTCCCCCAAAACGCATCAAGGCCTGGACAGAGGAGTAATAGCAGATGAGACCCACTCGCCTCATCACTCTCCAGGCTCAGTATCTTCTTTGAGGCTCTTGCTGCAGCTCAGAGCTCTATGTCCTATTTCTAACCCCAGATGTGAAACAGATGGGAAATGGATCCCGTGCCTTACTCTTTTTAGAAGATTTCCCCACATCCCTTCCATGTGCCTAGTGACTCTTTGGGGCCACCCTTCCTTTTGGAGAATTCAGGGGCCCTGCTACAGAGCTACCAGGATTGTCACTCGCGTGACTATTTTAGGAAAATTCCTTAAGAACTTCAAAGAGTAATAAGATAGTTTTCTTGGAAGTTTGTTAAAATTCTTGAATATGTTTAAGGGATTTACATTTTCAAAGAGAGAATGTTTTGTGTTTGATGTTGAGAAAAGATGTTTTTTTTTTCTTCTCTGTGAATTTAAATAATTTGCTTGACTTCCTAGTGGAAAGACCACATCGTTCTTATGTTCTGAATGTGGCATTTGTTAGAATCCTCAATTACAGACTGCAGGGAGAATATGTGTAAGGGATTTTGAAATATGCTTTCAAACCAATGGCCATCTGTAAGTTGTCAGCTTAAAAGAACTGCATCCCCCTTGCATAGGCACATTTCATTTCTTTGAAGGAAATAGCCAGAAAACCTGGGAAATAATCAGTTTTAAATGATCATTAGTGACGATGCAGGCATTACTTCCCAGAAGAAATGGAATCAGTCTTCCCCCTTGTGGCTAAGTAGGAAAGTACCTTATTCTCCCCACTTAAAGTTACAGGCAAGAGTTCCGAGGAACGGGAGGCCATATGGTTGTTTCCTTCTTATTTAAAAGCAATAGAAAGTACATTTTTAATATAAGATTTATCTTAAAGTAACTAGAAATATCTTATAACAGGTAACTGGCTTTATAAATGGTATTTTAAAATAACACAATAGAAATAAGTAAAAGGAGAGATATTATACACACACACACACACACACACACACATTATATCTCATTTAGTGTTTTCCAGCTCATGTGCCTGGAGCAATGTGCAGGTCCATCAGGTAAGTCATTCTTTCTGCTCCTGTCTAGATCTTGTAATTTGAGAGGTTCAGGGTATACAAGGAGGTCACAGGAAGAAGTTCTGGGACTCACAGGAGAGTAACCAATAACAATCACTGTCACTTTTAGGAGAGGTTGCTATCATCCAAGTGCAATTCTTATTCTTTATGACTAGTCCCTAAATCAGTTCCCATAAAAGCGCTGGGCTGTTATTATTCCCATTTTATAGCGGAGGAAACTGAGACCCAGAAAGGCCTAGTACCTTGCTCCTTACTCAGCGTCACACAGCTGGTAAGTGGCAGAGCTAGGATAGAGAGGAAAGCCTTCCTGACCCTGAAGCCTTGCCCCAGTGCACCCAGAGGACTAGAGGCAGACTCCCTGTGGGGGCCAGGGAAGCCACACGATGTGCTGGGTGCTGGGTGCTGGGGAAGCAGGAGGCCTGGTTCCTGTCCTAGGGAGGTCATGGACATTCTCCCTGTGATAGTCTGAGGAAAAGCACAATATGGACTGGATTATGATGCCCAAAATTGGTACGTTGAAGTCATAATATCCAGTATCTCAGAATATGATTGTATTTGGAAATAGTTTTTAAAGAGGTGATTAAGTTAAAGTAAGGTCATTACAGCTGGCCTTAAACCAATATTATTAGTGTGTTTATAAGCAGAGGGAATCTGGATATAGACAAACACAGAGGCAGGCCATGTGCAGACACAGGGAGAAGATGAAAGGCCATCAGGAAAAGCCACCTGCCAACATCTCAATCCTGGGCTTCTAACCTCGAGAACTATGAGAAAAGGGATTCCTGTTCTTTAAGCCACCCAGTCTGGGACACTACAGTGGCAGACACACACAGCACCTGTAGCCATCTGGAAGGTTTCCTGGAGGAAGCCTTTGGCTGCTAGTGTATCTGGGGCAGGTATGGCTGCCTTGGGAGAAGGCAGAGTGGGGAAACTGCCGCGTGCGTTAGGGGCACGGTAAGTCCAGAGCACCTGGAGCAAGGGGTTTGAATTTAGTTTCCTAAGTAAGAGGGAGCCATCAAAGGTTTTAGGCAATGAAGTAATGGGGTGAGATCAGAATTCTAGAGAAAGCAGGCTGGCAGCATGTTGGGTTGGGAGAGTGTTGAAAGTTGGGAACAATAGAGAGAGGCTGCAGTTGTCCAAGTTCAGAGTCAGGGTGGATGTGAGAGTGGCCAGGGACAGAGTCAGAGAGGACCCTGGAGAAGAAATAGCACACAAGGGGCATAGAGGCTGCCCGGGGGATCCAGAGGACAGTGACAGCTGAGAGATGTCAGGACCACAGCCCCGGAGGAGGTAAGGCCAGGGGAGAGGGGCCCTCAAGCGGCATTGGTGTCATAAACTATGACGGTAATCTATAAATCCATGGCTTTGATTTGCCAGTGTTGAAAAGCAGATATTACTTTTAAAGTGAAAGTTTTTCCTTCTGATGCTGCAAGCTTCTTATCTGAATTGGGGGAAAGAGCTGGTGAGCAGCCCATCTGGTAGTCTGGCAGAGAGGGAAAATTAAACACATCATCAATCCTTTCAGGAAGAAATGAAAGACATCAAGGGACTGGGTAATTTTTACATCCTTAAAAAGCCACAGGAAGCTTAGCATGATTCTGCTGTAGGATAACATAAAATGGGAACTTTACTGGAGTTTTTCCCTGGAAATAAAAAATGAGAAATCTTGAGAGGGAGGGAGATGCCAAGAGCGTGGGGACAGTGGAGAGCCTCCCCACGTTGAAAGAAGGTTGTGACTCTTCTGGCGTCTACACGTCAGTGACCTGTGACCCAAGGCACCCACTTGTGCCTCAGCTGAGCAACCACGGCAAACCCTGTGAGCCACCTCTGGGTGAGTGTGTTACTCAGGCGGAAGAAGGAAAACACAAATGGGGTGAAGTTGGGTCTTTTTATCCCCCAACATGAAAACCTACTTGCAGTTGGAGCAGAATGGCCCTGCGGTGGAGCCACCAAGGTTGGGTCTGACTTTTCACTCAGCTTGGTGTCCGCAGCCATGAGCACCTCACAGCATCACGGTGGGTGTCCCTCTGCAGGCTTCCCCAACCTGGGCCTTTTCCCTGCCCCATTCCCTCGGCTGCCTTTGCTGGTGCACTTGTCCCTCAGCTGCACTCCTGGAGGCTCAGAGTCATTTAAGTGCCGTGGGGCCCTTCTGCTCCTGCAGACAGGCTTCCCCAGCCACTCCCGCCTTCACTGATCTCTGCTTCCTCAGAACTCCAACTGTACTTAACAGTGTGGGGACCACGTGTTCCGGGAAATCCAGGACAGTGGGAATTTCAACCATCCTGCCCGTGCTGTCTTCACCTGCTCCTCCTAGGACAGGTCGGATGATCCCTGTGACGGATGAGGTATGAGGCATAGGAAGGACTGCTGTCCTCCCCCTTCTAGACTGTGCATTCTCTCTGCACAGCAAACACACTCCTGCACAGCAGGGGCTAAAAGCACAGACTCTGGAGACCTGGGACCAAGCACTCAGCCACCCTGACCTCCAAAGCCGCATGTCTGAACCCCTGGCCCCGGGATGGGAAGAGCTCCACATGTGGACACAGTCACGGAGCTTCTTCAGCACAGTGCCTGCTGCACAGCCTGGCTCTGCCCTTCTGTAATAGAACCCTGGACAAGTCATTTCCCACATCTGGGCTAGAGCATACCCAACTAGTCCACCTGTGAAGGTCCAGTGAGGACTCAGCAAGGTCTTCAAGGACCAGTGCCTTGTGAACCGCCAGGTGCCTCCAGGTGCTAGGCCCACAGTGGTGGGGGTTCTGCTGGACCGAACTCTGGAGCT
Source organism: Nycticebus coucang (assembly GCF_027406575.1). Taxonomy (NCBI): domain Eukaryota; kingdom Metazoa; phylum Chordata; class Mammalia; order Primates; family Lorisidae; genus Nycticebus; species Nycticebus coucang. Next base: position 34,036,073 of record NC_069796.1, read on the forward strand.
GCAGACCTTTTGCTCCCAGTCTGACTAAATTCCAGCTTACACAGTGAATTGGATACATCTTCTCCAGGGCTCTGTGCTGGCCGGGATGACAGAGGGTTTGCTATGGAAACCCTGGACTCCAACTTCCACAGCAGCCATGAGGAGGAGGCACTGAAAAGGCACCCAAAGGTTCCTGCGGGTAACACAGAGCAGCAGCCCCACAGGGAGCCGGGGGAGAGGCGGGTGGAGGGACTGCCTTTGACCTCTCGCTTTATGGCCAAGGGCAAAGTCTAGAACACACTGTGGAACAAGAAGGCAAATTGCAGTGCAAATTCCTTTTATGCAAAATTAGTTCTGTTCACGCACACCTACGGATGCAGATGGGTGCTGGGTCTACCTGGAACCACATGTACCAGACCAGGAGGGCTAAATGTAGCTGGATGTAGTCTCAAGGTGCAGCATGCTCTACCACCTGTGTGTTCTTACCACATCCAGTTACAAGCTGTAATATTGGCATTTAAATTCATCTTTTCACTAAAAAAATACTTTCATCCCAAGCAAAAATATTTGTGAAATCGTGGTAATTATATTTTTCTAACATACATTAAATATATTTGCTATTAAAATAAAATGGTTCACCTGTGTATCACCTAAAATCGTCTCTCATAAAGCGCTCTTGGAAAACCGTCAAGTAAATGAATACTTCAGCTTCACAGTCCAACTGCCAGAATTTGAATTCCAGCCCTGCGTTTTTTACTGGCCATCTTTTATGCAATAAATTCTTACCCTTTTAAAGCCTCATTTGCTTATCTTTACATAGGGATAACAAGGGTACCAACCTGATAACATTATTAAGAAATAACATAATCAATGAAAAATGATTTGCATGGTTCCTAACAGAAAAAGATACCTCAGATAAATGTGGCTGTGAAAACTTGGTTGTAAGTCGTATCTGCTTCTAGTCATGGTGAAGTAACTGGTATTAGATTTGCCCTTCCACTATAAACTACTAGAAAACGAGCTGAAACCACCTTTTTAAGATGACAGAAAACAGAAAACTCAGGACAATAATCTACAGGGAAAGAGAACAAATAAGGTGAGTCCTCAAATGACCCCAGATTTCTACCTGAAGACGTTTTTTGGACTGCAACAGCATATTTGTCAGTTTTGCTATATCTGATTATACCTCAATAAAGCTAAAAAAGAAAGATCTGTAAAAAAGAAAGATCTGTAAAAAAACTGAAATTTTTAGGGATAAATTTAACATAAATGTATATGAAAATGCAAAGGACCTAGAATACATTTTTCTGCTTACATTTTAAAAATATAAAAATGTATTTTAAAAGGAACAACGTTGGAAGACTACCCTGGCTGTCAAGGCATGTAGTAAATTCATAGCAGTGGTTCTCACATGGGGGTGATTTTCCCACCAGGGAATATTCAGCAATGTTGGGGGACATTTTGAGTTATCACAACTCTGGGGGTGTGATACAGGCACCTGACGTGAAGGTCAGAGGTGCCACTAAACATCCTAAAATGCACAGGCCAGTTCTCTGCAAGAATTAATTCTCTGCCCAAGTATCAATAGTGCCAGGACTGAGAAACCCTGAGCTACAGCCATCAAGGTAGTGAGTACATATGAATGAAATGGAACAGAGTCTGGACGTGGACCCACACGTGCAGGACTGATAATTGACAAAGATGCCAAGGTATTTCAATGGGGGAAAAGAAAGTCTTTTCAGCCAATGATGCATATGGATATCCAAATATAAAAATACATCTTGATCCCCAACTCAAAAGGAATCAGAGGCCTAAATATAAAAGCTACAGCTACAGAATTTGAAGTAAAAGTAGGAAAAAATATTCACAATCTGGGATTAGGCCAAGATTTTTTAGGATATGAAAAACACGCATTAAAAATTAATAAATTGGATTTCATCAAAATTTAAAATATCTCTTTCCTATAAAGTTTTACTTATAAAATAAAAAGTAAAGGTGCTTGCTTCTGATAAAGGACTTATCTCCGGCACATACAAAGGACTCTTACAAGAAAGAGCAAAGAAATGGTCAAAATGGCTGGGCTTGCACCTGTAATCAATCCTAGCTCTCTGGAAGGTCTAGGAGGGAGGATCCTTGACCTCAGGCGGTTAAGACCAGTCTGAACAAGAGCGAGACCCTTTCTGTACTAAAAATAGAACAATTAGCCAGGCACCTATAGTCTCAGCTACTCAGGAGGCTGAGGAGGCTCAGTAGAACCCAGGAGTTTGAGGTTGCAGTGAGCTAGGCTTATGCGAGAGCACTCTAGCCTGGGCAACAGAGTAAGACTCTGTCGAAAGAAAGAAAAGAAAAGAAAAGAAAAGAAAGAGGCAAAATGAGGATGATAGCATGACAGTGTCAGCTCACTAGCCAATTTTTTCCACTTTCTATATCAAAAACTCTAAATGAAATACAAAAACTAGCTACCTGGGAACACTAAAAAGTAAACAAAAATAGGTTAGACATGGGTAAGTGATTCATGAAGAGGATAGTTTCCTGAGTTCTCTCTCTCTCTCTCTCTCTCCCCTTTACCCAGAGGGCAGGCTCTCCTTACACAATAGCAGGCCAGGCAGTGTGGCAAAGGGATGGCTACTCTAGAAGAAACCCACCTTTCTGGTCAAAGGAGCCAGGACAGAGGGCCTCTGAAGGCAATGGAGTGTATGTGGGGGAAATCCAGGAGGGCTGGTAGCCAGAAAAGTGGTCTCCTAAATGTGTTAATAAATGCACGTAAGTCTCAGCTCCACACCTGAGCTGCGCAGAAGTGGAACAGACCCAAACCAGCATGGCAAAGCTTCGAGAAAGAACAAAGCTGAGACTTATACCAGGTACATACATCTTTTTAACCTAGTTGCTAGATAATGCATGCAAACAACAAACTCAAATCAATACAGCAAAGGTTTAGAGAATTGAGATTTGAACCACTCTGTACAGAAGGCAAGACAGAACCCACAGCTTGACTAAATTGATTGCCTGCTAAAACAAAACATCATTATCTCCAGAGGATTATGTACAGGGCCCAAAGTCTACACCAAATGACATTCATTACATCTGGGATAATCTAAAACTACATAGCATGCAAAAAAAAAAAAAACACCAAAAATGTGGCCAATTCTCAAAAGAAAAAACAACAGATCAATACCAAGGTAACCCAGGTGTTTGAATTATCAAAGACTTTAAAGAAACTATTCTAAATATGCTCCATGGAGTCAAGAAAAACACATTTGGAATGAATAAAAACATAGAAGTTCTTAGCAAAGAAATAGAAACTACAAAAAAAGAACCAAATGAAAATGTTAGGACCCCAAAATTCAAAATCTGAAATGTAAAATTTCACTGGATGATTTCAACAGCAGAAATGGCAAGGCAAAAGAATTTATGAACTTGATAGGTCAACAGAAGTTACAATCTGAAAAACAGAAAAAAGTACGTGAGAAAAGATGGAGAAAAAAATGAGAGCACCTGGGGGACTCGTGGGAAAATATTTTTAAAAATTAAAAATACATGAAATTGGAGTACCAGAAGGAGAAGAGAAATTGGGGCGGGGAAATGCTTGAATAAATAAAGACCTAAAGCTTCCCAAATTTGGTGAAAAATACAAATTAATATATTTAAAAGGCTCTGTAAACTGCTCCCTCCAAAGAATAAGTTAATGAAAGCCATACCGAGACATATTATAAATTGCTAAAAACCAAGATAGAGGGGAAAAAAATCTTTAAAACAGCTAGAGAAAAATGACTCACCACATACAATGGGGTAGTGATTGTGCTATCCAGGAAACAGAATACTACTCAGCACAAAAGGAACTAACTGTTGATTCTTGCAACAATGTGGCTTCATCTCAAGAGCATATGCTGAGCAAAGGAAGCCAAATAAAAGTACTTACTTACCCGATTCCACTTATATACAATTTTAGACAATGTAAAATAATCTGTAGCAACAGAGCAGGTCAATTTTTGCCTGGGGATGGGAATGGCGGGAGGATGGATTCTACTTACATAAAAGCACATGAGGAACTTTTGGAGACTGAAATATTTGTTATCCCAAATGCTGTGATACTTTCTCAGGTGTGTACGTATGTGAAAACTGATCAAATTGTGCACTTTCAGTATATGCAGCTTATTGTACTTTAATTATAACAATAAAGTCATTCATGGGGCAAAATATTTGAACACTTCGCAAAGTGTACAAATTGGCAATGTGCACGGGAAAAGACGCTTAACATCATTACTCATCAAGAAAACGCAAATTCAAACCATAATGGCGTACACTCACTAGCATGGCTGCAGTTAAAACATGATGGGAACACTATGAAGAAACCTGGACTTTTATACATTGCTCTTGGGAATGTAAAAATGGACTTGCCACTTGGAAACAGTTTGACAATTTTTTTTTTATTTAGTTAAACATACACTTACCATATGATGAAGCTATTCAAACACTAGATATTTATCTAAGAGAAATGAAAACTATACCCACACAAAGTCTTGTACGTAACTATTCATGGCAGCATTATTCACAATGGAAACAACTGAACTGTCTCTACACAGAAGAATGGATAAGCAAGTTGTGTCTTACCAAACAGCGTAACATGCTCATCAATTCAAGGGAGCAGACAGGATAGCACAGTATGGATGGATCTGAAAAACAGAGTGCTGAATAAAAAAAGCTATCCAGGCATAAAAGAATACATAGTGTGCGATTCCATTTATTCTAGAACAGGCAGGATGATCTATAATATCAAACAACAAATCATGTTGGCTTTGGGTTGGGAAGCAAGAGAGTAGAATACCTATAAAGGGACATTTCTGAGTATTGGTTTGGAGGTCGTTACACGCATGTATGGATTTGTGAGCAGAACACTTCATGGTGTACATAAATTAGATCTCAGCGAAGTTGATTTTTTTAAAAGATGACTACGTAATATCTATCTAATTATATACAACTAAATAGATGCAAATAATGTGATATCGATACCAAGAGAGACAAAGAGATCGAAACATAAATTTTAGAAGCTATGTGACTTTGCAATAGGTAAGAATTTAGAATGTGTTTATTTTTGTATTTTGAATCAGGTTGGGGAAGAAATAATTTTTTTAGGATATGAAAGTGTATTTTATGTTAGAGAAAGAGAAGAGAGTGGGGGGAAGAGATGAGAGAGCAGAGAGCAGAGAGGGAAGATGGGGAGGGGGGAGAGGAGGGAGAGGAGGGCCTGGCATCCCGAAGAAGGAAAGGAAGACTGCCCATGGAAATAAGTTCCTCTTAAATGGTGGTTAGTCAAGTGACTATTCAAAATATAAAACAAAATTAGCATCTTATTTATTAACACTTACAAAAAAAATAAATCCTGTGTAGATTAAAGAGTTAAGTAGCTGCAAGAGAAAAGCGAGCTTCAGTGGCCCCTCCCTGGGATGGCTGCAAGGTCTACCAGCACAGGATGGAGAGAGAGGTGCCCTGCTGGGTGACGCTGGACTTGGGGATGTCTGGGCCTCGTGACCCAGGGAGGAGTGCTGGGGCTGTCCTGCCATAGGCCGTAAGACTAAAGAGTAACTCTTCTCCAGGGTGGTTCACCTTCCTGTCCCAGCACTGAGGCTCAACTCTGCAGTCTATACAATGGCAGAACAGTGGTGCAACTTCCTGCCTTGAGAGTCTCTAGTGACAAACCACATAGGAATTGCCCTGGGCGGTAGCTGACAGCTTGGAAAGTGTCAGCAATGCTGGTCCCTTCCCTTGGGACAGGAGCACCAGGTGGGGAAGAAGAGCTGCGCATGGTGGCTCTGTGAGGGAAAGCTGCCTTCACCCCCCTACCCCCCAGGTCAGTCCCTCTGTGACTGTTCCACTTGTCTCGATTTGTGATCGTGAGTGACTGGGGAGGAACCATGGAGGAGACGCAGCTGAAATCCCAAAACAAGGGTAGAGGTCCACGTGTCAGCACAGCCCCGAGGGGACTGAGAGACAGCAGCAGCCAGGCGAGCAGAGGTCTGCACAACTCTGGGACACTTAGTGAAACAGACCCGTAGGACTCTTCACACCCTCCTCACACTGGAGGTGCTGGGTCCCGCCGAGTCTCTGGGCAGAAGTCCCCATGTGAGCTCACCAGCCCCGTCCTGTAGAGCCAATCTGATTCCAGAAGAGGTTTCCATTCTCTTTGTCTTCCCTGGTTTCCTGGGGAGATCTGGATTAAAGAAGGTGATGATCACAGGTGGTGGGCACTGGGGCAGGAGTCTCCATGGTAACGGAGCCATCTGGCTTTCTTGCCTGGCACCAGGCCTTATGACTTCATGGTGGAATCCTCTCTCAGCACACAGAGGGGGAGTTGCCAAGGTGATGAGGAAGCCAGGAGGAAGAGATCTGCTGAGGGAGGCTTTGTCTTTCATAAGGCTTAATCATGTCACAACTTGGGGCTACCGCTGACCCCAGAATGGGCCCCCGGAGGTGGTGCTCACTAGAGAATGTGAGCGGATCGTGTGTCATTCTGCTGCGGCCTCTCGGGGGAGGAGATGGGGGCACACCTGGCTCCCTTCAATCTAGGGCTCACTGGGGAAGTGGGGTCAGGGCCTAGGCTGGAAAGACTGGGTGTGGGGGTGCCACTGCCCTGGCCAGCACCTGCTGGGTGGCAGGCTGGGTAAGGCCTTAGGAGAGCCCAGCCGTGATGGGACCGTGGTCATGGCAGTGGGCCCATCTCCACAAGCTGTGCGCTGGGTGGCCTGGGTGTGCCCTGCAAGCCTCGTGCTGAAGCTACATCCCCCCAAGGGTGCCATCCTACAAACCGACACGTGCTGGTGTCTGGTGTCGTAGGGCTACCCCACAGATTACTACAAACTTGGTGGCTTAAAACAACAAAATTTGTTCTTTCATAGTTCTAGAGGCCAGAAGTTCTAGAGGACTGGCCCCCCAGAGGCTCAGAGGGAACATCCGTTCCATGCCTCCCTCCTAGCTTCTGGAGATGATGGGCAATCAGTCCTTGGGATGCCTGGCCTTGTGGCAGCATTACTCCAGTCTCTGCCTCCATTGTCACACAGCATTCTCTCTCTGTGCCTGCGCTCAAATTCCCCTTATCTTACAAAGACACTAGTCACTGGGCACAGGGCCCAACTTAACCCAGGGAAACCCTCATCTTAACTTGACCACATCTGACTTTTTCAAATAGGGACACACGCACAGCTACCAGAGATTAGGACTTGAACAACACACACACAACATGTAATTCATGGTGCACGGAGCACAGGCGTCAGACCCTGGTACTGCTGTCCTGTCTCCACAGGACAGAGACATTGGAAAGTCAGGTCCATGCCAGAGGGCCTCCAAAGGATTTCCTGAGAGTCAAAGGGCCACAGAGAGCCGTGGAGTGTCTGGGAGGGGCAGAAACTCAGCAAAGATGGCCCTGGGCTGTGTATGTGGGACTCAGCATGGGCTGGTCCCTCCTCTCCAAGAGCTTGAAGTCTGTGGGTCAGTGGGCACCTGCAGAGTATAGACCTATGCTTAACCTTGAGCCAAGCATTGAGGAAGTCATCACAGGGACCTCGACTGTCAGGCTATATACAACAGCATGCAGCAGGGGACAGAAACTCAATGCCCAGAGCCTGGTGGGAGTTGGGAAGGTGAGGGCCGCACTCCACAAGTGGGGAGCAGCCTGAGGGCTTGTTCAAAGTCAAAGTGTTTCCACCATGCACCCAATAGGCTTTGGGTCTGGTCCTGCCGGGAATGTCAGGAACGGGCTGGCTTTTCACTACCAGGTACTCCGGGCCACTTTGTTCTCTCTGGGCTGTTCCCTTCCCTGCCCTCTCCCCAAGACATGGCTTCTCCCTCCTGTCAACATCAAGCCTAGTAATGATGTGTCCTTAGTTCTCATTTTGTCTACCTCTTGACTCCCTTCCCGCCCTGCTTTACTTTCTTCCGACCTTTGGTTTCTACCATAAGCCAGGGCTTTTCTAAGCCCCAGGGATACAGAAATGAGTGAGAGAGACAAGCCTTGCCCTGGTGGAATTGATAACTAATAGATGAGGGAACGAATCCAGCAACCACGCAGATTAATGTTTCACAACAGCAGAGCAGGTGCCCTGAATGAGGGAATGCAGGGTGCTGCCAGTCAATAAGAAGTTGATGGGACTATGTCAGGGAAGTCAGGGAAGTGACCTTGAGCCACACATTGAGGAAGTCATCACCCAGGAAAGGGGGGAGGGAAGAAATTCCAGGCAGGATCCTTTCATTTAGCAATTAGTAATATGTCTAGGTATGGCTTCCATTAACCTTACAAAAGGCCCTGTGGCAGGAGGATGCTTGGTGGATGAGAAGGACCAAGGGAAGGTCTGTGCAGCTGGACTGGATGGGTAAAGGAATACAGGATAGGTTGAGAATCAGCAGGGTAGTTGGAGAAATACCAGTTGAATCCCATTTGGGGGTAGGAACCCAGAGAAGGCCACCTCACACAGAGCGCAAGCAGCCCACAGCCTGAGAAGTGCACTTTAGTGAGAGAGAAGCGATCCAAGGCCCTGGGGGTGATGCTCTTCCGAGATGAGAGTTGAACAGCAAGTCTGGGCCCAGGCTCTAGGCAGAGCCAAACTTGGTGTGGCAAAGGACCACAAGAAGCCCAGTGTGCTCCCAGTCCAGTGGCCCGGGAGAAGGGTACAGGATTAGGTTACAGGTATTGGCTGGGCCAGGTTACCTGAGGCTCTCGAGGACAACCTAACCATGACTGGCAACCAACCATGGAGGAGGGTCTTTTACAGAGGAGAGTCACAATCATGTCTGGGCTTTCTAAGACATCTCTGGCTTTCAACATAGGCAGGAATCTGGGAGAGAGTTGGAATGAAGTTGGAGTGCAGTAACAGACGGAACACCCCTGTCTTCCCAGATGTCCCGGAAGAGCTGCTCAGCTGAGCTCAGAGCTCCAGCCTCTTCGAGCCTCCTGGAGGAGGACCCAGAGCCTCCCTCTCAGCAATCACAGGCCATCAACTCAAGGACCAAAGAGCCTCTCAGCTTCCTCCATCTCTCCCACAAGGCCCCTGAGGCCTTGGAGTACCTGCCTTTCTTCCGCACCTATGGGGAGCTGGCTGAGGAGGAGCTGACCCCGCAACCTGAGTTTTGCAGGGACGAGGCAGGAGGCCAGAGTCTCAGAGACACACCATTCTCGGAGGACTCAGCACTGCCCACCGGATTCTTCCCTTACTACCGCTCCAAGGAGGAGAGTTTTCCCAGCCTGGCCCCCCTTTCTGCCTGGTCCCGTGTAGGCTCCCCAACCCCACTGAGCAGGAAGGAGGCCCAGGCCAGCTATTTCTATAGGACCACAGTCAGGGATGGATGTTCTGTGAGTTGAGGAGGCCACAAAGGGTGGGGGGAGAGGTACCAGGCTCCTGGTGCCTTCAGACCTCTGTCCCTGAGGGCTGCTGGGCTCCCAGATCAGAGTTGCTGGTTAGAAGGGCAGGGACTGAAAGGAGACTGCCCTGACCAATCCCAGATCAGCCAACAGTTCCAAGAGTGGCAGGGAGTGTGCTTCAGCCTTGGGGCCTTTTTAAGAGAAAAGCACAGGAGCTGCTCTTCGAGCCCCTGAATTACACACAATAATGTCCCTCATGTGCTAAGCCTGGTGTTGTGCTCACAGGAAGCTTTATGTGGGCCTTATAATTTGCTAGGGAGCCACACAACCTTTTCTTAGGCATCATCTCATTTAATCCAATAATAATCCTACAAGATAGGCCTAATTATTCCCATTTTACAAATGAGAAAATGAGTCTCAGGAAACTTAAGTGACTTGGCCAAAGACACCTAGCTAGCAAGTGGCAAACCTGGGATTTGACTCAAAACCTGTGCCCTGTGACATTACTAATAGCCACCACCAGCACCATGCAGCTGGGGGCTGTGTCCTGTGACTGCAAAGATGGGGGAAGTGAGATAAGTGGGTTCTAATCCTATACGCAGCCCTCCCAGCCGAGTGCCCTTGGGTGGACCCACGGCTGAGCACTGCCCCGTCTGCACAGCAGACACAGCCCTGCGTTCTGCTCTCATTGCCGCCGTGATGTTGCAGACACAAGCCAATCCTGGATATCTGGGCCTGAACCTGTGAGGTAGGCTTGCATCTGGCTGAACATCTGTTTCCTTCTGACCCAGGTTGCCGTGGTATACTCAGACCTCTTCTCTGAGTCCTCACGCTCACTAGCAGGATACCCCCATGACAGCACCCTAGAGGCCCATCTCTCTGGGGGCCACACCCTTCATGCCTCTGGAGTGATACCTTACTACAGAACCCCTGAGGAGTGGCTGCACAATAGCCCCGAGCCTCCTGCCTCTCCATCCAGAAGCCAGGAGACCCCAGTGGAGCTGCCCAGGCTCAGCGCAGCCACCCTGAGAGGGAGCAGGAGCTGGCTACAGTGGGAGGCGCTGCAGAACAGGCCCCCAGCACCCACTGTTTATCAAAGGGCAAAGATGACCGGAGGTAAGGGTCTCAGGGGTCAGTCAGTTTGCCCCTGGGTCCACAGCTGGCCTGGAACCCCAGTCCTTGGACCTTTGTTCTCCCTGTCTCAGTGTCCACGACCACTGACGAGGGCGTCCCACCCTCTACCCAGCAGAGCCAGCAGGCTCTCCCAGCCCCTTCCAGCCCCCAGGCTGCACCCTGCCAGCATGAGCTCTAGCCTGGGAGCCTGACTCTGCAGGGCTGGCTTTGCCTTTCTCCTCCAGGAGCAGAGAGAAAAAGCTCGGCCTGGGCCCAACCCCCAGGAAGTGACCCATCTGTCCCTGGCTGCCCCCACTTTGTGTGGGCAGAAGCTGGAAAAACTTCTGATTGGGATGTGAACAGCCACACCGAAAGTGGTTCCATAGAGGAATATCTGTCGTTTCCCACACTTGGACCTCAGATCATCCCTTCTGTAACCTATCCCAAGCTCAGACAGAGGGAGCAGGGGCCACCCAAACAATTGAGGGGTGCAGACACCCACAGGCCAGCTTTATAAATAAATTCTAGCACTGTAAGGGTTGCAGCTGGTGCACTAATTTTATGCTTTGCAGAAATACTTGCAGCTTCTGTTTACTGAGCATTTTCTATGTACGAGACATAATCTTTAGAGGTAGACACTGGTGTCACCTGCATTCTATGGTGAACAAACAGGCTCAGAGAGGCTCAGCAGTGTGCCTGAGCTCACTCAGCTTGCAAACAGTGGAGCTGGGATTCATACCAGCTCTGTCTGACCTGGGCCGGGGTACTTCAGCCCCTCCTGATGGACAGAAAAGAGGCAGATGCTGCCCACAGGCCTCCTCAGAACCCCCCAACCCCATTTCCCTCACTGCCTCTGTCTTTCCTTGTCCTGCTCTTGCCCTTTGGAGCTGGAGGTGGCACAGTGACTCAGCATGTGTCATTTCCTCGAACCCTGAGCACACGACTTCCAACCCAGGCTTGCCTGAATTTGGCTGAAGCACGTGATGTGGACAGCTTGTGCTCACTCTGCCCACTCCTGGGCTGCTCAGACACCTGCCCGGTCACACGTGTGCCCCATGGTTATAACCACTCTGCCCTGTGGCTCTGGTTTCATGTCTCCTCTGCTGGTGTGGGGGTCCCAGCTTCTGCTGACATGCACACTCTGATCATTGGATTCCCACTCTCTCCAGGAGACCATGTGTTGGAAATGCCCATTCCTGCTCCCCACTCTTCCCGAGGACAGGGGTTGAAGAGAAGAAAGGGAGAAGAATCTCTTGTTCGCACTTGAATTACATCATAGAACTTCATTGTTAAAAATCCAGTTCTTACTGTCTCCAAGGCACTCCTCTGCCATCCCTTTGGCTCAGGGGATTTGGGGCTGAGAGTACAATGGAAGAAGTAATAGGAAAACTCCTTGGATTTGTTCTTGGAGTGGGGAGATTGTTCTGTTTCCTTTTATTTTCCGCATAGAAGCTTCCATCTTTGATCCCTTACTACCCCTGAAAGGAACTGATGGGTTAGGAGGCATCTCTGTGAGAAACTGGGGCCACTGTCTCCTGTGCCGTCCAAGCTGGGCCCAAGTTGTGTTCCTCTCTTGCCGTTGTGTGGCTTGGAACATGAGGAAGGTTGAGAGATCTGTAGCCACCTGCCAGCAGCTCCTGAGTGAGCTGGAGGAAGCTAATGTGCTCAAGGGACTGAAGGGACCCCCAGGAGTGTTTTAAGGCTGCTGAGCTCTCTTAAAGGAATGTCTGCAGGGGATCTGGAGCAGGAGAGACCAGGGTCAGGCCTGGGCTTAGCTGGAAGCGCTATTGGCCTCTGCTCCACCCTGCTGGCCTTGCCTGGGAGCTGTCCATGTGCTGACCCAGACATGAACACTCTTGGGACACAGGGGCCATGCAATGGTGAGGGCTGGCTTGCTTCACATGGGTTTACCTCATTGATTCCCAGTTAAGTTCAACCTGAGTGAGGTATGGTTATCACCCCATGGTACAGGTGAGGATGTCCAGGCACAAGTGTGTTAAATGGCTGAGGGTGTGTGTGCTGGAGTGAGGCCTCAAGAGGTGTGAGGAGGGGCTGGACAGGCACAGGCCTCAACCTTCCCCAGGGAAGCCCCAGGATCCCCACACAGAACAAATGCTGGTTTTAAGAAGCCCAAGCCCATCTGCGTGTGGGTCATGGAGATTCGCCCAGGTTATGAGGTTTGGAGGGCAGTTGCCCTCCAAATGGGAACTTCACCCACTCATAGACAGCAGCAGCAGGGCTGAGGACTGCCACTAACCTGACACTGCCACCCACAGAATCACATCCTTCCCCTCAACCCTTCCAGCTTCCCCTCCCACCACGCCGGGGCTCTGGGCAAGCAAAACCCTTCAGGACTCCCCTGCTTTCCCCCACCTGGTGCTGCCCTCTCTGTTCCCTCCTCCTGCAATGCCTTTCTCCACTGAAACACAGTTTTGTCTTTTTGTTCCAACTCCACTGCCTCCTCCTTCTGGGTCTGCTGCCCTCCAGACTTTCTCTCTACAGCCCTCCTGGCCTCTACTCTGTCTAAGGTTATGCATGGTGTGAGGGTTACCAGTTTCCCTGTGTCCTGTGGCTGATGTTTGATGAATGCTTGACAGAGGAGACCCGCCACACGGCAGAGGATGGAGTAGACTTCCCAGAATACTAACACCTCTCTCACCGTCTGCACCATGAGCTCCTCTGTGTCCCTGGAAGTTTAGCACATAGCAGGTGCTGTGCTGGACCTCTAGCTATGACCTCGCAGCAGCAACGGCTCCTTCTGCCCTCTGTGTTTGCATCTCTCACAGAAGCCCCTCAATTCTGGATCTCTGCAGCCCAGGCGACCTGGTCCCCTGATCTGTCTGGCCCCTACCTGTCTTCAGCACCAGCCCACTTGTGTCCATCAGTTGAGAAGACAAGGCAGAGGAGAACCAGGCATTCCCTGTTCTCAGATGTCCTGAGAGACAGCCCAGCCTGCAGGACCTTCTCAGGGAAGAGAGGACAGAGGGCAGCCCAGGACACTGGCATGGTGTGTGGGGAAGGTGGTTTTCCTACCAGTTACTGAATCATCTGTTTCAGGAGCCCAAAGAGTATGACACAGTCGGGCAATGTTAATACCATCTCCCTGATGGAGGAGAAGCTGCAGCAGAGGAGTTAAGACATTTATGCAGAGAGGGCACAGGCTTTGGGAAAGTCGCCTTCACTTCCCTAGTCTTGGTCAGGAGGCAGCACTTAGTTGAGAGCTCGGACCCTGGAGTCAGACAGCAGATGTGACCCCATGACACTACGGTCACCAGCTGTGTGGCTTTGGAGAAGCTGTTTAGCCCTCCTGAGCCTTCTTCTCACCTGTACAACGGGGACTTGCCTCATTCAGTAAGGTGGCATGAAGACAGCATACAGCACTTGCCAGCATGGAGCCCTGAGGAGGGGAAGAGTATGGAACGTGTGAAGGTTTGATAAATCTAGTCAGGCAAAGAGGGCAGGGGTGTCACCTCCCCGTATTGGGGCGCTCTGCTCTCCAAGCACACAGCTCCCAGGATGCCTCAGATGGGCCCTCACCAATCTCTCAGATGTTCACTGGCATCATCAGACTCTTCTCGGAGCCTCCTGGGACAGTGTCTCTTTCATGGCCCAAGTATATACTGAGTCTGGCTTTCTGCCAACCTGTGCCCGGGAGCGTGGGCCAGGAAACTGTCAAGAGGGGGCAGGCACACTGTCTTTCTTTGGGTCTGAGAGCCCCAACTGCTGTGCGGCAGCGCCCTCTTCTGGCACATTAACCACAAGCAGGTGCCTCTGTGGTCCAGAATTTCAGACTTTGGACACTCCCTAAGAGGGGATCGCCCCTACCGTTGTGAAAGACAATGGAGGAAACTGAAGCCTGGATTTTCCCAAGATGCCAGCTGCTTCACCCCTCACTTCACAGCGATTTGCTTCTGTCTCTGTTTCTTGACTTCAAGCGTCAAATGGAATAGGTGATGGGCCCAATTTAGTCTGCACATGCGCTGAACATACCTTCTCAAAGCGCTGTCAGTAAAGGAGGAAATCCTACTCCTGATCCTGCTCCGAATGAGCACGCAGCATCTTGGACATCACATCCTCCTCCTTCCCGCGAGAGTTAGGGAGGGACTCCAGAGGCAGTACAGGAAAAACGCAGCAGGTACAAATGCCCAGGGAGAAATGCAACACAAGCACATGGTCCCGTCTCAGCATTTGCACTTGACCATCAGTAATTACAGTCCATCTGCTCTGGAGCAGAGCCCAAGGATACAGTGGCGGGGAACAAGTCAGGTGGGTCCTACCTCCTGGAGCAACCAAGCACTGCACAAGGACTGATCAACGTGGTGAGAGCTGGAAGGAGTTGCCTGGAGAAAGGGCAAGTAGCTCTTGACTTCTACTGAGGGGTCTGAAGAGGCCTCCCTGTGCCAAGGATGCTTCAGCGTAGATCTCAAGGAGGTAGAAGGTGATCTGGAGAAGGGCAGGGAGAGGGAGCTGCAAGCAGGCGAGATCAGTGAAAAGGCCCTGAAGTGGAACACGGCTGCCACACTGGGGAAGTCAGGCTTCTGTGACACTCCAGGCAGGGCCCAGGGCAGGCGCTACACCCAGGAGAGATGTGGCTGCCTCTTCAGCTCTGCTTTGTCCCCAGAATTTCTCTTTGGCTGCCACTATCAGGCCCTTCAGACTTTGCTCATGGACCTCCTGTTTAAGGAGCAGCCAACTAATCACTGTACAGCAGGTCTGTTCCAGGCAAGGCAGGTTCAGAGGAGAATAAGGCAGTGCCCTGTTTCCAGTGGGTTCACAGTCTGGAAGGGAAGACAAACTATAAACAATTGAGTGCAGCAGCAGCTATATGGACATGCTCAGAATATTCCAGAAGCACCATTGAGAACTAGCAGATTCATCATGGAGTGGGGTGATGTCCCTTTAAGGAAGGACTGTCAGGAGAAATGACACTGAGCTGAGTCTCCAAGGAGTGGATGCAGGGGTTAGCCAGGGGAGACGTAAGGAGAGGTACGAATGCCCAGGGAGAAATACAACATGTGCACGTTCTCTGCAGGGGACCAGCTGGCACACACCCACAATGCAGACAGGGTGTGGTGTGGAGGGAACACTGCCCTTCTGGGACCCTGGCTTGAGGGGAAGGCTGGGGTGGTGGGATCTGAGGAGTAGTAAGTCATCCAGACCCAGTCCTGCAGACCTTTACACACCAAGATGGGATTGGAATTTATGCTGAAAGCCCTGGGGAATCATTGGAGGTCAATAGACATAGCAGATTCAAGGCTTCAGAAGCTCACGGTGGCAGCGGGTGCAGGGTGGATGCAGGACTGGGGCAGAGGGACCTCCAGGGGCTCTGTCTTCTGTAACCCAGGCAGGTAGTGGCATAGACCTGGACTGAGCTGTGTCAGGAGACATCAAAGAGATGTTAGAATCATTGGGAGATAGACCTTCAAGACTGAGGGGATGGGGCCTTGGAGAAGGGGATTGAGGGTGGCATGCAAGTTTCTGGTTTGGTTGGCCAGCTGGGTGGAGGCACATTTCTCTAAGTTGAAGAAGGTCTGAGGAAAAACACCTTGGGAGTTAGATTTCATCAATAGAGCTTCTGTATTAGAGATGACAAGGGGCCATCCAGGTGGAGTTGTTGATTAGAGAAAAGGTTGTGGGCCCAAAAGCAAGGTGTGGAGGTTGTGAGCTGAGAGGTGGGGGTGTGGATGGGGAGTGGTTGAGATGAGGGGCCCCAAGGAACTTGCACCCAAGGATGGGCAGGAGCCAGGTGCCAGGGGATGAGATGGCAGCTAGAGGAAGGAGAGGACAACCAGGCAAGGCAGTCTCTCAGAAGTGGAGTGGAGCAAGAGACAAGGGCAGGGCCTTCAGCACAGCAGGCCAGGCATGAGCAGCAGCCCAGGGTTTTGCTGCTCAGGTGTAGCAGGTGAGCATAGGGCGGGGACTTCAGGCTTGGCTGAGAGAGTGGTGAGGAGTGAGGAGCATGGGGCTGGGTGGACTCAGAGTGCAGGCAGGAGACTGCAGGTCTGGGGAACTTTCCCTGACTTCCTCCTAGACTGTAGTGGACTCCCTGTCTAGTGCTCTCATGACATGTCCATGTGGCATCCCAGACAGACTCTCTCCTTTCTAACAGACACTTTCCCAGAAGCTGGGACTGGTGCAGGCTCATTCTTAGGAAATTTCTATTGCCAGAAAGGGCAAATAAAAATGGGAAGTGGGCCCCTAGTCCAATGCTGTCAAGCATATCCCATGCGCTTGCCCTCCTGCAGGGGAAGTGCTCCGACAGGTGATCTTCAGGGGACGAACCGGGGGAGGGGGAAGACACAGGCTTCTTTCTGGCCCTAGTTACACAGGGAGTCGCTCTCTCTGTGCACAGCTTCTTCCCTGTGTAATGGTCAGAAGCTGCACTCCCTCTCCCGAGGGTAGAATACACATGGGAATGGCAGCACTGGCATGTTGCTCCCAAGTGGGGAGGTCAGGAAGAAAGATCCACCCAGATCCCCTCCTCAGAGCCAGCATTCGCTGGGGCCCACAGCTCTGTGGTCCAGGATTCTCCTGGTCTAGCCCACAGTTCTGCTAAACGTGACAGCCTTCTCCTGCCTCCCTGGGTAACATGCCTCATGAGAAGCTTTGTGGCACATATTTGGGAATAGAAAAAAAAAAAAAAGGTCCATTCTGGAGAGAAGCCCACTCCTTCAGCTCTGCTCCAGATCATTAGCAGTCTAAACAGCAACTTGCTGGGCTCAGGAGGCCATCCTGGCCTGCCAGGGACACTGCCTGCCAACTCAGGACCTTCCTAATTGGTGTTGACACAAGACTGAAGGAATGATACTCTTCCTGGTACTCCTAGGGTGGCCTTCCAAAAGACCGGCCCCTAGGAATCAGCAAGCTTTCCTTCCATTTGTGGATTCTCCCCAGTGGTGATCTCACTGAAGGGCCACTCTTCAGAGACTATTCATTTCTTATAACTGACCCAGGCACGTATCTGAGCATGGCAGGGCTCAGCTCAAGGGGAGTGCAGATGGCAACTCCAAAGCCTCAAGGCTGACTGGGTCAGAATGTGCGCCAGAGTCTGAGGCTCAGGAGTGAGTGTGACATATCCATTCCTCCATGGGACTTTGCAAAGCTCCCCCCTAGCCAGGCTTCTAACTGCATCCTCAGAGGGCCGGCTCTGGCTGTTTCACCCAGATACGAGTCCACGCTCTGTGTACCTGAGGGGTAGGGGTCTGCAGAGGGACCCTTCACATTCAAGTCCCTACTCCTCAATGGGAGGGCCCCTTTAAGATCAACTTTTGGTGGTCAGACTCTCTCATTTTAAGAGAGGGAGGCTGCTGATGCACGTTAGCCTGGATGGCATGACATTGATATGCCAGTTGGGACAAGAACAGACCCATAGAGGCCCCTCCTCCAGATGATACCCCTCACCATTCTTGTCAACCCTGAGGAGTCTCGGCTGGGGCCTGAGAAGAAACCCTAGCAAAGGGCTTCAAGGGGAGTGTGAGGAAAACCTGGCTTGCTGAGCAGGGAAATTTGGAAGGCTGGTAAGAATATGGCTATAGAGTAACCTAGGGAACCAATGACCAATAGAAAGAGACCATCAATGACCAATAGGAAAGGGCAATACTGCCCTGAAGTGGAGAGAGCCAATGAAAGTTTTGCAACCAGTTTCAAACACAGACTATTTCTACTGCAGGAGACTTTTGCTTCTCCCACCTTTTCTCCTCCAAGAGAGGAAACCACGTGCAACTCTCTTTGAAAGTGCTCTAAACTTTCTCTTTCTTCTTCCTAAATAAAATCTCTCTGTTATCCTGAAACTGGTGCAGGTTACTTTTACTTTCTGTCCACACTGCCTGTGCCGCTGCAGTTTTATTTTCAGTTTCCACTCACTTTTGCTTTCACGCCCTGGGTTGAACTTTCTAGCTCAGCCAAGAATAAAACCAGGTCAACTGAATTCGGGGAACTGGGACTCTTGACCTGCAGCAGGGTCCCTAAGTGAGTCCCTGATGGGAATTAGCAGGATGCTGAATGGCACTAAGTCCTTTTCCCAGGGTCAGGACTGTGAGGGGGACAAGATGCTCCCTTTGGAACAAAAGTGCCTCCACACAGCAAGGCCCCGTGTCCCAGGGAACAGGGGCCTCCAGCCAGGGGCCAGCCCGGGTGCAGAGTAGCTACAGAGAGGGAGTTTGAAGTAGAGTGGCCCATGTCTCTGCTTTCTCCTGCCCCAGGTGGACATGTAGGGAGCTGTGGACAAGACCCTGGACCCCTGAGGCACTTGCTCTGGGCACAAGTCACGGAGGGGAACTTGGTTGGAGAAGGGAGGGCTAAAGGAATTAATTCCACTTGGTGACCCTTGCATCTTTGGCCCTGGGATGTGCTGCGCCTTTAAGGTCCACTGGGGGCGTGATGTCAGCGGGCCGAAGGCACTTAGAGAGGTGAGCGGCAGCCGGCGGCTGGTGACTTGGAGACTGGGTTGGAGTAGGACCTGCAGCGCGCTTGGAGACGCCAACTTTCTACCTCTCTCGCGCTCTGGCCCGCGGGCCATGCCCTGCAGACACTGAGTGGGCACTGCCCCAGGTCGGCTGGGGGAGGGCAAGGCTGCGCGCGGCACCGGTCATGGGCAGCTTCCAGTTGGAAGACTTTGCAGCCGGCTGGATCGGAGGTGAGTATGCTTACTGGGAACCCGCGACCCGAGAGCAAGCGCTGAGGGAGCGGGGTTTGCACGTCGTGCCCCCCGTGAGGCAGGTCTGTGCCCTGTGCGCTCCCAGCACGCGGCTCGGCGTGCGCCCAGGTCCTCTCGGGTGGTCTTGGAATTCCTCGTCTACTGCGGAGCTAGAAATCGCTGAGAACTTCTCAGCCATTCACCCTGAGCTTCCGATGTGCCTCAAAATTAGGACCCGCGGAACTTGATCTGGTAATGATTAAACAGCCGGTCAAAGCACACAGCCAATGGAGCCTCCCGGAGTGCACACACCCTTTGATGACCTGGAGCACACCAGAATTTGGGAACGTGGCTGGGGAACTTGTGTGTGAGGGTGACGCTTGACAACTGGCCTCAGGATGCAGGGTGGTGGGGAGCCCAGCTCCGGAATTGGGCGACCGTAGGGTAGGGGGTGGCTCTAGGGTAGGGGGCGCAGGGTCTGGAGAAAGCCGCCTATGGAGTGCGCAGAGCAGGGAGCAGCGCGCAGGCTGCAGGTGCCTGTTGACATCTGGGAAGAACCCCTCCTGTCTTCCGTCCTCGGCCAATCACCACCTTCCTCCAAGACGCCTCCTCCCGGCACTGCTGGCCCTTGATCACCGCTCCCAGATACTCTCTTCGTGGGCCTGGAATGGGGTGGCTGGGCAGAAGTTCCATTCATTTCCTCTCTTCTGCATCCTTCTTTCCAAAAGGCCTTTCCCTCCTCTCTCAGCTATGGGCCAGGACGTTTAAGAGACTTTGCTAATTGTAAAAAAAGAAATATCTTTCTTTTGACCCATCTAAGGGGGACAGATGCAGCCTGTCCCCAAAGAAAAAAGATAAGATGAAAAGAGCAGAAAACTGAATACATCCCAGGTCATCTCCCTCCTGGCAGAAGGCCACCTCTCTGTCCCCACAGACAGCTGCAGGGAAAAAAGATAAGATGAAAAGAGCAGCAAACTGAATACATCCCAGGTCATCCCCCTCCTGGCAGGAGGCCACCTCTCTGTCCTGGAGGACAGCAGCAGGGCCTCTGCTTCACACCTTCCTGAGCAGAGGTGGCTCCTTTTACAGTAGCTGATTCTGTTAGCAAAGGCACCTTTGGGTTGGGTTGAGACCTGTCTCTCCTAACTTTACCAGTCAGGGGATTGCAGCCTGACGCTGGCTGGGGAGGCAGAAAGGTTCGGGAACCTTCCCTGGGCTGCCCCTCAAGTCAAGGCTGCAAATGGGATAATTTGAGAAATGCTTTGGAGGATGGGCCTGAGTCAGAACTGCTCTAAGCCTCTGATCAGATGGAGATCCCCACCCCCATCCTCCAGTGTGATAACTCGTGGACCCTCCCAACTCATAACTCACAGAGCATATCGACTAGGGAATTAATCTTTATTCTGATATTCTGAGATTATTCTTGCTTTTTATTTCTGCCATGAAATGATGCTAAGTGTAGTAACCCTGATACTTACTAGCTTCCAGCTGCTGCTTAAGTGTTACATGGATTCTTTTAAAACAACTTTATTAGGTTTATCTTACATATCATAAAATGAACTAATTTCAGTGTACAACTCAATGATTTTTTTTGCATTAATGTACACAGCTATGATTTAATTAAAAAATTTAAAAAATAAAATAAAGGGAGCTGCAAAAAAAAAAACCCCAAAACAAACAAACAAACAAAAAAAACACAAAAAAGCATCCGTGCAGCCTCTTCCTGCCTGTCTGACGTTGGCCAGGTCCTATCTCCCCTGGTGGTTTTCATTTGCTCTTCTGTACAGTGGGGATAAGCTTGGCTTCTTCACAAAACTGGTGAGGGCAGTCATGTGTGGAAAGCGTGTGGCCCAGTCCTGGGTTCAGAGTGAATGCCATGTGCCCCTGCGGTAGGTGGGGAAAGACGTGGCAAGATCTGTGCTGTGAGAATCCTGGATAGATCTGCAGGGGTGGGCCTTGGCCAGCGAAACTCACATCAGGGTCATCTTCTGCAGCCATGGTGGTCAGGCACATGCATGACATTAGACCGTTTTTAATAACTTTATTGTGTGGTACAAACCATCACCACAAATTAACTTGAGAAAATTTTTATCCCCTAATAAGGCATACCCATTTACAGTTGAGCCCTCTCTCCCCCCCTCTCCCTGAACAACCACTCCTTTCTATAAATTTGTCTTTCCTGGATATTATATATAAGTGGAATCCTGCAATATGTGGTCTCTTCTGTCTGTTTATGCATATTTCTATAATTATTATAGCAACTCCAGTGAGGGAGGTACTGTTTCATTCCCACTTTACAGATGAGAAAATTAAGATACAGAGCAATTCACTGACTTGCCTCAGGCTGCATGTCTGGCCCAGGTGCTGGGACTCCAATCCAGGCCACCTGGAACCAGGGTCTGCGTCTCAACTCCTGTTCTCATTTACACTTGTGTTCTTTCCTAACACCCTTCCATGACAAAATTTTTACTATTTCCATCCTCCACATCTAGTTAGAGATTGTATTGGTGTGTGAAGTCCTAAGGTCTGGAAACCACTGACCTGAAAATCCCTTTTTTTTTAATCTCCCTGCTTTCAGATGGGCAGGCAAATGGCTGAGCAGGGAGGTGTTGACAGAGGCTAGATCTGAGGCTGCGGCTCTGGCTGGGGACCAGAGCTCCTTCCTCCCCTGATGAGAGGGGCTCCTGTGGGGGGAGCTTCCTTAGGCCTGTGGAAGGCTCAGCTTCTGTTGCCCATCACTTCTGCCTCTGCCCAGTTCAGGGCACAGGACGTTCTGGCCTCAGAGAACCAAGGTTCTGAGATTAACTGGTCTCTCTAATATCTAATTCTAGGACTCCTTTCCTACCTTACCTGGTTAAATCACTTCTGCTAGCAGCTACATTTCCTTCTTCATCAGTGCACTGGGGCATTTGTCTTGAAATGTTTCAATCTCACTCACCAGCTTCTACAACAAGAGCATCTTAATCTAAGTGGCCCTCTAAACTGTACAGGCCTTGCGAGTATGTGTGTGGATAAACATTTTTCTGTGAAAAGTTACAACATACTCATCACCTCTCCAAAGGGGTCTTCTTTTTTAAAAATTCCATAGCGATGGCATTCATTTTGGGGCATCTTCTAAGTTCAGGCCCTCTGACAGGCACCTGACCTTCATGACTTCCTTTCACTCTCACAGTGGAACCCTGCTATTATCACTCCCACTCTGCAAATGCTAAAAGTGAGGCCTAGGGAAGTTAGGTTAGCCTCCAGGCGACTGAAAACTTACTGGGTTTTCTCTTCACACATACCCTGCCTCCCTTTTTTGAGTTGAAATTCATGTAATATGAACTTCACCATTTTAAAGTGTCCAATTCAGTGGCATTTACTACATTCACAGTGTTGTGCAAACCTCACCTCCAAAACAGTTTCCTCATGACCCAGGAAGATCCTGCTCGCAGCAAATAGTCACTCCCACTTCCCCCTTCTCCCAGCCCTGGCCCTGTTAACTGCTTTCTGTCTTTGTGGATTTACCTACGTGGGGTAATTTCTAAAGGTAGAATCATACAACATGCTGCCTTTTGAGTCTGGTCTTTTTTTTTTTTTTTTTTTAGCATAGTATTTTTTGAGGTTCATCCATGTTGGTTCATCACTAGTTTGTTTTTCTCTCAGAACAATATCCTTTGTATGGAGATTCCGCATTTTGTTTATCCCTCCATCAGTTGATGGACAGTAGGGTTGTTTCCACCTGTTGGTTGTAACTGTGCACAGGTACTTGTCAGAATGTCTGTCTTCAACTCTTATGTATATACCTAGGAGTGGAATTACAGGGTCATGTTTAACTTTCTCTAGGAACTGACAGACTGCTTCCACAGCAGCTGCCCCACTTTACATTTTCACCAGCAATGTGCAAAAATTCCAACTTCGCCACATTCTTGCCTAAACTTTTTTTCTTTTTAAAAAATAATATTCATGCCAGTGGGTGTGAAGAAGGCTTTCGTTGTGATTTGTATTTGCATTTCCCTAAAGACTGATGAATGGCGTTGAGTATGTTTACTTGCTTCTTGGCCATTTGTATATCTCCTCCAGAAAATGTCTATTTAAGTCCTTTGGCTATTAAGTTTTCTTCTAGTTGTTAAGAGTTTTCTTTCTTTTAAAAAATAAATTCTGGGTACTAGACCCGATCAAATGTATGAGTTGCACATATTTTCTCCCTTTCTATAGGGAATAGTTGTCTTCACTTTCTTGATAGTGTCCTTTGATGCTCAGAAGTTTTAGGTTTTTATGAGTCCAATTTATCTATTCTGTCTTTTGTTACTTGTGTGTTTGGATTATATCTAAGAGTTCGTTGCAAATCCTGGCCCATGACAAAATTTTCCTGTGTTTTACTTTAAGAGTTTCATTGTTTTAGCTTTTTCGTTTAGGTCTTTGACCTACTTTGAGTGAATTCTGCATGTGGGGGTATGGTAGGGATCTCACTTTCCTTTGCCTGTAGATATCAGTTGTCCCGGTCCCTTCACCTCCTTTTTTTTGGGGGGGGGGTGCTTGCCTTTTAAGGCAGAGCCCAGATTTTTCTCCATTTTGTTTTGTTTTGCAGCTTTTTTGCCCGGGGCTGGGTTTGAACCTGCCACCTCTGGTAGATGGGGCCTGTGCCCTACTCCTTTAGGCCACAGGCATCGCCCTTTTCTCCATTTTTTTTTTCTGTCTTTTCTTGGTGTCTGGGCCAAAGCTCAATACACTGAGTCCCCCTCCAGTGACTAGCCATTGGCTGAGTGAGTGAATGCACGTGCTTGAGCTCTCTGTCCTTTCCCAAGGGCCAGCTGGTACAAACCGGGAGTCCAATGGCTGAGTGACCGGGTATTCTCTTTTGATCCATAGGTGCAGCCAGTGTCATCGTTGGCCACCCTCTGGACACAGTCAAGGTACAGTAGCTATGCTTCCCACCGTCTCTTGGAAAGAGGCCTGGTACCAGTCTGCTTCTGGGACTGTGTCTGCTGTGCCTGACCCCAGAGAGCCTTTTGCCCAGGCTCTCTGCTGCCAGCTTAGGAGGTGGGGTACTTGGAGGCCTGCTTTGGAACAGCTCTACCCTCATTCCTTGGCAGTGATTTTGTTTTTGTGAATGTTCTGCCCCTGCATGCAGGTTCTTATGAGTTGGCTGGGGAGGGGCCAGGGCCCTGGCAGGTGTCCTCCTCAACGACCCTGCAGAACTGAGAAATCAGGAAAAGCTTCAAGTGTGAGGTGGTGTCTCAGCCCCAGATTAGGGCTGGGTTTCAGGTGGTGAGAATGATACCCCAGGCACAGGGAGCTGCATGCAGAGCCTCCAAGATAGGGGTTTCGGGCAGGGGCCAAGCTCATGTACTAGGTTTCTGATAGCAACTAAGGATCAGAAACCAGGAAAGGTAGGACAGTACTCAGTCCTCAGAGGACTTAAATGCCAGGTTGGGCCTTCGGATGTAGGTTGGAAATGGGAACTCATCATAGCTTGCTGAAGCACATGGGATGTGAGCACTCTGGAGCCAGCAAGACTTCTTTGGCATTGTGACTATCCAACTTCCTTGTTCTGGGGATGTTTCTGAGAGAGGGGAAGGGGCTCATCTCAGTTAAAACTGAGGAGTGAGATGCTGCAAAGAAGCATTCTGTGGCCCCACCTCTACCCCTGCCAAGGACTCCAGTGATGAGCAGGACTCAAAGCCTTGCCCAGGGCACATGGCCATAAATGGTGCCTCCTTGCCCTTGACTGACATCCACATCCTTTTCTAGAGCTCTGCCTGGATTGTGCACAAAAAGTAACCTCCCAGATGCTTCTCAATTTCTGGAGTCCAGAACAGAGAAACCTGCAAGTGGCTCCTGCAATTCCCCTTCTCTCCACCTTCCACTCTGTATGATAGCTAGGTTCCTCCTAGGTCAGGGCCCAGGCCTACTCTCTTCTTCAAGAGATCTTGTTCTAAATATTTGAAGAAATTCCTTAAGTAGTAAAGGGGCTGTTCAGGGTCCCTAGAGGAGGCCCCAGCCTAAAGGGATGGTGGGCAGGACCCAGTGCTGGGAGATGGGCACACACTGTGGTAAGAGAAGCAGGCCAGTTCTATGCCTCTGGGAAGCTATAATTTTCCATTTCACACAGGAAGAGAGTGAGGTGCAGTGTTCAGGAACCTGCCCCAGACCTCAGAGCTGGGTACTGCTGGGGCTCAAAGCCCCAGAGTGAACTTGCCCCCTGGCCTGTCTGCCTCACTGGTTAGTGCCTTCTCCACATTTAGAGCCCTTGGAACATACGGGCCCAATAGATGTTCCCTGAAGGAAGGAAGGCTATTCCAGAGCAGCTTAAAAAAATATATATATATGATTTTGCAACTGTCCTATCCGATCCACTCTGGGGGATAACCCCCACCATGCTCTTAGCCACAGTGGACGGTCCTGAGCTATGGGGTGGCCTCAACTTTGGAAATCATTCTCTAGGCCATGCCTTGCTATGGCTGGCTGAGATCCTCAGATGTTTGAGCTGAAGCTGCCAAGGACTGTGCCTCCTCCTCAGGCTGCCCAGGAGTCCAGAACAGAGGAACCTGGAGGAATGCAGAGTTGGGACACAGGAGGCCTGGTGTGTATGGAAGGGTGCCAGGGCTGCTGCAGATGCCAAGGTTGGCACTATCCTGATGAGCCTTGCCTGCCCAGACTCCCAGCCCCTTTCCTGAGCATAAGAGCTGGTAAAAGCTACAGTGCCAGGGCTCAGTTGTCAAGGGGCCCTTGCAGAGACACGGGGGCTCTTAGGCCCTCACAGGTAAATGCTTTGTGGCCATTTTCACAAGATATGGGAACTTTAGAAAACATGTACAGCATTTTCAAGGAAGTAGCTCAAGGCCTTGGGTTTGCAAAAGGTGAAATCACACAGTCATTGTCAGCAGACATGTAGGAGCTCATCACTTATTGAGCACCTACTGTGTGTACTACAGAAAGGTAGGTTATCTCATGTCAAAACTGGTCCTGATGGTTGGAGCCCTTCAGGTCTTTAGACTCCAATGTGTATCAGACTTATCTGGGGGTCCCACGTTCCACTTTCCTTAGAGACACTGGTTCAGGAAGTCAGGGTAGGGCTGCAAATAAACGAAAAACAAGCTTATCTTATAAAGGAATTCTGTGGCAGGGCTTCTGAGGGCCATAGGACTGGTATAATCCCTGTGTTTATTCCTGGGGCAAGGGGCAAGGCCTTGGGCCCAGCGTCTAAGCAGAGGCAGCAATCAATCTCAGGCCCCCAGGAGAGTATGGTTGCTCCAGGGAGGGCCCAGACCTCTGCTGCCAGCAGGAGCCTCCTGGGTAGAAGATAAAGAGTCTGGTTTGTCAGGAAGTACCAAAATACCAAGCACTCTTTTGAGTCGCTGAGAGAAGGTGGTGGAGGGAAGCGGGCAGGGCTGGGCAAGAAGCCTCAGCGGTTGTGCTATTGTTGAGGGGGGTGAGGGGAGGTGCCAGTGGAGCCAGCCTGGCAACTGTGTGGGAGGAGCATCAGGCACTCACCTGTCCATGGTCCAGTATCCACCTGCCCTAAGTTGACCTAGGGTCTGAGGATCCAGCAGTCAGAGAGGACAAATATTTTTAGGACAGTGTACATAATAATTAGGGAACATAATAAATGAACAAACTTATTTATAGGAAGTGGCAGGTATTATGGGGACAATAGCACTAGGCACTGTGGTGAGGGACTCCCCTACAGCAGGGGATCTGGGGGGTGGTTCTCTGCAGGGAGGCAGCTAAGTCAAGACTCAAATGGCATCATGAGCCAGACACCCAGACCTGGGGTCAGAGTGCTTATGGCAGGAGGACGAGCTAGTGCAAAGGCCTGAGGGTGGAAATAGGTCTCCATCTATGTTCCCCATCTATGAAAGCAAAGAAGGATGGTTTGTACGCAATGAGAGTCATGAGGTGCACAGGGGTGTGGTACAGGTGCTGGGAGAAGCCCAGGGAGAATGGAGCTGTTGGATGGGCCCGGGTCCTTACCGTCTGCCTCCTGCTGGCCATGAACACACACTACGGAGGGCTCTGCAGCTGGTTCACGTCTGAAACTCACTGCTGTTCAAAGGTGGGGCCCATGCCAGGCACTACCCAGGGCTGTCCAGAGCCAAGCCAGGCCCTCAGACACCATCCTCACCTCTGTTTAGCTGCGTTGTCCACTGAGCTCTCTCCGCCCTCCACCAGAGGTGGCCAGTTATCTTGCCAAGGCTGGGCTTCCCCAGCCCGTGGCCTCTGACTGAGCCCTGTTTGGAGCACAACTGAGCACAGACAGAGCAGAGCACACTTCTGAGTGAGTGCCTGCTGCAGGAGACACTGTCCTGGGCCTCAGCCAGCTCAGGATATAGCCACATATCTCTCCAGGGCTGGGCCTGGAGGACACTTGGAAGGCTCAGATGTAGTCTTTAATGTCTCCTTGAGAGCATAGATTATTCGTAGCATCCTCTATCCTCCCAAACTCACCCAGCTCGTTCCTCATCAGCCCTGTCCAAGGGCTCACTGACAAACCCATCCAGTGTGATGGACTGGAAGGCAGTGTGGCTGAGCCAGAAAGACAGGCTTTGAAAGCACCACGCAGGCCCTGGGTCTGAATCCTGTTTTTGACATTTCCTGTTTGCATGGCCTTTTATTAAACAGGGTACTAATCTCTGGCTCAGAGGGTAAATAAAAGATCAGAGAGTTGTTCCTGGTACCCAGCAGGCATTCAAAGTTGGTAACTACTATTTTCATAACATCATTCCATATAAATTAATTTTATCTAAGTTGCCACATCATGTGACAATGTCTAGTAGGATTTTAACCAAAGCTGGAGAATGTTTTTAAAATTCTCTGATTGAAATAGTATATATAATTTCTCTCTGGGGGCCATGGCGATGCCTCAAGAGGCAACAGTCATTCTCCCAAGTGGCCTCCTCAGCTGTACACCTGGAGCTGCTCCTCACAGTCCCACCTCTGTCCTCCCAGCAAGGAAAAGGGTGACTGTGTCTCAAAGGCTGGTTGACTTGAAGGAGCTGGGACCACACTGTTGAATTAGGTAGGAGAGACTTCACTGTAAAAACTTGGGGGGATGTATTAGTTTCCTTGGGCCACTCTAACGGATTACTACCAAAATGAGTAGCTTAAAACAACTGGAATTTAGAACAGTTCAGAAAGCAGGAAATCCAATTCAAGGTGTAGGTTCCTTTCTGAGGCTCTGAGGGACAAGCCATGTTTGTCTCCCAGCCTCCGGGGCTACCCCCTTCTCAGGCCACTGGGCCAGTGTCCGCCTGTGTCTCAGTGTGACCTTCTCCCTGCATCTCTCTGTGTAACTCGACCCTCCTTTTTAAGGACGCTAGTCATTGCACGTAGAGAAATTTAGGGGAGCAGTGGTCCCTCTCTCTCTGCACAGGCAAGCCTGGACCAGTGGCTTGAGAAGGGGGGTGCTCTTTCTTCTCCCCACTCTGTCCCCTGGACCTTTGGAGGGGCTACTTCCCGAGACATAAGGTCCAGCCTCTGTTCAGCCTGAGACCCTCCTGCTGGGGCATTGCCTGGCACAGCACATGGCCTGGCTCAGGTCCAGCCTGGTGTGGTGCAGAGCTCCGTAGCACTCCGAAACATCTTTCTTCCTTCTGGCTAGCATTTTCTCTAGGGTCCTTGCTCACTGAGAAAGGCCCAGGCAAGTATGAATAAGCTGAAATCCAGTCCTGGCCTCATCCTCTGCACTCCTGTGACCTAGGACACAGCGCTTAACCTTCCTAAGCCTCAATATCGTTGCCTATAAGGGGGACAAATAACACCTCCCTGGTGGAGCGGTCATAAAGAGTGCTCATGACAGAGGCACTGAGGATAGAGCAGTGAGTGAGATGACCCTGCCATGATGGACAGATGGGTAAGGAGCAGTGGGGCAGATCAATGACTTGCCTGCGGTTCCCAGGCTTGCCTGTGGAATAACCCAGCTATCAGGTCCTAGGCTGCTGACCATGTCAAAGGCTCCTCCCTCTACCCTTGGGTACCTGTTGCAGGTCTGGGTGGCACAGTATCAGTATCCCCTGATGCATTTAGGAGGGTGTGCCTGCCTCAGGGTGGCCAGGGTCCGGTCAGGGCTCACTGCTACCTGGACTGGGTAGCAATATGCAGACTTTGGGGGTATCTGCCTCCCCCTCATGAACATACCAGCAGGGCTTCTTGCCTTGCTCTGGTGTGACCGCTGTCACTCCAGGCTGCCCCCTGACTGCCCAGTGCAACCTCAGGCATGCCTGTTGGCCCAGGACAGCAGGGGATGGCCTGATTTATCAGGTCAGAGGGCTTGGGAGCATGCCAGAGAGGGGCCTGGCTCTCAGCGTTGAGGCTCTAGCCATCTCACTCCCCGGGTGAGTAGAAACCCCTCTGTCCATGGGTTTTCACCTCTGGGTTCCTGAGAGCTTCAAATGGGAGGGAAACCATGAACTGGAGGAGCACAAGCTCATGGTGCCCCTGATATGAGGATCATAGTGTTGGGCAAATGTTCTGTGCAGGGTCCTGATCTTCAAGGTGTGTCCACTGTGCACACAGGACCCAGGAAAGTGTGAGACCTGAGAAAATACTATAGACAAAGACAAGTACAGAAGCAGAATTAATTTTTCACTAAATGTTTACAAAATAGCACCTTATGTTACATAGTTAAATGCAAATCAACTTTGAGGTAGATCATGGCATGCGCATTAAAGACATAAGGTTATATGTAGTTTTATGATGCTTAAGATGATATGGCACAGGCTTACAAAGTAACAGAGTCCAAGATCTAAGCAAGTCTTAAAACGGCCTTGATTCAGCATCACCAGGAGGGGTGAGAAAGATAATAGCAGAGCCCGTAATTCTCCAGGTCCAAAATGAGGGCTCTGGGCCTCTGTATTCAGAGTCAGCTCTCAAATGCACGCGATTCGTGGGCCTTGATAGAGCAGGGTCCCTGCTTTACCTAATTACTAAAGGCCCTGAGGCTGGCTGGGGAGACTGCCCCCTTCTTCCCTTCCTTTCATAGGTGTTCACTGAGTACCTACTGTGTGCCAAACACTGTGTACAGTTTGGAGAGCCCAATCTGCAGGGCAGTCATACCTGGTCAACAGCTTGGGCTAGATTTTTCTTTGGTCTCAGTGGGACAGAGGTTGATGGGAATATCATAGCTACGACCAGGCAGCAGGCCTTAAGGGTGAGCTGAAGGGAGGCAGCCCAGGCTGGCAGGGCCTTGGGGAACAATGTGCAGGAGTGTGGCTGGCTGAGTAATGACCCCCAGGATGTTCTGCCTCTCTGGAACCTGTGAATATCACCGTGTAGGGCAAAAGGGATTTGCAGGTGTGATTAAACTAGGGCCCTTGAGATGGAGATGAATAATCTGGAAGGATCCTAAATACAATCACAAGTGTCTGGGTGAGAGTGAGGCAGAGGGAGGTTGGGAGTTCCTCCTATAGAAGAGAGAGAGGGCCTGTGACAGCAGAAGCAGGGAGAGAAAGGCGACGTGGCACGGGGGCCTCCAGACTCTGGAAGGGACAAGGGAACAGAATCTCGCTTAGAGCCTCCACAGGGAGTGTGGCCCCTACTGGCTCTTCCATTTCAGCTCACTGAGACCCAGATTTCTGATTTCAGATTTCTGGTCCCTACAACTGTGGGAGAATAAATCTGTGTTGTTTTAAGCCACTAAGTTTGTGGTTATTTGTTACAGCAGCCACAGGAAACTCATGCGAGGAGTCAGCTTTCTTCATCTGTAAAATGCGAATGGTATCCATGCCTCAGAGAACTGTGGGGTTCAGTGGCATAGTTCTATAAGATGCCTAGTATGCAGTTGGTGCACACTAAATGCCAGCTCCTACTGTCATTGGGGAAGATCCTAGAGACTTGAGTTTTGCTGCTGGCCACAGTGCCAGCCTCCCTGAACGCTCTGCATGGCTTTGCAATTATTCTGTGATCCAGGTTTGGCTCCTGGGTTTCTCTGATTGTGAGAGTGATACTGATGAGCAGGGTGATGCCACACACTGCCCTGTGTATTTTCTATAGCTGCACATGTTTCTAACGATACTAGACGGATATTTCTTAAACGCTTTTCCATGCTACTAGCTGTGATCATTAGCTCAGGGGAGGGGCCAGATGAAACTCTATAAGCTAAAAATTAGAAAAGTAACACCTGCTTATTATAGGAAAGTTGGGAAATGCAGAAAATTCCCAAGCAGAGAAACAGCACCTGAGGTTTCAGTCCGAGACCACTGTTGTTCTGGGGTGTGTTCTTCCAGGGCCTTCTCCATCCGTCTGTGGAGTTGAACTTGGGCAGTTTGTGTGAAGAGTTAGCCTGCTTCCCTGGTCTCAGCTCCTTGCTGCCCACTGGGTTCTGTGGGGACAGGGCCAGTATCACCTTTTAGTGGCTCTCACAGCCCCTTCCTCTCCAGCTGTGGCATGCCGTGAATGCTAAGAAGGGGTTTTGGTGGCGAATTATACGCCACACGTTTTAAGTGAAGTGGAACGGTCTGAGACCAGGGTGATGGTGCTCTGGGTGCTTGCTGGGCTTACTCAGACCCCTGTGCCTATAAGCTGGTGTCCCCATCACTGTGCCTTCACCATCCCTCTCACAGCCAGTGTGAAGGGCCACTGTGCCAGTCTGCTCTCAACTCTAGGGCCAAGAGGAAAGTAAGACAGGAGGCCTGCCTTAGTAAGGTAACCCTACAGAATCAAACAAATAGGATTATTGCAACATTTCAGCTCAGACTCAAAAGCAGAAGCTGAGGAAAGAGCCTTCCAGGGGAAGAGAAAAGAAAGGGCAAGAGCTGGAGACGGGAAACAGTTGCTGCTCAGGGTCTGGAACATGCTGCGGGGTGGACATGGCGGGTGAGGAGATGGCATGCAGGGGTGGGCGGCAGGCCTGCTCCGTCCCCCCCACCCCTGCCCCCAGGGCCTCCTTGGTGCTGGTAAAGAGTGAGGAATGTATTCTAAGTTTGAATGGGCGCCGCTGGAAACTTCAAACAGAAGTGCTGATGTTTGAGAAAGATCAGTTTGACTGCTGTGTAGAGAGAGGGAGGAAGTGTGGGAGAAGCAGGAGGCCATGATGTTGTCCCAGAGAGGATGAAGGTGAGTGGCCTAGGGTGGTGCCTCTGGAAGTGGCATGAGAGGAGCAGGTCCCCCCATTTCTGAGGGCAGACAGCAGCCAGGGTAGAACCTCAAGTTAACTTTTTGTCCTCAAGAGGCAAGGATCACACCTACCCTGACAACCACCATTTTTGCACAACTAGCTGGCTCTGTCCTTCTCAGCAAAGTGGGCTTCTTGCGCGTGAGCAGGTCTGAATGGGACAGGAGCAGGGGGCAGACGGGCAGAGGGCAGAGCGCCAGCCTGGGCGGGACTGAAACCCAGACCTCCTTCTTGGTGGGTCTCTCTGGGCAGGGCTTTCCCCTCCCTGGGCGTCTTTTTGGGCACTGGGGATGTGAACCATCTCTGAGAGGGTCCATGCCCTTCCTTCTCTCCGCAGGCTCGCCTGCAGGCTGGTGTCGGCTACGGGAGCACCCTCAGCTGTATCCGCACCGTGTACAGACGGGAGAGTGTAAGTGTTGCTGCCCTTGGGTGGGTGGAGTGACATGGTGTCCACCATCCTCTGGGCCTCCCTGGGGCCTGGGGACCAGGACACAGCCCCGTACCAGCATGCCGGGCAGGGCCTCGTTTACATAGCACCTAATCTTATCCCTGCACCTTGTGCAATGTTGTTGGGGGAACTGGTTCTGTGTGCACTCTCTGGAGAAATCCTGAGGAATTTAGAACCATGGTGTGGAAACCTGCAAAAACAAGGTGACCTGCCAGTTTTTCAAAGAGGAATGAGTGGCAGGTCAACTGTGTGCTGACAGGCTGCCTTCACCTGGCGTGGCAGGGCCAGGCTCTTCCCAGTCCAGATGTCAGAGCTCATTTCCCCCTGGGTCACTTGGGACCACACAGCCTAAGCTGTTTCTTTTAAAGGGGAAATCTGAATAATGTTTTGTAGGTGATGCATCAGGAATGTACTTGAGAATTAGCACCTGCTTGGGAAGACTTTCTACAGACCCTCTTTGGACAATTTAAAATAAATTTTATAATTTAAAGGAAATGACTTGAATTAAAGAAATGATCAGGTGGTACCCCAGCAGTTTTTCCTTGAGTCATTGGAAATTGTGGCTGCTGTCTCCACTAGGCTCCATCCTAACAAGTGCCCATGGTCTCAGAAGCCTTCTGCGAGCCCCGAGCAGGCCTTACACCCGGGTGTTGTTTTGACTCCTTGATTGGCTGCTTTCAATGAGGGTGAGCACCATAAACCTGGTGTTCCCAGGTGATGCTGTGCAGTTCCACAGTCCCTGAAAGCAGCTGTTGATTCTCTTTGGCTCATGTCCCGGGTCTGGGTGTTGATGGGGACTGCGGGCAGTTTCCCTGAGAAACAGCTGCTCGTAGCTAAGCAGCATCTCAGGTTATCTGAGGGACCTTGTTATGGAGGAAGAGCGTGAAGCAGGGTGTGTGCGCGAGTGTGCGTTTTCATGTGCGTGTGTGCATGTGGCATCCTGCCTCTAGCAACCGGGTCCGCACAGTCAGGACTGGCGGATTTGTGCACTAGCGTCCGCACAATGGCTTTCTACCGCTTTTCTATCTCTGGCACACTATGTTGCCCTAACAACTTCTCCAAAGGACTGTGGAATTTTCCAGTTTTTCTGGGAATGACTGTGGTGTTCGTGGAGGATGCAATATAGACAGGAATTCGACCCCAACCCACAGCACCCTGTCCTCTGCCTCCTGCAGCCTGTGTGCACACAAGCCCTTCCTGTGTCCTGGAGCTCCCTATCCAGAAGCTCTATCAGGAGACATCCACTCTCCCGGGCTGGCCCAGGCTCCCCTTCTTAACCCCCACCATAGGCGTAGTGGACTCTATCGTAATTGTCTGTCACTTTGTCTGTGCCACACGGCTTTTTTCTTATGTGTCTCCCAGGGCCTGGCACTTGGCATGTGGTCTAGGGAATGCGTTTGTCTGAGGGGCAAATGAGGAGGCAGCTTGTGATGCTTGGAAAGTCACTGCCCCTCGGCCATTCCAGCAGCCAGTACGGATTCCAGGCCAGGACCCCATCATGCAGGAAACAGCGTCACACGGAAGCCAGGTCCTCACCAGGGCAGGAATGCCAGCCCAGCGGTGCAGCAGCCCACCCCCAGACCTCTCCTGTCACAGCAGTGTCCTTTTCTCCTCTCGTCACTGACACATAGGCTCATTTGTCCTTGGTGTCTCCCCCACCAGCCCACAGAGTCAGGAGGGCAGGTGTCCTGCCTGGGGGCGAGGGCAGCCTCTAGGCAAACAGAGCCCCAGAGGAAGCCCTGGCCCTCACGCCTCTGCCACTGGGCTTCGCCGTAGGTGCTCGGTTTCTTCAAGGGCATGTCCTTCCCCCTGGCCAGCATTGCCGTCTACAACTCAGTGGTGTTTGGAGTCTTCAGTAACACGCAGAGGTTCCTCAGCCAGCACCGCTGTGGGGAGCCCGAGGCCGGCCCTCCCCGAACGCTGCCAGACCTGCTCCTGGCCAGCATGGTGGCTGGCGTGGTCTCCGTGGGGCTGGGTGGACCCGTGGACCTCATCAAGATCCGACTGCAGATGCAAACACAGCCCTTTCAGGCAGGTAAGAGGCCGGGAGGGCAGCCTGGGGTCTGGGGACCCGTGGCCTTTCCTGGTTTGCCAGATCTGGGATGTGGGCATCCTGTTGTCACATAACAGCCTGTAATGACAATTACGCCTGGGAGATATTGCATGTCTGCTTCCACACTACCACAGTCAAGCAGTTCCATGAATTTTGTGGTATCCCAGTGCATGTAAAAGTCACGTTTACACTGTACTGTAGTCTGTTAAGTGTGAAATAGCATTATGTCTAAAGAAACAACGTTCATATCTTCATCAAAAATACTTGATTGCTAAAGAATGCTAATGATCATCTAAGCCTTCGGTAGGTAGTAATCTTTGTGCTGGTACAGGGTCTTGCCTATGTGTTGATGGCTGCTGACAGATCGGGGTGGTAGGTAATGAAAGTTGGGGTGACTGTGGCAATTTCTTAGGATAAGACAATAAATAAGGAAGTTAGGCACATTGACTGACTCTTCTTTTTGCAAAGGAGTTCTCTGTAGCATGAGACGCCGTATGATGGCATTTTACCCACACTGGAACTCCTTTCAGAATTGGAACAGATTGTCCTAAACCCTGACACTGCTTTATCAACTACGTTTATGAAGTATTCAAATCCTTTATTTGTCATCTCAACAATGTTCACAGCATCTTCACCAGGAGTAGACTCAACCTCAAGAAACTACTTTCTTTGCTCATTCATGAGAAGGTGAATCCTCATCCACTAAAGGTTTATCATGAGATCTCAGCAGTTCAGTCACACCTCAAGCTCCAATTCTAATTACGCTGACTTCTTCCACTAAAGTATTGAAACCTCCAAAGTCCTCCATGTGGGTTGGAATCAATTTTTTCCAAACTGCTGTTAATGTTGGTATTTGGACCTCCCCCTATAAAGTGTGAATGTTTTTAACAACATCTAGAATGGTGAATTTATTCCAGAAAGTTTTTAATTTACTTTGTTCAGATTCGTCACTGGAATCATTAAGTATGGCAGCTACAGCCTTATGAAATGTTTTCCTTGAGTAATACAACTTGAAAGTCAAAACAGCTCCTTGTTCCATGGGTTGCAGGATGGATGTTGTATTAACAGGCATGAAAACATTAATCTCGTTGTATTTGTCAGAGCTCTTGGGTAACCGAGGGCATTGTCCATGAGCAGTAATATTTTGAAAGAAATCTTTTTACTGAGCACGAGGTCTCAACAGTAGACTTAAAATATTCTATAAACTCTGCTATAAATAGATGTGAGGTCATCCAGGCTTTGTTGTTCCTTTTCTGAAGCACAGGCAGAGTAGATTCAGCATTACTCTTAAGGGCCACAGGATTTCCAGAATGAGCACTGGCTTCATTTAAATCACCTGCTACCTTAGCCCCTAACAAGAGAGTCAACCTGTCCTTGGAAGCTTTGAAGCCAGACATGACTTCTCCTTTCTAGCTGTGAAAATCTGGATGGCATCTGCTTCCAGTATAAGGCTGTTTTGTGCACACTGAAAATCTGTAGTTGAGCGTAGCCACCTTCACCTGTTATCTCAGCTGAATCTTCTGGATAACTTGCTGCACTGCTCCATCAGCGCCTGCTGCTTCACCTGGAACTTTTCTGTTATGGAGATGGCTTTGTTCCTTAAACCTCATGAACTAACCA
The DNA here is from genome assembly GCF_027406575.1 of Nycticebus coucang. NCBI lineage: Eukaryota > Metazoa > Chordata > Mammalia > Primates > Lorisidae > Nycticebus > Nycticebus coucang. Next base: position 34,072,363 of record NC_069796.1, read on the forward strand.
CTGTTAGCTTCCAGCTTTTCTTCTGCAGCTTCCCCACCTCTCTCAGCCTTCATAGAATTGAAGAGAGTCAGGGCCTTGCTATGGTTAGGCTGCAAAGAAATGTTGCAGCAGAAATGTTTGATCTTCTATCCAGACCACACAGACTTTCTCCATATCAGGATTATGGCTGTTTCACTTTCTTATCATTGCTGTGTTCACTGAAGTAGAACTTTTAATTTTCTTCAACAACTTTTTCTTTGCAGTCACAGCTTGGCTACCTGTTTTGCACAAGAGGCCAAAGCCTGGCTTTGGGTCCATCTCAGCTTCTGATGTGCCTTCTTCACTGCTTAATCATTTCTAGCTTTTGATTTAAAGTGAGAGACATGTGACTGTTCCTTTCACATCATCACTGAGAAGCCATTGTAGGGTTACTAATTGGCTTAATTTCAATGTTGGGTCTTAGAGAATAGGGAGGCCCAGGGAGAGGAAAAGAGGTGGGGGGCGGGGAGCAGTCAGCCACACACAGTATTTGTCAGTTAATTCGCTGTTTTGTATGGGTGTTGTTTGTGACATCTCTAAACAATTAATCAGTAACATCAAAGATCACCGATCACATCACCAAACAGATAAAATAACAATGAAAAAGCCCGAGATGCTGAGAGAGTCCCCAACATGTGACACAGAGACAGACACAGAGGGAACACACGCCCTTGGAAAAATGCTGCTGAGATACTTGCTTGAGGCAGAGTCGGTCGGAAGCCTTCAATTTGTGAAAAAGGCATTATTTGGGAAGTGCAATGAAGCGAAGTGCCATAAAGTGAGGCATGCTTGTATTACTATTTTAGCCACACTAGTAACAACCATCACTTATCACTAGTGCCTATCACTAGTGTATCACTAGTGACGACCATCTCAGAAGTGCTGAGAGCCAGGCACCTGCTAAGCATTCTGCATATGTTCTCTGAGGCCCTCTTCATAGCAGTTCTGTGAGGCAGGTGCTGCTATTACCTTCATTTTACAGACAAGAAAACTGAGGCTCCCACAGGTTAAGATACTAAACTCAGTGTCATACACTTAGGGACTGCTGAGCGAGAATTAGCTGTATCGTTTTCAGTATCCAACGCAAGATGAAAATACAGGGAAACTTATGACCCATTTTGCAATGGCCACAGCTGAGCACAAAGCCAAGTGTGGGCCTTTGTGACTGCACGGGCCTCATGCCTATGAAGCCACCTGCAGCCAACTGAGCTTTATCCCAGAGCCCAGCGCCCTGCCCTGGCCTGTCCCTGGGCCCTGAGCCTTCCCTTAGCATCACATCTGGTGCAGGGAGCCGCTCTAGCACCACCACTGCAGCTCTCATTCCCCCACTCTGGGGAAGAGTTTTCGCATCTTTCCTGGGAGAGGGAGCAGCTATTCTGCAGGAGGGTGGAAAGAATGGAAAAACACTGGCTTTGTGTAGCAGAGGAGGAGGGACGAGCTGGGGGTCGGATCATAGACGACAGAGCCTGGACTCTTAGCCGGCTCCATGCTCAGTTCAGTCCCTCAGACAAGTTACTGCCCCTCCTGTGCCTCAGGCTCCCTATGTGTGTCATGGAAGGGCTGGATCCATGGTCCTTTCCTGCTCCCTTAGACATCTGATCAGGCAGATGGTGTCCAGGCTGATTCTCCCTAGTAACCCCTCTGCCTATGGAGGTGGGGTCTCAGCCATGCGTCATAGCCAGAGCTCCAGCAGCTCAGCTCAGGAGAGTCCCAGCCCAGCACCCCAGCATAGAAAGTGTCCAGGACAGGGTCTGCAATCCTCTGTGCACAGGGCTGATGTCCCCCACAGGGGGCCAAGGATGTGTGGCACAGACCCCAAGGCCCACAGTCACTTCATGTGGGGATATGCAGGACAGGAGAGGACCAGCAAGGAGATGGAGGCTGGCAGATTCTCAATCACATACTAACTCACATCTCAGCACAGTTAATTCCGATCAAAGGGCTCTGCCTCTGAGAAATGTTTGAAACTGGCTGATCTGGTCCCATCCCAGAGGCACAAACAAAAACACAGGGAATCAAAGGCATCATGAGCAGGCACAGAGCCCAGGTGTCCTGGCCCATGTTGGCTGTTTCCTCTATGCAGACTACTTCAGGAAAGCTCGCCCTAGTGTTGGGCACAGAGGAAATCTCTTTGTAAGTCTTAAAACTCTTTGGGGTCCAGATGTTAGAAGAGGCTCAGCAGTGAGGCTTCTTGGCTCCTGGTGGCAGCCCCACCTCTATCCCCACCTGGGCACCTTACAGGTAGGTGTGCATGGCTAAGATGGGGGCCTCGGCCAGCTGGGACAGCCAGGCTGTCTTGAAGCCTGGGACATTTGGAAGCAAACTAATTGATGCATTTTCTTGACACCATTTGGTTTTATCCTCTGTCCTGGCCTCCTACACCCAGCCTTGCTCTATAGAGAATGCTAGAATGATGTCAGGACAGGGCATGGGTGATAGGGAGTCCTGAGGCATCTTTCCTGGGAGAGGAAAGATGAGACCAGAGAAAGGGTGACAGGCAGTAAGGAGAGTGGCTGGACTCAAGTGTGGGCCCCAAAGTAGGGTCTGCAGCTCTTGGCTGATGCTAGGGAGCTGAGCAGCCACCAGTAGCAGCAACTGATGTTGTTAAGTGCCCACCGTGGGCCAGATGCTGCTCGTATGAAGTGCTGTACCCCCATTGCCTCGGTTAACATCCACTGCAACAGTGTGAGATAAGTATGATTGTCACCTCTGTTCATTTATCTGACAAGCCTACTGTGTGCCAGGACCTCTCAGATCTCCCATCCAGGAAGCCTTGTCCTTCTTAGGCCCTATCTCCATGTGACTCCCTCTAGCAGTGAGAACACAGGGACCCTCCCTGCCCCTCCAACGTGGGAGGCACGAGTGTATCTTGGAAAGATTCCCTGAGCCTACTCCAGTATGGCAACCCCTCATGGCCCCAGGTTGTCCATACATCTGTGGTGTCAGAAGGAAACCAGTTCTCTTAAATAAACCCCTTGAGGCAGCAACAGAAAATGAACACGTGTTTGTTCTGTCTGTCCCCATGTGCCAGGGGGCTGACCTTTTGGGAGCATGAAGAAGGCCCTTGGAGGCTATGGAAGGCTCCTCCAGGCAAGCATTCCTCAACACTGCAAAGCCGAGTCATTAGCTTCCAGGCCCAGAGTCTTAGGTCACAGTGCAAAGGGAAAGACAAAGATGTTTTAGCTGGGTGAGTGAAGGAAGGGTAGAGACCAGGATTGGTGGACCCACCTCAGTAGCATCCCACACACTGTGTGATCTGGGTTAAGTCGCAGCAGTGGGGTCTGAAAGGCAGTGTTTACTGAACCCTTCTTGTGTACCAGCCACTGTGCTAAGAACTTGGCATGCTTTTAATCTTCACAACAACCTAGTTCCTGGGCACTTTCAAAGGGGAGCCTGAGACTCCTCATAACCTGAGGTCACTCACCTAGGGGGAGAAGAGCGGAGACACGGATCCAGGAGATCTGACTCAGAGCCCACTGAAGTAGTTTCTGCCTTTGCCCAGGTTTTGTGGAAGCAGAGGCTACAACAACTTCGCTAACACTGGACTACCTGGGCCTGTGCACAAAATCATCGTTCACCAAACAGCTTCAAACATGAGGGGGGCTGCAGGCTAGGACACCATCCAAGTAATGGGCGTGGCTCCTGGGTTCCCAGGGGTGGGTCTAAGGCACGTGTCTGAGGGCTGCGCCCCTCTGCAGGGCTACTCTTAGCTTCCAGCAGCTCTGGGAAAGATCTTAGGTGACTGAGATGCTGTGCAGGACCCATTAGTTGGGAAGAGGTGGGGAGCCAGACCAAGGGCCAGCAGGCAGTATTTTCTGCCAAGAATCTCTCCCGAAAATAAGAGGGGTGTGTGTGTGTATTTTAACATGTTCCTCAGGGACCCTCTACCCTCTAGGACAGAGGTGGGAAACTTAGAAACCCATTGGGAGAGGAAGCTAAGGTAAGAGAGCAGAGGTGACCGAGAAGTGAGTTCTCTCCCACTTTATTTTTTTTTAGTTGTTATACTGTATTTTTTATTTGTACTCTTCCACTTTTCTTGGGGCTACAGTTCTCCTAGCCCATGCTTCCTTTTTCCTCTTTTGATTGACACATGAACTTAGAATATATTTTACCTTCTGCTTCACTCTGCTATTAGAAAAGTAGCAGAACAAGCACAATATTCAGCTTCATTGCCTGAGAGGTGTCTGGCAGGCAGTTGGGAGTGGTGAGGACTGTGGCAGTCTGGACCTACATCCTGTCCAAGGGGGTGGCCACAACACTGCTTCAGCTGACTGTAGCCATGTGGCCTGATGGCTTTGCATTCTCTGATTTTTAAGAGAAGACAGAGGACTAGATTTTTCTATGAGGTATTTCTGTTGAAAATGATCAGATAACTCAATTAAAAACAGACAGAGCACCATGCAACCCACAACTGTGTGAAATAGAGAAAATGGGGCTGGGGTCATGGTTGGCTGTCATCTGCAACCCACAACAGTGTGAAATAGAGAAAATGGGGCTGGGGTCATGGTTGGCTGTCATCTGTGCTCTGGGTCAGGCCCAATCTGTGTGGCAACTATGCTGCCATAGGCATTTCTAGGCAGTTTTGGGCAGGGCAGTAGCATTGCTCCTGGCTTGCGATTTTACTCCATAATTGCTCATCTGCCTCCAGGGTGATGCCAGGTGATGGGAGAGATAGCGCCCACCTACTGAAGCCAGGTGCCAGAAGCCTCCAGATTTTCTCATTTGGGGCATGTGACAGGTGGACTGGAGGCCAGTGAGTCCCTCCTGGTTGTGTATTAGTGGTTGAAAATGTGCAAACTACAAAACATTGTAAGTAGAGGGAGCAAATACACATCTACCCAAATATAACAGATTACTGTTTCCATTTCCGTCTACATGTACGTATAAACACAGATTAAAGATTTTCGGAGGTTGTGATCATGCGATATGGATAATTTCATACCTGATTTTTAACTCAACATTATAACAGAAATATTTTCCATGTCATTAAAATAGCATATAAAATTATTTTAAATAGATGGGAATATTTTAAATGATGTCTAACATTCCATCAAATACACAGATGCAGACACACACACATATACATAATATTGAGAGAATCAATACAGTATAGAGTTCAGCTTCCAGAATTAGACTACCTGCTTTAAATTCTACCAAATTAAAGACACCAAAGCAGAGAAACTTCAGCCAGCTCACCCAGTCACCAAGCCTCAGTTCACTCGTCTGCAAATCAGGCATGGCATTAACAGCTGCTTCATAGCTAGGATGGGATGGGGTGTCCATGAAGACCTTAGCACAATGTCTGGTGTATTGAAGACATGAAGTACATGTTAGCTATACTATAGCAAATGTATTACTTAGTGATCTTTGTACTGGTAAACACTTAGGTTGTTTACAGTTTTTCATATCTTAAAAATAGTGATGTGATCAGCGAATCTGTCCATAAAGAATTGCCTTTACAATTCTAAAGGCAATAAATTCACATTTAGGCTAAATTTGTGCCTAAATTCACATTTAGGCTTATTTCCTTAAGTGTGTGGAGTCTTTGATTCTTGCGAAGGTCAAAGGGTCATAGCTATTTTTAACATTCTTTGTAAATATTGCAAAATTGTTATCCAAAAGGGCTCTACTGAATACACCAGCCATTGCTGCAATGTAAAGGGAATTTCCATTTGGGGCTCATACCATTGCACAATAGCCAGCAGTCATCCTGCCACTTAAATTCTTGGTGAGCAGGGGGGATATCCTGGGTTCAGGTGGTTGTGCCTTTTAGAGTAACGTGGCTGTAAAGAAGCGCTCCTTTTAAAAATTACAGCCTTTGCATAGCAAGGGTAATAACTGGGTGCCCTACTGGGCCTGAGCTGGAAGTCAGGGTTGTGGCCCTGCAGGCCCCCTTCCTCTGCTGCCTGGACCTGTCCCTCCTAGAGGCTGATGGCAACAGACAGTCATTCCTCCCCCACCCACAAGTGAGCTGGATTCTGTGTTTCCATGAAGAGCTTAACTAATGTACATATCACAACGCCCTCAACATAACAGGAGGACAGAGTTTAGAGGATCAGGAGAGGACTCAGTATTAACCCTGTGCTTACCATCCTAGTCATTTCCCAGGGCTCACCTGGCAGCAAAGGGCTGAGTAGTCCAAGTGTTTGAATTCACTCTTTGAATCATTCATTCACAGGAATTTCCTAAGCCAAACAGAGTGAATAAGGAAGAGGGTACACAGCCCCTGCCTTCAGGGTGCCCACAGTCTGGTGTAGATCCAGTGCTGTGCTAGAATGAGAGGGGCCATGGACAGCTCTAGGAGCCCTGATTCTGGCTCTGTGGATCAGGAAGTCTCCAGAAAGGCAGGGCTATTGATCAGGTCTTTGAGTTCTGGGTAGGATTGAGAGATGGAGACATTGGGGTGGAGAGGTTTCATACTAAAGGAACAATACAGGAGAAGATTCAGTAGCAGGGAAATGCAGGCATGTGGGCGGGAAGCCACTTGGTTAGCACAGACACACAACAGGGAGGGAGGGGGGTTGGAAGATGTGGAGTGAGTTTGGAAGAGCTGGGATTTCTTAGCCAAGGACGGGCTTAGGTTCTGTTCAGCAGGGAATGAAGCACCTTGGACAGCAGAGCTACCCACCCGCAGCTGTGCTGTAGGAAGATGCACCTGGCCTTCAGAAGGCATGGAGTAGTGGTGGGAATAAGGGAGCTGGGTCAGTGGATTTGGAGGCTGTTGCCACAGACCCAGGGCCCTGGCCTTGTGGACACAGAGGAGTGGCAGATGGAGAGGCAATGATGATGTAGAACCACTGGGCCACACATAAGGAGCAAGCAGGAGAGAAGAGAGCAGCCAAAATGACCCTGGGGTTTATGATTGGTCTATGATGAGGCTGGTGGTATCTCCCCACGTGCGGAAAAGTGGCAATGAACCATGAAAGACAGTGCTTGGCCTGGAGTATGTGATCAGTAAATGCTTACTGTCTCTGCTGCTGTGTTGAAACCTGGCTGGTGGGGCAGGCTTGGTTCATGTTGTGCCTGTTGAACTGCAGCTGGAAGAGTCAGGGCTGCAGGTATAGACATAGGTGTGACAGGCACCCACGTGACAGCTGAAGTCTTGACATTAGATGCCAACACCAACAGAGCTTCCAAAAAGCAGAGGATGGCCATCCATGAGAGACTCCGTACGGAATGTGGGAATGAGTTGAGTGTTCTAATGGCACCGATGGTGCCAGTTAACGGCTATTGAGCCCCTACCACGGGCACTGTGCCAACACCCATTCCGTTATTAAATAATCACAGCAAACCTGTGAAAGAGGTACTGTAATTATCTTCGTTTAAAAAGGGGGAAACTGAGGCTTGCATTGTGTAACATGTCCATGCTCACACAGCTGGGAGATCTTTTAGGGATTCTGTCACTTCATCATGCTCAGAGATTCTTAGATCCCTTGAAATAACTCCAGGCTCCCAGTTTCCATTTGAGAGCCACTGGCCTATTCTTACTTGGCCAGAACACTGGTCAAACCAGCACGTCCCTGACAGGTACCCAGCAGAGCCTCAATTGTAGACAGGTGATTTGTCAAAGATTTCATGTAGAAAGCGGCCTCCTGACAAGTTACATTATATATGCACACAGCAGCCGAGGCCTGGGGGCACTTTCCCTTCCAGAGGTAGCCAGGCCTTTGTGCCCCTGAGGGCCCACCCTCCTTACCTGGTGGAGAAGTGCCCAGCCATTGTGCTTCAGCAGCCTTTCCTGTTTTCAAGGTCATGGACCATTGAAGACATTGAACAACATTAATTGAGAAGGGGACAGACACATTTCTGTTTGTGCCTGAGGGAGGCACGGTGACTTTCTGTGGCGAGGTTCCTTAGTTCTGAGGAGAGGTGTGTTTGCACAGATGGCTGCAATTGTCAGAGCTAATCATCTATACATTTAGAACTGTACCTTATACTGCATGTAAATGATACCTTAATTAAAAGCAAACTAATAAAAACAAGGATGAGAAGCCAGAGAGGGAGAAGACCATGGGCTCTTGAGAGTGACTGGTCTTCGTGGAAGAAGTGAGACTAAAGAATGGAGCAGAGGTCCAGCCAAGAATGTATAGCCTTGGTGTAAGAACAAGGAGACCTCAGAGGAACCCTGGGACGAGGAAACTCTACTAACAAGAAGTGGGGGAGTGCAGTCTTGGCTCTGGAAATGTTCCAGATTAAAGAACTGGATTCTGCACCCAAGGGGGGCAGATGCTATAAAGGACTCTAAGAGATCAAATGACAGCTTGATTACGGATAGTAGATTAGATAAAAGTGCTATCAGCACAGATGTATAAAACTGATAGCTGTGTAAGATAATATTAATATTCTTAGGAATTGTGTTTCCAAGTATTCACTAGTAAAGAGCCATGTTCTATGTAATTTACCCTGAAATAGATTAGAAATTAAGATTTTATAGGTATGTGTGAAAAAAATATGTACGGGTGTACAGAAGAATTTTCTTATTGCTTACCTTGGGAAGAAAAGAAAAAGGATAGGTTTGGTTCTCTTTGGGGTGTTGTTGACAAGCCAATCTGAGGTTTGACAAGTTTTTTCTAACATCTGTACCTCCAAACAAAGAGGATTTTATCAGAACACTGTCCTTTAGTCAGGACTCCCGAAAGCCACATCAGAACCACAGCTGATTCACAAAAACCTTCGTGCGTGATCCTGTCACTATTACCTGGAGGTGGACAAGGCCCAGGCAAAGTTTAGGCTCTGAGACAATGACCTCTACTTGGCCAAACTGCACACACAGTTGAGCGGGTGGGTGGGTGGGGCGAGGAGAGAAGCCTCAAAGAGTAAGCAATGTGTAAAACCTAATTGGGACACCACGTACAGGGAATTAAACCCAGGGGGAGAGAAGCCTCAAACAGTAAGCAACTGTGAGCAAAGGCCAGCTCTGGGTAAGGGGTAGATAGGGGCAGTCTTTGTACTATTATGCTTTTTGTATTTTTTCCCAAATTTGGAATTATGTCCAAATAAAAATATAAAAAATATAAATTGGGAGTGAAGAAGGTGGCAGGCATTCCAAGGGCTTCACAGTATAAACTTGGACCAGTTCAAAGCTGTGTCAGTGTCCTAGTGATGGTGTTCCCTATGACGATTCTATTGCTTTATCTCAAGCAGTAAAAGCTAGATTGCTTATGTAGCAAAGCTGGGAGAATGGCAGAGAATTTCCTTATTGCTTACCTTGGAGGGAAAAGGCAAAAAGTACAGGTGTTTTATTGACAAGGTCAGGTGGAGGTTTGGCAAGTGTTTTCCCAACATCTGCACCTCCAAGCAAACAGACTGTTATCAGGGTACTCTCCTTCAATCAGTAACTCCTGGAAGCCACTATCTATTCATAGCTGATTCATGAAAACCTTGACTCCTGGGTCAGCTCGGTATCGCCAGGGATGAAAGTGGGCCAGGTAAAGTTGATCTATCAGGACAATGACATCTATTCTTTCTATGGTGAAATTTCCCAGAAAGACCCCAGAAGCATCATCATGGGTTTGGGAGAAAACTGGGTGCTGAGTGACTTCTCATGGTGGGCTTTCAAAGGCCACAGTGTCTGATCTTGTTCAGAGGGGCCCTGTACCCCCCAAAGTGGCCCTTACCCCAGCTTACCTCTATAAAATCTGCTGTAGAAGGGGTGAGTGGGGTTCTGCCTCCTGCCCACACTGTCAGGGATTTTCTGACTTCCCCATGCACAGATGGAAAACAGAGCGTGAGTTTGCCCAAGTGCACTTCCCAGCAGCAGCAGAAACCTCCCCCTTAATTGAGGTGAGGTAAATTACAGGTTGTGCTTTCTACCCAGTGCCCAGCTCAGGCTGTGGAGTCATGGAACTGAATGTTTCTCCCTAACTTGCCATCTGATAAAGATGAGACTGTAGGGGGTATGGGGTGTGGCAGTTTAACCATAGGATAAAAGTGATTTGCTTGTTTGCCAGCATGTTTAAAACCTAATTGGGACACCACGTACAGGGAATTAAACCCAGGGGGCAAAAAGTCTTGTGGTCACAAACAAATTTCCTTCTGTTTCTTTCCTGTGGTCATGTTAGTTCCTTGAGAAGGGAAAGTTGAAAATAAGAGTCCACTCTGTCTACACCAGGACTGAAAGTTCTGTTTGTACTAAAGGGTTCATAGTGAGACGATGAACTTGAGAGGGAGAGATACAGAGTCTCTGCTGCCTATGTGTACTTGAAGAAGAAGCTAGAGACTGAAACAGCCCCTGATCTGACCCCCAGGTCAGACAAGAAGGCAGCAGCGCTGAGCCCCTGAACTTTGAGGGGCCGAGGGGACCAGTACTTCCATACAGCTGTTGAGGGCACAGGCTGACCAGGGCTGGCCTGGGTCAGTGAGAACACTCCCGTCCACTCCAGCCTGTTGGTCCAGCACCCACGTCATACTAACCACAGTTTCACACGATAATTTATTGAGCCCTACAATATTCCCATCATCACAACACCGAGCACTTTACATATATGTAGTAATGGCTTATTTGTACCATGGAAATCTGTCCATCTATTCAAGATAAGGAAACAGAGGCTGAAAATGCTGACCTGCCAGGACAGTCTGGCTTATATACTTTTTTGTTGCACTGCACACAGGTACACGTGTGCACTCACCTACAGGCACACACACAGAGTACCTCTGCTTCAATTAAAAGCCTGGTGTGCCTTGTCATTAACGAATCCTAGGCATTCTGCAGTCTGTTTAGAAAGACATTGTGATGGTTGACAGAAAGCTCTTTCCTAAGGCAACTGGTGCTTTGCCTTGTGGCCAAGATTGTCTTCAATTTGGCTATGTGTGTTGGTGGGGCTCCTTGTTGGGACCTCAGAATCCTGGTTTTAGCTGCTAAGAAGGTCAGGAGGTTGGTAAAAAGCCAATGGGCCACGTGAGAGGGCTCTGTCCGTGGGCTGGGCTGGCTGGCTTGGGTGCCAGGGAATGGCCCGTCTCTTAGCACCTGGGTCACTCGCCATCTTCTCCCCCTGTCTTTGCAGCCACCCTCGGTTTGAAGTCCGGGGCAGCGGCTCTCGGGGAGCAGCCAGCATACCAGGGACCTGTGCACTGCATCACAACCATCGTGAGGAGTGAGGGCCTGGCGGGGCTGTACCGGGGGGCCAGCGCCATGCTGCTGAGGGACGTCCCAGGCTACTGCCTCTATTTTGTCCCCTACGTGTTCCTGAGTGAGTGGATCACACCCGAGGCCTGTGCAGGCCCCAGCCCCTGTGCCGTGTGGCTGGCAGGCGGCATGGCAGGTAAGGGCAACAACAGCTGGAGAGCCCTGTCCCTGAGCCAGCCCCTTCTGGGGAACAGCAGGGAAGCTTGCCATGCCCTTCCCAGCCCGGAGGGAGAGCGAACACATGCAGCCGCTTGCCCAGCAAGTCTTCGTTAAGTGCCTACTCTGTGCCAAGCCTAGCAAGGCAGGGGAAGTGCTAGAAAGTGGGGAGTGGGGAATGGCACCCCCATGTTCTCTCATCCCCTTCCCGCTAAGGCTATGAGAATAGTAGTTCTCATTCGGGCTCATTCAACTCTCAGGGACAGATATACATTGAGCACATGCTGTGTGTCAGGGATTACTGAGCATTGGGAAGGAAATCTGTTATGATTGTTCATCTTCATGGAGTATCGGCATGTCATAAACCTTTCTAATATGGGAATTTTATTAGTTTTATTAGGCAGGAATTCATCTCTCCATTTTACATATGAAAAAACTCAGGTCCACGACATTGAACAACCAACCCAAGGTCATACAGCTACTGCTGACAGTATAGAAGAGACTGTGCATTCAGAAAGAGCCAAGGTCAAATCTACACTTATGCATTCTCTGACCATGGACTGGTGACTCAGTCTCCCTAGTCAGCACCTTGCACCATGTCCCCCTTCCATTCAGGGTGACAGTTACCATCCATGCAATGGGTTTCCAGGCTCCTGATGATCTGGCTCCCTGTTTCCCCCCAACTTCCCTCTCCCCGCCTCACTCTCTCCAGCCACACTGACTGTGTCCAGCTCACCCCCACGGCAGCGCCACTGTACCTGCTACTCCTGCTGCCTGGATCTGATAACATGGAGCCCACTGGGGACTTTGATAAAAGCTTTTCTGGTGGAGAGGCGGGTGTAAAGTTCTGGATGAGTGGGACCAAGAGAGAATGGGATGAAGGGAATTAGAGAGCCCGATGATAGACAACACTTCTGAGGGCTTTTGCCGTGCCATGATGAGGGACAGAGAAATGGAGCTCTAGCCAGAGGGGCACACGGAAGTCAAGAGAAGATTGCTTCTCAGGAAGGCAGATGTTGTGGCATGTTTGATGCTGATGGGAAAAATACAGAAGAGAGAAGAAAATCATATTCCTCCTCTACCACCCACCATCTTGCCCTTCCCTTCATCCTTAGCCATGCTGTAAACACATGGCAAAGCCCACGTCTGAGCAACCACAACAGTTTTGCTCTCTGCCGCACTGGGGAGGGAGCCTATGCCACACCTGATCCCGTGAGAGCTCAGTCAATGCTGGCTGGCGCAGAAGACAGCAAGGCCCACTCTGCTCTCCTTTCTGGGGAGAGCAGATGTGTGTGGCCTGGCAGGCAGATGCCATCTGGTTGCACCTTTGCCAGTGTACTGAGGAAAGCAGCTCTAGATTCTGGAAGAAGGGAAGAGAGAGGGGCTCCCAGAGGCTGTGGACAGCTGGCCAAGGGTCTAGAGGCAGAGGTGGGCAGGCTGGGGGCTCTTTGGGGAGCTACTGGGCAGCAATTGCAAAACCATGCAAACCAGCTGCCCTGGACTTTAACATCAGTTTGTTTTTCTTTCTCCACCCACGAATGTACCAATGCCTGTGTTTGTCCAGTAACCAGGTATTGTTTTCCTCAAGTTCTTTACCTGACGATATCCAGTGAGGATGACCTAGTGCTTTCAAGGCTTCTATTCCACATATTTGGAAAAGAAAAGAGATTTAAAAAATTCCTGCGCTTTTTATTGGGGGGTGGGGGTGCAAAAACCTTAGGCTCAGGCTTCAACCTGGGCCCCTTTCTGGTGCCCTGGGAAGAGAACTGCTTAGAAAGGTTGCCACACCTGGAGCACTGGCTGTGGAAAGGCACCGAGCTCAGGACTTCCCACTCACCTGCTCATTAGGTCCTTCCAGCCCCATGGAGGGAGGGACTGCTGCCCATTTTATAGACATGGGCCCAAGGCTGAGAGGAGGGAGTAGACTTCGGCTGGGTCCCACAGGGAGGAGTGGCCAGGAAGAATTAGAAATGGACTTGGCAGATTTTAACCCCGAGCTCTGTCCCTTCCCCTACCGTTTAGTAACTTTGTGAGTGGTGGAAATTCACAACCAGCCAGCCCCTGACACCTGTTTTTCTCTCTTTGCAGGAGCAATTTCTTGGGGGACAGCCACTCCTATGGATGTCGTGAAAAGTCGACTCCAAGCTGATGGGGTTTACTTCAACAAATACAAAGGTGTCCTAGACTGTATCTCCCAGAGTTACAAGAAGGAAGGCCTTAAAGTAAGCCCACAGTGGGCCTGCGGGGTCAGTGCCAGTCCTGGAAGGTGGTTCCGAAGCTGTGGAGATGTGAGACTGTACATAGAGAAGGGTCCTGGGAGACCAAGGGGCTGGCGGTTACCATGTATCAGGCACCGTGAACAAGTGCTGCACCAAGTGCTTCATCCAGGTTGTCTGTGGAGTCCTTGCCAGCCAATAGAGGTGGTAGGTGTGCAGCACCTGCCAGAGGTTCAGAGAGGGCTGGTAGTATGCCTGCAGTCACCCAGCTGGTACATGGTGTAGTAGGGGCCTGGCCCACAATGTCACCACCGTGTGCCTCCTCATCAAGATGGGCTGGGCACTCTGTCCTCTCTCACTGCTCGGTGCCACCCACCCCATCTCCTCCTGTTGGGAAGTCCCAGCCTAGCCACCTTGCATCCTTCCTGTCTCTCAGACAGCTCATCTTGCTGGCACCAGGCCCCCTTTGGGGGATGAAAGGCCCCTTCTGCTCTCTTATCCCCCCAAGCCCAGATCGCCTCACCTGGTCTCGGCTGTGGAGGTTCCCCAGACTTCACCGCCTCTGCTCTCCTCCCTACGGCCTAAGAGTTCATCCCAATGCACCCCTTCTAGCTGCCAAACCGTTCTAGCACAAAGACCAGATTGCTGTTTCTGGTGTCGGGGGTTGGAAACAAACACATCACCCTCTAGAGCAACCATCACGCTTGCTCCTCCTAGAATGGGGCCCTTGCTTTCTTTGCATGGCTCTTAGAGTCAGCAGATGGGTTCAACGTAAGGCCCGGCTGGCTACCTTGAGCTGGCAGAGCCAGGCAGGTGGCTTCACCTCTCAGAGCCCTGGTTTCTTAAAGGATGATCATCCCAACCTTGGGGACCAGGTGTTTGTGGGTTACACTAAGTTAGGCACTCAAAAAGCACCTAATTCAGTGTATAACCCAGGGGAACACTCAGAGCTAACCATTTTTTACTGGCATTGCCACTATTACTTTGGTTAGTGTCAATGCCCTGGCCCTTTTCTTACATGACTGCCTTACCCCTAGCCCTGCCAGATGAATCTGACCCATCCTTTCAGGTCCCATGTAGTCCACCACCTGTCCGCCAAGTCCGTGTCCTCTGCTGCACTTCTCCCGATGCCCTCATGGTGCCTCTCGCACCCCACCGTGGACAGCCGTTATTTCTGTACCCGCAGTTTTCCCCTTCTTACAGCAGGCTCCTTAGGGTCCTGTTTTACTTTCTCCCCTAACTTGGGAGAATATCCAGAGTTCTGGATAAGCCAGTGTTGAGGACGATAGCTAACGTGTGTGTGCAAGGGACAAGATCCAAAAGCTAGATCCGAGGGCTGCACCTACATTAAAGGGCCAAAAACTCAGAAGTCTATGTTAAAGTCCAGTCCTTAGTGTTCAACAATCATTCACCTCTGCAGAGGAGGGGGCTGTCTGATTTGACAAAGGCTTCCAGAGAAAATGCGTAAGAGCTATAGTTTTCATGAGTTAAATATTAATTTAACAAATGATTATTTTTGGAGTACTTGGTTATGCACCAGGCTCAATTCTAGGACCTGGGGACAGAGCAGTAAATAATGAAAGAGACAAAGCCCAGGCTCTGGGAACCTAACCTACAGATGAGCCAACAGTGGGACTGGGCCCCGGAATGCATTAATAGAAGTATAGTGGGCAGGCTGAGGGAGGCAGAAGCCCTTGCCCTGATCAGATTACAGCTGGAATGTGGCGTCCACCTCTGGTCACCAGCAAGACACTGATGGTGCCCCTGGAATAAAGACCAGGAGTTGGACATCATAGTGTATCAGGAAAGTCGTAGCATATAGTCCTTTGTAGCCCACTTAAGGATCATCATTGCTGTAGCCTTGTTTAGAGTAAAAGACTCTTGTGTTAAAAGATGTGATATGGAGGGAACTTCATTTCTGCCTTTACGTTATAAGTTCAGTCCATTATTATAAATTCTTTTTTTTTTTTTTTTAACAAGGGCTGCTCTGACAGAAGGATAAAGCCTGGGTACAGCTTCAATTATCTTTTGTATTTTTCTTTTATTAAAAGCACTATTTGCGATTCAGCCAATAAGTTGAGTTGAGAGGAACGTAGAATTTCAAACAGGATGTTCCGTTTTTATTTGAGATTTTTTTTTTTTTTACTACTTCCCCCAAAGTGTCATAATTCTAAGAATCCTATACAGGCAAAACATATTGCTGATACTATTCTCTCCACAAATTACTGTGTTCTATTAAAAAAATGAAGACCTGGAAGCCAGCTGAGGTCACATGATGAGTTTCTCAGTGTCAGCAGCATTTGGTTCACAGTGTTGATTCAGAGGACAGGTTTTAAGTTGAGACAGCAATACTGAACTTGATTAGCCATCCATCGACCAGGTGTTTAAAGAGTAAGTTTTAAATTTGTTATTAATTGGTTTAAAAAAATAGGTAAGTGAAAATAGGAAGCTTCTAAAAGTACAAGAGAACATTCTGTCTCCATATCCCTCCTGGGTGCCTGACCTGCCTCAAAGAAAATTACTGTGGAGAGTATCTTGGGATATATTTTTAAAATAGTCACACCATGTACAAGAGTATATGTGTGTGTTTGTGTATATATGTATATGTTTGGGTGTGTGTATGTTTACAGATAAACATAAAAAGAAACACACACAAAAAAAAACCCACACACAGTCCTGGAAAACCAAGTTGTCTCAAAGTCAGATCCTTGGCAGCAGCAGGAGGAGGGGACAGAGAGCCTTTCCCAGGGCCCGAGGGACAGCTCCAGGTCCTAGCTGGCTTGAGGCTTGGCCTTCCCTAACATTCTTGCCTGTGGCTTGTGGAAGCAGGACACAGAGCCCTAAGCCCATCATCAACCTGTTCTCACATTCTCATGTGAGAAGAAGATCTCAGTGATGATAAAGAATTATCAAGGAGTAAAATAACGAGGGAGGTGCCCAATTTGTGTCGTCCTTTGTAATCCACTTAAGGATCATCAGTGTTGTAGCCTTTGCAAAAGGAGAAATCAAGAGCCCAGGGCTTGTGGGGCATTCCTGAGTAAAAGCAGAAGAAAGGCCTAGTAGTTTTAGAGCCGTTCTCTACCCACTGTGAGGATTGTCTCTAGCCACATGGGGGCTGAGTCTGTCTTAGAGGGCTGCCATCTCAAGGGGCACCTCTATGTTCCTCAGCTCCATAGGGGCAGCTGCTAAGGTGGGCTGTGACAGCGCCACAGGGCTGGAGGAGAGACAGAGATGGACAATTGTAGGCAGACAGGTTCCAGAGGCACCAGCTGCCCTGTGGTGCTGCCCCTCCTCCCTCTCCAGGAAGCCCCACTGACACTGCCAGGACTCTGAGCTCAGAGACTCTTCCTTTCGAGTTCAGGAGTTCATTCATTCATCCATCCACTGACCATTTAGTAAGTTTGTATAGAAGGCCTGCTCTGGGCCAACTCTCTGCAGGGGCTGGGACTCAGGCAAACCACACACACAGCCCTGCCCTCACTGTCCTGTCTACAATTATTAGTGGGGGGACAGACAAGTCACAGGCGCGTGGAGCACAGTGTGAGGAGTGCTGGGGTGGGAGAGATACAGAGTGCACTGAAGATGAGCCCTACTTCACCTTGTGGTGGCCGTGGGAGGTTGACAGAGGATGCAGGCAGGTCTGGGAACACCACAGAGGGTACCAGGAGTGGCCCAGTGGTGGGGAGAGTGTTAACTTGCCCAGGGTGTCAGGTGAGCTGCCACCCAGAGAAAGCGCAGGCAGAGTATTGCAAGCCAGGGAAGGGTGTGGACTTGACCTGAGGGGTGTGGAGAGGGTACTGGGCGGGGGTGGAAGGGATGGGGGTGTGGGGGTGTAGGGAGGGTGGGGAGGCAGTGGCTCCATGTTCTGAAAGTTCAGAGTAAAAGCTGGTAGGTCTGCACTTTGTTTGCCTTCGGCGGCCCAAGCAGAGCAGACCACAGCTGCTGGGGGAGGTCTGTCTGTCTGCAGTGGCCCATGGCTCAGGGCCCAGCACTGGGGGGCAGGGGCTCCCATGCCAAGCTGGGTGCTACTTGACTCGCCTCACAGGGCAGAGCCAAGCCAGCCACCCGGCATGGAATTTTCCTCTCCAAGCCTGGCCCAGTTCCTTGCTGTTGTTCAGTCACTCTGGGTGAGCCTGTGGAATTCTGGAAAGGTCAGACGGTAGAGAGGAGCTAATGTTCCCAGGCTCCCGCCTGCACCCTGCCTGGGTGGCTCCAGGGCCTGCCTGAGCCTCTAGCTCACCTCAGGGATCCTGCCAATCTACTCCCTTCCGTGGGCCATGCTCTCCTGAAGGAAGGCCACTGGACTGTCCTGGCGAAGGACAGAGGCCTGCACCATCCCTGACACCATGGTGCCCGGCGGCCAGGGAAACTGAGGAAATGCACTGACTTCTTTTCTCTTTTCATTTCTTTATTTCTTTTCTTTTCTCTTTTCTTGCTCTTCCCATCTATTTCTTCTTCCTTTTTTCAATAACAGCTTTATTGAGATATAAAATTCACACACCATGTAATTCACCCATTTAAAGTATACAGTTCACTGATTTTTGGTGCATTCATTGAGCTGTGTAACCATCACCACAGTTCATTTTAGAACATTTGCTTTTAATTGTTGTTTCTTCCCAGAGATTGCATTCAAGGCCAGTCCCCACTCCACCCCCTCACCAAGACCCTTATCTGTTCTCATCGCTTTCTGGGTCATAACTACTCCTAAACAGGGCTTATCTCCCCTAATAGGTTATAAACTCCTTGAGGGCTGGGAGTAGTCCCCTCGATCAGCCTCCACCCAGCCCCAAGGCAAGAGTGAAAAAGGAAGGAGGATTTGGAGAGTGTCTGGAAAGCCTTTAGGACACTCCCTAGGGGTGGAAGACAAATGTGGGTGTCTCTGTGGCAGGAATGGCAGAGTTTAGCTGCTCATCAGCACAGGACATTCCTCCTGAGCACTCATGCTAGTGACGCTAATGACAGAGGTCCAGGCCCGCTCTCCTTAGGTGGTGACTATTGGTAGTAACAATGAGGGTGATTGTGACAATCAACAGTTAATTAATGCCTACTGTATGCCAGGCACTGTGTAAGTGTTTGGAAGCTTTGTCTCATTTAATCCCTCAAACATCCTTGTCAGGTCAATTCTATTATTACTACCATTTTACAGTTGGGAGAATTGAGTTCCAGAGAGTTTGCCACTTTCCTCAAGTAGCACAGCTATTAAATAGGACAGCTGTTCTTCAAGTCCATGTCTGCAGAGTTCTGTACTCTGCCATGTTGCAGATGTCCTATGAAACCCCTGTCACCGCCATTGTTCAAGGCTGGGTGCTCTGTCTACTGAGGGCTTCCAGATTCCTGAGGAGAGTGTGTGTGTGTGTGTGTGTGTGTGTATGCATGTGCTATGCATGCAATGGGGAGAGGGGCAAAGAGAGAGGGAAGGCTGTGGGGGAGAGAGAGAAGGAGGGGAACCAGAGAGAAATAGGGCAAGCGCATGTTGGTGTCTGAGGATTTGAACAGCTGCCCTACAGTGTGTGGTGGGTGTGGATCAGGGTCTGGGAAGAAAGGTGCCATCAGATGACAAGGGTCAAGGGTGGGGCATGACTGGGGCATCTCATGTGGTCTCTGCCTACACAGGTCTTTAGGGCTCTGGGAAGGGACAGGGCCCTGGGAGGGCAGCACCCCCTACGGTTTTTCTACCCCTCAGTGGCGGCCCCCAGAGGGTGAAGGTCAGTCTCCTATAATAATGGGCCCCTTTGCAAAGGTGTTTTTCAGAGGCATCACCGTGAACGCTGTGCGGGGATTCCCCATGAGCGCGGCCATGTTCCTCGGGTATGAGCTGTCGCTGCAGGCTATCCGCAGGGACCAGGCGGTGACCAACCCGTGAGCACAGGTCAGTGTGCTTCCTTCCCAGCCATTTGTGCCTCCCAGGAACGCAAAGCTCTTTTCTTTGCCTTGAGAATGTTGTGGGCTTCTGAAATGTCCATGTGCTGTCCTCTCCTATCTAACCTGTGGTAGGCCTGGGGCCAGAGCTCCCCCTTTCCTCAGACAGCAGTTCTGAAGTGCCCCCCAGTGACTAGTGGTGTGCTGAGTCCCAGTGACTGAGTCGCTCTACCACCCGTTTTCCCATTCAGCAGCTTCAACAGCCCTCGGAGAGAAGGGCTTTGAGCTGCATCATGTAAATGCCTTGACCCGTACCCAGAAGTGAGGACTCAAACAAAGGGGCCCACCCCTGCCCAGAGAGAGCACCGTCTGCCACCTCCCTCTGAGCCTGAGTCTGAGAGCCGCCCCCAGGTCTCTGCCACCGTTCCTTGCCTCCTGTCCCTTCCCTTCCCTTCCCTTCCCTTCCCTTCCCTTCCCTTCCTTCATGCAGAAAGTTCACTGCAGCCTGAGCGAGCTCCTGAAAACAGAAATCTGGGCAAGTGACTCCCTTGCTCAAATGCCCTCCGTGGCTCCCCATTGCCCCCTAGTGCAGCCTGTCCTCAGCACTGCCCCCTTCTCCAGCCTCTCTTGTTCTCTGTATCCCTCCGGGTCTCTGCCCGTGCTGGTCCCTCTGCCTGACACCCTCTTCTTGTTCCTTTCAACTCTTTGTCATCCAGGCCCTGGAGCAGCAGCCTTCTCCTGCAGGTTGCCTGCTTGCTTTCTTGGGCCTGCTCTAAGTCCCCACCCCCACTGCACCATAACCACTGGCGACACCCTCACCCCCTGGCAGGGCTGCAGCACTCTGTCCACTGTGGCATTGCTGGTGCCTGGCACAGAGCCTGCCACACCAGGGTCACTCAGCCGCCTCACTGGATGGTTGGGCCATCAGCCTGCAGTGTCCCCTCTGGGCCTCCTTCCTCCTCTGGCTTTTTCTCCCTCCATTCTCCTCTTACCCCAAAGTGGTTACCTGTGAAGTTCGGAAGACAGAGGGGCAAGGCATTGAACTTTCTAGTCAACCATGACCATTTTCCTTCAGCCGTGGTCACTAAAACTTCTTCCAAGAATAATAGATGGCTTTCATCAGGCAGCTCCAGAGAACCCCATTGCTGGCTCCCCCATGGGCGGGCAGGGTTGCCTGTGGGGCAGCAGAGTCCCGCTGAGATGTCTAGAAGGGACCAGAACCTAGATGAAGGGGCATGCCTGGCTGCAGTGAACTCAGGACAAGCCCTGGATACTGGCTTTTAATAATGCTAATGCCTTTAGCTTTTTACTAAAGCACCAACATTCACAGCTCTGCTGGCTTTTGCCCTTTCTTATAAAAGGAAAAGGGTAGAAACACATGTTACATAATTAAACATCTTGGATGAAGAGATGCCACGTCTGAGGGCTGGCCAGGGCAGGGAAGGGGATTTGTCATGTTCTTAGAGCTGTGCTCAGATAGCAGCCATTTCCCTCTTTTAACAGATAAAAGTAACTTTTAAAAAGTCGTATTATAAAATCAATGCATTTTTATTGGAGAAAAAATAGAAAATACAAAGAAACAGAAAGAACAAAATAAAAATACCTGTCATTGCAAGAACCTTATTATCCTTCTGTCTCTTATATGTTTCCCCAAATTGGAATTCTGCTGGACGCAGTGTTTCATAACTCTCACTTCCCATTGAGCAGTTCAGGACTTTATCCACGCCATTGTTAATGCCAAGGCCTCACAGATCTTGGAGGGGCTGGACGCTTGCCCAGCCTGATGTACCCTGCCTCTGGGGACCACCCTGGGCATTGGCTGCTTCGGGAAGAAGAAGGAAGTTTCTAGCAAGCCAGTCATGATTGTCCTGGATTCGGCCTTTCACAGCAGTGACCAACCCCATTGGAGGCTTTTCTTTCTGAAGCGCTCTCTCTTGCAAAAGGCTTGGACATCTGTCTCCCTTAGACACAAGGACTGCCAAGGCAGGGAGGAGACTGGTACCTCTCAGAGGGGAGCAGGAGGCCCCCAGCCTCATCTTAAACAAGCCTCGCTCAAGGCTTTAACTCAACAACACCAAGCCTTTTTTTATAAGACCTGAATTTTTATTTAGTAAGTAGTTCTGAGATTTGGGGCAGGCTCTGCTCTAGGCAGCAGCAGCACTCAGGCTTTGAAGACAGGGAAAGCGATGTTTTCCTCATTGTCTAGTCCAAGGACAGAGTGACATTGTGTATATTACAGAACTAGGGAGCCCTCCAGTTCCTGAGAAGTGGTGCAATGGTGAATGTCCCAAGAGTCCCTGGACATATGTGGCAGGAACAACATGAGAATTGTTTCTACAATTCTCCCTCCCCCTGCCATCCCCCTGTTGGGGACAGAGTATCTAGCTCCAAGCAGCTTCCCCGTTCCTTCTAACAAGATAGAGAGCTCTCCCCTAGCTCCCTGAAGTCCTGGGCAGAAGACCACTTCCCTTTCATGTACCCACTAAGTTATTTGTCTCCCAGGCTACATATACTAATGACCCAAGGGCAACTTGAGCCCAGTATACACTACATTAGGTGGCTATTTTGTGTTCTGGCTTTTTTTATCTATTCATATGGAGAAACTAGAATCAGACAATACAAGATGACCTTTAGTAGAAGTGGGGCCTGGCCACTCGCCAGTGGCTAGCTCTTGGGCTTGTCTGCAGTCCTTGAATCCGGCCGCACCCCTCACCAGGATCCTGCCCCTAGAGCCTTCCTGGAGTAATACTCGACCACCCTCTGCCTGACACGCACACTCCAAACCTCATTAGCTTTCTTTTCAGGAAAATTCATTTTTGAGGAAAGAAGACACATTCTTCCTATAGTATCTTTTTTGAACATTTACAAAGAACCCCAGACAACCCTTAGAACCCTTCACCAGCCTGTATGCACGGTGTATTTCCTCATCTGTGCTTTTAAAAAACAGGCTCTGAATGGGCTATTGGACACAAGATCTGATGGTAATTCCAGCTTGATATTCTTGTCTCTCCTCCTTCATCCCAGGGCCAGTGTCACCTGACCAGAGCCTCATTCCACTGGAGGCCAATGCTGAGGGTGTCTCCAGAACCCGTCGTAATGAATTTAGTGAAGAGAAAGGACTTCTCTCCTGGGCTCTGTGCCAGCGGGCCTGCAGCCAAGTGCACTCCCTGGGAATTCCTTCCTTCCTTCCTCATTTGCCAAGCACTCTGTCCCCACCCGGCCAGGGCTGCCGAGCTGCTATAAGGACCGCTGGGCCATCGATCACCATCTATTTCAGCTCTGGACTAGCATGGGGCAAAAAACGGGATAAAACAGACCCTGCCCCCATGGCCAGTGTAAATTCATTGGGAATTCACAGAGGGGCGGAAGTTGGCTGTACATTTCCAAATAAAAGCACTGAAAAAGGTTCAATCTGCATCAGATGGTTCTGCCTGGCTGCCATGAGGCACCCGGTCACCGTCTTTGCTCTCTCTGTTCAGGTCCCTGTAGATGTCACCAGCCTAGAGAGAAACCCTCCCCACGCAGGCAGGAACTGAGAGTAGCAGGCTAGTGTCTTTTTTTCCAGATGCCAAAGGTGGGCAGGGGAGGGCCCAGGGGTTGAGAAGGGCAATCGGGAGAGTAAGCCTCTCCCACGCTGTATGACATGCTGCAGAGACAGTGGCCCTGGCCTTGGGTGGCGTGGGTGTTCTCTGGGCCTTATTTTCACACAGGAATCTGAACAAAACAAAAATACTCTGTCCACAATCTGGTTTTCAGAGTGATTTTATTGTTCTAAATTTTATTCCCTGCTAGAACCATGTGGGAGGGCATTGCTATTTTGCTGTTATGTGGCATGTGCCCATGTTGTCACCCCAATCTGTGCCCACAAGCATAAGCATCCCTAGTGAATCACAGAACCCTTCTTGATCAGCCAAATGGTACTTCAGAATCCTTCTTAACACAGTTCCTGGGCAACCAACCACCAGGCAGAGTTGGCATGCAGAAGGGATCTATTTGCCATCTCTGGCTTAGATCCCAGTGGGGGACATGTCCTCCAGTTCTTTTATTCTTCTTTCCCTTGAAAGGGTCTTCCTTGGTTTCTCCACCTTCCTGTTCCCTAGCAGCTCCTGCCTTTGACTGATTTAAGTGATGTCTCTGAAGAGCTCCTGCCCTAATAGAACCAGGACCATGTACTGCTCTGGCACAAAGAAGTTGGCAATGTTCAGTCTGTGCAGCTTCAATCCTGAGCCCGTGGCCAAGGGTTCCCTTGGTATGCCCTCCTTGACCTCCACAGCTCCTGGAACTGCAGGGTCCCCCAGGGAACTCTGCAGGCTGCAGTCCAAACCTGCCAATACTCCAGCAGCGGGACAGGCATTCATTCACACAGTCCTCAAACATTTTTTGAGCAGGTGCTGTCCTAGGTGGCACTTCCACTCTGGTGTGTTAGAGCGGCTCTGCTGACAGCACATACGGGTCGGTCTGTCCTCTCCAGCATCACGGGTCCTGGGAAGGCACTGAGGATACAGGTGAAGAAATGCTCTTGGCATCTAGTTCATTCCTGGGTGGGCCCAAAGTCTCAGATAGAACATGTTGGTTAAGTCTGTCTCAACGAGACCAGTTCCTGGTGCTGGTCCTGGGCATGTGGTTAGTTTGGAAATGATGCTGTGTCCCGGGGCCAGCTGGGGTCTCCACTGTATGCTCCTGAAGAGGCTGAGACGTGTGAGCCTCTCCCAGTCTCTCTGGATTGTCTTGGTGCCTCTTGATGCTAACAGGAGGTAAGCAGAGAGAAGCGTTGATGACCCGGTTTACAGATGAAGAAACTGAGGCTCTGACATACCTGAACCCTTGCTGAAGACTTGGACCACAGTCCCATTTGACAATCTTCCTGAGGCTGCACTACCCTGCTATCGAGCTTGGGGAATATCATGTTGTGAAAAAGAGAAATTTGTGGGAACACATAAGTATGGAGTCTCAAACTGCCATCAAAGGCCTTCCGTAAACCACATCAGTGCTACCCTTCTGGACTCAGTTCCAGGTTCCCTGTGCTCCAGCCATTTTTCCCATTCCACCCAGTCCCAGGCATAACATGGGCATTCAAATGTTCGTTGAAAGAATGACTGAATGATCCAACAAACTGGAACCCCTGGGCCAGCGGCTGCCCCCTCATGCCATGGCTGTACCTATGTGCTCTCTTTCTCATGGGGCCTGTGTCCACCTTGAGAGCCAGTGCAGAGCTGCCCAAGTATCCAGATTCCACACAGTATCAATCATGGACAGTGTTTGGAATAAAGAAAGCATAAATTTATAGGCAAAAATAGAAGCATCACAATGTTAATTGAGAATTGATTGTAATAATGGAAACTTAGAAACTTCCTAAGTGCCC
Source organism: Nycticebus coucang (assembly GCF_027406575.1). NCBI lineage: Eukaryota > Metazoa > Chordata > Mammalia > Primates > Lorisidae > Nycticebus > Nycticebus coucang. The sequence continues at coordinate 34,097,099 of NC_069796.1, forward strand.
ATTAGCAGATAGGGGGTTAAAAACATAGAGGGTCAGCCTTACTCTGGAACAGCATCACAGCCACCAAGGAGCGAGAGAGAGCTCGCATATATTTTCATGGAGATACTATGTCAGCAACATTCTAAGTGCAAAAATGAAGTGGCAGAATAAAATTTGTGATGTTGCTTGTTTTCTTTTAAAATACATATTATATGTGCATAATTATGTGGGCAATGAAGAGTCTGGAAGGATACACACCAAACTTCTCAGTGGCCATTTCTGGGATGTTGGATTGGGGAAAGGCTTTCAGCTTCTACTTTGATGATGATTTCTTTGTGCACCACTACAGTGTTTCAGTTTTTTACAGCAAAATTATATTGCTTTTATCGATTGTTTAAGTAAAAGCACACAGTTTTGGAGAGCTAAGACTCCATGCTGGGCATTTGCTTTTTGGAGCTGCAGCCTGGCTTTGCCCAAATGCCCACCCCCATCAGGGCTCCAGTAACAGCTCCTCATCTGCGCTCCACCCCTGTCTGCACTGCCCTGCCCGCCCCCATGTTGGTTAGACACTGTCTCAGCCACTCCCCTGTCAAGAACACCTGGGCTGGAAATGAACACAACTTGACTTTAAGGAAGCTCAGCCCCAACCCAGACAAATCTCACATGGTACCCAGAACTGGGAGGGGTAGGCTCTGCTAACGCTGAGATTTTTCTGAAAACTTGTAGGATACTTGGGGCCAACAGCTCGAGGATTTTCCTCAATCAGCACATCATGACCTTCCTCTCATTCAACCAAAAACATATGTTCTGAATCTGGTTGTGCTAGGCCCCAGGGGGACAATGGCAGGGAACCTGTCCCCAGGAAGCTTGGGATCAGGCATTACTTTCTGTCATCTTCTGTAATGTCTTTAGATAAATGCAACTCAGTTTTTCAAAGAAAGACTGAAGACAGAACAGAATTCCAAGCCAGGCATCAATTTTGGTGTCTGGGCCCTGGAGTTGAAGGGCTTTGGGCTTGGCCAGTTTGCGTTAGTGGGGATGCTGATGAAAGCAACAAGAAACACTACTCCACAGGAGTTCTCAGCGGTGGCCCCTTCCCTCCTAAAAATTCTTCTTTTTTTTTTTTTTGTAGAGGCAGAGTCTCACTTTACTGCCCTTGGTAGAGTGCCATGGCGTCACACGGCTCACAGCAATCTCCAGCTCTTGGGCTTACGTGATTCTCTTGCCTCAGCTTCCCGAGCAGCTGGGACTACAGGCGCCCGCCACAACGCCCGGCTATTTTTTGGTTGCAGTTTGGCCGGGGCTGGGTTTGAACCCACCACCCTCGGTATATGGGGCTAGCGCCCTACTCGCTGAGCCACAAGCGCCCCCTCCTAAAAATTCTTAAGGGCCTCAAGGAACTTTGGTTCATCTACCAGCATTTACCAGAAATTAAAACTGAGGATTTAAAAAACATTTATTTAACATAGAATAAACACATTACTTGGTTCGTATAAATAACATTCTATGAAAATAATGTTGTTTTCAAACAAAAATGAGAAGAGTTGCAGGCTAACGCCTGTATTGAGTGGAGGGCCATAGTGCTCCCGCTGGCTTTAGCTGTCAGTGTCGGTGATATTACTGCCACGTAGCCTTTAGAAAACGCCATTGTACACTTGTGAGAAAACAAGAGTGAAAAGGGCACATAACACCTTGTTGTTATATGAACATGTTTGAGCAAAGATGGACCCCCTTTGAGAACTGCTGCCCTACAAAAAAATCTGGCCCCCCTGGCTCCCTTGGCTGAGACACTGCAGAACTGCCACTTGGTGGCAGCAGCGGTCAACTAAACCCTCTTCAGGTGTCTGTGTCTGGGCAGTGAATGACCTCGGCTCCTATGATGAGAGCACCTGGACCCAGGACATTTCTCTTCCTGTTTTCTGGGTCTTGCCAACTCCCTTTTCCTTCCTTGTAGTGAAAGGAACCTCAAACTAGGGGTACCTTCACTTTGGGTTTCAGTCGCAGGTAGGCCATCAGCTCCCTGCATGATCTTGGCAGGATTTTACCCACTCTGGGCCTGTTTCCCATTGTAAAATGGCCACACTGGCCTCCCTTACTTATCTCCTATGGATTTAGTAACAGTCAAGTGCAAAACTGTGAGTAAATTGAAAAGTGCAATACACAGGGGGTTGGAGGAAGGCAGGGCACACTGCAGTCCTCTCTGTGAGTCTGTGTTGTTTGATTTGCTCAGAAGGGGGGCACAAGGTGGCTGCAGGCTTTTCCTGAGCCTTCTCTCTGCATGTGAAACACTGAGAGCTATAGACGCTTGGCTCCTTGGCCTCTGGACCTCCAAGTGAACATCACATGAGCATGCTTGGTGGGGTAATGTGGACACTGATATGCCCTTCTGATAGCCAGCAGGCCTATTGGGCCACTGATTCAAGTCCTCTAGGATCTAACCCTCCTGGGGAGCAAGAGGAAGATGCTCTGGGCTCAGTCACCCCAGGTACTCACAAGTGCCATGCCCCTCATGCCAACGTCTCCTCTTAGCACTGACCAATTCCTCCCCTCTCACACTGTGTGTTCTGAGGCCACCAGCAGCATCTCACATACCGTGGCTGAGTCCAGCACCTGGTCCTTGCTGTGTCTGTTAAGTTATTAAACCACATCTTCAGGTGTGCAGAAATAAATGACGTTTTCTCTATTTTTCTCTTACTAAATGTAAGGGTTGTTTCTAAGCTTCCATTCTACTTGGTGGCAGAAAAGGTAGTTTTATCATTTCAAACTAAAACTGAGAAATTCTGAGTTAAATGCTTAGTTTAAGATCTTCTTCTCCTTGTTCCCTGGGAATAACTTTAGATTCTGGGGATTTGGGAGATAGAAAGAAGATTCTGGGTCTCTGGGGATGCTCTGTCCCACCCTGGCTGTCTTCCTGGATAGTTTCAGAGCACGGCTTTCCCTCCAGTGTGTCTTCTGTGGGGGCATCTTCAGTCCCATCTGGTTCCCTGACCATGTGGTCCAGGTGTGCTACATCTGCCAATTTCAAGGCCTTTCTCAATATCTCCATCTGTATCAAAAACTTTGGCTTCTCCATTGGAACTACTCGGGGAGTTATGTCAAGCCCATCTTTCTAGGGGCTAAGGTGGTCCTCCCTACTCTACACCTTGTGTTAGTGGCAAAAGGAATCTTTTCAGATTGTCATCTCCAGTGGCATCCAGGACATGTGGCCCAGATGCCCTCCACCCCCAGATCCTCTAGCCTCCCCAGGAATCTTGTCACCCCATCCCCATCCCAAGGGGAGCCGGGCAGAGGGCCCTTCTCCAGGGTGCTCAGCAGTATCTGCCATCATCTTCTCTGACTTCTTTTCCATGGTCCAAGAAGTTGTAACTTCTATCTCTAGGGCTGAGAGCTTTACCTTTGGAAATTCAAAAGCCAAAAATCAACCTCTAGATTAATAAATAAATATTCTGCATCTCAATAGGTACAGCAAAAGCATTTGACAAAATCCAGTGCTCATTAATGATAAAAACTCTCAACAGACAGACAATAAACGTGAACGTCCTCAACTTGGCAATGGCTATTTATGACAGGCCAATATCATCTACTCATACTTAATGGTGAAAGACTAGACACTTTCCCACTAAAATCTGGAAAAGATAAGAATGCCCAGTCTCACCAGGTCTATTCAACATTGCATTGGGGGTTCTAGCCAGGCCTCTAAGGTAAGAAAATGAAAGAAAACATCCAAATTGGAAAAAGAGAAGTACATTACCTCTATTTACAGATGACATGGTATACATGTATACATAGAAAATCCTAAGGAAGTCACTAAAAAACTGTTAGAACCAGTAAACCATAATAGTTCAGCAAGTTCTCAGGGTACAATATCAATATACAAAAATCAATTGCATTTCTATACCCTAGCAATGAACATTCCAAAAATGAAATTTAAAAAACAATATTAATGACAGAATTCTCAAAATGAAATACTCAGGCAAGGTTTAATAAAAGACGTATATTCATGACTTGTATACTGAAAACTAAAAAGCAAAAACAAAAAACTTTGTTGAAAGACATTCTAAAAGATCTAAATGAATAGAAATATATTCTATGCCATGGAGCAGGAGACTATTATTAAGATAGCACATTTCCCCCGAATGCTACAGATTCAGTGTAATCCTTATTAAAATCCTAGCTGGCATTTTTTTTTTCTTGCAAAACAAATGCGAAGGACCCGGAATACCCTAACCACCTTGGAAAAGGAGATCAAAGTTGGAGAACTCACACTCCCCTATTTCAAAATTGCCCCAAATCCATAGTAAACAAGACGGTGTGGTGTTGGCACAAGAATAGATGTCTCGATCAGTGGGATAGAATCAGGAGGTCAGCAATAAACCCTTACATTGATGTTCAGTTGATTTTTGACAAAGGTGCCAAGATAATCCAATGGAGAAAGAATTTTTTTTCAATAAATGGTATTGGGACAATTGGATATCCACATGTAAAAGAATGAAGATGGAACTTTACCTCACACCATAGACAAAAATTAACTCAAAATGGATCACAGATCTAAATGTAAGAGGCAAAACTACAAAATGTACAGAAGAAAACATAGCAATAAACCTTGGTGGCTTTGGGGTAGGCAAAGTTTGCCTAGATAGAAATCAAAAGCACAAGTGTCACAATATGTAATAAAACATAGGCAAATGGAGCTACAATTAAAAACCTTTGGGGCCCAGCCCGCGCCCCTCCTCGCCGGGCCCGCCCGGCGCCCAGGAAAGTGGCTTCGCCCAGCGGAGACGGGCAGGGGCGATTTCGGTGACCGGGGGAGACATGGCTGAGTATACGCGGCTGCACAACTACCTGGCGTTGATTCGCCTCCGAAACCCGCCGGTCAACACGATCAGTGCCGGTATACTCCACAGTATAAAAGAGGGACTACAAAAAGCTAAAAAAGACCAGACAGTAAAAGCTATTGTGATTTGTGGAAATGAAGGCAAATTCTCTGCAGGTGCTGATATCCGTACCTTCAACAGACCTAGGACCTCTGGTATTGAGCTGGGACCTATGGTAGATGACATACAGAGAAATGAGAAGCCCGTGGTAGCAGCTATCCAAGGCGTGGCTTTAGGAGGGGGTCTAGAGCTGGCTCTAGGCTGCCACTACAGGATTGCCCATGCAGAGGCTTATTTTGCCTTCCCAGAAGTCACACTAGGAGTTCTTCCTGGGGCAAGAGGAACACAGCTTCTTCCCAGACTCATTGGAGTTCCTGCTGCACTGGATTTAATAGTTTCAGGAAGATTTATTTTGGCAGATGAAGCACTCAAGTTGGGTCTTCTAGATAAAGTTGTCAACTCAGACCCGGTTGAAGAAGCAATCAAATTTGTTCAGAGAGTTTTAGATCAACCTCTAGAATCCCGTAGACTCTACAACAAGCCAATTCCAAGCTTGCCCAACATGGACACCATTTTCAGTGAGGCCTTCTTGCAGGCTTAGGAACAATGGGCCGAGGCATTGTCACTACCTTTGCAAAGGCCAACATTCCCGTGATTGCTGTAGAATCAGACAAAAAACAGCTAGAAACTGCGAACAAGATAATAACTTCCATATTGGAAAAGGAAGCATCCAAAATGCAACAGAGTGGTCAATCTTGGTCAGGACCAAAACCCAGATTAACTACATCTATGAAGGAGCTTGGTGGTGTAGATTTAGTCATTGAAGCCGTGTTTGAGGAAATGAACCTGAAGAAGCGTGTCTTTGCAGCACTGTCAGCTGTGTGCAAGCCAGAAGCTTTTTTGTGCACCAATACTTCAGCCCTGGACATTGATGAGATTGCTTCTTCCACTAATCGTCCTCACTTGGTCATTGGCACCCACTTCTTCTCACCAGCTCATGTCATGAAGTTGTTAGAGGTTATTCCCAGTCGATACACTTCTCCCACTACAATTGCCACTGTTATGTCATTATCAAAGAAGATTAAAAAGTTTGGAGTAGTTGTAGGCAACTGTTTTGGATTTGTGGGGAATCGAATGTTGAATCCTTATTACAATCAGACATATTTCTTATTAGAAGAAGGCAGTAAGCCAGAGGAGATAGATCAAGTGCTGGAAGAATTTGGTTTTAAAATGGGGCCTTTTAGAGTGTCTGACCTTGCTGGGTTGGATGTGGGTTGGAATTCTCGAAAGGGGCAAGGTCTTACTGGACCTATGTTGTCCCCAGAAACTCCTGCCCGAAAGAGGGGCAACCGTCGATATTGTCCAATTCCTGATATGCTCTGTGAATTAGGACGATTTGGCCAGAAGACAGGTAAGGGATGGTATCAATATGATAAGCCATTAGGTAGGATTTGTGAACCTGATCCCTGGATTTCCAAATTTCTATCACAGTACAGAGAAACCTATCACATTGAACCACGTATCATTAGCCGGGATGAGATCCTTGAGCGCTGCTTATATTCACTTATCAATGAAGCATTCCATATCTTGGGAGAAGGGATAGCTGCTAGCCCAGTACACATTGATGTTATCTACTTACATGGGTATGGATGGCCCAGGCACAAAGGTGGACCTATGTTCTATGCTTCCACAGTTGGGCTGCCCACAATTCTAGAGAAGTTACAGATATATTACAGACAGAATCCTGATATTCCCCAACTGGAGCCCAGTGACTACCTAAAAAAACTAGCTTCCCATGGAAACCCTCCACTGAACGAATGGCAAAGCTTGGCAGGCACCCCCAGCAGTAAATTGTAATTTATCTTTCCAGGAAATTAATTCCAAAAATCTAAAGTAAGATTGTTGTGAAATAAAAAAGCAAAAGAAATGAAAAAAAAAAAAAAAAAAAAACCTTTGTACTACAAACAACACCATCAAGAAAATGAAAGAAGAATGGGAGAAATACTTGAAAATCCTATTTCAGATAAAGGACTTGCACCCAGAATACCTAAAGAATTCTTGCAGCTCAATGATAAACAAATAACTCAATTTTATAATAGGTAGAGGATTTGAATAGAGATTTCCCCAACAAAGAGTATCTAATGAGCACATGAAAAGTTGCATCATTAGTTATTAGGGAAATGCAAATCAAAGCCATCATGGGATAACACCTTACACTCCCTAGGATGGCTACCATGAAAAAGACAGTAACAAGAGTTGGGGAGGATGTGAAGAAATTAGACTCTGCCTACGTTGCTGGTGAGAATGGAAAATGAGGCTATCATTTTCTCAAAAAGCTAAACTTAGAATTACCATATGACCCAGCAATTCTCCTAAGTATACAGGTATACCCAAGAGAGGTGAAAACATATGTCCTCACAAAAACATTTACATGAACATTCATAGCAGCATTGTTCATAATAGCCGCAAAGTGGAATGAACCCAAAGGCTTATCAGCTGATGAATGGATAGATAAAATTCAGTAAATCCGCACAATAAAATATTATTCAGCAATCAAAAGAAATGAAGTACTGATTCATGCTAAAACATGGATGAACCCTGGAAACAGGCTGCGTCAAAGAAGCCGGTCATAAAGGAACATGAATTATTTCATTGGTATGAAATATCCAGAAAGGGCAAATTTATAAGACCAAAATGTAGATTATTAATGAATTAAGGTGGGGCAGGAGAGAGAACAGGGAATGGCTGCTGCTGTGTATGTGATTTCTTTGGGTGTAAAAAAATGTTCTGGAATTAGTTTACAGTGATGTTTACACAACCCTGCAAAAATACTAAAACCCAGTGAATTAAACACTTTAAAGGGGTGAATTGTGTGGCATACAGCATGAATTGTATCTTGATAAAGCCATCTTTTAAAATTAATAAAAATGAAGAATGAAACCCTTGGATCCTCTTTGCATTCCTGCTGAGGCCCCCCTCTGCAGAGGCAGGGAGGTCTCGGCCTGGGATCAATGGAGCGGGGTGGTGAAACGTGACAAAGGGAGAGAAATCATGGGGCTGAGACTTCACTGCGTCTTCCAGCTTCACACTGGATGAACAGATGCAGAGAAGGAGGGATGGATGGACAGATGGATGACCAATGTTCAGGCTTGCAGTGTCTGGTCTTGACTTTGGCCAACTTTGGTCTGGAATCTCCTGGAAAAAACTCTTCCTGGGGCCTGGCAACCTGGAGAAGGCAGCAGCTTTCCACTTGTGACCAATGTACCCCTGGGAAAGTTGTTTAGCCTCTTTAGGCCTCAGTTTCCTCATTTGTGCACTGGAAATAATTATATACAGTAATTACTTAAATACCTCCTGGGGTTGTTGAAGCTCTAAAAAGATACTCTACAGAATATGCCTAGCAGGGTACCTGGTAAACAGTAAATAATAAATGCTAGCTCTTCTTCTCCTTTCTTCAAGGTGGCTTCCGGATAAATCTCAACTCTCCTGCCACAGGAAGGAGAGTAATTACAGCACACCTCGCCACAGGTGAACCCTCCCGGGAGCATGCGTGCAGGGGTAGAGCCGTGGGTTATGCAACTTTTGCAGAACAGCTGAGGGGAAGTACCAAACTAGGCTGGTGATTAATCTACATCAGTGAGTCGCTGTGCACCTCTGCCCACTTCCTCTGGAAGCCAACTGCGCTTTCACGTTGTGTCTGAAACCATCACCAACCACCAGCTTCTGTCCCTGCTGTGATCCTTCTCAGGGGTGAGTGTTGCTGAGGTGGGCGTCTTCCGAAGCTGTGTGGTTCCAATGGTAAACCACACTGTGTAACATGACGCAGCTGTGTCTGGGCCAGTCATTCAGGAAACCCGGTAGAGAAGGCCCTGTGGCTGTGATCTGGGATGCCACATGGCTGGCTGTCCAGGGAGATGCAGAAGCCTCTGTCTCTCCTGGAGACACCCAGCCCAGCCCCAAATAGAGCATCTGGGAGAGAATGCTCCCAACCCTGTCCCTTCTGGAAGGGGAGAGCTGTTTTCTTTATGCAGCTCACCAACCCCTTTTGCACGATTGTGGAATCCAAACCAGTTCTGAAAACTCAAGATTTGCGGTGACTCATTTGGCTGCAAAACTTGACCACCTCATGTGAATGCTCATATGCTGTGCTGCAGGGCGTTGATGGGTTTAATTATGGGATCTTGCCGCAGGGCCTGCTCTGGGTGTTACATAATATATGGCCCTTGAATAGTATTAACTTTCCCAAAAGGCTGAAAAACTTGAATTCTGAAAGCTACCTGATACCTAGGTTTCTGGATAAGAGAGTATGGACTGGATTAATGGTGAATCTATTTTACCTTCAGACTGTGGTCAGAGGAAGCACAATATTCACACGTGGTAGAAACAGAATAAGGAAAGGGCAGAATGCAAAGAGCAAACGGTTAGGCAGAGACAGCTGGGGCTGAGTTCCTGCTCTAAGTCTCAGCAGCTGTGCATCGTGGGAAAGTCAGCCAGCTTTGTGAGCCCTGGCGTCCATATCTATAAAACAGAAATGCAGCAATAATAATATCTAATTCCTACCATCAGGGAGTGACATGAAATACTGCATCCCTTCTACCTACAGAGCAGATCTTGATAGCAATCGGTATAATAAATGTATTACTTGACAGACCTTCTTCCCGGCACCTGGTGTGTGCCATGCCCAGAGAGGCACGTGCTGGAGAGGAAAGGCTCCTTGGCCATGGGAGCCCGCAGACCAGCAGGGAGCAAAGCAAGCCAGGCACACTGGGACACCGTATTCAGTGCACTGTGCAGAGGCAGGGGCCCAGGACTGGGAGCCCCATGCCCAGACTTTAAGTCTTCAGGAAGAAATAATGTAAGAGATGCCAGGATATATACTGCTTCCTAGTAAAAGCTGGAGCATGAACTCCCTCTGTTGAGGGAGATCCTGAGAAAACTGCCTTTGCAGAACCTCTGCCCCCCCCAACCACATCGTGTTCTCTGCTCCTTGGGGAAGCAGACTGAGACCCCTGTCAAAAAGGCTTAAGGTCTATGGCCCCAGCAACAGTTCTTGACGGGCAGTAGCAGTGGGGGAGGACAAGGTTAATGCCAGGGCTCTTCTTCTGAAAGCCTCCTGATTTTGAGATCTAGCTTGTTGCTTTTTGATATATATATCTCTAGAAATAAGGAATTGAGGACATACATGTCTCTAGAAATAAGGAACTGAGAAACTTGTCTTTCTGTCTCAGTAAAAATGAAAAAAAATTATATTTGGATATCACCATGAATCCCTAGAAGGGTGCAGAAATAAAACATTCCCCTGAACCAGGCCCCTCCCTTTGCTAAAACTCCTTTTCCACCCCTGTGCTGTGCTGGAAGGACTTGGCTGCAGGCAGAGGCAAAACTTGTCCCCCACCCTTAATGCTAATGGAGACACACACACACACACACACACACACACACACGCACGCATGCGCACGCACCAGGGACTGGCTACTTAGGTGATCAGAAAACCTCAGCTTTGGTCAAGGGCAGTTAGCAGGGCAGGTCACATCCAGACACTGCTTGGCTTGGACGGACAGAGAGTAACAGCTGAGTGAAGGCCTTTGAGGGACTCGGTCTCTTTATGGTTCTGAACTTCATATATTATTGTGATAAAAAGTATCCAAGAATGGGCTAGCCTACCAGGGAGGGGAGCTATTCTAATTTTGACAGTACCTAAAGAAGTCCTCCTTCATGGTAGACTGTTCCCAGGAGGAATAAAGTAAACTTTGTCCTTTAAAAGTCCCTAAGATCTTCCCAAGCCTCCTGGCCTTCCTTCAGATATCAATTGAGAGGGCCATTCTGGTGGCCACACCACTCTGCCCTCGACCTTAACCCTGTGTCCACGCTGCCCATCTCACGGGGCCAGGAAATTCAAGCAGGATGGCTGCTGGCCATCTGTCCCCTCCCAAGTGGCCTCGTGGTGTGACCCCCAGGCAAAGCCTGCCTTCAGGTGTTGAAAGGATGTCACTTCTCTAAGCACCTCTGGGCCCTGTCTCTTCTCCAGGTGTGCATACTTCCGATGTAGACACCGATGGGTACTTTGCTCTTACATCTCCAAGGCCTTTCATATGTCCAGTCCACGATGATACAGCGCCTGCCCCAGGCCAGCTCAGTGCAGGCACTGGGGGTACAGCCATGACGAAAACAAAGTCCTGTGTCCTCGGTAAGCTGGCATGTAAGCAGAGAGAGGCAGACGGTAAGGAATAAACCTACTAAATTGATAAACGAGAAAGCAATTTAGAAGGTGGCGTTATGGAATGGAGGCCAGGTTTGGGGTTCTGGGGTTGGGAAAGAGTGGAGTGTTAAGGTGAGATGAATAGCTACAGCTGCATTTGCCAGCCACACAGCCTAGTTCAAGGATCCCTCTGGAGACCCTAGCCAGGCACTGTGCCCCACATCTGGTGGGGCCCACTGAAGGGATTTCAGGTGAGTAGAGAGCAGCTGGCCCGGGGTTTCTCTGCACCACGCTCTGACCCACAGGGTCTGTGGTTCTTCTGGTTCCTTTCTAAGCACTTTGCTTTCTTTCATAAGAACATGCCCACATCCTTGAGGAGTCTCCCACCTCTTGGACCCACCAGCTATAGCCTTGTTATTATTATTATTATTATTTTTGAGAGAGAGAGTCTCACTTTGTTGCCCTCAATAGATGCCTCTGATGTCATAACTCAGCAACCTCAAACTCTTGGCTCAAGTGATCCCCTTGCTTCAGCCCCCCCCAGGTAGCTGGGACTATAGATGCGCTCCACCGTGCCCAGGTATTTTTAGAGACAGTGTCTTGCACTTGCTCAGGCTGGTCTCAAACTCCTGATTCCAAGCAATCCACCTGCCTCGCTCTCCCAGAGTGTTAGGATTACTAGGTGTGAGCACCATGCCGGCCAGCTGCAGCCTTCACCTGCTTCAGGCACACTGTCAGTTTCTCAGGACTCCGGCCCCCTTAGCAGCACCCTGCCTGCCTCCATTAGGTGAGCTCTTGGCTTCCCATAGTGGCACCCTGTAGACAGTCCCCACATACCCCCTTCATAAATGTGCCGCTGCAGCCCCAGCCGCAGCTCATGAGCCCTCACACGTCTGTCCTCGGGGTCAGGAGTCTTATTACTCCTGTGGGAGTCTTTGATTCCTTCTTCCCCCTGACAAAGCTGTGACTTTTCTTTGTTCTGAACAGCAAGGAATAAATAAACCTAGAGACTGGCTTGTATTTTTCCCCCATATTTATTCCAAAATAAACACAATTTTAAACAAATGATCACAGCTGATGATGATTTAGAGTTACTTTTTTTATTGCAATAGCTTAAAGGAAAAGCTTTTTAAATTCAATAAATAGGATAAAAAATACTTCATCTTCATACTTTTCTTCTTGTCATCTGTCTCATCTTTTCTTTCTGGAAAATTTCCAGGAGACTCTGCAGAAATGTCAGCGTGTTGCCTGCTGTGGTTTGGTTGCATGGCCGTTCGCAGGAGAAAAACTGCAGGGATACAAGTTGACAAAGACAGAGGGACTCAGACAGTGTGGACCCAAGCAGCCCAGGAACCACCCTGCTCAGAGTAGAGAGGGAAGGAGGCACAGGGATGGGAGGGAGGGCTGGAGACTTAGTAGACGAGGTGGGCAAGTCGAGGTTCTCCTCACTGTGTGGAGACATTGTGGGTGGTTGACATTCATGGCAGGATTTCAGGGGTCTGTTAACATACACACCTGTTGAGTGACCCTCAATTTTCCTGTTAGAGAAAGTCTTTCCTGGGGTCTCTTTGAGGCCTAAAACTGTATTACTGACCTTTTAAGTGTCCTTCCAAGGTCACGTTATAGCACAATGGCTAAGAGTGAGATTTTGGGTCACAAAGACCTGAGTTCAAATTTGACTCTGCCGCTTATTAAAAATGTAGCCTTAGGCAAATTAGTTAATTTCACTGAGCATTAGTTTTCTCTTCTTTAGAGTAATAAACCTAATTATTGTCTCTAAATTTTCAATAAAAGACTACATATTAAGCACTTAGAACTGAAAGCTGTTGATGGTATAAACATAAGCAGCTAAATAGCTGAGGTCAGGGCTTTCCACCTTCTGTGGTCTCAAGTGGAGAGGATAATTCCCAAGGTAGGCATAGAGGTCGCCCCACCCCCTGCCCTCACCTCCTCCAACCCCTTTCAACCAGAGGTTAGTATATGCTGAAGAAAAGAATGCCTAATGGGCCTTGAAGGCAGGTGGCAAGCTTCCTCTCCTTGATCTGGGAACATAGTTCTTTAAACACCTTCTTAGCCCACTAAAAAAATCTCCTTTAATTTATAGGCCACAATATCTGTTCAGTTAACAAGTTGAATCTCTAGGATAATTTAGTATTTCATGAGCTACACCTCTGATTCTCTAGATCGTAGCTTCTAATTGCAATCAGAATGAATTCTTTCATTATTCAATAAGTGGAGAGAAAGATGTAAAGGACCCTATCTATGTATTTTTTAAAACTAGGAGGAACAATGGACTACCTCACTTAAATTCAGTTGTGTCTGACTAAATTTCTTAGCTGTCCCTTATCAACCTTGAACTGTCAAGTCCAACCTCATCATCCTTTCTCATTCAAACAGGGTTAGCAACAATACCCATGTCAAAATGACCAACGAGAACATTCCACATGGAAAAATAAACTCACTGGACACTTGTTGTTCTTTAAGACTGCAACTGTTTTTTTCACCCGACTGAAAATCAGTGGGTAGTTCGTTTGCACCGTGGAGTTGGTCATCTGTGACAGCCCCTCTTGGAAGCATGGTCTGGTACAGTTGTCCTAGTAAATAATAAAGATTTATTAAAAGAAGCACTTCAAGGACGGCTTTGAGAATATGCCTCACTAAGCGTGGTAGATAGAGACTGCTTTAATATAACTAGTGTAACCCCAAACTTGCATTATTTTCAGATACATCCCTTGCTGGTCTATAAAAATTATCTTTAATATTTCAAGGCGAAGCCAGTTTTCCACAGTGACAATCCTGGGAAGAGATTTTAAGTACAGGAAGCATGAGGCCTTTGGACCCTGGAGAATAGCCAGTTTTGAGGCTCCCTGCTCCAGGCTTTGTGAGAGTAAATTCAAAAGGACATAGAACTACTTTTAAAATCCCATCCCATCTGATGGGATGTGCCAGATAAAGCAGCTAGAATGGGGACTGTAAACCCGGGGGCAGAGGCGCTGGGCTACCCCTGCATGCTTCCTCTCTAGAAGGCACCCTGGCCTCCTCATCCAGTGACAGCCTGTGGTGAGCATGACGTCTCACCTCAGCTGGAGTGAAAAGCTCAGATTCTCTCAGGTGTGGCTTGAGGGAAAACCCTGCACATGGGTACCTTGGATAAGCACTTCCTCCTTGCCCCAGCCAGGAGTTTAAATTAGGAATCAGAGCATTACTGCCACCCTTCTGCCCTGGCAGACTGGGCAATGGTCCTCTTGGAGCTCTTCCTCCACCCACGACCTGAGTCACTCACTCTATCTGCCCAGAGTGCAGCATTCAAATCCCGCAACGGACACCCTGATCAGCTAGGTGGACACCAAGGAGGCAGGAACAAGCGGAGGGGGGAGGAGGGAAGGAAGGAGGAGGGATAGCACATACATAGTTTATGAAGATGAAAGGCAAAGAGCTGTCATTTTATTGACATTGTTTCACAGCCCTAGGGTCATTGGCAAATCAGTTAGCAATAGGATGTAAGCTATATCAATGATTATACTCTTAGTTCCAATATGACTTAATTGTGCACATGGCCACTCATCTAAAAAGATATTTGAGATTCTTTATTAGATATTAAAAGGTGTTCAAACATAAAGCTAACTAAATACAAAGAAATTTATTATAGTGCAGAATTTCAAGAACCTGATTTTAAAAGCAAAAGCTAATCTATAATAATTGCAATTAAGTAACAATTTCTAATTTTAAACATCAAATAAATCAATGTACGTTTACTTAAAAACAAAAAGAAAGGATCAAAATCATATTCCTTCACAGTACTTACAGAGGGGATAGGCAGACACAGACAGCTGGTCACCTGTAAAAGAGAAATTTCAGAGTGAGGTTCCAGCTATGAAAATTAAAATAGTTTCGGAAGTTCTTAAAAGATTGTTCACTCACATTGGTGCTGCAGCTGCATTTTGAAGACAGATCTTTCTACAGTAGGTAGAGAGGTAAGAACCCAGAATGAGTGGTGCATTTTGTCACCCCCTACATACAGCTCACTCACATTGTCAGTAGCTGCCTTTCCCGCCAGCCCCCCTTGCAGCCTACCTGCAACTTGTTGATGAGGAAGTTGATGTCCAAGATCCCCGTCACGGTTGAACACCCCTGGCCTTCCACAGAGCAGAGGAGGAGGGCAGAGGCGAGGAGTGCTACGAGGAGCATCGTGACCTGGGACCGGAGCTCAGCCTGCAGGGCCCTCAGGTCTAGTCGTATTTAAAGCTCCCTTTCAAACATGGAAAAACCCTGACATCAAACTGATACCAAGGGCCCACTTTTTCTCTGTAAATTGGGGCCACTTGATATTGAAAAACAAAAATCAAATTGAGTCACTTCACAAAGATTATGTTTTGCCAGGAAATATCCTTCCTCAGAAAAGATGCTTTTCAAAAAGTTAGGTATTGAATTGCTAAAGGAAAAGTTAAAGATCTAAAAACCATAATTTTTTTTTAAGGCAGGGATTCCGCTTGTGAGGGTTAGAATACTTACCATGAAAGCCCAGGTCTGTATTTTCCCTTTTTACATATTGGAAACTCTGATATAAGAGCCAGTCATGGGTGTTCTGATGAAGGGCGGGAGGAAGCAGGATGAGTGATATTGCAGGACACCTCTTCTGTCTGCTGAGGTTTTCCTTTAGTATTGCAATCTCAGCCCTACTACATTTGATTCACAAATGACAATGTCTTTCATACCTAAGACCAAATTCTCCACCTCACGCAAATGCACCTGAGAAGTATTCCTTTGGTGCAAGTGTCTGGGAGAACAAATCTCCAACTACGAGCCTAAGAACGTAGCAACCCTGCTTGTTCAAATTGGCCTTAAGGATTCTTAGTGTCTTACTCTTTTTAGAGACCTCATATTGCACTGTAATATCAAGTAGAACTTGGTGCTTGAGACAGTACAATAGGTAACATTTATTGAGCACTCACTACCTACCAGTCACAATTCTAAGCACCTGACATGAATTAAGTCATGTGATACACTCAGCGGCCCACTGAGGTAGGTGCTACTTTATCAGCCTTAGTTTTTGCCTTTTAAAACACTGTCTACATCTTAGCTTCTTGGCCTTTTAATGTGTTTGTCACCATGAGTCCGAAAGTGGTCTCACTGTAGCCCAAAGAGATAAATACATGATTATCCTTATTATTTTATGTAAGGAAAAACCAAGGCACAGAGAGGTCAATAATTTGCCCAAAACCACACAACCAGGAAGCTGCAGGATCTATACTCAAACCTAAGAGTCTGGCTGCCAAGTTCAGCTCTTAACCCTCTTTCACTCATGCTTCTCCGTGTGTTTTTATCTGCCTTCCCCACCAGAACACAACGCCAGGGCTATGTGAGTCTGGTTCACCCCTATATTCTCAGCACTTAGGAAGGTGCTTGGGGAATTGCGGGCTCTCATAAAATGTTGTTGAATGAAAACACTCATTTGAAAGGTAGTTCTTGAAATAGAAGCTTCCTATTTGGAGGATTTTATAGATGTCAAGTTTAGTTTCTCGGGTACATAGTTAGAGGCGTGTGCAGGTAAGATGATATGTCCTCTAGCCTGTAGAGGGAAGAGGGAGCTTCTTTTGCTCAGTGCTTTGAGGCATAGTAGCTCACAGGGACAGACTCATGAGATCACATGTAAGAGTGTGTTTGTTGGCAATATTGTTTTTCTCACTGCACATCGGTCTTCAGGATTGAAGATGTTTTGTCAGTGTTCTCCTGTACTGTGGGGGAAGAAGCACATCTTAGCCAACAAGGTAAAGAAAAATAGTACATTCCTCAAATCATTCCACATCCCATAGCTCTGATTTCCACACTTGCTCTTTGCAGACACTAAGGAGAAGGCTCGAAGGCCTGCCCGTGGCAAACACTTTTTGTTACAGAGCCCAACATCTATGCCCTGTCTTGATGATAGAACCCCGCTCAGTTTAGGATGTCATGTACCTATCCAAATACCTACTTTTCAGCCTCTTTCTTCTGCTACAGGTAACCATGCGACATGTTTTGATCCATGCAACTTATGTAGAATCCTTTTGCTCTCATGGTAATAGGAGACAAAAGAGGCTGAAACTAGACTTTCTCCCTTATTCCAATTTGGGTATGAGGGGAGGAGCTTCAGCAGCAATCTTCTAACTATGAAGAAATGGACAAGACTATTACAGCAATGGCAACACTAAGATTTTGCATAAATAGAAAATAATCATAAAAAACAATAAAAATAAAGCCATGAAAGTAACAATAGAAATAACTATAAGAATATACTAGCCATGCTAACATGCTAGATATCATTACTTACTGAAGACCCTGAGTTATGGAAAAAATGGAAATTAGCATTCTTTGGAGAGATGTTAGAGATATATTAGTATCAGACTAAACCTGTTCCCCTGACATGAAAGGGGAAGACTTGAAAACCCCTTGAAAAGGCAATCAGTTTCTTATTCTATAAATCCCTATTATTTAATGCTCTGTGTGTGAACCATGGAAATTATTTCACTTGCCATCAATTATATCTCTCATACTGAGGAAATTCACTATCTAGATGAGGGCTGTACCCAAAAAGAGAAATGGACTTGTCCAAAGCCATGGTTCTCATTACTAGGGGGGAATAGTTGAGCGTTGTGGTCAAGACCCAGGACTCTGGAATCAGACTGTCTGGGTTCAAATATTGCCTCTCTCACTTGTTAGCCCCATAGGCTTTAGGGAGATTCCCTGGCCTCCTCCTTGAGCCTCCATTTCCTGAATGGAAGATGGAGATAGAGGGAAGTTTTTCTAGAGCAAAGAAGTCGAGATTAGGGGGTCAACAAACTGGAATGCACTTCTCAGACTCAGAGTAAGGTCTGTAAGCTAAGAATCGTTTTTGACTTTATAAAGAATTGTAAAAAAGAAAAAAATTAAAACAAAGAAGAAAGTGTCAGAGACTGTATGTGGCCCATATAGCCTAAAATATTTACTATCTGGCCCTTTCCAGGAAAAGTTTGCCACCCGCTGGTCTAGTTCACACCCCAGGCTTTCCATTTTCTAAGGATATCACACGCCATCTTTCAGTCTGGGGCAGGGGAATGCTAGGAGCTGGGGCTCAGGTGTCTCTTTTCCCATTGCCCATCTGGTTTTTCAGCTCAGGCCTCTGTGCAGAAGGGAAGATTGGAGGCCCTAGAATTGTAGACTACCAGTTACCTACAGGAGTGGAGGCCAGTCATTTCCTGGGGCTTTTGGTGGAGCAAGCTTGCTGGGCTCATAAAGCAAAACTTTTCTCTTGGTGAAGCCAGGTATCTATGGTCAAGGATACCTCAGGCAGGCCCTGGTTTACTA
Organism: Nycticebus coucang; assembly: GCF_027406575.1. Taxonomy (NCBI): domain Eukaryota; kingdom Metazoa; phylum Chordata; class Mammalia; order Primates; family Lorisidae; genus Nycticebus; species Nycticebus coucang. The sequence goes on from NC_069796.1 coordinate 34,115,471, forward strand.
GGAAGCATCCCACATCTTGAAGTTAGGAGAAAAGTGAGTGAATCAAGATTTTCTTTCACCCCAGGCCAAGTCCTGGCCTGACCAGTAGGTGGGGTCACTCACCCTCCTGGTGATCCGTGGGTGCTGGTGCTCTTTGGGGAGGTTACCTAGCCTTTCCACGCACCAAGGTACCACCACACCTACCCACACAAAGAAAGGAGTCTGGGGCCATCATTCAGCCCTTCTCAGGAAAGGATAGCAGTATTCTATTTGGAGAGATTTTCGTCAGCTTCTTTCTATTTCCATCCTGCAGGCCTTTGCCCTTTTTAAGCTCTGCCTGGCATGTTCTTCCTCAGCACTTCCACACACAGCCTATTCTCCATCTTCAGGACTCAGCTCAACTACCACCTGCTGCACGAGGCCTTCCCTGACCACAGTAACCACTGCAATCCGCCAAGTGCCACGTTCGTGTTCATTTCTGCAAGTGGAATGTAAGCTCCAGACGCGCAGACACCGGGACTGACTCTCTTGCTCATCATCGTCTTCCCAGGGCATGGGCTACAGTGAGGACTCAGGAATTACTGGTGAAGTGAATAAATGGCTAATACATTTAATTTTGTAAAAATGTATTAAATTTGTGTTATTCATGAAATGAGCAACGCCTGGTTCCCAGTAGGTGGGTAACAAACAGAAAGCAAACATTTTGAAGACCTAAGCAAGGAAAGCATTTGAAGAGTGACCAAGCAAAGAACCGAGTAAATCCTCCCACTGTTCTGTGATCCCTCACCCTGGTGCAGGGTTTGAGAATTTCTGAAGTGGTTTTCAATGTCTTCTCCTTTTGAATTCTCATAGTAACGCATGCGGGAGGCCTATGTGGTGTGGGGACTCTAACTCTGTACAGGATGAAGGGAGGGAAAAGACAGGGGTTAGATGACTGATTTTTTACAATTCTTTCCTTCTTCCCCACCCACTCAGTTATAAAAAAAGAAAAGAGTAAAGACTATTTAAATGGTAGCTCTGCTGTTCAGAACACCATTAAACAGCAGATGTTTATCTAGGCAAAGTCTACAACTTCTGAAGTTTAGTTTCTAGGATTTCTTTCAGTATCAAAATGTAAGCATGCAAATGATCTACAGAAGAAATACACAAAGCTCAGAAATTAATGACTCACCTGTTTTAAATATCAAGAAAATTGGAGAGTGGGATGTATACCAAGATTTTACATAGATAACAAATTTCACAATAAATGGCAAAAGACAATAATCAACCATTTATTTTGTCCCAAAGATAAAGTCTGACATTTTTATTTTGTGATAAAAGCTCATGTGTCATGGATTATTTCTCTGGGAATAAAACAAAATGGTTATTTTTTTCTAGGAAGCCACTGCTCAAAATGATTAAAAAAAAAAAACTACTAAATTTCTAAGTAAAACCCATTTTGCCTTTCATTCTAAACACTTAAGAGATAACTAGTTATGGGAATCCTCAAGCACAACTTTCTTAAATAGTTATTTCTAGATCACTATTTTCCAATCAAGGGTAAGGAGGTAAGCCCCATTTCATGCGCTGTTCTCCCAGTAGGGGCTTCTCCCCAGAGGAGTTTTAGTTGGGTGCCTTGGACCTCTTCCCTCGTGTCCTCCCAAAGTAATCTTTGTGTCTGTCTCACAGATGCAAGGCTACTGCTCCCAGCCGGGCTCCATACAGTCTTTCCAAACTCCAGAACCCGCTCCCTCTGCTCGCCTCTTCTCACACCTGACATTGGTTGATAACAATCCAGACTATCCTTGTAAATGGAATCTTTATATCCTTCCATTGGCACAGACCATCATTACCTAAAACCTGCCTCTATATTTCCCAGGGACTGTTGGATCTCCCTTTGCTATGGTCAATCCACTGCTGTCCATCTAATTAAGAAAGGATGAGAACTTCTGTTCTGGATTACACTGGGACCTTAATGTGATTCACCACATAAGCAGAAGCAAAAACAAAGATCATATGATCATCTCAATACATGCAGAAAAAGCAATTGACTAAATTCAGCACCCTTTTATAATAAAAGCTCTTAACAAAATAGGCATAGATGGAAAAAACATATCTCAAAATTATAAAAGTATATACAAGAAACCTACAGCCAGCATCATACTGACTGAGGAAAAGTTGACAGAATTCCTACCCAGAACTGGAGCAAGGCAACGATGCTCACTGCTACCACTTAAATCCAACACAGTGTTGAAAGTCGGAGACCAAACCGTCAGGTGACAGAAGGGAATCAAATGTATCCAAAAGGGAAAGAGGAGGTCGAACTATTGCTCTTTGCTAATGGCCTGATCTTATATCCAGAAAATCCCAAAGACTCCACCAAGAGACTCCTGAAATTGATAAATAAATTGAGCAGAGTCTCAGGTTGTAAAATCAATGTACACAAATCAGTAGCATTCCTATACATCAACAGTCAAGCTGAGAATCAAATCCAAGACTCAATATCTTTCACAATAGCTACAAAAAAAATAAAATACCTAGGAATATAGTTCACCAAGGAGGTAAAAGACTTCTACATAGAGATCTATGAATCACTAAGGAAGGAAATTGCAGAAGATGTAAACAAATGGAAAAACAGCAATTTGAATGGGATTTACCTGATCCTAGAGCCTGTGTTCTTGTTCGTGATGCCATAAATCAATCTCCATCTCTGTCAGCCCCATACTATATAAGCTGTATTCCAAGTCCCTTAATGCAAGCAGAAAATCAAAGTATGCCTTTAGGTGGGGTGAGGCAGATTCTAGGCATCAGCTGTATTAGGGTCCTAAGGCAGCCATAACAAAGTACTACAATTAGGATGACTTAAAGCAACAGAAATTTATTCTCTCACAGTTCTGGAGATGAGAAGTCCAAGAAGAAGGTGTTGGCAGGGTTGCAAGCAGCCTGGGATGTTGACAAGAAGTGAAAAATGAGGCTGGAAGGTTTGAAGCAGGGGTCCTCAAACTATGGCCCGCGGGCCACATGAGGCAGTGTGATTGTATTTGTTCCCATTTTGTTTTTTTTTTTACTTCAAAATAAGATATGTGCAGTGTGCATAGGAATTTGTTCATAGTTTTTTTTTAACTATAGGCCTCCAACAGTCTTAAGGACACTGAACTGGTCCCCTGTTTAAAAAGTTTGAGGACGCCTGGTAGGGTAGGCCTCTATGTCATCAAGGATGCTTTGGCCAAAAAATCATAGAAACCCCAGGTGACACTGATTAAAACAGTGAGGCAATTTACCATCTTACAAAACACTACATCTGTGGATAGAATAGGGCCCTAGATCAGCAGCTCTGAGATCTCACAGAAGACAGGCTCCTTCCATCTCCATGGGTTGATGTTCCTCCCGTGGAGCTACAAGCTGACTCCTCAATTCCAGGTCTCACACAGAGACATGACAACGTAAGTTTTAGATTTAGAATTAATGGTTGAGAATTTGTAACACTTTTGCTTTTAATAGATATGGCCAAACTGCCCTCCAGAAAGATGTTCTAACACATAATAATAAAATTTATCGTTTATAATAAACTATATTATAGTTTGAGCCATCAGTCAGGTTTAAGAATGTCCATTTCTGACATGCCTGCCAACACTGGAGATTGATGTTTTTTAGTAATCTTGGCCAGTGTGTGTGGCACACATATGATGCTAATACATACTTAATTCATAAATTAATGAATTATCATTCATTCATATTTCTTCATTTGTGAATTACCTGATTGTGCCCAGTTTTCTCTTAGTATATTGTTTTTTTGACTGAACTGATTTCTGAAAGTCCCTTGCATATCTTTGTTTTTCAAATATATTTATTGCCCTCTATTTGTGGTTCTTCCTGGACTGTTTTCCAACTATGTTTTCATGTGGTCAAATATATAACATATTCCCCTCTACTTTTCTAGCCTGCTAATTATTTTTTTAGCAATTAGATATTTTTGGAGTTTATTTGAGGGTATGGAAAGAATGTAATTTATTTTTCTTCTATGTTTGGTCAATACTATTATTTGCTAAATACCTCATTTTCCCATTGATTTGAAATACCAATTTATTGAGTACTAATTTTTATTTTGTCTAGGTGCCTTTCTGGACTCCCTAATTTGTTCTAATGAACTTATAGCTCTAGGTTGGCTTTAGAATGCAATTGTAGTAATAAAAAGTGTTGACATTTCCTTCACTTTATTGGGAATGTTTTCAACAATTTCCATTTGTTACTGATTTTATAATAGGGAACAGTTTTGAATTTCTAGTTTTGGGAGCTTTTATTAGAAATGATAGCTGAGTTTCATCAAATGTCTTTTAAGTTATCAGAGTCATGAGTTTTATCTTTCAACTAATTCATGTGATACATTATTTAACAGATTACTAAATGTTGAACAACCTTACAATCCTGGAATAAGTTCTATTTAGTCATACTATGGTACTATTATATTTTAATACACTGCAGGATTCAATTTGCTCTTTCTTTATTTTAATTTTTTTTTATCTGTAATTCCTACCAGGAGGTCTTCTTAGGCTTAAACATTCAACTAAACCTGGACCCAACAAAACACTCAGACTCACAAGATTGTCACAGGTTATAAGAATTTGGACAATTAAGTTCCTGAACTCATCCTAGAAAAAGTGCCACGTACCTCATTGTTGAATATCAATACAGTCACCTTCAAGTGAAGGTACACTTACTACGCACTGACACCAGCACCTCGTCTGCCCTTCAGAGGACTTTGGAAGTCTTTTTCTGGGATGGTCATCAGAGCTGTTGTCATATAAGGTCTGACAATTAAGTTCATGAACTCACCCTAGAAACTAGTACCTCAATGCTTAATATCACTATGGGCACCAGCTGGCCAAGGGGACTTCTTCAAAGGTGACCACAGTGATATTCAGCAGTGAGGTATGTAGCACTTTATCTAGGATGAATTCATAAACTTAATTGTCAGATCTCGTAATTAGTACCCCTTTTCTCTGAAGAGTAGAGGATGGAACACGGTGGCGGGAGGCATTAGACACTCCTCACAGTGGAAATAGTCTTGGCGTCATCCTCTTTAGTGCTCCGGGTTATGACTTAGGTGTGAAGAAGCAAGACTCCCATTGGGTGCCCCTGGGTATGGCTTGAAGACCTTGTGTCTGGCTGGAGATGGTGTCTCTTGAAAGAACCCCACAGGCATAGCTTCCAAGGCACCTGCACTCAGGGGAGCCGGGGACTCTGACATATCCACTAAAACTTATAGTTCATTTATAGTCCTCCCAGCCCAGATGTACTTCACCAGTCATGGCTTGTTGGTATTTCATGTTCATCTGGTGTTCAGGGGAACAGAGCTAAGTAATTAATGGAAAGGCCAAACTCTCTTTCAGAAGGGAAAAGAGTTGCATTAACAACTTCACTTAAACAATACACCCAAAGAGAGTTCATTCCTGACTTTCTTATTCTGTGTCTTCCTTTTCTGGTTTTGATCAGGTTATTCTACCTACATAAAGTGAATTAGGAAGTGTTCCATCTTGTGTATACTTTGGAAGAATTTAAAAAATATGAGAATTTTCTGTTCCGTCATTCCTCCAAGAGAAGTAAGGGATTTTTCTCATTCAAAACCGTGGCAAAACAGTGCCCAGAACATAGAAATTAGAATATTTGCTGAAAGAATTAACTTCTAAGATAATGTGTCCATGAATTCTGGGTGTGATGATTTTGGAGGTTAATCCTTTGGCATTCTCCATTTCTTCTGTTTTTATTGCTATGTTAGATTTCCTGCTTCTTAATTTCTCATGTGCATTTTCCTGGAAATAATCCCAGACGTGCACTGAAAAAATAATAATATTATACATTTTACCCACCTTTTCTCTTTAATAAAACTTATAAGAGATTTGTATATTTGACTCTTCTCAGAGAGTTAAGTTTTGCTTTTTATTAATTCTACGTATGATTTTTCTTATCTCCCTAATATAGGATTTTATGCTTTTCTTATATTAACTTCTCCTTCATACTTGATTTACATTTATTTTGTCATTCTTTTTCTAGCTCCTTCAGTTGCACAATTGCTTCATTTTATTAAACAAATAGTAGCTGCAATTTCTGAGTACACTGTATCAATACTAGTACAATGCTATACATTTTAAATGTATTATCTCATGAAATCTTCATGATACCCCACAAGGCCACATAGGAAGTCTTTATAGCTCAGTAGTGATGCGTGTATACTCAAGCTAGACAATCTCTACCACTTACTACTCCGTGACCTTGTACAAGTGCCTGCTCTGCGTCTGGGTTTCCTCATCTGTAAATTGGGATAATTTATAATCTACAGCATGGGAGTATCATGGGGAATGAATGCATTAATACTTATAAAGCCTCTAGAACAGTGTCTGATTCAGATATAGTATGATGGAAGTACTTGATATCATTATTTAAAAATGACAAAACTGAAGCCTTAAAAAGTTGAGTAACTTACCCAGCATCACATAGCTATTACTAGATAAGGAGCCATCTTTTGTACACAGCCTGGGTAGCATCTGATAGCTTTTTGTCTGTATTATTTTTCCTTCTGTAGGAAACATTTTTGTTTCTTCTTATGTGTATGATCTTCATCCTTGAAACATAGAAATTCCATGAGAAAATTCTTTGAATATTCCCGACCAGTATGGTCCATTGGATCTCTCTCTCTCTTTTTTAGACAGGGGCTTGTTCTGTCACCCAGCTAGAACGCAGTGATGCCATCATAGCTCACTGCAACCTCCAACTCCTGGCCTCAAGTGATTCTCCTGTGTCAGCCCTTCTGAGTAGCTGGGATGATAGGCACCTGCCACCATGCTCAGCTGATTTTTTCTATTTTTTTTAGATATGGGGTCTTGGTCTTGCTCAGCCTGGTCTTGAACTCCTAACCTCAAGCAATCCTCCCACTTCTGTTTCCCAAAGTGCTAGGATTATAGATGTGAGCCACCACGCCCAGCCTCACTGGATCTTAAGATCACATTCTTAAGCTCCATAAATTCTGTAAAATTTTTTCTGTTAAATTTTTGATCTCCAGACTTCTTTTTTCTCCTTCTATAATTCTTATTGTACATGTGTCAAAATCTAAACATTTTTTCATGTCATTTTTTTTTCTATATTTCTTACCATTTCTTTTTTCTTCTGACTTCTGGGGGAACTTCTAGATTAAGTGTTTTGATTCCCAGTTCAGTTATCTGCAGAATCTAATCTGCTATTCAGTTACTTCTATTGATTTTTAAAACCAATGAATGTTTTAATCTTAATATTTAAAAATGTAAATATGCATTTCAAAAAAGTATACATCAAGCACACGAAAGTGCAAATTGCACCATTTTTATAAAAATGGGAAAGATGATATACAAATGACAAAGTCTCACATAGTGGCCTTTAAATTTCCCACTAGAATTAATTTAATTAAAAATTCCATTTGCACCGGAGTTTCCATGAACATTCTTCTACCCTGAATATGCCCATCCACCTGCTCTTTGGCCAAGCTCTGGCACCCATCGCCGGACCCTGAAACCAGTCTTCTGATTCCAACCTGTTCGTCTCGTCCCCCTTCCTCAGCATCTCCGTCATCTTTTTTCTTGTTGTTGTTTCTTTAATAAACTCTTCATTTTAGAACAGTTTCAGATTTATACCCCTCCCCCAAATTGTGAAGATAGTACAGAAAGTTTTCGTGTACATCCACTTCCCCCCGGTATTAATATCTTACGTTAGCTGTACATTTGTTACAGCTGGTGAGTCAGTGAGTCAATACACTGCCACTAACTGAACTCCACGCCTTAGTCAGGTGTCCTTAGTTACCTCACATCCTTTTTCTGTGCCAGGGTCCCATTCAGGCTACCACATTACATTTCATCATCACATCTCTTTAAGCTCCTCCTGGCTGTGATAATTTCTCAGACTTTCCCTGTTTTCGATGACCTTGATAGCATTGGGGACCACTGCCCAGCCATTTTGCAGAAGGTTTCTCTGTGGGAATCTGTCTGATGTTTTCCTCATACCTGGGGTTATGTGTTTTGAGAGAGGGACTATGGAAGTACGTGCTATTTCTGCCACATCACTTCACAGGTACATCACTGTTGTATGTATCACTGTTGATGCTACCTTGATCATCCAGCTGAGGTCATGTTTGTAAGGTTTCTCTACTTTAAGTTAATTTCCCCCCCTCCTTTCTGTACTGTGCTCTTTTGAAGGAGGCCACCCCGCACAGCCCACACTTAAGGGTTGGAGAGGTGCGCCTCATTTCCTTGAGGGCTGAGTACCTACATAAATTATTTGGAATTCTTCTCCATGGGATATTTGTCTCCCCCATTTATTTATTTATTCATATTCTTATGGATTCATGGGCATTGATGTTATACTTTGGGCTATAATACAACAAGCTTTATTTATTTTCGTTGCTCAAATTGTACTAGGTCTGGCATTGGGAGCTCCTTCAAGTTGGCTCCTATGTCCCCTTTGACCTCTTCAGTGTGGCTTTTTTTTTTTTTTTGGAAGTTTCTTTTTCCAAAATTTATTGCTTTTTGGCCCTACAAGATACTCTAGGCTCATCTTGTCTTTTTGCTGCCACAGTCCTAAAAGCAGTCACTTTTCCAAAGAGTCCTGGTTCCTTTTACTGGCAGATGGCAGCTGGGTGTGCTCATGCTACTGGGTTACACAGAGATCTTTTTAGTTGTGAAATTGTATTTTTTATCTTTAGAAGTTGTTTGAATATTGCATACTTTCCATAACAATCTTCCTTTGATTTATTGATATAATATAAGAAATCGTTACCCCAGGTGACCTGCATTTCATGGTGTAGTGACCAACCAACTCACCCTCTGACTTTCCTCTTGCCTGTGATATTCCATACTGAAACTTCATACAATGACAAGATTGATGTATTAGTTATTTCTGCTTCACAAATTACTCCACAACCTAGCAGTTTAAAATGGCAATTATCTATTATTGCAGTTCGTGTCTCTCCAGACTTCGAGCACAGCTTACCTGGTCTTCTGCTTAGGGTCTTTCACAAAGCTGTAGTCAAGGTGTCAACAAAGGGGGTGTGATCTCATCTGAAGGCTCTGTTGGGAAAACAATCTGCTTCCAAGCCCACATTGTTTTGAGGGGATTCAGTCTCTCAAGGGCTGTTGGACTGAGGACGTTATTTCCTTCCTTGCTATTGGCTGGAGGCTCCTCTTAGGTCCTTGTCACATGAGCCTCTCTCATGTGGCATCTGGCTTCAACAAAGTGTGGAAGCTGAGAAGCCAATAGAGAGCATCTGCTAACAAGACAGAAGTTGTGGGCCAGGCATGGTGGCTCACACCTGTAATCCTAGTACTCTGGGAGGCCAACGCAGGTGGATTGCTGAGCTCACAGGTTCAAAACCAGCCTCAGCCAGAACAAGACCCCATCTCTAAAAATAGCCAGACGTGGTGGGTGCCTGTAGTCCTAGCTACTTGGGAGGCTGAGGCAAGAGAATTGCTTGAGCCCAAGAGTTTGAGATTGCTGTGAGCTATGATGCCATGGCACTCTACTGAGGGTAACTCTGTCTCCAAAAAAAAATAAAAGTTAAATAGATAAAAACAAAAATAAGTTGCAATCTTTTATAACCTACTCACATAAATGGCATGCTATTACTAGGTCTACCTCACACTTAAAGGAAAAGAAGAAGAGCACCAGGGGATGGGGATCCTCTGGGGCCTGGTTACAGGTCTACCATACAGGCAGGGATAAGGCTCTACTCCAGTTTCTGCAGGGGATACATAATTTTTCATCTGGTATGGGTTAAGCTGTTTTTGTGGGATATGGGAAAGAATCTGTATAAAACAAGTGGGACTAGAATGCTATCTTAGTCCTGTTACCATGAACTTGATTCTTAATATGCTGAGTTTGAAATGATGGAAAGAGCTTCAGGTGAAAATGTTCAGTCAGTTGTTGCTTACTAGTTCTTTTAACCTTTCCTATAAGGCAGCCCTAGACTTAGATATTTATATAATTTTCTCATTTTAAACCTCACTAAGGAAGGCATTGTTACCTGAAATTTTTGGAGAAACAGAGGTCTAGAGGAGGTAAGTAACTTTTTGGTATCTGAGCATCCCAGCACCCTACATAACTGCCCCATAGCCCTAGAATGGCCCGATCAATCCAGTCACCATCTCCATCTCTAAAGCAGCAGGGCTCTGTGCATTAGCACCTTAGGGACAGGAGTAGGATCCACTTCCTAAGCACCCTTCAGATGTGCTAACTTCATCTGGAGTTGGCCCCAAATACAAGTTATTGGCCTCTGTCTCAGTTTCCACCTGTCTATCCTGCTCCCTTAGATGGACCACATCATATTGATGCTCTCCTGGGCTCCTGGCTTAGTCTCTCTCCGTACAATCAGAGAAAGGTAAGCCCTGTTTCTCTTCTATGACTAGTAGTGAGTTCTGGAAACCTAGTCTAAGTGGGAGAGCAGCTTTCTCACTACCCACCACCAAACCCACTGGATCACTTAGACCTCCAAGCTCAGTGAGCTAGTAAGAGACAGAGCCAGGACTCACCCATGTTCTTTGTATGATCTCATTCTGCCTCCGGGTTGCCCATTAAAGTAAACAAACAACTCAAACTCTGAACTCAGACACTATTTTCTGATTAGTCTTTCCACAGTCTATAATCTCAATTTGATTAAATATGTGAAATGGAATGGAAGAAATGAATAACATTCCTATGGTGGCCACAGTCACAACTGGGGATAAAGATCCGTGCAGGAGGGGAAGGCACCAGGAACTCCGATTCACGTCAGAGAGAGGCAGCAGGGCACTCGGGGCATGGCACCCTGCACACCCCAAGGGCTTCTTTTCCTGCTCCTTTCCTTAGGAAAAGAGGCCATATCTCTGGTTACATTCCTACCAGCTCTAGAATACCTGGGACATCAGGCATAGGCCCCAGCAGAGGCCTCAGCCATGGAACCACGTGCTTTAGTGTCTGCCTGAAAGAATGAAAGACGAATGTGTTTTCCAAGTTGATTTCAGAAAAAGATAAGCAAAGCAAAGAGTCGCCCTGCTCCTCATGCTGCTTCATAACAGGCAGACTGGAGACCCTGTGGAGTGCTGCTGGCGGTTCTCAGTAACAGCAGGGGATCTCCAAAGGTCCCGTTCACTGCTTCAGCCATCCTGCTGGGGTTTCAGTTTGGCTTAAAGAGCATAGCATTTGCTGAATAGAGCATCATCTTAATTAAGAATGGTGACATGATTTCATGAAGTATTGTTACTAGTGGTCCTCTCAGATGAAGTATTAGCTATTTTTTTTATTTCAACTCATCCTTAGTGACCTTCTAAGGAAGAATCAAGGGGTCTGGGTCAGGATCAAGGTTGAGACCCTTTTACAGGCTCAACCTCCCAGGTGGTTTGATTCAGTGAGTGCTCCCGCCCTCTGGAAACCTGCTGTCCCCTGGCCTCAGTGACACCATCACCAGGAACACTCTTCCGAGTTCTTGCACTGCTCCTTCTCAAGCTTCTTTGAGGTTCTTTCATGCTTCTCAGCCTCCACACACATACTGGATCATCCCAGGCCTCAGCCCTGAGCTTGCTGCTCTTCTCTGTCACAATTTAGATGTTCCCGCTCAGCCCATGGCTTTCTTCATCCTTGTGCTGATGACCCAATTATACCTCCAGCATTGACAGTGTCTGCGAGCTACAAACTCAATGTTGCAAGTATAATGCATTTAATTCTGAATACATTTTCTTTCTTCCCTTTATCAATAATTACATCACCTTTCCTCACACCCCCTCAGCCATCAAAGTGTAGCACTGAGGCCAAAAAGAATTTTTAGATTCCTTCAAGGTATATAAGGACTCGACATCTGAAGAGGAGATTGCTCTCCTGACACTGAGGGCTGGGCTGTGATGCCTGCAGAAGAGAGAGCAGGAGGAAGGGAAGTTGGAAGCCCACCTCATCTGGCACCACCTCCCCACCTCTCTCTTCCTCCACCGCCTTTCTCCCTGAAGAGACTATCAGTCTCCTCCTCCCTGTTTTCACTCCCCACATGGTGTCTTGTGCGCATTGGGAAAAGCCACCCCTTTCTACAAGTGAGCATAGGCCCCTGCTAGACATAGGCTTGGTGAGGGGGCAAGGGCTGCATTCCAACCACTCCCCACTGCTCCACCTGACACCTGGTGTAAGATCCAACCTATAAAAACACAGCTACCACCCTCCTTTTCATGTGCTCAGGCCCTATGCTCCGGTATCCACCAGCAGCCAGAACAATCTTTTAAAACGTTAAGTCAGATACCACTTATCCTGTTAAAACCTCTCATGTCTTCCAGTACTCTTAAAACCAAGTTCAACTGCCCTGTGGCCCATGGTGCCCTCCATGCTGGGACCCTCCCTCCTTCTCCAGCCTCAACATCCTTCCACACAATGGCTCTCTCTTTTCCTTCCACACCATGCCAGTCAAACTGGAATACATAGCTGGCGTTCTTGTCCCCCTGGTTGGGGTCCTAATGCCATGTGCTCAGTGAGGATTTTTCTAAATGACCCTATTCAGATTACCCTCCTCCCACATCCTCTATCATATCACCTGTTTTGTTTTCTTGATGTTTATCAGCCTCTAAAATCGTTTTTTAAAGTATTCATTTGTGTATTTCTTATTGCTCTTTCTTTCCCAGAAGAATACACATTTCAAAACCAGGGGCCATTTCTGTCTAGTCCAGTGAATGGCAAACAGTGAATGGCACATATTTGTTGAATGAACACTTGAATTACAGAATCAGAGGTGAGAGTTATGTGTGGCGCTATTGTTGGGGTTTCATGAAAAGACTGGGAGTTGCTAACAGCAAAGCCAATTCTTTAGTATTTCTCGGAGAGACAGTGACGTGGACTTAGCAACTTACACATGGAAGAATAAACCCGAGAAACGAATAAGCAATTTGCTGGACAGGGAACCAGGACTTCGTATCATATGTTTTTCAACAATAAATGGCATGGCAATTTGACGTCAGTGCCACGAGTGTGTCTCCGCAAATTTCAGACTTAAGTTTTCTGAATATTTCAAAGGTTTTAAACTAGTATAGTTACTATAACATACTACTTAGGATATGAAACAATTAATGAAAACATCAATAGAACCCACTTGTACTGAAACTAGATCTTCTAGATTACTACATGCTAAACTAAAGGTGTCTTACCTGATGAAAACTGTATTTTAATGTCCTAATTCAATCAAATATTTAACTTGGCTAATTCAATGAAGGTGAGAGTGAAATATCCCCCTTCTCTTTTTCATAATGTATAAATTTCCACACAGCATGGTAAAAGATGTGTGATTGGTGTGATTACAATACCAAGCAATCATCCGGGGGTGTGCCCTTTCATCGCTAAATTTTAAAGTAGAAAATAGCAAGCTCTGAGATGGTTGAATCCTTTTACAAAGCCAAGCAAAACAAATTCTTTTGATAACCATCTTCTTCTGACTCTGAAATTTTTGTCATCATTTCTGCATCCTGTGTGTGGTTTTAAAAATCTGATCACAAAGAATGATATCACACACCCTAAACAACAGAATAATCTTAAAATCTGTTCATCATGAAGTGTTCAAGTTTACTAAAATGTTATTCATTGTGTCCAGGAACTGCCCACTTTCACACAATGTACTCTAATATACAGCCCTTGTAAAAGGAGATTATTGAGGATGACTGAGCTCTGTCAAACCAGTTCACAGAACTACAGCACTGAGGCCATAGATTAAGTGTCACCATCTTCTGTTACCTCATTTGCTCCTAATCTTCAGCTCTGCTAATGGCCTTGTGGTCTGAGGCTCTGACTTGAGGTTTCTTTTCTCACAGTTTCTTCTGTTCAATTAGGAAAAACAGTAGTTGCCTAGTGAACTAGATTTCATATTTTGAGATTGCTATAAGATACTAATAAATTAAATGTAAGCTCTGTTGAACAGTAGGAAAAATAATTTTTACTTGAAACACACTCTACTTTTATTCCTCCTTTTCTTCTTCTCTCCTTTTTTCTTTTTTCACATTTTTTTTTTTTTTTTTTGGTGGGGCTGGGTTTGAACCCACCACCTCTGGTATATGGGGCTGGCGCCCTACGTCTTGGAGCCACAGGCACCGCCCTTCTCTCCTTTTTTCTTTCCGTCTTTTCATCCTTGCTTCCTTTCTTCAAATATCTATTGAGTTCCAACTATGCATGAAGCCCAGTATGAGACAACTATTTATAAACACATTTATGAAAAACTCTATTTTTGTGCCTAGATCATAATAGGCAGTCCATGGGAAATCAAACTCATGGTTTCTGTCTTTGATGCTTCCATAATTGAATCTTTTACTTGAACTTTCTCAGATACACATCAACTTGTCTTAGCTCTCTTCTCAGATCTTAGAGCCCTTAACACATGGTCCTCTACCTTTTGCTTATATAATTGTATTTTGCCATGATGTAGTATGGTACGAGAAAAGACCTTTGCTATCATTCAGAGTATGTGGAAAAATTCCCAAGATAGAGAGCATATGGAGCACAGTGCAGTAGAAATGCAATGGAAGTCAGCACACCTGATTTCAAATCCAGACTTTGTTTCCAACATGCTGTGCAACTTGGAGCCAGTCACTATCTCCACGCGAGCCCCACTTTCAAAAGTGACAGAAGCCCAGAAGCCCAGCGAAAACTAGTTCAGGCAAAAAAGACAATTTTTCAAATCAAAGCACAGCTGAATTCAGGAACTCAACCCACATCACCAGAACACCACTTTTCTCTCAGCTTTGCTGGTCTGTGTGTGGACCGTTTCTTCCCTCCTGTACTTGGGCTTCCACAATGGGCCCAAGAGAAGCAGCCACTGGTAACTTCAAATTCATCCTAGCTTATTAATTCTAGAGAAAAGGGTCTATATCAATCTGAACTCGGATTGGTTCTCCTTTGAACAGATAGGTCCTCTGGACCCATCTCTGTTGCTAGAATGGGGCGCCATCGTTGGCCAAGTGCGAGCCATATGTCCACCACTGAAATTAGTTGGGGGAAGGATCTTCTTGGTTCCTGACCAGTTGTCTATGTTTCAGCCACAGAAAGAAACTGGAAAGAGTTAGGATCGCACAAGTGTGCCCTTGGCCTTTTCAGACGCCTGTTTCTTCATACCTCTGATAGATTAAGAGACCCAGACCCAGAAAGACATTTCATCTTTAAAGCAAAATTATTGGCATGTTCTTTGCTCATCTGTCTGCCCTGTCCTAGGGGATGATGGTAAGTTTCATCACTTGCTAGGAAGGTTTCTATTTTCCAGAGTGATGAAGTGATTGCCCGAAGTGAAATGCCTGGATTGCGACAAAGTCCGGGATAAAACTTATCCCAGCTTCTCCCGTCAGGGGTCCTCTCCTTGCTGCCGTGCCTTTTCCTTCCATCTAGCAGAGAACACTATAGTAATTTATCCCTGTGGTGGACACGGGGCTGCTGCAGTGTAGAGTCAGGTGATAGGTTAGTTCTTCCTGGGCCTGCCTTAAAAACCTCCTTATTCAAGAGGGACTTTACCTAACAATTGCGATCAGTGTAACCTGGCTTATTGTACCCTCAATGAATCCCCAACAATAAAAAATAAATAAATAAATAAATAAAAAAGAACTGAACCGCCTAAAAAAAAAAAAAACCTCCTTATTCTGTATGATTTGTAGTATTCCTAGAGCATGGGCATTTTTAAAGCATCCTGGCCAAAAAGCTCAGTCAAATAGCCAAAAGTTTCAGATTAGGAGGAAGTGCAGAATGCTCACGTTAAATTCCAGGACAATTTTGCAAAAGATGTAATCTGGTAATTTTCAAGCACTGTGCAAAAGTGAAGACGCGTAATCTGAATTGCTACAGAATTCCTACAGATCAGTAGTTAACCTTTTGGAACCTCTACTTGCCCACCTACAAAATGAGAAAGTTAGACTAAATGACTCCTAAGTTCCTCCAGGGCGCTGTGAACACAATCAGGGCCTGTCAGAGCCCCTTTCAGATTCTACCCTGTAGTGCAGAGTTTATTTTAATGAGGAGAGAAGCTGCTTAGTGTGTGTGCAGGTGCCTGGGGTGCTGGGGCCAAACGTGACTGTCCTACTTGACTTTTTCTCCAAGGCATTGGCCAGCAAAGTTCTGCCCCCCAAACACAGACACTTGATCTGATGTGATGATCACTGAAACTTCACTGCGGACACTTCATTAGTTTGGTTTCTGGTTTTCATCACTCCAAAAAGATATATCACCAACCTCACGAGAGGCAGCTTGCTTTGGCGGTGGTCAGAGGCTCCTGTGTGCTGGTTTGGAGTGGGCCAGGAGCAGTGGCACTAGGCTTACGGAGAGGGGAATGAAGCTGGGCAGGTACATGTGAGGAGACCAGCGCGTCCGAGCCACGCTCTAATGTGAACTTGGCAAGTGTGTGGGGACTCGGGCTCTTGAGGATCACTTGTCTGAATATGATTAGTGTGGTCAACACAGAGCACTCCTGTCATCACACTATGACCTCAGGAAAACACTGTTGGTTAACCGCCAAGAGCCAGCCCCACTTCCTCTCGGCTCCTTCCCTGAGTAATCTGTTCAGCTGTGATATGTCCCCAGAGACAGGAAGAAGCAAGTGAAGTTAATTGAGGTGACTGACTGGCCCAAGGTCACCGTGGGACTCCATGGAACATCTACAAGTCATCCACTTTTTCCTTAGGCTAATAAGCCAAGCAGCAATAGACTTTGCTTAAATGATACATTGTAAATGTCAAACTGCTACTTGGGTTTATCTTGCATTTTAAGTTCAAATACAAATGTTCCAATTCAAAAGCCAGTGAGGTCTTGAATCCATCAAGCCTTCCATTGCTGCTTGTTGTATAATAGTGATGTATAACTCATGTAATTACAGTGCTCTTTTTTGGTAACACATTTTAAGATGTTCAAATGAAAGGTATTATTTAATACTTAATTTCTGAGAAATATAAAATGCACAATGATTATACACTGTCTGTAGCCTAAAATAGGAGCCTTCTATCTATAATTCTATATTGGTACTTATGTTACTTTTCCTAGAAGGGAGTGGAGGGTGCAGTGACAGGTTATTTCAACCTATCTATCCATAGACTCTATCATTCATCCATTTGTCTATCTCTTTGTCTCCCTACCTATCTTCTGACTACTGGAACCACGTTGTGAGATGACAGGACATTCATTTTGTCATCCCCTCTACAGTCACGCGTTGATTACCCACTGTGTGCGAGGCGCTGCTCTAAGTGGTCAGGCTACAGCAGTGAACACCGGAGGGAGGAGCTTACATTCTAGTGGGGAGGGGCAGATAAGCAAAACGTGGGGTCACCAGACAGTGGTCAGTGCCCAGGAGAAAGTAAAACAGGTGTCACCCGAGTAAAGCCCTAAAGGAGGAGAGGGAGGAGAGGGAACGTGCCTCACAGGCGTCTGAGGAGCGGGCATCTGGGTCTCGTGATAAGTGAATACAAAGGCCCTGAGGCAGGACTGACCTGCAGGGTTTGAGAAACCATCAGGAGGAGGCCTGTGCCTATTACAGGGACAGTGGGAGGCAGCTGTCAAAGAAGCAGGGGCAGCACTAAGATTGGGGACAGTCTCAGAGGTCCTTCTGAGCGTGTGCCTTTTACTGAGAGGAAGCTGTCGGAGGGGGCTGAGCAGCGGCACAACGTGAGCAGACACCTCTATGACTCCTCTGCCTAAATTAAGAGACACTGCAGGGGCCAAGAGTGGGGGCACAGAGGCCAGTGTGGAGGCCGCTGGACACTGCAGGTGAGGGAGGATGCTGACTTGGGCCTCAACAGTGGCGGTTAGGGTGGGAAGAGGTCTTCCGAGTCTGGACAGGTTTTGAAGGTAGTGTGGAGAGGCTCTGCCGACGGATGGGAGGCAGAACTCAAAAGAAAATAGAGGAGTCAGAGAGGATTGCAGTTTTGGATCTGAGTGACTGAAAACAGGGAAACTCTATTTGCTGAGATGGGAAGTCTGCAAGAGAATCGAGTTTTAGACAAGATCTGGAATTCACTGTGGACCTCTCAGAAATCTAAGAGAAGTAGAGAAGAGAGTTGGATATAAACCTTTGCAGTTCAAGAGAGAGGTCAGGGAGATGTCGAACTGGGCGTCCATCGCAGAGAGATGGAGCTTAAAACCATGAGCAGGACTGGTGCCCCAAGAGACCAAATGCAGAGAAAAAGGTGCTCCCCAGAGGAGCCATGGAGTGCTCCAGAATCTTGAGGTTTCAGAGGGGTAGAATTGTTTATATACATGCAATTCTACAAGTTTAATATTAATGAATTTCCCTGGACTGAATAATAGGAGTTTGACTAGGTTCACTTCAAAAGTAACAACATACTTTTAGGATATGATTCAGTAGCAATTTGCTCTTAATGAAACACACTTTATTCAATAAGGGATAGTATCAGGATTTCTTCTTAAAGATCTGAAAAGTTCCCTATAGGTAAGAATGTGTGATGCATGTTGATAAAGAAAAATGAATAACTTTTTAAAAAGAGAAAACCATCTTTATTGAAGATATGGGCAAAAATGTTCAACAAGAATTTGTAGTGTATCTACAATACACTTTTTTAGTATAATTCAACCCAAACTGACTTTGTATGCTGAGAATCATCATTGTAGGAAGAAAATATTTCCAACACTCACACATCAGACCCGCTCCCTCCTTCTGGGGTAAGATCCTTCCCCTAAACACAGAGTTTTGTGCATTCTCAAGCGACTGGACTTATGTCTAAAGCCCAACTTAGTGTCCACATCATTCCAATTGCCAGCTATTCAAGGCAGGCAAATAGTTTCACTTACTGTTTTATCTCTATGTGTTTTTGACAAATTTTTATCATGTTTTATTTGTACCTACCTTGTCCCGTTTTTGTAACATTCAAATAAGAATTAAAGATTAGAAGATGCAATTCTCTCTGCAAGTGCTGTTACCCTTTTGCTCAACACTGGGAGTCCATATGGGAATTGTAAAAGTCAGACATTCTGCCGTCTATTCTAATCCATTTTCGTAATGACTTTAATTAACACCACCACCTAGAAGACTTAATGGTAGACATGTGTGTGTTCAGAGACAGTATGATGAGTAGTAAATATTGTTGCAAGGAACTAGTTTAATCACACAGGCAAGAGCTCAGAGTTTGCTCTTTTGCCCTCTGCCTGTCCCGAATTGACTTTATTAGTAAACCTAATTGATGTTTGTGAGTCTGTTTTCTTAAATTCTTCTTAATAACTTGTTTACAAAACATTTCCCCATTTCTGTTGATACTTGATTGGTGTATTTGCTGGCAGTTTACTATTAGTCTTGGCATTTTAAATATTACTTCCATTAAATAGTAATGTATTTTTTTCTGCTTTTTCTGACAATTATTTCACTTCATGATCTCAATGTAATCGACTAGAAATACAGTATGTTCTTTCTATGAATAATAATCTTTTATTAAATCACTTTAGAACTTTTTCTTTTTAACCCCAGTACATCAAATTAAAGTAATATGAACATAATTTTCAACCATTTGGCTATTTTCAAAGATTGTCAGTTACATAGAAGAGTTTGCCATAAACAATGAAATTAAAATTTAGTACCTTGAAACAGCTCCCTGTGCTTTGTGAGAAAAATATTTCAGTGATACAATTTTCCTTTTGTTCAAAAAACTAAGAAATCTTAGTTTTCAGTAATGATTACTTTCTGAAATGCCCTTTAAAATGGATGATCACCAGGCCAACTATAAAACATGGCCTACTAACCTACTTTTACTAAGGGATTTTGAATGACTGAGCCTGTTTCTGTCCATGGTCCCGGATTTATGCTGACCATCAAAGTAATAATACAGGGTATTGTCTTTCATAAATAAAATGCAGAAAATTATCCCTAGATTAACAAAGCATTCCTGTGAAAGTTAAACATGGCAATAAAATCATTTGCTCTTTTTAAACAAAATGTATTTGCATAATTACTTTCCTTGAGTTGCAACTTTTAAAATCAAGTAATCTATGAAGTTGGAAAACATGATTCAAAATTACATTTTATTTTAAAGACTTTGCATTGTAAAAGCTTTACTAGACAAATCGTAGTGAAAAGCAACAGATTAAAAATCATTTTTCCTTACTATTTTAAAAAGTGTTGAGTTCAGATCCACGTGGCAACGCAAGACATAGCCACCATATAGCAGGGGAACATGGTATTAATGAAACCTTGAGCTCCACGTAATGTCTTTGATTTTATTCACTCTTCAAAACAGGGTAATGGCTTTGAATCAATGTTGTCAGTGGTGACTCAGCCTGACCCATTTAGAAATGCGTATTTCATAATTCCCTATTTACAGGGGCTTCATACTGTGAATGAAGTGCAAACAGAAGCAAGGTCGTCCGCATTTAGAGGCACACTAGCTGGGATTTGTGGTTCTAAAATGAATAAGCGTCAATCTTCGAGTAAAAGTCAATAGTTTCTTTACTAATTTCCTTTATGGAAAATTTAATCTAAGGGAATATAAAGTGAAAGCCATATCTCAAAAATCCTAAGAGATTTTTGCATAGACAAAAAATCTTGACCTATTTAAACAATAAGTTATATATTTTATATATATATGTATATATATATATATATGTATATATATTCTTTGTCTTTTTTTTTTTTTTTTGCAGTTTTTGGCCGGGGCTGGGTTTGAGCCCACCACCTCTGGCATATGGGGCTGGCGCCCTACTCCGTTGAGCCACAGGCACCACCTATATATATTTTTTTTTTAAGTGGTAAAATTCTTAAAAAGAAAATAGGATAAATCTTCAGAGCATAAGTAAATTCATTGCAGGTTTAAATGGGACAAATTAGAACAAAGGAAAATCTTAAGAGTGTCTTTTTTATGCCAGTGCTATATTTAATAATGGCCAAGGGGGGAAATGTGGAAAGTATACTTGAACGTTTCTCTGGGAAGTTGACAGTTTATACATTAGGCCAAATACAGGTGTAACTCAGAGATGTTGTGGGGCTTGGTTCCTGACCACTGCAATAAAAGCAAATGCCATGTTAAAACAAGCCATTTGAACTTTTTGGTTTCCCAGTACATATAAAAGTTATGCTTACACTGTATTGTAGTCTATTAAGTGTGCAATAGTGTTATGTCTAACAAACAGTGTGTGTACCTTAATTTAAAAAAACTCTAAGCTGGACAGGGTAGATCCTGCCTGTGATCCCAGCACTTTGGGAGGCAGAGCCAGGAGGATTGTTTGAGGCCAGGAGTTCAAGAGCAGCCTGGACAACAGGGTGAGACCCTGTCTCTACAAAAAAAATTATTATTATAATTATTATTATTATTATTATTTTTACCCAAGCTTCTGAAGAGGCTGAGGCAGGAGGATTGCTTGAACCCAGAAGTTCAAGGTTACAATGAGCTATGACTACACCACACCATGGTAGTTCACAGCAACCTCAAACTCCTGGGCTTGAGCAATCCTCTTGCCTCAGCCTCCCAAGTAGCTGGGATCACAGGTGCCTGCTACAATGCCCAATTAGTTTTGGGTATTTTGTTTTGTTTCTATTTTTAGTAGAGACGGGGGGGTCTCACTCTGGCTCAGGCTGGTCTCAAATTCCTGAGCCAAGCAATCTACTCGCCTCAGCCTCTCAGAGTGCTAGGATTACAGGCATGAGTCACTGTGCCCAGCCTGTGAGATCCTGTTTTTCAAAAATAAAAATATAAAGACTTTATTGCTAAAAAATGCTAACAATGATCAGAACCTTTGGTCAGTCATAATCTTTTTGCTAGTAGAGGGTCTTGCCTCGTGTTAATGGCTATGAACTGACCAGAGTGGTGAGTACCGAAGGTTGAGGGACTGTGGCGATCTCTTAAAATAAGATAATTGTGAAGTTTGCACGTTGTTTGCCCCTTCCTTTCATGAAATATCTCTGTTGTACGTTATGCTATTTGATAGCATTTTACCCACAGAACTTCTTTCAAAATTGGAATCAATCCTCTCAAACCTTGATACTGCTTTACCAACTAAGTTTATGAAAAATTCTAAATCATTTGTTGTCGTTCCACAGTGTTCACCCCATCTTCACCAGATATATTCCAGCTCAATAAACCACTTTCTCTGCTCATCATCAGAAGCTATCATGAGATTGCAGCAACTAGTCACATCTTCAGGCTCTACTTCTAATTCCAGTTTTCTTGCTATTTCCAACACATCTGTAGTTCTTCCTCCCCTGAAGCCTGGGACTCCTCAAAGTCTTCCAGGAAGACTGGAATTAACTTCTTCCAAATTCCCATTAATGTTGATATTTTGACCTCCTCCCATGCTACAGAAATATGCTCAATGGCGCCGCAACTAGTGAATCCTTTCCAGAGGTTTTCAATTTACTCTGCCCAGAAGAATCACTACCTTCGGCAGCTATAGCCTTATGAAATGTATTTCTTAAATAAGAAGATTTGAAAGCCAAAATTATTTTTTGATCCATGGGCTGTGTTAGCAGGCATGAAAACAACATCGATCTCCTTGTACGTCTTCGTAAGAGCCCTTGGCTGACCAGGCATCATCTCCATGAGCAGTAAAATCTTGAAAGCCATCTTTTTTTCTGAGCACAAGATCTCAATGGCAGGCTTAAAATATTCTATAAACCCTTCTATAAACAGATGTGCTGTCATCCAGGATTTGTTGTTCCTTTTCTAGAGCATAGGCAGAGTAGATTTCAGCATTATTCTTAAGGGCCACAGTATTTCCAGAAAGGTAAATGAGCACTGGCTGCAATTTGTTTTATTTTTTATTTTTGACACAGAGTCTCATTATGCCACCCTTGGTAGAGTGCTGTGGCATCACAGGTCACAGCAACCTCAAACTCATGGGCTCAAGTGATTTTCTTGCCTCAGCCTCCCAGGTAGCTGGGACTACAGGAGCCTGCCACAACGCCCGGTTATTTTTTGTTGCCTTGGTGTCATCGTTGCTTAGCTGGCCCAGGTCAGGCTTGAACTCTCCACCTTTGGTGTATCTGGCTGGCACTGTAACCCCTGTGCTACAGGCGCCCAGCCTGGCTTCAATTTAAATCACCTGCTACCTTAGCCCCTAATAAGAGACTCAGCTTGTCCTTGGAAGCTTTGAAGCCAGACATGACTTCTCCTTTCTAGCTGTGAAAATCCTGGATGGCATCTGCTTCCAGTACAAGGCAATTCTGTGCACACTGAAAATCTGTAGCTGAGCGTAGCCACCTTCACCTGTTATCTCGGCTGGATCTTCTGGATAACTTGCTGCAGCTGCTCCATCAGCACCTGCTGTATTACCTTACACTTTTATGTTATGGAGATGTCTTCTTTCCTTGAACCTCATGAACCGACCTCTGCTAGCTTCTAGCTTTTCTTCTGCAGCTTCCCCACCTCTCTCAGCCTTCATAGAATTGAAGAGAATCAGAGCCTTTCTCTGAATTAGGTTTTGGCTACTTTGATCTTTATCCAGAGCATGCAAACTTTCTCCATATCAGTAATAAGGCTGTTTTACTTTCTTATGATTTATGTATTCACTGAAGTAGCACTTTTAATTTCTTCTGAGAATTTTTTTCAGTCACAACATGGCTACCTGTTTTACACAAGAGGCCAAAGCCTGGCTTTGGGTCCATCTCAGCTTCTGATGTGCCTTCCTCACTGCTTAATCATTTCTAGATTTTGATTTAAAGTGAGAGACATGTGACTCTTCCTTTCATTTCATCACTTAGAAGCCACTGTAGGGTTACTAATTGACCTAATTTCAGTATTGTTGGGTCTTAGGGAATTGGGAGACCTGAAGAGAGGGAGGGAGATAAAGGAACAGCCAGTCAGTGGAGCAGTCAGAGTACACATGACTTCGATGAGTGAAGTTTGCCATCTGATATGGGCACCGTTTGTTACAATGGAAACAATAGTAACATTGATCATATGCCACCATAACAGATACACTTAGAATGAAGAAGTTTTAAATATTATAAGAATTAACAAAATGTGACACAGAGACATGAAGTGAGCACATGCTATTAGGAAAATGGTGCCCATACACTGGTTCAATGCAGAGTTGTCATAAAACTTCAATTTATAAAGAACAGTATCTTCAGATTGCAATAAAGTGAGGTATGCCTTACTGTAAACAATTTCACTGTAGAGTTCTGAAATCATGTTAAATTCTGTATAGATAAGAATTAACCTTACCTAAAGAGAGGTAGGCCTTTACCTTTAGCTCCTGGGAGATAATCTCTTCTTAGTCCTTAGAATGTCCTGCCTGATAGAAGGGTCTTATTCACCCAGGGACCTTGGGCCACACTAGGCTGTCTAACAGTGAGGGCCATGTGGTATCCGCTTGCCCTGGGAGACAAGGGTGGTTGGAGACAAAAGGTCAACCACGCAGGCAATCAACCATTTCTCAAACTGCAGTGAGAACTCAGGTGAGCTTTCCTGGTTGGCAATACTCCATGGGTACTGTCGTACCTAATTGCCTGAAGAAATTTAGCACTCTCCATGATCTAAATGGAAGAGGAAGCTCTGTACGTGGATTTTTTTCTAGATTCTTCACCATGTCTCTCTTTCCCCGGCTGATCTTAATGTGTCTCCTTTCATTGTAATTAACCACAACCATGCGTATAACACATTTCAGTGTGTTCTGTGAGTCCTTCTACCAAATTATTGAATTTGAGGATAGTCTTGAGGACTCCTGAACTCTGCAGTTGGTGTCAGAAGTAAAGACGGCCTTGAGGATTGCCTGGAACTTTGTAGCTCTCCAACATCGACATCTCTTTTTATGCTTGCCAATATTTTTGGTGAAATTTTGGTCGCACAATTTTACTAGTGTAACAGTCAGTACAGCTGTTCCCAAACATTCTAGTTTTCTTTCTGCAAGCAGGAGGTACGAGTTCCCTAATCGAAGTCGGTGTGGCCACTTCAACTACCTTTAACAATGAAATGGCAATGGAACTGTCACACGTTAGGAGCTGAAGGTGCAGTGTATGATTCACGCGCTGTCCGTCTTTCTTTCCCTTGGCCACAGACTATTTGCTAAGCAGTGGCTGCTGCTCCCATCCTTGGTTCCAGAATGAAGACAGCAGGGACCAAAGATTTATTACTTAGAAACAAAAGGAAATGAGCAGGATGTATACAGCACAGATGAATCTCAAAACAATTATGCTTAGTGCAAAAAGCCAGACAATAAAAGAGTGCACCTTGTAGGACCCAGTGTATATATGAGGCAATGCATATGACCAGAAAGCAGAAGAGAGAAAAGCGTGAAGGAGGGACTACGGCGGGACAGGAAAACTTTGGGAAGATACGCATGTGTTCATTATCTTGATTACAGTGAAGGTTTCAAGAATGCCAACACTTACCAAATTATGTGCTTTAAATATGTACAGTTTGTTAATAAGACCTCAATAAATCTGTTTGTAAACAAACAAAAGGTATGAAGGGCTCTGTATGTGTCCATATGGAACTATGTTCGTGACGTTGTAGACAAGAGGGGATCTTCCAGAGTTATGTATGGTTTGATCTGTTTTTAAAATAAAATTAAGACAATGAATCCCCAACAGAAAAAAATAAAATAAAATTAAGAAAAAAGTAAGCCTCACCCCAGATTAGAACTATGAGAGCTCTCTTACATGGGGCTTACTTTTCTGCCTTTGCCACCCGGGAAACAGCAAAACCAACCCCTCTTCTTCCTCAGTCTCCTCCATTGTGAAGGGGACCAAAGGAAGCCCCTTATGATGCTCCACTTTCACTTAAGGAATAGCAAATATATCATCTCTTCCTTGTCACTTTGTTCCTGACATTTTCTTTTCTCTAGCTTCCTTTACTGTAAGAACACAGTATACAATGCATATAACATACAAAATCCGCGCTAGACGGCTGTTTATGTCATGGGTAAGGCTTCCGATCAACAGCACGCAAAAGATGCTGGGATATTCCAGCATCCCTCACCCGGCGTTGCACAGGGCCAACCGTACACAGTAAAGGGGGACGCTTCCCGGGGCGGCTGGATTCTAGAAACTGAGCAGTTCACTCCTATTTGGAGAGGACAGCCGTCTGTTTTAGAGGCAGGCAGTGTCAGGCATTTAGTTGAAGACCCGGTGGCAGGAAACTTTCCACTTGCCACCTAAGAGGAGCTCCAGGAAACCCCACCCCACAGCCAGCAGCAGGTCTCCGGGGGCTCAGGACGCGCAGCAACACCCGACACCCAGCCACAGGTGGGAGCTGGGCGCATGCGCGAAGCCAGGGAGCCCGGCTGCCGGGGGGTCGAGGAGGGGCGGGGTCGAAGAGGGGACGGGGCGGGCCTGGGGGCCGCGGCGGTCCTCCGCCTCCCGGCCGGGGCGCGGCGCTGTTCGCGCAGTCCCGGCGCCGACGGCTCGGCGGCTGAGGTCCGGCCGTGAACGCCTCCCGTCAGACCTACCAGGTAGCGTTTCCTTCAGGGGGTCGCGGGGCGGTGCCGCGGGCGGTGGCTCCGGGGGCGGCGCGCGTCCTCCGGGCTCTGCGGGGCGGGAGCCGCCACCCCGGCCGCGTGGCCGTCTCGGGGGGTCCCGGTGGAGCCGCCCGGGCACCCGGGTTTGCGGTGCCTGGAGCGCGGCGTGCAGCCGGGAGCTGGTTCTTACCCTGCCGAGCCCCGGACCCAGGTCTGTGGTCATCTGTGCAGGGTAGGGACAGAGACAGGCTTGGGTGGGTCTTCCCCTTCTCTCCCCGGCCTGTCCGCTGAGCGTAGCTCCGGGGCACTCGGAGAGGGAAACTGCTGGCTCAGGTGTGCTCCGCTCAGGGACCTTAACGCGTTGCCGGATTCAGTTGTGCACCTTGCTCTCAAAAGGTGTCTTCAGTCTACGTATATTTTGGAAAGCTCAGTTGTCGTACGACGTATTTAAAAATGAACGTACCTATCCTAAAATGAAAAGTTTTCTTTTTATGTAGATATATCTTAATACCACAGAGAGACTTGAGAGGGGGTAGAAAATTGCCACACCAGTGATAAAACGTGAGAATAGCAAAAAGATGACAACCACTGCTTTAGAAAGTAGACCTACTTCTTTTGTGTCCCTCAAACGTGGATGAAAATTTTATGTGATTTTGATGTTACTATAGAATTCTAGCTTTTAGACTTAGAAGAGAAGTTAAGAGTTAGGTGGACTGCGAAGAACATAAATCTTTTTGGCAGTATCCCTAACACATTTGTGTTTTGTCCTCTGCTTGGAGTATATTTAGTGGAAAGCACAACTGATTCTGCCGTGTGTTTCCAAGCCCCCTGTCCTTTCTGCGCCTGCTCCCGCTACCACTGTTCTGATGGCTCAGATTCCAGGCCCCGGGCGGGGGCCACCTGCAGGAGGCAGCAATCTGATTGCAACTTTAGATAGCAAATTAAGTAAAGGACATTTGATAATTAGTTCTGCTCATTTTCTTTTGTTTTTATTGTTGGGGATTCATGGAGGGTACAAAGAACCAGGTTACACTGCTTGCATTTGTTAGGTAAGGTCCCTCTGATAATTGTGTCCTGCCCCAAGAGCTGTGTCACACACCGTGACCCCCAACCCCTCCCTCTCTCTCTCGGGTTCCCCCATTCCTCCACCCCTCCCTCTCTCTCCGTGCCCCCATTCCCTCACCCCCTGCGATATACTAGCGTCAATTGTGCTCATATGAGAATGGAGTACATTGGATTCTTGCTTATCCATTCTCATGATGCTTTACTAAGAATGTGTTTCAACTCCATCGGGTTAATACAAAAGAGGCAAAGTCACTATCTTTTTCTGGCTGAATAGTATTCCATGGTGTACATATACCACAACTTGTTAATCCATTCCTGGGTTGGTGGGCATTTAGGTTGTTTTCACAATTTGGCAATTGTAAATTGAGCTTCAGTACACAGTCTAGAGCAAATGTCCTTATGATAAAATGATTTTTGTTTCTTCTGGATAAATGCCCAGTAATGGGATTGCAGGATCAAATGAGAGGTCTAATTAGAGTTCTCTGAGGATTCTCCATACTTCCTTCCAAAAAGGTTGTATTAGTTTGCAGGCCCACCAGCAGTGTAAAAGTGTTCCCTTCTCTCCACATCCACGCCAGCATCTACAGTTTTGAGACTTTGCGATGTGGACCATTCTCATGGGGGTTAGGTGATATCTCAGAGTGGTTTTGATCGGCATTGCTCTTATAATTAGGGACAATGAGCATTTTCCCACATGTTTGTTAGCCCTTCATCTGTCTTCTTTAGAGAAGGTTCTATTCATCTCTCTTGCCCATTAATAGAAGGGATCGTCGGCTCTTTTAATGTTGCTTAATTTGAGTTCTCTGTAGATCCTAGTTATCAAGCTCTTGTCTGATTCATAATATGCAAATATCTTTTCCCATTCTGATAGTTGTCTATTTGCTTTGGTTGCTGTCTTCTTAGCTGGACAGAAGCTATTCAGTTTACTTAAGTCCCATTTGTTTATTTTTATTGTTATTGAAATTGCCACTGAAGTCTTCTTCATAAAGTCTTTCCCTAGGCCAGTACCTTCAAGTATTTTCCCCACACTTTCTTTGAGGATTTTTATTGTTTCATGCCTTAGATTTAGATCTTTTATCCATCTTGAATCAATTTGAGTGAGTGGAGAAAGGTGTGGGTCCAGTGTCAGTCTTTTACATGTGGCCATCCAGTTCTCTCAGCACCATTTGTTGTATAGGGATTCTTTCCCCCAGTGTAGGTTCTTGTTTAGTTTATCAAAGATCAGGTGGCTGTAAGATATTTGTTTCATCACATGTTTTTTCTATTAAGTTCCAGATGTCTATGTCTATATTTTTGTGCCAATACCATGCTGTTTTGATCACTATGGGCTTGTAGTATGGCCTAAAGTCTGGTAGGCTGATGTCCCTGGCTTTGTCTTTATTACTAAGAATTGCCTTAGCTATACAGGGTTATTTTCTGGTTTCATACAAAACAAAGAATTATTTTTCCCAAATCTTGAAAGTATGAGGTTGGTATTTTAATGCGGATTGCATTTAATCTGTTGATTGCTTTGGAAAGTACAGACATTTTCACAATGTTGATTCTTCCCAGCCATGAGCATGGTATGTTCTTCCATTTGTTAATATCTTCTGCTATTTCTTTTCTTTTTTTTTTTATTAAATCATAGCTGTGTACAGTGATATGATCATGGGGCATCATACACTAGTTTCATAGACTGTTTGACACATTTTTATCAAAATGGTTAACATAGCTTTCCTGGCATTTTCTTAATTATTGTGCTAAGACATTTACATTCCACATTTACTAAGTTTTGCATATAACCTTGTAAGATGCACCACAGGTGTAATCCCACCAATCCCCCTCCCTTTATCCCCCTACCCCCTCCCTCCCCTCCCTTTCCCCCTTCCCCCTATTCTTGGGTTGTAACTGGGTTATAGTTTTCATATGAAAGCCCTAAATAAGTTTCATAGTAGGGCTGAGTACATTGGGTATTTTTTCTTCCATTCTTGAGATACTTTACTAAGAAGAATATGTTCCAGCTCCATCCATGTAAACATGAAAGAGGTAAAGTCTCCATCTTTCTTTAGGGCTGCATAATATTCCCTGGTGTACATATACCACAATTTGTTAATCCAATTGTGGATCGATGGACACTTGGGCTTTTTCCAAGACTTAGCAATTATGAATAGGGCTGCAATAAACATTCTGGTACAAATATCTTTGTTATGATGCGATTTTTGGTCTTCTGGGTATATGCCCAGCAGAGGAATTATAGGATTGAATGGCAGATCTATTTTTAGATCTCTAAGTGTTCTCCATATATCTTTCCAAGCTATTTCTTTTCTTAGGGTTTTGTAATTGTTTTCATAGAGGTCCTTCACCTCTTTTGTATAGTTCTAGGTATTTCATTTTCTTTGGAGCTACTGTGAAGGGAATTATGTTCTTGATTAACTTCTCCTTTTGGCTGCTATTGGCATATACAAAGGCTACTGATTTGTGGACATTGATTTTATAACCTGAGATATTACTGTATTTTTTGATCACTTCCAGGAGTCTTGGGGTTGAATCTTTGGGGTTGTCTAAATATAAGATCATATCATCAGCAAAGAGGAGAGTTTGACCTCCTCTACCCTCACTTGGATGCCCTTTATTACCTTGTCTTGCCTGATTGCATTGGCTAGAACTTCCAGCACTTTGTTGAATAGTAGTGGTGGTAGAGGACAACCTTGTCTGGTTCCAGTTCTGAGTGGAAAAGCTTTCAGTTTTACTCCATTCAGTATAACATTAGCTGTGGGCTTCTCATAGATAGCTTCTATCAATTTAAGAAATGTGCCACCTATGCCTATATTCTTCAGAGTTCTAATTAGAAAAGGATGTTGAATTTTATCAAATGCTTTTCTGCATCTATTGAGAGGATCATATGGTCCTAGTTTTTGCTTCTGTTGATATGGTGAATTACGTTTACGGACTTCATATGTTAAACCAGCCTTACATCCCTGGGATGAAATCTGCTTGATCACGATGTATGACTTTTTTAATGAGAAGCTGTAATCTCTTGGCTAGGATTTTTTTGAGAATTTTTGCATCTATACTCATTAGTGAAATGGGTCTAACGTTCTCCTTTTTAGTTGGTTCTTTTCCTGATTTTGGTATCAGGGTGATGTTTGCTTCATAGAACGTGTTGGGGAAGATTCCTTCCTTCTCAATTTTTAGGAATAGTTTCTGTAGAATGGGTATAAGCTCTTCTTTGAAGGTTTGATAGAATTCTGGTGTGAAGCTATTTGTACGAGGGCATTTTTTGGTTGGTATTTGTGTTCATTTTCATCTTGCCACATCTAACAAACTGGTCTGGCCTTTTGAATCTTTATTCTGTTATCTATGTGTTTACATATTATTTCTTTTGTGACAGTTGACAACTAGATACATCTTAAAGTAACTTCTGTATATTCATTAAACCAATCTGGTAGAACGCTGTGATGATGCAGAAGATAGTTGCTTCCATTTCTGTTACTGGGTTGGTGTTGGATGTTCAGTCTTTCATCTGATGTCTTCGGTAATTTTGCCCTCAAGAATTCTATGGGAGATTTCTTAGATACTTTTAGAGAACACTATTCACATGATCACCTGATCTACCAAATGAAAACACATATCACAGGAGGAATATGGATGAAAGTGGTTAGGAAAGCCACTAAGTGACCTTTGAGTTATCAATAATTCTTTGCTAAATGCAAATAAACCTGTTTCATACTCCAATTGTGCTCAAGGTCAGGGCCAACTTGCTTGTTTCTCCCTTTTTGGAAGTATGGTTTATCACTTAATGGTGTCCTGTATTCTGGTTTTGTCCTCAAAGTTCCACATAATGACTCTGCAGCAATCAAGTTCCTTCAGCAACCAGGGAAGTAATTCATCGGATCCTGGAGACGTCCATGAACTGATTGAAATAGGTTACTTGTGTACCATCTTCTTATCAGTGTTAGGTAGCAAGTCCCTGCTTATTTAGCCTTACCAGATTGTATCGGTATCCTCGAGCACAGGGGTGTCCAGCCTATAGCCCCCTGGGCTGTATGCTGATTGCATAAGGACTTTTTTTGCTTATCTGTAATTTTGGATATCATGAAAAGTATGCACAGACCTTTTTTGTTGCTAATCAGCTTTTGTTAGTGTTTGTGTATTTAATGTGTGGCCCAAGACAACTCTTCCATTGTGGGACAGAGAAAAAAAAGGTTGGACACCCCAGCTCTTGCATAAAGAATGGCCAACAGTGTAACCCAATAGGAAAGTTTCTGAATAAATAGAATTGTATTTGTCTGATTGAGGGATTGCAAGTCACTGGACTCATCTGCCTTGTTTCTGGTGTTCCGAATGCCCCGAGCTCCTTTCACCCCACTTCAGGAATTTAAAGGAGGGAGAGCCAACTTTGACATTATCTGAAAATAGTTGCTTGGCTTTCAGTGAAACAGCATATGGCAGTGGGACAATCAAACTGTGAATATTGAGCCCAAATACTTTTCCTCTGTCTGTCCTTCCCAGTTTTACTTTGAGGGTTAGGGGGTGAGATTCAAAGAGAAATAGAGAACTAGCAGGTGCTAGACAGTAAAGATTTATGAGAAGTTTTTTGCAGTGTTTTGTTTACCTCCTCTATATAGTTGAGTTTGGTTTGCAAAAGTAGTAGAAGATATTTACTTATTTATTTTTACTTTACAGCATTTATTCATGATGCCAACATCATGATTTTTTAATCCTGGTATAGACCTCTTATTATTTTCTTCTGTGTCCTTAGACTTTGGTGCTAACTTTTCCTGAAATTTGTCAAACCTCGGGGAGATAGGAATGAATCAATGTCAAGTCTTATCTATACAAATGAAATTTTTTTTTTTTTTTTTTGTAGAGACAGAGTCTCACTTTATGGCCCTTGGTAGAGTGCCGTGGCCTCACACAGCTCACAGCAACCTCCAACTCCTGGGCTTAAGCGATTCTCTTGCCTCAGCCTCCCGAGCAGCTGGGACTACAGGCGCCCGCCACAACGCCCGGCTATTTTTTGGTTGCAGTTTGGCCGGTGCGGGCTTTGAACCCGCCACCCTCGGTATATGGGGCCGGCGCCTTACCGACTGAGCCACAGGCGCCGCCCACAAATGAAATTTTTTAAGATTCAGAAGCACACGTCCTATTAACAGCAGACTAGTCAAGCCATATTCATATAAGAATGATAAAATAAAAGTTATAGGCCTGCCTATTTAGTTATTATACTGTAATGTTATGAACTGAAACACAAAGGTTTACACAGCCTACAAACAATTGTAGTCACAAACTACCTTACATTTTTTGTATTATCTCTGTATACCTGTTAATTAAAATGAATTTTCAGGGCCCTTTGACTGTTCGATTTATGAATTAAGCCTTGATAGAGCTTTCAAGTATAATTTCTGGCAAGTGTTGAAGTATTTCCACTGACCAGGTTAGTTTTTTATGAACAAAAGATAGTTTTGGAATCAATAATATTGTAACAAAATCCTTCAGTGTGTGTAGTGATATATAAATATCCTAAGCATAAAATTATTGGATGTTTATTAATATATTCTGATGAATATGTTTTTGTGGTATTTTGCCAAGATAGGAAGTGAAATCAAATGGATGTTGGTGAGTACCCAGCAGCAGTTGGCAGCAGTTACTTCATTGCGTTGGTTCAGAGTGA
The DNA here is from genome assembly GCF_027406575.1 of Nycticebus coucang. Lineage (NCBI taxonomy): Eukaryota > Metazoa > Chordata > Mammalia > Primates > Lorisidae > Nycticebus > Nycticebus coucang. The sequence goes on from NC_069796.1 coordinate 34,148,526, forward strand.
CTTATGACTTGGAAGCCTTCCTTAGGTAAGAAAGGCTTAAAAAAGAAATGATCAGTTTTTTAAATGATCACATATATTTAGGCTAGAATGTTTACATCAACATTTTCTAGCTAATAAAGATCAATTTGTCTTACATTCTAAAATATATATATTATAATGCACATAGCCATGAAATTATTTTATGGGTGAGTTTTATGTAAATAAGGAAAAAGAAATTTAAAGTATTATTTTTCATGAATTACTGGTATTAATATGATATTCTATTGGTATTGATTCTTCTATCAGTGAATTGGCAAATTCAATAATTTTACTAAGTAATTTTAAGTATCAATATATGTTATACGCAATGATATTTAATATATCAAACAATCACTTTGTTTAGAACTGTAAGACAGTTCTCTAACCTGGGATTTGGATGAAGTCTTGGTTTTCTGTTTGGCTTCACTGCTTTTAGAGCGTAGGATTAAATTAGGGCTAATTGGTTTTGCAATAATTCAGTGAAATGTTAACTATCTGTTTTGTAGGTTTCCAAGTGAAATAATTACAAACTAAATTGAGATACAGCGTTGACACTGTTTTTCCTTTCCATTTCATTTTTCCAAACCCTGACGATGACTTTTCATTTTGCTCAGTTACTTTATAGGTCAGTCTTGCTTCTGGGATCCAACTCTATGTTGTGGTTAAGAAATGTTTCACATCATACAGAGTGAATGACAAAACAGAAATATTTACATATTAAAAAATATTACATTTGAAGGTAGGTTTCAGTTATGACACTGAATCTTCCTTGTGTACATGGCTAATATTGAAAGGTGAAAGGAGGGTCAAATAGTTAACCAAAGTTAACATTCAGAACCACTGTTACCATTATTTTGCCTTTCAAATAATTGTATACTTAAAATACTTTGGATTCTTAAATAAAATAGATGTACCAAATGACCATATATACTTGAATATATCTGGACTTCAAACTCCTTGTGTCTCAAGCTGGCTGATACCTGGAGATTCATTACTTCTTTTTTGGAGGGGAAGAATGCTCGTTCCTTTGCTGTTTAACTGAAGAGGATCGGGGTGTTACACAAAGACTTTGTCCCTGCCATGTCTAGCCTCTCTAGAGTGTCTATATCCAGGCTGTCATCTGAAAGTTGTTGCAGATCATTTGAGTTTTTGTTAGACCTGTGCTTTGACTTGAGTAATGGATAGTAAGAAAACTGCATTGGACGATTTAATATAGCAACAGACTGGACCTTTTACTAAGTACTTACTGTCTGTCAGCATTTAAAGTACTTCAGTCCTCCCAGTAACCTTACGATATAAGTATTGCCTTTGTCCCTGCTTTACAGAGACGGAGACTTTATTTGCTCTAACAAGATTGTATGTGTACAGTTAGTAAGTGACAGAGCTGAGCTAAAATTCATACCTGTGCTTTTTATTATGGTTTACTGTTTCCCAGACCTCCCAGTCAAAAACGATGCTTTCTCCGTTGTAGGAATAGTAACATACAGTAATTGACTAGGGATAACCCTGGGACATACACGGCTTCCTTGGACATTTCCTCTTGGAAGCCTCCCCAGCTGCTTCGTCCACACACAAATTCAATCAAATGCCATTTTATTTTTCTTCCATCGAAACTTGTCCCAACTTAGGTCAGCATTTATCACCACTGTGTTTCACCATTTGACTACAGCTCTTTGAGAACAGGTTTGTACTTATTACCTCTGAATCCCCAGCACAAAGCAGCACCTATCCATGCGAGAAAGCGGAAGATTACTACCAAAATTGTGTTCATTAAATTGCTTTTCATTTTCAAATGTTATTTTGTACTTTGTAACTTGAAAAAATTATCAAAAACTTAACGTTTTTTAATGTTTACAGAATGAAGAGGAACAGTTTGTCTGTTGCAAATAAAATTGTCCCGTCTTCACCAACAGCAAAACAGCCAAAACTTGACTTCTGCTCTTCTTTGAACCAGACTCATGAGTACACTGTTCTAGACTGGGGGAGTTTGCCTCTTCATGTAGTATTACAGATTTTTCAGTATCTTCCTTTAATAGACCGGGCCCGTGCATCTTCTGTATGTAGGAGATGGAATGAAGTTTTTCATATTCCTGACCTGTGGAGAAAGTTTGAATTTGAGCTGAACCAGTCAGCTACTTCCTATTTTAAGTCCACTCATCCTGATCTCATTCAGCAAATTATTAAAAAGCATGCTGCCCATCTCCAATACGTCAGCTTTAAGGTAAGAAGAGTAAGCATTCAATAAAAACAATGACTTATGTTTTGTTAACAACGTATTTGGGTGTCTAGGTCCTTATTTTGAGGCAGTCAGTGCGTTTTGCAGAATTTTTGTCATTTTCCTGTTTTTCTGTAATTATTTGTGTAGGTAGAAATGTAGAATTTGAGCTGGAATTGAAAACCTTAAAATTCAGTTTCCTTCCTTTGTATGCCATTATTAAAGTTAAGGTAATTGTAAAAGACTTGAAAGTCTGAAGTGCTTGGAAAGTTATTTTGTCATCATCTGTTTTCCCTTTATAGTCTGGGGCATTTTGTATAAAGAAAAAATACTCATTTCTATTATAGCTTGAAGGTATATATAAAACTTTGTAATTGAATTCTGTTAAATAATTATATTGTCAGCAACTTTAGATAAATTATTTTCAGGAAATTATTGAAGATTAAAAATTATTTTTGTAGGTTGATAGTAGTACGGAGTCAGCAGAAGCTGCCTGTGATATACTTGCTCAGCTGGTCAATTGTTCTATCCACACCTTGGGCTTGATTTCAACAGCCAAGCCAAGCTTTATGAATGTGTCAAAGGTAAGGATACCATGCTTTATTGTGAGCTATACTAAAATCCTAAATATTGCCAAAGTAAGCAAAAACTATTCTTCTCCTACATATAGTCGAAGTGTTATTTAAAGCAGTTTTCTGTGAACTAGTGCTTACTTTTGCAAAAATAGTTGTATGCATGTTTTCATTGTTTAGTTGTCTTTTGCAATTCTGGTAATTGTTCCCACAGTCGGTGTCATTAACATAAAATTTAGATTTTTTGCTTACTATTTTCAGGTGTTAGTTTATGTAGTTACTGTGAATATAGATCCTGTAGAGGCAATAATGGATATTTCCCTGTAAGCTCTATCGTCTCCATTGAAGGCAGAACAATGTAACATTTAACTGAATGAACTATACTAGTGAGAATGATGTTTGGGTTTGTATTACAGAAACTCCAAAACAAAAGTGGGTTAAAAAGCATGCTTGAAGTTTATTTCTCTTACATTAAAGAAACCCATAAGCGAGACAATCCATAGCCAGTAGGAAGCTGTTGGGAACCTCCATTTCTTCCTGCCAGTCTACTCTTTCCAAGGTGTTTTCTTCATTTTCTTCGTCTAAGGTGGCTCTAAGAGCTCCGGCCATCACATCCTTGTTCTAGGCTCTTGGAGGAAAGGAACAGAGCTAGAGTGATATGCTTCTCCTTTTTAAGGACCCTGCCCATATATGCCATAGAACGTTTCTCTTTATATCTCAGTCTGTGGCCATACCAGATTTCAGGGAGGTTGGGAACTCTTTTAACCAGGTGGCATTGTGCCCAGTTAAAAATTGGGATTGAGGGTGGCACCTATGGCTCAAAGGAATAGGGCACCGGCTCCATATACCGGAGGTGGCGGGTTCAAGCCCAGCCCTGGCCAAAGACTGCAAAAAAAAAGAAAAATTGGGATTGGATTACCAAAGAAGAAAGGGTGACAGGCTGTTAGGAAGCAGCAAATAGCAGTTTCTGCCACAGAAACTAGTAACTGGTTTTTCTTCATGCAGGCCTCAACTTGAATGCCATCTCCTCAGAGAGGCCTGCCTTAACCACTTTTGCTACAACACTTCTTCCTGCAGTGACTCCGTGTTACATTATTTTATCTACTTTGCATCATTTATTGACCCTTGAAGCCACCTCACTTACTTAATATATTTTTTCTCTCCCCCTCGACACTAAAACATACGCGCATTGAAGGTATAGAGTCTGTCCATTTTATTCACTATTATAAACCCAGAATTAGAATAGTGCCTGATGTATGTGACAAGCACTCGACTGTGGTCATTGGTAAACCTGGCTAATGGAAACTTTCCTGTAGAAGGAGATGAGGGACTCGCAGCAGCATCTCTCTCATAAACTGGGTCAGACTCTCTTCCAGCCAGCATTTCTGCCAGCCTGTTTATCTTTTAAAAAGATATGTTGGGAAAAAATGGGTCACTTGAGGATTAGAGTAACATAAGTAATCAGATGAAAACTTATTACTTTTTTTTTTTTTTTGAGGTAGAGTCTCACTCTGTCACCCAGCTAGAGTGCTATAGCGTCATCATAGCTCACAGCACCCTCAAACTCCGAGGTTCAAGCAGTCCTCCTGCCTCAGCTTCCTAAGTAGCTGAGATTACAGGTGCCTGCTACCACACCTGACTAATTTTTCTATTTTCAGTAGAGACAGGGTCTCACGCTTGCTCAGGCTGCTCTCAAACTCCTGACCTCAGGCAGTCCTCTCACTTTGGCCTCCCAGAGTGCTAAGAGTACAGGCATGAGCCGCCGCAATGGGCCTGAAAACTTATTACTGCTAAGGGTTATTTCCTTGTTTGTGAACTATAGAATTAGACTAGCCTGAAATTTGTAGATTTTAGAAATTATCTGTAAGGCCGCACATCCGTTTCCAGGGCCAGCTTCTAGGGTGGCTCATGTACCAGGAATTAGCAAGGTTTATTGCAACCTCTGCCTCTACAGTTTAAAATGAGCTCTGTGGCTTCTGGCAAGATTTTCAGATCTCTCTGAGACTCAATTTTTTCATTTTTAAACTAAGGAAAAAAATAAGATAAAGTATAGTATTTTGCTAATCATAAAAAGTGCTAAAAATATATTCCTATTATGAAATAAGTTTAAATTTGTCCTTCATGACTAACACAGTCAATTGAGAATTGATTAAAGGGAAAATAAACCTTGTTTTTATATTTTGCTAATAATTTTGGCTCCATGAATTTTAGATAAAAGGTCTGTCCCTCTACCATTTGAAAGTTTGTAAAAATCAGTTTACAATTAGTCTGTATCAATGAATTTTCTTACGAGTTAATTAATGTTTATAATCAACTGGGTCATTCTCACAGGGACAATAGAAGCTTTGGTAGAATCCATGTTGATTTTGAAAAAGGAACAGTGATCAGGCATAAGTTTGGTTTCCAGACTTTCTGTCCTTGCCAAAAAATACTGGATCTAAAAACTTGTGAAATCCTACTCCTTCTAAGGAGCTTTAGTTTGTCAGTCTCCAAGGCATATACTTTGGATCATTTGTTAGGAAAAGCATGCCATTGTGACATCTTTTTATTCACTTACACATTCAACAAATGTTTACTCACGATCCACCATACCCCAGATACTATTTTAGGTATTGGAAATATAAGAGTAAATAAACAAATAAAAATTTGTCTTCTAGGGAAGAGATTGAAAGGTCCAGATACCCTGTTTCCCCGAAAATGAGACATCCTCCGAAAATAAGACCTACTTACAGGAAAGATAGCACGTCCCCTGAAAATAAGACCTAGCACATCTTTGGGAGCACACCTTAAAATAAGACACTGTCTTATTTTGGGGGAAACAGGTAGTAAATATTTTAGGCTTTGAGAGCCATGTATTCCTACGGCAGTTAAGCAGGCCTCCTGCCTCAGCCTGTAACAAATCATTACTGTAATTTTTTTTCAAAAGAAGTCAGTCCACAAGCTATATATCGTTTAAATGGTTTCTCATGAGAATTTTACACATCCTTTTCTTCTTATTGCCATTCAAGACTCATGTTGCGGCTATTCAACTCCAGCGTGGCAGTGTGGACGCAGAGAGAGCGTATATAAACAAGGGGCATGGCTGTGTTCCCCTCCAATTTTATGTATGGGCACTGCAATTTGAGTTTCATGTTACTTTCCCTTGTCACAAAATATTATTTAAATTCTTTCCCAGCCATTTAAAAATGCACAACCACGGGGAGAGATGAGGGGAAGGGGTGTGCTCCCACTTACTGGGCACAATGTTAGGGTGTATGGCACACCTCTGGGGGGTGGAACATCATTGTAAGAGGACCTCTACCTAACAAATGCAAACATTATAACCTAATTCTTTGTATCCTCAAATTAACCTGAAACAATAAAAAAAGTACAACCATTCTTAGCTTGCGAGGGATGCAAGAACAGGGTGTAGGTCAGATTCAGTGAAGGGTTAATCATTTCCTCAATCTAGGAAATAAATATACAGTCATTTTATCCTTTTGATATTGAAAATCAATTCCTTAACATTGGAAAATGTGTTTTAATGAAATGTCTGAAACTTTTTCCTTTATTACTATTTCATTTATCAACTATAAAACTATTAAACTATACTTGGTTATAAAAATGTCTTCAACTGCCTAATGAGTCTATGAAAACAGCAACATATTCATTGTTCTTACTATGTTATCATTAGCATGTGTTGATGAAAATTGCTTTAATGAATTATTTGGTTAAGCTTGTACATTTTTGAATAATGTTTTCATCATTTTTTTCTTATTGCTGTGCAAGTCTCATTTTGTGTCAGCACTTACGGTTGTTTTTGTCAACTCAAAATCATTATCATCAGTCAAAATTGAAGACACGCCAGTGGATGATCCTTCATTGAAGATTCTTGTGGCCAATAACAGTGACACTCTGAAACTCCTAAAAATGAGTAGCTGTCCTCATGTTTCTTCTGATGGTAGGTTATATTTTTTGAAGCTTGAATGATTTTAATTACAATAATAGTAATAATGCAATTTCTTTTTTTAAAATACAAACTAATAAACAAATTTTAAAAAAGACAAACTTACACCTGAGTACAGTAATTTTTTTCAAAAGTGTTAATCTGCCTGCTAGGTATAGTCTAAATGGTTTCTCATGAGAGCATTTTACACCAACTTCTAATGGTATATAATTATATATATCTTGGAAACCATTTTCTCAGAAATCATTACTTATTTATTTTAGTAAATAATATACGATTTAAATTTACAAAATGTTATATCTCTATCACTATGATTATTTGTTCTCAAGAAATTTCCTCCATTTCCCACAGGAATCCTTTGTGTAGCTGATCACTGTCAAGGCCTTAAAGAACTGGCCTTGAATTATTACATTCTAAGTGATGAACTTCTCCTTGCACTTTCAAGTGAGACTCATGTTAACCTTGAGCATCTTCGAATTGATGTTGTGAGTGAAAATCCTGGACAGGTTAAATTTCATTCTATTAAAAAAAAAAGTTGGGATGCACTTATTAAACACTCCCCTGGAGTTAATGTTGTTATGTACTTCTTTTTATATGAAGAGGAATTTGAGACATTCTTCAAAGAAGAAACCCCTGTTACTCATCTGTATTATGGTCGTTCAGTAAGCAAAGCAATTCTAGGACGGATTGGTCTTAACTGTCCGCGACTTGTTGAGTTAGTGGTTTGTGCTAATGGTCTTCAGCGTCTTGATAATGAACTGATTTGTATTGCTGAACACTGTAAAAACTTAACAGCCTTGGGCCTGAGTGAGTGTGAAGTTAGCTGCAGTGCATTCATTGAGTTTGTCAGACTATGTGGGAGAAAGCTAACCCAACTCTGTATAATGGAGGAAGTTTTGATCCCTGATGAAGACAATAGCCTAGATGAAATTCACACAGAAGTCTCCAAATACCTGGGAAGAGTATGGTTCCCCGATGTGATGCCTGTCTGGTAATTGGCTACCAAAGATTCTGGACCTTTTTTTTTTTTTTAATCAGTAAGGTTAGCTGCTTTCTGTCTATGCAAATTTAAATTTTCAGATGCACTGCTGAAATATTTTAGGTCAAATATTTTATCATTTGCAAAGTCTCAATGGACTGCTGCAGAAACATTTGAAAAAAATATGAGAAATATGAAAAGCTGGAAATCTCTTAAAATAGGGCACAGGCACTATATGTGATTGATATGCCAGAAACTCTGAGATTCCTCAGCCTTCTTTGAAGGCATACTTTAGGTTGCTAAATAATGTGTAATACTGAACTTGGATCCCTTAAGTTAGGTCATTTACCGTGTTTATTGTTTTAATTGCTTCTGTTTTATCTTGATATCAATATATTTTATAAAATACATCGTGTTAAAAACCAAGTGTAACATCAAGATCTAGAGACGGACTTACTTCATTACAGAATTTTCAGCACTATGTACGATCATCTTGTGACTCTATAAACAACTCCTAATTTCCAATGTACTTTGAATTCTACTTTATTATGTTAACCTGGGAGATAATGGGCGCTCAATTAAAATTTTAAAATACTAATTCATTTTATAGAGATACTCATGAAAAGGAAAAAGATACTCACTGTGATTGTTAATTGTTTAAATACACCAAGAAAGTTTTGTAAGATGTGTTTGGGGAATCAGTATTTATTGGCCTATTGCTATGGATCTGGGACTACGCCAGCTCCTTTGCATAGGTGATTTTGTAATTTAATTACTCACACAGGTAGATGCTTCAGCCGCTGCCTGTTGTCTTTAGAATGAAGATATATTGTTCAAATGACTCACAGGGCCCCACAGGTCTGCCTCTTCCCTGCTTCCTCGGCCTGGTTTCCACACAGCTGCCTGTAGCCCTTCTACCCTCACTCTCAGTCCCCCAGAGCTGCCCTGCACCCTCTAGTCACCAGGCCTTCTCACAGACCCTTCTCTGCACCTGGCTTACTCTGCTCCGTCAGGTCTTTCCTCTGGATGTCACGTTTTCATGGAAGCCTGCCTTGACACCTGGCCCATTCCTCGCCTATAGGTCAGGTCCCTGTTGCACGTATACTCAGCACTCTGTGGCACTTATCACTGTTGTGATTTATCATTTACTGGTCTGTTACCTGTTTATTCCATTGCCCTGTAAACTCTACCCGTGCAAGATCTCTGCTGGGTCTTTGCTCGCTGTTGCATATTCCCAGCATCTGGCATGCTGGTTGTTTAGCATATATTACCCTGTTTCCCCGAAAATAAGACAGTGTCTTATTTTAAGGTGTGCTCCCAAAGATGCGCTAGGTCTTATTTTCAGGGGACGTCTTATCTTTCCTGTAAGTAGGTCTTATTTTCAGAGGGTGTCTTATTTTCGGGGAAACAGGGTAGGCACTGGATAGATTTTACTTTTAAGTACTTTGTTTCAAACTTGCCCAACCCCCAGTATCTTAAATTTCTTTCTAAGAAACCAAGCAACTTATTTTCCAGTTTTTCAAAATTTCACCTAGTAAGCAATTAGAATACATTGTAAGTGGTTTTTTAGAAGTAGCACGCTCAGCCCCTTTATTTAGACTGTGCTGAGCGTACATTCTCAGCCTGTGTGTGCTCTTTCTCACTGTGAGCTCTGCGAGGCATCTCACACTTGCCTTTGTATTCCTCACTCTCAGAACAGTATGTGCTACATTAGTCAGCACTCAGTAAATGCTAATGGAGCTGATGTTACTGGTTAAAATAAACACAATTTCTTGAAAACTGAGTTATTGCTATTGCAGATCATATCATTTAAACTTTAAGATTGGAGGAGGGTATCGAAGCAGCAGGTAGTAAGGAACTTCAAATATGATTAGAACAAACACAGAAGGGATGGCTTGGCTGAGAAGGAGCTGGGGATTAGTGATGGTGGGAATTCTGAAGGGATGAGCCTCTGGTCTCGCCTGGTGTTGCTTTACCATGATAGTGCTGGAGGAGGCGGGTGGGAGTATGTACAGCAGAATGGCAAGGAGATGAAATGCCACAGGTGTTTGCACTGAAGATCGTGGAGCAAAACAGGGGGGGACTTGAGAAAAGAGGTTGGGGGGAGTTTCTCCCATAGCCTACTAGCGTGGAGAGATGATGAGTGCTATTGGCCTCTTTTATAAAATGAGCAGTTGCTGCTCCAAACAGTGTCTTTAGTGGCCCAGTAGTTGAACCTAGTGAACTAAGCACTATAATGAATCTTAGAGCAAAACTCAGAGTTACCTAGGTTCATTAACTCACGTAAGTTACCCCAGTTCGTCTGACGTACTGGGTTGACAAATGGAAGAGCAAAACGTGTTTAAGAACAGCCACAAACAAGATAAGAAAAATACAGATTATTTTTAGTGCTTCCTCTAATGAAAATGTCCCTATTTACTTTGGAATTCTATGAAAAGTGCTGTTTACCTAAGATTAGAGGATTCTCGATAAACGAGTTTGATAATAGGTAGATTTCAAACCTTAGTCTTTGAAAAACATTTAGTTCTCTAAGCAAATTTGTTCATGTTAAAAATATTTATTTGCATTTGTTAGAGGATTCTGGGAAAGTTTGGCCAATTTTATGGGCAAAAAGTAAATGGAGAGAATCAGGGGAAAGGTCCTGTTGTGGGTTGTGCTGAAGAAAAACAGAAAGAGGAGTCTCAGATTTTTTGTTTTTGGCTTCATTTGTATCATACAAAATAGGAGAGAGAGGGCGGCGCCTGTGGCTCAAGGAGTAGGGCGTTGGTCCCATATGCCAGAGGTGGCGGGTTCAAACCTAGCCCTGGCCAAAAAAAAAAAAAAAATAGGAGAGAGAAATTGGGAGGCAAGCAGATTTTTGAGTGTGTATGTGTTGTTGTTAACGTGCAGTGAGTGTGATCCATGTTGTTAGAATGTATTTTGCTGTTCCTGTGCAGTGAGTGTGATCCGTGTTGTTAGAGTGTGTATTGCTTTTACTGTGTAGCGAGTCATATGTGTTGTTAGAATGTGTATTGCTGTTTTGTGCAGTGAGTGTGATACATGTTGTTAGAATGTGTATTGCTTTTTTTTTTGGTTTTTGGCCGGGGCTGGGTTTGAACTCACCACCTCTGGCATATGGGACCGGCACCCTACTCCTTGAGCCACAGGCGCCGTGTGTGTAATGCTGTTACTGTGTAGTGAGTGATACGTGTTGTTAGAATGTGTATTGCTGTTACTGTGCAGTGAGTGTGATCCGTGGTGTTAGAATGTGTTTTGCTGTTACTGTGCAGTGAGTGTGATCCGTGTTGTTAGAATGTATTTTGTTGTTCCTGTGCAGTGAGTGTGATCCGTGTTGTTAGAATGTGTATTGTTGTTATTATGTAGCGAGTGATCCATTATGTAGTGAGTGATCCGTGTTGTTAGAATGTGTATTGCTGTTATTGTGCAGTGAGTGTGATCCGTGTTGTTAGAATGTGTATTGCTGTTATTGTGCAGTGAGTGTGATCCGTGTTGTTAGAATGTGTATTGCTGTTATCGTGCAGTGAGTGTGATCCGTGTTGTTAGAATGCGTATTGCTGCTACTGTGCAGTGAGTGTGATCCGTGGTGTTAGAGTGTGTATCGCTGTTACTGTGCAGTGAGTGTGATCCGTGTTGTTAGAATGTATTTTGCTGTTACTATGCAGTGAGTGTGATCCGTGTTGTTAGAATGTGTTTTGCTGTTATTGTGCAGTGAGTGATTGTGGTGTTAGAGTGTGTATTGCTGTTACTGTGCAGTGAGTGTGATCCATGGTGTTAGAATGCGTATTGCTATTATTGTGCAGTGAGTGTGATCCGTGGTGTTAGAGTGTGTATTGCTGTTATTGTGCAGTAAGTGTGATCTGTGTTGTTAGAATGTATTTTGCTGTTACTATTCAGTGAGTGATACGTGCTGTTAGAATGCGTATTGCTGTTAGTGTGCAGTGAGTGATACGTGTTGTTAGAATGTGTTTTGCTGTTACTGTGCAGTGAGTGATACGTGTTGTTAGAATGCGTATTGCTGTTATTGTGCAGTGAGTGATATGTGTTGTTAGAATGTGTATTGCTGTTATTGTGCAGTGAGTGTGATCCGTGGTGTTAGAGTGTGTATTGCTGTTATTGTGCAGTGAGTGTGATCCGTGTTGTTAGAATGTATTTTGCTGTTACTATGTAGCGAGTGATCTGTGTTGTTAGAATGTGTATTGCTGTTACTGTGCAGTAAATGTGATACATGTTAGGATGGATGTAAGAATTCTTCCTTCTGTAGGCCTGGTCTCCTAAATTGGCCACTTTTTTTCTTCTGTTAATTTCCTGCAGATGAAAGGTTTTCAAAATAAAAATTGATGCTATTCACATTAATTTATAGCTATCAAACCTGACAGATTTTCTGACACCATAATTTTTGAAGTGTATATTATAATCACTTTAGCTAAGGAAAAGTAAGTTGTCATCACTAATTACTCTGTCATTGGAATCTTTGTAATATTTTGACTTAATTTGAGTGTTTTGACATCCAAACTTGAAAGATAAGGAAATAAAACTGCACTTTTTCATAATGCACCAGAGGGCGCTGTATTCCAGTTCTTCCTAAGAAAGAATTCTTGGTCCAAAGTTTGCATGTTGGTTAAGCAGATAGAAAAATACTAGCAGAAGACAACAGTCTCATTCTGTCCTGGGGAAGCACTCCATTCCAGGTAATGAGTCTGGTTTTTCAAACAATATCTATATCTAACTCTACTTTGCTTTCTAAATAATCACATCAAAGGTCATTTGGAACCGTAACCATACATTGCATTGTTAAATATTGTAAAGCTCCTTTTAAAATTGCTTTCAAAGCTGATATGCCATGTCCTTTTGTGTGGCCTCAGTGGAAACACAGGCCTCAAATCTATTTTTTATAAGCAAATTTAATTTCTGGAAACAACCTGAGATTATTTGGTACCAAGGAGATACTTAAGGGAGATAATCAAATCAGACAGTGCTAGGTAGTGTTTTTTTTGTTTTTTTTTTTTTAAACAAAAGAAAAATTCTTAATTTGCTAATCTTGTGTAAGATTCGTAACTTGCTAATCTTGTATAAGATGTCTTAACCCAGCAGAGAATAGTATCTGGCTGGATATGAGAAAGTGCTAATTGTGTGATATAATCTCAACGATCTGAGAATCATCGTTAACTCTTTCTTCATGCTGGCCATCCTCATGCAAGTCCTGTTGCCCCTGTAGCATATTATTCTTAATAATAAATACCATGAAGTCATCTCCAAACTGCAAAACTACAGCGTTGGTAGTAACCCTTCCCTGTGGTCCTTCCCCTTCCAGTCAAGAGGTATTTTCCTGCTTTACTTTTTATGTAATTTGTTACATACATATGTGTTCTTACAAATTTTGTTTTGATTTGAATTGTTTTCATACAAAGTATGCTTTATGTGATCTTTTGGACCTTTGTTAAAATGATGTTCCTGTGATTCATCCATTTGCATATGTTTGGCTGAGGGTCATTGATTATGGCTGCTGCATAATACTGCACTCTGTAACGTCAACACAGTTTATTTCTCCATTTCGCTGTGGAAGAGCATTTGGGTTGTACTAGGTTTTCCTATGACAAATAGTGATGTCATTACCATTCTTATCTGTGTGTCCTGGTGTACAAGTACAGCTTTCTCTCTAATAAAGTTCAATTAACTATATTTTCCTGTAACATAGCTACACATAAGAATGGAGTCTTTCTACTAAAGTTGTTTATACTCCCAAAGGATTTGAGCAAAAATTTATGAAGAAAGTTTCCCGAGTGATTAATTCAACTTATTTCTGACTGACTAAAACCTAGGGAGCCAGAATTATTTCTGGGCCTTTGGACATCGTATGGTCTTGTTTCCTCTCACTACCTGTTGCCAACATGGCTAAGATAGAATAAGATACACATATGCAATGACGTGTAGAGATAAGTAGTAGAAAACGCTTAGGGCTCCAGGAGACCCACTGACCCCCATGCGTAAGAAACTTCAGATAAAGGCAGACCTCTTTCTCCTTCCACTGCTGCCTACAGCGCAGCGTCCCTGAAATCCAGACTGTGTTTTCTTAGACTGCCATCATTCATTACCTAGGGCATCTGTTATTCTTATATAGCTTAGGGAAGCGCAGGCAGGAAAAACAGAAAATCCTTTCTTATCCATGAAAGCGGCTCTTCCTCCCCCTAATTTGACAAACCTAAGGACTTTGTGGAAAACCTTCACCTACCTTCACTCAAAAGAAGCCTCCAATTTCTTCAACAATTATTTATGACTTATTTACTATTTCTAGTATTATAAACCACTTTTCATCCTTGTACCATAGAAATGCCTTCAGGCTTTTTATTTCTGAGCAGAAAGATAGCTGTTTACTCGTTTTAGAGGTGACAAAAATGCAGCCTCCTCCTGCTTGAATTCACTTGTTTATTTATCCTAGGTCCTCAGGACTGAAAAATTAAAAAGAAAATAAAACCATCCCAGATGTCATAGGTGACTGAAAAAATCAGAGGGCCCCAAGAAATTTTTTTTGTACCCAGACATCAAAGACACAATGAATTGAAATGAAAATGCTGTTTTATTTCTTTTTTCTTTTTTGGCAGTTTTTGGCCGGGGCCAGGTTTGAACCCACCACCTCAAGTATATGGGGCCAGTGCCCTACTCACTAAGCCACAGGCGCCGCCCCTGTTTTATTTCTTTATCATGTTTCTTTTTGAACACAAATTTCTTGAAAAGCAGAATAGGCAACCAGAGTTTTAAGAAGACTTTCTACTTAGAAGCTCCGTCATTTGTCTTCCACTTACAGGTATGCAGTAGGATCACTTAAGTCACAGTTTTCGATGTGTACGTGCGATTGTATGCCAGGATAAACTTCCTGCAAGGGCAGTAGAGTTCCCAGCTTTTCTCCCTTCTTGATAGTACCTTTATACTTAATGGGCTTAATGTAGAAAATTTTGATACAGAAACCTAAAAGAAAATAAGTATAATTATTTGTTATCTGGGCTTCAGTAATTTTAAATCAGAATTTTTTTTTCTTTTATTTTTGAGGCAAAGTTTCACTTTGTCCCCCTTCAATAGAGTGCCCTGGTGCCATAGCTCACAGCAACCTCAAACTCTTGGGCTCAACTGATCCCCTTGCCTCAGCTTCCTGCGTAGCTGAGACTATAGGCACCCACCACAAGGCCAAGCTATTTTTAGAGACAGGGTCTCACTATTGTTCAGGCTGGTCTCAAACCTATGAGCTCAGGCAATCCACCTGTCTCAGCCTCCCAAAGGGCTGGGATTATAGGTGTGAGCCACCGCGGCTGGCCTAAATCAGAAAAAATTTTAAATAACAATAGAAAAGGACCAAAGGCAAAAAAGAGTTGAATCAACACATGGGAGAAATAGAAGAAAATTATAGAATTATATTAAAAAGGAGAATTGTGTTACAATATGCCAAAGGGAGACTAGATTCACATGAAAATTTAATAAAAGCTCTGAGGAACAATAGCAGCACAACACTAGGTGGTTGGGAGCATCGATCCAGAGGTACATCAACTTCAAGACATAAAATAAAACTATCTGCTTTACTATTTTATTTATTTTAAATGTCAGATTAATGGGGGGAGGTACAAAGGATTAGGTTACAATGTTTCCATTTGTTAGGTAAAGTCTGTTGTAGTTGTGTCCTGCACCCAGGCGGTGTGCCACATACCCTTACGTTGTGCCCATTAAGTGGGAGCACCCCGATCCCCCCACCCATCCTCTTCCCCAAAGTATAGACTTTAAAGATGAAAAATGAAAATAACTGGAACAAAATTAGTTACTGTAATATGACAGTGTTGGAACCACATATATAAATGTGAACAGGCATAACTTGTCTATTTAAAAGTTTTCCTATTGAGTTGAAAAGCAAACCCAATTTTACTCAGTATGGAATAAAACTCAATGAAAGAAAAGGCTAAAAATAAAGACCTGGACAGAGATTTGCCAAACAAATGGAAGCAATAAGAAAGCAAGAGTTATGTTCCCGTCACCAGATGGGGGGATTCAGGCCAAAAGGCACTGAGACGAGACAAAGGAATTCAATATATTATCAGAAATGGCACAATTCACCATGAAGCTGTAACCGTGAACGGTTATCCATGCACCAAAGAACACAGACACCACGTATCTAGAGCAGAAACTACAGGAAATGAAGAAGAAATGCATAGAAACCCACTAATAATCGGAGAGTTTAACACAAGTACTTTTAAGCAGTGCAAGTGGGCGAAAAACAAAAGGCTATAGAATTGCGTTGTCCAATATTGTTGCCACTAGCCACAGGTGGCTATTCTGCACTTGAAATGTAGCTAATCTGAATCAAGATACACTTTAATGGTAAAATATGCAATGGATTTTGAAGGCTCGGTATTTTAAAATGTAAAATATCTCAATATTTGTTATATACTGAAAATATGTAATTTTGAAGATACTAAAATTAATTCCACATGTTTCTTTTTACTTAATATGGCTACTAGAAAATTAAAGTTATATTTATGGCTTGTATTAACATATTTCTATTGGATAAAACTGCTATAGAATATCTAAATGATGTTTATCAGGTATGTTTTATGAGAACGTATTTTAAAAGATGTGTAAGACCTCCACACTGAAAACTAATGCAACAGCTACTACTAAAATAAGGAAGAGGGTCCAATTAAACAGAGGATATAATATGTTCACTGATAGAAAGACTCACTACTTTAAAGATATCAGTTCTTCTCAATTTGATCTATATAATCAATGCAAACCAAATCAAACCTCAGGAGGACTTTTGGTGATACTTGGCAAATGGATTCTCTAGTTTACTTGGAAGTACAAATGGCTGAGAGTTGCCAAGGCAATCTGAAGGAAGAATAAAGTTGAAAAACCTATACTACCAGTTAGCAAGTTATATCTTAAAACTATTGTAACTAAGACAGTGCGGTATTCATGCAAAAATGGAAAACTGAGGGGGCCCAGGAAAGAGAACAGAAACAGACCCGGCTGCACACTCTGTCACAGGTGGAAACAAATGAAGCCCTCCAGCTACACCAACAAGGTCATTTATCAAAAAAATGGCTACAGTGCAGTAGAGGGATCTTGATACAGTAGAGGGATCTTGATACAGTAATGGCATTGAGTCAATTAGCAATCAGTATAGGAAAAAGTCTTGTCTGTATATCTCATTACTTACACAAAAGCCAATTTTAGATGGATTATAGATCTAAATATAAAGTGTGAAACAAAACTTGTAGAAGAAAACAGAAGAATACTTTGCATCTTCAGGGTTGGCCAGTGTGTCTTAACCGGTTGAAAAAAATGTGTTCACAATAAAGGAAATTATTACTAAATTCAACTACATTAAACACTAATATTGGCTCTTTATTAAGAGACAGCATTATGTGTTTGCTTCAGCAGTGCATCTGTTAGAATGATTCAGAGATTAGCACAACCCTTGCACAAGGATGGCACATTCATGAAATGTTTCATTAAAAAAAAGATACTAAGGAAGCAAAAAGACAACTTAGAAAGTGGGACAAGATATTTTACATAGAGATACAGCTGACAAAGGATTCATCTGGAATAGACAAAGAACTCCTACCTATAAATAAGAAAAAGACAATCTAATAGAAAAATGGGCAAAAATATTTCAATAGGCACTTCACCAAAGACAATATCCGTGTTATCAATCAATATGCTAGTTTTCTTAACTACCAGGGAAATGCAAATTAAATTCTTTGCACTCTCATTAGAATAGCTGAAATGAAAAAGTAGATAATAATAAATATTGTGTATGGGACAACCATAATTTTCCTAGGCTGCTGGTAAGACTGTAAATTGATACAACTACTTTGGGAAACTGTGGCATTTACCCACTAAATACACTCAGCAACTGGCAGAATACATCTATAATATATGACCTAGCAATTCCGCTCATGAAGTATTCTGCCAGTTGCTGAGTGTATTGATTCCAATTATGCCGGAACTGGGGAAATAACCACAGGATAGATTTGGGGATGCAGTGGGTCCACTGTAAGATGAAGTCTAGTGAAAAACTACACTGACTGCTCCCTCCCACCCCCGATCCTATAAGCTCCTAGTCTGACTGATGAACCACAGCGGCCCTTTAGATCTCGAGGTATTTTGGAGCACGTGTCCAATCATCTCAAGAAGGCCTAGTTATTCCTTCCCCAGTGTACAACCACCCTGCTAACTGGCTGCAGATCCCTTTGAGAATGGCTAGAGGGAAGGTCTGCAGTGTAAGTTTTTGTCTATATGGCAGGGCCCTTCCTCAAAGGGACTGAGCCGCCTTTTCATTCAAGGCCTTGGACTGTGAACTGGCTGAAGCTTGGGAATGTACCCATTCTTGTGATGACTGAAGTCAGAATTTTTCTCATCGGATCTAGAGTTTTTTCCTTTATGCAAATCAAACAAAGCCTAGTTGATTGTTCTTCTATTCAGTTCTGGGGTCACCGACTAGCCAATGTCCCACATCTCTGAGGTTCAGATGACTCTGATTACTGCTTCAGCTCTGCTGCCTATTAGGTGTCTGTGGTGACACTGCCCTGGGTTACTAAGTGCCATCACTTTAGAGGACCCAGTTCAATGGCAGCAATTTCTCTTGTCACTTTGGGCTTACAGAAGACAGCCACCACAGAGCTCCTCAGAGATGCAGGTTCCCTCACAAAGTGGCTCTCACAGCCTGGTGGCGGGGAGGCGGGGGTCCTCTGGGCTCATTCCCAATAAGAATGTATAAAGTATAACTAAGAAAGTTCCTGGTAGCATTTTCATAATCACCTAAAAAGGTTCCTTTAAAGAAGAAAGGATAAATAGATGAAAGTATATGCATGTCATGAAATACTGTATCACAGATGGAAACAAATGAAGCCCTTCCAGCCACACTGATAAGCTGAGCAAGTTAAGTCAGATAGGATGCTGTCAACTGTTTCTTGGAAATGAAATAATAGACCATAGCACAGTCTGTCTCAAAACTTTCATAGTGACCTACTTACGATACATCAAAAAGAATGCACGTGTAAGCAAAACATGAATAAATACCACAGCCATTATGTGGAATGAAAGAAGCCTTACACAAAGCATGCCTGCTCTTTAATTCTATTTATATCTTTGTAATCAATAAAAACAGGCAAAACTAGTGTATGATGTTAGAAGTTGGGACAGTGATTACCCTTGCTGGGAATAATTTACTGAGGGGTCGTGCAGGGCTCTGTGGGATGCAGGTGATATTGTTTTTCCTGAGGTGGGTGCTAGTTACACAGGTGTATTCACCTTGTGAAAATTCAAGGAGCTGTACAGTTACGTGCTCTGCTCTTCTCTCTGTGCGTGTTATACCTCGACAGCATCAAAACAACCGAACAACAGACCCGAGACCTGCGGGACCAGGAGACTTTGCTTTGCCTAGAACATGGAAGCTTATGAAAATGTTTCACATTCAACTCTTGCAGAAATGCCACCGTTTGTGATTTGTAGGATTTTGACAAGTGAAAGTATCCATTATGGCTACTTGGGCCGAAACTGTTTTTGTTTATAGATTGTTAAGCAAAACCACATGGGCCAAGGGAGGAACCCCTTCCGTCAGCTATGGAGTTTAGTGGCATGTGTGCACAAAGCAGGATTGGTCAGGGAATGAGGTGGGACACCTTTGAAAATGCAGCGGCTAGTTTGATCAACTCTATATCCTTTATGTTCTAGATTTTATCATTTTGAAAGTACAAAACTTCTACGTATGGCAACTGCATTAAATGAACATCAACATCTCTGGTAGGTCTCGGGCTTAGACTCCACCTCTCTTACCTCTTCCAGATATTCGAACACCATTATTGATAGCATTTTTGTTTTTGTAAGGTTTCTCTTGGCCCATAATCATTCCAGAAAATGGTGCATACACAGTAGCTCTGGGGGGGCACAAGACATCCACGCCCTGGTGAGTCCTTTGATTTCTAGGATGTAAATAAGAATGAACAGATTGAGGAACTGCCCTGAAACTTTTACAGCTCAGGACCACAGTTTTAGCCCAGTGCTCCCAGACTAGGGTACCAAAAGCTGCCAGAACATATTGGGATATCCCAGGGTTCCTCATGCTTTTTAGCCCACTTTCTTCCCTGCAGGTAGCAATAACCATGTCGTAAATATTAAAGTATTTAAAATAGTACTTGGTACATAGTAAGCGTTAAACAAATATTAGCTAATATTGTTATATGGAGTTTGGGGAAATGAGGCAGTCCATGTAAATAAATCTTATAGATCAGTGGTTCTCAACCTGGGGGTCGCGACCCACAGGGACGGTATTAAAGGGCCGTGGCATTAGGAAGGTTGAGAACCACTGTTCTAGATGATTCTTCAAGACCACTTTGAAAAGAGTTGTCTTTATGGGAACCTATCATAAAAGTATAGTTACCCTATTCTTATTTTTCTCTCAGTGATCTAGAAACGTGATTATAAACATCATTTACTGTATATGGAATTTTAATACAGTGAGTGATACCTCCTGGGTTTACTAACACGTATGGAGCACAATCAAATGATTCTGAGTTGAAAGGTTTCTTGAGTTTGTCTCTAACAAACCTCAGTTCTTGCTCTGCTCAGGTGTCTCTCGCCTGCCCTTCCCAAGGTCTTCGCCCTTCTAATAGGGAGGTTTGCCAGGATTGTTAGAATTATGTGTAAAGCAACTTTAAACAGGTTCCACCTGAAGAGCCAAGAAATTACTGTAGAAGCCAAGTGCTTTAAACATTAGGGTATGAGCTAAGTGAGTCTTACTTTGGGCAAGCCAGAAGACACTTTTCTGTCTTTCTTGTCCATTAGTCCTGTTTCAGGTGGTAGAGGTTGCTTTCTAAGTAGACTCTGTATATGTGAGAGTTCCCATCTAAAGAGGATGGAGAACAGTGATACAGCTGGACACATGGCTATTTCATCAGAGAGCAACACGCACAGGGGAGTGCTGTGTATTATTGAAAAATTTACAAGTGTCAACCTCATTGTCTGGAAGAGGTGGACAAGCTCTTCTTGTCAGTCTTGACTATTCAACTTCCATAGCCTAGGTCAGTAACACCATGGTTTGGTGGGAAGAAAGTCCCAAAGCCTCAGTTCAAGTCCAGACTTCTCCATCTCCAGTCATGGTTGACAGGCAGTTCCCTTAACACTTTGGTGCCTCAATTCAAGGTCCTCATCTGTAAAATTGGATGGTAGTGTTTGATTCACCTTTGGAAACACCGGGTGAGTGAAGTCAACATGTGAAGACATTGAGAGGAAAACATTGTGTTTGTTCCCTTCTTTTCCCTTATTCCATGCTCTGATCCCAATTCAGAGGCCAAAGCAGAGTTCTTAGAAATTGTTCCAAAGACAGTGATGAAACTGACTACCTCTCTGGGTTTTCGTGCTGTCAGAGGGGAGATAATTGTAAGCTCTTGAGGAATTGTTGGGCAAGGACACTAAGCTAAGAGGCTAGGAGTGAAAGTGTTTGATGGTTTTTGTGAACCCCCATACCTTTGAGCAGAGTACTGTCCACAGCCATGGCTGTCACATGTCCGGATCTCGTTGGAAGACTTGCCAGCACATATATTAGCCCATGGCCCAGCTAGTGCTAAAAGGGAGAAACACAAGAGCAGAGTGCTTGCTTCATATTTCCAATCTCCCAATCTTGGTAAGTCTCCAGTGGATCTTGAAAATTCTGTTTTCACTGACGTTCTCCCCTAACTTTCTATAGTTTACAGGAAGACCCTCCCTACAGAAGGGATGTCAAATTAACTTTATCCGTGGCCACCAAATTCTGTTTTATTACATACAGATTATTGGTAAATGTGTTTGTTTATAACCACTAACTTCCATCATTATACTTTGCTTCAGATAATCCACTAGTAAATGGTGTAAATTGTGCTTTTCAAACTTTTCCTTGCTTGTTATGTGGCACGGGAACCACTGTGTTTAGAATCAACAAAAATAATCAAATAGCATGACTCAAAGAAATAATTTTAGAAATTCTAAAGTAACTTAGAAATGTTGATTTTTGTTTACTAATCAAATCCAAGCAAATGTTTGAATTAAAGGAGAAACAGACTCTAAAGGGGCCAAGTTTATGTAACACTAAATAAATCTCTTTCAAATTTGCAAACATGGAAGAGATTCTAAGAAATAATCTAAAATGTCAAACAGATTTAGCTTGGAGTGAAGTGAGGAGGGAAGGTGGGTGGAGAGTAGAAAGTTTTTACGTGAAAACTTGTAAAACCTGGTGGAGGACTTGGCTTTCTCTACTTAATGCAAACTTTGTGCTAGGCATAACATGGGTCTTTAATGTAATAGTAAGCAGATGATCAATGTTCAGTCGAATTACATTTCCTGGATTTCCAATGTTAGCATTTACAGAGAGATATAGTTAGGAAACTCAACTTTGAAACAAACAAAAACAAGAGCCTGCCAATTCGAGTATTGATTTTATTTACAGACATTTTACTCTTCACTAATATATGTGCTATGAAGAGAAGCTACAGAACACGGCCATTAAGTGTATTTCTTAATATGCTTTTAAAAGACAGTTTCAAAAGTGTTATACCTTGGAGCAAAGCTTCAAGTCAGCACTGTGATCAAGATAAAATATTACCACGTTGGCAACTAACATGTGTCCTAGGGAACTGAGATATGTATCAGCCAGCTTACTAATTTATTAACTTTTCTCTTCTGCTTTTTTAAGGGAGCACTGGAGCATTCCCTTTGTCGTAATACATACTAGTCTCTGAATCAGGAATTTTCTATGCACATTTTTTACTTTCTGATTTTGTTCCAGTTAAATCCCAGCCCAACACCAAAAGGCTGTTCTTCAAGTCTTCCCTTTCCACTTTTATGTTTCTTTCCTTAAAGAACCAGAACATACAGGTAGGAATGATTTAGAATCCCTTCCACCCCCAACACCACCGCCATGCACCTTCCCTGTCCCATTTTTGATAACCAAATACACAAGTCCTTGTTGATTGTGCTATTAATGACTTTAAAATCTACCCCTAACATCAGTTTTTAAAAGTTAGCTAAGATTCTAAAATTGTACTTCTGACTTACCGGTGGAAGTCACCACAGCCAAAAGGAGGACTCTCCTGGAAAACATCTGGGTTGGCTTCCCTTATGCGCCTTCCTCTGATTGGAATTGCCTCCTACACTCCCTCTGAAGAATTTGCAAGTTTGAGTATTTTCTAGCAATTTAGCCTCAGAACTCTGTACCTCTCTTTTCTTTTGTGTGAGACACAAAAAATGCTAGAGAATAGAGCAAGTCATAGTCTAAAATTCCATGGATAGCTGTTGGATTTGCCCGTAGGATCTATCTAAAAGCCTTTGATCTGAAGAAGCAGTGAGTTTTATTGGAAACACTGACTAAATATTAACAGAAAATGATACAGCGGGGTGCAGATTGACAGTCTTTTTGGACTGTGGCTGGTAGGAAAACATTCACATGAATAATGGAATACTGATTACTATCTTTCAGCAGATCTTTCATTGCCTGCATAGCATATATTTCAGAGGAGCGTTGATCATTATTAATCTATGACCCTCCATAACATACTTCTTATTGTATTCCTTAGGCGTTTTTGGATTGTCAGCTCAGTTATATTTCATCTCTGGAATATTTGGAAGTAACTAACATTTTGATAAAATTATATTTGTTTACTCTAAATATGTTATTTTAAATGTTTTCTTCGCTGGGTGCCCGCAGCTCAGTGGTTAGGGTGCTGGCCACATGCTCTGGGGCTGGTGGGTTCGAACCTGGCCTGGGCCTGCTAAACAAACAAACAACAAATAGCCTGGCATTGTGGAGGGTACCTGTAGTCCCAGCTACTGGGGAGGCTGAGGCCAGAGAATCTGTTGAGCCCAAGATTTTGAGGTTGCTGTGACCTGTGACACCATGGCACTCTACTGAGGGTGACAAAGTGAGACTGTCTCAATTGGAAAAAAAAAAGAAAGTGTTTTCTTGTTTGTAATAATGGAAAATTAACAATGTCCAAAGCATCCATCTGTAGTGAAAAAGACAGATGAATTCTGATAAACAAGGGTGTATAACAGTTTAAATCAGCGGTTCTCAACCTGTGGGCCATGACCCCTTTGTAACAATGAAAATACATCCTGCATATCAGATATTTATATTACGATTCATAACAGTAGCAGAATTACAGTTATGAAGTAGCAACAAAAATAATTTTATGGTTGGGGGCAACCACAACATGAGGAACTGGCATTAGGAGGCATTAGGAAGGTTGAGAACCACTGGTTTATTTATTTATTTATTTTTTTTTTTTTTGTAGAGACAGAGTCTCACTTTACTGCCCTGTGAATCACACAGCTCACAGGAACCTCCAGCTCTTGGGCTTAAGCGATTCTCTTGCCTCAGCCTCCCGAGCAGCTGGGACTACAGGCACCCGCCACAACGCCCGGCTATTTTTTTTGTTGTTGCAGTTTGGCCGGGGCTGGATTTGAACCCACCGCCCTCGGCATATGGGGCAGGCGCCCTACTCACTGAGCCACAGGTGCCGCCCCGAGAACCACTGGTTTAAATGAACACGATCTACATGTATTCATGACAGTTAGACCTCCACACATAGTGCTAAATACAAAAGCTACTTTTAAAATGATATATAGAATTATACCATTTATTTAAATCTTGAAAAAGTATATTATCATCATGAATGCTGTATGTATGTATAGTAAAAGTGCAAAAATACGTACAGACCAACTTTAGCAGAGTAGTTACTTCTGGAGAGCGAGGGGAGTAGAACTCTGCAGGGACATACAGAGACTTAAACTGTAAAATATTTTGTTTCTAGAAAAAAGATCAGAAGCAAATATGGAAAAGTATTAATTTGTTAATTATTAGAGATAGATACATGGATGTTATGTTACTCTGTACTTTTCTGTAGACTTAAATTTTCCATGCTTCAAATATGTATTAGCAGCAACTTTTTACGCTTAATATTAGATGAGGACTTGGAATTTTCTATGGAAGCATGCCTGTTTGAATAATCCATCAGTACCTGCAGAAGGTTGGGATTGTGGCTCCATTTCTTCTCTCTGTCTGCATCACTCCTTTGCCATATCTCTTCGGACGCAGAAGGACTTTCTCCACCCATGGTTTTAGGTTTAGCCATGTGGCTTTGACCAATGAGACAAGCTGGAGGTAATAAGCTTGTCAGTAAAGCCTTCAAGGGCCTGTGTCTGTGCACTCACCTCCGTGTGTTCTGCCATCATCATTGGAGCACATTCTGAGACTAACCTTCTGTCCTAGCAGTGAATGAAAGTCTCTTGGAGCACAGTTACTCCAGCCAAATCAGCCTGGCACACCCTCTAAACGTGTGGGCAATAACTGGCCGTCATGGAAAGCACGGAGTTTGGAGATGATGTGTTACTGAATAGTAACAGACAATGGCAATTAATAGATTGTAGACCACTTTTTACTTCACACACAACTTCTCAAGAGGTACCTCATATGCAAAGTGCAGAATGCCAGTGCATTGAATATATCACAGAATTCTTTTTCTGGAATGAGGATCAGAGCTGTCATCACTCATAGTCTGATAATGAAGTTCATGGACTTGCCACTGTATGCTTATGTTGGCGCTACTGTACAAACAGAAAAGTTTCATAACCTTGGCGTACATACGTGTCTCACCACTGTGTTCATGTTGACAATGTGGGGTGTCCTGCTGATTGGTGTTCATTATTGTGGCGTGGTTATCTGTGCTGTATGACAACAGCCATTCCAGATAAAGAGTTCCAAAATTGCCTTCAAGTGCGGATTAGGTGCTGACTCCAGTGCTCAGCTTCCCGAGGGGAATACTGCAAAGGTGCCTGTGGTGATATTCAGCAATGATAAGTTTGTGAACTTAATTGTCAGACCTGTCAAATAAGGGACTTATTTTCCTTAAGCAGCTGTTTTTTTTTTCTTTCTTTCTTTTTTTTTGTTGTTGTTGTTGTTGCAGTTTGGCTGAGGCTGGGTTTGAACCCGCCACCTTCGGTGTATGGGGCCGGCGCCCTACTCACTGAACCATAGGCGCCGCCCATTGGGACTTATTTTCCTTATTTACAGAGAATTCTTAAGAAATAAAAGATGTAAACAGACTCATAGAAAAATGGGCAGAAGATATCAACAGGCTTTCACAAAAGAAGAAATATAAATTACCAGTAAACATTTGAAAGTATGTTCATCTTCCACTTACAATTAGCAATTGTAAACCAGAATCGGGTTTGACTTTTCACCTATCAAATTTGCAAAATGAAGGGTATATGGAGACAGGAACATTTATTGAAAGTATAAATTGGTTTAACCGCTGTAAAGGACAATTTTGCAATACCTTTCAAATTTTTAAATGTATGAGACCTTTGCTCCAGCATTCTTTTGCTTTCCTACCTGTGGCCTGCTCTCCTCCCTCACGGTTTTCCTGCCTTCAGTATGCAGTATTTCCAACACATCTTGCTCTCTAAAGCCAGTGCAATCCTCAGACTGCAGATAGTAGATGGTAAGATACTCTTTTGAAACCCCTGGTGAAACAGGTTGGGGGCGAGAGTCATCAATGATGAAAAGCTATTGAAGAACTTAATAGTGGATAACTCAGGCTGACAACACCCAATCTTGTCATTAGGAAAAAAAAAAGAAAGAGAGAGGAGACACAGCCAGACATTTTTTGCCTCCTGATGGAAATGTACAGCACTACCTATGAAGTATTCTTGTCAAAAAATCACATGTAAGTCTCATGAAGCCTTAACCCATAACTACCAGTTCACGGAAAACACACAATGAAAGGAAGCAAGTTAAATGATACCACAAAAATGCAGTTAGCCAAATGCAGACTGTGAGTTCTACCAGAAAGAACCTAGTTTCTTCAACAACAAGAAAAATAATCTGAGGAAGGGAAAAAGGAGAGAGGTATAAATCTGTGGATCAAAGAGATTTACAAGATTTATCAACAAAATGCATTGTATTGACTTTATTTGGACTCTGATTCAAACAGAGAGAGAAGAGGGAAAACTTTAGTACTACCTATTTCAAAACTATTTGGTAATATTAGGAATTATTTATGCTTTTAAGCATAATACCTTATAGTTTTGTAAATAGTGCTTATCTTTTAGAAATACATGCTGAAACTTTCATGGGTACAAAATCACATGATGTCTCAGATTTTCTTCAACATCAACCAGGAGTCTGGAGAGTAGGTGGTATATAGATTAGGTACAATTGACTGTGAACCGGTAGTTCTAGAAGTTGGGTAACAGGTGTGCTAAAGTTTATTATACTATTTCCTCTAGTCTGTGTTTGAAATTTTCTCATACTAACAAGTTAAACAGACACTTGTTTGGACAAGTAGTTTGGAAGACAATCTGGCATTGTCTTTTGACCATAAAGAAAGTTCCCACACTCCAATGAAAAAACTGATATTTCCGTAACCATGATAGCATGTAGCCACCCAGTTTTAAACCTTTTTAATTGATCAGTGACAACGCACCTCTGGTAAACGTGCTTTTCAAGCCAGCCCATCAGTAACAGTCCCTCATTTCTGACTTCCTGCCCATCAGGAATAACACATTCTAATAAGTGACTGCCAGCCCGTCAACAACAGTCTCACCCGAGCTTCGTGTTTCTCAGATGGGTCAACACTAACATCCACCAATCCCTGAATTCCCAGCTTCCCAGAGCCAAACATAAATACAACAATTCATATGATGGTATGAATTTGGTATGGTAGAAATTATGTGACTGGAACACAAAATGATACACCTTTGTTCCAGATTTAATTTTATTGCTATTAGGCACACTGCATCTGTTGTGCTTGGAAAGACTGTGCCTGATAAGCACCGCTCTTCTTAACTGTTAGAATTAATTTAATGTTATGTTATTATTTCAGGTATGGTACTGAGTGGTGGCCTCATCATTTTTTGATACTTACAGATTCGATCCTGGGCACGCTCCACAGCTGAACAGCTTCACTCGTCCTTCTGTTCTCTGAAAAGCTCTCATATGTTTGCATATTCCAAATGTTCACAGTGGCATCGTTTGCAATGGTGTAAAATGGGGGGGGGGGGAACCACACGTATGTCAATAGTTGAAAGGAGCCAAACTATGGCATTTTTGTTTAATGAAATACTCTACAGCAGTGAGAAGAAATTACAGCCGTGTCAACATAGATGAATCTCAAAAATACAGTAGTGATTAGAAAAAAGCAAATCACCAAATATGCAGCATATGTTTATTAAAATTTCAAATGCATGCTTTTAAAAGGCAAACTTTATAAGTTTTATTTCAAGAAAGCTGTTTTGGTGTGGGTATGGTGGCTCATGCCTAACAATCCGGTAGGCTGAGGTGGGAGGATTGCTTGAGGTCAGAAGTTCAAGACCAGCCTGAGCAATGAGAGAGATCCTATCTCTACAAAAAATTGAAAAATTAGCTGGGCTTTGTGGTGCATGCCTGTAGTCCCAGCTACTTGGGAGGCTGAGGTAGGAGGAGCTCTTGAGCCCAGGAGTTTGAGGTTGCAGTGAGTCGTGATAAGGCCACTGCACCCTAGCCCCAGGTGATAGAATGAGACCCTGTCTGGGAAGGAAGGAAGGTTGTTTTTTAAAAGTTCAAATACAGGCTAAACTAAACTATATATAGCTTAGGAATACATACATATATAGTAAAAATCCTTAATATAAAGAAAAGCAAGAGAATAACTCACACAACTTGTATACTGTTTATCGCTGAGAGAGAGGAAGAGAACGTGACCACAGACTTCCGAGGTGCAGGTAATGCTCCTATAAACTAGGTACTAGGCACATAGGCATTCATTTTATTACCTTTTAAACTCTAGTCTATGTTTTATACATTTATATGTATATTTCACAATAAAATCTTGTTAAGAATGTGTTGCATGAACAGGTAGAAGTAAGTTTACTGTATGACACATAATATTATATATGACCAATATATATGATTAATATAATATATTAAATATTATAAATATTTATTATATGATATAATTTATTAATTTAATATAATTTATATATTATATAATATCATTTATATATTAATAATTTAATCCTCACAAAAAGCTGAGGGATAGTGTCATTTCAGATTTTCAAGTTGAAGCTCAGAGAACTTAAGTGACCTAGTCAGGGTCCCAAAGCTAGATATGCCAAAGCCAAGATCTGAACTCAAGTCAGTTAAACTCTAGAATTAGTGCTCATAAATATTTTGTTACATAATACAATGAATGATTCATCGTTCACACACAGCCTCTCTCATATTTCAGGATTTGAAGCTCTGACAATCTGTGAGCTTCACTTAATCGTTTCTAAAATGGAGATAATAACATCAATTCTCAGAGGTTTCTTGTAAGAATTAACTGAAATAGTATTTCTAAAATAACTAAATTGGGCCAAGTTCACTCAATACATTTCACTCTCTCCTGACTTCTTAACCACTCTAAAGTGGAATTGGATGTAAACCAGGCTGTGTTCAGTGGAAATTTACCATAATCCTCAAAAATATAATCTCAAACACCGTAATCCTGAGCGTTGAAATCTCAAAAAATCAAAATCACAAATGTAATTCTGGGTAAAAAATTTAAAAATTCTTTAAAAGATATTTACTTACCTTTTTAAAAGGGACTTTATGTGAGAAATATATAAAAAAATGATAGAATAATTTATAGGCCATGTTACACAATGAAACAGGCCAAAATACATATTTTTATAAGCATAAACACTCAGATATATAACAGTTCACATGGATATAACAGTTATGAACAGATAAACATATACTAAAGAAATAAGCAAAAGGGAAATGTATATGTGTAATTGTGGTAATTGTGTGCACCCAGTTTGTAACTGTGGTCATCTGAAATACCATTATGAACAAATTAAGTCTTCTGATGATATCAGTCAAAAACTGCAATGGACACTCCCCACTATGAAGTTGTGCAAAGAGCTGAGATCAAGTTCAATTTTGTCTTTCATAGGTGCAGATGTACACAAAGAACATCTTCTAATTTACTGAGGAAATGTCAACATTTTTATATACAGGCAAAATGCTGATATACAAAGTCAAGATGTTGTGATAATGCACTTTTGGGGAGCCAAATTTGCAAAAAAATGCATAACATGAATTAGAACTTTCACTAAAAGTCTCTACACGATTTACACCTTTACTATTGGAAATGATGCAAAGATAAAATAGGTAGCATAGTGAATTGTAAAAAAATGGTAACAAATAAAAACAGTGAAAAAGACTAAAACATAAAAAGAAACTAACTACAAAGAAAATTTGACATGTGAAAAGTATATTACAGGGATAGATTGAGGAGACTGCCTAGAGGTAGACCAGAAGACATAAGGGATGGATGACTTTCACAATCATTCTACTGGCTTTTGGTTTTTTGGTTTTTTTTTTTAATTTAATTTTATTATTAAATCATAGCTGTGTACATTAATATGATCATGAGGCACCATACACTGGTTTTATAGACCATTTGACATATTTTCACATCACTGATTAACATAGCCTTCCTGGCATTTTCTTAATTATTATTGTGTTAAGACATTTATAGTCTACATTTACTAAGTTTCACATGATTGGTGGGATTACACCTATGGTGCATCTTACAAGGGTACATGTCAAACTTAGTAAAATTCTGCTGGTTTTTGAAGGCTTGCATCATGATCAGTATCTGCTATTATTTCCTTTTAGGACATGGCCCTCCTCAGAGAACAAGTTCACATTTATTTTCTTTTTCTTTCTTTTTTTTTTTTTTTTGTATTAAATCATAGCTGTGTACATTAATGTGATCATGGGGCTCCATACCCTGGTTTCATAGACCGTTTGACACATTTTCATCATACTGGTTAACATAGCCTTCCTGGCATTTTCTTAATTATTGTGCTAAGACATTTACATTCCACATTTACTAAGTTTCACATATACCCTTGTAAGATGCACCGCAGGTGTAATCCCACCAATCTCCCTCCCTCTGCCCCCGTCCCCCCTCCCTTTCTCCCTTCCCCCTATTCTTAGGTTGTAACTGGGTTATAGCTTTCATGTGAAAGCCATAAATTAGTCTCATAGTAGGGCTGAGTACATTGGATACTTTTTCTTCCATTCTTGAGATACTTTACTAAGAAGAATATGTTCCAGCTCCATCCATGTAAACATGAAAGAGGTAAAGTCTCCATCTTTCTTTAGGGCTGCATAATATTCCATGGTGTACATATAGCACAATTTATTAATTCATTCGTGGATCGATGGGCACTTGGGCTTTTTCCATGAATTAGCAATTATGAATTGGGCTGCAATAAACATTCTGGTACAAATATCTTTGTTATGATGTGATTTTTGGTCTTCTGGGTATATGCCTACTAGAGGAATTATAGGATTGAATGGCAGATCTATTTTTAGATCTCTAAGTGTTCTCCAAACATCTTTCCAAAAGGAATGTATTAATTTGCATTCCCACCAGCAGTGTAGAAGTGTTCCCTTTTCTCCACATTCACGCCAACATCTCTGGTCTTGGGATTTTGTGATATAGGCTAATCTTACTGGAGTTAGATGATATCTCAAAGTAGTTTTGATTTGCATTTCTCTGATGATTAAAGATGATGAGCATTTTTTCATATGTCTGTAGGCCATGCACCTGTCTTCTTCAGAGAAGTTTCTCTTCAAGTCCCTTGCCCAGCTTGTGATGGGATCACTTGTTCTTTTCTTGCTTATATGTTTGAGTTCTCTGTGGATTCTGGTTATTAAACCTTTGTCGGAGACATACCCTGCAAATATCTTCTCCCATTCTGAGGGCTGTTTGCTTGCTTTACTTACTGTGTTCTTGGCTGTGCAGAAGCTTTTTAGTTTGATCAGGTCCCAGTAGTGTATTTTTTAAGCTGTTTCAATTGCCTGGGGGGTCCTCCTCATAAAATACTCACCCAGACCAATTTCTTCAAGGGTTTTCCCTGCACTCTCTTCTAGTATTTTTATAGTTTCATGTCTTAAGTTTAAATCTTTAATCTAGTGAGTCTATCTTAATTAATGGTGAAAGGTGTGGGTCCATTTTCAGTCTTCTGCAGGTTGCCAGCCAGTTCACCCAGCACCATTTGTTAAATAGGGAATCTTTTCCCCACTGAATGTTTTTAATTGGATTGTCAAAGATTAAATAACGGTAAGTAGCTGGATTCATCTCTTGGTTCTCTATTTTGTTTCAGACATCTACTTCTCTGTTTTTGTGCCAATACCAGCTGTTTTGATCACTATCGATTTATAGTAAAGTCTGAGGTCTGGTAGCGTGATTCCTCCTGCTTTGTTTTTATTTCTGAGTAATGTCTTGGCTATTCAAGGTTTT
Organism: Nycticebus coucang; assembly: GCF_027406575.1. Taxonomy (NCBI): domain Eukaryota; kingdom Metazoa; phylum Chordata; class Mammalia; order Primates; family Lorisidae; genus Nycticebus; species Nycticebus coucang. The sequence continues at coordinate 34,180,606 of NC_069796.1, forward strand.
TTCTGATTCCATATAAAATGAAGTATTGTTTTTTCAAGATTTTTAAAGTATGACAGTGGAGCTTTAATAGGGATTGCGTTAAAATTATATATTGCTTTGGATAGTATGGACATTTTAACAATGTTGATTCTTCCCAGCCATGAGCATGGTATGTTTTTCCATTTGTTAACATTTTCAGCTATTTCTTTTCTTACAGTTTCATAGTTCTCTTTATAGAGATCTTTCACATCCTTTGTTAGATAAACTCCCAAATATTTCATCTTCTTTGGCACTACTGTGAATGGGATAGAGTTCTTAACTGTTTTTTCAACTTGGCTATTGTTGGTATATATAAAGGCTACTGATTTATGAGTGTTGATTTTGTAACCTGAGATGCTGCTGTATTCCTTGATCACTTCTAAGAGTTTTGTAGTAGAATCCCTGGTGTTTTCCAGATATACAATCATATCATATGCGAAGAGTGAAAGTTTGATCTCTTCTGACCCTATATGGACACCTTTGATCGCCTTTTCTTCCCTAATTGCGGTAGCTAAAACTTCCATTACAATGTTAAAGAGCAGTGGAGACAATGGGCAGCCTTGTTGGCTTCCTGATCTGAGTGGAAATGATTTCAGTTTAACTCCATTCAATATGATATTGGCTGTGGGTTTACTGTAGATGGCCTCTATCAGTTTAAGAAATGTCCCTTCTATACCAATTTTCTTAAGTGTTCTGATCATGAAGGGATGCTGGATATTATCAAAAGCTTTTTCTGCATCAATCGAGAGAATCATATGGTCTTTGTTTTTTAATTTGTTTATGTGCTGAATTATACTTATAGATTTATGTATATTGAACCAGCCTTGAGACACTGGGATAAAACCGACTTGGTCGTGATGTATAATTCGTTTGATGTGTTTCTGGATTCTGTTTGTTAGGATCTTGTTGAATATTTTTGCATCTATATTCATTAGTGATATTGGTCTATAATTTTCTTTTCTTGTTGGGTCTTTTCCTGGTTTGGGGATCAGGGTGACGTTTGCTTCATAGAATGTGTTGGGTAGTCTTCCTTCTTTTTCTACCTTTTGGAACAGGTTGAGTAATATAGGTACTAATTCCTCTTTAAAGGTTTGGTAGAATTCTGATGTGAAACCATCTGGTCCCGGGCTTTTCTTTTTAGGGAGGTTTTGTATGGTTGATGCTATTTCAGAACTTGATATGGGCCTGTTCAACATTTTTACTTGATTCTGGCTAAGTCTTGGAAGGTGACCTGCTTCCAAGTATTGGTCAATTTCCTTCAGATTTTCATATTTCTGAGAATAAAGTTTCTTGTAAAATTCATTAAGGATTTTTTGAATTTCTGAGAAGTCTGTTGTTATTTCTTCCTTGTCCTTTCTGATTGATGAGATTAGAGATTTTACTCTTTTTTTCCTGATTAGGTTGGCCAAAGGTTTATCTATTTTATTGACCTTTTCAAAAAACCAACTTTTTGATTTATTGATCTGTTGTATAATTCTTTTGTTTGCAATTTCATTTAATTCTGCTCTAATTTTGGTTATTTCTTTTCTTCTACTGGGTTTGGGGTTGGAGTGTTCTTCCTTCTCCAGTTGCTTGAGATGTCCCATTAAGTTGTTAACTTCCTCTCTTTCCGTTCTCTTGAGGAAGGCTTTCAGTGCTATAAATTTCCCTCTTAGGACTGCCTTTGCGGTATCCCAGAGGTTCTGATAATTCGTGCCTTCATTGTCGTTTTGTTCCAAAAATTTGGCAATTCCCTTCTTAATCTCATCTCTGACCCAGCTATCGTTCAGCATAAGGTTATTTAACTTCCATGTTTTTGTATGAGCATGCAGATTCTTGTTGTTACTGAGCTCAAGTTTTATTCCATGGTGGTCCGAGAAGATGCAAGGAATAATTTCTATTCCTTTAAATTTCCTGAGGTTAGACTTGTGACCTAAGATGTGATTGATTTTGGAGTATGTTCCTTGGGCTGATGAGAAGTATGTGTATTTGGTTTTGTTGGGATGAAATGTCCTGTAGATGTCTGCTAAATCCAAATGTTGGACTTTCGAAAAACTCAATACCCAAAATTTTACCAGACTTATCAATATTCTCCATTAATGTGAAAGGCTTAAACTGTCCTCTAAAGAGGCATAGGTTAGCTGACTGGATATAAAAACTCAGGCCAGATATTTGTTGCATACAAGAGTCACATCTTACCTTAAAGACAAATATAGACTCAGGGTGAAAGGATGGTCATCCATATTTCAGGCAAATGGTAATCAGAAAAACCAGGTGTTGCAATTTTATTTGAAGATACAATAGGCTTTAAACCAGCAAAAGTAAGGAAGGATAAGAATGGTCACTTCATATTTGTTAAGGGTAATACTCAATGTGATGAGATTTCAATTATTAATATCTATGCACCCAACCAGAATGCGCCTCAATTTATAAGAGAAACTCTACCAGACATGAGCAACTTGATTTCCTCCAGCTCCATAATAGTCAGAGATTTCAACACTCCTTTGGCAGTGTTGGATCAATCCTCCAGGAAGAAGCTGAACAAAAAAATTTTAGATTTAAAACCAACCATCCACATTTATTTTCAACATAGTTCCGTGTGGCCCTGCTCTTTTAGAAATGCTTCTATGATTCTGTGCACACTGACATGAGTGTACAGTAAGTTTTCCCATCTTCTGTACCACCCTTCTGTGTTGTTTGGGGAACATGAAATCCATCCTCAGAAACAATGCTAGTGATTGGACAGCAACACTGCTGAATGTCTTCTTATCCTACCATGCACATAATTATTTTTTAACTGGCAGTAACTTCACTGGGCTTCTTCAGGCAGACGCAGTTTTAGTTCCTTAAGAACTCCTAAAATGTCATCAGAGGGAAGAGTTATCAATCCAAGCAACATATTTTTAAGTTTAAGTTTTCATTGTTGCTGTGTAGCACGACCAATCCACTTAACTGAATTTTCCACTAAATGTAGAAATTCCTTAAACCATAGTTAATTTCCAAATAAAGGTGATGACAAGGTAATGATTCTGCCTAATAAGATGCAATTATCCTGTGAATGGGATTGTCAGGATTTTAGACATTAGGGGTTTTAGATTTATGGATTTTGATCTTTTAGGATTTCAACATTCAGGAATATGGTTTTGGGGATTATAATGCAAACCCATTTCCAAGGTCCTATGACTGGAATATATCACAAAAACCAGGAGAAGGTCTCATAATAAGGTCATTTTGTTTGTCGGGTAAATTCTGGCGGCCCAGCTATACGGCATGTGTACCTCAAAAAGACTCTGAGGTGCATATTCTGATTCTGAGGGCCTTGCTCTATCATTCATAAGTGTTAAAGATGTTTACACCCCTGCTGTGGGCAGGCAGACATCTTTCCATCAGTTGTTTTTCCTATTCTGTTCATAATATTTCTTTCTGGCAAACCATTAGCCAAAGGAATCATTTGTTTTTCTTCTTTTAAGGCTAATTATGTGTTTTTGTTTGTAATTTCTCTGTTGATTTTTTTTAACTGTAGCTTGATTGTCTTGCTTATATAAGGAATATTTTCTTATTGCAAAAATTACCCTAAATTGTTAAAAAGTGAAAAGCAAATCCCCAGTAACACTTCGAGTGTATATATTTCTCTTTTTCAACTTGTCTCTACTGTCAAGAAAATGTCAGAGTTTTATTAAATGTGTACTGTCTTCAACTGAGCATACCACCAAAAGTAAAATGCAAAAGAGTAAAGATTTTTACAGAACTTTAGCAGAAGAGCTAAAGTATGTCTGGGTGCTTTCATTTGGATGAAATTTACATAAAATCATTTTGGTTTTACTTGGCTGTGGCAATAATGGGTGAGAGAATATGGAAAACAGAAATCTTCCTAATATACTTGGTCTTTTATTTTATATGTAGTTTGAAAGCCTTTGTGAAAAGGAAGGGGTCAATGTGCTTTGCAAAGGGTTGTTGGGTGACCGGACAAAACACACAGGGCTCCCTCTCCTTCTCTCCTTCCTGTGTTTCACTGGAAAGAAACTACTTAGAAACAACAGGCTGTGTTAGGCCACTGACTTGTTAACCAAGTGTATTTCGAAATCTGAAACAAATCCAAATTACTCAAGTCTGCATATGCACAATTAGAGTGAAAAGGGCATTAAAACCCACACATTTTGGTGAATGAGAGCCTTAGCTTAATGGTGAGTCCCCACTTAGTAACTTCCATCTGTTTTGAAAATGCTAAATAAACATTTAAATAATTGGTTCTTTCTGCCGTTGCTCCCCTTCCTTCACACATCTGCACACAAATCCTTTGAGCTGAAAGAAAGAATGGAAATAATTACAGGTATGAGAGATTAGTCATCACTGCTTTGGGAGATGAAATAAACAAGGACTAATCTGATTACAAAAATAATTTTAATATAGGAAATCATTTCTAAGCTTTTTCATGTGTAGAGATGTGTGTACACAGGTACCATCCTGACTGTGCCTGATCTCATCTAACGGATGAGGTTGTTGACTTAGAACACAGGAACCTAAAGAAGCATTTTCTAATAAGCTATTTCCTTTCTCACAGATGGAACAGGTGTGATCCTTACAATAGAGTGAGCATTCGGTTTGATTTGTTTTAAATCAAGTTGTAAGGAACTAAAGGCAAAAATCTCCTTCTCTTTATGAAATATATACATATAGTACAACTTTGCATCTTGTCTAATATAGTATTTCAAGGTTTAAGGAATTGTCAGGGGGTTTTCTGGCCAGAAGCTCCTGAGGAAGCCTTCTATAAGTTAGGGAGGCAAATCTCCAACACATGTACCCTGACTTTCTTACCTATGTCCAAAGCAGACATTACTGGTCTAGTGTGCCACTCTGTCAGACTAAACACAGATATGTCCCCAGGACCTTGCTAAGCACAGACTCTTTCTCAACTGTTAAAGCACTGAAGTTAGCACGTGGATTAAAATCCTCTTGTCATCCCTGATGGGGGTGAATTTACCTGAATCCAGAATGGGGCCTTTACTTTTTTCAGTGTCTCAAACTCAGGCTGAGGGAGAGTGATTCAAGTTCATCATGTTATGAGGGATGAAATAAATGAACATGGGGATTGATTGACAGAAGATAGATGATTGATTACTTGATCTATAGGAGATAGATATGACTTTCAATGGCGACAATTCCTCTACAACAGGGAGATATGCTCCTTTCCTGGTCTTACAATGCTTGGGATTAGTGACTGTGAAATGAGAGCAAAAAAGAACTTTTAGGGATTTTCCAACCAGATTTGTGGTCTAGCATGACATCTATTTCCTTTGTCATGAACACACGGAGTAGAAAATATTTCCCTCTGGATGTCTCTAAATGGACCTGTGAACCTCTATCTCTTTGGTTCCCTTCTTGGCTCCCGAGGCCCATGTTTTTCAATTGGATAAACATGGTGATGCTAGATGTCAGGGTTTCTTTGGGATCTGGAAATGGGAAGAAAGCCATTAGAGATAGAGATAGAGATAGAGATAGAGACATATGACATATATATTTATATGTCATAAATGGGAAGAGAGCCATTAGAGATATATATAGATATTGAGATATGACATGTATATTTATATTATATAAAACAAAGAGCCATTATACACACACACATATATATAATGCATGTGCTTTTTGTATCTAATAATTAATATTTTAGCTTTTTCTAACTAACTTGAGATTTAATTCACATACCATAAAATTCACCTTTTTGAACTGTATATTTCCATGGGTTTTAGTACGTTCACAAAATCATGCAACTATTACCTCTATCTAATTTCAGAACATTTACATCAGCTGAAAATGAAAACAATGATACATTGTTAATCACCCCCATTCTGCACATCCCTCAGCCCCTGGCAGCTATCTATCTACCTTTTCTTCTAAGGAGTCACCTATTTTAGATGTTTCACATAAGCTGAATCAAACAATATGTGGCCTTTTATGTCTGGCTTCTTTTACTCAGCATAATGTTTTCAAGGTTCATCCATCTTGCAGCCTGTATTAGTACTTCATTCTTTTTATGACTGATAATGCCATTGGTTGGCTATACTATGATTTGTTTACCCATTCAGCAATGTCTATCAGTTGATAGACATTTGAGTTGTCTTCACTTCTTTTGGTTATTATGAATAATACTGCTATGAACATTTGTGTACAAGTTTCGTGTCAACATACATTTTCAGTTCTCTGGGGTATACACATAGGAGTGAAATTGTTAGGTCATATGGTACCTCTGTGCTGAAATTTTTGAGGAACTGCCGAACGTTTTTTATTTGCTTTAACAGTGTATGAGAGTTTCACTTCCTCCACATCCTCACCAGCACTTGTTATTATCTGTCTTTTTCATTATAGCAATTTTAGTGGGTGTGAAGTGGTATCTCATTGTTTTTATTTGGATTTCTTTATGACTAAGGATGTTTCTCATGTTCACTAATCATTTATTTATTTTCTTTGGAGAAATGTCTATTTAAATCCTTTTCCCAGTTTCTTTTTTTTTTTTTTTTTTTTTTGTAGAGACAGAGTTTCACTTTATCACCCTCGGTAGAGTGCCGTGGCATCACACAGCTCACAGCAACCTCCAACTCCTGGGCTTAAGTGATTCTCTTGCCTCAGCCTCCCGAGTAGCTGGGACTACAGGCGCCTGCCACAACACCCAGCTGTTTTTTGGTTGCAGTTCAGCCAGGGCCGGGTTTGAACCCACCACCCTCGGTATATGGGGCCGGCGCCTTACCAACTGAGCCACAGGCGCCGCCCCTTTTCTCAGTTTCTAATTGGGCTACGTTTTTGTTGATTTGTAAGAGTTCTTCATATATTCTGGATCCTAGACCTTTGTTAGATATATAATTTGCAGATATCTTGTTCCATTATGTAGATTATAATTTGACTTTATTGGGAGTGTCATTTGAAGCACAAAAGTTTTTAATTTTAATGAATTTTAGTTTATGCATTTTTTTGTTTAGCTGCTTGTTCTTCATGTCATATCTAAGAAATCATTGTATGATTTAAGATCAGATTATTTCAGCTTTATTAAAGTATAATTGATATACAAAAAAGCACATATTTAATATACATATTTTGATGAGCTTGGACATAGTATACACAAAGTGTCAAAATGCTAAATATATCCATCACCTTCAAAATTTCTTTATATTCTTTTGTGAGGAAAGGGTTGTTTATTATTTTTTTTTGTGTGTGTTAAGAACACTTAATATGAGATCTATCTTCTTAACATACTTTAAAATAGACAATATTATATTCTTGCTGCATCCCATTCTTGTAGGATTTCCTTTTTTTAATAAAGCCAAATAGTATTTTGTGGTATGAGTATACCACATTTTCTTTATCCATTCACCCATCAACAGACACTTAGGTCATTTCCGTATCTTGGCTATTGTGAATATGCTGCAATGATTGTGCGGAGTGCAAATATCTCTTTAAGCTCCTGATTTCAACTCCTTTGAATCTATACCCAGAAGTGGGATTGTCAGACTGCGTGGTAGTTCTATTTTTAATTTTGGGGGAAACCTCCACACTATTTTCCACTGTGGGGGCACCATTATACATTCCCACCAAAAGTTTACATAGGGTTTCAGTTTCTCAACATCCTTGCCCACACTTGTTATCTTTTGGAGTTTTAAGAAAATAATAGCCATCCTAACAGGCCTGAGGTGGTATCTCCTTATAATTTTTATCTGCAGTTTCCTGATGATTAGTGAGGTTGAGCATGCTTTCATGTATCCATTGGCTGTTTGTATGTCTTCTTTGGAGAAACATCTGTAATACTACAATTATAATTAGCAGGCATTACTTTTACAATCAGAAATTTTCATTTCATTTTTTATTTATTAAAAATATTTTTATTAAAATTAGATATTGAGGTATACAATGTGATGTTTTGACATACATATACACGATGTACTGAATACTACAGTCAACCTAATTAACATATGCATCTCTTCATATAATTACCTTTTTTGTGGTTCATGAATATTTATGCCTATCTTTTCTTCTAGAAGTTTATATAATTTTAGCTCTTGTATTTAGGTCTTTGATCAATTTTGAGTTGATTTTTTATACAGTGTGAGGTAGAGGCCCAAATTAATTTTCTTTTAATGTAGATATTCAGATTTCCCAGCATCATTTGTTGAAAAGATTATTTTTTCTCTCATTAAATTGTCTTCATATCTTTGTCAAAAATCAATCGACCATTCTGGGCTCTCAGTCCTATTCTGTTGATCTATATGTCCATCACACAGTCTTATTACTGTAGCTTTGTAGTAAAATGTGAGAGTAGGAAATGGGAGTCCTCCCATTTTGTTCTTCCTTTTCAAAATGGCTTTGATCATTCTGAATCTTTTGCATTTCCATGTGAATTTTAGAATCTATTTGTCAAATTGGGGGAGAAAGCAGCTGGAATTTTGATAGGGATTGAGCAAAATCTGTAGGTCAATTTCTGGAATATAGTCACTTTGGTAATACTGAGTTTTCCAATCAATATTAAGTTTTACCGATCCCAAAGAACACAGGATATTCTCCCATCTATTTAGGTCCTCTTAAATTTCTTTCACTAATTTTGTCACTCTAGGAATACAAGTTTTGTGCTTCATTTGTTGAAGTTATTACTAAGCATTTTATTCATTTCAATGTCAGATTGATGAAATTGTTTTCTTAATTTCATTTCCAGATTATTTCTAGTGTATAGAAATATGACTGCTTCTTGATGTACATTTGTTTGGTTTTTGAGATAGTGTCTTACTCTATTGCCCAGGCTAGAGTTCAGTGGTGTCATCATAGCTCACTGCAACCTCTAACCCCTGCACTCGAGTGATCCTCCTGCCTCAGCCTCCCTAGTAGCTGGGACTACAGGTGCCCACCACCACACCTGGCTAATTTCATGCTCAAATTTAAGTTTTGTAGAGACAGGATCTTGCTATGATACTCTGCTTGGTCTCAGACTTCTGGCCTCAAGTGGTCCTCCCCACCATGGACCCCCCGAAATGCGAGGCTTACATGAGCTATCATGCCTCACCATGACTGCTTTTTATATATATGGTTGTCCCTTGATACCCCCAGGAAATGTAAATACCAAAATCTGTGCATGTTCAAATCCTGCAGTTGGCCCTGAGGAACCCACGTATACAAAAACCTGGCCCTCCATATCCACTGTTTTCTCATTCTACAAATACTGTATTTTCCATCCACATTTTGTGTCAGATGTAGAACCTGTGGCTGTGGAGGGCCAATTGTATTTATTGAAAAAAAAAAAAAAAAAAAAAAACACCTGTACATGAACTTGTGTAGCTCACATTCACTTTGTTCGGGGGTCAACAATACATTCCTTGTATTCTGAAACCTTGTCAAGGTAGTTTACTAGCACTGAAGTTTTTATTTCTTAGTGGATTCCTTAGAATTTTCTATATAAAAGGTCCTCTCGTTTTGTTTCTCCATTCCTCCATAACTGCCTTCTTTTGTGTTCACTAGATATTTTTTGTGTCTTTTAATTTCCTTGTCATTTTCTTTATTATATATTTTTTAGTTATTTTCTTACTGGTGGTACTGGTGAGTACATCTAAATTTATAACAATCTGGTTCAGATTAATAACAACATAATTGCAACAGTATATGAAACCTTTCCCCTGCCTAGGTGTATTCCTTCCCTTCCTTTGTGCTTTGTCATTAAATTACATCTTTCTATATTCTATGTCATTAACATAAGGATTTGTAATTATTGCATTATTTACCTATATAGTTACCTTTATTGAGGCTCTTTCTATCTTAATGTGGATTCCAGTTACTACCTAATGTTGCTTTATTTAAGTTTTAGCTTTTCTTGCAGGGAAGATCTACTAGCAAGGAATTATCTAGTTTTTTGTTTATCCTGAAATGCCTTATTTATTCTTTCATTTTTGAAAGATGATTTTGCTGGTATAGAATTCTTGGTTGGAAGTTTATTTTTTTTTCTTTCAGTATTTTTAGTAATATCCTATCTCACTGCCTTCTTGCTTTCATGATTTCTAAAGATGAATTCACTGTTAACCTCACTGAGAATTTCTTGTATGTGATGAGTTCCTTCTCTCGAGTTACTTTCAAGATTCTATTTTTATCTTTCAACTAATTATAATGTGTTGCCTTTGAGTTTTTTAGTTTATCTTACTTGGATTTTCTTGAGCTTCCTGAATGTGTAGATTAATGTTTTTCATCAAATTGCGGAAACTTTGAACCATGATGCCTTTGAATACCCTTTCTGCCCTTTTCCCTCTCTCCTATTCCTTTAGAATTCCTGTTATGCAAATGTGCTGGGGTGTCCCTTAGATCTCTGAGGCTCTATTTTCTTCATTTTCTTTCTCTCTGTTTTCTCAGACTGAAAAATCTCAAGTTGGTTGATTCTTTCTTCTGCCTGCTTACATCTCTTGGTGAGCCCCTCTAGAGATTTTCTTTTTTTAGTTATTGTGACTCCTAACTCCAGAATTTTAATTTGGCTCTTTTTATATCTATGATTTTTATTTCTTTGTTGATATTCTCTACTTGGCAAGACTTTGTTCTAAACTCTCCTTTAGTTCTCTATACATGGTTTTCTTCAGTCCTTTAAAGGTATTTAAAATAACTGACTTAAAGATTTTTTGTCTAGTATGTGCAACATCTGGGTCTCTCAAGGGCCCGTATAAATTGGCTGCTTCTGTTCTTGTATATGGGCCATCATTTCTTGCTTCTTTGCATGTCTCATACATTTTTCTTGAAAGCTCTATATTTTAAATAAAATAATGGGACAATTGTAGAAATTAGATTTTCTCCTCTACTCCCCAACTCTCTAGGCTTTGTTGTTTCTGTTTTTGTAGTTGTTGTTTGCTTAGTCCATATGAGGACCCTAAGGCATCTGCTTAGTTAATGATTGGAAAGTTCCCTAAACACCTGGAACCAGTAAGTTTCCCTGTGTTCACCGAGGGGTTTATGGTGTGTGCTAGGGCATGCTTTCAACATTCAATCAGGTAGTTTACAACTCTGCCTAAGTCTTCACTCCCTGCTTACATCAAGGTCAGCTGAGATAAGAACTTTGGGCATTCTTTCAAGAGCACTTGCATAGCTCTGGACATGCACACAGCTACATGCTTTATTTTTTAGATCTCCAGGAATATGTAGAAGCTTTTCGAAGTCCCTATGGACGTCTATTCTCAACTTTTCCTTTTAAGCTTTTGGTTAGCATATTGTTTACCTCAACTTTTATTTATCATTTCAGGCAGCTGTGAAATTAGTCAGTTGTTTGTAACTGCTTTCAACAATCACCCCAAGGAAAAGGCTATTTGTGCATGGAAAGCTCCAAGTCATTACAAATATAGACAGCCTCCAAATGGAGCCTTTAAGGGAGCTACCAACAGGTCAAGTAATGACAATTCTTGGAAACAAGCTTTTGAAGAGCTCCAGCTCCATTTTGCTCCCTCCAGTTGCCGTCAGACTACTGGCTTCACTGCAAATGTAGGCTGGCAAATGGTGGTTGGGATTACAGTGAGTCAAAATGCCACAAAGCTTGCTGTTTTTACCCAGATTCAGCCACTTTTCTTGAATTAGTACTCCCAGGATTGGTTCATATACAGACTGCTGAAAAAGGTTGAGTTTACAATTTTTGCCAGTTTCTCATTATTTTTACAGAGAAGGAAATTTTCAGAGATTCTTACTCTACCATTTTTGCTACTATCCATAATCATTATTTTTACATTAAAGCAAACCTGGACATCTTATGGACTTGGGTGCAAAATGCACATAACTTTGTAAGGATGCAATATACAACCTCAAAGATATTTAACTCCACTCCCTGTACTCAGCACTTACATGAAGTGTGTAACTATATCTAATCCACATATCCACAGATCCATCAGATCCACAACCCTTTGGCAAGTATGTGTGTGATATATACACACATGCATATATAGAATGTAAGTGTCCTCCTCCTCAGGTAGAGGATCAATAGGAAGAGGTTACCTGTCACGCTTGTTAAATTACGGTGTCTACAGCTCATAATGATTAATATTTATCAAAGGTTACTCTCAAGAACTCTTATGAATTGATGGACTCTCACCTCTGGCATACTCATTAGCTGTGATCATTTACAAAATATGAAATGATATTACTGTAGCCAATACCATTTAGATTAGACATGAATTTTTCCCAGTAAAGGCTTTCTCTATCCCAGTGGGCACAAATACCCTATCAAGGAAGACCTTGACTACTTGTTATTTAAATCTATTCTTTTCAAATGAGATTCTCTTAGTTTTAAAATCCTGTCTGAGAATGTTGCACGGATGACTATAAGATTTCAGCATGTACGTAGCCCCAGTCAGTAGACCACCTTCATTCTATCAAACACTTACAGAATCACAGTGCGCATAATTCCCCCCACCCCCCAGTTTTACCATGTGTAAGTACTTTGACCAACAGAAAGCAAACAACCTGGGGCCACCTAGGGATACAGACTTAGAGTACCCCAAACCATGGTAAACAGATGTATCTGGCCCACTGAGCTTTGAACCCTGAAATTACACCACACACAGACATGGTCAGACTGTTGCCAGAGGTTACAACACACACATTCTTGGCACCATTCTCTCACTGACTCAGTCCAGCTGAGCGTGTTAAATGGAGTAGTAACCCAAATATAACAATGGAAGAAATGATGCTAGCCAGGTCAGGGATTAAAATGCCTCTCCCACTACTAATACCTTCTAAAAGAAGAAACTGTCAACGAGAATGACTGTCCAAGTCAGACACATACTCCTTCCCTGTTCAACAACTCAGTCCATCCCACGCTCACTGTGCAGTGTGTGTGCGCCACTGAGTTCAGCATGGCAAGAACTGAAGATAGGTGGGGAGGCAAACATGCCAGGAAGACTGAGAACCTGGCAGGGATCCATCCTGAAGGTGAGATTGAGGGTGAGCATGAACCCAGAGGGTGAGTCGAGACAAGTGGAGGGAGTGCTGGTTGTTCTGTAGCTGGCTGAACCTAGGAAACTTTTCAGAGGGCACTGGAAATCAAGCCCAGTCCCCCAGTTGCTATTTCCAACAATAGAGCTTTTGAATTTCATTCGACTCTAGGGAGATCTGGAATTACTCCAGGAATATTTCTGTTGGATGCTATGAGACAAGACAGGGAAGTAATTATTGGACATTTAGAAACATTTGTGTTTTTACATGTTCTCAATGTTTACTCTGAAATTTTTAATAAGAAGTATATCAGAGATATAAAGCAGTCCTTTCTGCAATTGTTAAATAAGAACTATCACAAAAAGAAACTTGGTTGGATCTGTAGGACATAAACAAGAGAGAATGTGACCTTCAGAGTGGATCACTCTACCTAAATTGAACCCTGGCCGGACAATAGTGTAAACAGTTTTCAGGGAGAATGTAACAGCATTAGCCAGGAAGCTTCTCTGTGATTCCAAATACAGACAATTTTTTCTTTCGGAGATGTTTTCTTTCTGCAATTAACAAAAAAGCACCTGTCTGTATTAGTTAGGGTTCTCCAGAGAAACAGAACCAATAGGGGCTATACATATTTGTAGATAGGTAGGAAGATTAGAGTTATGTTAAGGAATTGGCTCCTGCAACCATGGGGGGCTGGCAAATTCAAAATCTACAGAGTAAATAACAGGCTGGAGACCCAGGAAAGAGTTAATGCTGCATCTCGGAGTCCAAAGGCAGTCGGGAGGCCAAATTTTCTCTTTTGGGGAGCCCTCCATCTTTTTTTCTCATAGCTTTCAACTGATTAGTTGAGGCCCACTCACATTGTGAAGTGCAAAATGCTTTACTCAAAGTCCACTGGTTGAAATTTTAATCTCATCTAAAAAAACACCTTTTCAGTGACATTGAGACTGGTGTTTTGGCCAAATACCTGTGTACCATGGCCTAGCCAAGTGGACACATAAGATTACCCATTACACTATCCTAGATCCTTTGCTTCAGGAACCATGGACTTGAAGGGCTGACCTGGAACAGAAGCAGTGTGTGGCACCTTCATGGAACCCTGAGAAATTTTATTTTGTTGTCTAATTTATGGAAGCTTTGAAAACTTTTTCCTTCTGGTCTGTGTGTTCAACTTAAAACTTTTGATGAGGAGTTAAAGGTGAAATAAAACATACTGGAATGTAATGGGATGGATTAAGCCAGAAAACCATCCCCGGTTCCCACAAGTGTTCACGTGTTTTGCATTTGTGAACATTCTGCACGTGTGCTTGTATTTTCCCAGAGCCAGACCATACAGAAACAGAAGGGCTATCAGAAAAGAGCAAAAAGTGGGTGGTGTGCTAGAGCAAGCAGAGAGAATCCCTCAGGGAAGACAAATTCAGGGTAGCCTGTGACCCCCACATTTTCAATAACAAAGAGCAGAGGCTGTTCCAAGGTATCATTTCTTAGCTGGAAGAGAGATCTCTTATCCATGATTTTGGAAACAAAAATCACCTATAAAATGGCTTAGTGCTTTTGTTGATCAATACTAAATGTTTTGTAACTATTTTATTATCAAAGTTACAGTTTGTAACTTTATTCCCCCCTTTATTCCCCCCAAACTTGAAAAGTTCACTTTGCCAAAGGTAGAAGAATTACACATAAATCCTCCATTTAACAATTCCAGGGACTTCATTCTTCAGTGTGTTTCTTGTAAAGAGAACAAAGCATCTTTTGTCTCTGCCTTTGCTGCCTCATTTGTTTCTACTCCTTGCTTGTGCCAGAACTGAAGCTCACACATGTTAAATGTTGACTGACCTTGATCCTGGGAAGTGCTCATCAAGGATGGGCTTTCTGGGACCCTTTCTAATTCCCAATCCCAGGAGCTCCAGATATGGATATGTATGATAGATATGCTTCATGTTCACCTAAAGCACAGACTACCCCAAAGCTCTCTTCTGTGAGAGACTGCAAGTGGGAGAGTCAGAGGACCTAATGATAGACCCTCACCTGAGGAAGTTACCTGAGAAAGTGAGGAGCAAGCTCAGCACCCGAACTCCGGCCACATACGCCGGGGCTGGCGAGTTCCAACTCAAAACAACTATGACAACCATAACAAAAACAAACAAACAAACAAAAAATAGCCGGGCATTGTGGCGGGCTTGTAGTCCCCGCTACTTGGGAGGCTGAGGCAAGAGAATCACTTAAGCCCAAGAGTTGGAGGTTACTGTGAGCTATGACGTCACAGCACTCTACTGAGGGCAACATAGTGACACTCTGCTTCAAAAAAAAAAAAAAAGTGCCTGTGGCTCAAGCAGCTAAGGCGCCAGCCATATACACCTGAGCTGGCGGATTCCAATCCAGCCCTTTCCGCCAAACAACAAAGCCGGCTACAACCAAAATATAGTGGGGCATTGTGGCGGGCGCCTATAGTCCCAGCTACTTGGGAGGCGGAGGCAGGAGAATCGCTTGAACCCAGGAGTTGGGGGTTGCTGTGAGCTGTGATGCCACGGCACTCTACCCAGGGTGACAGCTTGAAGCTCCGTCTCACAAAAAAAAAAGTGAGGATTGGGACACAGGTGGAGAACAGGAGGCAGTCAAGAAACATTTTAAAGTAGGGATGAGATATGTTGGGGAGCTTATGTAGATAGCCCCACTCTTTCTTCCAAGATGAGAAAAGTAGAAAATGTGGGTTTAGTAAGGAAATCACCATACACTTGAGATTAGACATGATTTGGATTGCCCACTGCTGCTGATAAATGGAAAATGTATGCGATAATTGCCAAGCTGGGTCCCAGAAAGATAAGCTCTATGATTCTCTCCAGTAGTATCTGGCTGCCCAGGAGTGGGAAGACAGGGTCGTAGTGAGCTCGCGAGAGTACAGGATCAGCTAAATTGACCATGAGTTCTAGATCAAGAGGCAAGAAAGATGCCAACTAGGAACATGGAAGAGGTTTGAGAAGCTAACGTCACAAATGAGATGAGCTTTGGCAGAACTGCTTTGAACACCCTCCTCCTTTTCATGAAACATTTTCCTGCATCAGCCATCACCATACATCCTGTGAGTTCTGGCTACCCTGTTCTCTGGTTTTCCTTTCCTTATACGGAAATGCCCTTTCCATCCTTTAATGTTCAGCTTAATTCCTCCTTACTCCACGAAGTTCTCCTAGTTGTTTTTAGATTTGTCTGTGTCCCTTCTCTAAATTCCCTTGGGGAAAAATTCGGTGGGGGGGAGGTGTGACGTAAATTATTTCAGAATTATAGTCTTATGTTGTATCCTTCGCATAGATCCCATTTCTTTGTGAAGATGTGCAACCTTTCTGAGAATACAAATTGTAAAACATACATTGTTTTAATTTCCCTAACATGGTCAAACACTACTTGAACATAAACATACTTAAATTTTTTAAAAGTATTGGTTGATTAAATAAATACATCCTTAGTAAATAAATAACATCCTTACCACACACTTATTTTGAGACTGTTCAGTGAATTTTGCCAGATTTTTGATATTTGAAATTTTGCGACATGTGTCCCAGTCACTCGTGAAAAGTTCAAAATATCTTTCAGATAATTCTTATGTCCACTATGATTTATCTCTATAGACCATTTGATTCCAATAAAATATTCACAAGAGAAGAGGTCTCAAGCATTTATTTGCACAGGCATTAAATTATAACAGAAGCCAAAGAACTAAGACTTTCTCGAGACATTCTTATTTCCTTGGATTAAGTATAGAGTATAATTAGCACTTTCTTTTAATATAGGGTGGCCGGCATCATGCAGCAAATACATATTCAGTGATAGATTATGATGAAGAAAAATTAGTGTATTGTACAGAAAAGAACTTCTTTTCGTGGACCAAAATGGCTGACAAGAGGTCAACTATGCCTCCAACCAGGTGATGGCCTTGGGCGACGCACTTCTCTCTCCCTCAGAAGTGCGAGAAGCAGCTGCCTGAGCGGGTGGTGCGCTCCCAGGTTCAAGGTGGAGAGGTGTTGGTTGGAACCTGCGCACCTGCCCGTCTGCGCCGCCGCTTTCCACTAGTGGGCGCCGTTGAGCAGACGTCAGAGGGTCTGCCTCGCCCCAGAGCAGCCTGCGCGCACTGCCAGCCCGGACTGACGCAGTTGGGTCTGAAATGACCAAAACTGTGAAAGTCTCTGGAATAATTCGATTCTATCAGCTTTTCTAAAGGTCTGCCCTGGTTCTGAGTCATACCCACACTAGAAGTTTGCCATGTTGCCACCACCGCCTGTTGCCATCGAAAACAGTTCATCTTTTGTGGAAAATGCTGATCCTCACAGAGCATCGCTGTCTTTGGAATAGGGCTGTTAATCTCCTTCTTCATATCGAAGGCAATTGTCGGCCTCTCTGCTCCTGGACTAATTTTCACAGGCAAAAGCTTGGAGATGACAAGTGGAAGAAGTTCAAAGCCGAGGGAAGGCTTAGGAATCATTCTAGCCAAATCCTGTCCTTTCACAGAAAGAAGGGGCTGGTTTATAACCATGCGGCTCCTCGTGACTGAGGCAGGGCTGGGACCCAGAGACAAATGGGAAGCAAGGTAGAACCAAAAGGGACCTTCAACCGGATTCCCTGCACCTCTCATCATTTTAACTGTCTTCTGTGAACCTTCAGCAACGCGGAAGATCTGCAAATCGCATCTTGCTTTAGCCTGCTTTTGTGTAGACGTCCTTCACTGGCCTTTTTTGGCAGCTCATTATGTACCAGGCACAGAGCTAAGCTCTCCTAAAATGCTGTCTCATTAACCACAGGCGGTGCTACCCAGCGCTACAAACCTGGGCTCCGGAAACAGCAGACCTGCACTCTCAGCCCGGCTCTACTTCTCAGGAGCCGCTTGGGTTTGAGCAAGAGATGTCCCCTCCTCACAGCTCCCTTTCCTCTGAGGACACGGGGAGAATAACTGAGGCTTCAGTGAGAAAAAGCACACAAGGCCCTCAGAACAGGCCCCGGGGTGGGAAGCGCCCAGCAATGGTGGCTATTGTTTTTATCAGTCTTAGGCGTTAGTTTTCCTCGTGTGATATTCAAAGGAATCTTTCAAACGTTCTATTTCACACTTAAAATGTGAATAAACCACTAAATATATATGTAAGCTATAAATGTGTTAATAACTGTATTTTTTACCTCTTCATACAAAAAATGATTTTTGTGAGATGAATGCGTAAAACTAAAATGGTATCATTACTCCTAAAAAACAATCAGTGATATTCTTCAAAAACAGTTTATTTTCTTGCAGTCACTTTCTTCATCTCCAAATTTTAAAAAGATAAAAACATGGGCGGCACCTGTGGCTCAAAGGAGTAGGGTGCCGGCCCGTATACTGGAGGTGGTGGATTCAAACCCGGCCCTGGCCAAAAACTGCTAAAATAAAATAAAATAAAATTTAAAGAAAATGAAAATATAAAAACAGAAACAAGAAAATACAGCAGATAGAAAGTGTCATCATACTTTTTCTTAATAGTCTCTTTCTCCTTTTCTTTTTTATTTTTTTTGTTTGTTTTAGTATTGGCACTCTTTTTAATTTTTTTATTAAACCATAGCTGTGTACATTAATGCAATTATGGGGTACAATATGCTGGTTTTATATGCAGTTTGAAATACTTTCATGAAACTGGTTAATATAGCCTTTACTGCATGTTCTTAGTTATTGTGTTAAGACATTTATATTATAAGAGATTTATATTCTACACTTAGTAGATTTAACATGTATCCTTGTAAAATGCACCATAGGTGTGGTCCCACCAATTACCCTCCCTCCACCCATCCTCCTCCTCCTCCTCCCCTACCCCTCCTCTTTCCCCTTCATCTTGGGCTGAGTTGGGTTATAGCATTCATATGGAAGTGTGGAAAAAGCCCAAGTGCCCATCGACCCATGAATGGATTAATAAATTGTGGTATATGTACACCATGGAATAGTATGCAGCCTTTAAAAAAGATGGAGACTTTACCTCTTTCATGTATACATGGATGGAGCTGGAACATATTCTTCTTAGTAAAGTATCTCAAGAATGGAAGAAAAAGTATCCAATGTACTCAGCCCTACTATGAAACCAATTTATAAAGTATCTTTATGGCTATGACAATATCCTTTTGGGATTATACACTTTTTAATCTGTAGGAAATAATTAATTGCAGTTAATTTTTTTCTTCACAGAAGGAAACCCTGAAGTCTTTGATCCCCAACATTGGTTAATATGAAGCTGTTTCTCAGAACCATGCCTTAGAACTCCATAACAATATACCTACATGTTTTCAAATTACATGTATTCTTGCCTTCTTGACAGCCATTAAAATTAACACATCACAACTCGAGGATTCTGCTTGAATTCCCCATGACAGGCTCAGCATTCAAAGCAGCAGCTATCTGAAGTTTGGTGCTTTTTAATCCTGAAAGCTGGGGTTCTAGATATAAATAGCACGCACAGTTGGACAACGGCACTGCCATCAGGGTGAGATCACTTCCAGGAAAACACTGAAATATAGCAATGAGAATAACATCTGGCGTTTTCAACAGTTGTGTTTGATTTAGACTTGGACTTCTTACACAAAATAGGGGCTGTATTTATTAATGACTTCAGTTACCATGCAATTCACTCATTTTAAATGGAGAAGCAAGACCTTGGCAGCCTAGTCATTAAACATAGTATGTTTAGGGTATGATGCAAAGCTCACTTGACTTAGTAATTGCTCACTTGCCTATACCTCCCTGGCCCATCCAGTCCCACTTTATACTGCACCAGAGGAATGTAGGTAAAGAGGAATCCTAGGGAGGAAAGTTTGTCTTTTTATTGGTTGGAGATAGGGCAAGGCTGAAAAAAAAAAATCTGTTAAATAAGATAAGATTAAAATCTCTTTATTTTGGTATCTGGATAACATTTTTATGTCCACTCTGTAGCAATAGAATCCCCCTCCTTTTTTTGCTGGGTTTATGGCCAACTAAAGTAAGGATTCCATTCCCAGCTTTCTGTGGAGTTAGATGTGAAAATAACTCTCTTCTAGCCAATGAGCTGTAAATAGAAATGGTACTTGCAAATACTAGAAAGTATTTTTAAAGGCAGACTAGGAATCCATCTTCTTTTCTTCTCCTTCTTGTGTCTGGAATGTGTTTCAATAGCTTGTTAGCAGCCATTTGGACCAGGGAACACCTCAGAATTGAAATATATATTTTCTTGTTTATATATATGTGTGTGTGTGTATATATATGTGTGTGTGTATACAAGAAAATAGAAAGAACCTATGTCTCTGGTACCATGGAAGGTCTCAACAGTGCTAGACACAGAACCTCCAGACTACTTGGAGACTATGACAAACAGTGATGTGCATAAAATGAAAATGTGTGGTCAGGCTCAGCGCCTGTGGCTCAAGCGGCTAAGGTGCCAGCCACATACACCTGAGCTGGCAGGTTTGTATCCAGCCCGGGTCTGCCAAACAACAATGACGGCTGCATCCAAAAAATAGCTGAGTGTTGTAGCAGGCTCCTGTAGTCCCAGCTACTTGGGAGGCAGAGGCAGGAGAATTGCTTGAGCCCAGAAGTTCGAGGTTGCTGTGAGCTGTGATGCCACGGCCCTCTTACCCAGAGTGACAGCTTGAGGCTCTGTCTCATAAAAAAAAAAAAAGAAACAAAGAAAGAAAGAAAATGTATGGTCAATGGTTCACGAAAAGAGAAAGCTTCATGTAGCTACCACTGGATCAATTTGTGTAAATATTATAGGTGCACTTGAAAAAACATGTATCTTTTTGATATATGTTTTGATATGCAATGTAGAAAATGTGTCCATTTTTTCAGTTGCTAATTATGTTGTTTAGATTTTCCGTATCTCTGCTGGATATTTGCTTATTTTTTCTGATTATTGAAATAGTTGTGTAGCAATTGCCCTCTCTGAGTGCACATGTCTGTTTCTCTTAGTGTTGGAAATTTGATTCAGGCATTACTATTTTGAGGCTCTTTGATTAGAGGCACACACTTTTAGAATAGTAATATCATCCTCTGAGTTGAACTATTTATATTTTCAAAGTGTCACTATCTCTGATAATGCACTCTACCTTGAAGACTAATTTATTTTTGGATCTTCAATAGCAAAAACAAGTATATTTAGTGGTTTCCACGTTATCTTTTTCAATTCTTTACTTCCAACTTTTCTGCATTGCTATGTTTTAGAGACATTGCTTATAAATAGTATATACTGGGTTTTGTTTTCTAATCAAGTCTCATAATATTGGACTTTTAAATAGAACATTGTGGCCAGGCATGGTGCCTCATGCCTATAATCTTAGCACTCTGGGAGGCTGAAGTGGGTAGGTTGCCCTAGCTCAGAAGTTCAAGACTAGCCTGAGCCAGAGTGAGACCACTTCTCTACTAAAAATAGAAAAACTAGCCAACTGTTGTGGCGGATGCCTATAGTACCAGCTACTTGGGAGGCTAAAGCAAGGGAATCACTTGAACCCACGAGTTTGAAGTTGTTGTAAGCTATGATGCCATGGCATTCTACCCAGGGTGATTGAGTGAGACTCGGTCTCAAAATAAATAAATAAAAATAATAAATAAATAAATAAAACATTGCTGCAGGCTAATTGTGTTGCCCAAAATTTATGTTTTAGAAACTTAATCCCAATACCACAGGGGTCTGAAGGATTAATTCTACCATAAAAAAGACTTGCAAAAGTGGGTTTGTGCTCCTCTGCCATGTGAAGACATGTAATGTGCCGGCTACCATCTTGGAAACAGACACTGGATCATCATCAGATAACTGAACTTGCTGGAACTTTAGTCTCAGACTTCCCAGCCTACAGAACTGTGAGAAATAAATTTTTGTTCTTTCTAAAGTACCTGGTCTATGGCATTCTGTTATGGCAGCCCCAAAGTGACTAAGACAAATGTAGACTATTTTAGCCACCCTCAGGAAACAGGATAGGTCTCTATCCAAAATTTGGTTCTAATGTCAAGATTGATGACACCACACAAATGCACCAAAAATGTGTTAAAAGTTTTATTACTTGCATTGTGGAGGATGTCTGGGAGAAGAGGTCAGGCTTGGAAGATTGGTTAGAATCTGAGACTAAAAATTGTAATCTGTGAACCAGCAGCATTGGGATAACCTCAAAACAATTTTTTAATTAAAATCTTGATTTTAGAATATCTCTAGACTTATAGAAAAACAGCAAGATTAGTACAGATACATTTTATTAACTAAAGCTCATATGTTCTTAGTTTTTACCTGGTATTCTTTTTTCTGTAGGGGAGCTTGTTAAAAATACAGTCTTAGGCTTCACCACAGATTTAGAGAATCAGAACTGTATTTCAATGAGATCTCCGAGTGAATTAAAGACAGTAATATTTGAGAAGTGTCAGTTAGAAAATGGAAAATTTTCAGAGTGAAGTATGATGAGAAAAAAATGGAAAAAAGTAGAAGAGTATGTAGGAAGCAGAGTGAAGAGCGACGCTGGGTCTCGCCTAAGCATAACTAGAGTATCCAAAGAAAGAGAAAGTGCATCAGTAGCAATATTTTAAGAGACTATGGCTGGGAATGTTGCAAAACTGATAAAAGGTATCAAGACACAGATTCTAGAAGGTCTACGAACCATAAAGAAGAACAAAAAATCTACACATGTGCCCCAGGCACACAAGAAAATGTATTAAAAAATCAGAGAACAAACAAACAATTGTTAAGTGCAGTCAAAAACAAATAAATAAATAAAAACAGATTACCCGAGAAGGAGCCGCAATTAGACTGAGAGGTGTCTTCAAATCAGTAATAATGAGAGCCAAAAGATATTAGAATGTGATCGCCACACGTCTCAAAAAATATAACTGCTACACTAGAATTTCATACCTACAGACAAATATTCTTCAGAAGTAGTAACATGATAAATTTCAGAAAAATAAAAACATAGGAAGAACTTTTCTCCAGAAGATTTTCACCAAGGAGGAATATTAAAAAGTGGCTTTCAGGTAGAAGGAAAATGATGTGAGATGAGTGTTTGAATATGGAGAAAGAAACAACAATAAAAATAGAAAATAGGTGGTTAAATCTAAATGATTTTCAGTTGTATAGAATAATAAAATGTAGAGGTTAAAAGATGTAAAAATTAAAATGCAAGTAATAACAGAGAGTGAAAGTGTTGAATAAAATCATCACATTATCCAAAAAGAAACAGAAACATCAATTAATATCCGATTATTTTTAATAAGTTATAATGCATGCTATGTCTCTAGATTAAATATTTAAAATGAGTGATTGACAAATTATATAAAACTTCCAAGTTAGTAGAAGGATAAGTATAACTCAAGAAGAAGGCAAGAATGGAAAGAAAGGGGAATATAAAACAGGCAAAGAAAAATATAACGCATGGGATAAGATAGTAACTATAAATTAAATGAAAGTACATCACTCTTTACATTAAATAAGTTGATCTATGTAGCAAAGAGTCTGACTCCATATTTTGATGCTTGTCAGTTTTAAGCCTTATTCTTCCCTCTTCCTCTTCATCCCCATTCCCATAAAAACTGATAAGAAAACCAGAGTATTCTCTGCTTCAACACCAGTGGCCTCTTCCTGCATGAGAAAATCCTCACCCCAGACCAGGGCCTCAGTCACCCTCTCTTTTTCTGCTCTCCTAAGCCATTCTGGGCTTTCTTGGGAAGCCTGACCAATTTTCCCTTCAGTTATGTCTAATCTACTGTTAAACAGATCCACTGAGTTCTTAATTTCAATAATTGTATTTTTAATTTCAAAATTTCAATTTGATTCTTTTTAATAGAATCTTTTAGTGCTCTTTTATTTGTTTTTTTATTTCAAATTAATATGAAGGTACAAATTTTTAGGTTACATTGTTCTCACTGCCAGGGTGAAGTTCCAGTTGTAAAAGAGCCTCTCACCCAGGAGGCATGTTATATATTTAGTGCTCTTTAACTCTTTGAATATGAATAGCATAGTTCCTTTAAAGTCTGTGTGCTAACTCTAACCTCGGAAGTTCTTGTGCTTCTGTTCCTTCTCTCTGATTTGTCTTAATTTTCTCATGTGTTATTTTGTCTTTGAGTGACTCTATGCTGGACATTATATTTACATTATATAACTAGAGTATATAGTTATTATATACTCTGTTATTAATTGCATTTATTTTTAATCTATGCTGGACATTATATTTACAAAACTTTTTGTAGAAACAGAGGGCTAAAGTGAGGCTATAATTCAGTAACTATTTTAAGAGTTAATGGCCAGGAATTTTTCAAAACTGATAAAAGGTATCAAGGCTCTAGGAACTCTAAAGAGAAATAAAAGGAAATCCATACATGTGCCCCAGGCACACAAGAAAATGTGTTAAAAATCAGAGAACAAACAAACAATTATAAGGGCAGCCAAATATAAACAAACAAACAAATAGATAAAAACAGATTACCCCAAACGGAATCCCTATTAGACTGGCAGGTGTCTTCAAAACAGTAATGATGATAGCCAAAAGATCTTAAGATGATATCTCCACATGGCTCAAAAAATACTGCTAACCTAGAATTCCGTACCTACAGATAAATATTCTTCAGAAGTAGTAACATGATACATTTCAGACAAATAAAACATGAGATAATTTTCTCTCCTAGTTCCAGAGAGGAATTATGGTTGCTTTTGCCAGACTCCTAAGCATCCCACAGCCGGGATGGGCTCCATAGAACTTCAGAGAGAAAGTTGACTCCACGCTGAGCTATAGTTCCTGCAAATTCTATTTCCCCCCGATGCCTGGGGTGCAGCCCTTCAGTTCTCAATCCAAAGCAAGGGGATTCCTCTCTTCCCTCCTCCAAATGGCAGGCCCTGGATTTGACTGTTTGATCCCCTACGCTGGTTGGATCAGTTCCACCAGAAGCCATTGGAAAGAATGGTCTTCCCTCATCTGAAGGGATTCCTCTAATTTTAGCAATATACTCCTCTCACCAAGTGCTCCCTTTACTCAGCCCAAGTACCAGTGACTTCAGCTAAGATCCTGAGCTTAATTGTACACATGTAAGCTTTCAAGGCAGCAATTGAAGTCCAGGTACCTGATTCGTACATGTTAGTGGACATTGGAATCCTTGGTAAGGTTATTAAATATGCCTATGTCTGGGTCCCATCCCCAGAAGTTTTTGAGACATAGTGTTTTCCACAAATTTCCTGAAGTGGTTCTGATGCAGGTGGTACCTGAACCACGCCTTATCAAGCCCTTTTATAATTGTGAGCTGAAGAAAAGAACCCTGAACTTGCTGTAATTAGAGAAAGTTCTTCAACTTGGTTTTCCCACTGAATTCCTCTGAGAGCATGGGCAATTCACTGTGTATCTCTGAGTTTCCAAATTAATTCACAAAGAGATGGATTTCTGACTCACCTCCACTTCCCCAAATGTTCTTGGAATGAAATCAAAAAAACTTACTACAGCCGGTCCTAGCATGGAAATATTTACTCTTTCAGTGTGCTTATCTGCTAGGCAGGCTCTAACCGGAGATCCTCCGGGATCTCTTCTTGTGCACTGTCATCAATTAGGATTAATCACAAGAATGTTCTTTGTGGCCAAGCCTTAAGGTCTCTCACCACTTTTAACATGATCTGCTCTGTCCCCGTGCCACAGCTCCTGAGAAAGTAGGTCGCTGAGGAGCAGCACCTCAGGATAGCTTGCACTTGGTCTGGGGCTGTGGGAACACTGCTGGCTGTCCAGGCACAGAGGAGAGTTGCCTCTGGGTGGCTTTAACCATAAGAAGGAGCCTAATTGACCCATCTGGGTTCTGACCGGGGCTCATTTTGATTCCATATGATCTGGCATAGCCAAGTAGTCTTAGCTTTGAACAGAGCAGTTGAAAGTTGGCCAGAAATTGTTGTCGGTTCAAGATGGCAAATAGAATTAAGAAGTAAAACCATGTGAACTCCTTCTATTCCTTGTTCTAAGCATGATTAAGGAAAGGCACCTCTAAAAGAAAGTATTCATTTAATTTTTGATGAATTCAGCTAGCACCCGTGTCAGGTGTCCAGAGAGAGCAGTCCT
Source organism: Nycticebus coucang (assembly GCF_027406575.1). Classification (NCBI taxonomy): domain Eukaryota; kingdom Metazoa; phylum Chordata; class Mammalia; order Primates; family Lorisidae; genus Nycticebus; species Nycticebus coucang. The sequence goes on from NC_069796.1 coordinate 34,206,568, forward strand.
CCACCCTCTCTGTGTGCCACACTCTCCTACCCTGTGTCCAACTGGCTCAATTAAATGCCTCACTTCACCTATTTCATCTCTTCACCAAGAACCTGCTCTGATTAGCCTAAATGTGGAGGCTGCATGAGCTGCGAGAGGGCTAAGTTGCCCCCAGCCAGTGCTCTGAGTCAAGTTGTGTCTTCACTGTTGGTGTGAATACCAATTTATTTCTAAATATTATTCTACACTTCACCCCATTCGTTTACCTCCATTTTTGTTTCCTCTCTCTTTGTCATATTTTTATGCAGTCTTTTCTCTGGTGTTCCCATCCATATTGAGAACAAATAACATGCTAATGTGTTCAATCGGTATCATATGTAGCAGCTTTGAAAACAGTGCCAGAATGGGTAAGGGAAGTTATGGGACAGTGGAAAGTATCCATGGCAATGTTACCCTGTTTAGCAAACATGTGAAGAAAATTTATGCTGAGATAATCAAAACATAACTTAGAGGTACGCTTTGGCAGGTCCAAGTTCAAATGCAGTATTTTCCACTGGTTGACTCCAAGGCAAAAAATAATATTCATACACATATGCCTTGAACTTTACAGCAATAGAGAGGCAGATTTTCTTAGACTATGGGTAATTATCACACTGTTACATGACTTTGAGATGTATCCATCACTCACAATAACATCAAATTTCATTTGGAACAAGTCTATACCCTTTTCCCTTGCAATACAATGCCTTTGGTCATCCCTAACTTCTCAAATATTTCATCTTCATTGTTGTCTTTTCTGAAACTTCTGCAATTATTTTAAGATAGAAACATTTATGTGAAATTAAAAAAAAATGCTTACTTAATGCAATCACTATCTATGAAGAGCTGAGGCCTTTGTGGTAGCCGTTGAAGTCCCACTGTTTCCAGCAGCAGATGTGTCTGTATAACTTGGTTCATTAGGAAATATCTAGACTTTATGTCTCTTATCTAAACTTGCCCCCCAAAAGAGTTTAAAAGCAGTAGCGTGATGCAGTTTTCTGGTGGAAAATGATAGAACTGGTATCTTAGTCCCTTTGGGCTGCTGTAACAAAATGCCATAGACTGATGGCTTGTGAACCACAGAAATGTATTTCTCACAGTTCCCGAGGCTGGGAAGTCCAGGATCAAGGTGCTGGCAGATTGGATGTCTGATCAGGGCCCACCTTCTGGGTCATAGAACAGAGCCTTCTCCCTGGGTCCTCACATGATGGAAGGCACAAACAGTTCCCTCAGGGCTCTTTTCTCATTTATAAGAGCATAAGGACTCCACTTTTACGACCAAATCATCTTCCAAAGGCTCCAATGCTTAATGCCATCACATTGGGGATTGGTTTCCACATATGCGTTTGGGGAGACACAAACATCCACAACAACTGGTTTTCAATCTGATTTTGAAATTTATGTAAATTCACATAAGATGTATCTAAACAAATTAGGCATTACCATATGAGTTCTCTGCTACTTGAACCTTGGTTATTCCAATTTGTCCACCTAGGGACTGGGTACTGCAAAGCTTTGAAGACATCTGAGAAGACTTAAGTAGGGGCATCCTAGGAAGTGGAAATCTGTAGGTCAAACAGCTTCCGGTGGTAAACGCAGTCTGCAGAGACTTGGTGGGCATGGCAACAAACAACATGCTATCCTTGCTAATTGTAGATGATTCATTGCTTGGGGGATTTTTTTTCCTAGCAGGCTGAATTAGAAATATCCCAGGCAGTTTTAAAATATTGTCCAAATGTAAAAACTGCCCATTATTCAGTTGTTCAAAGAGCCATTGCTAACATTGTGTGGTATGTTCTTACAATCTGTGTCCTTTTCTTGTGATTCAAATTGTTTCCTTCATCCAGAAATATATTATAAATAATAGATTGTGCTGATGCAAACAACATGGAAATCATGTGCTCATTGAGCTGTTTAGTGCACAGTAAACACTCAAAAAATATTTGAAACTATAAAGGGTGACATGATCTAACTTGGCACTGACTCTTAAATGAACGTGCACAAACTTGCTTATTATAAAACAGGCTGATAAGATCGATTCTGTTTTCAGTGATCCTTGCAATTACCTCAATCGGAAAACATATTTTCCGATTTAAGGCATTCTTCTTTGTCTGTCATTCACTCTGCGAGACTGAGCCCAGGGAGTCGGGGCACTCCAGATGGCGCAGAAGAGCCCCAGTGGTGGGGCCTTCTGCTCCCAAGTGCTCAGCACAGGAAGAGAATCCTCAGACCCCAACACACACTCCCAGGGAACCTGGTGCCGCCCCTCTTCTTCCAGCTGCTCTTCCCAAATCTCCCCTGAAATAGATAATTGCCCAACTGAGGAGAGTGTTTTCACTAATTCAGAACACCTAACCTAATTTGAGATCGGCAGGCATAACCAAACTTACTCTATGTCAGAAAATCTGAGTCACTGTTTGGGTTAAGTCATTTTCTAATCCGTTTATCCACTAGACCTCCCACGTCAAATGTTGTGGCTTTATTACCTATGTTTCATGTTTCAAACACAGAAGAAAATCTGGACTATGGCTCTTGGTGCTCCTCTTAGTAACATGAAAGGGAGGCCTGAGAGCCGGGGAGACAGAGGCCATGAGCATCCCTTACTTTATCTCAGAATCACAAACGTTTGTCTTCCAAAGGACATTCTTCCTTCATAGAAAATCACGTCTGGAAAATCGTTCCAAACAAGGTTCAAAACAATGACTTCAGATGAAACAGGCTCAAAGGCGTAAACACCAGCAAAACCGACGGTTTCAAAAACCTTTGACTTCCTTTACACTGCCAAAGAGTTGTTTTCCGTAACTGGTGAGATTTCAGGTTTAGCTCACAGTTTACCACTTTCCACTCAAAGAAAATTTTTTGAGGCTGCAAGCCCCTCGGGGGCTACTGAGAAAGGCCCTGAGGAAGATCTCTATTACCAGCCAGGGGAGAAGGAGCTCAAGACCACACTGAAGACAGACAAGGTACTGTGAGGGTTTCTCCTGGGGCCCCACTCCCCTCCCGCCCGGAAATGCCTGCACACTCTGCTGCCTGGCTCATCCGAGACCAGACAATCATAAAGCAATCAGATTTGTGGATTAACAATCAGCCTATTTTGAATATAAATATTCCTTTCAAGTAGCTCTATTACTCTATCTATGAAGCATGTAGGAAGTCTGCTCTGTATCATTTTTTCATTAAAATGCAGTCCTAACAGGAGAATTCCAGCTACCCACCAACATCTGCTCCAAATTTTCCCATGATTTATGTGACCATGTGGCCAACTCCATGTATAAACATAGATAGATTCTGAGAGGGATCTTGTCCTGTATACAAGGAAAAGTGGAAAAATAGGTATTTAATTACATCATCAAATTTGTTTTAGGTTTCAGAACATCACATTGTCAACCAGATGTCCATATATCCAAATTTATTATTTCATGTCAGTGAAACATGAGAGGGCTTCAGATGGATATGTTCCTTGTAATTAATTCTGAGCTTTTACACAAATTATTTCCATAACAACTGCAGGCAAGGGAGAAGCAGCGGATTCCATTAACTCTGCTTACAGCTGGGGAATCTCAGTGGTCACACAGCAGATCAAGCAACTAGCACCTACTTCCTTTGATTCTTAGCTTACTTTTTGGTGGATAGTCTCATCTTAAAGTTATAAAATTTTTTGAGATAAAAGAGATAGTAAAAAGGAAATACTGGCCATATTCGTTTGGAGGTGGGAAGTTCTTGTGTCCTCTTTGGCTGGGAGTTTTCTGTTAGTTCACCCTGACTGCCATGTGGAGAATGGACTGTCAGGGCATGAGGGTGGGCGTGGGGAGGTTGTGCCCGTGTTCCAGGCCTTGGGTTCTTGGGTGGTGACAGTGCAAATGAGGAGCAAAAGGCTCCTTCCAGAGGGAGGTTGAAGGAGCAATCAAATAGGCTTGCTAATGTATTACTTATGGGAGATGAGGGTGAAGCTGGTAAGAAGGGTGGCTCTCAAGCTCCTGAACGGATGGCCCAACCATTCATTAAGATAGAAAAATTTGAAGGAGACTGGGAGTCTGATCAAGAGTCCAATTCTAAACAAATTGACATGGTGTTGAGACTTTAAATGGTGATGTCAATTGGGAAAGGAGGCAGGCAGGGTGCTGACCTCACCTCTGCTGGCACTGGGTCCACTCTGCTGTTTCCCATGTGATGGGCTAGCGTTTCATGTAGATTTTCAATGGTTTGAATGTTTTCTTCCTCTCCAAAATCCATGTTGAAATGTAATTCCTGGGGCAAAGGTATTGGGAAGTGTGGCCTTTTAGAGGTACTTGAGCCATGAGGCCTCTGCCCTCACAAGATTAAGTGTCCTTATAAAAGAGCTTGACAGAGAGAGTTTGTCCCTTCTTCCTTCTCTCATGTGATGACAGAGGGCCCGGCCCTCTGGTGGATGCAGCATTCAAGGCACCATCTTGGAAGCAGAGAGCAGCACTCACCAGACCACACACCTGCAGACACCTTGGTTTTGGACTTCCCAGCCTCCGGAACTGTGAGACACTGTTGTTATAGCAGTGCAAGTGGACTCAGACAAGATACAAGATGTGAAGAAAATAGTTCTATAAGAATAAAATATATTGAAAAAACACTGTGAGCAATGGGGAGTCACTGAAGCATTTTAAGCAGGGAAGTGAGTTGAGTGGATATGTATTTAATATCTACGTAAAAAAGTAGATGGAAGGAGGTTTGAATTCTGGCTCAGCTGGTCCCTTAATAGCTCTTTGAAACTGAGAAAATTAGCTCAACTCTCTGTGCCTCAGGTTCCTAGTAAAATGGAGACGGTGCTGCCTTCCTCAGAGAGTTGTTAGAAGAATTGTAATGAAATGTCTAGGATAATAAATGCTTGGTATGTGTTGGCTCTTCCTCCATGACTGAGCACCTGCTGATGCAGTTCAGCAAGTGAGAGGCTAGTTAAGAGCTTTCCGGAGAGGGGTGGGCAAGTCCCGATGTGACGGGAGAAGATTGTAGCGAGACAGCATTTGGGGTTTGGTTGTGGGGAGAGGCCACCTGGCAGCCATTGGTACGCAGCCCCTGTGTACCCGTGCGACTGCAGAGCCCTTTCCCTCTCCTGCACTTACCTGTCCCTGGGAGAGCCTTTCCGCTTCCCCGTTTGGTCTCTCTGGAAGCTCAGCCTTGCCACCCAGCCCCACCGTGGCCACCTGTGCTTTCCTATTCCATTCCTTCCTCCCCGTCTCATTTCTCACGGTCTCCCAAGCCCCAGGGCTTTTCACATAAAAGTTTTCTTTTCCTCCCTCAGAACTTGATTTTTGCCTCTGCACAGTCAGGGTTGCTGGCAGCTCCGGTGTCATTTCTTTTCTACCAAAGAAGGGAATGTTTTCTCTTTTCTGGCTCTCCCCAAGTCTGGAGGCCTGTTGGCTTCACCACAGCCTTAGGTCACCCACCAAATGCTCAGCGCCCTAGCTAAACCCCATCTCTCCAGGCAGTGTCCTGAGTTACAATGGGAAGAAGGGGTCATGGCTGGCGACCCAGAGGCCACACAAGACAGCATTACCTAGCCTGTGGTCCTTTGGCGCTTAATCCATGTGGAGGTGCCTCTCTATTGGTCAGAGACCCCCCGGCCTCTTTTCTAGGACCTGGTTCCCTTAGAAGTTAACCAGGCTGGCAGCTAGTGGCTTGTGGCTATGGGTTCAGAGCCAAGTGGTGTGGCTGGTCCCAATAGCAATTCCCCAGGCCACAGTGAGGCCTCTGCTAGAGCCCTGCCCCAGCACATAGCACGGGGAGAGCTTGTGGGTGGGCAGGCTATCTTCGAACCCCCAAATCTAGGCCTTTCCCCCTGAGTACACAGCTCCTTTTTGCTCTCCTCTCTCTCCTTTTTCTAGGCTTGTGTTGCTGAACAGTCCCTTTTTAGATCAGTGAGCCCACCCTTTAAGCCATATCTTGGCTCTCATCCTGGGAACCCATTTGTCTCTAACAGATTCAGGCTCTACCTGAATTTAAGTTTGTAGATGTTTTCTTGGGCTCACCCTTTTCGAATAGTGTGCAAATCTCCATTTCACAAAGTTACATCCTATGGCATTTCCAACAAAGCTTCAGTCGACTTAGAATATATTATTTTTCTTTTTAAATCAACTTTAAGATATATTTTACACATAATGAAACACATCCATTTCAAGTAAAAAGTCAGATGAGTTTTGAGAAATGTATACATCCATGTACCCACTACTACAATCAAGATACAGAACATTTCCACTCAAAACATTCCCTCGTTCCCCTTTGCAATCACCTCCTAACCCCCAGCCCCGGTAACTGCTTACCTGCTTTCTGTCAATATAGCTGAGTTTTGCTTTATCTAGATATTTATATAAATGAGTCAGATGGTATGTAGGTTTTGTGTCTTATATTCAGCATAAAATTTTTGAGATTCATCCATGTTGTGGCATGCTATCAGTAATTTATTCTTTTTTTTTTTTTTTTTTTGAGCAGTAGCCCATTGTATGGAAATAATACAATCAGTTTCTTTGTTCACCCAGTGATGGACATTTGAGTTGTTGTCAGTTTGGGGGTATTAGGACTACAAATGCCTTTTCTGATTCCTGATGTGACTCCTGGAGTAATCATAGTTGTTGGAGAGCTTGGACTGGCAAAGAGGGAAGATTTAAATGATTCAGTCTTTTACTATTTAGATATGATTGGGCCACAGCACCAGGGGCAGGCCCCAGGGAGCAGGCTGGAGAAGGCCACGTGGGGGTGCAGTCCTGGCAGGTAAGAGGGGCCGTGAAGATGCCATTAGACCTGAAACAGAGAGCTTTGTTCGGCAAGAGGAACAGCAATGTCTGCGAAGCCTTGAATGCTGGGATTAGAAGCCCAGAGTCCCAGACAGCAGAGAGTTGCTGAGGGACAGGCACGGTGAAAGCCATTTTTGAAAGATTGCCCTGCCACAGGTGTGCAAGATGGTTTGAATGGAGCAAAGAATGAAAGGAGAGAGGCCATGGTGGGGTGTTTATTTGAGATTGTTTCTCTGCCTTCAAGGGTGAAACCCCAGCTGCCACAGTGAGCAGAACACCACCAGGCAGAAGCTGCAGAGCCTGCCATGTAAGCCTGCCACGTAAGCCTGCCACGTCCAAGATCTGTTAGTTTTTCTATTGTTGGGTCACAAATTACCTCACACTTAGTGGTTAAAACAATGCAGTTTTTTTTCTTTCTGGCTCTTAAAACTTGAGCTCAGAATGGTATATACGTCACACCACGCTTACTGTTTTCATGGGTCAGGAAACGGGACACTGGGTAGCTGGGTTCTCCGTTCAGAGTCTTATCAGGCAGAATCCAAGTTGCTGGGGGGCTGTGTTCCACTGGGAGCTCTGGGTCCTAGTCTGGACTAATGCAGACTATTGTTGGAATTCAGCTCCTGTGGCTGTAGGGCTGAGGGCCCTGGTTTCTTCTCCATGTCCCTTGCAATCCTTCCTCCACAGGACGTTCACAGAGTGGCTGTTCGGTTTTCTCCAGGCCGGCAGGAGAGTGTCTGCAGCTGCTTCAGTTACATCTGCGAACTCCCTTTGCTGTGTAAATTAGCAGGGGAAGGAGTTGGGGGTGGGGATGTTCACAGGTCCCAGGTGAACTGAAGGGGAGGCCACTATGCAGGACGTGTGCCCCAGGGCCCACCTTGAATTCTGCCCACAACAAATACATGGCTTTTCTTTTGACTTCCTGATTCTCCACCTGTAAAAAAGCAGGGCTCCGGGCCAGGTGTTCTCAGAGGCGCCGCTCTGCACTGACACTCTGAGTCCGGGCCGCCTTCGTTTTAAATGGAGGTAAGTGGGAAGCAAGTTGCAGTGTGACCTACCATCTCATCCAAACTGCGCCTTGAAGATTACGGTGGGGCGGTGGGCAGAGATGACAGAAGCATGGAAAGGGGCACAGGTGGAGGGAAGGGGCAGCTGCGTGGCAGGCGGGCAGCCTGTCTGTGGGATGCATGTTGTGGGGTCCTTGGGGCTTTAGTATATGCTCTGTCTCTTCTCTGAGCAGCACATGGTAGGGCTGTCCTTCTCCCTGTCCCTTGCAATTCAGCACAGACACGTGCCTTACTGTGGCCTGTGAAATGTAAGCTGGGGTGACGTATACCATTCTGAGCACAAGTTTTAAGAGCCAGTGTATGTGTTTAGTCTGGCTCCTTTATCCTCTGCCATAGTGATTGGCAAGGTTTGAGGTGGCAGCTGCTTCAACAGTCCAGGCCCCTGCCTGTGGCTAGGGCAGAGCTAAACTCCAGCTAACCCACAGTGGCCATGTGGCATAACTTGATTATTGACAATGAGATCAAAGGTTGTTTATTACTGCAGCATCACTTAGCCTGCCCTGGACTGATACAAAAAAGAACATATTATCCCGGGGCAGGGGTCCTCAAACTATGCTCCGCAGGCCACATGGGGTGGTGCAATTGTATTTGTTCCCGTTTTGTTTTTTTATTTCAAAATAAGATATTTTGAAATATCTTATTTTGCAGTGCAGTGTGAATAAGAATTTGTTCATAGTTTTTTTTTTGTTTTTTTTTTTTTAACTATTGTCCGGCCTTCCAACGGTCTGAGGGACAGTGAACTGGCCTCCTGTTTAAAAAGTTTGAGGATCCCTGATATTATGGTTAATCTCACCTTCCCCTTTTCTCTGAGAACTCTCAGCTTAGCCAGGCCTCTGAACCAGCTACCTCTGGGTGATGGAGGCATAAGGCCAGATCTTCATGGAAAGCAATTGTGGTTCTGTAGGGTCATGTTAGAGTCTGTCGCTCAGACAGAGCTACCCAGCAGCTCCAAGAGAGAAAGTGCTCACACCCTGGGACCTCAGCCCTCATGATAAGTAAGCTATTTTTGTTGGAGAACAAATAAGTGTAATTAGCACATTCAGGGAAAGCTGCCAGTCAAACCTGATTTGGACATGCCTTGACACAGTTGACTTGTCATCTCGTCCTGAAAATCTCAATTACCATGCAGCCAGCTGAGCCCCCACTCTTTTCTTTTCCTACACCTATAATTTGTTTGTCAGGCCCCACATCCAAAAGCCAGCTGAACGTGGCTCTTTCCTGAGCATCTTGTAACTCTATGCTTTCTTTGATGTCTTCTCCAGTTGAAGCCTCCTTCATGGTTGTTCAGAAGCTCCCTGTGGACTCCCCTTCCTTCTTCAGAGGTGCACCCCGGCAGCCCTCCACTCTGGGCTTGCTTCTCCCACTCTCCCTTCGCTGGGGGCTTCTGTGTGCCCTTCTCACAGGTGCCATCTGCAAGCCTTTTGTCAGCTCAGGAGACTGTTGTCTGCTCCACAGCTTCTCAGTAGGGGAGAATGCTAGGCCAGGCTGGGCTGTCACACAGCAACCACATACAATGATTCAGACACATTTCTTTTTGGATTTTTTTTGACTTTTTAATTTTCAAATTAGGGTGCAAATTTTTAGGTTACATTGTTCTCACTTCCAGGGTAAAGTTTCAGTTGTAAAAGAGCCCCTCACCCAGGGGACACATTATAACCCTCAGTATGTGCACATTAGGGGAGAGCTCACCTTGTGCCTTCCCTCTTTCTGCCAATTGTCTGTCACCTCCCCCTGCCTCCCTCTACCCCCATGCTAGACCATATTTGTGTTTTATTTTTCATACGAGCATGTAATTGTTTATATGTTGGTTTAACATTAGTATGGAGTACATTGGATATTTGTTTTTCCATTCTTGCCATACTTTACCAAGAAGGATGTTATTTCAGCTCCATAAAGGTAAATGTAAAAGCTGTAAGGTTTCCATCTTTTTAAATGGCTGAATAGTATTCCATGGCTTGCATAACCATAATTTGTTGATCTGTTCATGGGTTGATGGGCATTTAGGTTGCTTCTGTGACTTGGCAATTACGAATTGAACCGCAAGAGATATTCTGGTGCAAATGTCTTTGTAGTAAAGTGATTTTTGTTCTTCTTGGTAGATACCTAGTAATGAGCTTGCAGGATCAAATGAAAGACCTACTTTTAGATCATTGAGGATTCTCCATACTTCTCTCCAAAAAGGCTGTTTTAGTTTACAATGCCATCAGCAGTGTAGAAGTGTTCCCTTCTCTCCACATCCACGCCCGCACATGGTGTTTTGGAACTTTGTGCTGTGGGCTAATCTTGCTGGGGTTAGGTGCTATCTCAGAGTAGTTTTGATTTACATTTCTCTGAGAATTAAAGACAATGAGCATTCTTTCATGTCTTTGTTGTCCATTCATATTCAGATTTATTTTGAAGACAGGGTAAATCACTGTGCAGAGAGGTGGTGACTGCAGCAGGACTCATGGGTGGTACCCAGACAAAGAGCACCCTCAAGCAGAGACTGCAGCCAGCTGGAGCAAGAGCAGGCCATGGTGTAAAGAGCAGAGAAAGAAGATGGAGAGAGCTGACATTATAAATATGATAATAGCTAACAGTTAATGAGCACTTGACGTGTGCCAAGCACATGAGACATTTCCAGTGTATTATCTCCTGCAGTTCTCCTAGTGAGGAGACACTAGGCCCACAAGTCTGATCAGGAAACAGGGGCTCAGAGAGTTGAAGTAGTTCACCTAAGGCAACACTGCAAAGTAAGCAGATCACTGGGGGAGGGCCCCAGACAGCCAGCTACAAAGCCTGTGCTCCTACCCAGGAAATGATTTTTGCCTCAAGACAAGGGGAGGCAGGAGCCCCACTGGCCGGAGCTGCTATTCCCTGCTGCCAGTATCTACAATGATTCCCTTGTGAGTAAGAGAGTCAGGGATAGACTCCGGCCAGAGTTCGCAAGAAAGAGAGGAGGCCAGTCCAGGGATTAAGGATAACTTTATTTGAAAGGAACAGAATTGAGTCTGACCAGAAGTCAGCTCAGCTCATGCAGTTTCAAGGGACTTTTATTAGTGTCATTGGAATGTGGGAGGGAAGTCATCTTTCCTGCAGAGTAAATCATGCTGCCATGAGACTGATTTTAGAATCACTGCCTTCTATTAAAGGTGGTAAACTTGCACAAAGGCCTTATCTCTAGTGCCAGCCAGGACCAAGGTAGCAGATTCTGATGCTTCCCAGGAACACCAGCCATGAAGCATTTCTGGAGCGTGGGGAGGGGTTGCTCTGACCATGCCATTTGGGCCCTGACCTGTTTCCTATCACTGGCTGTCCTCCCAGGGTGGCTATACCCTTGTCAGGCTCATAGGATTTGCAGGAGTATGGGAATGGGGTTGCTGTAATCATGCACTTTGGTTTCTGGCCCACTTTCTTTCTCTATTTGTCTCCCAAATAGCTGTACTTTTGTCAGAGTCCTGAGGGTTTCTTCCCCACAGCGAGGAGGCTCCCTGCCCAGCTCCTTCCCACCCCACCTTGTTGGGACTGGCTTGCTGCTGTGATTAGCTGTAGGGATCCTCCACACAACACAAACTCAGAAAGCCCTCATTTGAACTTCTGCTGCTGGTCCTGAGGGCCTCAGGGGCCAGGCCCCCAAGTTAGGGTGGCTCTTGTTCAGCCAGAGGTAGCCGGAGGTGAACTGGAGTTGACAGCCCGGGCGCAGGCATCCTGCAGGGTTGAGCCACCTTGTCTTTCAGAGTAGGGGGAATTGAGTTATTGCATCAACTCCTCCTCTGATACCCTGAAAGCCATGACCTCCCTCAGCCTTCCTCTGTGGCTTTTCTCTGCCCATAAATGAAAAGCAGATTGCCTTGCTGGTGCTGGGGGCTGGAAGCAGACCTGCATTGGAGGTGTGGAGGGGCAGAAGCTTTCTCACCATCTGTTTCTGATTGACTTTAGGGGGCCATGCTTAGACAATGGGGCAGTGTGCAGCCTGCGTGAGGTGTGGCCCAGCATGGTGACCTTGTGGCCTGCCGGTTGGCAGACCGGGGAGTGGTCCTCCTCCGCTCGGCAGGCCAGAGGCTGGGGAGCTTGTGTTTCCTAGAGTGTGGGGGTGTTTCCCCCACTAGGTCATGTCTTCTTCCTTTTCTTTCTAAAAAGATGAGTTTCAGCTGTCTTCCCAAGACTCCTGGTAACTTCTTTATAAAAGTGATATTTACCCTGTGTGTGTGTGTGTTTTAACAGTGCAAACGTATGCTACATTTAATTCAGAAATCACAGAAGAGTAAAAAGAAGCAAAAACTAGTAACAATCCCACTACCAAGAGTTTTAGCATCGGTTCCACTGGTCTATTTTTCCTGGATACATTTTAGCATTGTTTTTAACATCTGAGTTAGACAATGCACTCCGTACTTTGCAGCAGATGATCTCAGGCTGTATGGCTTATAATACAACCCTCTGCAGTGAAGACACCGCAATGTGGGAGGGCAGGAGCTGCCCCAAATTATCTGGGGAGCAGCAGGGGGACCGGGATTCAGGTGCAGGCTAGGCAACTCCTGATTCCACAGCTCTTAACTACCCTCCACACACCCTATTCATGGGGTGGAAGCTAGTTTGTGTCCTGTTTGTTACTAAGCAACAGGTAGAGACTACTTTCCTACTTAAGGAATAGTCCTATACATACAATTTTAATAACGGCATGTATCTCATTGCAGAGAATGTATTTTACCAGTCCCCTGATTTTGGATTGTTTTAAATTTTTCTATTACAATCTTCAGATGATCATTCAATACAGATATCCTCAAGCCCGTATCCACTGCTTTGCCAGTAGAGACTTACATCCTTTAAAAAGTTTTAAAAGATGAGGCAAGTTCCCTTTACACTGGATATTATTAAGTTATTAAATATGAGATGTCTGATTTCCCTACGTATTAAGTTTGACAGTTGGTATCTCTGATATTTCACTTTAACACTTCTTGAGTTTTTTGTTTTGTTTTGCTTTATTTTGTTTTGTTTTGTGAAGGTACATCCTCATTCTTTCAAAGACACATTTTGTCTTCTGATTATCTTTCAAAAATATTCAGAGCAATTTTTGTGAAACCATGGATAAGTCAAAAGTTCATATTATTTTTGAATATGAGTTCCATTGCGGAACCAATGCAGTGCAGACAGCTCAAAATATCAACAAAGCGTTTGAGAAGGATGTGGCTAATCAATGCACAACGCATAGATGGCTTAAAAAGTTCCATTCTCGTGATTTTAATCTTAAAAGCGAGCTATCTGAGACCCAGGTGGATAAGAAGGAGCTGAAAACTGTAGTGGAAATGAATCCATCTCAAGGTCCACGTAAATTAGCAGCAAGGTTTGATGTTACTATTCCAACAATATTGGATCATTTGAAACAAATCTACAAGGTAAAGAAGCTGGATAGATGGGTCTGCATGAATTAGATGAGTGTCAGAAGAGAAGTTGTCTGGAAGCTTGCCTTTCTTTGCTGTCACAAGATAAAGGTGAACCATGTCTGTATCGTACTGTTATGTGTGATAAAAAATGGACTCTTTTTAACAATCACAAGCATTTGGCACAATGGTTGGATAAAGATGAAGTGCCGAAATACAGTCCCAAACTAAATATTCATCAAAAAAAAAAAAAAGCTAGTGGTGTCTGGTGTCCATTACAGCTTCACGAAGCTTGGTCACTCAATTATAGCAGATGTCTACTGCAATCCCCTTGCAAAACAAGACCGTCACACTGTATTCACCAAACCCTGTGACAACTGACTACCACTTCTTTTTTTTTTGGCCAGGTCTGGGTTTGAACCTGCCACCTCTGGCACATGGGACGGGCGCCTTACTCCTTTAAGCCACAGGCACCACCCTGACTACCACATCTTCTGGGATTTGGACCACTTCTTGCAAGGAAAAATATTCAGTTTGCTGCTGGCATATACAAGCTACCTTTAAGAAGGCAAACCTGTGTTTAGGCACATGCTTTGATTAGTTGTGCTCTTTCTTGTTTGATATATAATAAACTAAACTTTTGATTCAAAATTAGACATTTCAGATTTAATGGTCTAACCTAATCTTTCATCTATCAAATTAGCAAGGATTTTTAAAAACTTAGGACTCAGTTTTCAGACCTTGAACTCACTTTTTAGTGATCAAATAGTGAACTTTTTTCATTCAGTCATTGTCAATTTTAACTGCTTCTACTGTAAACTCACTGTTTATGCTCTTTACCAAGTTGACTGTTAGGTGATTCATTTTTAGATTGATTTGTAAAAGCCTGCTATATTAAGGAGGTCAATTCTTTGTTGCCTGTCTTGCAAATACATCTTGCAGTTTGCAAGTGCCTTTTTAGCTTGCTGATGGTGTTTTTATATTCTTGTGAAACAGAGGTTTTAAAATATTATGCAGCTAATCTGTATCAGTCTGTTTCTTTATACTTTCTTCCTTCGCTCTTTTATTTTTTTAAAGTTTCCTTCTGTCTCTCCAACTATATTAAGTTAGCATTAGTTTGTTTGGTTTTGTTTTGGGTTTTTCTTGGGGGGGTGTCGGGGGAGATGGTGAGACAGTCTCACTCTGTTACCCAGGCTACAGTACAGTGGCATGTTCATAGCTCACTACAACCCCAAACTCCCAGGCTCAAGCAATCCTCCTGCCTCCCAAGGAGCTGGGGCTACAGACATGTACCACTATGCCCAGATAATTTTTCTATTTTTTTAGCAGAGACAGGATCTTGCTCATTGCTCAGGTTGGTCAGGAACTCCTGAGTTCAGTGATCCTCCCGCCTTAGCCTTTTAGGATGTTTTAGGAGTTTTAGGATGACGCATGTGAGCCCCTGTACCCGGCCAAATCAGCATTAGTATTGAATATAGGTATTTTCCTATCATTTAAAATTGAAATTGAAGTTAATTTATTTTATTATTTTATTTTATAACACAACTATAAAAGAAAGAAATGTATTTATATTCATTTTGACTTTGATGTTTTGGTTTATTAATTTTAAACCATAATCTCCTGAATATGTGGGTCAGGAATAGCAAGTGAGTGATGAATGTACTGCCAGGTTCCATTTCTTCCCCAGGCCACGTATCGCTCCTTGGTCCCCACATTCTTGCCCATGGAGATGAGAAGGGGCTCTGAATCCTTCTTGACATAATAATCCTTAGCACTTTAATCCTCAACACAGTAACTCTTACAAACTGAGACCCGAGCATCTCACCCTTCTTTATGCTCAGCAATCATTATGAATAGACCTACACTGCCCCATGGTTTAAGTGGCCATCAGTCGGAGCACATCAGTCCTGCTAAATTGTGGCGTGAAAGAGTACGGCACAAGGAATTCATCAGTTTAGCTGAGGGAAATGGCAAAGGGCTAAGTATTAAGTTGCAAAATTCTCTCATAAAACTGTCCAGCTGGACTTTAGGACCTATGCCCCATAAAAGAAGAACTGCATATCCAGAATTCCCGGTTCTCCCTCCCTCCCTTCCTTCCTTCCTTCCTTCCTTCTTTCCTTCCTTCCTTTCCTTCTGAGACAGAGTCTCACTTTGCAGCCTTCAGTAGAGTGCCGTGGCATCATCTTAGCTCACAGCAACCTCAAATTCTTGGGCTCAAGTGATCCTCCTGCTTCAGCCTACAGAGTAGCTGGGACTATAGGTGCCTGCCATCATGCCCAGCTAGTTTTTCTATTTTTGTAAAGATGGGTTCTCGATGTTGCTCAGTCTGATCTCCAACTCCTGATCTCAGGCAGTCCATCTGCCTCAGCCTCCCAGAATACTAAGATGATAGGCGTGAGCCACTGTGCCTGGTCCCCATTCTCACTTTCTTAAAATTTAGGATCTCAGTTACCAGCATTAGTCTATTTTGCATCCTTAAGTAGCTAAGAATGTCTCTCTATTGCCTTCACAATGAAGGCTATAAAATTACTAGATCCCAACTTTCTCCCTTCAAAACTTTCTAAAGGCTGCTCCATATAGAGTGGCAAGGGCAAGGTCTGAAGACAGCCAAGTTTTATATTGTTTGTGGGAAATTTTTTTCTTCCTTGATGCTTGTGATACAAAAGTAGTTGTTCTTATAATAAAAATATTCTGCTAGAATGTGTATTAGCCCCTGTGTCAGGGATCCCCTCAGCCATAGGTCTGTTATTATGTTTGGAAAGTCACTAAAATGACTCAGAAAGCTACTCATGGCCAAGATTGATCACAGTAATGTAGTAAGGATGTACCACACCTGCTCTCAAGGGGAGGAGGAGCCTGCAGAGTGTGGGGGACCCATGTGTAGGATTCCGAATGCTTTCTCCTCCCACATGGGGTCATGTGAGCTCACTCTTCCCCAGGGAGGAAAGTGAAACAATATCTGTGTGAAGACTTCCCAGGGAGCCCGATAGATACGTACTCACGTTTTTCTGTTGTAGTCTGACCATGTAAGCATGCACTGAATTTACATGTACATCTACTTAGCATGTACCAAAATTCCAGGAAAGCAGGTATTCAGTGTAAATTGTTCTTTGTAAAGGAACAGTTTGGGTATAGTGAATCCTGCTCCTCATTTAGGGGAAGTTTTCCCCATGTGGGGAACTGCTTTAAATCCAAGCAGTTGTCAGATGCCAGCAAGCAGGCCTTTCTCAGGTTCACAGTCTCAGGCTTGCTTGGTGAACCCTTTTCTGAACAATCCCTTTTAAATTTATTTTTACTTAGAATGTTATGAGCCATTTCAATTTGTCTGTGAAGTGAAATTTTCTGTACATAAATCTTTGACTATGACTTTTGTTCCAACTGTATGAGTTTCTTTCGTAAGCAGTTCTGTAATTCTTGGGTTTGGCAGAATAGAGAATGAGGAACCAATCATCTGTCCCTCGTCCTCATTTCTGTCACTTTGCTCTCCTCTCCGAGCCTCATTCTTGTCCTCCGATTTACTGGGTTACTTTTCTATGGTGTCAGCTCTCCTCCTTGTTGACCTAATGGGTGTTTTCCTGATATTACATTAAAAACACATTAATTGCAAACCTGAGTGTTTTTTCAGAACTTGCGTAAGTATTTTTTTCTTCTTGTCTGCTCTTCCACCCACCTCCATCCTCAAATAGTGGAAGATCAATCTAGACCCATGAATTTCCAGTCGGATGGTTGTGGGACTTAGGCTTGTTGCCGCTCTGGCACAACAGCCCTATGCATAGATCGGGCTTTGAGTCCATCTAAAGCCCTATCCGTGTATAAATAATGCAGTAGAATAGCACGATGTGCAGCTCCTAGGCTGATGCCTAGTGACCAGCAGGTTTTCCTTTACTGAGCATCTGTTAAGCTGAGATTCCCCTTCTCCACCCCCTACAGCTCCCTGACAGCAATAGTAATGGAGTGTGTAGGTAACACAGTGCCCAGGACTGTCCCCTGCCAAGACCCTGTCATCCATAGTCTGTGGCTGGAGTGTTGTGTCTGTAGGACCCCCCTTCCTGGCTACTGGGGAGCCCCCAGTCCCTCCATATTCACACCTCTCAGGCTGTGAAGACAGGGGAGCACATGGACCCAAAGAGCACCCTAGGACAGTGTCCCTGAGTTTTGGATGGCTCAGTCCTGTGTTCCTGGTTTTAGGGGCAGGCTCCCTGGGACACCATGTGGGTGGCCCTAACGTGGGGCTTTTAATCTTGTCTTTTTGCCTGGCGTTAGGTTGAATATCGATCCTAACCATGGAATGAGATGTTTGCTTTTCTCACTGTCATCTTACCTATTTTTAGGAGAAGTTGGGAGCAGCTTGGAAGGGGACTATTAACCAAGCATCATTTTAAAATGATAGTTCTGAGCAACCTTATAATTGAGGGGCCGTGGAGAGTCGCAAAGAATTTATAAAGAACTATACACAGCCATAAGAGATCAGGATCTCACTAGGGAGGCTGGACAGGTTTGCATGGAAATAACCGGCCCTCTAGGCTGTGGGTCAGGATGGTGCACTGGGCCAGAGTCAGGAACTCCAGCTTCCTGTTCTGACTCCAGCATGGGCTCGCTGTGTGACCTTGGACGGGGTAGTCTGTCTTCTGGAACTCTCTTGCCTTGTTTACAATGTGGGGATTGGGCTAGAGAGTTTCTAATATGTCTCCCGGTCCAATATTTATCGCCTTTTTCGGCTGCTGGGGCTCACTGGGAATACTGCAAAAGGAAGGGAGTGGCTGACCTTGGGCTGACTGACCAGCTCCAGGGCCCAAACAAACAGAAACAGCAGATACCCCAGTGTTCCCCCTTGGTGCCAGGGCATGCCTGGTATCCCACTGGAGGGCTGCTGTCTCTTGTGCCCAGCTCCAACTTCTACAGCTCATCACTTTGTTAGATTTCTTAGATGGGATGACCTATACCTTGTAAGATGTTCTGGGTTACAATTCAAATTGTCGTCTACTCAAAGTGTCTTGCCTGTATGCACACCAAATGGAACAAAAAATGGATTTCAGGCCTCCTTTTGGAAAAAATTCATTCTCTCTTATATGACTGAGTCATAATTCAGCCATAAGCAGTTGGACATTGCTTCATTCTGACAACGACCCCTGATCCTTTTGTCAGGCCACCTTTAAACAAGGGGTCTAAGGCAGAAGTGAGTAACTTCTGATGCATCAGGGTGTGTGGAGACTTCTCCAGCTCCAAAGACCTCAGGACCTGGCCTGGAGCCTGCTGTGCTCTCCAGGTGGGGTTTTCCTATCTTCAGAATCCCATATCTTACACTGACAGGCAGGGTGAGTCAGCATTCATGGCAAGGGCAGGGCGGCACCCTGCTGTCTGATAGGGCTGGTCCTAGGTGTAAACACCCTCGGGGCAATGGAGATGAAGACCTGGGACCTCAGGCACTTTTTTGTGCCCTCCTCCCCACAGGAACAGAAACAGCAGCTACCCCTGGGGGAATGGTGGCTGTCCTCCAGGATGCTTCCTAGGCAGGAGACCCACCACTCTCACTCTTTCCTCTGTCTCACCCCAAACTAGGACATCTCCTTGCCCCAAACCAGGACAGGAGAGGCAGTTAGCTAATTAGCAGATTATAAGATCCTGCCAAAACCAGATAGTTGACTTAATACAAAACCCACTTGAGAGGCATAAATAATTGAATTGGCTGTTGACACGCAGGTAGAATAATCACAAGTTCGCCCAGGTACTTTGCGCTCCAGTTCCCCATCCTTTCTGGACAAATTGCTTATACTTCTCTGTCTCACATATATTCATAATAGAGGGAGAAAAGAGTGGGATAAACTGCTTTTATAATTCCTATCTGTAAACCATTGAAAGAGGGGAAATGTATGCAGTCCAAAAGATCTTTCTCTGGGGCTTCTCTGGACGATGCTGCCTGACCCTCTTGTGCCTAAGAATAAGATCTCACTCCCCTCTGTTTCCCCAGCGCCAGCGCACAGTTCAATCATAGCCTCTTGCACATGGTCTCAAATTGGCCTGTGTGTCTGAACTCCTGGGGGTAACGAACCATCTCCAGTTTTCACCTCAGACAGAACTGAGGCAAAGCGGATGCTCAGCTGGGATCTGCTAAGCCAAATGATTAAGTCAGCTTTGCTGGAGAGCTGAGAGGATATTTCCACGAAGACGAACTGCATCTGTTAAGAACAAAAAAAACCCAGGGGGGTGGGGCCTTGGTGTGTATCACACTTTATGGGGGCAAGACATGATTGCAAGAGGGACTTTACCTAACAATTGCAATCAGTGTAACCTGGCTTATTGTACCCTCAATGAATCCCCAACAATAAAAAAATATATATATAAAAAAAAACCCGCTATACCAGTCTTTCTACATTCAGTTTATATAATTGATAAGTATTTATCGAGCATCTACTATGTGCCAGGCATTTTTCTAGATCAGTGTTTTTTAACCTTTTTAATCTCATGGCACACTTGAACCTACAGTTTAACTTTTATGGCCCACTTAAATTATGTTGATCAAAAAAGAAAAGAGTAAAAAGAAGAATATAATTACTGTGCTTTGAACTTCTTTTGAAAATAATTTAATTAATGATCTTTAAAAATGTTTGCAGCTCACCAGTGAGAGGTTGAAAATCACTGTTGTAGATTGGGGATAGATCAGCAAATAAGACAAATTAGATTCCTACCCACAGAGTTTAAACATAATGGGAAGACAGATAATAAACAGCAAATCAAATAATAGCGGTTATGGTTGAGGGAGTTAAAATTGGAGGACAGAGTGATCAGGGTCAGGGAAGATCTCTGTGACTCCTTTAAAGTGATATTTCAATGGCAAAAAAAACGCATTCCAGATGGAGGAGACAGCCAGTGCAAAGGCCCTGAGGCAGAACTAAACTTGACATGTTAAAGAAACAGGAAGAAGTCCCGAGTGGCTGAAGAGCACAGAATGGGTGTGGGAAGTGGACAGCATGAGACTTAAGTGTAGGCCAGGGCTGGGTCACACATATTACACTGACTGTGTTGGGAAGCCAGTAAGGTGCTCTGAGCTGGGTGGAGGAAGGTGGGGCAAGTCTGTTCATGGAGGCATTTTGAGAAGACCTCTTGATAAAACTAGGGTGCTATTCTTTATGTGTGGAGATGACCCTCTGTTTGCACTCTCGTGCTAGTTTTCAGGGAGGCAGATGTCTTTTGCCACACCTGCTTTTGCAGCAACTTTGCACGCTCAGCTCCTCTGGTGCATGTTTGGGCCTGTAAGAGAAAAATGTCCTTGGCCATGGGGCTGGGAGGAACAGAATGGCTCCCCTGAGAATAGAAAACATAAACTTAGTCTTGAAAGTGCTGAACAACTCTACAAGAGCCCTGGTAGAGGGCTCTTGTAGTTAACTAGTGACAGAGACACAATGCAAACTAGTTAATGTTAGAGAATTTGTTGGCTGCCAAAACTGATAATTCCAGGAGAAGAACCATCCTCCAAGGGATCTGTGTCAGCAGGACTGTTTCTGTCTCTTGATGATTCTCACTCTCTCTGTGTTGACATTATTCTCTCTTACTTTAAGAGAGCTTCCTCCCAAATGTCTTTAGGCCCAGAAAGTGGAACCTTTGTCTTGGGCTCCATACCTCTGGGAGCCCCATGCTTTGGAATATCTTTTTTGAAATGTTCTCAGTTTCCTTGGGTACCAGGGTCTGGGTGGAGCCATCAGTGCCAGCAAGGCAAGGTGCCCCAATCCCAGATCAGGACTCATACAGGCCCTGGTCTCATTTCTTTTCTTCCTTTTGTGACATCTCTGACTCATCTTCCCCTTCATTTCAGCCAAATGTTCTAAGGAACTTCAGGGTTCACATCGGATTGTCCAGGGCCCTGGGGCCAGGCCCCTGTTTCAGGAATGTTCTGGTGAATAGATCACTCTTGCAGGGCAGTATGGTATTTCTATCGTAGGATCTCATGAAATGGAAACAGCAGAATGGTGCTGACAAGCAAATTTGGGATGCTCTTCCTCCCATCCAATGTAGGATGAGTTCAGGGCTCTGGGCTACACTGACTCTTAGGCTCCAACTGCCTGTGAAGGCCCAAGTGTCAGTCTGTGTTCTGATTGTGGAGCACCTGAGGGTGGTGGGAGTGGTGGCGGGCATCCTTTATCTTCTCTACTGTCTGTCACCGCACCCAGGTAACCACCCACACTGCACCACAGGTCAGGATCTGTGTCACAGGCTGCACCGTCTTCTCCCAGGGTTTCCAAATCATTGCTGCATGACACCAATTAGCCATTCTGATTGATGTCCTCTCTTGCTGGCTTTATGTGATGGGTGTGCTGGCTTTATGCCCTCCTGGGATGCTTGGAATCCATGCCACATGAGGGACAGAGATTCCTCCTGCAGATCTAGCTAAAGAAAGAGTCCATCCCTGTCACCTGGGCAATGGCCCGTAACCCTCAGCATCTTTCTACCTTACACTCTTTTTTACTCTCCGCTATCCATCATGACTGAACATAACCCTTACACCGCCAGAACCATGTAGTCTTGCAAAGAGGTGCTATTCAAAGAAACATAGTCCATCCACCCAAATTAATTTCAATGTATTAATAAATCCAGTAGTTTATTTGTGCTCCTTGAAAACTATGAAAGAGAAACCAGCAGTGCACCGTGGCCCCACGCAGCTCTCTCCAACATCTTGATGAAATTCCCCCTGAACCTCCAGCCCTGTGACTTTCCATCTCCCTCTCCGCTCTGCCACCCCAGTAATTTATTATCTAGATTCATGCCATCCAATGTGGTAGGCACTAGCCATGTGTGGCTATTAAACATTTGAAAATGTGGCCAGTCTGAGTGGAGGTGAGGTATATACGCAAAATATACTCTGGATTTTGAAGGCTTGGGATGAAAAAAAAAAAGAAATGTAGAGTATCTGACTAATAATTTTAAAATATTTATTATGTGCTGAAATGATAGGGTTTTAAATACACTGGGTTAAATACATTTTTAAGATAAATTTACCTGTTTCTTTTTAATTTTGTGATACGGCTACTAGAAAATTTAAAGTAGCTCATCTCATGTTTCTATGGGTTATCACTGGGTCAGATCAACAAAGACTCCCTAGAAGCTTTCTCCTCTTCGTCCACCCTCTGTGTTTCTCTCTTCTTGGTCCTGGTATCTTGATTCAAAAACACCAAAGGTCCAATTAGTGGCCTGGCAGAAATGAAACTCTTCTCAGATGGGAATGTCTGAGGGCAAAGGCTCGCAGGGGTCCTCAAACTACAGCCCGCGGGCCACAT
The DNA here is from genome assembly GCF_027406575.1 of Nycticebus coucang. Lineage (NCBI taxonomy): Eukaryota > Metazoa > Chordata > Mammalia > Primates > Lorisidae > Nycticebus > Nycticebus coucang. The sequence continues at coordinate 34,229,037 of NC_069796.1, forward strand.
GATGCGGTGTGATTGTATTTGTTCCCGTTTTGTTTTGTTATTTCAAAATAAGATATGTGCAGTGTGCATAGGAATTTGTTCATAGTTTTTGTTTTTTAAACTATAGTCCGGCCCTCCAACGGTCTGAGGGACAGTGAACAGGCCCCCTGTTTAAAAAGTTTGAGGACCCCTGCGACACAGATATATTAATCACTTAGTCTCATCGCACATGTATTAACTAGCATTTGGATTCAAATACAGGCAGTCCCCAAGATACAGACAAGATAGGTTCTGTAGGTTTGTTCTTAAGTTGAATTTGCATGTAAGTTGGAACAGGTACATTTGTCTATTACCTGGAATAGTCTCTGTTCTTAAGTGCAAGTTGTACATCAGTCTGATGTTTGTAATTCAGAAACTTACCGTAATAGCCTCTGTTCTTAAGTTTGGGTTGTTCAGATGTTCGTAACTTAGAACTCCCTATAGACATTTTGGGACATAACTAACTTTACTGTTGGATGAAATTACCATCATACCATTTTACCACACAGAAAAGAACAGTGAATGGAGGAAAGAGCATAAATGTGTTTTCTCCCTCAAACTCTTATAAGTCTACACTTTACTCTAGAGCTTCAATTATTTCATTCATGATGGATCTTCTGTCTCGCTTCTGTTCTTTCCAGGCTCTACCACAATCCCATACTTCTTAGTTGACACAAGTCCTGCAAGACAATTAGCTCCTTTCACTTAAAATTGGCAAGCCACATTTTCCTGTTTCATTTGCTACACTTGGTAAATGTCTGGTTCGCAATCCATCATCACCAACAACATGAAACTCTACCATTTATTCTTTGCACCAACGAGACCGTCCTGACCCATAAAAGCAATGCCTCCCTGACTCACACTTCACATAAAATACGTCTGGGTGTTTGGTAAACAGCCAAAAGCACTTAATATAACCTTATGATAAGAGATACAAGGTAGTTGGGAATACAATAAGAGGATTTGTTCTAAGCTTTGAAATATGTTTCAGCTGATAATCTTTTAAATGTTTCTTTTTTTTTTTTTTGATTGAAAAGCAATGCACATTGACAGCTAACAGGAAACTTATTCCAATGCCTAAGTGATCACATATGTGGAAAAATAGACTGGAGAATGCAAGCCTACATTTGAAACAAATCATGTCTGATGAACAAAAGAGGGCCTTTTGCTTCGTAATTATTCTCTCTGGGTCAATAAGGGAACCATTTACTATGGGTGGTTGTAGTCAAAGATTTAAAGCCAACTACTTATTGTTATCAGATTGAGGTTCTGAAACTCAGAAATGAACTTGGAGAACTCTCTTAGTTCTGTGATCTTTTCTTCCTGTAATGGTTTTCTTCGCACACAAAGAACACACACATACAATTTTAGAATGTTTGCTGTTGTTTTATATATTTAATATTTCAGACATTTGCTGGTTCATGTTAACTGAGGAAGAGGAAGTCAAGTATTGTGTAATTAAAGGGAATCTCGAGAATTAATGCTGATGTGTAGTAAGCCATTTCCTCTTCCTACTATAAGTGTCTAATTCATGTTTTTTTGTTTTAATAAGTGGCAAAACTGCGGTGCTCATCAGAAATTCTGAATTCAAAATACATACAAATCTCTGAATTCCTAGCTCACTTGGAGGTATCGTTTTCTTAAAGATTTTTTTAAGCAGGAAGGAGTCCAGAATTTAGATATTACACAGCGTGTTGTTTGTGAAGAGATGCAGCTATAGGCGCGTGCAAACAGCTGCATCTTGGTGTTTGGCCCAGAAAGTTCTATTTTCTCCTCCTCTGGGCTGAAGTTCCCATGTGAGAGTGAAAGTTGTTCAGCATGTTGGAAACATTTATTGAGATACAGTCACCTAAAGAAAAGTTAGTGAAGAACTGCAGCTTGGCCAGGCTCACCAAATCCCAGGGCGGCAGCAGCCTTCGGAGGCCTCTTGCCCATCCCTCCCCTCTCTCCCCTCTTGGCCCTAGCCAAGCGTAATAGAAGGCTGTATGTTTTCAAAGATCTCAGGATGCCTCCCAGCAGCTTCTGCAGCCCATTCCAAGCCTAACAGTTAAAAGAGCGTTTTAAATGTGTAATGTAAATTTGCCCTCCACTAACCTGGGGCCCTGTGGTGTGCTGGCCTTACTACCGCACACCTAGGTGAGAGACTGATTTCTTGCCATCTCTGTGAAGTATCTGTTCTCCTAGGTTATGTGCACTAGGGAAACGACGCTGTCTAAAATTTCTCATGAGATCTATGGTTTGGGGCTAAGAAGATAATAATGGAAAACAAATATCTGGCTCTTTGATAAATCCTACTATATGCCTGCCATTGCATCATTACAAATCTGTCTTAGAGAAGAAAAGAGCCTTGAATGCAACTGACAATGACCCTTATCACAACTTGTCTACAAAATGGGCTGGCAAAGCTGTATTAGGAACAGGTGCCTGGCCAGGGCAGGGGGTGGAAGTGAAGGTCTCCAGCAACTAGGAGCTGCAGCGTGGGTTCCAGAACCCTGGAGAGGAAGGCACAGGGTCGGCCCTGCTGAAAGGCATATGGGTGGCAGTGATGGCAAGGTGAAGCCTCCTCCCTGTGTACTGTCTCTTGACATTAAAAATCTGCTTTGCTGCCTGAATTTTATAAGGGCAAATTATGAAATAACCTCCATAGCGTGAAGGGAAAACCAAGGAGGAGTTCAAGCTCAAATGCAAGTCTCTGCATTAAAAGAACATTTATCAATCAATAAATAAATAAATAAATAAATGAATAAAAAGAACATTTATCATGGACTTGACCTGAGGCCAAACTCAGCTGCCAGCCTGAGCTGGAAGGAGCGATTGGAGAATATTTCCTTTGAAGTTTGGTGGTCAGTTTCTGCTGGCTGTGGTTATGAACCCATCTTGTCCCAGTGAAGACTAAGGCTATTATTTAGAAGGGAGGGAGCCCACATTTGAGGTTCTGTATTAACATTGCTACAAATGATAGAAAACATTTTATCTCTAGGCAACTTTTATGTTGCTGGGACCAAAGCAATTTGCCTAATGTGGGTTTTGCCCACTCCCCTTAAAATAGTAATTTTTTTTAAAAAGCTTTAATTTAATAAACCAATTGGTATGCCAAATAATCACCAGTGGTGGCGGCAATGGTTTGCAAGGATTGTCAGGCCCAGTCTGCCTCTTACAGCTCTGGGGCCTGCCTCTGCCCAGGAAGGGAGCAGGGTGGGGGTGCAACTCCTGTGTGCACACCAAGCAAGAGTAAGTGGGACCCTCTCTGGCCTCACAGCCCCTTGTTTAAGGGGATGAATAGGGCAGACGAAGAGGCATGAGACTTTTGTCCAAACTCGAAGGTATGAGGGGCCATAAGAAAAACCAGAGAAAAAAGTATGGGATGTCACAGCTGGACCATTGAGGGGGTATCTGAGTTGAGCCTAAACAGATGAGCAGAATGTGGCCAGGAAATGAAGTGTAAGACAGCAGACTGAGGGTGGGCATGTAGGAAACATTGAGATATATTTGGGGGAGAGTCAGTCTTCCAGTTGGGTTGAAAAGTAGGGGAGTGTTGGGAGAAAAGTCTAGAAGGGGAGTCAGAGCCATGTGTACATGGTCTTGCTTTGGTTGGAAAAGCTAAAACATGCACAGTAGCCCAGTGAGGGGAGACGAGCGTGCAGTGTGAGGGGAAGGTGGGAAGGCGTGGGAGAGCCACTGCACAGGGGTCTGCCCCAGGGGCTCTCTCATGGCTGCACAATGGAATCGCCTGGAGAGCTTAAGAACTAGTGATGCCTGGACCACATGACCAGAAACTGTGGCATAATTGGTCTAAGACGTAGCCCTGGGCATCAGGACTTTTTAAAATCGCCCCATTGATGGGACATGGTGGCTCACACCTGTAATCCTAGCACTCTGGGAGGCTGAGACGGAAGGATCCCTTAAGCTCAGGAGTTTGAGACCAGCCTGAACAAGAACAAGACCCTGTCTCTAAAAAACAGAAAAAATAGCCAGGTATCATGGCAGCCACCTGTAGTCCCAGCTTCTTGGGAGGCTGAGGCAGGAGGATCCCTAGAACCCAGGAATTTGAAGTTGCTGTGAGCTAGGCTGATGCCACTGCATTCTAGCCTGGGGCAACAGAGTGAGGCTCTGTCTCAAAAATAAATAAAAGCATACCATTGTTAGTGATTCTAAGAAGGTTGAGAACCCTGGTTGTAGCAGATTCTGATTCTGTGAGGTGAGCTAGAAAGCTAGAGGGAATGCTAAGGGTGCTGGTCGATAGACCCCTCTTTGAGTGGCAAGAGTCTGTAGCACATGGGTATACCACCTTAGCAGAGGACCTGCCTGCAATTTCATTTCTCTGGGAAAGAGTAATTAAGAAAAGCTTTGACCTCTTTTTATCTGGGATGCCCGGGGATACTTGGCCCCTGCTGAGAGAGGAAGGCTGGGGCCCTTCAAGGACAAATAGGGACTTTAAACAGGAGAGCACATTCCCCTGGGGCTACCCAGAGACCTTTAGGGAATGTGCATTATTCTTAGCAGTCAACTTTCAGCTCCTCAGTTTGTACATGTGTCCTACCCTAAGCCAGAGCTGTTCCTCCCTTCTGCTGACCATCCCTCCCCACTTCCCTTTTCCCAGCCTCCCTTCTCCACAAAAGCAAGATTTCCCTTCCCTGCAGCTTGCCATGGGGAATTGTGTCAGGGTTCCTAACAAAGGGCAATTAGAAAGCAGAGGCTCCCAACAAGAGGTAGTGAAGCTATCATGCTTGGTTTCATCCAGGCAAGACACAATAAGAGAGATGGTTGTTAGGAAGTCAGGTAGCGATATGTTTCTTAGAACGAAAAAATGAAATCATGCTTTTCCTACTAAGAGTAAGTCTTCTTTGGCCAATGTTGACAATGAGGACTCACTTTGCAATTAGATTATAGAATAATAAATAGCAAACCCTTACGCAGCAGTGTGCACCAGTTCTCATTCTAAGCACTTTCCATTAACTTAGAATTAACTCCTCTAATCCTCCCCATAGCCTTGAAAACATGTATTATTATTATTATTATTTCCAATTTGTAGAGAACATTGACAACAAGAGGGTAAGTAACTTGCACGAAGCAGGAAAGGATGGAGTTGAGATACGGCAGAGATTTTCTACACACGCATGAACTAAACCTACGGTGCCAATATCTTGACAAAAATATAACGGAATGCTCATATTTATAATGTAATTCTCTGGCAATTTTTGCAGTTACTTAAATAGACAATAAAAATCTTTATACATCAACTTTAAAATGTGCAAGAAGGTCAGTTCTTTGAGGAGGTTTGTGAGCAAAATACTTGAAGATCACTGATTTTGAGCCAGACAGCCCTGGCTATGACTCCTGGCTGAGTCCCTTTGCCTCTTGGCCAAATCCCACCCCAGTTCCTGAGGCTCAGTCCCTCATTTGCAAAAATGGAGACGAGCATCTCTACTCAGCAGGGTTGTTGAAAAGACCAAATGAGACAGCCCAAGAAGTGGCTTGGCCTCCAGCCTGTTCTGGGTGAATGGCAAGTATTATTAATTTGGTTGGCATCTGGCAAACTGTCTTGGCATGTGGTAGGAGCTTCATGAGTATGTGCACCCTTCCCCCTTATTAATGGTTCCCAGATCGGATTCCTGGAAGCGCAGACATCTCTGGGGGGTGGGGTAGCGTAAGGCCCCCAGATTTCATACTTCTCATTGTCTTCCCTTTTCCAGCTTCCTCAAAGAAAATCTCAAAATGCACCTCCTGCAAGATGCCTCCCCTGACTAACACGGCTTCATAATGACCTTTCTCGTCATGCTTTGACTGGTCACACCAGGCACTCCATCAGTAAGTTAATGAATCAGTAAATGAATGCTGGGATGGGGTAGTGAAGAAGGCAGGCATTTCCCCTGCTCTCACCAAGCCTGCCTGCTGTCTGGTAGAGGAGAAGTCACTGATAGAGGCTATGTTGGTGGAAAAATAGGGGCCAATTAAAAACCAGAGGAAGGGCCATCCCAGGCTAGGGGCATCAAGGAGGGCTTCCTGGAGAAAGTGTTGACTAAACTAAAATCTAATGTAGGCGTGGAAGCTGGGCAGCAGGAACATTCTGTTCACAGGCCTGGTGGGGAAAAAGGCATTCTGGATTCTGAGAACTGAAAAGATTTTAGTAAACTTGGCCATAGAGATGCATGTTTCTCAGTCTTGAGCTTGATTTGTTGCCTTTTCTCAGCCCCCCAAATCAATGGTGTACTTCTGGAAAACACAAAGAATCTTCTACATCTTCTGTGTTTACCTTCGTCTTTACTTAACTGTGCAATATCCATGCCACTGACACATTTATAAATGTTCACTGGTTGTCAAACTTGCAAGAAAAAGAGACCTTTCTGAAGGTTCTTTGGAGCTCATCTCATACATTCCCCTTCTCATTAGGCAGCACTGCATGGAACCCCATCTAGCCAGCAAGGGACTAACAGAATCCCACCTGTTGGCTCTTAAGATATAAGTTCCCAGGAAGCCAAGTTCTGAAATACCTTTTCATGCATTATAGCAAAATCTGGATTATGTGGGGGCATTTCACCTGCAAAGGGTGTGCACACATCCAGAGACGAGGCCCCGGGCCTGGTGCTCTGGGCCCCTGAGATGAATGAATGGCAATGGCTTGTCTCAACAGGGCTTTCCTGTCCAAGACCAGAAAAAGACACAGAGTCAGCCACGGGGTGAGAAAGCAGGATGGTCCATTCAGACTCTGACTCTGCCATGGAGAGGTCATATCCAGTCACCAGCAGGCAGACTCAGCCTTTCTTATTGCCCCAAAGTAGGCCTTGCCAACCGCCTGCACCCTTCAGAGCTTTCTCCTTAGGTCCCCAAAATGAACTCTTGCTAATGACTCAGAAAATAAGCTCTGGTCACCAATAAGTCAAAACCAAGTGGGATTAGATCTTCCTTTTGAAGTATGAAAGCAAAGATATTTGGTGTTTTTCAGATGATCCCTAGTAGCGGGATTTTCCTGGAAATCTACAAATAAGTGCTCCATGTATTCTACAGAGCAATGAAATTCATTCTTCTCCCATCCACACAAGTTGAATGCTATGGCTAGCTCCAAGGTGGTCAATGATACCATTGTATAGGTACATTTACTCCCTATCTGCTAGAAAAGGCCACATTTACATCACACTAATATATGTATTTTCGCTTTAAAAATTCAGAGTTAATGTTCTCTGTAGTTGTGGCAAGCAGGTTGGTCAGCAAATAAAAATCAGTAGAAGATGGCTCCATGCCTGTAGCTCAGTGAGTAGGGCACCAGCCACATACAACGAGGCTGGCGGGTTCAAGCTTGGCCTGGGCCTGCTAAACAACAGTGACAACTGCAACACCCCCCCCCCAAAAAAAAATAGCTGGGTGTTGTGGCAGGCACCTGTAGTCACAGCTACTTGGGAAGCTGAGGCAAGAGAATTGCTCAAGCCCAAGAGTTGGAGGTTGCTGTGCATAGCACTCTACCGAGGGTGACATAGTAAAACTCTGTCTCCAAAAAAAAAAAAAAAAAATCAGTAGAAAGAGACTTTCTCAAAAGTTATAGGAGGAGAGAAGCAGAATTGAGAAGCTTGGGCTTGGCTAGCCTGGCCTCAAGGCCTTGAGCCACATATAGCCCGGATGGTACGTGATGGGAGTCTGAGCTCCAGAGTGAAGTTCCCACACATAGACACCAGATACTTGAACCATGCCAGAACCTACCACTTCCTAAGAGGACCTCTTTTCTCTACTGAAAGCAAGCCCAGCAACCCCGTTGTCCAGGATGCCTTCCCTGGAAAATACTATCTGGCCCCAGTCACTCCTCTGGTTTTGCTTCATGAGTGCATAACTCTTCCAAAGTCAGAGCAAGCTTCTCTCATCTCTCTCCTCCAGAGCTATGGAGAAACAAGTATTTCATCAAGGAGGAGGATGGGGCTCTAGTTGATGACTTCATGGTACCATATCCTTGGTTGATGGGATGTTTTCCTCACAAATCCAGCCTCTCCCTTTCTGCAGTGTTTAGGACCACTGTTATAAGTACAGGAGATAATCTTGCACTGAGATTCTTATGTTGTGCAGTCGTCAACTTCATGACCTATCCCAGGTAAACACTCACTCCAGGCAAATGCTTCTAGCCACATGAGTCCTCTGAAACAAAACACAAACAGGCCTTTCTGCCTGCACCAGTAGCCACCTGCTGTTAGCAGGGGAGAAAGGACTTTCATTCGTTATTGTCACCAAGCTGATCCTGTGCCAACCCCCACATCTGGAAACAGTTATGAAGTAAGAAGAGGTATGCGAGCCTGGGTCTCATGACCCTGCAGCCTCCCTTTCCGCTGCTCTACTTATTAATCTACTGGTTTTCAGTGATCAGCTTGGGTCCCCAGAGTACATTATAGGAACTAAAGTAAAAAATAGGCCATGAGTGTCACAACATTCTATGAAAACATGCCAAGGTCTTATTTATGGCGTCTTGGATAAACACATTTGTGAAATCACATATTGTATTGTGCTTTAATCACCAAGCCAATCCTTTTTAGGTTCTGCCTTGAGCTTTGTGCCCCTCCCCACCTTGGCAGAGCTCTGCCCATCTGGCTCTAGGGCCTGATGGGATTTGTACTTATTGGATTTGGACACACAGATGAAGTCTGTTATTTGCACACTGCACAGACCTTCCCACCCCCCCATGGAGATCCACACTCTTTGTTCTTCCTTGTCTCCTTCAACCTGTAAGCAACCAGGAAGCTAAGAAGGAGGCTGTGTTTTGTGTTGCAGGGAGACGTTAGCTGCTGACAGGGCTCTGAAGATATAAATAGAATCTTCAAAGGCTAGGGCCCTGCCTGGGGATTTACTAGTTTTGCAGTTTGAAAAGTGCCCTCACAGGAGACTTGGATCTATTTTTGAGAAGGACCAAATCGAGCCTTAGGATACTTAGTAGGTTTCTGTATAATAGAGGAAAAGATACAAGAATGATCTGAAATGGAAAAATCAGGGTGGTGTTTTCCTTGGCCATTAAGAACGAATGCAGAGAAAATCATCTCTTTCAGGCTCTTCTTGTACGTCTCAGGAATTGTAAAACACTAACAAGAACCAGAAATCCAGACGAGCAATCCTGTCTCTAGTGCTAACCCCGTCTCCGGTTTCTGGTTTGATGAGTTGCAGTCTACCTTGCTGACTTGGCTTCACTCTCAACCCCATGATGAATCACCTCTTCTGGGAAGAATCTGATTCCCCTCTGGCCTCTCCTGCCCCCCAGTCGCTGCTATCCTCCCAGACCCCATTGTGTGGCCTGTGTGGTTGGGTACTTCCCTCTGGGGTTCCTTTTGCATATAGCCATGTGCTAGGCACTTACTTCATTGTATATGTGTCTGGCTTCCCACCAGGCTGGGAGTGCCTCCCAGCCAGAAAATGACTCACTGGTCTTTAGAACCACAGCACGCTGCTGCTGGGCTCACAGCATGAGCTCAGTAAGTATGGGTAGAATCAGTCAACAGCCACCTCCTGGAATAAGCTGGTTGTCCTCCTGTTGTCAGGAATATTTTTTTTAATGTAAAATAACAGGAATACTGGACCTCAACCTCTAGATAAACTATTACTTCAGAAATGTGCTAATGTTTTCTATGGATTTTCTCTCATAAGCCATTGGGTGTGTCCTGGGACAGCAGTGATGTTTTTAGGAAGATAAGACAGGCAGTGTTGAGAGATGAATGGCTGGGAATTGGGGTGGGCAGGGTGGGAGCTGAAGTTTGAGAGATGGGCTGAGGACTGCAGTGGTGACGGGTAAGACAATAGGGATCTGGGGTATTTGAGCAGTAAAGTAAAGGGAGGGATCAACACCTGGGGGAGATTGGGAAGGAACACTTGTAAGGTCTTGGTGGCTGATTGCATGTGTGGGCCAGAATGGGGAGAGGCAAAACTGAAAGCAAGGATTCCAGCCTTTAGCAGGGCCAGTGGCCAGAACAAAGACATGCAGAAGGAGAGCTGGACAAAGGAGCCACAGGGAGTTCTGTATTTTGGAATGCACTGCCACTGGGTGGTCTGTTTCCCTGAGGCCTTTGTCCCCATGCAAGAAGGCTCAAGGGAAGCAAAAGAAAGGCCTGCAGAAGCTCTGCTCCTCAAGCCAACTGTCTTCTGTGGGTATCACTCCGCAAAAGTATTTGAGGCCAGGCAATGAAAGCAACCTCAAAAGTGACTCTAGATTCTTCTAAGCTATGTTACCTGAGCCAAATCAATGAAATTCTCATGAAAAATCAATTTCCCTGGAAAATCAAGTTGGGTTCTAACCAGTAAGAGGTATTTGGCAAGTCCTGATTAAGAAAGCCAATGTTTGGAGAAGTTGTGAAAACAGCAAGTCATTTAAGAAAGTAAACACTGCTTGCCTAATGCCATTTCAGGGCTGTGACAGCAGTCCTGTTCCCATCAATTGCAGAGCCTTAAGCTGCAGGTTTGTTTTAAGTTCTTGTTACAAACTTGTAGACCATCCCTGCCCCCCTTTGCAGGCTTTGAAAGGGGAGAAGAATGGAAGATGACTGAATCCAATTTCCTGTCCCTGCTCCAACGTTTGGACCTTGCCAGTCACCAAGGCATCTTGACAATCTCATCTACAAAGCAAGCTGGGCCTCAACATGAGCTGAGATTTCCCCTATGGTCATTTCACAGGCACAAATTTTCAAGTGTATTTTTTCTTTTTTATCAATGGCTGCATAAATTGAATCCTCTTTTAATCTTCTCTGAGCTCTTAGCTATTTAACATGAGCCCAGTAGCCCTATACACACAGATCACTTAGGGATCTTGTAAACATGCACAGGGAGAATCAGATAAAATTTCACTTTCTAAGAAGCTCTGGGGTGATGCTGATACTGCTATTTGCATATCCATTTTGAGTGAAGAGCTTCTGGAAGATGCTTGAAAAATCAAACCCTAGATTCCCTAAATGGTGCTATAATCATCCCTTAATTTTAGTAAACTGGAGTGTTTCTTCCCTTTGTTTTTAACATAGATGGAATAATTGTCGTGTGTGAAGTACTGTTTGTTATACAAGGAATGGCAATTTCCCTCCACATTTGACTCGTGTTCTTTTCATTTGGATATCTCACACCAAAACTCACCCTGCTTTCTCCCTAGCAAGTCTTGGGGAGCTGAATTTTAAGAGCTTTCTATTTGGGCGGCGCCTGTGGCTCAGTCGGTAAGGCGCGGGCCCCATATACCGAGGATGGCGGGTTCCAACCCGGCTCCGGCCAAACTGCAACCAAAAAATAGCCGGGCGTTGTGGCGGGCGCCTGTGGTCCCAGCTGCTCCGGAGGCTGAGGCAGGAGAATCGCTTGGGCCCAGGAGTTGGAGGTTGCTGTGAGCTGTGTGAGGCCACAGCAGTCTACAGAGGGCCATAAAGTGAGACTCTGTCTCTACAAAAAAAAAAAAAAAAGAGCTTTCTATTTAGCTAAGTGGCAGCTAGTTAGAAAGGCTGAGTGTCCTCCAGAAATGATTTTGACTGTGTCTGTGTCTCCCTTGATGTCTGGGGAAAGAGAGGCTGCCAGTGCCAACTCTCTCACCAACAGGCTCAGAACCTGCTCCTTTCTTAGGTTCCTCCCTGGGGAACTTGTTGGAACTACTAACTCATCTTGATGCATAAGGCCTGTTGTCATGCACTACAGCTATTTTCCAGAATGAAATGTGCCACCACATACTTTTATTTATATGTAAAAGTAGTCATTTTTTTAAATGCCTGAAAAAGTCTAGTAATTATTGTTCCAAACAAGCCTCACTTTCTCCTTTTTTAGACTAATTAACCTGAAAAGAAAAGAAAATGCCTTCTCAAATGAAAGGTCTTTCAGTGTTCTATGTTTGGTTGGTTGGCTCTGGGTCATCTGGGGTTGGATGAACCCTGCTCCCACCTCCAGCAGTGTCACCCCAAAGCAGCAGCTGCCTCTAATGGGAGAGCAGGTCTGTATTCACAGGGTTGTTTTTTATGGTTTGAGGGAGGGCTGGGTGACGGGGCATGGGTGGTGGAATTTTGTATATATATATCTAAATAGTAAGTGAGGTATTACTGCAATCTCTTCACTGAGCTCATGGAAAAACTCAAGTCATTGAATGTTAGTTTTATAGATGAGGGAAGTCAGGTCCAGTGAGAATACTTGACTTGCCCCAGAGCCCCTATATCTTGCGAGATGGAGAGCTGGCACTGGAAGGCAGGGCTCCCAGCCTCTTACGTACCAGGGGTATTGCTCCTAGAAATTGTGATGCAGCCAAATTCTACTGCTCTCAGGAGAAACTTCTAGGATTTAGCTTGAGCTTGGATCTCTCTGGGTGCTTCCCATTATTCTATGCCAAGAAGTCAGGTTGAAACAGAAATGTTTTGCTTTCTCTTAATGAAATAATTAGCTCTATAGTTGCTCAAAACTATTAAGTCTTTCCATTGACCTCTAATATATGGAACAATTACTGGGGTGAGGTTAATAATAATAATAGCAAGAATTTTTTTTTTTTTTTGGCCATTATACTTGAATTGTATCATGGGATCTACCTTAGAAGCCCATGAGGGACCTTTTATCATCTCTCTGAGGATAAACTGCTAGCCCAAGACCACACAGCTAATAAGGAGCCTGACTGCTACTTGAACCCAGCTCACCTGCCTCCAGAACATGCATTTACAACCTTGCTATGCCAGCGCCACTGCTCAGGTGAACCTGGCATTGACCTAGTGGATACTGGCTGGGGGATCCAGCTATACATCTAAACCATCAAGCAAAGTTGCCAAGGCTGATCCCTCCCCTCTGGGTGCATACCCTTCCCAGAAACTCATTTCTTACCCTGCCCTTCTGGTCAGGATCACCTTAATTTTAGAAAGGGGTTATTTTAACAGCAGTTCATCCTCTGATGACAATTCAAAGAGGCCACTATGATTTGGGCTTTCACTCGCCAAGCCAGACTTCCCAGCTCCTGATCTTACTGTCTCTTCACCTTGACTCACTGAGTCATTGCCAATGACACCTCTCTCTTTGCAGGATCACTGGCTAGGCATGATGTGGGCACATAAGGAAGATTTTTATGTAGAATTTACCACTTCTTCCTACTATGTTCTTTGAATTTTCTCCTTTGAGGCTCCAGGAAAAAAAAAATGATAACACCACAATGAGGAAAATAATTCATGGACAAAGTAGAGGCAACTTTGAGAAGCTCAAACCCAGAACAAATCCAGCACAAGTAGTATTCTCCTCTCTCAAATGATTGCTTTGGGAAAAAGCACTGATTCCCGACCAATGTGTTTGACAGTCCTCACCAGTGAGAAGTAGGAGCCACAACTGGACAGACACAGGACAAAGAGAACATTGCCCCCTTCTGTGGCCAACGTCCCAACTGTGGGACTGGCCCCACACATAGCCAGGGGAGTAAATCCTACATCTCCCTTTCACTTCAAGGTGTGAATCTCCTTCTGGATCCCTCGCTCAAGATGGTGTTGGAGAGGAGAGAGGGAGGGCATCAGAAAAGGATCTGGCTCTCTCCAAGATCAAAGCTATCCCAAAACATCCTCCTGCAAGATATAGATTCAGGTTAGAATATTCCAGGATACTTTCCATTGCCTTGTGGATTTTGGTTTCCTGAGGGCCAACTACATACTAGGAACACTAATTGATACAGTCCAGCTTGGACTGGCCTCCCCACCTAGCAGTAATGGGAGCGCACTGACATTTTCCTCTCTTGTGGCCTTTCTGGATCTCCCTGGGCCTCTCTGTCCTTTCAGGGCTCCTTCCTGGCCTGCCTCTCAACCACCCTGTTTCCCCGAAAATAAGACAGTGTCTTATTATAAGGTGTGCTCCCAAAGATGCGCTAGCTCTTATTTTCAGGGGACGTCTTATCTTTCTGGTAAGTAGGTCTTATTTTCGGAGGATATCTTATTTTCGGTGAAACAGGGTACTTCCACCTCTCCGAGTGGGTCTACCCCAGGTTCCTGCCTGCCATATTCTCCTTTTCTTCCTCCTTTCCCTTCTTCATCCTCTCTTCCAACACATGCTCTTGGGGGATCTGATTAATACCTGGCTTTAGCTCACACCTGCTAGTTGTGGTGACTCAAATCTGCATCTCCCGTCTCACATCCCTACTGAACATCAGGCCTTTGAATGAAGCTCCTTCCTGAAAGTTTCATTCAGGAAGCTTCATTCAGGCATCTCCTCCTAGAAATACAGGTGGCTTGCCATGCACAGTGTGACACAGGTGGAGTCACTCTCCTGGCACACCCAAATGTGTCCCTTCACCAAGGTGCCCTGTGCAGGCATGGGACCTACCAGTCATGAGCCTTGACTCTTCCCTCTTTCTGGCCCGCCTTGCTCACGGGGGTTCCGAGTCTAGTCACTGCTACCACTAAACCCTCCCTCACACCTGCCTTCTCTTCCTGTGTGCTTGACCATCCCCCAGTTAGCCCCTCCATAGCTTTCAGCCCTCAGCGCCCTGCCCTCCTCCAGCGCTCGAGCTGCTTTGTCCATGCCTCTCCTGCTCCTGTCCCCTCACTCTCGTTATCCCTCCTCCCCATCTTCTTCCCATCAGCCTTCTAACTTCCCTAGACCTCTCTGCCTTCCACCATCTCCCCCCTCTTCTCAGGTAAGCTGGAAAGGACTGCCTACATGCTACTCATCTCTCCCTCAAACCACCATAATCTGGCTTGGGCCCTCATTCTCTCCACAGCCAAGTCCCTAGCGACCTCTCTGTTTCCAATACAGAGGATAGAATTCAGATCTGTCTGTGTGCAGCAGTCTGTTGTTAGCAGGACCCTCCCTCAAGGGATCCCTTTCCCCACTATAGCCCCATACTCCCCACCTCCTCCTGCTCTGCTGTTGATGAAGGATGATTCCCAGGTGTGAATATCCTTCCTGGATCCCTTGCTCAAACCAGCTTGATCCCTCCCTTGGGATGCTCCACCTGGATGAATCACAAGCATCTCAAACTCAGTGTGTCCAAAGCAACTTCTCTGCTCCTGACAAGCCTGCTCTCTTCTAGGTCCTTAATTCTAAAAGTGGCACCACCCTAGCCACAATGGTCATGCCACAAACACCTTTATCAACTCTGACTCTCCTTTCTCTCCCACTCTTTACATACAGCCTTCAAATTCTACCAAATACATTGCCTCGTAGATGCCCCTCGAATATGCCCACCCCATCTCTGCTTCTACTACCATGATTCAAGCTCTCATGAGGTCCCTTCTTGGTCCCCTGATCATCCTGACTTCCTTAAACTTGCTCATGACAGTAACCGTGTCACCTGTAGGACTCTTAGCTTAGGTCTGGCCCTGCTATACTCTACCCTACCTTTTCCACCCCTCGACTCCACCTCCCATGCTTGGGGTAGCTTGAGCCCCTGGATGAATGCCTCATTTTGTGTTGCTAATAATGCCTTCAGGCCTGAGGATGTGTGTCACCTCCTGTTGCTGCCAGGTGGCTCCTCTGGGCCCTGAAGGCCCCAGCCACCCCTCTCCACGCAAGCACCTTGGTCCATGGATCTCCCTGACTAAGAGCTTTTTCAGAAAGGGCCTGGGTCTCATCCATCCGTCTGTCTTTGTCTCCTGGGTGCTAGCAGGGCCCGGTAACTGGGTGATTCATAGGTGCCTGGGTAAGTGTTAGTGCCCTACCCTACGACTATCTGTCGACTCCCTCTGCGCTCCTCCAGGGCAGGAATCTTGCCTTTTCCCTCCCTTTGCAGAGCCTGGCAGGTAGGGCTGCAGGGGTGTTTACTGAAGGAGGGAGGGAGGGAGAACCAGAATGAGGACCCCACCCTTGCCCGCGGTCTCCCAGAGCAGCTTCGGACAAAACCTGTCCCACGTTGTTTGGCTTCTGTCAATCACCAGATTTACTCCTTTCTGTGAGCCGGACTGGTGGTGCAGGCGGCCGGGTGGGGAGAGGGGACCGGCTCCGGGACTCAGAGAGGAGTGTCCGGGCGCGGTGTCGCGGTCGCCGGCTCCCCACCTCAGCAGCAGCCAGGAGTCTTTGGCTCGGGACCCGAACGCGGAATGGAGCGTGATGCGAACCTCCGAGATAGCGGCGCGCGCTCCCAGGGGCTCCGCCGGCGGCTCAGGGCACCCGGCCAGGGCGAGCGGGAGGCGGCGAGCGCTGAGGCTGCCGGCGGGGCCGCGGGAGCCGAGAGGAAAGTGGAGAAGAAAGTGAGCGCGGCGGAGGGGAGCGCGCTGGGAGGCGCCAGGCCGCTGCCCTCCCCGCCCCCGGCGCTCGCCCGCCGCCTACTTAACCTGGCCCGCGCGGCCGAGGCGCCCTCACTTCCCCGGGCCGCCGCTGCCGCCGCCGCCGCCCGCTCGCTGCGCGACCCCGCTCCATGGCGCTCCTCGTGCGGCTGCTGGCTGTGGCCCTGGCGCTGGCTCTGGGCCCCGCCGCGACCCTGGCGGGCCCCGCCAAGTCGCCCTACCAGCTGGTGCTGCAGCACAGCCGGCTCCGGGGCCGCCAGCACGGGTAAGCCGAGCCGCCCCGCCGGGGACGGCCGAGGGACGGGTCGCGGGGCCCCGAGCACTCGCCGCGGGGAGCTCCGGAGCGGGCTGGGGGCTCGCGGGCCAAAGCCAGAACGAAAAGCAGCGGCGTGGGGCGCTCAGGACCACCCCTGCACGTGGCAGAGGGAGGGAAGGAGGGAAGTGGGGACCGTCGCGAGAAAGCCAGTAGCGGGGGACGCTTTGGAGAGGAAGAAGGTGGGGTACTGACCAGCGACCCCAACTCAGCCCAGGAGGTGGGACTGACCCGCTCTTTCAGCCTCTCCTCCCAGCCCACAGGAGGAAGGGGGAGTTGGCAGTGCTCTGCCCAGAGTCACCATGGGAAGGAGCCCTGGGCTAAGTGGAAGCCCACCCAGCACTTGACACATTCCAGCCCTGCCAGGTTCCTGGCAGCGACTCCACATGAGGTGGCAGGGCCCAAGGTGCCCCAGGTTGCTGTGCACCTGGCAGTGTCCTATACCCACACTACCTGGGCATGACAAGGGCTGTGAGACATCCGTTCCCCTGCCCGTGAAGAGCAGGAGAATTCACTGGGCCTCACGCACGTTGTACTGCTGAGGAAACTGAGTCCTGAGAGGTCACACCACTTTCCCCGCATCCTGCACAGGGGCCAGGATTGGTGTCTTTCTTAAAGCAATAGCTGGGTTTGTAAATGTGGGACGTTATCATTGCAAGCATTCCTCTGAGACACTGATTTCAGGAGACACCCCAGGCAGAAGGTCTGACTCAGTAAAGACCCCAGCACTGAAATGGGAGTGCCCAGGCAGAGGTGGGCACTATTTCTACATCCCAAACCAGGCCTGGCCTGCTTCCTACATAACCTGGCATGGCCAGGCTCTGCTGCAGCTGCCAGCTTACCTGGTGGTGCCACCTCCCTTTTCACAACAGGTAAAAGTCATGTAACGGCTCCTCAGAGGACGGCTAAATGCCATCGGGGTCTGGTGTTCACACCCCAGGAAGGGCCTATACCTCCAAGGGAATGGACAGATCTGTACTGATCAGAACTCATTGTTGGGGGTGACAGAGTTGACTTCACAGGCCCTGACAAAGCTTTGGCTGTCCCCACCCAGGGGTACTCAGGGTGTGGGTACAGGCTGCCTCTTCAGGAGTCTGTGCCTTTGGTTTTATGGTGTAACTTGGCCTTTAAGGTGTTTAGAGCTTCAGGGAGGGGGGCTGCCGCTCTAGGAACAAGTCCGGACACCCTGCAGAGTGAGATCAAGCCAGGCCAGGCTGCAACTTCAACACCTGCTGGAACAAGGAGAGCACCTGCAGATCCTGGGGTCCTTGGGGCAGTGGGACACTCACCTCTGGCTTAGGCCATGTGCATCAGAGGGTGAGAGGCAGGTGGGAAAGACAAGGGAAATATAAGGCCTCAAAGTCAAAATGTCAGCAACAGGTATTTTTACTGTCTCTGCCCACCTCGCCTTAGGTCCTCTGCCACGTTGTTTGGGGGTGCCACAATCTGCCTGGGAGGTTTATGCTTCTTCTGTTTCCTGCCCAGTAAGTCAGGAGAAGATCCCTACAGCATGGCCTGCAGTGCGACCTGTAAGGACACAGCCAGAGTGAAGGGTCCCCCAAGGTGTCCAGGGCTTTCCACCAAGAGCCATTCTTTTTCTTTCTTTTTTTTTTTTTTTGAGGCAGAGCCTCACTATGTCGCCCTCAGCACAGTGCCCTGGCATCACAGCTCACAGCAACCTCAAACTCTTGGGCTCAAGTGCTCTTCTTGCCTCAGCCTCCCAAGTAGCTGGGACTACAGGCACCTGCCACAGTGCCCGGCTATTTTTTTGTTGTTGTAGCCGGCGCCCTAACCACTGAGCTATAGGCGCCAAGCTGCCAAGAACCATTCTTAATAGCAAACCTCCTTCCCTTCAGAGCCCAGAGATTCACTGACCACCTGGAAAATAGAGCTTTTTAAAAAATCCGGATGCTCTTGATTGTGAGTTTCAGATATGAAGTCAACTTCCTCACTGTAACCCTGCAGGCTAATCCTCTTGATTAGCTTCTCACAGTGCAGTTGGAAAGGCTTATGGTACTTTGTGGTGGGTGAATGATCCGAGAAGTTACAGGAGCACCCCTCTTCCAGTAAAATCTGGATGCACGGGCACATGAACCGTGACTAATGGTTGCAGACACAGTTGTACTTACTCTAATTGTCCCTGAAAATACCACAGGGTTGCCTGGCCTTGCACACATGGGTGTGGCCCCTGTGCAAATGGATAACCTTGTTTAAGCGCCAACCCTGCATTCAAAGTGAGAACTGGGGAATAGGGAAGGAAAACTTCTTTGCTGTTTTAAGGAAATACAGTGTGCTCCAAGATGTGTCAGAAAAAACGCGAATTGTATCTTGTTTGTGTGCAGTCCTTTATCACCGATCACCACTGTTGCTTTTATCTTCACCCCAATACAATGAGATCTATTGTTTACGTTCCCATTTTACAGATGGCGAAACATCAGCTTGGTGAGATAGAGTGATATATTCAGACACAGAAGGCTGGTGGGACAGTTATTATGACATAGTCTGTTGATTGTGTTGCTCTGGGGAAAGAAAGGGGAAAAATAATACTGAACAAGAATTAAAAACACAATCACACTTCTAAATATCAACAACAAAATACTGCATTGAATTTCCTAAAGCACTTGATTTTCAAATCCAAGTTGAACAGTACCACTGTTATGCTTGAGGCAGAAGGTCCAGAAATGGCTTGCTAGTTCCATTAAGCTTCAGTGTAAATTTCCTATGTATACAGCCCACCCACAACCCCCTGATATGAGAGGGAGAGGGTCACAGCCGTCCCCAGCCTCTGCTCCTGTTACAAGGGCAGCAGCAGTAGAAACACTTTATGGAGGAATGTGGGATTCACATTCACAAGAGACTCATTGAAGATTTGCCAGATGCCTACAGAAAGTTGCAGAGAATTCATCGACAGTAATTGTTTCCTGCTTGGTCAGATAGAACTACTGCTGGGATTATACAACAATAAATAAGACCTAGAGCTGGAGGATGACCAACAGGGACTCTTTGGGGACTGTCTAACCAGTGAGGTAACAGAACCAGGTGTTTGGAAATCTGGAGGCTAAAGGCATTTGGTCAGACCCAGCTAGGACTAAGAAGGCGTGAACCCTCCTTTTGCTGACCTGTAGTCTCCTCTCCAGAATTCACTTCTGTTGCCCCAATGTTATTGCATTGATTCACTAATGCCCACTGTGCCTCCTTGACCTATTCCTCTTTGCCTATTGAACAAAAAGCTGGACAAAAGGTGACAGTCATGTGGTAGAAGAGACAGAGCAGATAAGAAAAGGGTCAGAATGAACTCCCACCTAGTAACCTGACTCCAGCTAAATGTAGCTCTCACTGTAATATTGGTGTCTTCCTGAAAGAAACCCTGCATAGCAAATGATGTCTACAGATTACATTTTTAAAGTGACAGAAGAATTGGTATTAAAGAAATACGTCACCCTTTGGATGCTACCTGAAGTTCTCTGAGCCCTCTGTTGTCTTTATTTTCCTCTGACCAGGATTCATTCAGATGAACCATCTGTCCTCCTGTTCAGGAAGACTGACTGATCCCTTTGCAATTGTCACCACACAGCCGCAGCAGTGTCCTTTCTCCAGGGACTCCCAGTAAAGGTCCTGCTGTCCCCTGGCCTGAACATGGGTCCAGTCAGGAGTTGGCCTGCTAGAATAAACCACACAAAAACAAAATCTGATGGTTCTGGGAAAGGCTTCTCAGAACCCTAGGAAATTTGCACTCTGCTTTTCCACAGAGTTCCCGTGATTCTTTTCATCTTGGTGGTTTGGGGAGCAGTGTTTTCAGTGAGCTCATTCAAAGCCTCTTCTATACCCAACTGGTTGGTAGGCCCCCTCTAGGACGTGAAAGACAGAACCAGGAAGAACACTGCTCCCAAGGTTCTTCTGAGTGTAGTTGAAAGAAGAAACATTTACCCCACATATGGATCAGTTATAGGATTCTGTTTGGTACCCAGCATCAAATAAGAACCATGTCCTAAGTCAGAGGATGAAAGGAAACACCCAACCTGGGACACTGGAAGAAGGCTGTCTGGGGGAAGTAGGATTTGAGCTGGAGTCTCAGTGAAGAACAAGTGGGAGTTACATGGAGGAGCGTCCCCACTAAGGCCTCCTGTTACAGGATAGAGACCCATAATAGGTGGCCATGGGGAGCCAGGCGGCTGGTCTAGAGTATGTGTGTATGTGGAGCTGCTTTTATTTACACTTATCAATTGACCATGTCAAAGAAGGTGCCTACACGACATTGTATCAATGTGTAAGAAAGACTTTAACAATTTTTAATTCAAGAGGAAGCTTTCATGAGGACAAATGGAAATCTTAGTAGATGGGCCCATTGTCTACTCCCCAAGCTAGTCCCAGGTACCCAGACTGAGATGGCTGTCCTCTCTTCCATTTCTAGAAAGTTCTAATGGCCCAGGAAGGTCAACTTATTGGGAAGGATATCAAGGTGAGGTGGATGTGCTAGCCATCTTGCTAACTCTGTTGCTTTTGTTTCCAGCCCCAACGTGTGTGCTGTGCAGAAGCTCATTGGTACTAACAAGAAGTACTTCACCAACTGCAAGCAGTGGTACCAGAGGAAAATCTGTGGCAAATCAACGTGAGTATCTGTGACCACCCGAGACCACCACCTGCTAAGGAGGCCCCACCATGTGCATGGCGGCTGCAGGTGCCCCTGGCCTGGGCCAGCCTTCTAAAAGGTCAGGCTGCCTAAAGAGCCATGAAGGTGCATGTGCAAACATGTCAGGGAACTGTGTGCTGGGGAGTGGCATTTTTAGGAAACTGGGCCGATTTTGTTTTGCATTTTTAAAGCTGCTGACAAAACTTGGATATGTTTTTAGTTGGTATGGAATGCAAAAATCATGAAACATGGTGGGGGAGGTGTGTCTCAATTCTCACAAAATGATGCAAATGTTCGGTGGAGAAGCCACCAGCACGTGGGCCCGTTGATGAAGTTATCCTAAAGAATTCCTGCTCTGCAGTCCTAAAGCAAACATCCCTAGAAGATTTAGAGTGTCTAGACATATGCACCCTAGGAGAAAGCATAGCAAATTAAGAACTCTGACTCAAACCCTAGCTCCACCACTTACCTGGGCAAGGTGCTTCATCTTTAGACCCCTCCATTGCCTTACTATAGAGTAGGAATACCAAAATGGCCTACTTTGTGGGGTTGTTATGAAGAATATGGTGTCTAGCACTTAGTCAGTGCTCAGTAAATGCTAGCTGCTATTATTGTCACCCCCAAATTTGCAAACCTAGACCACATAAACACAAGCAAAAGTAGCAATGGGGTGTGGACCTGTGTGGTTACAACAGGACTTACTGGTGTCTCTGTCAGCAAGGAGGGAGGCAGCTTCTACTCCAAGTGCCTGGCTGCCTGATAAACAGGGTAGCATGCATGTTCTAACAGATTCTGGGGAAACTTAATCTCTTTTAGCACCAACATAAGTAGATTTCAAAGCTGAATTTCTCCTACAGGAGAAAGGCACAGAGGCCAGGCACCAGGAAAGGGAGGAAATGTACAGGTGGAGTGTGGTTTCTGAACACATAAGTGAGGTTTGGAGCAGCTGAGGCAAAGCCCAATGCTCAGGCCTTACAAAGCCAGAGGGAGGTGATAGTCACATTCAACTTCAACTAGGCCACATTCAAAAAGATAGGAAGTGCTATGGGCCATGGGAACTCTCCTGAGCCACTTATGAGGGCCTGACCTTACTTTCTTTTGCATAATAGGAGGATTAAGACACTCTAAGCCACTATCTTGAACACTTTCCAATGTCAGGGATTTTTAGGTTTATCGCTTGTGACATTGTTTTTGAGCAGACATCTCTTCCAATTTGATAATCAACTGAAAGAAAGGGAAATGCTCTTTCCTTAAAAACTGCATGGAAATAAATCTCCCAATGTGTGACCCTGATTATGTTATGCAGTTATCAATCCTAGGATGCATTGAGAAAAATTAGGAATTGGGGCACGGCTGGAGAAAGACCAGCCATCCCCAGGGGCCTGCGCAGGGCAGGTTCATGGCAGCTGGTTGCTAAGCCCCCAAGCTGGAGTTGAATGAGCTGGGACACACTGCCCACGTTCAGTGAACAGATGCTTAGCATTAATCCTTGCTGCTGTGAACAAAAAGATACACTCATCCTTCCATTATGTCCAACTTAACAAAATAGAATACCTTTAGTACTGATTGATTTTTTCCATGTGCATATATTATCTACTCAAGCAGTTAATTAATTGTTTAATTAAACATAAAGCCAGGTCCCACATAACTGCTTTTCGGAAGGTGACCAAAGCACTCATGCCAAGCCAAGAGCTCTTCTGTATCTCAGAGCCTTAAGTGTCAAAGACCACCACCTTTTTGTTATTTCAGGTTTCTCTAAAAATGGGCCCCCTGGGTGATGGTAAGCTGGCCACAGGGTGGCACCAGCCAGGCTGTTTCAGGTGTCCCTGTGTTGAAGCATTTGCCTGCCTCGTTAACAGTAACTTGATCATACTCCCCGGCAGTTCCCAGGCTGACCTTGTGGTCAATGATGAGTTGCTTGGCCTTCTGGCTCTTGTTATCTGCCTTCTTCTCCATGTGTGTAGCAGCAACAGAGCTGTGTGTTGGCACACTGGGCCAGGGCCTCCCCCCCGGAGTCAGGCTCAGCTTTGAGAGTACAGTGATGTGGTGATGCAATACTCTCCTTCCAGTGGGCACAGAGGCCAGGCACTGGGAAAGGGGAGAAATGTGCAGGTGGGATGTGGTTTCTGAACACACAAGTGAGGTTTGGAGCAGCTCAGGCAAAGCCCAGTGCCCAGGCCTTACAAAGCCGGAGGGAGGTGATAGTCACATTCAACTTCACTTAGGCCACATTCAAAAAGAGGAAATGAGGATAGAAAAACATGAGTTGATATAAAACTTCATGATCCAGGGTAAGAGAGCCCTTCCTGGAACATCACATGTCAGGAAGGTGGAGTTACTTGGAAAAGATTCAGAAACTCAGAGAGGAGAAGAGGAAGAGGCTGAACCCATCTCCGTTCTCTCAGAGGACTGCGTGGGAGTAGCTTGGCAGGGCTCCTGTGGACAGACCCAGGACTGAGACCAGTGAGGGGCCTGCGGTCTGACCACCATGTGGCTAAGTGTTAGGGGTAGTCAGGTGGGAAGGGGAGAGGGGTCAGGTATTGGCAGCCAAGTGTCATCAAAGGGCCTGAGACCAGATGAAAGCAGAAGTGGGGCACCAAGCACATGGAGGTGAGGTTGCGGAGTCACAGGCACCAGCCTGAGACAGGAGCCTGTAGCCACCGGCCTGCTGCTGTGGGGCCCTGGATTCCACCTCCCACTGCTGTGAGGCCCTGGATTCCACCTCCCGCAGGGAGGGCCTGGCCACACTCAACACTGCAGCCTCAGGTGGAGCTACAGGATCTAGACGATAGCTTTTCTGCATGCACAGAGAGAGAAGGACCTCAGTCCTTGGTGTGATGTGTCAAGCCCAACATGGATCTTATTACAGGAAGTGGTTACCAATCAGCCCCTGTTTAGTGGCTTGAATGAATTTTATTACTTGGAAATTCACTTCAGCATTTATTTCAGATCCTAAAGCTCCACAGACTGATAACAATGGCTCATCAGACAAAGAGGATTGTGGGAGACAGACGGCCTGCCCCTCTGTGATTTCAGGCCCTGCTTTCAGTAGTAGCCATAAAATTTTTACATGTGGCACCTTGAGCAAGGTGCAGGAAATTGTGGTCAGGAAGCCTGGCTACGTCTTGACAGGCCTCCTTTGTGTGTGCCCCAGGGAGAGGAAGCCTTTTTAACAGCCAAGTCTGAGTTGACATCACAGGCTGGAATAGTCAGGACAGGAGTGCAGACATCATAAACGTGGCACAGGGAGGGCCAGTGCAGGAGCTAGTGGGTAGGGTGGCAGCTATCCATTTCAAAAGTCTTGACGTTTTTTCATAAGCAACACATTTTACAAGTGCAAAAGCCATTCTCTGGAGCCAAGATGAGCTGGCAGGACGCTCCCATTTCTCTGGTAGCAAGCCTTGCTTTGTCCAGGGGCTGAAATACTAATGCTTCTTCAACACCATGTTAAAGCTTAGAGATTTAACTTTTACCAAAGCCAGCTGGTGTATAGTTGAGCTTTGCCATCAGCTGGAAGGGCTATTTCCAGTAGTTGTCATTCTGGGAGGGGCACCCAGGGACTTCTCACACGAAGCTGAAGAAGAGCCATCTTTTTCCCGTTCTCATGTCCCACAACCTTGATCCCAAGTGGGAAAAGAGAAAGATGTTGAGAAGCCACCCAGGCTTTGCCCAGACCCATGCCAGCACTTCTTCCCTGTTTTCTGTTCCCTGTGCAGCAAGCTGGGACCCCAGGGGTAAACTGTTCCAAGATGACGGAGATTGGGCATAAACCAACACCAGAGAGTCACCAAACGTCTGTTTTGGGCAGTGCTTCCTGGAAGTTCTATCCCATTCTATAAACTAAGAGGCTGCTCAACTGACATGGAATTTTATTGTCTTGAGTACTTACGTGAAGCCATGTGCTACCTGGGGTAAGGTCCTGTGGTAGGTAGAAAAATGACCCTCTAAAGTGGTACACTTTCTAATCTGCAAACCTGTAAATGTACTCCCTTCCATGGAAAAGGGGTCTTAAGGATCTAAAGAGGGGAGATTATCCTGGATTATCTGGTGAGTCTGATGTAATCGTAAGAGTCTATATAAGAGGGAAGCAGCAGGGTCAGAGTCAGGGAAGATGTGATGATGAAAGCAGAAGTTTGAATGATGGGACCACAAGCCAAGGACTACAGGCACCACTCAAAGCTGGAAAAGTTGAGGAATAGAGTTTCCCCTACAGCCTTTATAAGGAATGCGGCTTTGATTTTTAGCCCCATCAGGCTGATTTCTGACTCTAACTTCCAGAATTGTTTAAGTTAATAAATTTGTGTTGTTTTAAGTCACTAAATTTGTGATAATTTATTACAACAAGCAGCAGGAGACTAACACAGGCCCTGTGTATTGAATTCTATGGATGTATTACGGGGAATTTATTTGTTACAATGTGATTCGATCACTGGCCTTATGTAAGACATTGCTTTCAATGACATTATTGACCTAGCTTCAATTTTAAAGTTTAATGCCTGGAAGTTTTCTATGGTATTTGTTTTTTATTTTGGAAACTGTCTTGCTGTGTTGCCTGGGATAGAGTACTTATGTGAACTCCCTTGCAGTGGGACAATCATGGCTCATTGTAACCTCAAACCCCTGAGTTCAAGTGAGCTGAAACTACAGGTGGTTACCACCAGCCAATTTTTTTTTTGAGACAGAGTCTTACTATGTTGCACTCGGTAGACTGCTATGGCATCACAGCTCACAGCAACCTCAAACTCTTGGGCTTAAGTGATTCTCTTGCCTCAGCCTCCCAAGTAGCTGGGACTACAGGCACCCACCATAACACCTGGCTATTTTTTGGTTGTAGTTGACATTGTTGTTTACCAGGTCTGGGCCCAGCAGCCCCAGTGTATGTGGCCGGTGCCCTAACCACTGAGCTTTGGGCGCCAAGCCCACTAGCCAATTTTTAAAAAACTTTTGTAGAGACAAGGTTTTGCTCTGTTGCTCAGGCCATTCCCAGCACTGCCATCGTTATGTGGGGCTACAGTTGCCCCCTCTGCCCAGTAGTTTCTCCTGGTCTCAAGCAATCCTGCCCCTCCCTTCCAAAGTGCTGGAATTACAGGTGCGAGCCACTGTGCTCATCCTGGAGTTTTTCTTAGAAGAAGCTCAACAACTGATCACTTAGTAAATATCAAGCATCATATGTAAGCTCATTCAGTTTGCGATTACCCTATTAGATCAATATGATTTATTGATCTTCCCATTTATAGATGGGAAGACTGAGGCTCAGAAAGCCCGTGTGACTTGCTCAGAAATATCTACTGGTAGGCAGGGGAGGTCAGCCCACTCTTCGGTGCTTCTCAGGGAGAATCAAGCCCAGCAGCTAATGTCAGTGACTCAGGAGGTGCACAAGTGAGCAGGCCTGTGAGTGTCTCTCTACAGCCCTAAACCCATGGCAGTGGGTCCCAGAGACAAGGCTTCCTCAGGGTCACAGGCTCAGACACACAAATCTTTCCCCAGTTGCTCACCTTCTGCTGCAAGGGGGCTCCTCAAGACCCCTCATCCACTGAAGGGCATGGGAACTGAGACAGTCAGCATCCAGGAAGCCCCCCAAATGCCCTCACACACTGCACACAGATCACATCCCCCCACCCCCCCAACTTGTCTGTTTTCTGAAGACAACAGACAACCATTCACCTTTAGTGCATACGGTACGTTAAAGCAAGCCCCGATTTTCTGCTAGGAGGTGGAAGAATCAGCTTGCTAAGTTTCCAAGGGCAGGAGTGTAGAAGACGAACCACTCCAGGCAGGCAGTCCATGGGGCAAATCACATGTCTAGATGCGACAGGCCTGTTTGCTCTGGGATTCCTCCTGGAAACCGTGACATTCTGAACGGTTTGCCCTGGGTCACAGGAGACTGGCTTGCAGGCTCCATTCCCTGCTCCGCCGATTTCTCTCGCCTCGTTAATCCCCAGGTACTGACAGCCGGAAAAGCTGGCCAAATCCACGAAGCGCTCTTGGGAGAGGGTGATTGTTTTAACTTATATTAACATCTTAGGAAATTATTTTAAGGAGATAAATATCAGTACTCCTCTCTAGCCATTCATGAGCAAAAATGTTAGCAGGGAATACAGACTTTGGGTTGATGGCATCTTTCTGCCCACTCCTCCTTTAAATCTGCTAAATCAGGCACCTTTCCTTACTTTCTTCTTCAAATTGTTCTTTTGACTTGAGAAACCAAAAATAAATAAATAAATAAATTAGTAGGTTCTTGCCCTAGAAGATCTACTTTTTCTAACCTGTGGTTTTTCTTTATGATACTGTGTCTGGCTGAGGAAAAACTAGGATCCTTTCATCAGAACAGCTCTGGCTGAAGAGATCAGATTCAGGGACTAACAGATTGGTCTTTTTTGTGCAGGAAAGCCCAGGACCTGGGAGTGGGGAGGGGACAGCTGGGAGGCCCTACTGTTCTGTCCTGCCCTGCATTCGTCCTAGAGAGATAGTAACAGACTGACAGTTCTGATTGGCCCCCAGCCCATCTCCCCACAGTCATGTTCTCCTAGGACAGAGCCCAAGTAGGGTGGCACCCTGGGCTGAGCCTGGGGGGTGGAGTCTGGGGCCAGGAAGCCACAGTGGAGACTGTCAGCCCAGCAAGGTGTGGTCAAGATTGTCTCAACGGGCTGCTCTCTCGGCCTGCCATTCCTCTGCATCTCTTGGGCCATGCAGACCAGTTCTGACAAGGGCTGGCGTTTTTGTGGCAGTGGTGAGCAGGTAGGTGTACTGCCAGCTGTAACACCTTCTCAATACATGGGCCGCTGTGCTCAGGCTGAGAGGCCTGGCTGACCCCAGCACACCTAGACAGTGGAGGAGGTGTCAGACTGTGGGCAGCAGAAAAGCCGACCAGGAAGGGGTCACCAGAGCAGGAAGATTAGGACAGGTCTTCCTGGCAGAGAGCCACACTCTGTTAACCAGGAAAAAACCTTTGACAAGGGAGGCTGTGGCCTCAGGGACTGAGCCTCAGTCACGCAGTGTGTTGTATGAGCCATCTACCTGTGAAAGCAGAGCATGGTCCAGCCACTGTGGGACACAGGTGCAGAAAGCCCACATGGAGAGGCACAGTGAGCGCTGACAATGGTTAGCCCTCATCACCTTGGAGACCCCACTCCTGTCTTCCAGCTGTCAAACTTTCCAATTTAGCTTCCTGTCTTCCAAATATGTGCATTGCCAAGAACATGGAAAAAAGATTAGACTTGATGAAATATAACGAGAGTCCTAGGTCTGTCTCTGCCCATCTGGGATCTTAAGAAATCCCTTTGCCCCTCAGAGTCCTTAAAGGTTTCTGATTCCATCCTAACTTACCCTGCTCCATCCTGAGACCTTTCTGCTTAGATCTGCCCCCTTCCTCCCCCTGCCTCGGGCTTCCCTGTCTCCTGGTATCATTCTTTACATGCCCCCACCCAGCATACACCCATACACCTGGCCACAAGGTAAGTAGGTTCACATTTGGCGAGTTGATTTTCTCTTGTCTTGAGTGAACTCCTGTGAGACCACTTGAGCTGTTCAGCTCTTTTGAGGTTTTTAGAGGGTGGAACTCAGAAGCCAAAATTGCAGAAGAAAACTCTTTAGCCAGCTCAGCTGGAGTCTTGGTTGCAGCACCCATGTGCATGGGGGGACAAAGATGAGGACTACTGAGGATGGGACTGTTCCTCCAACTGTGCTTCTCCATCTCCATGGAATTTCACACAGACACTTTCCAAATGAAAGTAAGTTTAGGGAATTTGACCTAATCCCAGCCATAGAGCCCTGGTATTTATCAGACAAAGCCTGGGATCCCATGCATGGGTGTCCCCTGGTGTGGCTTAAGGGCTTGGAGCTCTGCCTGGATTTAGTTAGAAGAAATTGGCACTATCCTTCCTTGAAAGAGTGTACTTCTTGTCCCTAGAAATAAGTCTATTGACTAGAATTGGGGGTATGACATTGGAAGGAACCTTAGAAATCATCCGGTTTAACCCCATTTTATAGATCAGGAAGCAGACCAGAGAGAGAAATGGACTTTCAAGGTCAACCTTGCTAGTTACTGATGGATCACAAGGCAAGTTCCTCTTA
Organism: Nycticebus coucang; assembly: GCF_027406575.1. Classification (NCBI taxonomy): domain Eukaryota; kingdom Metazoa; phylum Chordata; class Mammalia; order Primates; family Lorisidae; genus Nycticebus; species Nycticebus coucang. The sequence goes on from NC_069796.1 coordinate 34,258,225, forward strand.
GACCAGAAGTGGGTCAATAAAATCTTACTTTGGTTGCAGGGGATGAATTTAGTTTCTGAAGATAAAATAGCAGGTCAGTCCTGAGACCACAGCCTGTTTAGCCCTTATAAACAGGTATGGCAGGTTAGAAAGGGACAGGATGGGAGAAGTACTAGAGAAAAGAGCAGAAGAAGGCAGGAAGATGGAGCGAGCGGGGCGAAGAAGAAAGTATATAGCTTGTCACTCCTCCGTCATTTCCTGAGGGCCCAGTTCTAGCAAAGTGACACCTGCAGCTTCCTGGCTGCCTGAATCCTAGCTCATCCATCTCTGAAACAACCCCCCTGGATAACGTATGAACTAGGCTTCATCTTACTGGACTGACTAAGTCTTCCCCGAGACAACTCCAATTAAATTAACAAAAGCAGGATGTCCCGGGCATACTGAGAGCACCTCCCAGAGCCCAGAGCCCCAAAGCCCTTAATTCTTCCCAGTCTGCCTGCCTCCCTTCTGGTAACGTCATTAAACATCCTGTGAGAGCCTGCAGTGAGCAGTTCTGTGGTAAAACCCGCTGCAATTAAAGTCTGTCTTCTCTCCTGTCCCAAAGGGCATATCCATATATAAGAAAGGGAGGGGAAGGATGTGGCTGTTTGTATTTGGTTCCAGCCTGCCACAGAAAGGCTGTGCTCACTGTGCCCGGGCAGAGTGCCCTTCCATAGAACTTGGGGATTGGATTGTAAGCAAGTCTTTTTTAAGCGTAGGCTTTCAGAGAATCTGCTTCCTTGCCATGGTATTTAAAATGCCCAGTCTTTGGGGGCTTCCCAGAATACTGGGTTAGCTGAAGCTGTGTATTTCTGATCTCTAGACCATGGTCAATGTGCTAGGATGGACTGGTCTGAGTTAAGAGCAGAGAAAGTTTTGAGTTTTCCAGAACAAATGATTTCAAAGGCTAAAACTGTACACTGTCAATCTAAGGTTTATTCAAATGCAAAGAATCATGCAAACTGGCAACATTGGCTGCCTCCAAACGTTTTCAATTTGAAACCAGAAAAATATTTTTATTGATTCATTTTTCAATTTAAAGGAATAAAAAACCAAGCATATTCAGCAGAAGAGTTTTGTTTTTCTTTTCATTTTGATGTTGAAAGTTTGATTAATGATTGCTTACATGCTTTGCTTTTTGGTTATTAAATCAGAGAGCTGGAAGGTCACAAAAGACTTAATCCAATGATGGCTGCCGGATATTGCAGTCAGTTAGTGGCAAGCTCAGAGCCAGGACTGGTGCAGGGTCCTTCCTACTCTTCCCTGCGCCCCTTCCCTGGCTTTCCCATCTATAACACTGGAGATCAATTCTTGGTGAGTCACATTTGTCATCACACCATTGAATATGCTGCCAGAGTCCTTTGTTTTCTAGTTGGTTGCCATGGATTTTGGTAACCCTCAGGAACACTCTACAAAGCTGAGGATTGGTGAGAAGCTCTTTGCCATTGGAAGGTGCAGATATAACTTAACAAATGATCAAAGACAGTGATTTTCAACCTGTGTGCCACAGCATACTAGTGTGCCATGAGCGGATCTTAGGTGTGCCTGGAAAATTTTTAAAGATCATTAATTATTTTCAAAAGAGGCTCAAAGCACACTAAGTATATTATTTTTTTTTACCCTTTTTAAAAATCAACATGATTTAAATGTGCCATGGAAGTTTAACTAGAGGTTCAAGTGTGCCATGAGATAAAAAACTAAAGAACACTGTCCTGAGAGGACAATGTTTTACCCACTATCCCTGTCTCAGCTGTACTGGGGGTTCTTACTGGAGAGATCCCAAGACAGTGGGGGAGTGGAGCCCTACCTAATGCATGTGCTCCTTATCTCCTTGCAGAGTTATCAGCTACGAGTGCTGTCCTGGATATGAAAAGGTCCCCGGAGAGAAGGGCTGTCCAGCAGGTGAATAAACCATGTCTTACCTGCCGCTGTGGATGCAGGGGAGAAATGGGAGAGAGGGGCACCCGTGGGAGAGGCCGCCGAGTGTGAACTGGTGTCTGCGGTGTGAAGTTGGGTTCCATTCTCCTGTTGTGCTCACTGTGGACTCTAGCAGCTATTTTTCTAAGAATATGAGACTGAAACATAAAAGGGAGCAGAGTGATTCTCTTGGTGCCAAGGTCTCAGGGAGGGTGTGGCTGGCCCGGGTAGGACTGTGGCAGTGCTGACTTTAGTGGAAGGACAGGCAGGGGAAATGAGATGGGACAAGGAGATTACCTTGGAAGAGCAGCTCAACCTCTGAATCCTGGTCAGACCTTTCAAAATTACATTAAACTCGCTATCTGAGAAAGCCCTTCTAAGCTCGGGCCTTTTAAGAAATAACGTTTTATTAGCTGCAAATACTCACAGTACTTTGAAGATTTATAAAGTTCTTTTATTCCAGTAGAAACCATTAGGGAACCAGTTTCAGTAACGCAATAAATCTATAAGACTAGTTTATAATTAGGGTATCTATTTCTGGTGTACATTCCTGCCTGTGTTATCTAAATATCTAGGAACGATAGCTTTGCTCTCCTGTGTTAAAAATGAGAAAAATTACCGATTAGTTGAGTTCGCATAGAGAGGCATGTGACTTGTTGAGTCATTTTAAGAAGCATGTCGCCAGCCAACTGTCTGTGGGCCTAGTACGCACTTCTTCATCCCTTCTCACCTGCAGAGCCACCACCTCTCTGACAGAGAAGGGAGGATGTGGCCTGGTTGGGCTGGCCCCCCAGAGGCCTATCCCTCCCTCTATCCTCTGCCTCTGCAGCCCTCCCGCTCTCAAACCTCTATGAGACCCTGGGAGTTGTTGGATCGACCACCACTCAGCTATACACAGACCGCACGGAGAAGCTGAGGCCTGAGATGGAGGGCCCCGGCAGCTTCACCATCTTCGCCCCCAGCAACGAGGCGTGGGCCTCCCTGCCTGCTGTGAGATGACCTCTTTCTACCCAAGGGACTCTTACTGGGGACTGCCTTACCTCCCCAAGGGGTGGGCATGAAGACTTGGATTCCCTATTCATTTTCTACTATTTCAGGAAGGTTTTCTCTAAACTCCTCAGGTGGTACTTGTGCTAAAATATACCCCGCTAGAGTATGTCCAGTGCCCTGTCTGCCCCATTGGACAGACAGACTTTGGTGCCCCCTGGGGAGGGACCCACAGCAGAGGGAGGCCTGGGTTCTCAGGGTTGCTAAGACCCATGTCATGGACACAGGGTCTGCTGCTCCTAACTGTCACCCTGTCCTTTCTTCTAGGAAGTGCTAGACTCCCTGGTCAGCAATGTCAACATCGAGCTGCTCAACGCCCTTCGCTACCACATGGTGGGCAGGCGGGTCCTGACCGATGAGCTGAAACATGGGATGGCCCTCACCTCCATGTACCAGAATTCTGACATCCAAATTCACCACTATCCTAATGGGGTAGGGGTGCCCAGATGCACGGCATGGTCCTTTGTCCACAATGAGCCCAGTTCTGGTCCTCTGTGGGGCTGGTTTCTGGGTTTTATCCTGCAGTATTGACAAGCTGTAGACAGTCCTGCCTCCTGTGTGGGCCTCTCCTCAGCCCTCTAGTTCCACAGAGACTGCTCTGCCACACTAACTGCTCGTCCTTGCTTCTTCTCTGGGTAGATTGTCACTGTCAACTGTGCCCGACTGCTGAAAGCTGACCACCACGCAACCAATGGAGTGGTGCACCTCATCGATAAAGTCATCTCCACCACCACCAACAACATCCAGCAGATCATTGAGATTGAAGATGCCTTTGAAACCCTTCGGGTGAGAGCCTGCCCTGGATGGAAGCCCAGGCTGGGGACACACCACCTCCCAGGGGAGCCTGGCAGACCTCCTCTTCAGAAGGAGCAGAGGGTGGCTCACATGGGGAACCACGGAGCAAGTTCCTATGAATGCCCATGGCCACAGAGAGTACCCTAATCAGACATTGGATCCAACCTGTGGAACTCCCTCTGTCTGTCTTTTTTGTGAGGCATTCCTTTCTTTAGAGTACCCTGGGAAAGGTCCCCAGTTGGTGGCTATATCAGCAAAGGGGTCCTCTTAGTCTAGGCTGCCTGGCTCTGCCCTGCAGGTTCCAGAGATAAGAGGGTCCTTCATCCCAGGTGGCAAGTCCTGTGAGAGGGACTAGAATAAATGGCCCATCAGGCTGCATGGTCCTTTTGAACCACATTTGGGTACTTTAGGACCTCTGTTCCAGTCATTCCCATGTTTCCTTGGAGCCCAGGCTAGCAGAGAGGCTGTCAGGGTAGATATTAGGGTCTGACTGGCTTCCAACTGCTCTGGGGCCACAAGAATACTGCTCCTTGTCCCCACCCTGGCAGGCATCTGTCTCACAACTGGAGGGGCAGGCGAGCATTCCTCTTGGCAGCCACTGCTCAGGAGGAAGTGGACACAGGCTGCCTTGTCAGGGCTTTTGCTCTGGTTCAAGAACTTCCTAACCACAAAGGATATAGGGGGGGTGGGGGTGTCCTTCCCTGGAGATCTCCAACACAGAGAGACAAACACACTCGGACCAGCTGGCATCGTAGGGTCCCAGCAAGCAGAGGTTGCTCTTAGCTGGCTCTGGAAGGCCCTGGGAGCCTGGCTGTCCAAGCTCTTCTACCCTGGTTTTCTGGATCACTCGAAGGACAGGGGTTTGCCAGAGAGTGATGTTCCTGCAAAGCTCATGTTTTACTTAACAGCATTAGATCCCATTGAGTAATCCTCCTTTCACTAGTTAGATTTGGCAAATATTCCTTCCTTCCTCTTGGACCCTTGCTAACATCCATCTTTCCTTCTTCTAACACAAGCTTATTAAGCACTTGCTACTTCCCGGGTAGTCCTATGTGCCAGGGGTATAGAGGTGCCCAAGGCAGACAAATTTCTATCCACAGGGGAGCTAGTATTTTTATCTGGAGGAGACAAACAAAACACAAATCAATGAGGTAGCCAGAGGATGTGATAAGCGACATGGAGTGAGAAGTGAGAAGCAGCAGTCATGAGGGAGGCCAGCTGGGACTTCAGGGCCAGGCAAGTCTCTGCGAGGGGTGGCTTCTGAGCTGAAGTTTGCAGATTGAAGGTGGGCCAGGTAGGAGTGCACCCAGTGGAGGGGGGAGCGAGAGCAAAGCCTCAGAACCAGAACAGCAAGGAAGCTGCCAGCAGGTCAGGAGGCAAAACATCACCAGGTGAGGGCAGGGTGGCCAAGCCGCATCCTGCAGGACCTTGCAGACTGGGCAGACCAGGGTGGGGGTCTGTCTTCAGAGACGGCAGGAGGCCACTTAGGCTTTTATAAGGTCCTTCATGCTCTGCGTAGAGAATGGGTGATGCCCCATCCTCACACACATGGAGCTGGTGTAAGTGATCCCTGAACAAAAGTGAATTGCAAGGTGAAAGGGTCAAACTCACTTTCGTCTGGGGGCAGGATTCACTGGGAGATGTGCCACGATGACTTCCCAGAGAAATGGCATTTTAGTGGAAGAAGGAATAAAGTCAGAGAAGCAAAGGAAGGGGGAAGGACAGAGGGAACAGCAGGGGCAAAGGCCTGGAGGGAAAGAGGACAGGCCCCTTAAGTGCCTGAAAGAGAGCCATGTGGCTGGAGCTCAGACCAGGCACGGCCCCCCGGGGAGAATGAACTTTAGTTCTGTTCTCTTTTCATCCTGGGCTTCTGCAAAAGCCTTGAGCCCTCCAGGGAGGACTGATGAAGTCGGGGGTGCATCTTGCTGCAGGCAACCCCAGATCCATGAGGACGTGCTCTAGCCTTTCCCTTCCCATAGGCTGCTGTGGCTGCATCAGGACTCAACACCTTGCTGGAAGGTGATGGCCAGTTCACACTCTTGGCCCCGACCAATGAAGCCTTCGAAAAGATCCCTGCTGAGACCCTGAACCGGATCCTCGGCGACCCAGAGGCCCTCAGAGGTGAGCATCCTTCAGCTCCTGCTGCTGCCACATTGGAGTGGCCAGACTAAACCTAAGTCTTGTTCTAGGACATCTTGGACATACCACCTGCCACAAGGTGATGCTCTGGACACCTCCTACAGCTGTGTCTTAGAGCTGTCTTGTCCTATTGTTTACCGACAGCCATGTCTTTACAGAAGCTAGAGCAGAGCCCCACCCCGGCTTCTGGGGAGACAGAAGTAGAAAATCCAGAGTAGAAAATCCAGGAGCCTTTGTCTAGGGACACAATTGGGCTATGGAGGGAGGCAGAGCTGGAGGTCCACAGCTGGCCCTGGCCAGACACAGGGAATAGGAAAGACTCCAGTGGCCAAGGCCAGGACAAAGCTGTCAGGTGGAGCACCAGCTCAGAGGTATGGGGTAGGGACAGCAAGTCCTGACGTCCTTGATATGAAATCCTCAGTGTCAATCCTTAACTCTTTCTATGTCTGGCCAGCGACCTCAGGAATAAGCCACAGTTATGGTTAGAGACCAGTAATAGTCAACTCTGGACTCGCTACTGGTGGTTCCATCCTCCCTTCCTCAGGGAGCTGCTGAGTGCCCCCTCTCTGTGCCAGGACCTCTTCCAGGCCATGAGCACAAGCTGCTGCCTGGAGTCCCATAAAGAGGACAGTAGGTCCAGGTCCCCCATGCACCCCAACAACCACACTGTTCTTCCAAATGTAACCTAAGATGACTTTTGAGTCTGTTTAGACCCAGCTTTGCAATGTGCTCTTTAAGATGCCGAATGCATTTCAGACACTGTAAATTTAAAATGTTCTCCTTCTGGCCATGCAGGAGTGGGAAAGGGCACATTTCTGAAAGCACAGATGGGATCTATTCTGTGTCAGATGGTGGTGGGGACTCTGTGTGCCTGGCCTGTGCTGTGAATATAGTTGCTCTTTGTCTGCAAGGCAGTGAAGGCCTAGAGGGACGGTAGGCTTGCAAACAGATTGTTGTGATCTGCTGTGGTGACTGCAGGACAGAGATACCACAGCACAACATGGGGGTAAGGGCAAGGGCTGGGGCAAGAGCTGGGGCACCTGCAGCCTCAAAGGACTTGAAGGCCTGCAGGAAGGGAGACTAAGATGTATCTCAGAGTATTTAAACATTTTTTATATACAGCCTGTTTTTATCTTCACAGATCTCAGAACTCCTTGTTATAAATTATAAGGGGTAAAAAAGGCCTCTGATTCATCCCTTTTGTAAACCTGTCTTTTCCTACTCAGTAACCAGCTTGCCCAAAGCAAGGGCCCCTGTCTGATGCTATAGCTGCAGACTATGGCCTCAGTCCCCCGACAGTCTCCCATTGTCATGAGCAGGGTGGTGGGCAGGTGAGGTGCAGCCTGGGCTGGCATGCCCTTTCTGAAGACTGACCCTGCTCACCTTCTGAGTGGCCCTGGCAGAGCCCTCTACCCTTCCTTTTCTGAGAAGCTGTTGCCCCAAGGCCTCATTCCCATACAGTCTTCTTCCCCTCTGGCTGACTGTGGTCAGCCCCACTGTCAAGGCCATTGATGCGTCTACATGGCCTGATGCCTCTGCACAGCCTGAACTTCCTCCTGTCCATGACAGTGTGGTTTTGGTTTCCATGCTCAGAGACAGATTGAGAATATAAAACAAAGAGCTATGGTGACCTTGGTGGGCAACAGTCTGGGAACCTGCTTGACCAGGGTGGGGCACATCCTCCTGGATCAGTCCTTGCACACGCGTCCGTCCCACCTGCCTGGGCTCTCTGAGGTGATGGAAGTCAGCAAGTGCCATCACTGGGTTAGGACCACCCCCCTCAGGCCCACCCTGCCCCTAAAGTAGCACTCAGACAAACAAATAAATAATTATATTTGTTATTTATGGGTGTGGTGATTGGGATGTTAAAGGCTGTCTTACTGAACACCATTCCCAACCCCTAAGACAGATCCTGTAAACCAGTAGACTCTTGGGTAAAATGAATGAAAATCTGGACAAATAAAATGTACAAATAATACAGAACTGCCATTTACTACAGTTTCCATCTTTTCTTGCCATGTTGTACATTTTTATGCAGGTCAGTAGACTTAAAAATCCCCTGGCAAATTGTGGAAGTTTTCCTTTTATCCCTGATACTCAGCTATTGATAGGTTCATGACAAATGTAGCTTTCCATTTACTCCGTTCTGAGGCGCTGCTCTGTCCCGGCTGCTCTGCCTTGAGGATTTCATGTCATCCCTGCACCCACCATAGGAGATGTTGCTATTTTTATCCTGACTAATAAGGGAAGTTGAGACTCAAAGAGGTTAAGTGACTTGCATGGGCTCCCACAGCTGGATGGGGGCCGTGGGACCCAAACCCAGGCATTCTGACTGCAGAGCTCCAGCTTCTCTTTGAGGGAAGCAGGCAGGAGGGCAGGAGGACTCAGGTCCTGTTGTGCCTTCGCCTCTTCTGAAGGTCCATGTCTGAGAGAATGAAGTCCTAGGGCAGACCCTGACTTGACCTGTGTCTGTCTGGCCCCCAGACCTGCTGAACAACCACATCCTGAAGTCAGCCATGTGTGCTGAAGCCATTGTGGCAGGGCTGTCCGTAGAGACCCTGGAGGGCACTACACTGGAGGTGGGTTGCAGCGGGGACATGCTCACCATCAACGGGAAAGCCATCATTTCCAATAAAGATGTCCTGGCCACCAATGGTGTCATCCACTTCATCGATGAGCTACTCATCCCAGACTCAGGTAGGCCAGGCTCCAGGGGACCTCTGTCCTGCCCTATCCATGGTCCCTTCTGCCATCACTCTAGGCAGTGTTAGGGAGGCTCAGGGATCTTTGGGGCTGCTTCCCTGCCTGGACCCACAGCCTCTCAGCCACCACCAATGGGGATTGTGCCCAGACTATGAAGAGTCTTGAGCTTTGGATGTGGGGGTCTGCCCATTACCTTGGAGGAAGTAGGGAGCCATCGAAGATTTATGGGGAGGGAGACACAACCCCAGAAGCCTTTCAGAAGACCTGCCCACAGTGGCTGTGCACAGAAGGCCATTTGTTTATTTGCTTTCTCAATAGTGCCCAAGCCAACTCAGGGTCATTGACCCAGGGCAAATGGCTGTATGGACTTTGGTTTGTGTTTCATTCAGCATCCTAGCCCCATTCTGAAATACTGCTCTTCAGTGAAAGGATCTCACAGGAAAAAAACCCAATACTTTTCTACAGGCGTGGTCACTGGCCTCACCCACCCTTCCGAAACCGTAACACAGACAGTGCTGCCTTCCTTCCCAGCTCTAGACAGTGTCCTGACCAAGCTGCCTCTGGGGTCTGGAGCAGAGGCTGACCTCTGCCAAGCTGACACTCACCTCGACTGGTTAGATTTTCTGGGCCACTCTTCCCCTGATAACAGAAACCTGCCAGGGCTCCGCAGTGTTTAGAGGGATTGTTGACTCACGCGATGACATTCCTGCTGATGTGTGTCATGCCCTGGTGGATGAATGATAAGTGAAAACAGCGCTTTTAACTTTTGAACCCACTTTCTCCTTCCTCGTAGCCAAGACGCTATTTGAGTTGGCTGCAGATTCTGACATTTCCATAGCCGTTGACCTTTTTAGACAAGCCGGCCTCGGCACTCATCTCTCTGGAACTGAGCGGTTGACCCTCCTGGCTCCCCAGAATTCGGTGTTCAAAGGTAACCATGGGGAAGCATCCCTGTTTGTCTGTCGCTGGAGGCAGCTCCCCACCCTGTCACATCCACAGCACTCTCCTTGAGTTACAGCACCCGCGGGGCCATTAGAACTCCCACCCAGCTCAACCAAAAGCAGATGTGACTCCGGTAGGAGCTTCAGGGGCTCTATTGTTTCCTTAGCCAGAGCAGATGGTGCATTTGGGGTTCTCTTCCTCAGAACTCCAGGCTTTGATTCTGTCTGGAGAGCAGCAGAACGTTCCCTTGCCTTTTTATTGCAGCATGCCAATGTATAGTCAGGAGATCAGAGTGAGGATATACAGCTGAGCTGCAGCCACAGGCAAGACAGAGAAAGAAGCCAAGTTGTGTGCGTGTCTGCCCTTCCCTCTGAAAGCAGAACTCCAAACACCCTTCATTAGCTGGGCCTTCTTTATTCCTTTTTTTTTTCAGAGTAATATGAGGGTACATACAATTAGGTTACAATGTTTGCATTTATCTGGACCTTTAATTTTTTCTCCCTAAAAGATGCCAGATGTTAAGCAATACTGGCAGCCTCACCTGATTTCTCATCTCCATCCTCAAATTCTAGGAGGGATGGGCTTTTCCCCGTATTTGTCTCTCATCAATCTCTTCATTTTGAGAGCATGTCTCTCTGGACCTAACTACACCTTCTCTTGCAGATGGAACCCCTCAAATTAATGCCAATGAGAAGACTTTGCTTCTGAACCACATGATTAAAGACCAGCTGGCCTCCAAGTATTTGTACCACGGACAGACCCTGGAAACTCTGGGAGGCAAAAAACTGAGAGTTTTTGTTTATCGTAATGTAAGTTCCGGGTCTTAAATCTTCTGTGTTGGGCTCAGCTCTAAGAAATGGAAGTTGTATTTGTATTTAAAAAAAAAAAAAAAAAGTCCTCCATAAGCAGGAGCGTGCATGAGAACTAGTTCCTGGTGAAGAAGGAAAGAATCTCTGGGAAGTAGATATGTGCATACGAATCAAAATGAGAGTTTGCAGAAGGATTGGAGTCCCTTTTCCTAGAAGCCTTTGAGAATAAACCACATGCCTCTGATTGTTAAGCAGTAGATCCGCCTTGAACTCAGGGATGAAGTTGTGGGAGGAGGGATGGGTTTGGAATCCCTCTGAGCTTAGGTAGAAGGAAACCCCTGGAGCTGAAGCACAGCCCTTCTTGGTTACGAAAGGTCTCTTCTCCTTTCTCTGTCTCTTCTGTGTCTTCAAAACCAACAGCTACTCTAGAATGTCAGATAGGAAGTACATGTAGCTTAACATAGCTCTTTCCTGGGACCAACCAGCACCATTTGGCTAAAGATGGCTGTCATCCATTACAAAAATAAATAAATGGTGCGTTCTATTTATTTGATTGTGGTCAGTGGACCTCAGGGGGAACTGATATTCTCACTATGGGGCCCCTGTGTCACTTAACTGGGGCCTCTATGGACGTTCTTTCCTCAAAGAAGACCTGTTTTATTGTTTTATTTCCTGGAGAAAAATTATATCATTTTATCCTAGTCTTAGTTAGCCACCCCAGGATAGGTGCACTGACCTTTGTGGGTAAGCCGTCAGCCCGTGCCCTGAACAAACCCAAGGCTTGCCCTGGGGGGGCCTAACCTGCCCTTTCTGTCCCTGTCCCTCCTCTGTGCAGAGCCTGTGCATCGAGAACAGCTGCATTGCTGCCCACGACAAGAGGGGGCGGTACGGGACCCTGTTCACTGTGGACCGGGTACTGACCCCCCCGATGGGGACTGTCATGGATGTCCTGAAGGGAGATAGCCGCTTTAGGTAACTTGTCCCATCCCAGGGTGGGGCTTCTGCCAAACAGTTGTGCTGGGCAGGACACTGGGCCTCGGCCGTTTGTCAAGCTCCCCACTCCTTCGGGGGTTTAGTTAACAGTAGCAGTGGCTGGGAAAGGATGAGGATCACTTTGAAAGGCTGATGTGGGAAGCAGAGTTTCCTTCTGGCCGTGTGATCCTCACATCCATGGGAAGCGAGTTAGGGGGCTACAGTTTTATTATTGAAGTGTGAGGAAAACCTCACTCCTTATCTTAAAGTCCCAAGTGAGCTGAGCACCCGTAATTTTGAGGCTATGACAGATCTCTTGCCCTCTGTGTGGTATCTCCTTATCAAGCCCTAAGATGGGTGGTTTTCTTGTCCTGCTTTCTCTGTTTCTGATTCGTTCATTCACCATGGCATGCTGTGACTGTTTCCCTGTCACTGACGTCAGCCACCTGCGTGAGGGCTGGGAGACCACACACCTGCTGCCCTCCCGGAATCACACCTCCAGGGCCCAGGGGCTCAGCCCGTCTCTGGGCCAGCCATGCCTCTGCCGTTCTCCTTCCTTCCGCCTGGAGTCTCTGACTTCTAGCCATTTAACTGATCTTAGCACTTGTGCCTGCAGACTGGAATGGTTCCCTCTTTGTGCTTGGGGAGGGCATGAAAACCAAGCTGTGTGCATTGCAGTGGTCTGGGCTCTGCTCCCACCCCTGGGGAGGTATTTGAGGAAAATACCTCCTTGCCATCCGGGCAGGTGACATTTTCTGTGTGTGTATCCACAGCATGCTGGTAGCTGCCATCCAGTCTGCAGGGCTAACCGAGACCCTCAACCGAGAAGGGGTCTACACAGTCTTTGCTCCCACAAACGAAGCCTTCCAAGCGATGCCACCAGAAGAACTGAACAAACTCTTGGGTAAAGACCAACCCTAAGTATATATTTCTACTTTTCTGAAGTAATAATCCATCAGGGTTCCAGCAGGAAACAGTGGGCACTTTACAAAGGTGGTTGATTCAAAGGAATTTAATGATGAGACTATTTGTACAAGTATGGGCAGGATTAAAGAGCCAGAAAAGGGCGATGACACCCAGGGACCTACAGCCATAGAAGCCTATATCACCCCAAGCATTGCAGCTGAGAAGGGGAGGGCAGGAACTAGGGAGAGAGGAACAGAGGCCAGAACTTGTGTGCAGCCACTGTCAGAACCATGGCAAGGGGGCCACTCAGTATCCCAGCCGCCCCTTCCTCCCACATGCCAGTTGCCTGCTAGGCCTCCTGTTAGCCAGTCACAGGAGGGTGGGGGCACCTAGGTGGTGTATAGCAGTTCATAGAGGTTAGCCCCCTGGGCACCACACCAAACAGAGAAGAGAAGAAAGGAGCCGAGGGTGGAAATGACCAGTCCACTCACTGCGGCATGTTTTCCATGTGAGAACAGTGCTAATGGAGCCATTTACCTGCATTAATGTCCTTTGGGGTAAAAGCTTTCCCTGTTTGGGAGGCAATGCAATGGCTAAGAAAAATGAGGATGGTTAAGAGTGCCTTGCTCACTGTGTTGTCAGGATTAAATGGGCTGCTGCGCACAGTGCTAGGCACACGTCCTCAATCACTAAGAGTTGTGATAATGGTAGGGGGACAGGAGTTGCATGGTTAGCTCTGATACGTGCCTGTAAGAGGCTCTTCCGTTATCCCAGAAAGGTTGGTCAGAGGTGGAGGAGGAGAAGGAGGAAGAAGGACCTTGGGTAAACTTTGGAGCCCCTGTTGTCTGTGTGTCCCTGTTTACTGGTACAGGAGAATAGCAAGTTCAAGTTGCAGGCAGCTCCAAGGTGAAGTTTTGTGCTGTTTAATTTTCTTTATTGCTCCATGAAGGCCTGTGTCTGTGATGCTGATGTAAGTTCCTGAGAAGAAGGAGACGTTCACACTGAACATAAACTTTCCATCCTCTAGCTGTCCAGCAAGAACGGGATATTCCCCAGGTGGCCTAAGCCTGCCTGGCTTCCTTTTCACTTTTAATTTGTGAGAGCAGAGGAAGGGCATGAGGAAAGCTTCCCAAATGTCCTCCCCCAGGCCTGCAGGCAACCCCCGAGAAGTGAGGGTGGTCCAGGTGTTAGAGATCTGGAAAGAAGGTGGCCCCTCCAGTCCCAGGGGGTAGCTTGGCTGTGTACCTCCAGGCAGTATTTTTGTGGAAGGGGGAACTTTGTCAGTTCCAGGTTATGGAAATTTGAAAATCACTTGGTACCGGGTGGCTCCATCCCCTGGCACTAATGTGAAATTTGTCACTAACTAGTGAACTCTTCAAGATGCTTTCAAATTTCCTTCATTCTCAGTTTCAAGATGCTGGAAATAGCCCTTCAGAAGCCCTGGGGAAATTCAGCCATTTGGCTGGTGATGGGAGTATCAGAGATGAGAGGACAGCTGGAAACTTTAGGAATTGCCTCCCACACTTAATTTGGAAATGCCTGTGCACCTTTATGGGCAATCAGATGCCTTCCCCAGTTGCCGGAGACACTGATGTGGGCTGGAAGGAATGCTGAGCCATGCAGGGGAGGGACACTGTGGCGGGAACACCCCCCTGGCTCTGACCTCATTGGCTCTGTGGCGCCTCCACAGTGCAGCTGTTGGCTCTTTTAAGTTCTCACTTCAGGAAATAGCCGTCTCAAACAGAATATGCATTTGAGGGCAGAATGTGTAAATATTGCACTACTGTGTTATAACCGTCGGGAGCCACACTGATGATGAAATGTCCCAGATGCTGGTGCTGGAAAGGTCCGTGGCTTTCCAAGCAAATATTTAGTTCATGGAAACATGAGTCACACTCACACAGGAGTATGGATTAACTCCTTCCTGGCATCCAGGGAGCCCAGCGTCCTAGAGAACACATGTTTAACCCAGCAGCCCAACAACTACAAGGACAAATTCATGGCCATGGCCACGTCCCTTGTGTCCACTGATCATTAGGCAAATTGGGGTCACGGGGCTGAGCACACAGTGGGTGCTCAGCAAATGCTCATTACCATCTATAGGGGCAACCACTTGCATCTTCTCTGGGCTCTCATTGACCACACTAACTGCCAACCTTGGGATTAACTCTATCTTCTTTTCCTACAAACCTGCAGGAAATGCCAAAGAACTTGCCAACATCTTGAAATACCATGTTGGCGATGAAATCCTGGTCAGTGGAGGCATTGGGGCCCTGGTGCGGTTGAAGTCTCTCCAAGGTGACAAGCTGGAAGTCAGCTCGGTGAGTGTGCCTGCAAATCAAAAGGCTGGCTGTGCCCTTCCACCAGGGCTCTAGGACACATCTCATTGGCCTTAGATACAAACACAACCTTTATGATGCATCCTAAATCTCTGAGTACAATTTGTGCAAAGAAAGAGAGAAAAGAGAGAATAGGGTCTTCAGAGAAATCAAGTGAGATGGTAGTTAGACAGGGGTAAAAAGTTCCAGATTTGCAGGAGAATGAAGCATCTGATTTGGCATCTGCCTAAGCTGTTAGATCTTCCTTCTCTTAAGGAGATGGCAGGCAATTACTTATGTGGCTTGAGAGATCAACACCCTATCCTCACCCCACCCCAGCCCCCAAACCCAGGGGTTCACTGAGCTATACCATGAAGCAGACCATCTCAAGAGGCTTTCTCAGACCTGAAGCTTGCTCTGTGAGTCTCTCCTTGCTCTGCACACTGGTGATACTCATTCCACATTGGAGCTGTGTTCAGAGGGTCTCTACCTCAGAGGAAGAAAACAGATAGCCAGCCCAGCTCCATGAACCCCTCTCACTGAGCCAACCGAGGCCTCTGACCTCTCTTGGAGGGGTGCTCCTGGGTTTAAGGCAGCTTCTGCTCCTTGGTTCTCTCTCCTGACCTTTAGCTACCCTTTGCTGGCCAGTTCCTCGTGGGGACATGGATGACATTTAGGGAAGTAGGCATGGGAATGAGTTGTTTTACTTCAGCAGATCATGCTAAATCTCCGGCATCGTTTCAGGTGTTGGGTGCCTTTCTGTCACAGGTGTCAGTGCCCCCCTTCCCTCCTGTGTCCTGAGATAGATTTACCCTGGCTGGACTTCCTGTGAGAAAATCCTAAGTTGAGGGCATCCAGGCAAAGTGGAAGGAGTGCATTGCTCAGAGCTGGAAGCCTGTCTGTATTCCCAGCTTCCTCTATGTAGCTTACAAGAGACACTGCCTCTCTTGAGTCTCAGTTTCCTCATCTATTAACTGGGACAATAACATCTACCCTCCCTCCTATACACTGCTGTGAGGTGTGAGTGCATTACAGCTATACAGTGCGCTGAAGCCGTACACAGGATGAGAATTAATCCACCAGACTGAAGATCTATAGAAGGCAAGGACTATTTCATTCACCAAAGTACCCCCAGTCCTTACGCAGGTGCTGGCATATACAGGCATTTAGTAAGCACTTGCTGAATCCATGAAATAAACATTTTTGACATTCAACAATCACTGTTTTTCTTGTAGAAAAACAACATGGTGCATGTCAATAAGGAAGCTGTCACTGAGCCTGACATCATGGCCACAAATGGTGTGATCCATGTCATCACCAGTGTTCTGCAGCCTCCAGGTAAGACCGGAGTGTCTGACATCCTGCAGACTCTGCAGCTGGTCCTTCTCTACAGATGTGGCAGCTGGTGCTCAATAGAAAAGCTGAGCTAGGCAACACGTCATTGTGATGGTTGAACCATGCCCATGTGGGTGGCATCCCTGTGGCCAATTGAAAGGGACTTGGGAATGGTTAGATAGATTGATAGATTTGAATGCACCAACAGTAAGGAAAGCGAGGACACATTGCTCTCAGCAGATATGTCCAGCTGTCTCAGCTCCCCCCAGACACAGCCCCACATATTGCTGGATATGTGTGGATGCTGGTCACACAGTTCCTGGGACTCCTCTGTAGCATCTCACCTTGTGTGTGCCCTTTGCCTCCAGTGCAGTTGAACTTCAGTCCCACCCTCTCCTCACATGCACATTTGCCCTTCTCAGAGCTCTTCCCATGGGCCAGATTCTACCATGAGTTATGAAAAGCTATAGGGAAAAAATTCATTTGGAATATGAGCTGGAAAGCCTACCAGTGCCCCTCAGCAGCATGCTATGAATGCCACACTGTGGTCTCTCTCCCTTACCAAAGCTGCCTTTTCTTTCCTCTCCAGTCAACAGACCTCAGGAACGAGGGGATGAACTTGCAGACTCTGCACTTGAGATCTTTAAACAGGCCTCAGCGTTCTCCAGGGTAAGACCCTGCTAGGATTGTGCCTTACCCGAACAGCTTTGGGTCTCTACTTGGGCCCCTGGAGGGGCTTTTTAGCCCCTGTCTTCCTTGGCTGCTCTCCCAGGGCTCTCTCAAAACTTCTTCCCACTCCCATTGGGGCACCCCCAGTCCCAGCCTTTGTCAAATTCTGAGAAAAGAACTTAGGCAGCTGCAGTTTCCTTTGTGGGCCAAAGCCCAGGCCTTCATACAGAGGCCTCTGAGCCCCAGTTCATGGGGAAGCCACTTGCTGCTGAGAACAAATACAGCTCTGGAATACACCTCTCCAAGTTTGTCTTACAGTGGCCTGGCCTGCCCTGAGCCTGAGCCTCTAAGTCATTCATCCATGTGCCATGGCAGTGCCCATCCTGGGTGATGTTCAGGCTCCCCTGGGAGGTGTGTGGACTCTGGGTACAGGGACACCAAGCCAGCTATGCATGTGGAGCCTTAGCCCCACCTCTCACTCAACACCTCACTGACTTCCTGAGCTGTCTCTCCTTCTCTCCAGATTGCCCTGGCCCCAGAGCCCCAGAGCCTCACTGGGGCTTGTTTGCTGCTTTGGGTAGGGTGGAGCCTCCTTAGGAATGTGGGGCACCTTGCGGAAGGTTTGCACGTCAAGAGAAAAGGCTGTAGGCTGCAGTTCTGAATGCAGAGAGCTGGAGCTCTAACATGTTATCTCACTTTTGAACAGAGGAGTCTCCTTAGTACCCTCAAGAAAGGTTCTTGGCCCTGAGCTCCTAGCCCCAAGAACCACCCCTGTGCAGCCCCAGCTCCCCCAGATCCCCCAGCTCTAGGCTGTGGTCTCAGTGGGAATGGCTGTGTTGGGGTATCCCAGGAACATCCACCTTATGCCCCACATGATGGGGGCTCGCACAGCTCCCTGGGGCCCTTCAGTTCCACTTTCCCTTTCCTCTTCTGAGTAGGGGTGGCATTTTTTCTGAGCAAGGATGGCAGTGGGCAAAGCCACTTCCATAAGCAGGTGCAGGTATAATTTTCACTAGAAAACCTAACACCTTGTGTTTTCTTTCAGGCTTCCCAGAGGTCTGTGCGACTAGGTAAGTCTGGTCTGGGTTTGAAGTCCTTGCGGACCTATTTGGGCCTTTCCCCCAAGCAGGCCCAAACCTGCCATCTGCTGTAATAGATAACAAATCATGGTGCAGTAAACAAGCCTGGCCTCTGGGGTCAGACCAGTGGAGGGAATTGGGGTCAGACCCAGAACCCCCAATTTTCTTCTCCATAAGTTGAAGGTAGTAAGAGCAACAACCTTTTAGGGTTGATACGAGTTTTTGGCTTTGAGAGCCTGGGAAGATTGCACAGGGGCTTGGCAGGAGCCCAAGGTGAGGACGTGATTCCAAGCTGGTAGATGTAGAAAATCGCAGTACATCTGGCATTGAGATGTGAAGTTTCACAAACCAAGAAGCACCTCCTATGTGCAAGAGTACTTGGCCCCTGCCCCCAGATCCTGACAGTGTCCTAGACAGGCATGGAGAAGGCTGCATCTTTTTACCTCTCAAACTTCTCTTTTCCAGCCCCTGTCTATCAAAGGTTACTAGAGAGGATGAAGCATTAGCAGCACGGACTAAAGGAGGAAAGCGCCTCAGCAGCTCCCCACCAGTTTCTCTCAGTTTGCCAAAGAGACTGTTCAAATGTTTTGAAACCAGATCTCACACTTCAATGTATATGGGTCACGCCACAGTGAGATCTGAGCCTTGGGCGGGTTGGGGAGGAGGGAAAGAGAGGTACTTTTTATTTTTTGTTCCCCCTAAACATGGCTGTTCACCCACTGCATGCAGAAACTTGGATGTCACTGCCTGACATTCACTTCCAGAGAGGACCTATCCCAAACGTGGGATTTCCTGCCTATGCCAAGTGCCTGGGAAAGGGAGCTGCACTACTGTGAGGCTCACAAGGTGTGAATCAAGTAATCCAGCATATGGGAAGTCCTGGCACAGCTGTGTAAAGCTCTTGCACAGCTGGAGAAATGGCATCAGAAGCTGAGTTGAACTGTCTGTCAAATGTGTTTCGCATCTCCATGTGGTTTGGACGCTTCTATGGGGCCCTGTCCAGGTAGAAAAGAAACAGTCTGTAGAGCATGTACAGCACAGGTCTCCCAAGTGTGACAGTGCCGTGGTGTGTTTGTAATAATAAAACCAAAGAAATGTAGACCCTATGTGCATGATATGGTGTGCTGCCCTGGGGGTTCAGGAGGGAGCTGCCATGCTCAGCTCCACCCAGGAGCAGCCCAGCAGGGTGCTCTGAGGGATGGACATTGGGACATTCTAGCAGCTGGCCCTCAGAAACTCAGATAGCTCATAAGGGTTGAACCTATGTCTGTTTGATCTTCTTTTCATTTCTCCCTTCCCCAGCACTGGGGTTTGAGTCCTCAGTTTCACTTCGCCAGCCCTTTACTCCCTAATCACTTTGAAGCATCCACCTCCGGCACTGTGATCCCTGCCTCTGTGCTGGACTCACCTAGGTGAGGAGAGTGAGGCTCCAGGAGGAGAACCATGGGTAGCACCAACTCTGGCTAAGCTGGGACTGGAACCCCTGTCTCCTGACTCCCAGGACCGCTATGTGACAAGAAAGCGAGCTCAGGTTTTCCAGGTCTGTACCGTCTGTCACAAGCCATGATCAAATCCTGTCTGTGCTCTTTTAATCTCCATCATCTAACAGGGGTATCTAACCTTTTTTTTTCCCCCTGCCTCACGTTGGAAGAAAAAGAGTTGTTGTCTTGGGCCACACATTAAATAAGCAAACACTAATGAAAGCTGATGAGCAAAAAATAAATAAATAAATAAAAGCATGGGCATAATTTTTGTGCTATCCAATACCACAGATAAGCAAAACACACCTCAAATAATCCACACGACCTGCAATGTTCTTGGCACTCTGACACATAGTACTGTGTGGTTGTGGTGTCATTGCTTCCTACCTGTGTGGCTTTGAGCCTATCATGTGATATCTGCACGCCGCCTCTGAACAGGGAGAAAACTGTCACATCTACTTACAAGAGGAGCCCTATAAAATGCTTGGTGCAACATTTTAGCCTTGTTGTTATCATGCTGTCTGGGACTGCCCAGTATCCATGCAGCTACGAGCCTTTATTTTTGTTTTTCCTAAAGGATGGGAGGAACTTCCCGCCTGCCCACAACGCTCTTTGCCAAGGCTGAATCCCTCCAGCAGGTGGAGCTCGTTCCACTTCCTGGACCCAATGACCCAAAGACATGTCTGCCGCACTACTGCGGTCAGTCCTCCACTGCTGAGAATAGAGCAATGGTGGAGGCAGACAGAGTCCCTTCTTTAAATAGCGTCCAGTGTGGGGAAAGACAGACATTACATCAATCCATTAAAATCATTCATCCATTCCACAAATATTTGTTGAGGGCCACCTATGTACACCTCCACGTTAGGCCCTTGGAACAGACACGGCCTTGTTCTCATGAGGCCTCCCTACTGATGGGGAAGAGAATTGTCAATCAGCTAATGGCACTGTGGCTGTGTGTCCCTGGGGACTCACGAATATCACTGTGGGTCTGTGGCAGATAATGAAGGAAGTAGAGGGAGGGATGTCCAGCAGCTCCCAGAAGTGGGGGAGAGGAGAACAATGGAAGGAACTCACCTGGAGGGAAGGGGGCAGGCCAGGGAGTTCAGGAAGATGTCCTGCAAGGTGAGACTTAGCCCTGCCCATCCCACCTCCCAGGTAGCCACAGGGGTAGGGCTACCTGTGCTGGCTTCACCCAAGCTGGGTGTCTGTCCTGCACCCAAAACACACACACTCGGCCTTTCCCAAGACCCCATCATAACCCAAAGAAAAGGTTAGTATAACTTACAAAAATCCTAAATTTAAAATAAAAATAAAAATCACCACAAGATCCTTATAAATGCCAAATGCTAATATCTATGTTTAAGGCCCTTCCCACATCTCCCCTCCATTTGTCCCCCAACCAGCCCTTGCCTCAGTCCCCCAATAAGGTGGGCTCCACTCTGCTCTCCAAACTCTCCCTGGAGAGTCCTCCTGTGGCTGAGAACCAAGTACAGCTTTGCCCTCTCTGTTTTGGGTGCTACATGCCCACACCCCTCCTGTTTCTCACAGAGACTCAGGCTGCATGCTAATTAGGGCTGCCACCTGGAAGACAGGGGTGCCTCGGGGCTGGGTGATGGGGAGGGAGGTGTGTGTTGTCCCATGTCCCAGCCCAGGGGAGGTAGCTCAGGTATTAGCTGAGTCTTGATTGATTGCTGAGCCCCAGCCAAGGGAGGAAGGAGAGGAAGAAAGGAGCAGGGTGCTGGCCTATTTCTCTCTCTGCTGTCACTCTGGGCCTACAAGGCCTTTTGCATATAAGGACTGTATAGACCCTCAGCATTGGGCCCAGAGAACTTTCAGGATGGGACATGCCCTCCACACACGGAAGGCAGGGGCTGCCTAAGCCTGGGCTCATTGGCCAACTGAGAGGCCCCTCAGCTAAGGAGCCAGTGGGGCCCACCGTACTGGGCTATGCTCCTATGTGTGTTATCTTTTCTATTCATCACACTGGCGCTATGAAATGGCTAAGTAATGTTAGAATTCTCACTTTGCTGCTGCAGAAATGAAAGCTTAGAGAGGGAGTTCGCCAAATGTCAAAATAGGAAGAGGCCGAAACACAAACCTGGTCCTTTTGACTTTGGAGTCCACACTCTCAGCCACTTCTCCTTTCTGCCCATCTGCCCCCGGCACAGCGAGGTAAGCACAGGCAGCCCCAGGCAAGTAGACATGGACGTTAGGCTGGCCAGAGAGAGCTCAAAACCCCAGCCCTCCTGAGAAGCCCCTGCAGGCCTGGTTTCTGCTGGTCTCACCTAGAACACAACCTGTTTCCATGATGCTGGGGGATGGGGAAGAAGCAGCTATGACCGGGGGTATCAGGTCCACCTGGATGTCAGGAGAGAAGAGAGAGGAAAACATGCCTCTGTGCTTGAAACCATGATCCCCTGTTACGCTCACAGAGGAGCTGCCTGGAATATTGTGCTCAGAATTCTTTTCAAAGCCAAGAGAGAAAGCCATGGAATGAGGGATGGGCTGGGCCCAGTGCCCTGTCTAGAGAAGTCAAATGGGGCCACCTTTGGTCCTCCCTTCCTGGCAAGGAAAGAAACACATCCGCTCCAGAGAGCCAGGGAGGCAGTCCAGAACATAAGTGGTAGGAGTCTGGGAAAACCTGCTACACGCACACTCACCACACTCACACACACCCACACCCAAACACACCCTGCGTGGGCCTAACAGACTCAAGACTGAACCTCAGGCATAGACAACTTGCACTTCACACCCACTTATGGGCAGGGAGAGGCTGGAGGCCTGCCGGAGGAAGGCTGCACCTTGTCCTCTGGCCTCAGGTGTGTTGGGAGAGGCCCCCAAGCCATCTGCAGCCTGCCAGACGGCAGTCCCGCCAGGCCGTGCCATTGTGAAGCTCGCCATAACCATTGCCATGCATGAGGGAGGCAGAAGCATTTACTGAAAAGATGAGCTGGCTGAGGAAGAGAATGTGGGCTGGAGATGCTCAAAGTCTCTGAGGAAAATGTGAGAGGGTTTTGTGGGGCTATAGAGGACAGGGGAGAAAAAATTCCTCCAGTGAGAGGTCTGGAAGGCAGACTGTGCTGGGCCTTGTGGCTGTATTAAGAATTTTGGACATTAGCTGAGAACAATGAGAAGGAACTAGAGGGTTTTAGCTAATGGAGAGGGATGGAGGGAGATGAGTCATGGACAGATTTTTTTTTTATTGTAATAAAATATATGATAGAACTTACCATTTCAGCCATTTTAAGTGTATAGTTCGTGATGTTGTACAACCAATTTCCAGAACTCCTCTCATCCTGCCAAACTCAAACTCTGTACCCATTAACCACTGACCTGCCATGCTCTCCTCCACCCAACACTTGATAACCTCTATTCTGCTTTCTGTCTCAAGATACTCCATATAATTAAAATCGTATAGTATTTGTTATTTGTGATTGGCTTATTTCACTGACACAATGTCGTCAAGTTCATCCAGGCTGTCACATATTGCATGATTTCTTTCCTTTTTAAGGCTGAATAACATTTCGTCATGTATACCACTAATTTTGCTTATCTCCTCATCCTTTGATGGGCATTAGGCTTGCTTGTACTTTCTACTAAATCCAATGTCATGACATATTTCCCCTGTGTTTTCTTCCAAGAGTTTAGCTCTTAAGTTTAGGTCTCTGATCCATTTTCCATTAATTGTTGTATATGATGTAAGCTAAGGGTACAACTATATATTTTTTTAATCTAAATGGTCTTAGCACCCTTGAAAATCATATGACCTTATACGCAAGGGTTTATTTCTGGGCTCTCCTATTCCTTTGTTTTGTCAGCATTTATGTAAGTACCATACTGTTTTGATTATTGTAGCTTTGTAGTAAGTTTTATAATTAGGAAATATGAGTCCTCCAACTTTGTTCTTTTTCAAGATTGTTTGGCTATTTGGAGTCCCTTTAGATGTTGTATAAATTTTAGGGTGGTCTGTAGAAGAAAGCATCCTATAAAAAATTTCAGGGTGATTTCTTTTATTTATGCAAAAATATCACTGGATTTTGATAGGGATTACATTGAATCCACAGATCACTTTGGATGCTGGACATCTTCCAATTAATGAACAGTGGATTTATTTGTGGCTTTTTAAATTTCCAGCAACAATGCTTTACAGTTTTTAGTATGCCAGTCTTTCATATCACTGGTTAAATTGATTCCCAAGTGTTTTATACTTTTTGATGCTGTTATAAATGGAATTATTTCTTCAGTTTCCCAACAAGTTTTTTAAAGACTGTTTTAGCTTTGATATGGAGGATAGGTTTGGGTGGAGGGTAGAAGTAGAGGCTGGAAATTTCATTTAGGAGGCTGCTACAGTCTCCTTGTTGCAGGAAAATGGTGAATTAAAACAGACAGACACTTATACCAACAATATTAATTCCTGGCAAGAACTCAGGTGCCTCAAAGGTGCCTTTAAGGCATAAAATGCTGAGCTCTGGGGAACAGTTTTTTCCAAACTCTTTTTTACCTTTTGTTTTCTTCAGTTCAATATCAGCTATGTAGTTATGGCTACTGAAGTTAGAAACCAGGGTACTATTATTAGTTACAGAGTCTTTTTTTCTTTTTCTTTACAAGGTTATTTCAGCTCCGTGTAGTTTGTTCTTATCTTTAGAGGAGGAGTTCTTCTGCAGCTGCCTGCTGCTTTTTCAAGATCATGAAGAAGTATAAGATTTACCTCTCCTTCCTCATTTTCCCCTTTGAGATGCCATCAATCAGGAATGGGATCTCATCTCATTCATTATCAGTATCCAGAGCTACTTGATAATATCATTGAGCCATGAACACTTTGCCTGTGTTCTCTTTTATCACAACTGCAGAGACTATGCCTTTGAGAAATTGAACGAAGATAAGTAATAAACCAGTCAAAAGCAAACATCCTCCAATTATAAAAAGAAAACCTATAATCATAGTTTTAAATCCTCCTAGTTTAGAAAAACATCCTTCGGATAAAGAATCTGAGTTAAATTCATTCCACACTTGCATAGGTACGTGAGCTATTTTAGTTACCCTTTTAGTTATATCTTCAATTACTTGTCTTTCATCATCAATCTATAAGCAGCAGTTAATTAAACTGAATTTTCCACACACTCCTCCTTCAGCTGCTAGAGGATAGTCTAGGGCCAATCGGTTTTGATAAATACATTTCTCATTTGGGTTTCTTCATGGGCTAGTCGCGTTAAGGCTTTGCTTTAACCTTACAAACTTTGTTATCTAAAACTGCTTGTAATCAGATAATCCGATTTAACATATATATTGTGGTTCTGTATCTTCATGACTCATCCTCAGCCCAGGTGGCTGGACCACATATTGAATTATTCACTGAGGAGGCCATTTATTGTCACTCCCATCTCCTATGACCACATCACGCTTCTGTCTTTTCAGTTTAGTACCATACTGAAACATACTCTTACCTACTCTTATGTAAGTACCATACTGTTTTGATTATTGTAATCAAACTGGAAAATCTAACAGTTGTCCAGTCTCTAGGGGCAGTAGAAAGAAGGAAGGTTTGATCATACTTATTACACAACTTTCCACACCATCTATCAGGAAGCTTAATGTAGGCCCAGTGTCCACAGATCCAGTAGAGACCAGGTAGAGCTGCCCAGTTAATGTTTATCCCCGGATAGTCCCCAGCAGCTTTGAGCTTTGGGAATCTACTCAGGGGGTTTAGTTCAGTTATGTCCTTGCTCCACCAAGTAGTACTAGTGGTGCTTTCATTATACATTTTAGGCCTAGACATGACAGCCTCCCTACCAGGACGGTGAAGTTGTTTTCTTTTCTGGCTGAATAGTATTGATCTATGATGGGCGTCTTGGGGCCCAGAAGCTTACTCCTACTTCACACTTACAGTGAGTGACATTAGCAGTAGGAACTCAGGGACCGACTTCTCTGGCTTCCCAGGACCCCTTGCTGCTCATCATTGTCCTCACAGACAAAGGAAGATTTACATTTACAGATTAAGCAACTTTTTCTGCCAAGTGGAGGAATAAGGTCTGGAGCAAGTTGTTGATTTTTTGAGTCATTTTATTTTTAATTATTATACTTATGATAGAGTCTCTTCAATGTACATTTATAACAAGAATAAAGCAATAACACAGTGTTGACACTTTGTCTAGTTTGGGTTACCTCTTGGATACATCTTTCACAACTCTCACCATGTCTTATACCTAAAATTAAAGAAGAAAGGTGAAAAAGTCCAAAGCAAAGAATCAGTCCCATGCCACTGCTGCTCATCCTCAAGCTTCTGCCGTGCACAGACCAGTCAGCTCCTGGTATGTGACTAGGGCAGGGGTGTTGTCTGTTTCCTCAGGGTCAGGTGAAGGGGATGCTCTGCGTGTCGTTGGACCACCCACTCCTCGTCACTGGCTGGTTTCACACACGAGTGATGTATCCAGGCAGGAATGCCACCCACCTTCACTGCTGTTGGTGTGGACAGGATCGCTAAGGACGGGCCTTTCCACTGTGGTTTCAGTGGGCTCAGGCTCCAATCTAATCCACACCGGTTTACCTGGACAATAGAAATGGACTAGGGGAGATAAACAAACAGGATTTCTATCATTCACCCATACTGAAATCTTTTTTCATTGTTTGTCCCAGTGATATTAGTTGATTAGTAGGTTAGTAAGTTCTGTTTCTCCAGTTCTCTCAGGGTCTCTGGTAAATTTCTTAAAAAGGGAAGGGGCCTGTGATAGAGTATATTATAGAGTGAGTACCCTGTTCTTTTAATAGGAGTACACCTGATTTTAAACAATGCTAAAGGTGAAGCCTGGATCCACTGAAGTTTAGACTCTCGGCCTGTTTTCCCTATACTAGCCTTCAATGTTCTAATCCAGCAGTTCTCAACCTGTGGGGTGCAACCCACAGGAACTGCATTAAAGGTCCGTGGTATTAGGAAGGTTGAGAACCACTGCTCTAATCATTCTTTCAACTTCCCCAGAACTCTGTGCCTGTAGACAGCATGCAGTTTCTAGTCAATTCCCAACACGGTAGCAATTTGTTGAATAAAGTCATTTCAGTTACTGTAAGAACCAGACAGAGTAATGTCAATTCAGAAAGAAAAACGGCTGCTGTTTCAAAAAGTAAAGAGGATTTTTTTTGTTTTTTTCCCCTTTAGTTCCAAATGAGTAACTGATCTTGGGTCTTCTTTTGAGTGCTGGTACTTTATCTCAAGGCTATTCGTAACAGCAACCACAGGTTTTAGCAGGCAAAAAGATAGAAAAACGGTTTTTAACAAACATTGTATTAATTCCATAGTAATACTAAAAAGTTCTGACTTTTGATGAATTTTTTTCATTAAATATGTGTACAAGAATAGAAATTTAAGAGTCTTCAAACATAAGTCTTATAAACTGAGAACAGACAACTTTGTTGTTTTAACTAGAGATTTCCTTTCCATTATTATCAACTTAATCACATACAAAATTCTTTTTAAATTCTTCAGAAATATTCACAACTTACACGCACCGTGTTTCAATATCTTAAAATTCCTTATTTTTGTCTCAAATTTTCTTTCTTAAAACCACCAGTTACTTTAAGACAAAAAGTTTTCACACAAGATTTCTTTCCCACACAAAATTATTCTTTTATCCTTCCTTACCAAAAGTACATCTTCATACCCACGCCTTTCTACACCTCTCTCGCTCCCTTACTTACTGGCTCCTTTTATTTTTAACTCCAAACTTAGAAAAAAAGAAAATTGTATACAAAGTCTCAGTCAAGCTTCCCTAAAAGTCTGCCATGTTAAAGGAGTTGGGTGTTTCATTTTTTTTTTTTTATTAATTTAACCTTAAGAGTCCATTCACACAGTGGGGTAGGGCAATTAAACTTGATTTCCCAGAGGCAAAGAAGTTGCGGAATACCCAGGGGGTTGTATTTTACCTTCTACTTCAGAGATGGAGCCACAAAAGCAGGTCCATTGTCACAGCCTATGTCAGGAGGCAGGCCACGCTTAGGGATGATTTCCCTAAATGGAAAACATGTGACTTCTTTGACTTTTTCACCTCAAGTAGGAAAAGCTTCAACACACCCTGAGTTGTACCAGCAGATATGTATTTTTTCTGCTTGGAGCCATTTCAGTAAAATTCAGTTGAATGTTTTCAAGAGGTGTAGTTCTTATGCTTTGAATACCTGGTGGCAGATGGGGCCTCATTTGGCATTAAATTGTCTACAGGTGACACATCTTTGACTTACTGTTTTTGCCAGGCTTGCTAGACATTTTATACAAAAATGCTTTCCTAGTAGTTGGAGTGGAGTGTCTTAGATGGGTGGATTCATGCCCAGCCTGCACTATAGTAGTTCTCAATAATTCCGGCACAACTATCCTTCCATCTGGTAAACACATCCAACCTCATCTATGGCAAATGCTTGCTCTTGCGCTCGCCACTCTAATTCTTTTTCACTCTATGTAGGTGTTACATTTGAGACCCAAGGTAGTAGGGCTGCAAGTACACATTGGCTTGCTGTTCCCGGTGTTCTTCAGCATCGGCTTTAGTATTCAGTAATATGTCTTGCCCTTTTTGGTGTCCTTTGCAATACATTACTGCAACCTTGCTAGGTTTCCACATAGCCTTCAATAAGTTTTATATTTCTTGGTGATACTTTGTTTTCCAGCTGAGTTTAATAGTCCTTTTTCTCTGTACAGTACACCATGCATATGCAGGGTAAAAAGGCATACTTTGAATCAGTGTAAATGTTGACTGTCTTATCTTCACTTGATTCCAGAGCCCTGGTGAGTGCTAGAATCCCTGCCTTTCAGTGACCAAAGGCATCTATAAAACTGCTACCATCCACAAAGAAAGTCCATTCAGGTTTTGTCTTAAAGTGAATCAGCTTCTTGTTCAAGTAGAGCTGTTGCTGGTAGAGCTCTTAGACCAGCCAGCCAGCCTCTAGCTACTACTCCATCTGATTGTTTAGACAAGTATCCAACAGGGCAAGCTCATGACCCCAGGGTCTGTGTTAAAACTCTCACTGCCGTCTTTTCTCTCTCCGATACATACAAAGTGAAAGGTTTAGTTAAGTCCTACAGGCCAAGTGTCAGCCTGTCATTAGCTTTTCTTTAATGTCTTGGGATGCTTTTTCCTGAGGGGGCCTCGCACTCTAGGGGCTCCTTATCACCCTCCTACCCCACGCCCCCGCCCTTTATGGCTTTATACAAGGGCTTAGCAAGCACAGCAAAATTCAGGATCTGAATTCTTCAGACAAAAGCTGGCTGCCCCTAAAAATTCTTACAACTGCCTCCTGGCCTTGGGAACAGGCAGGTTACAAATCACCTGCTTTCTTTTAGGAAATTGTATATCTGCAGTTCTCTAAATGTTTTAACAACACATCCATTCCTCGAGCACATCCTTTCCTAGTCTCATAGCCTAATAGTAAATCCATCCATCCATTTACTATTTCATAGCCTAATAGTAAATCATCCATATTACAGTCGGGTAAACTGTAACTATTGTGCAAGAAAGGTCAACAGGTCTCTGACCAGTGCTTCCCCAAAGATTGTAGGGGAGTTTTTGCTGGCAACCAAGTCCAGGTATTGAACAACTCCATTTTGGGAGCCTTCCTACAGAAAGGCAAACAGCTGACTTTACAGGAGCCACTTGGATAGTAAAGTAGGCATCTTTCAAATCTAAACAAGTGAACCAAGCAACCTCTGCTGATAGCAAGCTGAGAAGAGTGTACGGGAAGTTACAATTAACAATAGACATGGTGTAGGACCCTTGAGAGCAATAGTTTTGTTGTCCGTAAACGTTATCCCGGCCTTATTTGTATTTAAGGTGGGTCCTCTGGATTAGGATCTACTAGTACTTAGCCCCTTTGTCACCAGGTCTTTTATTCTTTTGTTCTTCTGCTTTAGCTACCATCGCAGTTGCTGCCTGTCCTCTTGGCCACGGGGGTGACTATGTCTGGGAACTGATCGGGGTGTCCAGGCTTGCCAGTCACTCTTCTCTATACCTTCCTTACTAGACCTACATCTAAACTCCCTTTTGGTGGTCAGCCGACTCTAAAGGGTGGCCATTCTAGCTCACAAAGTTTTCTTAACCTTTTAGGGGTCACAGTAACTCCATAGTCCCCTACAAACTTTTTGTTTTTTATTTTTAACTTCCGAGCCCTTAACCCTAGGGGAGTTTCCTTAGATGGCACAGGACCCATTTCTGTGGTGCAGACAAACAAGGAGGGAATTGACGATCTCTCAGGCACCCACCTGGCCGCGCCTCTCGTGAGGCTTTAAGGAGCTAGGGTTGCACCTGTATAAGCCCCAGGCCTGGTTGCTGTTACACAGCAAGTCACCGTTATGCCTTATGACGTCTCCTTGGAACTGCAGGGCAGGGTCCAGCCAAGCTCCCTACCTGTAACCCGTCCTGGAGCTATCCAGTCACTCTCTTTCACACAGCATTTACTCACAGAGGCTGAACAATTCCTCCCAGTGCCTTTTACTTTTGCTGAGGCTTTCTGCCTCGTGGAGGTCCCCTGCCTCCTCCTGTGTCTTTTTGCCCCCTTTACTGAGGCCCCCTGCCTCACGGAGGTCAAGTTGCCTCTCTGACTGAGGCTCACTGCCTCATGGAGGTCAATTCCTCTTCCTGTCCCTTTTTACTGAGGCTCCCGCCTCAAGGAGGTAATCAAATTCCTCTTCCATTCTCTGGAGTGGGCTTTGCTATTATTATAGCCTTTTAAAATCCAGTTCTTACCTGCTCTTCCCCCGTATGTTTGTTCTTCTGTTGGTGAGCTGCCTTCACAGAGGACCACTGTGGGACCTCCGCACCACTCTGCTGAGGCCCCCCTCTCTGTGTAATCAGCACAGTAGGGCTCTTAATGGTGTCAGTCAGGGTGCTGGGGAGCACCCCTAAAGGATCTACATCTGGCGTGGGGAAGCCCCCAGAGCCTCTTGGTCCCAATCCACCTGCTTGTTTCCTAAGTCAGGGAACCAAAATGTTGCAGGAAAATAGTGAATTAAAACAGGCAGCCAAGAAGCCCATGTAGCTCAGTGGGTAGGGTGGCAGCTACTTACACCCAGGTTGGGGGCTTAGAATCTGGCCTGGGCCAGCTAAACAATAACAACTGCAACAACAACAATAACAACAACAACAATAACAAAAATAGCCAGGCACTGTGGCGGGTGCCTGTAGTCCTAGCTACTTGGGAGACTGAGGCTGGAGAATTGCTTAAGCCCAAGAGTTGATGTTGCTGTGAGCTGTGACGCCACGGCACTCTACCAAGGGTTGACATAGTGAGACTCTGTCTCAAAAATAAATAAAATAAAAATAAATAAAAAGTAAAACATACATACAACAATATAGAAGAAGGAACCTTTAATTGCTGGCAAGATTTCAGGTGCCTCAAGGCATAAAATGCTAAGCTCCAGGGAATAGTTTTTTCCAAACTCTTTAATACCTTTTTTTCTTCAGTTCAATATCAGCTACATAGTTATGGCTACAGATGTTAGAAACCAGGGTATTGTTATTAGTTACGGAGTCTTGTTTTCCAGGTTGTTTCAGCTTAGTGTAAAGTTTGTTGGTATCTTTAGAGGAGGCGTTCTCCTGCAGCTGCCTGCTGCTTCCTCAGGATCACTAAGAAGTACAAGATTTATTTCTCCTTCCTCATCCTAAGCAAGAGATGGTGTAGGACTGGGGTGCTGGCACTTGCGATGGAAGGACATGCAAAGATTTGGGATATTACTTGGGAGTGAAACCCTAAGACTTTAAGATGGGTTGGAAGAGGAGCATGAGAGAGAGAGGGGGATTCAAGTGCAATGCCAAAGTTTATGCCTTAGGCAGCCAACTAAAATCCAGAAGCCTGGGGAAGAAGCTGCTGGTAAAAGTAAATTAAGAGTTTACTTTGGATATTTTAAGTTTGAGAAGCCAATTAAACATCCAAGTGGGATGTTGAGAAAGCTGCTAGTCAAGCCTTTATCGTTCTGGGGAAAGGCCTAGGCTGAGTTGTGGGTTCTTGCAAGTTATCAGGTACAGGTAGTATTTAAAAGTGGAGGTTAGAAGAGGTCACTTGAAGAGAGAGTATGGATGGAGAAGGCCCAGCATTTAGAGATCTGGCAGAGGAAGAGAAACCTGCAAGGGGGTCTGAGAATTCATATGTGGCTAAGAGAGCCTTTTCAAGGACAAGCAGCAACTGTTGAATTACTGGGGTGCCCAACGGGGTTAGCCACAAGAATATCGTCAGAAACTGTGGCAGAAGCAGCCTCCGAGGAGGAAAGAGGACTGCATCTGGCGTGTGAGGGAAGGGGCAGGAGAGAGGGATATATTTTCTGGTATGAGCACTTGAATGATGACATTTTTCAGAGATCAAAAACCCCACAAATATGTGAAAAACTGGAAATCTGCTTGTTCAGCCTCATCCTTCATGACTGTATCAGATGCCCCTCCTTCCAATATCCCCCCCCACGTGGTCCACAGCACAAAGACTTATCTGGCCTAGTTCCCTTCTTCTTATTTGGTCTTCACTGCTAAGGGGTGAGGTGCTCAGAGGTATGTAAGACACTGTCCAGTGCCTAGGAGAAAGCCTGGCATACAGTAAGTTTTCAATAGGTGTTAACTCAGAGCCTGGTTTTCAGGGAATGAATAGACCCTTCACTTAACAAGATGGGCTCAGCGCCCTGTTGTTCTCTAGAAATAGAAGAGAATACACTTGGTGTAACCTTCTGTGGAGCTCTCGTGCAGTGGGTCAGAGGAAGTCTGCAGCCCTCAGGTCTCTCCAGAAAACAGAGGGGTCTGCAGGTATCACCACTCCCTAAGAAGCCTGCCTGCCCAGCTCTGCTCAGGCCTCTTTGTTTAAGAAGACTTCCTCCCTGGGTCAGTAGGCCCCAGGTCAGGGAGAACATGTAAATGGCCACTGGATCACACTGCAGAATGGGTCACTTTGTCTTAAGCAAGTGACTCCACCCTCTGATCCTTTTGGGAAGTTTCATGCTCAGTTTTTCCCTATTTCAGAATCCTCTTCCCCAAGTTCTATTAGAAAGAAGACAGAGGGGAAAACTTATAATTAAATATCCTTATTTGGGCGGAAATGAGTTTTTGAGTGAACAGATGGAAAACTACTCTCTTCCCCTGTCAGTGGAGGCAGTGAGTCTCTCTGGCTTCTTGGCAACAGCCCATAAATAATTCAAGTTCAAGGAAGCCATCTGCATGCAGGGACCTTTCCCCAGTGACAGCTCTCAGCCCAGCTCTCAGAATAAGAGAGTGAGGGGAAAGCCCTCTTCGAGGAGCTGGTCTCAGCCAGCTTTGGAGTGGAGAAGGCTTGGCCCCTCCCAGGGTGGAGGAAGGAAAGGGAGGAGGGCCATGGATAAGCACCCCTGGGTCTCAGTTCTTCAGTTGTGCAGGTACAGCTTCTCAGAACATGCTGAGAACTAAGAAAGGACAGTGTCTTCCTGGTGGCTTCAAATCCCACCCTGCTTTGAGAGGCATCACCTCCATCCCAATCCTATTCTCTTCCAGCCTAGATCAGAGATGCCTGATCTTGCTGAGCCAGGGACTCCTGATGAAAGCAGTGCACACCTCAGGGGCATGTACAGGTGTCTCCATGCAGTTGGGCTGGAACCTTCCCCTTGAGTCCCTATTGGAAATACATTTCATACAGACCCAAATCTGGTGACACTATGTGTTTCATGAGTGCAGCCAGCAAGTCCTCTGTCCCTAAAGCACTTGGACACTGCATGCAGGATGCCATGGGTAAATCTAGAAAGGCCACCTTCTTTGCCAATGATAGGGCATAGAGGCTGGCCCTCAATGGCACAGTGGTAGCCTGACAGCAGGAAAGGAGAAAGGAGAACAATAACTGGCTGTATTGTGGAAAGACAGAGCTCAGGGTGCTGTCCACCTGCCAAATGTATGCTCGCAGAAGCCCTGGGGAAGTCATCAAGGTAGGGGACCTTTACTCCCAACACAAAACTGTATCAACATCGGGGAAGGCTTGTTGGTGGGAAACCTGAAACCTTGGGCACTTCCATAACACGGAACCAGCTTATTTGTGGTTTAACATTCACATATTTGAGAGAATTCAACCAGGGAGTAAACCTTCAAAAGCTTTCAGCAATAGCTTATCCTTTTTGGAAGATCATGGCATTTACCCCAATGAGTGATTAAAAACAAAAGCCCTTTTCTAACCAGATCTTTAGCTTTAGAAAAATAGTATTTGTGGACTTAGTTTTTATTTCCTAACATTTCTATCATTTTCTTTTTAACTTCATTTAACTTCTTAGTCCAATTTGAATATGATTTACTCTATGACGGAAATACAGAGCCGTCATGAATTAATTTCACCTCAAAATTTATCCCACCATCAGGAATTTATCAATCACTCCATTGTGTTGTTCTGCCTTCTCGGAGACGTTTTATTCTTGCTTCCTGTTCCTTTGATCTACACATCTTTGCTTGCAGCTACATTATACAGCTTAAATTGGTGTTAATTTAGTGTCTTTTAACATCTCAGAGAGTTAGATCTCTTTGCTTTTGAAGATAATTTTTTCTCTCTACAAAATTAACACTTCATCCTAGGAGAAGTTTTAGAAAACGTAGAGAAGGAGTTAAGTGAAAGTAGAGAATCATAATCCTGCCAGTGACAACCATTGTCAGATCACAGAAGCAGACCCTTCGGATTTTGTTTTTGAGGAAAATGGGCGCATACGTAAAGTTTTGCAATCTTCCTCCATTGTGCTCTAAGTTTAAAAGTCAAAACATTCTACAACAGGTACTGTGATGGGCAGAAGACAGCCTTCATGACTTTGCCCCTTAGTGCTTCTCCCTTGAAGGCCAAAAGGAGGTTATCCAGGTGGGCTCAATCTCATCACAGGGCCTTTAAAAGCAAAGGGTTTTCTTTCCAGCTGGTGGCAGAAGTGGAAATCCGAGGGATTTGAAGCCTGGGAAAGCAGTGATGTAAGGGTGCTGGTTTGAAGATGGAAGGGCATGAAGTCAGCCTCTAGGGGACAGTGGCCCCAGGCTGACAGCCATCAAGGATGTGGGGACCTCAGATCTTCAGCCACAAGGAACTGAATTCTGCCAATACCCTGCACACATTTGAAGGAGAGTCTTCTCTAGAGCCCCCAAGTAAGAGCCCCGCCAGCACTGTGGTTTCTGCCTGTGAGACCCTGAGTAGAGAATCTGGCCGAGTCCACCCAGAATTCTGACTTTACAGGCTTGTGAAATAATTGATGGGTGTTGTTTTAAGCCACTAAGTTAGTGGTAGCTTGCTAGGCATCAAAAGAAAACTAAAATAGATATGCATTTAAACCAATGAATGATAGAAAAGCTGTTCGTGCTTTTTAGCATTAGAAAAATCACTTTTGGGAATAATCCTGTGAATTTTGTTCCATTTTCTTTACTCAGCATCTGCAGAGGCCTCTGAGTTGCCTTTGTTCCACAGAAAGCCCAGGTCCTGGGCCAAGATGGGGTTTCTGGGCCTAGGAGTAGGGCCTTGCAGTGTGAGGCCCTGCTGTGCAGCTAAAGGGCCTTCCTCAGAAATCAGGGTGATGTCCCCAGCCCTCACACCACCCCAGACCCAGAACAGACCTGGTGAGAGCTGGAGTACAGAATTCCCCTAGGCTTTGGCTGCACCCCTCTTTCGCATTTGTGTTCTGGGGTTCCTCCCTGGTAGGCTAGCTGACAGCCCAAGGACAGCCACAGAGTGGAATGACATTTGACTGACAATCTATGATGTCCATTGACTAGGCCTATGAGATTTCACAGGGTCTTCTGGGAATAAATGCCTACCTTGGCATTTTAACAGATTTAAATCATCAAATTTCTGCTGTGTATCAGCCAGGGCCTTAGGGCTAGAGGGAGGCAGAGAGGTTTAGTAACAAAGGGCCCTGGTGCTCCTCCAATCACACCTTCTGTTGCCAATAATAATTACAAAGCCACTTCTTACTGAAGGCCTGGTTTGTACAAAGCCTCATACTGAGTAGTTCACACTCACATTCTTATTTATTATCTTGTTTCTTGTTTATAGAGGAGAAAACTGGGCTCAGAGAGATTGAGTAAATGCTACGGGCTGAATATTTGTGTCCCTCTAAGATGCACATGTTGGGAACCTCACCCAACATAGTGATATTTGGAAATAGGGCCTTTGAGAGGTAAGTGGGTCACAGGGATAGAATCTCCATGATGGGATTTGTGCCCTTTTAAGAAGAGACTGGAGAGCTCTTGCTTCCTCTTCCTCTCCACCAAGTGAGGGCACAGCATGAAGGCACCTGTCTGAAATTGGGAAGAGGGCCCCTGACTAGGAACTGAATTGGTTGACACCTTGATCTTGGATTTCCTAGCCTGCAGAACCGTGAGTGATTTCTTTGGTGTAAACCACCCAATCTGTAATATTTCTGTTATGGCGGCCTGAGCTAAGACAGTAATTTATCCAAGGAAACACTATAAAATAAATCATGGAGTCAGGATTCTGACCCAACTCTGACTCTAGACCCTTCTAACCACTACCTGTCTGGCCAGTAGGGAAGGTGTACATTCAGCAACAATACACGAGAAGGTGCTCAGTCCTGATTGCATGTTAGAATCCTCTTAGGAACTTTGTAAAATTATGACACTTGGACCTAAAAGCTAGGTTTTTAATGCTGATTTTTAATTCATCTAAGGGAACCTGGACCTCAGTAGTTTTAAAACCTCCCCAAGTGATTTCAATGTTTGGAGCAATGGTTCTCCAGTATCACTGTGTATTAGAACCTATTTATATAAGATGAATTTCTAGGCCCTGCACTGTCAGATTCTGTTTCAGTTGGGTATGATAGCCCAGAAATTATCACCTTCAATATACACCCAAGCTCAAATTTGTTAAATCAAGATTCTGATTCAAGAGTCCTGGAATGGAGCCTCAGATTCTGCATTTCAAACAGCTTTTCAGGTGATACTGCTACTGATCCAGGGGCCACATTTTAAGTAGCAAAATGCTGCAACAGGTTAGGAAGAACTGCCCTAGACCAATGTTTCTCAAAGGATAGTCCTGGGAACTTGTTAGAAATAAAGATGTGGGGGTCCCACCTGAGCCCTGTTGAATCAGAAATTCTTCAGTTGTTGGAGCCCAGCAGTTTTAGAAAGCACCCCCAGGTAATGCAACTTCCACCAGAAGAAGGTATCACATCGGCTGAGACAGCAGCTCAGGGCCAGCAGAGAGCAAGTGTCTGGCTCTCTTAGCAGTCTCTTACTTCTCCCAAGGCAAACCTATGTTTCTCCAGGGGTCCCAGTCAGGTAGAGAAGGAAGAAGACTAAAGTCCTGCTGGCCACTGGAAACCAGCATGAATTGTCCAGTTTTCTGACAAGGTCAGGGGCAGCCACCTTGGCATCATTATGTAAAAATGCAAAAAACAACATTCTTGAAGGAAAGGCCTTGACTTTGACTTTAATGAGATCTGGCTCAGCCCTCTCTCCAGATGTCTATTTACTGGTTTGCCTACAGCTGCCAGATGCAATGCAGGGTTGATTTGCTTTTTCTCAATTTAACGAAATAGTTTCTGAAGCCTAAACACCCATTTTTGGAAAGCTGTGGGATTTCCCCAGCCTGGTGAGATAAGGAAAGTTAGCATCTCCCTGAAAGGAGGTGGTAAGATTATCATTCTGAACATTCACTCATTCATTCTTTCAATATATCTGTATTGAGTGCCTGTTGTATGCTAAACACTATACTAGGTACTGGAGGGAGAAATGGCAATATCAGTTATTGGGTTAGTTAATGGGGTGTTTACAATTATAATTTTCTTATCTTACCTCTATCAGGTAGGCAATACCATTATTAACCTCCCCCTTCCCAGATTTTCAGATGAATAAACTAAGGCTCAGAGAAATCGTCACATGCCCCAGGTCATCCAGTCATCCAGTTGTGGGGTCCATAGGCTAGAGAGTAGGGATACTTTAGTCCTACAAAATCATGGATTGAGGCACTTGGGTAATGATCCTAGAGGAGATGGTTGCTTGAAATGTGAAGAATTAGCCAGCTTGTGTCCACTGGGTCAGCCCACACTGACTCCATGTGCTTCCACACAGCCCCAGGAGAGCTAGAGAAGGGGAGAGCATTTCCACTCTGAATATCCTCTCCCTGGGACAACTGCCATCTGGTAAGTCACCTCTACTTTATTTATTCACTATCTCTTAATTGACCCTGACTCGCTACCAATTACTGCTGAACATGGAAGGAGCAGGAGAGAAAATCAAGGGCCATGGGGGTAGAGGGGCCAGAAGTGGCCCCTTCTGCTTTCCTGGAGAAATGGCCCTGCCCTCCAGCTCCCTACCCTGGGCTCTCGGGAGATCATGGGAGGTTCACATCTATCATCCAGGTGCTCTTCCTGGCCCTGACATGGAAAATTTTAAAAACCAGGACACTAGCAAGACAGCCAGACATGAAGCAAGGCACAGCCCCACTCAAAAGTCTCTTATAGATGAGAGATGAGCGCTTCACTAAGAAGAGTTGTATTGCTATAATAATAATGCTATTATTTCAAGTCCGAAAAAAGGAAGCATTAAGAGCCACACACTAACAGCTGTGGAAAGCAGCAAGTTAGAGCTGTGCTTGAACAGAGAGGGCAGCGCTGTCCCCACCTCATCTTCTGCCAAATAGATGCATTGTTCATCATCCAGTGGTTTCCTGCCTGAGGCTCTTGCACTGGGAGGAGCTCTATCTGCACCAATCCTTCCAAGGTTGAGATTTAGGGATCCAAATGGACTCAGATCATCTCCCTATGTACCTCTAGGCCGGCTTAGCTTCTGTATCCTAATGTCACCCCATAGTTTTGAGCATTTCCTTGCCTTTTTCATAACAAAATTAGAAGGGAAAAATCACTCTGCTGTGTGAAGAGTGGGCTAGAAGGTGCAGAAAGAATGTGGGGAGCCCAGATGGATGGCTGCCAAGTAGTCTAGGAGAAAGGGGATGAAGTCAAGATTTATTTGGACCAGTTGCCATGGCAAGAATGAGAAGTGATTCAGGACATATTTTAGAATTAGAACCAACAGGACTTTGTGAATGGATTGAATTTGGAATGGGGGAAATCAAAGATAGCTTCCAAATTTCTGACGTAAGCAACCAAGTAGGTGGTGCTGCCAGTTCCCGAGAAGGGAAACACTAAGGGTGGAACTGGTTTGGGTGGGCGGGAGGGGATCAAAAGTCCTGATTTATCAAGTTTGAAACATTTCCAGTAGAGAATTAGAATTTGAAGGTCAAAAAAGATCTGCACTGGAGAAGTATATCGCGAAATCATCAGCCAATGTAATGCCCCGGGACTGATACGATCACAAGGGGGAGAATAGGAGTAGAAAAGAGAGGCTTGCAGAGCCCTGGGCCCCTCAGCCTTTGGAGATCTGACAGAGAAAGAGCCAGCAGGAAAGCAGAAACACAGGAAAGGAGGTAGGAGGAAGAGGGAAGGATGGTGTTTGATGTGCTTAAAAGAGAATGTGTAGTTACGGTTTGGGGTGGAGTCTGATTAAAGAGAGAGAACTGGATTTGGCCTCAGTTCACCTTATTAAAAGCTAGTGACTGATAGAGAGAAAAGCTCTCTTGGAGTGGGGTGAGAAAAGAATGGAAAGCAACAGAGATGCTTTGCCAGGAAGAGGGTAAAAAAAGGTGGTCTGGGTGTTGTCAGGAACAGACAGGGTTAGGGGAAGTTTTGTGTGTGTGTGTTGTTTTCTTTTTGGAGGGAGGAGGACCATATCCATTTTCCCTGGATAGACCAATATTTAGGCAAGTTTCTAGGCTAACAGGAATAATCTGGCACAGTACAGGTCAGGGGCTGGCATCCGGGGTGGAGCAAGTCACCTGTGATGGACTCCCAGACACCCTCTCCCCTGGAAATGAAGAGAAGTTAGGCAGAGAACACAGGATGGAGGTGGAAAGGGCTTGGCTTGGTGGAGGGAAGGCAAGGAAATACTCCTGGTTTGCATGAACTCAATTTATGAAATACAAGGCAAAGTCAACAGTTGAGGGGAAGTATGAAATAGTCACATAGAGGTTCCTGAACACCAACCCATTTGGGGGTGTTGGGGAGATAAAGTTTTAATAAGATCCTCAGATGATGCCCTGTGTTAGGAATCCCTACCCCCAGCAGGAAGGATTTGTTGTTGTTTGTCACATTAAGTAATCTGTGTTCTTTATGGGAAACTGGAAAATGAGGCTGATGAAAATGTCAAGTTGAATCTCCCTACCCCCTCATGCCCACCCCCACCACCATCTCCACTGCACTTCCAAGCTCAATAGTTGCTCTAATGGCTCAGCTTCTCTCCCTTGC
The DNA here is from genome assembly GCF_027406575.1 of Nycticebus coucang. Taxonomy (NCBI): domain Eukaryota; kingdom Metazoa; phylum Chordata; class Mammalia; order Primates; family Lorisidae; genus Nycticebus; species Nycticebus coucang. Next base: position 34,297,606 of record NC_069796.1, read on the forward strand.
AGGGTTCAAGGTCAGCTGGTAGTCAGGTTCCTCTCCCTGCTCCAGGGTTTTCTCCCAGATGGAGCTGCTTGCTCATGGTGGGACGCTGCTGTTAGTGCCCTTTGGGGATCCTGCCACAGGCTGGGGAGAAAGCAGAGCGAGTGTATGACTTGTGCCCCCTCTAACACCTGCTGGCTCTAAGTGTGGTGCGGGGACTCTCTGCCTGGGGTTCGGGAGGAAAGAGAGGTGCCCTCACCCTACTAGCCTTGGGAGCTGAGGAGCTTACAAGGGGCAGGTGGCATCTGTCAGAATGGACTACAGACAGCCAGGCCTGATCAAAGGCATGCGTGGTGTCATCAGAGCCCGTGCGGTGGACGCCAAGGCAGAGCTTCTCTACAAAGAGGGCCCAGAGGAGAGAGGTCCAGACTGTAGACGGAGGGCGCCTCCAGATTGCCTCCCTGGGGACCCTGATACTCCCTGCCCACCCACCCTCACCCCCAATCTCTGCTTCTCCTCCCCCTCCCCCGGCACCCTCCAGCAGGGATTTTTTGTGCTGAGAAAGATCTTTCTCTATATAGACCTTTCCTGACGGATCTGGGGTTCCATGATCTAAAGCCCCAAGTTCAGGCAAATTCTGACCCACAATTTGGAATTGAACATAAAAAACAATCTATTTAAGTCCGCCCATTTTCAGATCTGGCCTACAAGGTGTTAAGTGCAAGGGTGTAGGAGGTTCCGGCCCTCGCGCGGCTAGGAGAGCCCGGCGTTAAACCGAGAAACAGAAACCACATCCGCGGTCTAACAATGAAGTTCGTGACCTCATCCTAGGAGTGCTACATATTTTATTGCTGAATATCGCTGGGGTCACTTTCAGAATGCTCCCCTGGGAAAGCTATGCACCGTCACCAGCACCTACGCCACCCTTTAAAGCAATTTTGGAACTCTTTTTGTGGAATGACCATCAGAGCTGTCATGGTTCAGCTCACAAAAAACCACCACAACGATGAACGCCGCTCAGCAAGACCCCACTCCACATCTCCACGAAGGGCTGTGAGACGCTGGTCCACGTGCCCTGAGACCTTACTGAGTCGTTTACACAGCGCGGCCGAGGTAAGCGCCGGTGGCCAGCTCGCCACCTTGTCCGAACTTGCATAATGGAGGTAAAGCAAAGCGCCTGGAAGGGAACAATTCCAGGGTGGAGGAAAGATGGGAGGGGATATTTACTTTTAGTGTCCCATAGGAGAACAGCGCAGACGCAGGCTACTAAGGAAGAGGAAACTTGGGACTTCAAGGACCTGAAGAAAAATCCCAGGCGACTGCAGCGGAGTGAAAGGCACTAGCTCAGGTAGTTCAGGCCGCCCTGACAGACCACGGTACGTGCGAATCGTCCATACGGATGAAAATACTACGGGATCTGTTGTTAGTGAAGCTGCAGAGGCCTCCGCCACTGCTCTGGGAATGAAATCCATAGCGCGCGCTGTGGCCGTACGGCCCCGGGCTGAGACCTTCGCCATGTGTCCGGTGAACTGCGCGCTCATTTTTAATTGTCCGCACGTCTCCGACCCCGCAGCGGACCCTGGTCAGCCTACCCATAGGGCCAGCGCGACTCCGGGCCAAGGGGTGACTCCTCCATGCTTTTTGTCAGGCTATCGACGCCACCCCGTGTTATTTCTACCTATTAATTAATCGAGCAAAATAAAGAAGGACAAAGAATATATCTAAAATCCTCAAGCATTCAAGGTCACCAAGCGGCATACAAAAGGGTCAGAAAGCAGCCGCGGGTCTCGAACTCCAGTACAGGGAGTAGACGGATGAAAAGTCCGGTTTACAAGAAGTAACTGCTTGAGCTAATGCCGACCCAGAGAGGAATGCGAGGTGGAAACTTGTAACACTAGAAGAGTGCCGCAGAGGGGCGGGCTGCATGTGTTCCCCGCCCCCCGAGGCCTGCGTCACCCGTCCCGCCTGCTCCTGCCGCTTCTGTGCTTGGTGTCCAGAGAGCTTGTCTCCGAGGGCCTCCTGGATCCCCCGCTGGCTTCCTGCCTGGAACGGTGCAGCCGGGCAGAGAGCGCAGGGGAGGGGATGGAAACAGATCTGAGGCTGCCTATCTAGGGCCTCAGATCTAGGCAGACTGCAGAGGAGCCCCCTCCTAGAGGGCTTTCAGGGTGTTTCGGAGCAGACTTGCCTGTATTCCCTCTTTGTGCCAGGTCCTGAGGAGAAAGCCCTCACAAGCCAAAGAATTGAAAGCCTCGTAACTCAAGAGAAACTATATTAAGGCTGAAGTAGGAGTAATCATTCTTCCTTTTCCCCACTACACACCTAGTTGATTCTTCTTTTCTTTTGAAGGATTCAGGGACTGGAACCTCAAGGATGATAATAATGCCTCGGTTTATCTAGCACTCACCACATGCAGGCCAAGTTCTGGGTTAAGCATTTCTCTCATTTAATGGCCAGAACAACTCTGTGAGGTAGGTGATGTTGCCCTATTTTGAAGATAAAGAAACAGATTCAGTGGTTTTAAGTAACTGAAAGTTTGGGGATTACAAAAAGTGGGTTATGCACACAGAACCAAAGTTTGAATTCTCAAATAAGTGTTAACTAGGGTCTGGCTGTCTTGCTTTAATTTATTTCAAACAACTAGTAAGCTTCATTAGACAGGGGTCACCTGTTTTGTTCTTTGCTGTCTCCCTGGTTCTTAGCACAGTGGCTGGTCCTTAATAAACATTTTTTCAGAGAGTCAGTGATGGGGTGGAGCCGGGCGGCATAAGACTAGAAACCACACTGCCCCACCCTAGGTTGGAACCTCAGCTCCTGCTCTTCATAGTGATGTGACTTCAAGCCCTTTATTAATTATATCTTATGTTCATTTTATATTTAACAGAACCACACTAGTACAGTAAAAATTAAAACCAATAGAGGTAGTGAAAGCCACCCTTCCTACTCCAGGTATCAATCCAGACCCTTCCCCAAAGGTAACCACTGTTGGAATAAGTTTTCTGTGCCTCCTGTTGTCCTCTTTCCATAATGATAAACAAAAATACATAGCTCTATTTTTGTTATGACTGTTTTGTTTGATATGAGGGGACTGTACTGTACAAATAGTTCTGTATTTGCTTTTTGGGAAATTCCCCAGCATGTCTGGGATATCTTCCCATAACAGCATCTGGAAGTCTCTCATCATTTATAATGGCTTCCCAGGAGTACATGAACCACAGATTGTTTTGCCATTCCCTGTAAGGACTGGACATTGAAGTTGTTTTTTGTTTTTTTCAGGAGTTTACAAATGATTCTCTAGTGAACATCTTTGTGCAAGACTTTTTATGTACACAGGCAAGTATTTCTTAAGGATAAATTCCCCGAAGTGGAATTGCTGGGTTGAATAATACATACAGTAAAATTGTAATTGCCAAATTGTCATCCCAAACCAGAGCCATTAATAAGACATACCTGAGCATTTTATTCAGTCTGGACACATGGTAGGCTCAGTAAACAATTACAAAAATAATTGCCAATGTCTATTTCCTTGCTATTCATTCCCAGCCCTCATCCGATCCAGCCCTGACTTTGGTGCCTGGATCCTGTGTGTAGGAAAGAGAAGTGGCCCACAGAAAGGCCAGGACCCAGTGGGTGCGTTCCAGGTGCTCCCCCTGGTGGGCAAATGTCCTGGACTGGAAGGATCTTCATCTCCGTAAACCCCCAATCAGATCACATCCCTCCCTGCTCAGAACCTTGAGAGACCTCTCCTCATTACTCTAATCCAATCCAAACACTCTTCACAGGAGGATCTGGCGCCCCCTCCCTTTCCCTTGCTTTGCTGCACCCACACTGCCTTCTCTGGTTCCTCAGCTGTGACCCTGCCACCTGTTCACTCCTTCTCAGAGATCTTCCCCCTCCCCAGTCTCATTCTTTAACACTCAATTCATATGCCACCTGCTCAGACAACCCTTCCTGGAACACTCAATCTAAAGGGCCACCTCTCTCCTCTCCACACACCCCTCCTTATTCTTTTTCACATCAGCCTTTATCTTCTCTCCATTAACAAGTACAAACCTACATAAACCCAGACATTGCCAAGTACAGTAGAGATAAGTACCATGAGGACAGACACCATATCTTATGTAGGGTCCTTGTCTCCGGAGGGCCTGCCACAGCATCTAGCAGTAGAAAGCACTCAATATTTGTGAAATGAAGGGACAGATTTATAAATCAATGATACTAACAAGCAGAAACTTTTCAGAACTGAAATTGAGGGTTAGTTGGGGGTGGAGCATGAAATACCTTCTAGCGGTTTTGTTCCCTCCCTTCCCCATGTTCTTATATGACCAGTAAAAAATTATTTTCCTGGGATAACCTTTAGCCAGAGGCATTATCAATAGTGTCCTAGAGCACAGAAAAGGGGACAGAAGGCAGGACAGCTGTCCACACTTTTGCTTTAACAATCCTCACCACAATTTGCAAGGAAGACCCTATTATTTGCTGTATGAGAAACTGAAGTTCAAAGAGGCAAAGTAGGATGGAAAGCTAGTGTCAGGTTCAAAGTATGGTAGGACCTAGTGAGGGGAAGATTAGAAAACAGTTTTTTCCTTAGTCTAAGAGGATGTGTAGTTCACAAGGCGTGGTAGCCCTTCTCAAAGGGGAAATCTATGCTGGCTGGAATTCAGTGGCAGGCTCATCCCTTGAGCACACCTTTAAAGATTATCATGTGCCAAGTCCTTCAGAGTTGATAAAGGGGGCAATTCCAGCCTTCAAAAGCCTTACGAGGCAAGAGATGTAATAGACCATTGCTTTGTAATCCTACAGATGTCAAGTAATGTGTTTGGAGTATGTGCATATGGCCAGGTTGTACACAACTCAGATCTGGGCATTGCACCTCAGAATGCTTGCAACGGGAATGATGAATTCTGGAATCATACAGTGCACAACCTGATTGAATACACATGGTTGCTGGTGGGAATGGGGGTATGTCGTCTGGAATTAGGTGCTCAATCTGAGAAGTGAGAAGAGGTCTCAGAGGAGCAGCAACACAAAGGGATCTGTGTAAAAAGCAAAAGCCAGAGAGGCAGAAGGAAAACCAGGGTATTAGAGAAGGCAACAGAAGAGGAACCAAGATGGAGATAAAGCCAACAGTGCCAGACGCTGTGAACGGTCTAGCAGAGACAGGCTCCCAAGTGACTGTGGTAACAGAATTTGGTTGTAACCTTGGCAAGAGTCAGAAGGATGAGAATCAGATTTGTTTGTTGAGAAGTAAACGAGACATGGGGATGAAGGGAGGGTGTTCAGCTCTTTCTTGAAGTCAGGCTGTGAAAGGAGAGAGGGAGCCAGTGTTGTAAGGATCATCAGGACCAGGAAGAGCTTTTCTGATGGGAGCCTCAAGCATGTCTATAAGCTGTCGGGGATGAGGCAATAGCAGAGAGAAGCAAATGTTTTCACCAGGATGATTTTTATGGGAAGGTTTCTAGAAGCAAGAAAGAGTGGGATCCATAGTAGGCAAGGATTCCAGATGAAAGCTTGCAGGATTCCAGAAGGCATCATGGAGGTGGCCTGTCTTAGTCCTGAGCAGAAAGGGCCAGCCCTACCCTCATACTCACACTTTAGAGAGTCCTACCTGCAGCCTGTCATAGTGTGATATGGAACTGTGGAGGAACAGACGGAAGGTGCATACCCGAGACTCTTCTAGATCCTACTCCAGGAAATGAAATACTCAACTCACCTGCTGGAATGGCCCTGACTGAGCCTGTTTCCAAAGTCTATATGGGCCTTTACCTGAGGCATGCTTCCGGAACAACTGACATCGAAGGGGGAAGCCAACACATTTTATGAGGCCAGCATTACTCTGATACCATAACCAGGCATGCTCATCATAAGAAAACAGAACAATATCCCTCATGAAAGTAGATGTAAAAATTCTAAATAGAAGGGCAGCGCCTGTGGCTCAAAGGAGTAGGGCACTGACCCCATACACCAGAGGTGGTGGGTTCAAACCCAGCCCTGGCCAAAAACTGCAAAAAAAAAAAAAAAATCTAAACAGACCAGCTTAGCAAAGAAAGTCCAGCAATCTATAAAAAGGGTAACACTATATGGCCAAGTGGGATTTATATAAGAAATTGAAGGTTGGTTGAACATTTGAAAATCAAACGTGGGTGGCGCCTGTGGCTCAAGGAGTAGGGCGCCGGTGGCGCCTGTGGCTCAAGGAGTAGGGCGCCGGTCCCATATGCCAGAGGTGGTGGGTTCAAACCCAGCCCAGGCCAAAAAAAAAAAAAAAATCAAACAATGTAATTCACTGTATTAACAATCTTAAAAAAAAAATCATCATGACAATAGATACAGAAAAGGCATTTGAAAATTCTAACATCCACTCCTGATCTGAATAAGGAAAAACACCTCTCAGCAAACTAGGAACAGTAGGGAACTTCTTCAACATCATAATGGTATCATCTACAAAAGCTCTGTAGCTAACAGCATACTTAATTGTGAAGGACTGCTTTCTCCTTAAGACTAAAAACCAAACAGGGATATTCACTCTTACCATTTTTAAAACATCATGTTGAAGGTTCTAGTCAATATAATAAATCAAGGAAAAGAAAAGTTATCCAATTCGGAAAGGAAGAAGTCAAACTGTTGGCAGATCAATCATCTATGTAGAAAATCTCGTGGACTCTACAAAAAAGTACTAGAACTAATGAGTGAGTTTGGCAAGTTTGCAGGATACGAGATCATCATACAAAAATCAGTTACACTTCCATTTATTAGCAACAAACAGTTGGAACTTTAAATTTCTTAAAATATCATTTGTAAAAGCACCAAAAGTTATAAAATACTTAGGGATGCATGTGACAAAATATGTGTACAATCCATATACTGAAAATTGTAAAACATTGCTGAGAGAAATTAGGAAAACCTAAATAAATGGAGAAACAAAACTTGTTCATGAGCCAAAAGACTCAATATTGTTAAGTTGTCAAGGCTCTTTCAATTATAATGTGTCTTCAGTATACTCCTGATCAAAAACCCAGATGGCTTTTATTTTTGTAAAAAAAAATCGACAAGCCAATTTTAAAATTTATACAAAGGACCTATATTAGCCTAACAACTTTGAAAAAGAAGAATAAAATTGGAAGTCTAACACCACCCAATTTTAAGACTCCAATAAATAAGACAGTGTAGCATTGGCATAAAGATGAGCAAATAGACTCCAAAAATAGAACCACACATATATAGTCAAGTGATTCTTGACAAAGAGTCAGAGGCATTTCAATGGAGAAAGTGTCTTTTCAACAAATGAGACTAAAACACTTGGTTATCGATATGCAAAGTTTGAACCATATCTTCCACCATATACAAAATGGAATCTTTTTTTGGGGCGGGGATTCATTGAGAGTACAAAGAACCAGGTTACATTGATTGCATTTGTTGGATAAAATCCCCCTTATAATTGTGTCATGCTGGAATCGTTTATTTTAAAAAGTAATGATGGATCCTAGATTTAAATGTATAAGCTAAAAATCATAAAAATTCCAGGAGAAAATCTTTTTGACCTTGAGTTAGGCAAAGAATTCTTAGATATAAAAAAGTAAGATTCTCAAAAGCAAAAACACATCAATTCTATCAAAATCTTAAACTCTGCTCTTTGAAAGATGCTAAAAGAACAAAAAGATAAACCATGGACTGAGAGAAAATATTTACAAATGTATATCTGATAAAGGACTTATGTATTGAACTCAATGGTAAGATAACAAACAACTCATATATTTTTTAATGGGCCAAAGAGTTAAGTAGATATTTTACCAAAAAGATACATAGGAAGCAAATAAACACATGAAAAAACATTCTCAGCATCATTAGCCTTTAGGGAAATACAAGTTAAAACCGTAATAAGATACTATAACAATTATTAGAAGATACTACAACAATTATTAGAACAAAAAAGACTGACCATTCTAATCCAGGGATGTGAAGGAACTGGAATTCTCATACTGATGGTGAACAGGTAAAGTGGAAAAAAAGGACTTTGGCAGTTTCTTAAAAAGCTAAACATACACGTATATCATATGATCCAGTCATTTTACTATAAGGTCTTTACTCCAGAGAAAAGAAAGCGTACATAGAAACTAAATCTTATGCATGAATATTCCTAGAATTATCGCCGCAAACTGAAAATAACTCCAATGTTCCTACACAGGTCAATGAATAAACAATTTGTGTTATATTCACACACTGGAGTACTACTCAGCAGTAAAAGGGAATGAAATAGCTATACGTGCATCAACATGGGAGAATCTCAATAATGCTGAGAGATGCCAAACAAAAAGAGTACGTACTATGTTGTTACATTTATATGAAACTCTACAAAATGCAAACTAATCTACCTTGACAGCAAATAAATAGAGAGCAAAGGTTGCCTGGAGATGGGGGATGGGCAGAGTGAGAAGGTGGGAAAGCAAAATTATAAAAGGATGGTGGGGGTCTTGGGGGCTATTGAATATGTTCTCTATAGATTCTAGTGATATTTCCCTCAGTGCATGCACATGTCAGAATCTATCATGGGAAGTTTCTTGTGTCTCAGTTATACTTCAATAAAGCTATTATAAGACTTACAGTATTAAATATATGAGCCTCATCATGTACTCGAGCCTCGGGCCACACAAAGGTTAGGAACTAGCTTAGTGGCAGGACATCGATGGAAAAGAGTGAAACATTATGAAAGATGAGGAGCAATGAGCATTTTCTGAGTGTATGTGTGTAAGTCTGTTGTTTGTAAAAGACAGAAAAAGACTTTTTTCTCAATCATCCAAACACCCAGAGGTTTCAAACAATCATTGGATAACATATTTAACAGCGAGTATTTATTTAGCAACCACCAGGACCCCAGCCTTATGTCAGATTCTTGATAAACACATACTTTAATCCTTTTGACCCTCCCAACAAATTTACACTATTTTGACAGTTTAGAAGACTGAGGCTCAGAGACCTCAACTTAGCTGTCCAATGTTGCACAGCAAGGAATTGACAGAGCCAGGACCGCTGGAGCCTGAAATGGCTGGACCTGTTTCCTCTCTCTCTCCCCAGCCACACCCTGCAGGGAGCTCCCAGTTGGGCGGCTCCAGGTCTTTGGCTGCACGTGGGTGGGTGTTGAAACAATGGGCAAAGCCTGTCCAAGTGTTCAGCCCTCCAAGGTTAGCTATTGTGTGCAGAGCTATATATAACTGATTGTTGGGAAGAAAGAGAAAATAAGATTTACTTTTTGGAGGTTCAGAAGAGCTGGGCAGCTTGAAAGGTACTGAGGGCCTTTGCAGAACCACACGAAAGGTCATTGTCTAAGTGCAATTGGAGTGTGGTTTCTTGGCAAGGGAGGAGGTGTCTTGGCCCAGGAGGTGTGACACGTTCCTCTGCTCAAAATAGGGACTGACCATTTCCGGAGTGGGAGTCAGCTGGGAGTGGGAAGGCAGGCACAGCCCTGTAGCTCTGAGGAGTGGGCAGTAAGCAAACCCTCAGGGCTGCTCAGGGTCTCAAGTTGAAGTTATGACCAACAAGTGTTATGAAGTGGCTGCTCTACTGCTGATGGCAGAGGCAGGGTGGGAAGAGTGAGCCTTGAGGCCTGAGTCAAGCTGGCTGTCAGGGAAAGCTTTCCAGGGAGAGGTCAGTCCCTGCCAAAGCATGAGAGGAGGTGGTGTGAAGGCTGCACATTGCTGGGTGGAGGGGTTGACAGTTCCTGTGCAGGAAGTGGCTGGAGAAGGGTAAGGAAAAGGAGGCAGAGGCCGGATGACAATGTGGACGGCAGGAGTGAGCAGTCAGAGGTGATGATCTCATGGAGTGAGCTCCAACAGTGCCCTCAGTTTAAATCCTTCCCGCAATCCAACTCAGTACCTGGTGGTGAGCTGGTTTGCAGTGGTATAGCTGTTCTGTTAGTTAAACAGAATAACTACCCTGGTAACTATCTACTTCCCAGATCCCCCCAAATGACAGGCCATCCCTGTCCTCTCTCTCATCCTGTGGGATTCTCCTTTTTACCTTTAGAAATCCCACTGGAAGGTTGGTGCCTAGCCTCCCTCTGATTGGCTGCTGCCAGTGTTGGTAAATATTTGAATATCATTTTTGCTGATCAAAAGAGCAACAGTAGTCACTTGACATTGGTATGTACAGGGCCCTATTCCAGAGGATTTGCTTACATTAACTTTAAAAGCAGTAACAACAGTAGCCAGTAAGTATTGAGGCTCTTAAGGTACCAGCCACCATGCTGTGTTCTGCATTACTCATGACACTTGATGTCCACTCATTCTTTGTAACCCTGCACGGGAGGTTCTGATATCATCCCTCACTTTTAGAAGAAGAAAAAAAGTACTGAGGCCCAGAAAGTTCAGTTACTTGCTTTGGATCACACAGGTAGTAGGTGGCAGGGACTGATTCAAACCCAGGTCTTACTGACTCCTAAGCCCTTGCTGCAGAGTTACTCTGTACTGTGAGAAATATTATAATACAGAAGTGCTCATAAAATTGTCTTTAAAACCACAATTCTAATATTAAAGGTATTCCCTTCCCTTCTGATCTGAGAGTTTAACACCTTCTTTAGTCAGTTCCTCCAACTTTGCTGCTTAATGTTCCTGTTTTCTGAATTTGGTGGATACCAATCTCACACTGTGAACGTAAATGTGATTTACCAAGAGTCTCCCAGTTAATCTGATTTAATGGTGGCCTGCAACACTCTGTATGGAGGGAACAAGTGAGTCAAGGCCTGTCTGCAAGGAACTGGTAGGAATACAGAGCCTTCCCTGGTTCCATGCCATGCATTTGCCCTTTAGACTAGAGCTTTCCTGGAAACCCTGCTTCCTGATTCTTTTTTTATTGTCCTGAAGTCAATGCAAAGGCCATTAATCTCTGCAGTGTCTCCTTGGCAAGCCTCATAAAAGATGCCCTGTTCCTGAAAGCAGGCCTCCTGTTGACTATGTTCCAGGAACTGTCCAAAGTATTAATGGCTGGTCATGAACATGCATTCATCCACTCCACAACTACATGCGTCAAACACGTGTTGTCAGGCACTGTGCTAGATGCTGGGGATAGGGCCATGGAACAGCAGACCCTCCCCTTGCTTCATGGGATTTACAGTCTAGGAAAAGAAAATAATATTAGACACATGATTACAAAAATACACCTTACTGTATAATTACGTTCTGTGTTTAGTGCCGTGAAATTAAAGAGTGAAATCAAAGTTGATGTCAGATCTTAGACTGGAATATCAAGAAAGCAGGAGGGAGGTGTATTACAAGTAATACAAGCAAACACACGAAGAGTCAGCCAAATGAAAGAAGGAGGGAGTCTCAGAAGAAAGAAAGTTCTGGGCATGGAAACAGCATGGGTGAAGGCCCTGAGGGGAGATAAGAGTGTGTCATTGTTGAGGTTGTGAAAGGGAACTATTGTGTCTGGAGTTTAGTGAGCAGGGACAAAAGTGAGAGGGGATGAGGTGGGAGATAGGGTGGGGCAGAGTTTCTAGGACAGGAGTCTTTGTTGGGAAGCCAGTGAACAGTGACAGAAACTAACTCACCAGCTGAAGTGAAAAAATAAATGTACTGGCTCAGACAACTGAGGAGTCCCTGGCATGAATTAGCAGGGCTGAGTGGTTTGGCTGGTTATCAGCTCTCTTTCCCTCTTTCGGTCTTTCTATCTCTCTGTGTTCCTCTCTCTTCCATTCTCTCTCCTTGCTGATTTACTCTGACATGGTTTTTTTCCAGGAGCATGACCTCATGTTACTTCAGATAAAGGAGCTAGATTGTTATCTGAATTCTGAGTGTCTGACTTGGATCACATACCCATACTTGAACCAACTGCCAGTCCAGAACAGTCCAATGGCTCTGGGTCAGTCCCACCCAAGCCAAGTGGATCGGACTTGAATTCCAGGATTCTAAAATGTGAGAGGAGACACTCCCCAAAGAGATACTAACAGCCAAACATAGACCTCCTAGTATCAAGGGACGCAAAATTTGTTCTTGCCTTCACATGTACAATTTTATTGTTCCGTTATTTTCATAAATAATAAGTTACTCATAATTCTACCATTTATTGTTAATATTTTGCTATATATACTATCAATTATACACACATAGTTACGTATATGCAGACATACATGTATTTTATTGATTTGTTCCTTTTTTAAAAGAATGTAGTCCTTTGGTAGGAAAACTTAATCACAATACTATTAATATTTAACTTTTCCAAAGAAACTTAAAACCTATATTCTAATCATTGACGACTCTAATGAAACTTTCGTTGGCAGTCTTCTACATAAACCTCATTTAAAAGCATTTACTCACTACCTTCTCTCTCTTTTTTGTTTTTTTTCTTTTTTCTTTTTAGACAGTCTTACTCCATTGCCCAGGCTAGAGTGCCAGGGTCGCAGCCTAGCTCACAGCAACCTCAAACTCTTGGGTTCAAGTGATCCTCCTGCTCCAGCCTCCCAAATACCTGGGACTACAGGTGACGGCCATCACACCCAGCTAATTTTTTCTATTTTCAGTAGAGATAGGGTCTCACTCTTGCTCAGGCTGGTCTGGAACCCCTGAGCTCCAGGGATCTTCTTGCCTTGCCCTTCCAGAGTGGGAGGATTACAGCTGTGAGCTGCCATGCCTCGCCCGCTACCTTCTTTTTAATACTGATATCACTATCCCCAGTCACATTATCATCACTGGTTTTAGATTTAACACAAATATTACAATGTTCATGTTCCCAAACATTTTTTCTACTCCTCTTCTTACCTTAGCTTACAATCTTCATTTTTCTAATTTAAACTGAACCTGATGAGAATACTTAGTAATTTCTCCCAGAAAACACTAGTGTACTTTCTAAGTTCTGGCACAGCCAGAAAAAGAAATTCTTTATACGTGAACGGTATCTTGTCTCTACATGTGACTCTTGTAGTCCTTTTCTTTCAAAATCTAGTATCTTGTTTCATTATCTTCTAGTTTCCACTATCGCAGATGAGAAGTTTCATGCCAGTCTGGTTAATTTTCCTTTGTAAGTAAGTTTTCTCTGTGCCTAAGATATATGGAACTTTCTCTTTAATCTTGGATTTGAGAAACTTCACCAGAATACGAATGGTTTGAGGTTCTTTTTATGTGCATAACCTTGACATTTGATTCGATATGTAGCCCTTTAGTTCTAAAAATGGAAGTTTTCTGCAGCTTAGAGTTTCCTTGAATTATTACTTTAATTATTATTTTTCTCCTTTTGTGCTCTTTGCTTTAAGAAACTCCTGGTATAAAAAAAAAAAAAAAAAAAAACTCCTGGTGTTTGCAAATTAGACCTCCCAGAAATACTTTTTATGAATCTTATCTCGTACTCATTATTGGCATTTATTTGTTTGTTTGCTCTTTTTTTTGTCTTTTTAGTATGTGCGCACAAGAAAAAGATGCTTCTTTGATTTGATTTTCCAGAACACAAATTCCATCTTCATTAGTAATTGTACTCCCATTCTTATTTATTTTTAATTATTGCAGTTTGCAGGTGTAACTTCTAGAAAATATTCCACTTGAGAGACATCTCATCCTTCTTCTGTTAGAACTGCTTCCGTAGGTTCACGATTGCTTGGTAGGGATTTGACTGCCCTCCTTAAAATAGTTTGGGAGCTTTATTTCCTGGAGACGATAATTTCGTTAAATTGTCTTCTGCTCTTTAGAAATGTTAAGGAAAAATCTGACACAAGCTTGACTTTTGTTCTTTAGTAAGACACACATTTTCTTTTGCACAAGTGCCTAGAACACACTCGGGAAACATAGTGGGGCAGCTTCTGTCTTCACTGGAGAGTCATCTAGCAGGTAGTAGACCCCGCTGACGGTAGTTAGAAACTCCCATTCTCCCCCTCTCTCTCTTTTTCTCCCTATAGCCCCAGCAATTAGCCTTTGGACTGTATCCAGGCTGTTATTGATGGAGAAGCCTGCTGATGTCTAGAATCATTGCCAGGTCTAAGGTTCTGATAAAATGTCATACCTCTTTACATGTCTGTGTGGATATTTCTGTAAGAAGATGCTGTGAGGAGAGGAGAAATGAGTCAGTGAAGTTGTCAGGCTGCTTTATTGCAAACAACATAAACTTTCTCTGTTAGTTTATTTAGTAGCTATTGGGGAGTACCAAGAATTGATGGAAAGATTAAAGAAGCAGGCTTGGAAAATGGGTGGGAAGTAATGGAAGTGGGAAGGCAGGGAATGAGACTCCAGGAACAGTCTGGTTCCAATAATATTGCCAGTTCTGCTGCTGCAGGCTACTCACCAAGCTGCTGCTGCGCTTTGAACTTGGCTGCTGCCACCAGAAGTAGTCGCTGCCTGCTTTCATGTGCCCTAGTCAGAGCACAAACATTCCCCATTTGGGCTTTCCCAGTGGCTCAGTCTCCCTCAAGGACCACAGAATAAAAAGTCTCCCCCAAAGAAAAGGCTTTATATTCTGGGCAGACAAAAAGTAGCATGTGTCCATCTGGGCAACATCAGTAGTTTTCTTCCCCTAGTAGGCAGTCTTCAGTCCTGCTTGAGGACTGTGACGCCGCCTGAGCAATGATGAGGCAGATACTGTCTGTGCTCTGGCCATCCTCTCAGCACTCCTCCCCACCTGGCACCCCACCCTGACAGCTGCGGGAATACACTCGACCTCGCCCCAGGACAAGTTGGAAGAGCCAGATACTTAGTATGCTTGATTCATTCTCAGCCAACAACAGGACATGGCTATAATGGCTAAATATTCCATGTGCCACAGTTGGGGTAACTCTGGGGTATGTCCTACACTGTTGCCCAGTTTCCCACAAGATTGAGTCCCAACTGCCCCCAGCAAGAGATGGTTTATAACACACCCTTTCATTCTAATGTATATATATATATTTTTAATAAGACACCCTCGGTAGAGTGCCAAGGCGTTACAACTCACAACCACCTCAAACTCTTGGGCTTAAGTGATTCTCTTACCTCAGCCTCCCAAGTAGCTGGGACTACAGGTGACTGCCACATGCCCAGCTATTTTTTTGTTGTAGTTGTCATTGTTGTTTAGCTGGCCGGGGTTCGAACCCGCCAGCCTCTGTGTATGTGGCCGGCGCCATGACAACTGTGCTATGGTTGCCGAGCCAACACACCCTTTCTTGCCTGTTTCACTCTGCACGCATGTTTGTATTTCCAGAGATCACCTACCAACTTAGCTACTTGCACCTGAAGACTTCCTTGCCTTAGACTTTACCCTTGGAGTTACCTAAACGAATACCCTGCTAAGTGGCCACGAGTACCTGTAATGAAAGAATGAGGAATTCCTAATCCTTTTCCCACTTTCTGCTTAGAGTTGTTGAGGTATTAGTGCTTTACCTGGAAATTCCACCCTGGATGTGCCCTTGGATCTGTTCTTTCATTCCTAGTTGTTTATCTTACAAAAGGACTCACGTTTGTGTACAAAGATAACACAAAATGTCATACTATGTTGCTTTGATTTTATGAAAGCTTTACAAATATTCTCTATGTGATGACCATATCTTGTAAAATTTTGTAATGACTATTTTGTAAATAGAGGTGCTTTTAGCTACAGTTTCCCATTTTTCCTATGTCTGCTGACTTTAGGGGTGACTTTTGGGACACCCTGTAGTTCGAATACATTATAAAAGCATTTTTCTCCATTTGTTCATAAAAGACTAATTTGAAGATAAAATTATATATTTCTATGTATATGTGTGTGTGTGTGTGGATACAAACATATATATAGTTTTCTGACTGTAAATAGAATCTGGATCACCTTATTCTCTTTGCAGTGTTTGAATTTTTGCCCTAAGGATGAATGACTTTTATGATATAAAAAGCGTGGTAGTTCATAACAAGCACTTCACACACATTGTCCTCTCTGACAGAGCTCCCTTCTGTGACTTGCTGTCTTCTGGAAGCTTCGCCACTTTGTTACGCACTGCCACGCCAGGTACTTCATGGGTTCCTTTGAACTCTCTGCTCTACCAGGGCAGGGAGGGGGCCATGATCTGTTTTCTTTTTTCCAGTGCCCTAACAATTTTATCTCTTCCAAAGATAGTTCAAGAACACCAGGAAGAAAGTAGGGGAGCATTTTAGAACCATTCTGAGTTCCTAGCTTGAATACCTTGATAAAAGATTTAAGAAATGTCTTTCTTCATAAAGGCTTAAGTTGAAGAGAAACATATCCTGTAATATTTTCCTGCGCCCCACCCTGGGCATGACCAGCATAAGGAGCTGTTCATTGTAAAGCTGTTGGTTATTCTGACTTCTTCTGCAAATTAATTTACCTCAGGAAGCCACTTTCCTCCATAAAGGGGGGAAACAATGGGGTCTTTTACATTCCCAATAGTATGGTGCTCATTAGCTAAATGCTGACTGTGTTGGGCTTTGGAACAGAACAAAATATCCTAAAGCAAGGTCAGGGCTATAGCAAGATAGAAAGAAAGGGGTCCCCACCACCTGTGTCTGAGCCCTGGGTGGAAAAGGAGCCAGGCTGGCCAATCTAGGGCAGGAGAGATACTGCCCAGGTGGCCTCCTCCCTCTGGCTAGGGGCCCTGGGCCCAGAGGAAACCATGAAGGAGGAAAGAGGGCAGGTGATGCTTACACCTCCTGGGTCAGAGGTGCCAGAGTATCAGGCAAACCTATGGTCTTCATACTATGTTTTTCTCCAGGCTGTTTTGATCACAACTATATCCACTGGTAAAAATGTCTGCACATATATTTCTAATATATATTGCAATGATATATTGAATATCTTATAAACTAAAAATAATGTAAAAAATGTAAATATAATTATTAAGACCACTTCTGTAGATGAGCCAGGAGCAGTGCCTATGGTTCCATGGTCTCTGCTGAGTCATGAAATGATCCTTGGCGCTTGGTGTTTTAAATGTGAGCAAGCAGCCTCATATAAACTCCTGTCCCCAATTTTCCATCGAAATATTTGTGAAGGTTTAGAAAATGTCCAAGACTCAGAATGCCTGGCAAATAGGGAATTAAACTGACTTGAATTCTACCTGTTGAATTGAGGGAGAATTTCCGCCAAATAGAGGGCAAATAGAGCAGGGCTAAGGGAAAAAATGCTGCCAGCCATGTTTCACCCATGAAACAGGGAACCCTGCTTCCTTAAAAGAAGGCAGAATCCTGGGCAGTATCCAGTTTTTAGCCCTCCAGGGGCTTCTTCAATAGCCATGAAATAAAGCAAGCATTTCAGAATACAGGCTCCCTTTAGAGATGCTCTGAAAATTACCATTTCCTACTCCAGGCCAACACCACATGTTTAGACATCTACTCAGAGAGTGCAAGTCGCAGAAAGGAGGAGGGCAGGGAGATTGCAGGTGGGCTAGAGAAATAAAGCTGAAATTCCAAAGTAAATTGTTTAAGGAGAGAACAGAAACCTCCCTGGCAGCACCTGCTAAGAGTCTGCAATGCTCATGTATTCCACCATTTCAACCTGTCAGACAGGAAACAGGAAGTGGGAGAAAGTGCAGCTTAGAACCAGAGAGGCATGGTAGGGAGATTCTGGGCCACTGTCCCTCATTTAACTCAAGCTTCCATTATCTGATAGATATTTATGTTGAAGTCCTAAGATTTTTTTTTTTTTTCTGAAAAAAAGGTTTTACTGACAACCAGGACATTTATTCCTACTGGACATTGGAGACTGGGTCATGAACTATTCCAGCCACGTGCTCTGCTGCTGAGTTTTTGAAGACTAGGGCCAGAAAACCATGCTATCCTCTCTCCCAGTGGTTCCCTCTTATGCAGAGCCAGGTGGGTAAGGGGGAACCTGACAACAGGCAACTAAAACTCTAGTGAGGACTATAGGAACACATACAACGTAAATTCAGAAGAAGAGCATAACAATGAAAATGACTTACGGCAAAATCCAAAAGAAAATTTTAGAAAACTGTTTAGCATTTTCTTTTTTTTTTATTTTTTTATTTTTATTAAACCATAGCTGTGTACATTAGTATGATCGTGGGGCATCATACACTTGGTTCATAGATCGTTTGACACATTTTCATCACATTAGTTAACATAGCTTTTGTAGCATTTTCTTAGTTATTTTGCTAAGACCTTTACATTCCACATTTACTAGGATTCACATATACCCTTGTAAGATGCACCGCAGGTGTAATCCCATTAATCCCTCTCTTTCTCCTCCCTCCCCCCTCCCTCCCCTCCCTTTCCCCTTTCTCCCTATTCTTAGGTTATAACTGGGTTATAGCTTTCATGTGAATCAACACCACTTCTGTGAAATAGAGGAAGAAAGCCATAAGGAGAAAACTGGAGGAGATGAAAAGGCTTCTAAGAAGAGCAAGGAAACACACATATTAGTGATAAGATTAAAACCATCACATTGAAGGCAAAAAGAAACCAGAACATGCCCAGAAAATTAAATCATTGACATGGAGGATAAACTTTAGCCATCTTTACAAAATGCAGAGGAAATGGGAAAACCAATAAAGATTATGAGAAAGGAAATGGTCTACTTGGAGGGTAAATAATGGAGACAAACTCCCAGAGGTATAGGGTATCCTAAGTAAGAACCAAAATATGTGGGTATAGACCCAATAAAGCATAATTGAGTGAAACATTGCAGAGATTTAAAAAGAAGTTATGAGTATATGACTCAACCAAAACCATAAAAAAGGAAGAATAAAATATAGGTGAGTGTTTATCTTAGGTCAGAGGGGCAAGAACTCTCTAAAGAATAAATAACATCAACAACAGCAAATTATATAAATATACATATATATGTAAATAAATATATGTAGAGAGAGAGACTTGGGTATATATATATTTTCATTTCAAGAGCATTCATAAGCAAAGTAAATTGCAAATTTGGAAAAAGATGATTAATATGACAGGATTAATATACTCAATAAATAAAGAGCTTTTTAAAAATAAATATGAAGGGGCAGCACCTGTGGCTCAAAGGAGTAGGGTGCTGGCCTCATATACCATAGATGTCGGGTTCAAACCCAGCCCCAGCCAAAACTCCAAAAAATAAATAAATAAATAAATAATAAATAAATATGAAGATTCAGCACCTGTAGCTCAAGTGGCTAAGGCGCCAGCCACATACACCAGAGCTGGCAGGGTTGAATCCAGCCTAGGCTTGACAAACAAAAATGATAACTACAACCAAAAAAAAAAAAAAAAAAATAGCCAGGTGTTGTGGCAGGCACCTGTAGTCCCAGCTACATGGGAGGCTGAGACGAGAGAATCGCTTAAGCCCAGGAGTTGGAGGTTGCTGTGAGCTGTGATGCCACAGCACTCTACCCAGAGTGACAGCTTGAGGCTCTGTCTCAAAATAAATAAATAAATAAATGAATATGAAAACCTAGCTATTCAAGAGGTTGAGGAAGAAGCATCCCTTGAGCTCAGGAATTTGAGACTGGCCTGGACAATACAGCACAACCCTGTATTTTTAAAATATGTTTTAAAAATGCACTTCCCAATAAGAAACTTGAGCAAAAAGTGTAAATAAAACAATGAAAGACTCAAACGGTTGATAAATATTCAAAAATAGATTTAACCTCATTATAGTTTAAACTCTGTAGCTTTCCTGTGTGCCTGTGAGCAAGTTATTTGAAAATTATTGAGCACAATTCTCCCATAAAATTGAGATAATAAAAGAGACTATTTTATATGGTTGTCATGAGAGGTGCATAAGATAAATAAGAAAAGTACTTAGCCCAGAGCCTGGCATGTCATAACACTTTCAATAGACATTGAACATTAATATTTCGCAGAGGCAACTTGACCTGTCAGTGAAAATGATCCTTACCTTTGTATCTTAATTATTTTTCTTTATGCCTGAATTATTTTTCATAGAAACATTCTAAGCTGAAGTGCTTATTTTCCAGGCTCATTATATAGAACATACTGACTATAAGGAATACCTTTGTTTTTGTCGGTTTTTTTCATGCTCAACATACTTCACTGTACAAACACAAACAACACCTGAGTCTATGAAGTCAAGGCTGAAAGTCTGCCCAGGCTGCTCTTCCCCTCCAGGTAACCACTCTTAGCTATGGAATGTCTTTGCTGATTGAATCTTCCTGAAAGCCCCGTCAAGCACTGTGCTGCAGGGAGCCGCTCATCTAGAATGGTGGGGCAGCCCACCTCGTACAACGAGGCCCAGCCAGCTAATTCCCATGTGCCCTGGGCCTGCTTCTCTGCCTTCCTGCCACTCCCTGGACATCAGCCTGCAGCAGCTTTTCCTTCCCACATTAGTTACAGTTTCTAATCTCCTTTGTTTGGAAAACCAAAAATTGTAAGGGTGGGCTTTTGGGACATAGGGTGGGCTATTGGGACAGCCATTACAGATATATATGATATATTTCTAAGCCTGTGGTGATACTACAGAAAGTGGAGTAGTATCTCAGAAATCTGAAGATGTGATTTCTAGGCATGGGCCTAAGATTTAATACCTGTAAGGACTTGGAGAAATCACTGAACCCTGCTAAGACTCAGTTGCTGCATCTGTAAAATGAGATTCACCAATTAATTCATTAAGCCCATAGGTACCGATGGCTTGCCAAGAACCAGGCATATTTCTAGGTGCTGTGCCTACAACAGTGAACAAGACAAGACAGACAAGTCTCCTCAGATTTACAGTCTGGAAGTGGGAAAAGAGATTAAGAGAATATGTTCATGAGTTTAAATCGTAAGTGTTGTGAAGGCTGGTAGGATGGAAGACAGCAGGTGCCTGTCTCCCAGGATGGTTGGGCCTTCACATAGGTTTTATCAAAGGGCTTTGTAAACTATAAAACATTATATAAAGTATAATTTAATTCTTAAAATCTAGAAAACAAAAACATTTTTAAAAATCTAGAAAATACCCATACATGTATCATTTCAACCCCCCAAGTTCTGCGATTCTCAAAGGAGAAAGGGACGGACAGAGGCATAGGGTTGAGAAATGCCACCTGACAGCTAGTGAAACACTTTTTCCCAGACTTACCTCAATGCATCCTCTAAGTCTTCACAAATGTCTTCCAAATGTGGAGGTGGAGAGTGATATGTGAAACAAAAGGACTTGTTCTTCTACAAACAGCAGCCTGCTGTATGACTGTTCCAACATTAATGCTGGAACACTTTCAAGCAGGAAATAAGAGGGCGATGAGGGCCCGGGACCAAAGCTCTGTGGCACCCTTGTGCCGTGCAGGCTCTCCAATCTCTGTTTACACATCATTTAATAATTTAGTGGCAGGAGAAACCCAAAGCCAAGTGCCGTAGCCATCACTGGTGGAGACCAAGAAGACATGACCATGAAGCATGGCCGATACCGCGGTAAAGGCACATTTGCATATCTTAGCTTGGGATTTTCATTTCACTGGGCTGGAATCTGATACTTCTTTCAAACATCCAGTGAGATTTGTATCACTCTCCATGCTTCACAGATGAGAGCAGTAGAGGTTCACGGTGAAAACGCTCCACAGCGTGCTGCTGAATGCACTGCCAGTTTAGCTGCCTCTTTCCCATCTCCAGATCCAGGGATCCACCAAGCTCCCAGTGGCCTTTGGCTCGTTGCACTCTCCCTCGTGGCCTCCTTGCCTCCCTCCCCATCTTGAATACAAGTCCTCCTGTTAATTTTTCTGTCCCAGAAGTCTTCTTTTCTCCTACACACGTATGAAGAGACATCATTTTGTCTTCAGATGTGTTTGTGTATTGACAGTTGTCCCCCCTCTTGAAGTCAAGTTCAGTTCGGTTTCCTGCTGTGTCCCCAGCACCAGGCACAGTGCTTCACACATATTTATGAAATGGGAAAAGCGGGGGTAGGAAACAGGCCAGTGCATCACTTTGATTTAAAAGTTTAAACATGAAATAGAAATTATTTTCCCTGACACTCTATTATGAAAAGGCTCAAACATTAGAAAGTCACAAAAATTGTGTGGTATTGACTTAACAATCGTTAACATAAAATAAGTAACTTGAAGTTTGTTTCAAGAAAAACTGAACTTAAATTTCGATTGATTGATTATGACACAAATATTCACTGGATCAGTGCTCGCCACCGAATGCTTCAGGGGTCCTCAGTGTTAAAGAATTAGTTCTGCACCACATGGCTCAGAAGCAGCACCTCGGACAGAAAGGAACAGGTGCCCAGCCTTCTTTACCACTGGTGCTGACAGGAGGTGCTGATGGGGCAAGTCTGGGCCTGCAGGCCTAATGAAGGCCTAACAAGGCTCTGCAATGTGACTTTACTTCTTTTTTCTGGGCTGTTTCTTCTTTTGTGAAATGGGGATTACTATTCCAGATCTGCCCACCTCTTCCCTCCCCAACATGGGATGGTGGGGATCAGATATAGGACACTGTATAAAAGTATAAAGCACAAAGAACTGTTAAAATGTAAAAGATTATGGCTTAGGACATGCACAAAGCATCCGGGTGTCTGGTGTTTTTCCTTCTTGCTAATTTGCACCGTTAATGAAAAATTCCAAGTTAACTCCCAACTTCTGTTATCAGGCAGGAAGGACTTTGGATCACAGTCTTGTGTCTCCTCCTGAAAATGTGGATTTGAGCTAAGGACAAACCTGTAAGGGCCTCTCAGATACTGCCCACTCCCCGGAAGCCAGATCGCTTTGAATATTTTGCCAAATGTCCTTCCCACTCTTAACTAGAGATTTGAGCCAAAAGGATACAGAACGGTGGTCTTTGCCTGCCCCTCCTCCCTGCAGGCTGCAGGATTCCTGTCTCACCCTCCTACTCCCTTTCTTCTCCTCCCTCCCAAACCCAAACTGGAAGGGGACCTTTTGCCCTGAATTTTAACAGGAAACATAACCAGCAACCAGATGTCTGACTTTTTCACCCCATTGGCAAGGATCAGCCATCTTCCTTGTAAACTTCCGGCCTTTCCTCTCCGTTTTAGATCTTTCAGCTTCTTCACGCTCCATCTCCTTTAGCTCAGATGCATGAAAACCCTCCAGAGGAGAAACAAAAGATGGCCTGTAAAAGGCTGCAAATGGAGTATTTATATACCCTACCCACAGAGTGGATGGTTGGTGGATGTCGGAGTGGGTAGGGGGGAGAGAGGCAGCGGTTCAGCTCTTAGATTCATTTGGTACATCTTGAAATTCAGATTCAATGAAGAATAGGTGGCTCTGATCAAAGACAAAGATAATTAAATACCTTCACAACTTAACACCAAGACAACAAACACAGATTTACCATCAAAGTATTTAAGTGTGAAAAAATAATAGATAAGACAGCTTCTCTGCTTCAGGAATAATGAGATACCTGAATCTTCTTTGACATGGCAGGGGGACTTTGGAGTGGGGAGAGACCTCAGAGAGAGCTCATCCGGTTCCTTCACTTTCCAGGGGGAGAAACTGAGGCCCTGCCTGAGTGGGAGGGACTTGCCCCAGGTCTCTTGCTTGATGGCAGAGTAGGGTGTCCCAGCACAAGGGCTCTGCTTCTATCTTCCCTGAGATGTTTCTGAAAAAGAAAGATGGCGTCACAAGATGGAAGGTGCCTGCCTACGCTTGGCATCCCATCCTGCTCTTGCCATGGTTGGCTGGGCCCTTCTCAGGAAGCCACTCCGATCTAAAGCTCCCAGCCATGAAGCAGCAGCAGTGATGGGGCTTTGCTCTCCTGTGTCCATCAGCTATCTAATAAACACAGTGGAAGAAGCAGAAGGCTTTTTTTTTTTTCTTTTTAAGATAAGAGGAAACATACCCACAAACAACTCCGAATTTCAAGTCTATACTCTTGAACTATCTACAGATACTAAGGAGAATGTTTTTCAAAGAGATGCATGAAAAGCAGATGGCTCATCACAGGAAGCCTTGAAAATGATGTTTTAAGGAATTAGCATTCAATTTGTGCAAAGCCCTGTGCCCCTTACTCCCCCCAACTTTCCCCACGTACCTCCATCATTACTGGTGTAACCCCCATTCCACCAGTCCTAGATTTGTCATCTTTGGCCAGGTCACTGACCCTTTCTGTGCCTCAGTTTCCTCACCTATAAAATGGGGATAATTGTTCTTATTTGATGTAGTTCCCCTGGGATTATGTGAAATGAGGGCTATCACACTTGGCATGGAGTAGATGTTTAATAAACCTTAGTTTTTCCAAGTTTCTTCTTCTGCAATAAAAGACTTTATATGCATCCCTGGGGCAGTGGGTCCCAGCAGAGTAGAATTGTGCCCTCTTCAGCAAGCCCTACAGCACCTTGCCTCATCATCTACCAGAATCTTTGTCCTGCAGCTTCAGCTGCCTACGAGAAGAAAGAGTGATCTGGGCCTGGAAGGATATGCTCAATGGTGGCCAGGGCACCTCAGCCTGGCAGGGTCACCACGAGAAATATGTGCCCCTAATGCCCCAGGCCCAAAACCTGAGGCTCTAGCCCTGATGTTTCTAATAGTTCACTTCATAAATCCTGAATTTGTTCTTAGAAAAAAGGAAAAAGAAACTGAGGGCCCCAACCTTAATGTAAATGAAACCCAAGGGAAGGCTGTTAACTTTGGGCTCATTACAATGAGTTAATTGAAAGTGGTAATGAGAAAAAGCAGCTGACACTTGTAAAACCATGGGCCAATGAGCAGTTCAATTCCTGGGCACTGTGTGAGAGCCAGGCCTTCTAGCCAACCAAGATATCTGTAGTTCCTGAAAACAATTGCTTAAGGAATACCAACGTGCAGGCAGGATGGAGCCTGTCTGCAGTCCTGTCACCCGACTGGGAGTCACTTGTGATGGCCCAGTGCCCAGAGCTTCAAGCCCTGAAAAAATTGTGCTTGGAGAGCATACTGGAGACCTAAGGATACACACCTATGGCAGACACTCAACAGTAGAGTCATGTGAAGGGCCCCAAAGTCAAGGGACTTGCTTCATCACTTCCCTCACCACTCCCATGGGGATGGGGCTTGAGACAAGGCACACCTCTAGATGTTAGTTTCCCCAGCAGTCAAATGAGTACATTAATATACTCTGTCCCCCCTGCCTCCCAGCATTGCTTTGTTTGAACAGCAAATGAGATGATATATTTGGAATGCTCTGTAAAATAAGAGTTGCACTACGAAAATAAAAGAGCTTAGCAGAGTGAACTAAGCTCAGAGATCAGGCTGCATGGCCAACTCAGGTTAGACTCAGAAAATAATAATTCATACCTCATAAGATTTATGAGAGAATTAAATAGCATTTCATATATATATATATATACACACACATACATAAAACGTATTTGGAATGGTGAGCACATAAGGTAACCACATATGGGAGGCATTGAATAAATGTTAACTATCATTGATTATATGTTATTATTTTTAGGACCACCTTGTCTTGCGGTGACTAATTCAGGCATATAGCTGGAGGTTCAGTCTGGGCTTATACATACTTTGCTTCTTTTTCTAATCATTTCTGGTTGCATTGATCAAATACCCATTCTGCCCACAGTAGTCTTGTAGCATACAAAGAGGGGTTGGCTGAGTAGACAAAGCAGTGATGGATTTTAGAGCCAAGATAATTCCCAGTGCAGCTGAGATCCAGCCAATTGAAATGCTGTTTCTTTCCAGGACCAGAAAATTGCACTGTTCTGGGAGCTCTTGGATTGCTTGTCCACCTGCAGGGCCAAGGAGAGGTGTAATGGAATCTTCAACGAGCCTTTTATCTGCACAACTGATGGAGTCCAGGACACAAGAAACTGGGAAGTGTGATTGTGCATATGTCTGTGTGTGCATGTGCACGTGTGTGTATGTTGGAGAAGAAACATGGAACATCTGCTAAGAAAAAATGATATGTCCTTTGATGAAATAGTGGACACTTCTCACAGGGACTTCCTTGGTTATCCATCTATCTGCCCAGCTCTCCCCTGCTTCTGCCTGCCTCTTAGGGCTTCTCAGAAAGCCCTTCTCAGAAAGTTTCCTTAGTTCATCTCACTGTTCATGTGCAGCCTCAAGTGGGACTTCAGGGCAAGTGCTGAGTGATGTCCACCATGCTGGGCTGAGCATAAATCCCACAGCAAGTGCAAGAACAGAGTCTCTGTGGCTGTGTCTTTGAATATCCTTCAGTAAAAGCCAAGGGCAACATTAAAGCACAATTGTGTAATTCACACACTGCCAGTAGGAGTGAAAATGGGCACAGCCTTTTTAGAGCCCAATTTGGCAATATTTTTCAAAACTAAAGATGTACCTACTCTTTAACTCAGCCCTTACTTTAAAAACTCTACCCTACAGAAGCATGCACATGCAGGATTGCAGGCTTGGGCATGCACCTGCTTCTCAGGCATGCCAGTAATAGAAGGGAACTGGAAACAGCAAAGATGCGAGGATGCTCATTGTTTGTAATAGCAAAAAAGAAAGTTTGATGAACCAAAATCCATTTGTAAGAGTCAAAAATGGAGGTGGCTTAGTATACAGACTAAAACGGCACCGAATGGCTCCAAATGTATATTAAGTGGAAAAATTATATTGCAAAATATTGAATGTAATAAAATCCTTTTTTGATAGTATATGAATAGAAACAAAGATCTAGATCAGTGATTTTCAATCGGTGTGCCGTGCTGTGCTGGTGTGCCATGACAGGATCTTAGGTATGCTGTGAACATTTTTAAAGATCATTAAGTTATTTTCAAAAGAAGTTCAAAGCACAGTAAGTATATTCTTTCTTGTACTCTTTTTTTTTTTTTGAAACAGAGAGTCACTCTGTCATCCTGGATAGAATGCCGTGGCATCATTGTACCTCACAGCAACCTCAAACTGTTGGGCTCCAGTGATCCTCCTGTCTCAGCCTCCCAAGTAGCTGAGACTACAGACACCCACCATGATGCCCAGCTATTTCTTTTTTAGAGATGAGGTCTCACTCTTGCTCAGGCTGGTCTTGAACTTCTGAGCTCAAGCAAACCCCTTGCCTCGGCCTCCGAGAATGCTAAGATTCCAGGCGTGAGCCACAACATCTGACTTTTTTTTTTTTTGATCAGCATAATTTAAGGGTGCTGAGGAGATCTAACTATAGGTTCAAGTGAGCTGTGAGATAAAAAAGGTGGAAAAACATTGCTCTAGATCAGCGGTTCTCAACCTGTGGGTCACAACCCCTTTGTAATAACGAAAATACATCCTGCATATCAGATATTTACATTATGATTCATAACAGTAGCAAAATTACAGTTATAAAGTAGTAATGAAAATAATTTTATGGTTGGGGGTCACCACAACATGAGGAACTGTATTAAAGGGTTGTGGCATTAGGAAGGTTGAGAACCACTGCTCTAGATTAATATGCAGAGAACTATTATTAATGGTTGTCATCTTGGTGGGGGAGAAAGGGACGGCAACAAGAGACTAGCACTTTCTACGTTATTTATTTCTATAATGCTTGCCTTCTTCACAATGAGGATATATTAAATTTGAATTTTGAAAAGCAGGATGATTAAGAAAATACATATAAATAAACCTAAGGGCAAATAAATCCAAGGGCTGAGGCGACAGTGGCGTGTGCAAGGCCTTTGGGTTATACAGCTAGGTTAGAGTGCGGTTTCCAGGCTCCAGAGGGTTGGCCTGGTTTGGCCTCTTTGGTAGTGCCTTTTGTAGGCCATGACCAGGTTTTTCTGGGGCCTGGGCCTAGCCCAGTGTTTGTCAACCTTTTTTAATCTCATGGCACACTTGAACCTATAGTTAAACTTCCATGGCGTACTTAAATTATGTTGATCAAAAAAAAAAAAGAGTAAAAGAAAGAGTATACTTACTATGCTTTCAACTTCTTTCTAAAATAATTTAATTAAGGGTCTTTAACAACTTTCAAGGCTCACCTAAAATCTGCTCACAGTTCACCACTTGAAAATCACTGGCATAGGTAGTTCAAAGATCCATGCCCCACTGAGGGCTGAAAACCCTAACCAAGTATCGCCTTCAAACTAGCTCACTGATAGGCGAACTCTGAGCATCAGGGCAGAGAGGCGGCTGTCAGGCGGCCAGAATGCAGGGACAACCACATTGTTTCTTCCTGAGGAACTGGGATGCTGAGACAGAGGCAGTGGTCAAAGTCTGGCTCCCCCGTGGATGCAGGAGCAGATCCAGATCCCAGCCAATAGGGGAGGAAGGGCTTCCTACGACCCTCTTCCCACTCCCCATGCTGAGAGCTCTGAACAGCAGGTCTCCAATTCTGTCTTTCTTCTCACAGACCCCTCAGAAACTTTTGCATTTCCCCTTATAACCCTCTAATTCTTCAAGGGTGGTTCAAGGTGAGCTGGACAAGAAAAATTGGATCCCACACTTGAGGACCGTCAATTTGGGGAAGCAGATGGCTGAGTGGACTGTGCTCACAGCTCCTGTGTTCTGTGGGTATCTGAGTCCATTCAGGCTGCTATAACAAAATACCCTAACAGAAAAGTATTGCTCACAGTTCTGGAGTCTGGGGAAAGCCAAGATGATGACTCCAGAAGATCAGTCTGGTGAGGGCTGTTCCGTGGTGGAAGTGACAAACAAGCTAACTCAGCCCTCTTCGATAAGGACATGAATCTCATTCATTAGGGCTGAGGCCTCATAACTCAATCACCCCCAAAGCCCCACCTCGTAATACCATTGGGGGTCAGGTTTCAACATGAATTGAGGGTGACACAAACATTCACCCTCATGGCAGCTGGTTCTCACAGATAAGCAGGCTGGGAAGAGTCCAGTTGAGCAAGACCTCAGCTGCTCCAGGACGAGCACTCCCGAGTCAGAGAAGCAGAATATGTGCCCTCTTGGTGCAATAAAAACAGTGGACTCTCACCTGAGAGCTTCTACCAATTTTAATGTTGTTTCTGAAGTTTTTTGACGATGAGAAGATTTAAAGAGGGTCATATGAATTTTCCCTCGAGTATTTTTTTTTTTATTTTGAAGTAATAAGGAGGGTACAAATGTTTAGATGACGTGGTTTTCAATTCTAAGGTAAAGTTCAAGTGGCAGTTGAGCCCTTCACCTGGGCGGGTGGGGAGGAACACCCTAACACTGTACACATAAGGTTAGAGCCCACCAATCACCCTCCCTCCTCCTGCCAATCACCCTCCGGTATTAGAAAGCCACCTCATGATACAAGGCATTAGACCTGTTCTGTGGGTTCCCAGAGAATATGCATCCCTGCAAAAATGGGTGTGAGTTACAGGGGAAGGAGGGACATTTTTGACTCACTGTGGGAAATTACCTTTGTAAGAAACTGGGGAGAGAAAGCAATGAGCCATTTCCTGCAACACTGAGCTCTCTGTCATAGAAAGTCTGTAAGTGGAGAGCTGACCATCATTTGTCAGGCTTGGTTGAGGGTGACTAAGACCCTCCCAGATGGAATGATGCTCCCTCCTGCATTAGAATGTGGGCTTCGTGAAAACAGGGACCCCCGCCAATTGTTGATGGTTACTCACCAAGTTTACTGGTGAGTACTGGGCAGTGCTTGTGCAGAGGATGTTTGGTGCATATTTTTCAAACAAGGAAGTAAAAGGACAAACGAAGGGAGGAAACTGAAGGTCAGTGTCTTCTTCACATAGCACATCCTATTGCAGGGCAGGAAGCTTGCCTGCAATCTATTTGGACCCTCAGAATTCTCTTCTTTTTTCACGAATCTAAGTTGCTAGTCCCACCCTCTGGAAACCTGTGATATACTCTGTGATCTTCAGAGTCACTCAAATCTATCTGAATTTCAGAAATGGCTACTCAACCACATGAATAAACTAGGATTTAAAACATTAAAATGTGAGCTGTCCTTGGGACACATGAAGGCATAGCAAGGCCTTGAAGTTTTGCACTTTGGATTCAGATAGACTTGACTCACCTGATTACTTATAAGGGTGACCTTGAGCAGATCTCCTCCTCGTGAGCAAATAAATCTTTCAACCTCATTTTTCTCTCCTATAAAATGGAGGCAATAACAATACACTCAACATTACATTGAAACCATTGTTAAAATTACTATTTAATATGCCCATCTCCCAGCCACACAATGGAGGCTCTCCATTCTGAGCCACTGATTATCCCTAAGGTGCTAGTCCAGCCCAGAGTTCAGTGACGGGTCTAAGCGTGGACTGATGGAAACAATCTGGGAATAGTCTAGGTTGACCAGGCAGTTGCCAGGCAGTGAAGATTGACCAGCCAGTGAGGAACAAGACCGAAATCTGCTGATAAACATTTTTGGGAACAGATAGAGGACAAAAAAAGGAAGCCATCTTGTGTTCAAAACTCTTTTTGGACCGGACAGTTGGGAGTAAGAGCCATCCTGCTCAGAACTTCACAAGGGCCCCTGCTAAAGAAACATGCTCTTCTACGAGAGGTAAGGCCAAAGAGATTGCCAGTATGGAGGAAATGTCCCCGGACTCTTAACTCATAGCTGGGGGAAAGAGGGAGAAGAGGAAAGCAAGCAACAGCCTCTGTGAACCCCCCAAGCAAGGGACGGCCCCTAGTATAGTAAGTAGTATTGCTTAGCAGAAGTTGAGGGGCCTGCTTGGGGAGTGGGCACTGCCAGGAGGGAGATTGCTCTGGGCATAGTCCTTGGAATCTACTGCTCTTTGCCAGCCAGGGTTTCAGCCCCTAATCCTAGCTCCCTGGTGCTGGGGAAGGTTAAAGGTCTTCTAGGTCACCAGCACCATGAAGTAGATAGAGCTAACACTAGCACCAAATTCCAGGAACCGTCATCCCTTTCATCCCTGTGCTTTTCTAGGGCCACCCTGCAGATCTCTGGGGCCCTCTGGTGATGGGAGATTATTCATTTAATTCTAGAAACATTTATTGATCACCCACTCTGTGCCAGGACTGCTGTTAAATTTAAGGAGTACAAAGAAGAGGAAAGGTACTTGTGTATTCACTGGGTCAGCAAACACTGAACTGGACACTAGGCACCACACTGGGGCGTGCGGACACAAAGATAGGCGACTGTTCATTCCTCCTACAAGCACACATTGAACTCATGTTGTGTGACACTGGGGACAGAGATAACTCTGGGCCTGTACCTACCTTCAGGGGCTCAGTCCTTGGGACAGACTGACACCTCAATGCAGCAGCACGTAAACATTGCCTTTAGAGAAGCATGTAGGGAGGAT
Source organism: Nycticebus coucang (assembly GCF_027406575.1). Classification (NCBI taxonomy): domain Eukaryota; kingdom Metazoa; phylum Chordata; class Mammalia; order Primates; family Lorisidae; genus Nycticebus; species Nycticebus coucang. The sequence continues at coordinate 34,328,560 of NC_069796.1, forward strand.
GAGTTCTGCCTGTGGTCTCTGAGATGTTCTTCACAGCTGGGAGACCCCCCAAAATAGCTGGTGGCCTGTGGCACCTGGCATGTTGCAGGATAGCGTAGCCGGGACTGGGAGAGCCAGCGAGTGTGTCCTGGGAAGCCAGTGGCAGGAAATGGGGCTGGAAAGATGGTTTGATGCCTGATTGTGGAGGCCATGCCAGGGTGCACAAAGTTGATCTTTAGCTGGGAGAGAGCTATTGAGTGATTTTAAGCCAGAAAACAACATGCTGAGACTGGTGGTCTGGGGCTTGAGGACTGTGGAGGATGAAGCAGAGATGCAAGGATGTCCGAGGGGAGTGGGTGTTGTCTGGATGAGAGAAGGAAGAGCCGTGCTGGATGTGGGGGAGTAATAGAGATTCGATTCTGAGCTCCTCTCCTCCCCTGCCAGGACTCAAGCCCTTTGTCCCCTGCCCTGCACCCCCACCCCACCCCCCCGCCCACAACCCCTCAGCACCTGGCATGGGGTCTGGACCCCAGCAGGAGCTCCATGGATGTGTGGGAAGTAACTGGTTGGGGCCAAAAACCGTGCCTCAAAGCCCTGTCCACAGGCACTGTCAGTCTCTTGTCTCCCCAGCCGTGCCAGCAATCTGAAGGACTGGAAGGTGTGGCTGAGGGGAGCTAGGAAGCAGCTTGGGCCTTCCATTCAGTGCAGGTGGCCCGTTGCCTGTGATCTGCTTTCCTCTTCCCAAATCCTCCCCCTCAGTCAAGCCCAGGGTTTGCTATCCTTACCCACTTTTACCTCCTGCATGCTGTTGACTACTCCCTCCTTGGAACAGTGTCTTTCTTCAATACCACCAGCCCCCTCTCCTGGATTTCCTTGGTCCCGCTGACTGTTCCTCATCCTACTTGGCTAGCCCCTTCCTCTATCTCCTGTTAATGGAAGCTCTGCCCTTCCCTGTTAACACTCTTCCCCTGGGCAAGTTTGTCTTCATACTACAATGTGGTGGCTTGCAAAGCAGCTGCAAATCCCTCCTGTGCCTGTTGGCCCCTCCAGAATGTAACTGCCACCCCTCTTATCAAAAAGCAGAATCTTTTTCTACACTCCTTGGATCTGGGCTTTCTCTGGTCAATAGGTAATTAAGAAAAGTGATGCAAACAAAGACTTGAAAAGTATTTGTGCATTAGTGTTCACTGTGTCCTGCTGTGCTTTGGACACAGAAGCCACCTTACGAATGAGCCCAAGTTAGCTTATTTGGAGAGGCCACTGAGATGCTCTGACCAACAGCTTAGCAAATTTGCGAGTGAGCCTATTCTAGATCATTCTCACCCAGAAAAGATTAGCAGATGAACCACCTAGCTAATCTCAGGCCAAGTTGCCCAGACACAGAATTGTGAAGTAGTAAGTAATTGTTGTTTTATGTTTACTAAGTCTTAGGGTAGTTTGTTGCACAGCAAATGCTAACTGATACACATGGCTTGAAGCAGCATCTTTATGCTGACAATGTCTATAATTTACATCTCTACCTCAGACCACTCCTGAGCTTCAAATGTATCCTATCTACTTACTACCACTTGGATAGCTCATAGGCATTTCCAAGTGAACATATCCAAAATGGGTCTTTGATGTTTTCTCATCACACCTGCTTTTCCTCTGATTTCTCTCTTCTGTATTGGTCACTTCAGCCACCTTATAGTTACTCAACCCAGGAACCTGAGAGTCCTTCTTGACATCCCACTGTTCTTCACCACCACCTCAAGTCCATAGTTTGTCACTTAGTCCTTTCAACCCTACTTTGAAATTCTTCTTAAATTTGCCTTCTTGTCCATCTCCACCGTCACCATCCTGCACCAAAGCATATGATCATTGTCTTATCTCCACCGTCACCATCCTGCCCCAAAGCATATAATCATTGTCAATGGCCTCATAACTAGTCACCCACCTCCATTATTGCCCTTTGCAATGCATTTTCCACCCAATAACTGCATGAACAGATCATGTCATTCCACCATCATCTCACGTGTACTTTCTGGTGATTTCCTTTTGCTCACAGGTACAAATGCAAATCCCTCTCCAGGCTCTCTGAGATCTGAAGGTTCTGGCCCTGCCTCTCTCTGCATCCTCTCCTTCCTTCTGTTCACGCTTTCTTTTCAGCCCTGCTGCCCTTTCTTCATTTCTTTGAACTCTTCAAACTGCTTTATACTTGCAGCCTCCCTGTTATTTCCTCTTCCTGGAATTCTGTCCCCTCCTCTTATGTCCTAGCTAACTTTCACTCTTGCTTGGACGTCATCTCAAATGCACTTTTTTTTTTTTTATTGTTATTTTAAAGTAAATTATTGGGTAAATTTTAAAAATTTTTCAGCTTCAATTTCTTTTTTTTTTTTTTTTTTTTTATTGTTGGGGATTCATTGAGGGTACAATAAGCCAGGTTACACTGATTGCAATTGTTAGGTAAAGTCCCTCTTGCAATCATGTCTTGCCCCCATAAAGTGTGACACACACCAAGGCCCCACCCACCTCCCTCCTTCCCTCTTTCTGTTTCCCCCCCCATAACCATAATTGTCATTAATTGTCCTCATATCAAAATTGAGTACATAGGATTCATGCTTCTCCATTCTTGTGATGCTTTACTAAGAATAATATCTTCCACGTCCATCCAGGTTAATACGAAGGATGTAAAGTCTCCATTTTTTTTAATGGCTGAATAGTATTCCATGGTATACATATACCACAGCTTGTTAATCCATTCCTGGGTTGGTGGGCATTTAGGCTGTTTCCACATTTTGGCGACTGTAAATTGAGCTGCAATAAACAGTCTAGTACAAGTGTCCTTATGATAAAAGGATTTTTTTCCTTCTGGGTAGATGCCCAGTAATGGGATTGCAGGATCAAATGGGAGGTCTAGCTTGAGTGCTTTGAGGATTCTCCATACTTCCTTCCAGAAAGGTTGTACTAGTTTGCAGTCCCACCAGCAGTGTAAAAGTGTTCCCTTCTCTCCACATCCACGCCAGCATCTGCAGTTTTGAGATTTTGTGATGTGGGCCATTCTCACTGGGGTTAGATGATATCTCAGGGTTGTTTTGATTTGCATTTCTCTAATATATAGAGATGATGAACATTTTTTCATGTGTTTGTTAGCCATTCGTCTGTCGTCTTTAGAGAAAGTTCTATTCATGTCTCTTGCCCATTGATATAAGGGATTGTTGGCTTTTTTCATGTGGATTACTTTGAGTTCTCTATAGATCCTAGTTATCAAGCTTTTGTCTGATTGAAAATATGCAAATATCCTTTCCCATTGTGTAGGTTGTCTCTTTGCTTTGGTTATTGTCTCCTTAGCAGTACAGAAGCTTTTCAGTTTAATGAAGTCCCATTTGTTTATTTTTGTTGTTGTTGCAATTGCCATGGCAGTCTTCTTCATGAAGTCTTTCCCCAGGCCAATATCTTCCAGTGTTTTTCCTATGCTTTCTTGGAGGGTTTTTATTGTTTCATGCCTTAAGTTTAAGTCCTTTATCCATCTTGAATCAATTTTTGTGAGTGGGGAAAGGTGTGGGTCCAGTTTCAGTCTTTTACATGTAGACATCCAGTTCTCCCAACACCATTTATTGAATAGGGAGTCTTTCCCCCAAGGTATGTTCTTGTTTGGTTTATCAAAGATTAGGTGGTTGTAAGATGTTAGTTTCATTTCTTGGTTTTCCATTTGATTCCAAGTGTCTATGTCTCTGTTTTTGTGCCAGTACCATGCTGTCTTGAGCACTATGGCTTTGTAGTACAGACTAAAATCTGGTATGCTGATGCCCCCAGCTTTATTTTTATTACAGAGAACTGCCTTAGCTATACGGGGTTTTTTCCAGTTCCATACAAAACGCAGAATCATTTTTTTCAAATCTTGAAAGTATGATGTTGGTATTTTGATAGGAATGGCATTGAATAGGTAGATTGCTTTGGGAAGTATGGACATTTTAACAATGTTGATTCTTCCCATCCATGAGCATGGTAAGTTCTTCCATTTGTTAATATCCTCTGCTATTTCCTTTCTGAGGATTTCATAGTTTTCTTTATACAGGTCCTTCACCTCCTTCGTTAGGTATATTCCTAGGTATTTCATTTTCTTTGAAACTATGGTGAAGGGAGTTGTGTCCTTAATTAGCTTCTCATCTTGACTGTTATTGGTGTACACAAAGGCTACTGACTTGTGGACATTGATTTTATATCCTGAAACATTACTGTATTTTTTGATGACTTCTAGGAGTCTTGTGGTTGAGTCTTTGGGGTTCTCTAAGTATAAGATCATGTCGTCAGCAAAGAGGGAGAGTTTGACCTCCTCTGCTCCCATTTGGATTCCCTTTATTTCCTTGTCTTGCCTAATTGTGTTGGCTAGAACTTCCAGCACTATGTTGAATAGTAAAGGTGACAGAGGACAACCTTGTCTGGTTCCAGTTCTAAGAGGAAAAGCTTTCAGTTTTACTCCATTCAGTAAAATATTGGCTGTGGGTTTGTCATAGATAGCTTCAATCAGTTTTAGAAATGTGCCACCTATGCCTATACTCTTCAGTGTTCTAATTAGAAAAGGATGCTGGATTTTATCAAATGCTTTTTCTGCATCTATTGAGAGGATCATGTGATCTTTATTTTTGCCTCTGTTAATATGGTGGATAACGTTTATAGACTTGCGTATGTTAAACCAGCCTTGCATCCCTGGGATGAAGCCTACTTGATCATGATGAATGACTTTTTTGATGATAAGCTGTAATCTATTGGCTAGGATTTTGTTGAGAATTTTTGCGTCTATGTTCATGAGTGAGATTGGTCTGAAATTCTCCTTTTTGTTTGGGTCTTTTCCTGGTTTTGGTATCAGGGTGATGTTTGCTTCATAGAATGTGTTGGGGAAGATTCCTTCTTCCTCAATTTTTTGGAATAATTTCTGCACTACAGGAATAAGCTCTTCCTTGAAGGTTTGATAGAATTCTGGAGTGAAGCCATCTGGACCAGGGCATTTTTTGGTTGGAAGCTTTTTTATTGTTTCTTTGATCTCAGTGCTTGAAATTGGTCTGTTCAGGAGCTCTATTTCTTCCTGGCTGAGTCTAGGGAGAGGGTGTGATTCCAAATATTGATCCATTTCTTTCACATTGTCAAATTTCTGGGCATAGAGTTTCTGGTAGTATTCAGAGATGATCTCTTGTATCTCTGTGGGATCAGTTGTTATTTCCCCTTTATCATTTCTGATTGAGGTTACTAGAGATTTTACTTTTCTATTCCTCGTTAGTCTGGCCAATGGTTTATCTATTTTATTTATTTTTTCAAAAAACCAACTCCTTGTTTCATTAATTTTCTGAATGATTCTTTTGTTTTCAATTTCATTGATCTCTGATTTGATTTTGGATATTTCTTTTCTTCTACTGAGTTTAGGCTTAGATTGTTCTTCTTTTTCCAATTCCATAAGATCTCTTGTGAGATTGTTGATGTGCTCTCTTTCAGTTTTTCGAATGTAGGCATCTAAAGCGATGAATTTTCCTCTCAAAACTGCTTTTGCAGTATCCCACAGGTTTTGGTAGCTCGTGTCTTCATTGTTGTTATGCTCAAGGAAGTTAATGATTTCCTGTTTTATTTCTTCCTTCACCCATCTGTTATTCAACAGAAGATTGTTTAATTTCCATGCCTTTGGGTGGGGTCGAGCATTTTTGTTAGAGTTGAGTTCCACCTTTAGTGCCTTATGGTCTGAGAAGATACAAGGTAAAATTTCAATTCTTTTGATTCTGTTGATATTTGTTTTGTGTCCCAGGATATGATCAATTTTGGAGAATGTTCCATGGGGTGATGAGAAGAATGTATATTCTTTATCTTTGGGGTGGAGTGTTCTATATGCGTCTATCAAGCACAGTTGTTCTAGAGTCTCATTTAAGTCTCTTATATCCTTGTTTTATTTCTGTTTAGAGGATCTGTCCAGCTCTGTAAGAGGAGTGTTAAAGTCCCCTGTTATGATGGTATTATCAGATATCATATTGCTCAGACTGAGTAAGGTCTGCTTCAAGAATCTGGGAGCATTTAAATTGGGTGCATAAATATTTAGAATTGAAATGTCTTCTTGTTGTATTTTTCCCTTGACCAATATAAAGTGACCATCTTTGTCTTTTTTGACTTTAGTTGCTTTAAATCCACATGTGTCTGAAAATAAGATTGCAACTCCTCTTTTCTTCTGAATTCCATTTGCCTGAAAAATTGTCTTCCAACCCTTGACTCGGAGCTTTAATTTGTCTTTTGAAGCCAGGTGTGTTTCTTGCAGACAGCAAATGGATGGCTTGTGTTTTTTAATCCAGTCAACCAATCTATGTCTCTTCAGTGGAGAATTCAAGCCATTAACATTTATTGAGATAATTGACAAGTGTGGTAGTATTCTATTCGTCTTATTTTGTGAGAGTCCATTGGTTAGTTTTATCTTTTGCATCAGCGTGGAGGTTAGGTTCTGTCCTTTAATTTCTGAGTTCTTACTTTGCTGCTGATCCATTGTGGTGGTCAGTGTGCAGAACAGGTTGAAGTATTTCCTGTAGAGCTGGTCTTGTTGTGGCGAATTTCCTCAATGTTTGTATATCCGTAAATGATTTGATTTCTCCGTCAATTTTGAAGCTTAGCTTAGCAGGGTACAGAATTCTGGGCTGAAAATTGTTCTGTTTAAGTAGATTAAAGGTAGATGACCATTGTCTTCTTGCTTGGAAAGTTTCATTAGAGAAGTCTGAGGTCAATCTGATGGATTTGCCCCTGTAGGTCAACTGGCGCTTACTCCTGGCAGCTTGCAGAATCTTTTCTTTGGTCTTGACTTTGGACAGGTTCATCACAATGTGTCTTGGAGAAGCTCGGTTAGAGTTGAGGCGACCTGGGGTCCGATATCCCTCTGAAAGCAGTGTTTCAGAATCTTTGGTGATATTTGGGAAATTTTCTTTTATAATATTCTCTAGTATGGCTTCCATTCCTCTGGGGCATTCTTCTTCCCCTTCTGGAATTCCTATAACTCGTATGTTGGAACGCTTCATAAAGTCCCATAATTCTGACAATGAACGTTCTGCTTTCTCTCTCTTCTTTTCTGCCTCTTTTACTATCTGAGTTATCTCAAAAACTTTGTCTTCTACCTCTGAAATTCTTTCTTCTGCATGGTCTAACCTGTTGCTGATACTTTCCATTGCATCTTTAAGTTCCCTGATTGACTGTTTCATTTCCTTCAGCTCTGCTATATCCTTTTTATATTCTTCATATCGTTCATCTCTTATTTGATTCTGTTTTTGAATTTCCTTTTGGTTATTTTCCACTTTATTAACAGTTTCCTTCATTGTTTCCATCATGTCCTTCATTGTTTTCAACATGTGTATTCTAAATTCCCTTTCTGTCATTCCTAACATTTCTGTATAGGTGGAATCCTCTGCAGTAGCTACCTCATGGTCCCTTGGCGGGGTAGTTCTGGACTGGTTCTTCATGTTGCCTGGAGTTTTCTGCTGATTCTTCCTCATGGGTGATTTCTTTTATCTGTTTACTTGCCCTAATTTTCCTTTCAATTCCTCTTGCTCTTTAAGTTCTTGTGCCTGTGGTCTAAGGGTTACAGGACCAGAAGGGTGAGAAGGTTTAAGAGCAAAAAAGCGATGAAAGAAATGAGGACCGAGTGATAAGAAAAAAAAAAAAAATGAAAAAAAAGAAAAATGAAAAAAAAGAAAAATAGAGAAAGGAGAGTGGTTGGGTGAAAGGAATATTGACAAAAAGAAGAGAGGCACAGAAAGAGGGAGACAGAGCAATATAGGTGTACAGTATGGTACTTTGATACAACCTTAAAAAAAAAAAACAACACCTTCTGGGGGTGCCAAGTGGGGTGGTTCACTTGAGGTCAGCAGCTCTTTGCTAACCTGATCAGACACAGTACCCCACCTCCACCAAGTAGAGAGGAAAGACAAAAATGCTATAAATCAAACCAAAACAAGCAAACAGAAAGCTTTACAGGATAAAATTGGCTGGAAAAACCAAATAATAGTGGTAGAAACACTAACAAAAATGAAGTTCTGATTATTGAAATAGGCAGCAATGGGAAATTATAATTAAACTAGAAAAATTGAGAAAGAAAAAGGATCTGTATGGAAAAGGTTGAACTTAAAAAACAAAACAACAATCTAGAACGTCAAAATAAACAAAAAAAAAAAACCAAACCAGAAAAAAACCAAACAAACAAACAAAAAAAAACACACACGCAACCAAAAACAAAGCAGTATGTATATGGAATTGAATATTGTCTGGGCAACACGTGGTCTTCTGGGGTATGAGATGTTAATCACAGTTCTGATACGACTGGAGGCTGCTAGTTTCTCGAACCCCAGCAGGTAGACGCCCTAAATCTCTCTTCAGCCCACTTAAAAGGCACTTTGAACTTGTTCACTTACTGAGCAGAAGCTTTCTCAGGGAAGTGCTTGTTGCTGGAATCACTGCTGAAGTGGCTATCCACTTACCCTGTGTGTCAAAACTGGTCTCCCTCTGCCCCCGAGGGTTAGGGCTGCAAGGCGGCTCAGACCCCGCCCTTAGGCTACTTGGTCGCTGGGTTACCAGCTCCCACCCAATTCCAGCTCTGCGACCCTGAGGGCGGAGCTTGCCAGGGCAGATCGCTCACAATGTCTGCCTGTGACCCAGAGCCAAACTCTTATTAGCTCCGTCTGGCTCAGCGGCTCAGACTGGGGCCCTAGACAAAGGCCAGAGTTCTCCGCACTCCCGCTCAGGCTCTCCCCAAGGCAGTTCAGCAGAGTGCCAAGTCCAAAGACACCAAAACAGTTCACAGGTAAGGCCTTTCTGGTTTGCAGTCTCGCTGCTACTGAACTTACAGTTGCGGGCGGGTTTAGGCGGATTGAACACACGCAACCACTTGCCGGTTTTCCACTGTTTTAGTCCTCCTCTTGGGGTCCAGAAGTCTCTCGCTGACTCCCTGTATCCTCTCAGGGGTGATGATAGGCAGATCCCACCAGCCAGAGATGCCTGGAGTCCTATATCCCCAGACTCACGGTGCCCAGATGCAAGGAAGCTGTTACTCGGCTGCCATCTTGCTCCACCCTCCAGGAGCTTCAATTTCTTAAATTTGGCCAGAAAATTCTTATGTCCCTAACTACAGATCACTCTTCCAGCTCCAGTTAGCCACCTTCCAGCTCCAGTTAGCCACCACCAGGTTCTGTGAAGTGTCCTGAAATTCCTTTCCATGAAGATAACCAAGAACCCGAAGGAACCTCCACTCAAATGCACTTTTTTAAAGAAGGCATATATATTTTCCTCGTGTGACGGTGAGTTCCTTGAAGACAGAGATCTTCTCTGTTACATTCACTATAGACTACCCGGCTCCTAGTCCAATGTCTGGTACACAGTAGGCCTTCAATAAAATCTTTGTGGGATAAATGAATAAGTAACTAAGCAGTGGCCAGATGCCTTCATTCATTTATATATTTCCTATTGCTTTCTTGAGTACCTGCTGGGGACAAACCCTGTACTGGCTGCCAGAGGCACATTGGTGAACACCAACAGGCATGTCCAACTTCACGGGGCATGTAGTTTAGTGAGGGAGACAGCCTTTGATCACCACACTGAGTATATAATAGTGAAGATACATGCTCTGAAGAAAAGGGGTAAGTTTAATGGGAACCTAGAAGGAAGAAGCCACTCTAGGCTGAGGGACCCCAAAGGGCTTTCTGAAGGAAGCGATTCTGAGGTCCGAAAGGTGAGTAGGAGTGGACTGGCCTGGAGGGGATCAGGGAGTGAGCACACAGTCCGAGGTGAAGGAGGGAAAATGTGCCCTGGAAGGACCCAGGCAGAGGCTAGTGTGGACAGACATAGAACATGGAGAGAGGTAAGATTGGGTTTGGGGTCTAGGAAGCAGTGAAGGATATCCTTTGTTCTAAAAGCTGTGGATCTGAATCTGGGGAGTGAGGAGGATTTGATACAATCTTATCAGCATTTTGAAAATATCACCCCACTTACTGTGTGACAAATTGAAAGGGCTGGGAAGTTATGGAGGAGGTTCTTACAGACCCTCCAAACAGAAAAGATGGTGCTATGAGTTAGGGCAACAGGGAAGATGGAGATAAGAAGACACAAGTAAGAAGGAGGCAATGAGGAAAAGAAAAGAAATGATTTTTATGGAGATACACATGACCACTACTCCTCCCCCAACACACACACAAACACACATACACATGTGCACTTGTGGGCCCTGACTACTTACTTGGAAACAAATGGAGGGTGAACTTATCAAGACCAAAGGATCCCTCTCAGGGCTGGAACCCTTTACTCTTTGATCCTTGGAGAAACTAAGAGTTAAACTGACTCAAATGCCTGCTAATCAAGAAATGAGGAGAAATGAAGATGAAGAGGATGTGAAATGAACACGATTGTCTAGTTTAATCTTTGTCATTTTTACTGGACAGGAATCCGTCATGCCAGACTGTGGTTCAATACCATGCACTTTGTCCAGACTCCTGGGCCTTCTTCCTTCCTCAAGAACCCCAGGCCATTGCCCACAGGCTCAGACTCCTGGACCCTTTCCCTGGAGACTTGCTGTCCCTCTCCCAGACCCCATCTCTTTCCCCACCTTGTGGACTCTGAACTCCCCCTTCCTGTTCCTACCCACCCAGCCTGCAGCCTCCCCTGGGCCAGGTGGGGACCTCCGCATGCTCGTGCCCTGAATCCCAAGCCTCGCCTTCCCTCATGGTCCTCCTTCCTAGCTTCATGCTACACCATTTTATTTGCCTTGTCCCGGATGGAACTTGAAAGTCCCCGGACCAGGCTCCCAGGATGAAGGGTCTGAGTACAGGGGAGGGGAATGGGAAGGACCGTCTCAACCTCCCCTTCCCCCCTCCCCCACCTTTGGAAGCAAAGCAGCAGACCTTCAACCACACACTCCACACCCTGGGGTCCTTCCACTCCCTCAGTTCCCAACTGCCCAGCAAAACCAAGACCCACAGCACCACCTGGTACAAGGAAGCCAGCCAGAGTATCTGAAGATGCTCACCTGGGACTAGAATCCTGGGGACTTTTTCTGAATAGGGCAGTGGCTTTGGGGGCTTGACCTGGGAGGGTCAAAAGCTCCTTTTTGTGAGTTCAAAGGGAGTAGGAATTTTACCAGGCAGAGTTACCTTCTAACACCACAGGAAGTTTCCTACTCTGTCATCTCCTTTCAGGGATGCAGTAGGCCATTCTGAGCCAGCTGCCTTTGTGGGGGTACTAAGATGATCAAACAGAGACCATGCTCAGCTGGGGTTCTAGAGGATGAGATAAAATGTAAGGAATTATCTTTATAAAGATAAGAGGCACTTAGCTTCTGGGGAATCATAAACCCTTAGAATGGGCAAAGGGTCCTCTCACCAGAAAAGTGTACATGTGCAAAAAGTACACAAAGCTGTGTGCACAGTGCCCAGGAGCAGGAGAGATCCCCCTTCCCCGTGAGCTGGAAGGTGGCTGGCAGCAAGCAGGGCACGGAGGCCCCTTCCTGGTGCAGAGAGGCTGAGGGAGACTTGGCCTCATCGCAGGTTCAGTTTCTGGTCCTGGCCCCAGGGAAGAGCAAAGAAACCAACACATTTCTTTTCTTTGTGGAGGACAGTCCCATTAAAAAAGGGTCCTCCCTCTCTACTGTTATTTACACTGGGGCTCTAGAGCAAGAATTTTTCTCCACATCCAGAATCACATGAAGCGCTGTCTACAGTGTTTCGTGAAAGAAAAGTCTACATCATTCACTCACTCTGTGGCCTTGGACCAAACCTGCTGACTCCTGACCAGCAAGCCCGGGGCCTTTCTAGGTCACTGGAGAGGAGATGACCCCATATAGAGAGACATACATGTACAGACACACACATGTGCATGTACACACAAACACACCCACAAAGAGCCAAGAGATTCGTCTCTGCAGTGAAAACTTGTCTGGGCTCCAACTTGTACTGAGGCACTGACATTGGCAAAAAATAATTAGAGTCTCCATAATTAAAAAAAACAATCAATGTCTTGAGAGGTGGAGCAAGATGGCAGCCGAGTAACAGCTTCCTTGCATCTGGGCACCATGAGTCTGGGGATATAGGACTCCAGGCATCTCTGGCTGGTGGGATCTGCCTATCATCACCCCTGAGAGGATACAGGGAGTCAGCAAGAGACTTCTGGACCCCAAGAGGAGGACTAAAACAGCGGAAAACCGGCAAGTGGTCGCGTGTGTTCAATCCGTCTAAACCCGCCCGCAACTGTAAGTTCAGTAGCAGCGAGACTGCAAACCAGAAAGGCCTTACCGGTGAACTGTTTTGGTGTCTTTGGACTTGGCACTCAGCTGAACTGCCTTGAGGAGAGCCTGAGCGGGAGTGTGGAGAACTTTGGCCTTTGTCTAGGGCCCCAGTCTGAGCCGCTGAGCCAGACGGAGCTAATAGTGTTTGGCTCTGGGTCACAGGCAGCCATTGTGAGTGATCTGCCCCAGCAAGCTCTGCCCTCAGGGTCGCAGAGCTGGAATTGGGTGGGAGCTGGTAACCCAGCGACCAAGTAGCCTAAGGGCGGGGTCTGAGCCGCCTTGCAGCCCTAACCCTCGGGGGCAGAGGGAGACCAGTTTTGGCACACAGGGTAAGTGGACAGCCACTTCAGCAGTGATTCCAACGACAAGCACTTCTCTGGGAAAGCTTCTGCTCAGCAAGTGAACAAGTTCAAAGTGCCTTTTAAGTGGGCTGAAGAGAGATTTAGGGTGTCTACCTGCTGGGGTTTGAGAAACTAGCAGCCTCCGGTCGTATCAGAACTGTGATTAACATCTCATACCCCAGAAGACCACGTGTTGCCCAGACAAAATTCAATAACATATACATACTGCTTTGCTTTTGGTTGTGTTTTTTTTTTTTTTTCCTTTGGGTTTGGTTGTTTTTTTTGTTTATTTTGATGTTGTTGATTGTTGTTTTTTTTTTTTTAAGTTCAACCTTTTCCATACAGATCCTTTTTCTTTCTCAATTTTTCTAGTTTAATTATAATTTCCCATTGCTGCCTATTTCAATAATTAGAACCTCATTTTTGTTAGTGTTTCTACTGCTATTATTTGGTTTTTCCAGCCAATTTTATCCCGTAAAGTTTTCTGTTTGCTTGTTTTGGTTTGATTTATAGCATTTTTGTCTTTCCTCTCTACTTGGTGGAGGTGGGGTACTGTGTCTGATCAGGTTAGCAAAGAGCTGCTGACCTCAAGGGAACAACCCAACTGGGCACCCCCAGAAGGTGGTTTTTTTTTTAAGGTTGTATCAAAGTACCCTACTGTACACCTATATTGCTCTGTCTCCCTCTTTCTGTGCCTCTCTTCTTTTTGTCAATATTCCTTTTACCCACCCCCTCTCCTTTCTCTATTTTTCTTTTTTTTTTCTTATCACTCGGTCCTCCTTTCTTTCATCCCTTTTTTGCTCTTCAACCTTCTCACCCTTCTGGTCCTGTAACCCTTAGTCCACAGGCACGAGAACTTAAAGAGCAAGAGGAAGTGAAAGGAAAATTAGGGCAAGAAAACAGATAAAAGAAATCACTCATGAGGAAGAATCAGCAGAAAACTCCAGGCAACATGAAGAACCAGTCCAGAACAACCCCGCCAAGGGACCATGAGGTAGCTACTGCAGAGGATTCCACCTATACAGAAATGTTAGGAATGACAGAAAGGGAATTTAGAATACACATGTTGAAAACAATGAAAGAAATGATGGAAACAATGAAGGAAACTGTTAATAAAGTGGAAAATAACCAAAAGGAAATTCAAAAACAGAATCAAATAAGAGATGAACGATATGAAGAATATAAAAAGGATATAGCAGAGCTGAAGGAAATGAAACAGTCAATCAGGGAACTTAAAGATGCAATGGAAAGTATCAGCAACAGGTTAGACCATGCAGAAGAAAGAATTTCAGAGGTAGAAGACAAAGTCTCTGAGATAACTCAGATAGTAAAAGAGGCAGAAAAGAAGAGAGAGAAAGCAGAACGTTCACTGTCAGAATTATGGGACTTTATGAAGTGTTCCAACATACGAGTTATAGGAATTCCAGAAGGGGAAGAAGAATGCCCCAGAGGAATGGAAGCCATACTAGAGAATATTATAAAAGAAAATTTCCCAAATATCACCAAAGATTCTGAAACACTGCTTTCAGAGGGATATCGGATCCCAGGTTGCCTCAACTCTAACCGAGCTTCTCCAAGACACATTGTGATGAACCTGTCCAAAGTCAAGACAAAAGAAAAGATTCTGCAAGCTGCCAGGAGTAAGCGCCAGTTGACCTACAGGGGCAAATCCATCAAAGTGACCGCAGACTTCTCTAATGCAACTTTCCAAGCAAGAAGACAATGGTCATCTACCTTTAATCTACTTAAACAGAACAATTTCCAGCCCAGAATTCTGTACCCTGCTAAGCTAAGCTTCAAAATTGACGGAGAAATCAAATCATTTACGGATATACAAACATTGAGGAAATTCGCCACAACAAGACCAGCTCTACAGGAAATACTTCAACCTGTTCTGCACACTGACCACCACAATGGATCAGCAGCAAAGTAAGAACTCAGAAATTAAAGGACAGAACCTAACCTCCACACTGATGCAAAAGATAAAACTAAGCAATGGACTCTCACAAAATAAGACGAATAGAATACTACCACACTTATCAATTATCTCAATAAATGTTAATGGCTTGAATTCCCCACTGAAGAGACATAGATTGGTTGACTGGATTAAAAAACACAAGCCATCCATTTGCTGTCTGCAAGAAACACACCTGGCTTCAAAAGACAAATTAAAGCTCCGAGTCAAGGGAGACAATTTTTCAGGCAAATGGAATTCAGAAGAAAAGAGGAGTTGCAATCTTATTTTCAGATACATGTGGATTTAAAGCAACTAAACTCAAAAAAGACAAAGATGGTCACTTTATATTGGTCAAGGGAAAAATACAATAAGAAGACATTTCAATTCTAAAAATCTATGCACCCAATTTAAATGTTACCAGATTCTTGAAACAGACCTTACTCAGTGTGAGCAATATGATATCTGATAATACCATAATAACAGGGGACCTTAACACTCCTCTTACAGAGCTGGACAGATCCTCTCAACAGAAATTGAACAAGGATATAAGAGATTTAAATGAGATCCTAGAACAACTGTGCTTGATAGACGCATATAGAACACTCCATCCCAAAGATAAAGAATATCCATTCTTCTCATCACCCCATGGAACATTCTCCAAAATTGATCATATCCTGGGACACAAAACAAATATCAACAGAATCAAAAGAATTGAAATTTTACCTTGTATCTTCTCAGACCATAAGGCACTAAAGGTGGAACTCAACTCTAACAAAAATGCTTGACCCCACAAAAAGACATGGAAATTAAACAATCTTCTTTTGAATAACAGATGGGTGCAGGAAGAAATAAAACAGGAAATCATTAACTTCCTGGAGCATAACAACAATGAAGACAGAAGCTACCAAAACCTGTGGGATACTGCAAAAGCAGTTTTGAGAGGAAAATTCATCGCTTTAGATGCCTACATTCAAAAAACAGAAAGAGAGCATGTCAACAATCTCACAAGCCATCTTATGGAATTGGAAAAAGAAGAACAATCTAAGCCTAAACTCAGTAGAAGAAAAGAAATATCCAAAATCAAATCAGAGATCAATGAAATTGAAAACAAAAGAATCATTCAGAAAATTAATGAAACAAGGAGTTGGTTTTTTGAAAAAATAAATAAAATAGATAAACCATTGGCCAGACTAACGAGGAATAGAAAAGTAAAATCTCTAGTAACCTCAATCAGAAATGATAACGGGGAAATAACAACTGATCCCACAGAGATACAAGAGATCATCTCTGAATACTGCCAGAAACTCTATGCCCAGAAATTTGACAATGTGAAAGAAATGGATCAATATTTGGAATCACACCCTCTCCCTAGACTCAGCCAGGAAGAAATAGAGCTCCTGAACAGACCAATTTCAAGCACTGAGATCAAAGAAACAATAAAAAAGCTTCCAACCAAAAAATGCCCTGGTCCAGATGGCTTCACTCCAGAATTCTATCAAACCTTCAAGGAAGAGCTTATTCCTGTAGTGCAGAAATTATTCCAAAAAATTGAGGAAGAAGGAATCTTCCCCAACACATTCTATGAAGCAAACATCACCCTGATACCAAAACCAGGAAAAGACCCAATCAAAAAGGAGAATTTCAGACCAATCTCACTCATGAACATAGACGCAAAAATTCTCAACAAAATCCTAGCCAATAGATTACAGTTTATCATCAAAAAAGTCATTCATCATGATCAAGTAGGCTTCATCCCAGGGATGCAAGGCTGGTTTAACATACGCAAGTCTATAAACGTTATCCACCATATTAACAGAGGCAAAAATAAAGATCACATGATCCTCTCAATAGATGCAGAAAAAGCATTTGATAAAATCCAGCATCCTTTTCTAATTAGAACACTGAAGAGTATAGGCATAGGTGGCACATTTCTAAAACTGATTGAAGGTATCTATGACAAACCCACAGCCAATATTTTACTGAATGGAGTAAAACTGAAAGCTTTTCCTCTTAGAACTGGAACCAGACAAGGTTGTCCTCTGTCACCTTTACTATTCAACGTAGTGCTGGAAGTTCTAGCCAATACAATTAGGCAAGACAAAGAAATAAAGGGAATCCAAATGGGAGCAGAGGTCAAACTCTCCCTCTTTGCTGACGACATGATCTTATACTTAGAGAACCCCAAAGACTCAACCACAAGACTCCTAGAAGTCATCAAAAAATACAGTAATGTTTCAGGATATAAAATCAATGTCCACAAGTCAGTAGCCTTTGTGTACACCAATAACAGTCAAGATGAGAAGCTAATTAAGGACACAACTCCCTTCACCATAGTCTCAAAGAAAATGAAATACCTAGGAATATACCTAACGAAGGAGGTGAAGGACCTCTATAAAGAAAACTATGAAATCCTCAGAAAGGAAATAGCAGAGGATATTAACAAATGGAAGAACATACCATGCTCATGGATGGGAAGAATCAACATTGTTAAAATGTCTATACTTCCCAAAGCAATCTACCTATTCAATGCCATTCCTATCAAAATACCAACATCGTACTTTCAAGATTTGGAAAAAATGATTCTGCGTTTTGTATGGAACCGGAAAAAAACCCGTATAGCTAAGGCAGTTCTCTGTAACAAAAATAAAGCTGGGGGCATCAGCATACCAGATTTTAGTCTGTACTACAAAGCCATAGTGGTCAAGACAGCATGGTACTGGCACAAAAACAGAGACATAGACACTTGGAATCGAATTGAACACCAAGAAATGAAACTAACATTTTACAACCACCTAATCTTTGATAAACCAAACAAGAACATACCTTGGGGGAAAGACTCCCTATTCAATAAATGGTGTTGGGAGAACTGGATGTCTACATGTAAAAGACTGAAACTGGACCCACACCTTTCCCCACTCACAAAAATTGATTCAAGATGGATAAAGGACTTAAACTTAAGGCATGAAACAATAAAAACCCTCCAAGAAAGCATAGGAAAAACACTGGAAGATATTGGCCTGGGGAAAGACTTCATGAAGAAGACTGCCATGGCAATTGCAACAACAACAAAAATAAACAAATGGGACTTCATTAAACTGAAAAGCTTCTGTACAGCTAAGGAGACAATAACCAAAGCAAAGAGATAACCTACACAATGGGAAAGGATATTTGCATATTTTCAATCAGACAAAAGCTTGATAACTAGGATCTATAGAGAACTCAAATTAATCCACATGAAAAAAGCCAACAATCCCTTATATCAATGGGCAAGAGACATGAATAGAACTTTCTCTAAAGACGACAGACAAATGGCTAACAAACACATGAAAAAATGTTCATCATCTCTATATATTAGAGAAATGCAAATCAAAACAACCCTGAGATATCATCTAACCCCAGTGAGAATGGCCCACATCACAAAATCTCAAAACTGCAGATGCTGGCGTGGATGTGGAGAGAAGGGAACAC
This sequence comes from Nycticebus coucang, assembly GCF_027406575.1. Taxonomy (NCBI): domain Eukaryota; kingdom Metazoa; phylum Chordata; class Mammalia; order Primates; family Lorisidae; genus Nycticebus; species Nycticebus coucang. The sequence goes on from NC_069796.1 coordinate 34,346,567, forward strand.
TTTTACACTGCTGGTGGGACTGCAAACTAGTACAACCTTTTTGGAAGGAAGTATGGAGAAACCTCAAAGCACTCAAGCTAGACCTCCCATTTGATCCTGCAATCCCATTACTGGGCATCTACCCAGAAGGAAAGAAATCCTTGTATTATAAGGACACTTGTACTAGACTGTTTATTGCAGCTCAATTTACAATCGCCAAAATGTGGAAACAGCCTAAATGCCCACCAACCCAGGAATGGATTAACAAGCTGTGGTATATGTATACCATGGAATACTATTCAGCCTTTAAAAAATATGGAGACTTTACATCCTTCGTATTAACCTGGATGGACGTGGAAGACATTATTCTTAGTAAAGCATCACAAGAATGGAGAAGCATGAATCCTATGTGCTCAGTTTTGATATGAGGACAATTAATGACAATTATGGTTATGGGGGGGGAAACAGAAGGTGGGAAGGAGGGAGGTGGGTGGGGCCTTGGTGTGTGTCACACTTTATGGGGGCAAGACATGATTGCAAGAGGGACTTTACCTAACAATTGCAATCAGTGTAACCTGGCTTATTGTACCCTCAATGAATCCCCAACAATTAAAAAAAAAAAAAAAAAAAAAAAGAAAAGTTTAGCTCTGCCAACACTGATCAGAAGGACAAATGGGCGTCTTGGGTCGTCTTCCGGCAGCCTGGAGATGAAGCGCTCTGTGTTTTTCTCCCTGACTTGATTGCGCTCCATGAGAGCAGGGGCCCTGCCGGGTTTTGCTATTGAAAGAGTTCCCAGTGCCTGGCCCAAGGCCTGGCATGGAACAAGCACTCAGCAAGTGTTTGAGTTTGTTGAGTGAATAAATGAATCAAAAAGGAAGTTGTAATCATGACACCAGAAATCCGAATAAAGAACTAACTGAAGGAAGAGGTGGGGAAAGAGGTTCAAGGAGAGAGGTGGTCTCTTCTTCCACTGGTATTTTTATCTCTGCATATGCTTGTTTTTCATGAATAAAATGAGAATGTGAGCAGCACCAGTGGCTCAGTGAGTAGGGTGCTGGCCCCATATACCAAGGATGGTGCATTCAAACCGGGCCCCAGCCAAACAGCAACAAAAAAATAACCGTGCCTTGTGGTGGGCGCCTGTGGTCCCAGCTACTCAGGAGGCTGAGGCAAGAGAACCACCTAAGCTCAAGAGCTGGAGGTTGCTGTGAGCTGTGATGCCATAGCACTCTACTGAGGGCGACAAAGTGAGACTCTATCTCTTAAAAAAAAAAATGAGAATGTATGAAATAATTTCCTTACCATTATAGTTCCTGGCATGTAAGAGAGACTCGTCCAGCAATCATACGCAAGTAAAATAAATATTTTGTCTTACATAAGAAATGGACTTCTTTCCCGTTGTCCTAAAAGCCAGAAGTAATCCCCACATGGTTTTTGCTCTGACCTCGGGGACATAATAGGCAGGACCACACTGGAGCTCAGAAATTATACAAATTCTCATTTTTGGCAGAATGACCTGGTAGGAGGCTCCTTCTACTCAATCCGTGACACATTTGGGGCAGGGGACTTTGTTGACTTCTTACCTTGTTTTAAAAATATTTGAATGTTGATTTTTAGTACACAGAATGACAGCACCCTACAAAAGCAGATTTGTGGAGGCAACACGGATGAGATCAACACCCCTGAACCGCTTAGCACGGCCCTTCTGTGTGGCGGAAACCTTTCGCAGCCTGAGGTGGGCAGCAGGAGTTGACTTAGAGGAGCTTAACTGATTTGATTCATCACTTCTAATCACCTCTAATGTGGCCCATTAGGAATGCCCCCATATTGTAAATGATACACCCACAGAAGCATTAGTCATTATACAAATAGAATGAATAGGTTTCACTACGCTTCAAGATAAACACATTGAAACACTAACTCCATTCACTCGGGGCCTTTTGAGCTTGCTCAGGGCCCTCACCTGGCTGTTAGAATAAATAACAAAGTTTTATGGCCTACTTGCTCTGTGTGACTTCACCATCACCCAGCGATACAGATTCAGGTTAGAAATTGCAGTTATATTCATTGACACATTTATTTATTTATTCTCTTATTTAGCAACCTCTTGTTCTCCCTGCTCGGTTTACAGAACATTGTAGCCTGTTGACTATCATAAGATTCATAAGAACCATTTTGTTGGGGTGCAAATGTTTAGAATGTTCTGTGTCTCTGTAGGAGTGAGTCAAGAGAACAGGCAGTGTATGTCGTGGTTAGAGCAGGAGTTCGGGACACAGAGTGACCTGGACATGAATTCTAGTTCCACCACTGGTTTTCGATACGAACTCAGGGATTGACTTCACTTCCCATTTCCTCATCTGTAAAACAGCTGTGAAAACTCTCCCTCTCACCATCTCTGCATTGCACCTCTCTTTCCCTTTGAATGAACCTCCCAGAAGGATGGAGAAAGGATCCTTGAAGATCAGCCAGTCCTCATGAAGGAGGAGGAAGAGGAAGGAAAAATAGGACAGGCTCTGGAAGGTGACGTCTCCTACAGAGATTACTGTGGAAAGCAAAGGTGCGTTGATGGGATGTGATGGCTGGGGGGTAGGGGGAACAGTGGGGACAGCAAGAGACCAGTTTAATGACAGGAAAACAGGGCAGGAAGGGGGTGCTGGGAGAAACTGCAAGAATTGGGCTATGAAAGGCAGAGGCTGCTAGATTTTACAGGATGGGTTTTGAGTACAAAATATTTCAAACAAATTCTATTATATTCTCCAGTGATCATCAAAGCATTTTGCAAACCCCAGTTCTTAAAAAAAGGCACCATCTAAGGCAGGGTCAGAAACACTTCTGGGAATCGTAAACTCATGTGGGCTGTAGAAATTCGTGCATTCACAACAGCTAGATTCTTAAAGCCTGTGCATTAGTTTCTTCAGTTGTAAAAAAGAGGACAGTAATGTTAGTGACAGTGGTTACATTGCAAGGTTATCTGGCATTTCACAAAATATATTCTGCATATTGCTTTGTACTTTTCATAAAGTAAATGCTTGGTCAATGTTAGCTATTAGAATATAGTACGTGTATACGTGCATGGAGAGAAGTCTGACAAGATGTTACATCAACTAATTTACCATGGTCACCTCTGATTCATGGGATGTCAAGTAATTTTTACCTTTTTTGGCCCTTTCTCTAAAATTCGAATTTTCCCATTAAACATGCATTATTTTTGCACAAACTATAAAACCATTTTATAAAATCCATGCTTAGCAATGAAACAATTCAAGAAATGTAGTTGAGTGGAATGTGGCTCTGCTTGTAACAATCTTTGGGATTATCAACCTGAATAGTTTAACCTGTTAATGCTTAAAACGCCACTTCAAAACAAGGCCCTTGTTCTACGTTCTCAGAATTCAATGGTCTATTCCATGTGGGAGCTTTATATAAAATGAGGAGCTCCTTAATGCTAAGAAGAGTCTCCTCCACTAAGAACGCTTGGGCCTGCAACCTTAAAATGACAGATTTTGATTTTTAATTGCTGGGTCTTCCATCTAGTGTTCAAGGATCTTGAAGATAGAAGACAACCAGATATCCCCAGGAGACTGTTAGCTTCACCAGGGTTGAAAGGTACCAACTAGCTCTGTATTGCCAGTGTTTGACACAGTACTAGGCACACAGTAGGTACTACATAAATATTTTTATTTTCAATGAATAAATGAATGAATAGTAAATTGAAGGGCTGAGTTTCTGCTTGGGAGGTGAGGGGAGTTGTGCTCTGTTACAGACTAAAATTTGATTGAGGAATTTAGAAAAATTATATGGGAACAAAGTAATGTTAACTAGGAGCAAAAGTAAGACCAAAATGGAAATAGAAAATTCACTGACTCTTTATTGAAGGTGTTCAGCATGCCAGGCCCTGATCTAAGTGTTGAGGATTCAGTTGTGAAATGGAGCTTAATTACAGTGGGGAACATGACTTTGATCAAGTCAAGACAAGTGACAAGTGAGTCCCAGCAGGGAAGTAGCTGGATAGTTTGGAAGAGCATAATGGGGGGTGGGGGAGCGGGGCAATGTAGTTATGGGGGAGTAGCAGATATGACTGGAGAAGACCTTTGTAGGAAAGTAGCATTTAAACTATGACCCAAGGTTGATAGAGTAAAACAAGTCAGGAATGCTACGCAAAGAGCTTCAGACATTTCCAAGGTGGGAAGAGTGAACAAAAGAACCACAGATACAAAAAACCTAATTGGGGGGAGAGGTTGTGGCATATGAGGATCAGGAGGAAGGCCAATGTGAACAAGGCACGCAGGAGAAACTGGTGATGGGAGGGACCAGATCACTCAGGGCAGGGGCACCGGAAGGAGTCTGGATCTTATATTAAATGCAGTGGGAAGATCTTAAAAAGCTCCAGTGAGAGAGTGACCATAGTCATCTTCATATTTTCAACATGTAATAGCCATTGGGTGATACAGGGAGTGGAAGCAAAAGATAGTCCAGTAAGAAATGATAGTAATCAGCACTAGAACCTGAGCTGAGTGTCCGCAGGTAGTAGACTTGGAGGATAGATTTGAGCTAAGGTGAGGTCCCTCACCCTCTGCATGGTTTTATTTTTCTACCAGATACTTATTACCACGTGACATACTAAATTTTACATTTTTTCGTATTTTAAAAAGTTAGCTGCTTATTATAGCTTGAATTATTTTTTCTGTGTAATGTCTTATTCCTGATGCTCAAAACATTCTTGGTACATATTAGGTATTCAGTAGATATCTGTCATCTTATTGAATGATGGAGTTAATCAATAAATAGATAAATGAGGGAGAGGAATAAGTGTAAGTGAAGAATGCTTTTAGTTGGCTATTGCTTCATAACAAAGTCCAGAATCTCAGTGGCATACAGCAAGAGACATTCATTTTTCTCACTTTTGGATCTGTGAGTCAGTTATGGTAGCTGGGCTTCAGGCTGTAGGGCTGTTGAGCTAGGCTCCAGAATATGGGTTGGGAACAACTCTGCTCCTTATGTGCTTTCATTAGATCAATGGCTACTGGCTACCTAGAGACTCTTCTTCTAATAGTAGATGGCAAAAGCATAAAAGACCAAGCCAAACTATCAAGCCAATTTAAAGATTATGTTCATGTCATGTCTATTGGCCAAAGTCATCAGGGCCAAATTCAATTTCAAAGGGGCAAGGAAACATATGCCACCTTCTCTAGCTGGAGATACTGCAAAGTCACATGGCAAAAGGTGTGAGTGTATAATTCCACAAGAGAGAAGAGACTAAAGATTAAGGAACAATAAAGTAATCTACAAAAATGACTGCCAGGTAAGCTTGAGCACCTACATGGTTGCAATAGCTATTTATTGACATGGGGAAGACTGGAGCAGGACTATCTTAGGGAGGGAGGATAGCAAACATCTTTAGTTCAAATCTGGGCCTGATAAATCCAGTGAAACTGACAATGCCAGATGTTACAGGCACTAGAAGTGTAATTAGAAAGTCTAAGATCTTTAGAGCTTGATGTATGGCTAGATTCAGAGACTCAAAAGATTTTGTCGAGGATCTGTCCTAGCTTCTGATTCTCAGCACTGCTTCTTGCTTTGGGCTTCATTTCTGAGCAAACTCCCTCCACATGTGGCAAGATGGCCCCTGACAACCTCAAAGTCACCCTTAGTTTAGCAATAATAGTGAGGAGGGGGACATTTCTCTCTCAACATCCATGTAACAATCTAAGTGATGATACCTGTTATTTTGCTTAGGTCATATGCCTATCTATAACTAATCAGGGTGGCCTGGGTAACTTGGGCACTGATAGCTCTCCTGGGTCATGTTGCCCATCCTGGGGTGGGGTATCTGAAACTGTGGTTAATGTAGGAAGGAAAGGGTACCAAAAGGAAGCAGGAGAAAGAGGAAGGAAAGTATGAAGGTAGACACAATCTATACCTACTGTAGTCCAGTGGAGGAGGTAGCCGAATTTAGAGGTTTGGAGTTCATTAGCCAAGTTCAAGATGGAAACAGAAACTTGGGAATTGTCCGTAACAGATGGTACCAGAAGCCTGGGAGTGGATAAGATTATACCTATTGGAGTAAGAAGAGAAGAGAGCCTATCGTCCTATAAAATGACTAGGAATTTTATATAACAAATGAATGTGCTCAGAATATTTTTAGAAATTGGTTGAGAATCAGAAGAATATGCATGCTTTTAAAATACACACCCAGAGGGTACTATGTGCCAGGCATTGTTCTAAGCACCTTGCGAGTCTCCATGCCTTTAATCCTCATAATAATTGTATTAAGTTGACACTACTGTTATCCCCATTTTATAGATGAGGAGACTGAGGCACAGATTGGTTAAGAAACTTAAGCATGGTCACATAGGTAGTAAGTGCAATAGTTCCTGTTCAAACCAAGAAGACTGTCTTTAGACATGTCTTAAGCATGGTTAAGATTCCATGCTTAAAGGGCCTGCCAGAGAATGTAAAGTGTGTGTCTCTTTCCTCTCTCTTCCCAATTCTATAGCACTCTCAGATTTTCACCTGCTGCTCTGGATTTGTGGTGGGGTACACATGTGATTTGGCTCATCTGAGACCACATTTCTGCAGATGAAAACTGAGAACATAGAACCCTGGAGGTCAGTCGAGTTAACTTGGAGGGTGTTCACCGGCAGGAGAAACAGATGCTGTTTAAGTCAGGAAGAAACGAGTGTTCATTCCAAGGCCTGCTTCAGAAAGCCTCTTTGTTTTATGACTCTGGGTGCAAGCAAGCCTTTTAATTTTGTGTCTTGGATTCCAGCCATAGGAGGCCTTCTTTAATGTAGCAGATGGCTGGAGACAGGCAAGCCAGGTTCCTACGCTCTACATCAAACTGCCTTCCCTAGAGAGGAGGCTCCTAATTAGGTTGCTCTGAAAAAGAGAAGAAAAGAAAACAAAATGGACACATTAAACCTACACCATGTGTAAAATAACCACAGTCTGAAGCATCTGCAAACATGTGGAGGTCAGGAAGGCTTTCGAGAATCAGATGAAAGAAAGCTATTGGCTTTTTCTGCAGAAAATTTGTACATGGGTTTATACACAAAATGTGCACATTAATTCCAGAGAGTTCATGTATTCTCTGCCATCCATCCCTGAAGCTTCAAGGAGTCCATGGCAGCCAGATTCCTGTGCTTTGAGTGGAGGCCATTTTACTTTTATTTTTCAATACATTAAGATCTTGACTTCTGAGTCATGAAAATAAGGGGTCTGTGAATTATTAAGGAAGCAATTCGCACTACAACACCAAAATTCTACTAGAAAAAAAATCCTTTCAAATACTACACAAAATTTAGCATATTCTTGAATCAGCCTGGAACTTTGGCTTATTTTGTTAAAGACTAACATGAAGGTTCTTCTGACAAACATAACAAAATTTTTCTCTCAAATCACAGGGTGTGCTTCTGCACAACATTTTTTGGAACCTCATTTCTCTCAAAATTTTTCAGATGAGTTCTGGCTCCTCCACTGTTTCCAATATTGGGAACTGAGGACACAGAATTCTTAAAAGTTGGAAAGGAAGCTCTAATGTTTCTAAGAGCCCTGTCTGGAGGAGTCATAAAAATTTAGACGTCTTTCCTCTGATACTCTAGGATGATTGTCTGAGGGAGTAGAGAAGTCTTTGAGGTAGCTATCCAGACCATTTGTGGATCTTTGAATGGTCACTCACTGTTAGCCCTCCGTTGGCTGACTCTTCCTAACATCATCACATTCTTCTGATTCTCCCAGTAGGGTATACAATGGTCATTTAGGGAGAACCGCCAGAGCTACAGAAAAAGTGTGGAATTGAGATATTTGTTAAGGATATTCAAACCAAAACCAATTGGCTTCAATTCCCCTACATTTAAAAATAAATCTTAAAGAATACAGAAAGACTTATAATTATTCCAATTCCTCACATTCTGTATATTGTCGTCCCACCTTTCCTAACAATTGCCTCCTTTTCGGACCTGAAAGATTAAAGGTGGGAGTAGGTCATGGGCTGAATATTTAGGCTAATTCTCTATATCAAGTGAATAACTTAATTTTTGAAAAAAAGCCAATAATAGGCCCATTTCTTCTCTACACATCAACCTAATTAAAGAAAAACTATTTAAAGAAACCAGATTTCTCAATCTCAGCATTATTGACATTTGGGGCTGAATAACTCTTGACAGAGAGAGGCTGTTCTGTGCATTCATGGATTGTAGGATGGCCCGCAGCTCTCTCTGGCCAGTAGCACCTCCACTGAGTTGTGGCAACTGAGAATGTCTTCCATCATTGTGAAATGTTTTCTGGGTGCATAGCTATCCCTAGTTGGGAACGATTGGCCTAAATAACCCAGACACAGGTTTCTCTACAAGTAAAGTAAAAGGGGAGTATTGAAGCTGATTTTATCTGATCTTGATCAGGTGAATGGGTAGACTGAAAAGGCAGTTTGTCTATTTTGATGCTCCGCTAAAAATTGTATTTATCTGTTCAGATCATCCTGTTCTATATTTGTTCTTGGGTCCCGCTTGTTGGTCACAAACAGAGACTTCCTTACTCCATTCCTATGGCTCTGGCACACTGTTCTTTTGCTGTGTGATAATATTTTTTACTAAATAGATATTTAGTGATCCCTCTGATTTTCTATACCCTTTTAGGTGTAAGTAATTCCCTAGTCCTTGAAGGGCTTTTGTTGTGTTGCTAAAAGTCTCCATTCCTCCTTTCTATGTTAGCGTCTCTTCCAAATTAACACATAAACTGGACCCACATAGCAGCTCAGAGAGTTTGGAGTGTCTGGTTGATTTGATCAGTATGTGGACACATGGTTCAGGAAGAAAAACTGTTGGCTTTGAGATTAAATATGTGATTATGAGAAGGAATTTTATAATCACAAATCACTCTTACATATGTGCAGTGATTGCAAGACAGCAATTTGTTTCACGAAGGATTTTACTGGCTGTTTGAAGTGAGGGGTGGCTCTAGTGTACAAAATATTTAACCAAATTGTTATGTCCTATAATGTTCAACAAAGCACTCTGCAGACGTTAGTTCTGAAAAAGGCCTTCTCCAAGGCAGGGTTAAATGCACTTCTGGGAGTTGTAAACTCATGCAGGCTCCAGAAATATGTGCCTTCCAAGGGCTGGAACCTTCTGAATTAACAACAAATAATCAGTGAGTGTGACAAAGAGTTAGAGTACACAGACTTTACTTTCACGAAGTTTATGATGTAGTAAAGAAGTTTAAGATGTAGACCTGAGATTGCAAACTGATGGCCAGCAGGCTAAATCAGGATCATGGATTTGTTTTGTTTGGCATGTACAGGGTTGGCCTCCAGAACGTCTATTAGAGAGACAGGAAGAGGGAGGGAAAGGAGGAGTGAAGGAGAAGGGTGGGGAAGAGACAGAGAAAGAAGTTGCTAAATAGATAAAACTGAGATTTTTTTCATAAAAATCCAAATTTTCAGCTTTTCTTGAAAAATCAGAGTATCTGTCAACACTGGGTTCTTATGCACACATTTCCCCATGGTGACAGCTGGCTGGAGTGTAATAACAGTTTTCCCTTTGATTAGAGCAGGGGCTCTCTGGTTCCTTATCTTGGCAAATTTCTCTCCCTCACTAGGCCTCATTCATCTTTTGAGATGGCCACCTCTAATGCACAGATTTCTGTAACATTTATTTGTTGACAGAAACAAACTGCCGGATCCTGTGCAAAATAGAAGCTGCCCCATTTCTGTGTCAGATGAGATGCCCTTGGCTCAGTCTAGTGGAGGTAGAAATTGAGCTGATGGGAAATGCTCAGATTTAGGATCTATTTTCAAGATAGAGTTAATAGGGTTTCATGATATAGATAGGATTAGAGTGTGAAAGAGGATTCCAGAATGACTCCAATTTTGATTTTTACTTAGTTTATTTTAATAGAAAACCTATAATGGAATATTGGAAAGCTAGCACGGACCTTTTAAAGTATTATCTGAAAGATTTCCCTCACAAATACCCTCCCAATTGGGTGTCCTATGTGGTACCAATATATTTTGGGAAATACTTAGTTTTGACAATTCGGAGGAAAAAAGCAATGAGAAGAGCCCCAGTTATTAACGAAAGAGAGATCAGGAGATGGGGTAGAGGGTATTGGTCTATGGATGGCCTTTCTGCACCTCAATGGCCCCACCTGTCGAGGGACCAAGCCCCCAGGAATCTTTTGCCCCACAGGAGATGGAGGGGATGGGTATCTCAAACAACTGGGGTTGCGCTGCCCACCGCATGGACAGTCCTGCTTCTACAACTCCAAGGTCGGTCACTCTCTCCATTTCCACAGGCACGCAGAAGCTCCAAGATTGTCCTAAGGGAGGGGTTTTATGGCTACATGTAGTAAGAAGCTGTAAGATGTTCAGAAACGGTTTTTAAAGCTGCTTTTGCACAGAAAGGAGTCTCTTCATTCAAATTTATATTACAAGTCAATGAAAGTAGTTAAGTCGTATCCGAAAATGTCTTTATTTACACCACCCGTAGTACATGACAGAAAATCTCCAATTGTCCATATCAAGGACAATTACTTTATTACGTGTGTTGATTTGGTTAGGGGAGATGGTAGGACCTAGTTGAATCCTACTCCCAGGCTTAACCATCTTTGCAGAAACCTCCGGCCGATCAGAAGTCAGGGTTTGCAGACGCTGAGCGAAGCGCCGATGTTTCCTGCAGCCGCCCGGGTACGGCGGTACTTCTCACCAACTGGTAGCGGCCCCCTAGGCCTCTGGCGCGCATGCGCCGACCCCAGCGGGCGTCCTCCCAGCTCCTTCCTACCCTCCCTCCCTCCGTCATCCGGGTCCTGGGCGAGCAGGCGCCGTGCGCGTGTCCCGCGGCCGAGCTGCTAATAAAGTTGCAGCGAGGGAAAGCGCAGCGACGGCGCGCGGAGAGCGCTCTTAGGCGGCCGGTGAGTGAGTGAGGGTCTCCAGAGCAGGCGAGCGGGACCGGGGACGGCAGGCTTTGGCCGGGAGGATTCCGGCCTAGACGGGGGCGTTCGGCCGCGGCGGAGCGGAAACGACCCGGGGCCTGCGGGGCGGGAGGTAGGCCGAGTCCTGGCCTGTCGGGGTCCCGGAGGGCGGGGATGGTGCGTCCCGGCCGGCTGCAGAGGCCTCGCTTGCGGCCCAGGTCGTCCTGAGGCGGGGCCCAGGCTGGCCCTTGTCCCAGCCCCGCCGTTAGCGCCCAGACTATGAGGGAGGCGTCTGGGACGCCCTGGAGGGGATCCCCCGGCTCCTTTCGGTCCAGAGGAGCAGTTTGCTTTCCCGTGCACCACGCTGATACATCCCCCTGATAGGATCGCGGCGTTCGTCCGAGCAGCCTAATCGGCTGCCCTGCAAATGGCTGGACGAATCGGTGCCGCCGTCGCTTTGTGTTTCAAAGATAAGGATCCACACTTATCGGTGGGAATTGCTCCTTGGACAGTTGTGACCTGCTACTGCACACAGCTGGTAGTTAGACCTGGTTTCTGCCACTTGCCAGGTCAGTTTCACCATTGCAAAGATCTCTACTTCATGTAAACTTATGCATGCTGCAAGAATGCCAAAGTGTTAGGCGTATCTTTTTGTTTTCACCAGATTCAGCTCCTGTCCGTGTCTGTACTTCCAAATTAGTACTCAAATTCATATTCCAGGCTCTTCCCTTCCTCCTCCCCCTTTCCCCTCTTTTTCCTTTCAGCTGCTGTTATTACATGGAGTTTGGAGCCTTAAGCTTTGAAAACTCCCATGTGGCGCGGGTCTTAATTCTGAGCATGCTCAGTAGTGAAAACACTTTTGGGTTTCAAAAAAGAACTCCGGCGAAGATAGTCGGGGTGTTTGGAGGTTTGCCTGCTTCCTAACAAAATGTTCCGATTCTGGTTTTGATGCCTTTGGAGAGTCGCGCTTAGGCCAGCCTGTAGGTGAGGAATGCCTGAACACCCTAGACCAGATCTTTATCTTGATTGTAAAGACTATGTTTCCTGACCAGCTGGAGGTCTAGAGAGCCGGGAATACAGTTTTGGCTGCTGGTGCTTTTAAATGGGTGTGGTGCTAAGTATATCTTGTTTACCTTATCTTTCTGTGGAAAAAGTTTTGAAGTCTGGTTGGGTTTGTCACATCGAGCCTGTTGCCTAGCACCACCAAAAGTGTTCTTATCTAGCAACAAAGATTGGGTAGGTGGAGGTTGTGGTTTGTCCTCACAGAAGTCAAGAGGAAAAGGGTACTTAAGTTGGGTTTCTTAAAATTCTTTTTAAAAACTAAATACAGTACTTGAATTTCCTTAAGGGTATCTGAATTGCCCAGAGTGAGTTAGTTTTTTATTTTAATTTGAAAGCCAAAAGCTTGAAAAGCTTAGTTCCACTAGATTTAGTAACATTTCCAGTAGCTTAAAATTTCTGCTAGATGCCTGTGCAGTAGTCTATTATGGAGAAAACAGTACCTATATTAAGTGTGACAGTTTCACACATATTGATCCAAATGTCATTATGAAATTAATGTGTTCTAAATTCCTAAGTAAGGAATGATGATTTATGACAAATTATTTTATTCCTTTGTTAGCTTTTTTTCCTCTAGGGTGAACCTCCAAATTATAATACTTTGGAACAGCTCAGAAGAGACACTTTAACAAAATTTACGCTTATGTCTAGATTTTTAGAATTTAATTTTTTATGATTGCGTGCTTGTCCAACAACTAACATATTTCCTTCTCTACATTGCTGTTTCCTTAGTCAGGCGTTTTTTACCTAACTGCTTGTATTTATGGCTGGGTTTTTTTTTTTTTTTTTTCAGTTTTGGCCTGGGTGGGGTTTGAACCCACCACCTCTGGTATATAGGGCCTGTGCCCTACTCCTTTGAGCCACAGGCAGCGCCCAGAGGGCTGGTATTTTTGTTGCAAATGCCCCTTCATCTTTTTGTTCTTTCATTCTTTTCAGATCATGGCTGAAATAGCTAGTAAAAGTTAGATGAACCTTCTCAACTGACTTTCATCTTAGGTTTTAAATGTGTCCACATGATATGGTCTAGTTGAAAGGAGAAAGAGAGCAGCAAAGTGGGGGAAAAAAAGAATAAAATATTTTGTGAGTTCTGTATTATCTGTTTGTCTGGTTCACTCTGATAGGCGCCATAGAAATGGGTAGATTGATATGTGTTGCATTTCTTTCCCCTCTGGCAAAGTCAGCTATTAATTTCAGCAAGAGACAGTGGCAGAATGTTGTTACTAATGAGGTTTGAATCAGATTGTTGTTTACATTTGGTTATGTAACAAGTTGCTGGGAGTATTAATAAAAAGTTGCATTCTGTAGCTAGGTTGAGTCAAGTAAATTCTGCTTACCCTCTTCACTGGGTTTTGATTCTTGGCTGAACCTGAAGGCGCATTAGACTACAACCATAATTATACCTGGGCAGGCTGTCTGTTTCCTGTTTTCATCATGAACCCAAACATTATGATTTGCAGCGATGATCTTTTTTGTCCTTTGAGTTAAACAGAAGCTGTGTGTTTGCTCTGTCTGCTGAAAACAGATTTGTAACTTGGTCAAGTCAGAGATTTTAGTGTTTTACATACTAGGCAGTAAAATACCAAGCAGTTTTTCATTTCATAGTATAGTAGCTTTAAGTTAAAATACCATCTAAAAAATCTATTTCATATAATTCTTTGTTTCATGTAAATTTTAATATTACCAATCGTTTGTAGAGTCTTTGAATTAAGGTAACTCTTTTGTTTATAGCTTAATCAGTGTTTACTCTTATCAGCTGTATTAATATATGTTGGTTGAGGCAGTGAGCGACTCATCTGCGTGAATTTCAGAACTGCCTTGGATACAGTTTTGTGTGTAGGTGTCTTTATTACCCTAGTTTATCAATCTTCTCTATTTCTAGAGGATCTGTGTTCCTTTTCTTTTTTTTCTCTGTACTAAGCACAGCAAAGAAGCCAAAAATAGTTGATTTCTTCAGATGTTACAGCAGCTATGTCCTGTGGTTTGCCAGTCTACTCATAAGGTCAGTGATGCTTGGGAAGATTACCTTTTATAAGGGACTCCAGTAGACTGAGGATTCTTATCTCCCTCAATCAACATTCTAGAGCAGCAGATCTCAACCTTCCTAATGCCGGGGCCCTTTAATACAGTTCCTGTAGGTCTGACCCACAGGTTGAGAACCGCTGTTCTAGCGGAAAGGGTAAATGGGAAGGTAGTACCTAAGATGTTAGGGTGTCCTTTCACACACCCCAACTTGTAAGCAGAACTCCAAATCTGAGAGGTATGTCTACTAAATGGAAAGTCAAGATTTAGAATTCTTTTTGGAAGAATTGTTTAAAACTAGATTGTTGTTAATACCAGCTCATAGGTCACCTTCATATTCTAATAGCTTTTATTGTTTTACAACTTGGAAAGATTAAGTGATTATAGAATTCTTAGGCTTTTCATAAATAACAGCTAGTTCTAGGCCTTTTATTTAGTTTTGATATTTATTTTGTTTGTCCTGGGCAGCTAGGTGAGGAAGTTTTTGGCCCAATTCTATTACAGTGGTACTTTGAGACTCTTTTCTTCCTCCTTTTCTGTATCCTAACCTGGTTGAGATAATAATTTGGAAGAAGGGGTTACTTATTAAGACAGTTCTATATGGCGGCGCCTGTGGCTCAGTGAGTAGGGCGCCGGCCCCATATACCGAGGATGGCGGGTTCAAACCCAGCCCCAGCCAAACTGCAACAACAACAAAAAAAATAGCCGGGCGTTGTGGTGGGCACCTGTAGTCCCAGCTGCTCGGGAGGCTGAGGCAAGAGAATTGCGTAAGCCCAAGAGTTAGAGGTTGCTGTGAGCCGTGTGACGCCACGGCCCTCTACCAGAGGGCGGTACAGTGAGACTCTGTCTCTACAAAAAAAAAAAAAAAAAAAAAAGACAGTTCTATGTATCCAATACTGTAATTGTAATTTGCTTTTTGAAGTTAGTTGTTAAAGCACATTTTGTAAATAGGTTTTGCCCTTGAATCCCTTGGGAACTCAGTTCCTGTCAATAATGTGCATCTCATTTATAGACTGATACTCTGTGGAAATTTGAAAATAATTTGACCTGTTGTGGTGTGATTTTTAACTAGATTTTTCCTTTTGATATTTACATGTTGTTTTGTTATATTGAAAACTTTAGAAAAAAAACTTGTGTCCCCTTCCCAGCCTTTCTGTTAACATAGCAACTGGAGTCTTGGGAGGAGGCACATACTTTTCAGATTTAATTGTGATCTCAGAATATGGCCAGTGCTTTCAAGGCAAGTTTTGTTTTCTTCCATTTTGTTTTCATGATGTGTTAGGATCTGCCTCGCATCCTATCTAGTAGGCTGTATAACTCAAGATCTAGTTATTCTGGTTTGTTGTTCCCAGGAAGTGAGGGTATTGGAGAAATATTTCAAAGCGCATCTTCTATTTTCTTCCCTTTTAATTGTATCCTCTTGCTCACTTAAGTGTCTATTTAACTCATTGACCACTTACCACTCTTTGGAGTTGAAAGTGTAAATTAAATGAATGATGATGACTAGAGCTAAAAAGGTACCCAAGCCGTATTTATTCCCTTCTGAATAGAGAACTTTGGTACTGGCATGCACGTGAGCTATCTGGAGAACATACTCGTGGAACATATATTATGTACACAGGTTAGTTCTTTGTGCACCAGAGACATATTTTACGGTAATGATTTGGTATTTACACTTGATGATTTTATAATTTAAAGAAAGGCATTTTAAAGATTGTTCAGCCCTTTATTTATTCCTGTGCTTACAAGCCTGTACAAGCATTCTCAAACAAATCTAGTAGCAATGCAGGAAATCTTGCAGGCTTGTGGGGGTGAGGGATACATCCATATCAGGCTCTGCTTCATTAGAGGACTTAAAGGAGCAGGTGAAGCTTAAAGAGTGATTAAAAACTGGGAAACAGAAGTCTGGATGTGGAAGATAAAAAGGTAGAGAATTCTGTGGGCATGAAGAGAATAGGCAAGAAGATTATGTAGTGAGAAGTGTCAGGAATTTTAAGTTCAGCTCCTGAAGGGTTTTCAAATCTGCTATGAGAACTTTTTGATGTCTTTGGAAATTGGGAGCCACAATTAAGGACAGTGGTCATTTAAGTGTTTCTCTAGGAAAATAATTTTGGTGCCCATGTGATTATATCTTTTCTTATAGATGTGCCTGTAAAGAATTGGATTTCTGAATCTAGACTTGCTTTCAGTTTCTTTCTTTTCTCTGCCTGCAGTGTGTTTGTGGCTTACAAGTTTTGTAGTAATTGGATACCTGGGTCTAGGTTGATTTGACAGTGGTGATATTTGTCTACTTTCATCAGGAAACCTATTGTCTCTCCTAGGTCTTTTTCTCACCACCCTACCTATCACCATCTCTCACCTAGATTACTGCAAGTCTGAACAGGTCTCTCTGCTTCTACCCTTGCTGTCCACTCCTCCCCTCCTTTTATTTTTAACATACCAGCCAGAATAATTCCTTAATGATATAAATCAGAACATATGTTTCTACTCAGAGGTCTGCACTGAGTCCATACTGTACTTAAAATGAGTGTGGTAAAAGCTAAAGCCTTTATTTCCAGCACTACCATATTGGCACCCTTACATTTTTGACCCTGTTCCCTCCTTCTCCTTGTTCACTTGTCGTATTGAACTTCCAGCTCCTTAAGTATACCAGGCATGCTTCCAGGATCTATGCCTTGCCTGTTGCCTTTGCTCAGATAGTTGCCCCTAGATATGTTCCTGGCTTACTCTTATTTATTTAAAATGTTGACTCAGTTGGCACTCTCTCAGTAAGGCCCAGCTTAGCCACTCTCTTTAAAATTATCTCTCCACTTCGAATTTCCCATCACCCTCCCCTGCTTTATTTTTCTCCATAGCACTTTTCATCTGACAAACATATTACTTGTATTTTGTCTGCCTCCTCTGCTGGAACGTAAGCTCCAAACGACAAGTGTTTTGGTCCCTTCTTCTATATTCCCAGCTCCTAGAATGCTACATCAATAAATATTCTTTTGAATGAAAGACTTGAATGAATTTAACAAATGACTTGAATGAATTTAACAAATTGTCTCAACAGGTATGGTAGTACTATTTCTTGAAGATTTCATTCTACTAAGAGACAGAAAATTCAAGTAAATGAACAAATTATTACAAATTGGGTAATACAGTGAAGGAAATGAACATAGTATTGAGTATTGGAGATTGGGGAAAATCTCCTTTATGGAGAAGAGGTTCTAGGATGTTAGCTAAAACTGAAACTTGAGTGATGAGAGAGGTGGAGGAATTAGTGGTTGAGGCTAAGGAAAGTGTCTGGGCATAAAAATAGCATTTGTATAATCTGAGGGACAAAAGATATTCTGGTACAGAATGATAAACCCCCTGCATGTACCACAATGTCTGGTAAATAGTAGATACTCAATAAATTAGTTAATGCGTGTGCTGTTAGAAGTAGGTATATTTATAAGATGAATAGAACGCAACCACATCAATTATCTCAATGTCAGTGGCTTGAATTCCCCACTGAAGAGGCATAGATTGGCTGATTGGATTAAAAAACACAAGCCATCTATTTGCTGTCTGCAGGAAACACACCTTACGTCAAAAGATAAATTAAAACTCAAAGTTGGATGTCAATTTTTTAGGCAAATGGAATTCAGAAGAAAAGAGGGGTTGCAATCTTATTTTCAGACACGTGGATTTAAAGCAACTAAGGTCAAAAAAGACAATGATGGTCAGTTCATATTGGTCAAGGGAAAAATACAACAAGAAGACATTTCAGTTCTAAATATTTATGCACCCAATTTAAATGCTCCCAGATTCTTGAAACAGACTTTACTTAGTCTGAGTGATATGATATCCTATAACACCACGATAACAGGGGACTTCAACACCCCTCTCTCAGAGCTGGACAGATTCTCTAAACAGAAATTAAACAAAGATATTAGAGATTTAAATGAGACCCTAGAACAACTGTGCTTGATAGACATATATAGAACACTCCATTCCAAAGATAAAGAATATACATTCTTCTCATCATCCCAAGCAACATTCTTCAAAATTGGTCATATCCTGGGACATAAAAAAAAAAAAAAAAAAACTCAACAGAATCAGTAGAATTGAAATTCTACCTTGCATCTTTTCAGACCACAAGGCACTAAAAGTGGAACTCAACTCCAACAAAAACGTTCAACCTCACACGAAGGCTTGGAAGTTAAACAACCTTATGCTGAATGGCAGTTGGGTGCAGGAAGAAATAAAAAAGGAAATCATTAACTTCCTTGAGTATAACAACAATGAAGACACAAGCTCCCAACACCTGTGGGATACTGCAAAAGCAGTCCTGAGAGGAAAATTTATCGCTTTAGAAGCCTACATTTGAAAAACAGAAAGAGCACATCAACAAACTCACAACCCATCGTACGGAATTGGAAAAAGAAGAACAATCTAAGCCTAAACCCAGCAGAAGAAAAGAAATATCCAAACTTAAATCCAAGATTAATGAAATTGAAAACCAAAAGAATCATTCAGAAAATTAATGAAACAAGGAGTTGGTTTTTTGAAAAAATAAATGAAATAGATAAACCTTTGGCCAGACTAACTAGAAATAAAAAAGTTAAATCTCTAGTAACCTCAATCAGAAATGATAAAGGGGAAATAACCAATGATGCTACAGAGATACAAGAGATTATCTCTGAATGCTACCAGAAACTTTATGCCCAGAAATTTGACAATGTGAAGGAAATGGATTAATATTTGGAATCACACCTTCTCCCTAGACTTAGCCCAGATGAAATAGATCTCCTGAATAGACCAATTTCAAACACTGAGATCAAAGAAACAATGAAAAATCTCCTAACAGAAAAATGCCCTGGTCCGGATAGCTTCACACCAGAATTCTATCAAACCTTCAAAGAAGAGCTTATTCCTATCTTGCAGAAATTATTCCAAAAAATTGAGGAGGAAGGAATCTCCCCCAACACATTCCAGGAAGCAAACATCACCCTGATACCAAAACCACTAAAGAATTTCAAACCAATTTCACTAATGAATATAGATGCAAAAATTCTCAATAAAATCCTAGCTAGTAGATTTCAGCTTATCATCAAAAAAGTTATACATCACGATCAAGTAGGTTTCATCCCAGGGATGCAAGGCTAGTTTAACATACACAAGTCCATAAATGTTATTCACCGTATAGACAGAAGCAAAACCAAAGACCATATGATCCTCTCAATAGATGCAGTAAAAGCATTCCATAAAATTCAGCATCCTTTTCTAATTACAATACTGAGGAGTCTAGGCATAGGTGGTACATTTCTTAAACTGATTGAAGCTATCTAGGACAAACCTACAGCTAATATTTTACTGAATGGAGTAAAACTGAAAGCTTTTCCTCTTAGAACTGGAACCAGACATGGTTGTCCTCTCTCACCATTACTATTCAACATAGTGCTGGAAGTTCTAGCTAATACAATCAGGCAAGACAAGAAAATAAAGGGGATCCATATGGGAGCAGAGAAGGTCAAACTCTCCCTCTTTGCTGACGACATGATCTTATACTTAGAGACCCTAAAGACTCAACCACAAGACTCCTGGAAGTCATGAAAAAGCACAGCAGTGTCTCAGGATATAAAATCAATGTCCACAAATCAATTGCCTTTGTATATGCCAACAACAGCCAAGATGAGAGGTTAATTCAGGACACAATTCCCTTCACCACAGCCCCAAAGAAAATGAAATATGTAGGAATACACCTAACAAAAGAGGTGAAGGACCTCTACAAAGAAAATTATGAAACCCTAAGAAAGGAAATAGCAAAAGAATTTAACAAATGGAAGAACATACCATGCTCATGGCTGGGAAGAACCAACATTGTTAAAATGTCTGTACTTCCCAGAACAATCTACCAATTCAACACCATCCCTATTAAAATACCAATATCCTATTTTCAAGACATGGAAAAAATGATTCTGCATTTTATGTGGAACCAGAAAAAAACTCTGTATAGCTAAGGCAGTTCTTAGTAATAAAAACAAAGCCGGGGGTATCACCATACCGGATTTTAGGCTGTATTATAAGGCCATAGTGGTCAAGACAGCATGGTGCTACCACAAAAATAGAGACAGACATTTGGAATTGAATAGAAAACCAGGAAACGAAACCAACAATTTACAACCACCTAATCTTTGATAAACCAAACAAGAATGTCCACTGGGGGAAAGACTCTCTATTCAATAAATGGTGCTGTGAGAACTGGATATCCACATGTAAAAGACTGAAACTGGACCCACATCTTTCTCTACTCACAAAAATTGATTCAAGATGGATAAAGGACTTAAATTTAAGGCATGAAATGATAAAAATCCTCAAAGAAAGAATAGGAAAAATACCAGAAGATATCAGCCTGGGCAAAGACTTTATGAAGTAGACTGCCATGGGAATGGCAAAACAGCAATAATAAACAAATGGGATTTAAACTGAAAAGCTTCTGTACAGTCAAGGAGACAACAACCAAAAGCAAATAGACAACCAACCCAATGGGAAAGAGTATTTGCATATTTTGAATCAGACAAAAGCTATTAAAGATAGATATTTCTAGGATCTATACAGAACTTAAATTAATCCACAAGAAAAAAACCAACAATCCCATACATCAACGGGGAAGAGAGATGAACAGAATCTTCTCTAACAAAGACAGACGAATGGCTAGCAAACATATGAAAAAATCCTCATCATCCCTAATTATTAGAGAAATGCAAATTAAAATCACCTTGTGATATCATCTGACCCCATTAAGAATGGCCTATATCACAAAATCTCAAAACTGCAGATGCTGGCGTGGATGTGGAGAGAAAGGAACACTTTTACACTGCTGGTGGGACTGCAAACTAATACAACCTTTTCGGAAGGAAGTATGGGGAAACCTCAAAGAACTCAACCTAGACCTCCCATTTGATCCTGCAATCCCATTACTGGGCATCTACCCAGAAGGAAAAAAAAAAACCTTTTATTACAAAGACACTTGTACTATACTGTTTACTGCAGCTCAATTTACAATTGCTAAAATGTGGAAACAGCCTAAATGCCCCTCAACCTAGGAATGGATTGGTGAGCTGTGGTATGTATATACCATGGAATACTATTCAGCCATTAAAAAAATGGAGATTTTGCAGCATTTGTATTAACCTAGATGGAGGTGGAACACATTATTCTTAGTGAAGCATCACAGGAATGGAGAAGCATGAATCCTATGTATTCAACTTTGATATGAGGACAGTTAATGACAGTTAATGACACGGTGGGGCATGGGGGAAGGGGAGAGAAGACAGAGAAGGAAGGAGGGGGTGAGGGAAAGGAAAAGAGAAAAAAAAATAGTGACTAATTCTCAGATAAATTGTATTTAATTTTGACCAAAGTATATTAGTTGAACATTAATTTTTAATTCAACTTGTTAATATGTTGTTTAGGATATTGCATCCTCATTTATAAGTGAAATATGTTTGTAATTTTCCTTTATAATAATATATTTTCTCCAATTTTAGTATCAGGTGTATCCAGATGAAGTAGAATGATTTTGAAGTATTTCTTCTTTTTCTATTGTCTGTAAGATTTGGCATCATCTGTTTTTTGAAATTATCTTTAATTTTCTATTTATAAATATTAGTTGTCTATTTTTTGAGACTTTGGAAAAAAAACGAAGTTAACTGATGACTCCATACTGAACCTCAGAGTCAGAGCATTCTATGATAGATATACTCTAATTCGACAATGTGAATGTTATTTTTTTGCATTATTATTGCTCAATATTTCGTTGCAGCAATCGTCTGATTTCTTTTCTGAATGTATTTATCTTCATTCGTTCTTTACGAGGTTTTTGTTTCTAGTCCTTACCTTAAACATTGTTATTGCCATTAAATTTTAAGCCTTTTTAATTTTGTGAAGGCAAAAAGTGGAAGCCAAATAAATACATGTGTATGTATAGAGAAAATAAAAAAAAAAGGAAAGAAAAAAGATATATTCCCTGGAAATAAATGCTTTTCTTCAGAATTACTGTTAATAAATAAAGTATTCAATGACGAATGAAAAATAAAAGAAGTAGGTATATTGTCTGATGATCATTTTTGTTTTCCAGTTGACTTACCTAGAGTACTATAGTTGTGGAATTATTTGTCACTAGTTTCTGACTTTTTTTCTTAAAGTAATATCAACCTTCAAATTTGTATAACCCTAAATATGTTGGGGGGAATTCTTTTGAAATATGAATGACTTTTGGTAACACGAATCTTCTCTTTATTAAAGATTTTAATAATGGCTGAGGAACAGCTGCACTTTAGTTTTGAAATGTGTTTTTTTCCTCTGACTCAACAAGAAATACATTTATTTTAAAAAGTACAGAATTGTATTAAGCAAAAGTGAAATGTACTTTTAACTCCATCCCCAGAGTTGATACCCTTTCACAAGCTCTCTGTGCACATTTCTTATTCATTGAACAGATAATTGAGTGTATGTATCTCTAGGCTTACAAAGATGAGTGAAAACAGATAAAACTTTTCTCATGGAATTTGTATTCTTATGGGGACAGATTGGACAGAGTACATGTATATCTTTACATATATATATGTATACACACACATATACATTTGATAAATGCTACAAAGTAGAGGTATATGATGCAGTAAATTTGTAATAGGATTTCCCCTATTTGGGATGATCTTGGAAAACTTGCCAGAAAAAGGGATGTTTGAGCTGGGGGTGTGTCTTGTAATATGATAGGTTCTTTTGGAATACATGGGGGTATTTCTTCATTTTATAAGGTTTCATTTACGTCTGAGGTACCACTGCATTTGTTTGGTTTTCCAAGTAATGTGTGGTGTTGGATCAGGGGTTACAGTTTTTCAGAAGAATTTCAGGAAACTTCCTGGAGAAGAATTTCTAAATTTTATTATCTTTGTTTATTTTATAGTTCTGAGATTATTTTTCTAAGAAATGACAAAATATATCAATGAAAAGATACTATCAGATCAGGTCTTCATAAGCCAGAGGTAAACTATAAAAGGTCATAGCAGAAAATGGGTTCATAATTGTGACATCCCTCCGGTTTCTGGTGTAAGAAGGATCACAGATTCCTTTGATCACTGGCCCTGTCTGTACTTGCTGCACTTTCTCCCTCCCCTCTTTATTTTATGCCTTATCTCTGTTGACTATCACGTGGAAGTTAATAGAGGGGAAAGCTTAAGTGAGATGCTAAATGGCATATGGAACTCTTCATGGCACCTTCTCCTTTCTTCCATTACTCTCTAAGTCTCGGTCTTTAGGATTACGTGTAGTGTCTTTTCAGCCCGAGTTCCTAACATGGAGCGTTCCTGACATGTACTAGTAGGTGCTGAATAAATTTTGGATAAACTAAGTGTCTGCTGTCAACAGACTCAACTCTTTATTCACATGATCCTCCAAATATACATATTTATGCCTTCCCTTTTAAGCTTTAATTTCACATCTTTTTGGATTTATGTCAGGGTGTGGTTCCTTATATCCCTCCACTGTCACTTTCTGCTCCATTTTACTGGTAACGAGAATTGCCTTTAGTAAAAGATGTCTTTATTGTTCAGCTTTTAAACTTTAATTCTAGCTTGGCGCCTCTTTCTATTCTAGTTGCTAGCCAAGTCCTGTTAATTTGTAATGTCCCTTCCTTTCTGTGTTTCCTACACTCCCTACCTGGTCTGTGTATGCCACCTTGGTGTGTGTGCTCCTCTCATAGTTGCCTTACTACCATGTTTTCCACCTTTTTTCCTTGCTACACCCCTTAGTTTACATTGTCATGTGCTGGTGCCGTTTTTGGCTTGGAATTCCTCTTTTGAGCATTTCTTTGGTATGGCTAGAACTCTATACCGCACATAGGATTATGTCTGGCAGTCTGACTGCTTAGCCTTGCATTCATTCTTTTCCTGTTTGGCCTTCATTCTGTGCTGTTGCCTTTCCCTTTTGATTTATAGTCATATTGGCTGATTGTCACCTCCCCTCCTCTCCTGCCTCAGTAGGCTTAGTAATACTTGGCTAAATTATCACTTCACAGTAAATTATAGATTATCATATTCCTATTTGGCATTCAGTATTTTGGTATTGTTTCAAAATTTATGCAAATAACAATACACAGTTTTCTATGCCCAATCCTTAAGGCTTTTTATTCAGTGTGTTTGGGCACAGTGTGTTTATGTTTTGGGGGGAGGGGTACACTCTGTCCAACTAGGTGTTTTTATACTCTTGCTAAGCCCCCTCCACTTCATGGCTATTACTGGCCACTTGCAGCATATTTAATGCCTTCTTTAATGCCTTCTTGTGCTGTCTTGTTCACTAGTACATTATCTTTTCGCTTGTATATTTGTTTAATTCCTTTTCCTTTCTGTTTTGTTTTGGTTCTTTGAATACATCTGAATTTGAAAGGGTTCGTCACTCAGATTTAATTACATTCATTCATACTGCAGTTTTGATGAAAATTGATGGACTACACAAACTGTCATGTATGTTTCCTAATAGGATTTTATTTAAAATTTGGGAGGATTCTCTAGTTTTCAAGCTAGACATAGAAATTCTCTGAAAAATACCTTGGATACTGGTAAGTTTAGTTTCTGATTTTTGTTTTATTAACTTCTTGGTTAGCCCATCATGGATTATGTAACAAGACTTGGCTTTTGTAGAAAGGCTCAGTTTGACACTTAGCCTTCTAAAAGGTTGGTTTAATATGGCCTCAGTAAGACCCAAAAAAGAGAAAACAGAATTTATCTTCTATACCTGATTATGTTTTTGAAATAAAACTTAACATTTATAAACAACTGTTTTAAAATAGCTTTTTATGGAGGTTTATTGTAAATGAAAATAACTTGATGGTGTAAGTTCTTTGAAGCCTATTGATTTTTTTAGTTTTCTTGGGAACTATGTGTATCACCTCTTAATAAATAACAGTAGAACCTCCATAGTTGACCACCTCCTTAAGTTGACCTAATTTACGTAGACTAGACATGCACCCCTTGTACTCCATGAAGTTCCTTATGTTGGCCACCTCTGCATGTTTTTTTTTTTTTTCTTTTTTCTTCTGAGACAGAGTCTCACCACTTTTGAGCCGTGGTGTCATAGCTCACAGCAACCTCAAACCCCCGGGCCCCCGGGATCCTCTTGCCTCAGACTACTGAGTAGCTGGGACTATAGGTGTTGGCCACAATACCCAGCTGTTGTTGGCCACAACACCCAGCTGTTTTTTTTTTTTTTTTTTCACTATTTTTAGTAGAGATGGGGTCTCACTTTTGCTAAGCTGGTCTTGAACTTCTGAGCTCAAGCAATCCTCCCTCCTCGGTGTCCCAGAGTGCTAGGATTACAGTAACCTTTTGAGATCATCACCCATTTGTCTTTTTAGTCAGTAATGGTGCAGCCCATGTTTCATGCTTTCTATAGAGGATTTCTAGCACAGCCCACAGTAAGAGGTTCATAATGCTAACAGTCATCTCAAGAAAAGCTGTGCTACAGTTAGGTATTTGTGAACTAATTGGTTCAGAAAGAAGCTCATTTAAAATGAAACCACTTAAAAATGTAGAACAACTTCTCATACATACTGAATGGTAAATTAAAAGGTCTGTCTGGTACGTTATCTTGAAGAATGACACTAAAATTTGGGAAAACATCAGGTTATAGTAATTGTAAACATGCATTAATTGTTGTAATGAACAAAGAAAGAATCCAGTGTTAATGGATGGATAATTTACAAAGTAAGTACCATGATGTGACATCCTTCAGTTTGACATTTGTGGTATTAGCTTTAGGAAGATCTCTTTAAAAAACTGATAAAAATGTATATTGGTTACCACCCAACATCCTCTGGTTAATCCTTTGACGTTCCAATTACTCTTACTTCCCACAAAGAATGGCTTACTTAAAGATTACTATAATAGTGGTAGATTTCTCAAGCTCAGTCTTTTTTTTGAGACAGATTCTCTCAAGCTGTCTCCCTGGGTGGAGAGCTATGCTTCAGAGCTCACAGCAACTTCCAACTCCTGGGCAACTTCCAACTCTTGAGCTCAAGTGATCCTCTTGCCTTTGTTTTTCTATTTTTAGTATAGATGGGGTTTCGCTTTTGCTCAGGCTGGTCTTGAACTTGTGAGCTCAAGCAATCCACCTGCCCTGGCATCCCAGAGAGCTAGGATTTCAGGCCTGAAGGCTCAATCTTTCTTACTGATGCATAAGGACCTTATTAATCACATCATTCCTGTGGTCTTGGGACAAAGAGAATCTGAAATATGCTGATGCTTACACTGCTTGCTGTACCATAAGTAAAAATCTCTGACCCAGGAGTCTCAAGTTGTTTGTCAACATCCAGGAAATAGTAACAGACTCATTTATTTGCTTTTAAATAGGATGCAATCAAATCCTAGACCTTACAATGTTTGCCATTATTTTTATAAACTTATGAAATTTTGTAGTGTTTGCAAAATTTGTGGTTTCATGGTTGGGGACACACTTGTGAATGGGGACTAATTTTTATAAGTGATCAGTCATGAGTACATTTTTAAATATTAACAAATTATTTTTAATTAAAACATTCAAAAGATTACAAAAAGTATATCATGTAAAGTTTACGTGTATTAAGCGTATAGCCCAGTGAACTATTACGTGTGTATGTACTATATGTCATCACCATAGACATCGAAATACAGAAAATTTTTAGCTAGAAGCCTCTTTCATGACGCCTGTCAGTCCTGTGCTGACCTCTGTCTGATGCCATCTTTTAGTTTTGTCATTTTTTGAATGTCATTTAAATGTAATGACATAATGTACCGCATATAATCTTTCTTTCAGTATTGTATCTATGAGATTCATCTGTATTTTACATGTATTGGTTCATTTTCATAGTTGTGAAGTATTTCCATTGGGTAAATATGAATTTATTACCATTATCTAGGCACCCCACTGTTGATTAATATTTGGTTTCCAACTTGGGACTATTATAAATAAAATTGCTATGAACATGTACTTGTCTTCTGGTGGACATAGCACTCATTTCTGTTGGAGATATTATACCTAGGAATAGAATTGTTGGGTCATCGGGACGTGTGTGTGTGTGTGTGTGTGTGTTTATTGTTGGTGGTAGATACTACCAAAATGATTTTCCAAAGTGGTTGGGCTAATTTATATTCCTACTAGCAATATATGAGAGTATGAGAGTTCTAGTATCATCATGAACACTTTTTTTTTTCCTTTAAGTGTACCCATTCTGGTAGATCAGGAATGGTGTCTCACTATGATGGTTTTTGGTTTTGGTTGTTTTTTTTTGGTAACTAATGATGTTGAGACCATTTTCCTATCTAGTGGCCGTTTTAATATCTTCTTTTGTGACATGTCTGTTTAGATCTTTTGCCTATTCACTAGTGAATTTTCATGATAAATTTTGCTTTCACTTAAACTGAAACTTAGATATGAGTACTTGCCCTTATCACCTTACCTGTTTGGAAAGTGCATAAAACCTTTTTTGAAAGAATTTCATCAAATGTGCTTTAAGTTTTTAAATCATTCTATATTTAAACAGTTGAGTATAAGATTTGTACCCTCTTCAAGAGCTAGTTTTAAGAAAATGCTAGTGAGTCTGAGGCTTTAAAATCTGACACCCATTGTTCTTTCTGAAGCTAATCTGTTCAGGTTTATCAAATGGCATCCCCATTCTCTGGCATATTTGGCCTTTTCTTTGTTCACATTCTCTTTAAATTCTCCTGTATGTTTAATCTTCTGCAGTACCATTGTTTATGGTTCTAGGCCTGTCTTAACAATTCATTATAAGTATTTCTTTCTCTTCCCTAAAATTGAATGTTGCCTAATACTCAAATGTTTACTTGCTGTACTTTTCATTTTCACTCTTGTTGAAAACCTAGTCTTTTTTTTTTTTTTTTGCAGTTTTTGGCTGGGGCTGCGTTATAACCCCCCACCTCGGCATGTACTCCTTTGACCCACAGGTGCCGCTCTTTTTTTTTTTGAGTTTTAATTTTTTTCTTTATACATTTCTCTTTCCATAAAATGAAAGCTATTATTTCTTACTGTTTCAGCTGTTTGTGGAAAATCATAAATCTGTTCCTCATCTTTACCTCACTAACCTTGAATCTCCAGTCATGATCTTTTCCCAGTGACGTTTACCACTGTCTCTATACCTTCTGCATATTTTTAACTCTGTTAGTGGAATTTTTATTATCTTAGTCATGTGGGTTTAAAATTTGAAGTCATCTCTAATTTCAAAGCATAGTTGTTATAAAAATCAATGACCATTGATTAAATACACTCATAATGTGTGGCATTGTGTGTTGTATAGTGCCAGGTGCTGAAGATGTCCTCTTGGAAAGATTTTGAACTCCATTTGGGAAGTTAAGGTATGTTCTTATTAAAGTCTTATTATGTGTAATTAGTTTTTATGATAAAGACTCTGTGACCATAGTTTCTTCAGGATGGTGTGGTGAAGGAAGTCAGAACAAAAGGGGGTGGATTTGAGCTCATCATTAAGAATGACTAAGATTTCTCTTGGGAGACACAGATGGGCAAAGGCCCAGGGATTTGGGTTGTGTGTACCAGGTGTGTATAATGGCTGATAAAGTTCTATGGGACTGGATGTAGCCTGTCTGTTATAGGTTGACTCTATGAGTTCAGATGATCATAATTGATGTTTGAATAGCATACTTCAGTTTGTAAAGTAGAATCTGATCTCCCTTTTCTTTATATTATACTGCTCTTAAAAATTGAAAATAGTGCATTTTTTGAGTTATAAAATATTTAAATACATGGAAAAGTGGTGAAAATAACACGTTTATGTACCTTGACAGATGATTTACCACATTTGCTTCAAATCATCTTCTTATTTTTTTAGAGACAGAGTCTCACTCTATCATCCTCAGTAGAGTGCCATGGCATCACAGCTCACAGTAACTCCAACTTCTGGACTCAGGCAATTAATTCTCTTGCCTTAGCCTCCCGAGTAGCTGGGACTACAGGCATCCACCACAACACCTGGCTATTTTTTTGTTGCAGTTTGGCCAGGGCTGGGTTTGAACCTGCCACCCTCGGTATATGGGGCCGGCGCCCTACCTACATAGGCGCCACCCAAATCTTATTTTAAAAAAATACACAGCTAAAGTTGTTTCCATCTTCTTCTGTTCACCAGAGACAACTGGTCCTTAGTATCCTGAGGCTGGTGTGTATCTCATATTTGTAGATATTCATAAATAACATTAAAAAAAATTTTATACAGACATTTTTTTTTCTTTTTTAAGACAGGGTCTTACTTTGTTGCCCCTGCTAGAGTGCTGTGGCATCATAGCTCACAGCAACCTCAAACTTTTGGGCACAAGCAATCCTCTTGTTCAGCCTCCCAAGTGGCTGGGACTATAGGTGCCTGCCACAACGTCTGGCTATTTTTAGCAATGAGATCTCACTGTTGCTCAGGCTGGTATTGAACACCTGAGCTCGGGGGTTCCATTTGCCTCAGCTTCCCAGAGTGCTAGGATTATAAATATGAGCCACTATGCCTGGCCCAATATATAGACACTCTTAGAAAGGTAGGCGAATTGCTTTTTTCACTTATTTATTTTGTGAATAGGTGCTATTGCAGGTCCAAGGGATCTGGCAGTTGAGAGGGAAGATGAGACTATTTGGTTACTATAATTTCCGTGCAGAAAGACATATAGTAACTAAATAAAATCTCTATTACAGTATCAGGTTAGGGTAAATGCCATAGAAAAAAATTGAACAGGGTCAGGACATAGAGATTGATGTGGGGATGGCATGTATGTTGTTTTAGATAAAGTGTTCAGAGCATTCTTCATTTAGGAGATGATCTTTAAGCAACTGAATTAATTGAGCGAGTAAGCCATGTTAAGTTCTAGGAGAAGGGAGTTCCAGAGGAGGGAACATAAAGTGTTTACGCTTTGAGGTGGAAATGACTTTAGTGTACTTGAGAAATGGGAAAGAAATCAAGTGTGGTTAAGTGCAGAGTTTGCTAGGAGAATGATTAAGAAGTGGGTTAGGAGTAAAAGCTAAAGACCAGATCATGTAGATCCTATACAATAAAATCCAAATAAGGAGTTTGGATTTTGAGTGAAATGGGAAGCCATGGAGTAACTTTTGAGCAGGGGAATGATGATATGATTTGACCTACTTGTAATAGTGCTTCAACACTGGATTTCTGTGTAGTAGAAAAGAATGTGGAAGCTTTTTTTATATTCGTATGGAGAAATGTTAAAGAAAGATGTATTGTTCTTACTTTTTTGTTCATCTGTAGTTGACTACTTCCCTACATTGACTACCTCTTTAAGTTGACCTAATTTTCATAGACTGGACATGCATCACACGTCCAGTACAGTAGACCTAGTTCCTTATGTTGACCACCTCTGTATGTTGACCAGTTTGTTACAGTCCCCTGGGTGGTCAGCTTACAGAGGTCCTATTGTGTTTTTTTTTTTTTTTTTTTGTATTTGCTTGTTCATTTATAAAATTTCTCTAGAAGGACAGAAAAGACATATAAAAGAGATTACCTATTAAAAGGGAACTGATGAGGGAGAAAAAATAGGAAGGAACAGACTACTATCTACTTTTTATGTGTCAAGAAAATATTTTAAAATCATACAGAAAAGTGCACATATCCTAAGTATCCAGTTAGCTAGATTATCACAAACTGAAATCTCTCATGTAACCACACAGAGTCAGAGGCGGAACTTTATTCCAGGACAGCAGAAGCCCCTCAGGTTCCCTTCTAGTTACCACCTCCTTCCTTCCCTTCCAGGGGTAACCATAATTCTGACTTCAGTACCAAGCATTAGTTTTTCCTGGTTTTCGTTCTAGCTCTCTTAACTTCATTCTATTTATTCACCATAGTTTATTTTTAGATTATCTACTATTTTAATTTTAGTATTATCTACGTACTGCTTTAGTAGATTTCTGTTGTTAAAAGGTTAAAACATAAAACAATTCAGAAGTATATAGAACAAATCATGCAGGACCCCCTTTTTTTTGCGTCTTTCCCATATCATGCCTCTCTCTAGAGGTAAGTGAAATGAATAATTTTTGTAGGTAGCCTTCCAGTCCTTGTTCTCTGTGTTCATATATACAAATAAATTTTTCTTTTTTTATGTTAGTACTTAGTGATTAAGTAGCTCAGATTTATTAAGTGCTTTCCATGCACCCTGTACAGTTACAATATCCACCTTATTCTTATTTATTTATTTATTTTGCAGTTTTTGGCCAGGGCTGGGTTTGAACCCGCCACCTCCAGCATATGGGGCTGGTGCCCTAGTCCTTTGAGCCACAGGTGCCACCCTCCACCTTATTCAATGGCTTTTACATCAAATTTTACATCAAATTTAATTATCATCAAAAAGCCTTTTACATCAAATTTAATTATCACAGTAATTGTATTGTTTCTATACTCACTGCGATATTTAGAATGAAATATGTATTCTAAATTCTGGTCTTCATACTCCTTCCCTCTTCCTCAATGTATCTCTCCACTGTTTGTTATATACGCTGCCCTAGTTGCATCGTCACATACTTCAGTGTTTGTGCCTGAAATCCCAAATCCGTCTGGTTTGTGTCCTGCCTATCATAGGAAATGCTCTGTTCATGTCTACCTACATGTTTTTGTTTGTATCCCTTTGTCTTTGAAATTTCGCATCTCATCTGAGACTTGAAACTCCGTACTTTTACTTCCTGATCCAGGTAGATCC
Organism: Nycticebus coucang; assembly: GCF_027406575.1. NCBI lineage: Eukaryota > Metazoa > Chordata > Mammalia > Primates > Lorisidae > Nycticebus > Nycticebus coucang. The sequence goes on from NC_069796.1 coordinate 34,378,249, forward strand.
TATCCTGTATCCTTAATGTTGCTACAATTTAGGCCAGCCCTTCTTACAATTCATTTAGTTTATAACATTTTACACTTTGTGACCTTTTACTGGAAAATATGCTTCAATTCTTTTGTTACATTTCTCTAGTTTAATGTAGCAATTTTAATGTAGCAATTTTGGCTCTGCTGGCAAAAATCACCTTAAGTAGGGATAGGGAAGATAGGACACAAGGTAATGTCTTGTAATGTCTATACCTAAGGGGTACATTCACTTCCCTGTACCCTTCCCCTGTGATTCCAGCGTAACAGACTGGATAGCCCTTAGTAATTGATTAACACTCAGAACAATAGCTGGAATTTAGTAGACTCTCAACGAGTATATTTTGAATGAATGAATTTGTTGATTCTTGAGTCAAAATTTATTTGGTGTAACCTTTTTTTAAAGCCCCATCATGGCTATTCGCTGTACATAGCACATAATAAGCAATCAACAAATATTTCTTGAGTTTAACTCAGTTTTACTTTATGTTTACATTATTGTCTTTGTTTATGTTATTGTCTGGGTTTTTTAACTGAGCCTATGTATTATTTTCTTGGAAGATGCACCCAGGCCAGAGTATTCTTAGCACTGTAATTGCTTGACTTTGTCAAAGGCAGAGTTATAGCATTTTTTGGCAATTTTAGACACAAGATAGGAGGCATCTTTTTTACTGACATCCTTTTCCAGACATTGTATCTGCTTTTTCACTAGGTGCTTATTATCTGTAGTTGGCTGTATAGTGTTCTACGGGGGTTCTACCCGCTCTTCAGTGGAGTGCCACTGCATCCTCTGGTCATCATTGCCAAGAGCTTCTTAATGGTGCGGAATGGGATAGTTTGCTTGGAGCAGGTTCATTACCTAACGTGCTTAAAATATCACGGAAGCCATAGGAATTATTATAAACTGACATGTTTTGGGGTTAAATTACAAATTTATTCCCTTTAAATTTATTCAACATTCTTGGTTCTAAAAATAGATACTGGCAGTTATATGTGTTATGATTTATTTGAGGGTTTGGTGTATCTTACAGTCTTTAATACAAGTTGCACCTGATAACATGACTTGAATAGTATTGTGGCCTTTCCCCAAACTTTCTAAGTCTGGGAAACATCTTAGAGAATAATGAGGAGGAGGCAGATTTCCCAAGGTTTTTATTCACATCAGTCCAGATCCTGTTCAGAACTAACATAGCATATAACGTGGATTTCAGTGAAGAAAAGTAGTTAGTGGACTGAACAAAGACCATGTATTTGGATAATACGTAGAAGGTAGAGCAACTTGGTTTTGCTTTTGTTTATTGTTTGGCATTGCCAGTGACGTGAAGAGGGAAGTGAATGGTCACAGAACTTTTAGAGAAAATTTCTGTTTTCTGTTTACTTTTGTAATGTTTTTCTGCAGTTATATAAAAATAACAGTTATATTGATTTAGATGTATGCAAATTGAATTGATTTAAATTAGGATTCTTTCTCCCTTTCTCTTTCAGGACTTGAATCAATGAAAGAAACTTATGGCACTTGTGAAGATAAATGTCACTCTTCCCTCTTTAATTGGAACTTCTGTTTAGAACCTGTATGTGACTTTTCACCTGTGATCTATTCGTTTAGTAGCTATTGACTTTGAGTTACAGGAAGGTCTCTGAAGACTTGTATCAAATGACGTCAATGGCCAGCTTGTTTTCTTTTACTAGTCCAGCAGTAAAGCGATTGTTGGGCTGGAAACAAGGTGATGAGGAGGAGAAATGGGCAGAAAAAGCAGTCGATGCTTTGGTGAAAAAGCTAAAAAAGAAGAAGGGTGCCATGGAGGAACTGGAGAAAGCCTTGAGCAGTCCAGGACAGCCAAGTAAATGTGTCACTATTCCCAGATCTTTAGATGGACGCCTGCAGGTTTCTCACAGAAAAGGCTTACCTCACGTCATATATTGTCGTGTTTGGCGCTGGCCTGATTTGCAGAGTCATCATGAGCTAAAGCCATTGGATATTTGTGAATTTCCTTTTGGATCTAAGCAAAAAGAAGTTTGTATCAACCCATACCACTATAAGAGAGTGGAGAGTCCAGGTAGGTTTTACTCCTCTGAGAATTGCCTGTGGCTCAAGGAGTAGGGCGCTGGCCCATATGCCAGAGGTGGCAGGTTCAAACCTAGCCCCAGCCAAAAACCACAAAAAAAAAAAGAGTAAGAATAAAAAAATTTATTTTCTCTCTTTCTGATGTATATGTAACTAGATTTAGTAATTGAAAGACCATAATTAGCTTTGTATTTCTTTCTTAAAGATACTGATCTTGGAGGGAATGTTGGATTTTGAATTTATCTTTTTATATGTAGGCAATATAATTTCCAAGTGGCTTACTCTGTTAATAATTCATGGTTCCCTGTAGGTGTCCGTATATCCCGTCTGCCTTTCCCAGGGTGACTTATCTCTTTTATTTAAGCCATAGTGCTCCATGTGTGCATGTTGTTCCATTTTTTTTTGTCTGTTCAATAACTTTTTTCCTATAATTATTATTATCCTCTCTAGCATTATGTTTTCACTTTCTACCAGATTGTTTTCAGCAGTGTCTGAGCATGTCATGATACTTCCCATCCTAAAGTGAAACAGAAACCCTTTCTTGATCTTATTCACACATTCCCCCCCAGTCTACTACTGCATTGTTTCTGCTCATCCTTTTATAGCATTCTCCATTTTTATTATCTTCGTATTTTTATTTTATATTCTTTCTGCACCTCCCTCGTTAGTCTTTTTCTCTATTATTTAACTTTTCAAGATCATTAGTGAGTGCCTTCTTACAGTTCTGTGGAGTTATATCTCTGTCTTCATCTTGTTTGCCTTCTCAGCAGCATTTGATACAGTTAATCTCTTTCCTTCTCACTCAGATACTTTTTTGCTATTTGGCTTCTCAGACAGTATACTCTCCTGATTCTTCTTCTTTTTTTTTTTTTTTTAATTTTTTTATTGTTGCAATTTGGCTGGGGTTGTGTTTGAACTCACCGCTCTCAGTATATGGGGCCAGCACCCTACTCACTGAGCCACAGGCACCACCCTCCTGATTCTTCTTTACCTCACTGGCTATTCTTACTCTGTCTCTTGCTGGTTTGTTCTCCTATTTTCATAGAACTCAGTCTTTTGACCTTTTCTCCATTTATAGCTTTCCTTAAGGTGCTCTCATGTTGTCACTTCTTAAAAACATCTATAAGCTGATGCTCACATTTTGAACTCCTGAGTCAACTTTTCCCTTGAGTTTTAGACTTGTATATAGAGTTGCCTACTTGACATCTCTACTTGAATGTCTAATAAACATTATCACATGTAATTTGTCTAAGCAGAACTTTGACTTTTTTTCACCAAATCATTTTTTTGTCCAGTTTTTCCTATTGAAGTAAATGGTATCAGCATTCATATAATTGTTAACTCCCTACATCTAGAGTCATCTTTTATTCTTCTGTCTTAAGTTCTATATTTGAACTATGAGCAAATGCTGTTTGCTGTACCTTCAGAATATATCTTGATACAATTACCGCTCATTATCTCTAACACCACTACTTCAGTACAGACCATCATCATCTCTCACCTTACGTAGTTTCCTGACTGGTCCGTCTGGCTCTCTTCCTTTTCCAAACCCTTGTTTTGTACACAGTAGCCAGAGTGGTTTTTCAGAAAACATACATCGTTATCGGTTCCTAATGAAAACACTTTGAAGCCTTTCTGTCACATAGCAGATTTCTCTAAGAGTCTATGTGACTTAACTCTCCTATGTCTCTGTTCCTTGGTTTGCCGTGTTCCTTCCTCCAGGCTTTAAGTCTTGCTGTTTGTTCTACTTACTCTTCCCCCAGGAAAGGGACGCCCTTTTTTACTCCATTAATCATCACTAGTTCACTCAACGTTAGATATTTATTTTGTTTGTTGACTGACGTGAGCAATGCCTTCCTCATTTTCATTCATTACTGCATCCTCATTGCCTGCGATAGTATTGTTACCTTAGTAGGTGTTGCTTAGTAGGTGGGTTTTTTGTTTTTTTTTTGCAGTGAATGAATTGAGATACTAGCGGGGACATTAGTTATATTTTGCCACATGATGGATTACCACAAACTTGGTGGCTTAACACAACACATGTTTCTTACCTCCCAGTTTCTGTGAGTTACAAATCCAGTCACAACTTAGTTGGGTCCTTTGCAAGGCTATAATCAAGGTGTTGGTCAGGGCGGGGAAGCTCAGTTTGGGAAGGATTTGCTTTCAAGTTTATGTGATTGTTGACAGAATTCATTTCCTTGGAGGTTGTTGCATGCTTGCTCATTGTCAGCTAGAGACTGCCTTCAGATGCTTACCACACTTACATGGCCGTTTTGTAGTAGTTCCCATTCATGACAGTTTCTTCAAAGCCAGTAAGGTAGAGAGGGTCTTCTTCTAAAAAGGGTATTATATTCTTGTGGAATATAATCACATACCTCTTCTCACCTTTGCCATGTTCTTATGGTTAGAAGTAAGTTACAGGTCATATTCAAAAGGAAGGGATTGATTCTCCAGAGGCATGAATACCCAGGGGTGGGAATCATGGCAGCCAGCATAGTCTGTCTGCCCACTGGGTTTTATGTGGAGATACTGTGTAGAAAGACTGAACACTGAATGTGGAGACTAGTAAAAGGATAGCAGTAATTGTGCTGTCAGAGAAAGTTCAACATAAGAGTTTTAGAGAAGAGCTGTAGCCTGAAGGAATTGGTGAAGAAATGTATGAGAATTTACAAGAAAAGTGTAGCCTGAAAAACTCCTAAGGTTGATATTTTCTAAGAGTAAGTCTAAGAATTTCATATATTCCCCTGTAGTTGGGGTGGCAAGTTACTTAACCTTTCTGTGATTTAGTTTCCTCATCTGTAAAATGGAAATAATACTACCTACCTACCTCATAGGGTTGTCATGAGGATTAGATGAGTCAATGCATGAAAAATTACTTGCTAAAACATTAACTGGCCCAGAATCAGTTTCGAATTAAATACTAATTCTAATAGTGTACTACATTCTGGAAATAGAGCTTAGGGGAAGATGGCAGAGAAAATTTTTTCAAAGAAATACTGCTAAAACAATTCCCAGAACTGAAAATTGAAAGGGTCCAGTGACTGAGTAATTGAGAACATAATTCAGAGATAGAAAAAGACTCACATATGAAATTGTAGTAAATCACAGATAAGAAGATTCTGAAAGATTCCAGAGAGAAAAAACTAGATACATACAAAGGACTGAATGAATCAGAGTGTTGAATTCTCAGTGCAATTCTGAATTCTAGAAGGAAATGAAATCAGTGGTCTCAAAATACAGAGGGAAACATTGTCTAGAAATCTGCCTGCAGACAAAAAGTAAGATGTTTTTATACATGCAAGGAATCAAAAAAATGTATCTTCCTCACCCTTTCTTAGGGTACTGCTAGAGGGTGAGGTCCAGGAAATGGGATCCAACAGGAGGGAAGGGAGGTGCAAGGATGTCAGATTAGTAAACCGTATGGTTAGAGCAAAAGAAGGGAAGATCCAGGAAAGAGATGGATTCAGTAAATTTTTTGGTTATTTGGGGCATTCAGAAATGGCATTCATAGGCAATTGACAGATCTATTGGGATTCTGGAACTGTTAGTGGTATGTACTTAAGCAAACAAAGGAGCACAGTGATAATTAACTTTAATAAAAGCACTGTTTAAGAAAAAATATCATAGCAGTGAATAATATTTGTATATAATATAAATATGGATACCAATCTAACCAAAATTTTAAATATAATTTTATTGTGGGAAAGGGAAGTGGAATAGAATAATGTAAGAAACTGTCTCATTCGTTACAAGAGCAAGTCTACAAATAATAATAGCAATATAAGACAAATCAATATTGATTATTATTATTTAGCAATATGCAAAGTAAATATTAGAAAAATGGCTAAGAGGTTAAATTTGTCTATGGAAACATTATGGAAGGGTGCTAGAAATCGCTATTTTATTATCTCTTATAGCATCTTTTTGGACTGTGCACATATTTTGTATGAATATAAAATACTTTTTAGAAAATCATGTGCATGGCTAATGTATAAGTAAGAATGATTTTAGCTATGCCGCTTTAAAAAAAAAAATAAAGAAGTGCTAATTGGACTGAATTCCTATGTAGTTATTTCACAAAGTCAGATTGCTAGCCAGCTAAACATAGAAATTCTCGCTGATAGCCTGCTTGCCAATGGCAGCTGTCCCATCATTCTGTAAGGAGAGCAGCAGTTGTTCACACACAGCAGAACAAAACAGTTGTAGTCAGATGTCAGCCACGTATTTAAAACTAATTCACTAGAATGAAAATAAACAAAAGACAAACAGGGCAAATACTGACTTACACAGACTGATTCATTGTGTATATCCCTACTTCCGGGAAGTGAAGTGTGACTTGGGTAACTTAGAAACAAACTGATTTTGTTGATGGTGAATGATAATCAGAAGCAAAGTAAGATTTTTCTGAAGTAAAATTACATTGACAAACACAGGAAAATTATAAATGAGATAAATTACTTGGTTATAGTGTTTGAAGACTCAGGTTTGTTCCAGTTTCCTTTAGGGAAAGATATTCAGGTATTTGAATGGGAACATTTGAATGAGGTTAAACTTTATCTGCAAAAATAATACATCTGTTGAAATGTTTAGACCTTGTATGTATTTTCGTTATGGTTATTTTTAGAAGACTGGTTTTGATTGGAAGACTTCTATCTGAGGAATGTTACTATTTTCAGTAGGGAAAACCTTATAGAAGAACATAAAATAGGCGATACTACATATTTCAAAGCAGCACAGGTGAAAACGTGGAGTTTTTTCGGGCTTTCACATAGTGGACCCCCAACTTCACTCTCTAGTCATACCTCCTTGTTCAGTGCATAGGCCAAGAGAGTAGCTTTTCTCTTCTCCACCTGGAGACATCTCCCTCTTCTAAGGTTCAATCACGTGTTGTTTTTTCCATAATATTTTGTTTAAGTCCCTGCTAGCTGGAAGTGCTCACCTCTGCTGAACTCCCATTATGTGAAATTCTCTGTATTATGGGTGTTTTTTAATATGCCTTATCTTCTGTGGAGCAGGAGTGGTATCTTTTACGGATTTTCTGCCTTCTGAAGTACCTCATACAGGCTAATGGCTTACTAAGTTTTTGGTTTAGTTACTATATAAATATAGATTCAGGGTTCTACCAAAAAGCCTTTCCTAAAAGTAAGTTGTTTTAATAGGTTTACAGTCTTAACCTGAATCCTTTCTACCAACCCTTTAATGTGGATGGGACATTTGCTTTATTAATTTCTCACAATTAACTTTTGATTTTTGTCTTTCAGTCTTACCTCCAGTATTAGTGCCTCGTCATAATGAATTCAATCCTCAGCACAGCCTGTTGGTTCAATTTAGGAACCTGAGCCATAATGAACCACACATGCCACAAAATGCCACATTTCCAGATTCTTTCCACCAGCCCAACAATACTCCTTTCCCCTTATCTCCAAATAGTCCCTATCCCCCTTCCCCTGCCAGTAGCACATATCCCAACTCCCCAGCAAGTTCTGGACCAGGAAGTCCATTTCAGCTTCCAGGTAAGAGTTTATTTTATTGATACAAAAAGATAAAGATCCTGAGACTCAACCAGTTGTTCTTTCTGTTGACCCTGTGGGTGAACTCTTCTTATGTGTCAGGAACTAGCTATTGACTCTGTATTCTTTAGATATTTGTTTGATTTCCAGAAGAGTTTGAATTTTATTTTGTCAAGTACCATATGTTTAAATGATACTGTGCTGAAAGCTGTTGCATGAAATTTAATCTCAGAACTATGAGATAGATATTCCTGTTGTATAGATGGGGAAAAAATTGATAACTCCAAAACTTCTAAGTACCTTGCCTAATATTGCAGATCTGATAAGTAGGGGTTCAAACTCAGGTTTGTCTCACTCTAAAGTCTTGTGCTCCTTCAGCTTGATTATATTGCTTTTTAAATCATTTTAGACTTTGAAAGTTTAAAATGAACCCTGATTTAATAAGATAATAAGTAGATTTTGTAAAGTTTCTAAATTTTGTTGATGGCATGTCATGTCATGTGAATAGATGCATCATTCTGTCACCGTCAAGAAATATTTGAACACCTACTATTGTCAGGCAGAGTAATACGTAAATATAGTAAGTCCTCACTTAATATTGTCAATAGGTTGTTGGAGACTATGACTTGAAGCAAAAATAACATATGACCAAACCAATTTTACCATAGGCTAGTAATTGATATTAGTGAGAATTAAGTTCCTGTGGTACATGTCAGGTCACAGAAATATCCAAACTTTAAGACTGAAAACCCTTCTGATATTGAAATAAATGTGAGTTATACATACATTTAAGAAAGATTAATAAAAACGAGTAAGATAATTTACTCAGTTATTCCAGTACAGGGTTGAGGGTGGCCAGAACCTATCCAGGAGGCTCAGGATACAAGATGGGAACCGGCCCTGGATAGGGTCCATCCAATGGCAGGGTGTACCCCCTCACTCCTGCTCTCCCATTGGAACCATTTGGACATGCTAATTCACCTAAGATGCATATTTCTGGGATGTGGGAGTTCTTGGCGAAAACCCTTCCAGCCATGGGGAGACCATGAAAACTCACACAGAGAGTGGCCCTGGCTAGGAGTCGATCATTATTATTTTTTTCTTATTAGTGTTGTAATAAAACAACACTAAACAAAGTGTTACTTGAGGACCTACCATATATTCTTTGTGATTTCTCTATAGCAGCAAAATAACAGTTGATAGATTTTTTTTGAAGGGGAATTAAATACCAGCTGTTTAACTTGCTATTAGGAATTTGTTCAAAAACAACTTTTCCTACTTTATCTTAGATTCAGTGTTAATTGTAGCTCTGTCTGAAATTATATTCAGTGTTTATAGTTACTGAGACAAAGAAGTATAACAGTAGCTTTTGCAAAAATTTTCAGCCATGAGTGTTGGAATTTACAAGATTTTCTGATTAACATTCAGTTTCGTAAAATTACCTGGCCATCTAATAGGACACAAAAACATTTTTGGATGCTGCAAAAGAATTAAATGATGACACCATTAGTATTGATGGCAAATTTTGAAGGAGTATTCTTTCATCTTCCAGATCTAAATGACAGTATGCAGTATGTGATCTTGATAATTTAAAAGTATTTCTGCAGTTTGTATATACCCAAACTAGGATAATCTGTGTCCTTAAGATTGATTTGCAGTAACTGTAGTTTTTTTAGATATGCAAATAAAGACTATATTTTTGACCTGGAATTCTATTGTAGTGAATTTTAAAACTGATCCTAGTATCCAGGATTCCCAGGGACCTGGGCTAAATCAATGGGGGCTCATAACAGGTTTTCAGTAGCTATTAGGTATGCTGCCTGTAGGATAATATTTAGAAATAAACATATCCTACATCAAGCACACAAATAAATTCCCTTGCCCCAGGATTGCAGCCTGTCTTTGTGCGTCTGATGTTCAGTAATGAACCCTGCTGATAATCTTAAGAATTTTTTAATGCTTTGAGAATAATAACTTTAAGCAGGATGAAGATTTTAACTATTCTTTTTGAGACTTTAACTTAGTTGTTTCATTTTTTTTCTCTTAGCTGATACACCTCCTCCTGCCTATATGCCTCCCGATGATCAAATGGGTCAAGATAATTCTCAGCCTATGGATACAAGCAATAATATGATTTCTCAGATTATGCCCAGTATATCCAGCAGAGGTAAGAGAAGTACTCATGTTTATGTTGTCGTTTTTTACTTCTTGGGCACTTCATTAAAAATAGCTTTATTTGCTGGGCACGGTGGTTCATGCTTGTAATCCTAGCACTCTGGGAGGCTGAGGTGGGAGAGCTCACAAGTTCACGACCAGCCTGAGCCAGAGCAAGACCTTGTCTCTAAAAAAAAAAAAATAGCCAGGTGTTGTGGAGGGCGCCTGTAGTCCCAGCTACTTGGGAGGCTGAAGCAAGAGAATTACTTAAGCCCAAGAGTTTGAGGTTGTTGTGAGCTGTGATGCCACGGCACTCCACTGAGGGCGACAAATTGAGACTCTTGACTCAAAAAAAAAAAAAAAAAAAAAAGCTTTATTGAGGTAAAATTTGCATACTATAAAATTCACTTATTTTTAAACATATGATTCAGCGATTTGGGTAAATGTATGAAGTTTGGCAGTATAGTCCAGTTTTAGAACATTCCTGTAACTTTAAAAAGACTCTGCCTGTTTACATATTTGCTGTCTGTCCCCATTCCCATCTTCAGCTCTGCATACTCATCTGTTTTCTGTATGTATGTATAGATTTTTTTTTGAATGTTTCATATAGCGTAGTTTTAAGGTTTATCCATGTTGTAGCATGTATCATTAGTTTATTTTTATTGTTGAACAGTATTCTTTTGTATATCCTATATATCATATTTTGTTTATCCATTCCTAGTTGATGGACATTTGTACTGTGTAAAGGTTTTTAATTATTATGAACACTGCTCTTATGAACATTTGCGTGCATGTCTTTGTATGGACATTATTCTTATTTTTCTTGGATAGATAACCTAGGAGTGGAATTGCTGAGTTATATGGTAAGTTTAATTATTTAAGACATACTGCAGAACTTCTCCAAAGTGATAATGCCATTTTTAATTCTCATCAGCAAAGTAGGAGGATTTTAGTTTCTTCACATCCTCCTAACACTGTTATTGTCTTTTCAATTATAGACATTGTAGTTGGTGCAAAATACTTATTATAGTTTTAATTTGGATTTTCCTAATGAGTAATGATATTGAGCATTTAAAAAATGTATTTATAAAAAATTAAAATGTACTTATTAACTATTTATGTATCTTCTTTGGTTAAATATTTTAAATCTTTTGCCCATTGGGTTGTCATCTTACTGAGTTATAAGAGTTCTTTATATATTCTGGATACGAGTCCTTTATCAGCTATATGATTTGCAAAAATTTTTCCACTGTCCATAGATTTCATGTTTTTCTTAGGGTCTTTTGAAGAACAGTAGCTCTAAATTTTCTTAAGTCAAGTTTATCAATTTTTTTCCTTTTCTGGATTATGCTTTTGGTGATGTATCTAAGAAATTTTTGTCTATCTCAAAGTCCTGAAGATATTCTTCTATATTTTCTTTGAGAAGTTTTATAATTATGGCTTTTACATTTAGGTCTTTGATTCCTTTTGAGTTAAGTTTGTGCATAGTATATGCCAAGTGTCTAAATTAATTTTTTTGCATATAGAAATCTGGTTGGTTCCAGCACCTTTTGTTGAAAAGAATATCATTTCTCCATTGAATTGGCATCTTTGTTAGAAATCAACTGACTATAAATATGAAGGTTTTTTTCAGGACCCTCTATTTTGTTCTTTAGACTATACCTTATAGTCTTGGTTACTAAATGTTTATTGTAAGGGTTCCCCCCACCCCCAGTTTTTTCTTTTTTTGGTGGTAAATATACATAACTATAACATTTGTCATCTTAACTGTTTTTCAGTATACAATTCAGTGGCACTGAATACGTTCACAATTTTGTGTGACTGTTAACATTCTCCATCTCTGTAACTCTTTTTTTGGTAGAGACAGAGTCTCACTGTACCGCCCTCGGGTAGAGTGCCGTGGCGTCACACGGCTCACAGCAACCTCTAACTCTTGGGCTTACGCGATTCTCTTGCCTCAGCCTCCCCAGCAGCTGAACTCTTTTCACCTTGTAAAACTGAAACTTTGTACCCATTAAACAGTAACTCCCCCATTTTCCCTTCCCTTTCCCTTGGCAACCACTGTTCTTTCTGTCTCTGATTTTGACTCCATATACCTCATATAAGTGGAATCGTGTGGTATTTGTCTTTTTTGACTGGCTAATTTCACTCTCCTCAGGATTCATCTGTGTTGTAGCATATGTCAGTTTCATTTGTTTTTAAGGCTGAATAATACTCTGTTGTATGTGTACACCACATTTTGTTTATCCATTTGTTCATTGATGGCTACTTGAGTTGCTTCCACTTTTTTTTTTTGAGACAGAGTCTCAAGCTGTGGCCCTGGGTAGAGTGCGGTGGCATTACAGCTCACAGCAACCTCAAACTCTTGGGCTTACACGGTTCTCTTGCCTCAGCCTTCCAAGTAGCTGGGATTATAGGTGCCCACCACAATGCCTGGCTATTTTTTGATTGTAGTTGTCATTGTTGTTTGGCAGGCCCCGGCTGGATTTGAATCCGCCAACTCCAGTGTATGTGGTTGGCGCCTTAGCTGCTTGAGCTACAGGCGCCTAGCCTGCTTCCACTTTTTGACTATTGTGAATAATGCTGCTATAGACATAGGTGTACAAAAAGTCTCTTTGACTCTGCTTTGAGTCCTTTTAGGTACATACTTCGCAGTGAAATTGCTGGAGTATTTGGTAATTCTGTTTTTAAGTTTTTGAGGAATAGCCTCAAAAAATTATTTTTCACAGTGGCTACTATACCATTCTGTAATATACTCGCACCAACAGTACACAAGAGTTCCAATTTCTCCACATGTCCGCTAGCACTTGTTTTCAGGTTTTTTTTGGATAATGACCATCCTAGTATGTATGAAATGATTTTTCATTGTGGGTTTTTTTTTTTATTCCCTTAAACATCTGAGTTTTTTTTTTTAAATTGACAATTGAAAAATTGTACTTTTTTAACCACTTTGTTTTGAAACTTTAAGCTCCTAAGGTCTCAAATTTATAATTTATGTATTTCTTAAAAACTGTCTGTTTTTGTGTTTTGTATGTGTCTTGTGATAATACTGAATGCCTGTGTCTCATACTGTTTGCCTCAAGTTCCTAAAAACAGTTAAATTTCAGGCCCCCTAATAGTTTTGTTAATCTTTGAATAATGTTTTTGCTTTTTAAAGTCTAGAATTTATCTAGGAATTTTGTTATGCTAATTTACTTCTAAGTCATAGAATCTACTTTCATTTACTGCAGAATAGCTCAGATCATGAATTTCTGTATTTGAATTCTTGCTCCCCTACTTCTTTGCAATGTAGGATGCCCATTAAATCTTTAAGCCTGTTTTCTGATTTATAAAATAGATAGGAATTATTAGTTTGTTGATTAAATTAGACAATATTTGTAATGATCTTAGCACACAGCATTGGATCATACTGTGATCCACACTGTAGATAAATAATTTGAAAGTGTTTTTTTTTTTTTTTTTGTAGAGACAGAGTTTCACTTTATTGCCCTCGGTAGAGTGCCGTGGCATCACACAGCTCACAGCAACCTCCAACTCCTTGGCTTAGGTGATTCTCCTGCCTCAGCCTCCTGAGTAGCTGGGACTACAGGCGCCCGCCACAACGCCCGGCTATTTTTTTGTTGCAGTTTGGCCGGGGCTGGGTTTGAACCCGCCACCCTCGGCATATGGGGCCGGCGCCCTGCTCACTGAGCCACAGGCGCCGCCCTGAAAGTGTTTTTTGAAAATAATAGGCTATGTTTACCTAGTATTTTTCTTTTCTTCTATTATCCTGATTCTCCAGAGATCAGAATGCTATTTAATAGTGTTATATGTCAGAGGTCCATTGAAATGTAATTTGTTTTGATAATGTTTGATAATTTGTTTGATAATATTTTCTTATCCAAACAAGTGAGCCCTTTTAGAGGAATATGACATTCAAGTTTTCTCACTCTTGTAAATATCTTTTCTTACCAGAATTTCTTCTCATTTGAATTTGCATTTTCTCCCTTCTCCAACAGAAAAGTGACAGAAAAGGAAATCAATGCCTCAAACCACCTGTTAACAACAGTACATGTCCTATACTGTGAGCTGAGGCAATGCTTTCCTTGTTCCGTTCAGCCTAACCAAATAGCCTTTTTAGTTTTGTTTAGCATTTTTTTCTACAAACTTCTGATTCTTTGCTCTAGTTTTCCTGACATTGTTCTTATTAACTTCCTGTTCCTTATTTGTATGTATCTTTGGTTATGGGCCTGTCCTTGTTCCATCTTTTTTTTATAAACTTGTTTAAAATCTGAGTGCTTAGGACTTTTCTCTGTGAGTCCACATTGGTTCACTTTCCTTTGTTCTCCCTCCTCTGAATTCTTAGCAGTTGAATAATCAGAAGTGAGATTTAAAAGTTAAACTACTCTTCAAAAAAAAAAAATAAAAAAGATAAGTTAGCCAACTCTTTTATATTGCCTACATAGACCACATGATGGGTCTTAAGTTTTTCTCATTTTTTTATCTCTGCTTCCTGCCCCTGCTTTTTTTTTTTGAGACAGTCCTGGTGTTATAGCTCATAGCAACCTCAAACTCTTGGGCTTAAGTGATTCTCTTGCCTTAGCCTCCCAAGTAGCTGGGACTACAGGCACCTGCCACAATGCCCGGCTATTTTTTGTTATAATTGTCATTGTTTTTTGGCAGGCCGGGCTGGGTTAGAACCCGCCAGCTCTGGTGTATGTGGCTGGTGCCCTAGCCACTGAACTACAGGTGCCGAGCCTGTCCCTGCCTTTTATAAAAGAGATCGAGGGTCATGATGTCTCTTGATTTCAGCTCCAAGAGCGACACCTGGGTGAACAGCTTCCACGTGTCCCTCTCAATCATTGGATCGATTATGAGTTGCTGACTCGAGTTCGGCCAGTATCAGGTACAAACCACAGACAATTCTGTCATGTAAAATTCAAAATAATACCATTTTTACCCAAAGATAATGCTTATTTAGTTGTTTTTCTTTCTTTCTTTTAAAAAAAAAAAAAAGGACTTTATTTTTTAGTTCAGTTTTGGGTTCACAGCAAAATTGAGTGGAAAGTACAGAGAGTTCACACTTACCTCCTTTCCCCACCCATGAATAGCCTCCCCTCTTATCAGCGTCCTGCACCACAGTGGCGCATTTGTTACTGTTAATGAGCCTTCACTAACACATGGTTATTACCCAAATCCATAGTTAAGGTTTGAGCCATCCTTGGTTTGTGCATTCTGTGAGTTTTTAACACATGTATACAGTGTTATGATACCATACAGAGTTCTTTTTACTTTCCTAAAACTCCTCTGTGCTCTGTTTATCCTTTTCTCCCCTAACCCTTTACAGCCACTGTTTTCCATAGTGTAGCCTTTTCCAGAATGTTGTATCATATAGTTACATACTATATGTTGGAATCAGACTGGATTCTTGCAGTTCTTCTATGTCTTTTCATAGTTTCTAGCTCATTTCTTTTTAGCCCTTAATAGTAATCTGGTGTCTCAATGTACCACCATTTATCCATTCACTTACTGAAGGACATCTGGCTGGCTTCTACAGTCTGGCAGTTGTGAATAAGGCTGCTGTAAACATCCACATGCAGGTTTTTATGTAGATAACAGTTTTCAACACATGTGAGTAAATACTGAGGAGCATGATTGCTGGATCATATGTCAAGAGTGTGTTTAGTTTTGTAAGAAACTATCAAACTGTTTTCCAAAGTGGTTGTACCAAACTCCCCCCCCCCACCCCCCAGCTATGAATGAGAGTTCCTGGTGCTTCACATTCTAAACAACATTTGGTGTTGTCATTGGCTTGGATTTTAGCCATTCTAACAGGTGTGTAGCAGTATCTTGTTACTGTTTTAATTTGCAGTTCTTTAATGACATGACAGCATCTTTTCATATGCTACTTGACATCTCTTAGTCCATGGTGAGGTGTCCAGGTCTTTTGCCCATATGTTAGTCAGCTTGTTTGTTACTGTTTAGTTTTAGGATTTCTTTGTATGTTTTGGATTACAGTCCTGTAGCAAATAATGTTTTGTAACTACAGAGAGTGTCAAAACATGTATATACACTTTAAGGAAGGAAAAACTGTATTAAAATTGTAATACTCCATATATACTGTTAACAAAAGATGAATGCAAGTTGTGTTTGACTTCTGCAATTACAAGAGGTGCTCAGAGTGGTTACTGTCAGCGTCCTGACACTTGATTATGGCGAAGTACTGCTTGAGCAGCGCAGCGCTGAACAAAGTATCTGCTTGTATCTCTGCATGCCCTTTCAATTTCTTCCTGAAATGCCACCAGTGTAGCTGGTTTTCTTTGGTACACTGCATCCTTAAGGTCCCTATAGGTAGAAGCCAAGGGGTAGTAAGTCAGGAGAATGTGGGGGAAACTCAACTGCACCTCTACAGCCTATCCATTATCCTGGTAAATTCTCACTGAAGTAAGCTCTCATGTGGTACGTGTAAATCTTGGGTTGAAAACTTTCCATTTAACTGTTTCAGGAATGTGTCATATGCTTGTTCTGCTAACTCCTGTCTCACATGCATACTGTTTGAAAGTTTTACATGGTGAGCATGTAAACAGCTTAGCAGAAGCAGCAGGCTTTGTTGCTGAGTGAGGCCTCCCGGATCTCCTCTTGCGCACATCAAACACAGTACCATGCCTCTCAGACTTCTCACCAATGTGTGTACTTGTTAGGCCCGTTGAAGGCTCTGTTGCACACTCACGTTTCCATTGTCGTTGTACTTGCACAACATTCTCAAATTTCAAACACCGCTTCAGAATGGTCTTGTGTTCCTCAGACAACCACCGTGCTTGTGCCATTTTCTTCGACTGTCCTGCCTGTCTTATGGTGACACTAGCATTTGATTAATGTCATCTTTTGAGTAAAAGTCATATCACACAGTGCTACTGTTATTCAATTCAATTTCAAAAAGTAATAATGTGTGCAGAGGACATCGCTTAAAATGTGTATACATTTTTTTAGCACCCCTAGTATTTTCTTATCTAATTGGCTTGTCTTCTGATTCTGTAGGCAGTATCATTCTCAGAGCAAAAGTTTTTCATTTTAATCAAGTTCAGCTTCCCAATTATTTTTTTTCATGTATTACGCCTTAGAAAGTCATTGCCATACCCAAAGTCCACTAGATTTTCTCATGTATAAGTTTTATAGTTTGGCATTTTACATTTAGATCTGATTGATCTTGAGTTAATTTTTGTGAAGAACATAGGTCTGTGTCTGGAGTTTTCTGTTTTGTTTTGTTTTGTTTGCATGTGAATGCCCAGATCTTGCATCACTTATTGAAAAGACTATTTTTTTCTTCATTGTGTTGCCTTTTCTCCTTTTTCAAAGATCAGTTGGCTGTATTTATATAGATCTATTTCAGGGCTCTCTATTTTTTGATCTGTGAGATGAGACAGTTGAGAAATCCTAGAAAAAGTGCTGCATACCTCATTGCTGAATATCACTCCAGTCACCTTTGAGGTATTCCCCTTGGGAAGCTAAGCACTGATGCCCGTACCTAGTCCACCCTTTAGCGCAATTTTGGAACTCTTTCTGGAGCGGACATTAGAGCTGTTGTCTGGGTCAGATAATTAAGTTCACAAACTCATCCTAGAAAAGGCTACATACCTCATTGCTGAGTATCACTACAGTTATCTTCAAAGTATTCCCCTTGGCTATCTGGTGACCATAGTGATATTCAGCAGGGAGGCAGGTATAGCCCTTTTTCTAGGCTAATTGAGGTCATATTTGTCTGTTCTCTTACTCATACCATATTATCTGGATAAACTCAGGTACTGTCAGTCCTTCAACTTTGTTCTTTTCCTTCAATATTGGCTATTCTGGGTCTTTCTCCTCTCCATATACATTTCAGAATCATTTTCTCAATATCCACAAAATAACTTGCTGGGATTGGCCTTACATAATCTATAGGTCAAGCTAGGAAGCACTGACATCTTGATGGCATTGGGTCGTCTTATCCTTAAACATGAAATATCTCTTCATTTATTTAGTTGTTTGATTTCTTTCATCAGAGTTTTGAAGTTTTCCTTGTGTAGATCATGTATCTATTTTGTTAAATTTATACCTAAGTATTTCATTTTGGGGGCATTCTAATGTAAATGGTAATGAGTTTTGAGTTTCAAATTCCCATTTGTTCATTGCTGGTATAGTAGGAAAGCTATTGACCTTTTTACATTAACTATCTTGCAGCCTCACTGTAATTGCTTACTAGTTTCATGAGTTTTTTTGTTAGTTCCTTCATGTTTTCTGAAGAGACAGTCATGTCATTTGCCAACACATACAGTTTTCTCTTTCTTCCAGATCTGTACCTTTTCTTCTTTATAGCATTAGTGAGGACTTCCTATATTATGTTAAAAAGGAGTGAGGAGACATCCTTGCCTTATTACTAATCTTAGCAAGAAAGCTTCTAGTTTCTCACTATTTAGCTGTAGATCTTCTGTAGATGTTCTATGTCAAGTTGAGGAAATTCTCCACTATTCCTAGTTTGCTGAGAATCTCAGATTTTTAGCTCATCTTTTTGTTTAGAATAATTTTACAGATATTGTTAACTTTAAATCTTTGCACGATTGCAAGAGGGACTTTGCCTAACAAATGCAATCAGTGTAACCTGGTTTATTGTACCCTCAATGAATCCCCAACAATAAACAAACAAACAAATAAAAACTTTGAAGTTGCTGAAAAAGAAGTTTTGTCTCAAATTTAAAACTGAATTAGTTTCTACTAGAAAAAAAATCAAAATGTGATGTTGCTGCTGTGTTCTGAATTAAATCCTCCCCAAATGTGCATGTTGAAGGCTAATCCCATTTGTTCACAGATGTTCAGCCTGTTGCCTATGAAGAGCCCAAACATTGGTGTTCAGTTGTCTACTATGAATTAAACAATCGTGTTGGGGAAGCTTTTCATGCATCTTCTACTAGTATTTTAGTAGATGGATTCACAGATCCTTCAAATAACAATATTGGTATTTGGGGATAGAGGCCTTCTGAAGGTAGTAATTAGGTTTAGATGAGCTCATGAATATGGGGTCTTTTTTTTTTTTTTTGTAGAGACAGAGGTTCACTTTATGGCCCTCGGTAGAGTGCCATGGCATCACACAGCTCACAGCAACCTCCAACTCCTGGGCTTAAGCGATTCTCTTGCCTCAGCCTCCCCAGTAGCTGGGACTACAGGTGCCCACCACAACACCCGGCTATTTTTTTTTTGTTGCAGTTCGGCCAGGGCCGGGTTTGAACCCACCACCCTCGGTATATGGGGCCGGCGCCTTACCGACTGAGCCACAGGTACCGCCCGAATATGGGGTCCTTATGATGGGATTAGTACCCCTGTGAGAAAAGGAAGAGAGAGCCCTTTCTCTGTCCTCAAGCACACACTAAGAAAGATACACCGTGAGAAGGTGGCTATCTACAAGCAGGGAAGTGGGCCCTCATCAAACATCACATGTGCTGGCATCTTGATCTTGGACTTCCCAGCACCTGAAACAATGAGAAATAATTTTTGTTGTTCAAGCCACTCAGTCTGTGGTATTTTATTATACTGGTAGCAGCCTGAACTGACTAAGATAGATGTAATTTTTAAAATTATAATATTCGAGCCTATTTCTGGTATTCTTTTTTTGCTATGGACTCAAACCTAGGAAGGACAGTGAGACGTAAGTGAAATATCTGAAAATTTTCTTTTTTGTGCAGTACTTGGGTTGAGCTAAAGGGTAAACACAACACATAAACAAATCTGGATTTTCTGCTATTTGTTTATTAAATTGTTTTTGTGTCTGGTTTGTTCACAGATGTTCAGCCTGTTGCCTATGAAGAGCCCAAACATTGGTGTTCAATTGTCTACTATGAATTAAACAATCGTGTTGGGGAAGCTTTTCATGCATCTTCTACTAGTGTTTTAGTAGATGGATTCACAGATCCTTCGAATAACAAAAGCAGATTCTGTTTGGGGTTATTGTCAAATGTTAATCGTAATTCGACAATTGAAAACACTAGGCGACATATCGGAAAAGGTAATCTTATCATTTCAGTATATTTAATTGAATTCAGTCATTTGTTGTACTAGTTGTGTACCATGCATTGTGTAAGGTGCTAGAAGTGTACAAAGAAGCTTAAGTAAGGTATGGTCTCTGCCGTAAATTGCAGATATTGAATAATGTGTTAATCAGAGACCTAATCAGTCCCCTTTTCCTTATCTTGCTTAGTTTTTCCTCCCAGTACTAGGAATCTGAAATCATATTACCACTTTCTTTGTTTTTTTAATATTACCCTGACTGGAATAAGTTGTATGGGAACTTGCCTTATTCACAATAATATCCTCAGAAGCTAGAACAGTGCCTGGCTCATACTAAACACATAACAAATATTTATGGAACATTGTATTTGAATGCTAGTGAAAGATTAGAATTTTATAATTATGGCATTTGTGGAGTGTTTTGTGTTTAGATGACTGTAAGAATCACCATGATGTTAGAGGAGCAGAGTTAGAAGTGGGAAATCCAGGGAGAATGACCTTAAGGCTTCAGTGGCTTTACCACCAGCCTGCTAGTCTTTTAAAGTCAGGTAACAAGGTTCTATTTACAGTTCATCCTTCAAGATAGTTGCCCCAGCAAACAAGGCACTGTTCACACTGCAATGAAATGTCAAAGACTCATGTCAAGTGGTCAGGAAGGAAATCCATCCCAGGTGGAGAGTATTGCCTGTTTCTTGAGTTTTGTTTTCATCCCTTACTGCTTTTTTGCTTCTTTCACTTAAGAGGGTCTTGGTCCAAAACAAAAGCAAATGGTAAATAAATGTAATTGTGATAGGATTTCTCATAGAAGAGATTCAGAAAAATACTGCATCCAGAAATGCTTCACTTTTATACATCAATCCCCCCCCCAATTAAAGTAGAAATAATTTAATAATTTAAGGAAACGCTGGTGAATTTGGAATTCTAGAATCAGTTTTCCCTTTTTTTGCTGGTATGCAGTTCTAGGGCCCTTTCATGGCTGATTTTTATTTGCTAAGAAACAAAACAAGTCTGTGACTCACATGAGTGTCAGAATGTCTGTGTAGAGGGATGGTGCTAAAAAGCACTGTTTTCAGTGGTGAAAAGTAGTACAAAGTTGCCTATTGGTAGACAGTTAAATAAGTTATGTTCATTTATTCTAGAATTATATTCTAGAATATTATATATCATATATGATTAACTGTGCTTTTAAAATATATGTATAGTGGCAGATTTATATTTTAGAGCATAGTGAAGTCTCTAAGATCTATTCAGTTTAAAAGAGCAAGTTTCCAATTTATAGTGTGTTATAAAAAGCAAACCGAACACACACACATGCACTTACATACAAAACCACACTAGAATGTTATATAAGGACATAGATGTGTAATTAAATACATATTAAAGGTTTGAGAGGATCTCTACCAAACTGATGACAGTTCTCTACCTCTAAGTAAGAAAAGCAAATGAGCTAGTAGAGGGGTATGTTGGGAAAATGCTTGGTGATTTCAGCTTTCATTACACAATTTGAATTTTAATATTAAAACTTTTAATATATCATTTTTATATATTTTAATATAAAAAATGTTTTTGAGACAGTTTTATTCTCTTCCCTAGGCTAGAGTGCTGTGTTATCAGCCTACCTCACAGCAACCTCAAACTCCTGGGCTCAAGCGATCCTCCTGCCTCAGCCTTCTGAGTAGCTGGGAGTACAGGGACTACCACAACAAAATCCTGATTATTTTTCTATTTTTACTAGAGAAAAAATTGCTCAAGCTGGTCTTGAACTACTGAGCTCAAGGGATCTCCCACCTTGGCCTCCCATAGTGCTAGGATTATAGGCATGAACCACACTGCACCTGGCCATTCAAAAACATTTATAAAGGAAAGTAAAATAAATCTGTCATTTAAAAGCTCTTCCTGTGACCTGAAATTACATATGTTACTTTTTTTTGAATGTTTCTGTCTTCTTCCTTAACAAAAATGGAGTATAAAATCTGCCAGCTGATGTTACGCATTTGAAAGCACTCATCAGAAGGTAATTTTTAGGGTTCTCTTTTTCAGCTACGTCTTTCTCTCATAGAGATGGTAAACTGTTGTTGGAAAGGGATAAAACCTAAGAATGAATAACCTAATATGCTGCCAACTTGAAGCTTTACTTCTCTTAGTTATTTGAAGACCATTTTAGCTTTTGGGCAGACATTAACCTCTTGTTTATCTTTGGCAGCAGAAGGCCATCTAGTGGTCGCTTCTACCTACAGGCTGTTGGGAATTTGCTCTGGATCAGTAGGTATTTTGGTTACACCATACAACCTCTTTAGTTTCAATATAATGCTTTGTTAAGCTGACTCTTGTAACGCCTGTCTTTTCAAGGTGTTCATCTGTACTATGTTGGTGGGGAGGTGTATGCGGAGTGCCTCAGTGATAGCAGCATCTTTGTACAGAGCAGGAACTGCAACTTTCATCATGGCTTTCATCCTACCACTGTCTGTAAGATTCCCAGCAGCTGTAGCCTCAAGATTTTTAACAATCAGGAGTTTGCTCAGCTTCTGGCTCAGTCTGTCAACCATGGGTTTGAGGCAGTATATGAGCTCACCAAAATGTGTACCATTCGGATGAGTTTTGTCAAGGTGAGTGGGTTGTGCCCTGTAAAGTAATTTGAGTCACTGTAAATATGTATATTATGTCTTTAGGTTATAATAGAAAAAAGTTCTTCGTTAAAGGTTATAATTACTTTCTACCTGGTTTAAGAGATTTTTAAGTGAAATTCTTGAATTTATAATTTTAACCACCTTTGAGTCTAAAAGTGGTCTAAGATTTCATTTATTCCAGACATAAAATTCATGATTGATACTGATTCTGGTACAGAATAGGGACTGAATTGAAAGCATTTAATCAATATTCCTTTTATAATTCTTTAGCTTTAACAGTTTCAAGTATTATTAGATTCTATTAGGGTAGCTTAACAGAATTCTTTAGAGTACTATAATTATTTTACTTGTTTCAAAGTTTGGTTATTAAGGATTTGCAAAGTTCAAAGACCTTTTCAAGTTTATCATTTACTCTCTTGGCCTGATTTTACTGACATTTTAAAGATTACGTTTGTGAAAAAAAAAATAGAAAGAATTTTAGTGATGCATTTAAGCAACCTGTAATATATCCACATGGTCCTTAAGGATTTAAATGCTATGTAGAGGTTTTGCCTTTTTGATACTCAGTACCACGCTTCAGTGTTCTCTTGACGCTTTGTTAATCTCCACTTCCCCATCTTCTGCACTTGTCTGCTTTCCGTGCCCTCCCAGTTTCCCTGAGCCAAGACCACCATAAGCAATAAAACAGACAAACTTAAGTCCAGGAAAATAAAAGTAACTTGAAAAACAAATTTTTGGCAACAAAATCTGACATGAACTTGCATGAGGTGATTTGTGGCTTTTATTTATCCCATTAAGTGAGAATGTCTTTCTCTGCAGAAATATCAATGTTTTAATCATGAAGTATTATACTGTATTACCTTTATAAAGTTAAAAAAAATTCTGAGACATATCTGGCCTTAAGGGTTTTTATTAAAGGGATTATATCTATTGTCTTGTTTTTAATTCCATGTTAAGGCTAAGATTGGTTTTAAGATATTCTTTTTAAGTACGTTCTGTATATCTGTATCGTTTAAGTGTCTTTATTTTATGGTAAAATTGGTTTTGACTGGTTGACAGTTCAAAGAGGGATTTGCTGTAATTTCTGTTCATTTTCATAGGGCTGGGGAGCAGAGTATCACCGGCAGGATGTTACCAGCACCCCATGCTGGATTGAGATTCATCTTCATGGGCCTCTTCAATGGCTGGATAAAGTCCTCACTCAAATGGGCTCTCCTCTGAACCCCATATCTTCTGTTTCATAGTGCAGAAGTATTCTTTTCAATTATATTATTAGTGGACTTGTTTTAATTTTAGAGGAACTTTGAGTACAGATACTGTGAGCTTACCTGGAAAACAAATATTACAGCTTAGGTTTTTTTCTACACAATTGTGACCAATACATTTGTATTTTGTGATGAATCTACATTTGTTTGTATTGACATTCATGTGATTAATCCTCAAAAGTGTTGTGAAAGATGCAGAGTAAGTATTATGCTCCAGTTCAGAAGCTCAGCCTTGATCTTAAACTGGAACATGCTTCTACTTTATTGTCCTAACAATTTTTTGTTAAATTTTTTTTGAAAGAGTAATGCATCACATGTTGACAAATTATTCAGTAATAGTGTTTAAGAGGGTATATACAGTGAAAAGTCTTCCCTCCTTGATCTTCTCAAAGCTGTACTTTTACCAGTTTCTTTGTCCTACCAACTTAAAAAAAAGTATAATTCATTGTTTTGCAAAAGTGTATGGTAGGGGCTTAAAAGAAACTATAATTTTTTTTTTTTTTTTATTTGGAGGAAAACTATGCACTGCTCTAACAAGTAGTGTTCAGGAAAAGCAAAGTGATAGTTTTCTAGATGATGTCATAAAATTTACATTTAATACAGATAAATGTCAGTGTAATGTGACTTCATGTTATATATCTTTTGTAAAACAGTTTCTTTTTAAAACAAGTATTGCAAATAACTGATCTCAAGTATGTCATTTACTCAAAATTTGTCATAAGTGCTACTTTATAGCTAGTGACAGTACATGCACGGCCTTGTTCAGCTATGTTTGCTGCTTTTGGACAATGTTTTAAGAACTCTAATTTTGACATGCATTACTGTTTTATTTTGCACTTTTATGGGTGACAGGTTTTAGCATAACCTTTGGTAAAACACACTCAAGTGACTTGGACTTTGATGCTTATCGTACTTCTTGGTGCCCCTTTTATATGAACAAACTGCGGTTTATAGATTACAGTTGTAGGAAGTTATGCTTTTCTAGTTTTTGTTTTATTTTCAGCCTAGATTATAAGACTGTTATTCTATAGCTTCAGCTACAGTGCCTTTTTAATTCTTCATAGTTGTGTGGATGTTACTGTTGGAAAGTCATGTGCTTAACCTCATTGTTCTTGCTCGCATCCTCCTCTCTATGCAGGGACCTGTGCCTTGAAGCCATGTGGGCTCTTCATTTGGGCTCCACGGATGCGGCTGCTGGTCAGATGCTTCAGTAGGGCTTGTTGAGATAGCTGATTTTAAAACATTTATGCATCAAAGAATGCAGACTTTTCTCATTTACCATCCATGCTCTTTTTCCATTTTGTTGTACCTGTGTGGATGCTAGTTTCCCAGAACACAGTCTATAGAGAGGAAAGATGTGAAAACTCTGAAATATCTATTTAATCAGATCATTTGGTTTTGGGTAAAGGACTCTTGACCAGTTTTTCTCATTTTCAAGGGAGCAGCTAAATGGACACTAAGTTTTGACATGAGGATGGAGAAATTATTTTGGAAAAAAAAAAAATATGAACCTATGCAGAAGCTTTATTTTCTGGTGCCTTCCAAAAATACATGGAGCCATGTCATTCTTCTGTTTAAAATGTTAGTTTGGTTTGACCTTACCCTTTGCCCTTTCTGCTTTTATGAGAAAAAAGTACATTTTATTGAGAAAAGGATTATGCAGTTCCTTCTGGCTTATGTGTCCTTATTTATTGCTTTTTCTATGTGTAGCCAATGGATGGTTTTAATTCTTTCAGGTGAAGAGCCATTTGTGTTTCAGCTCACAGTTAGTTCTTTGCTGGGTAAAAGAAATGTTCTGACAGTCACCTCAGCCTTAACCATAAGTGTTAACATGCATTCTGAGTCTTCCAAAGTTGTATCAGCCACATGAAAGAGAAATCTTTTCTTAGTGATACAGCTTAGGTATTTTCATCATTCTTTTACTTACCAGACTGAGGGCACAATCTTTAGAACAAATTTGTAGGAAAAAAAATCACTTTGGTTGAATGACAAGTACACGTAATCAACATCAGTGGGCTGTAGTAAGCTGATGGAAGCTGTTGTCTCATTGATATTTCCAACTAAGAATTGATTAAAAATTGTTTTCATTTGGGATCATAATGTCAGAGCCTTTGGAGGTAATAAGATTTAATGTGATTGACCTTTTCCTTGTTGTCTTTATGTCATTGTGTCTCATGGTGACATTACTAATAGCCATTGACAGTTTCATAGAGAAGTATAAGCCTGTTGTATTTCCTAAAAACTGTTAACTCCTCACCCTTTGACTTTAAATGAAAATTTTATACAGTCTAGGTTCTCTTACAATCCCCAAGGATGCCCTGTATCTATATATAGGAACATTTGCTAGTAAGATTTTAGAAAACTCTAACATTTAGGCCAGTGAAAAGAAAGCACCTCTGAACAAAACCACATTAGAAAATTATGATTCTAAATTATTACAGCATGTACAACATATTAATTTATGCCAGTTGAAAAGGTAGAATTGAGAATAATAAAATTGCAGCCAGTTTGGTTAAATGCAAAAAGCAAGATAGAATCAAGTCTCAGTAGTGGATTAAAGCAGCAGAAAGATGTTGGTTGGATAAATGCAGGATATGAGAGGTGCATTTGCCTGGCATCTCCACGTGGTAGAGTATGTGGTCAGCCTGGCTTTGCCTAGCTAACACTAGGGAATGTTATAGGCATGTTATCAGTCTACCGAAACTTTTTTAAAAGAGAGAATTCAAGGAAGACAATCAAAAATGTCAAATATATGTGTCAGAATATAAATCATTTTTTGGATTTTATTATTGCTATATAAGAAAACTGTGGTAATAGAATTGGCTAGATTTCTGTAGTGAAATCCAGAGTAAGATTACCACATAGACAGTTTAATAAGCCACATCTAATAGTACAGAAAGCAGATATAACTATTTTGTACTTGTCATCACATTCTATAGGAAGAAATCCTTTTACTACATAAAATGATCAGTAAGTATTCAGATCTGAAATCTGTTGTCAAGAACTGGGACTCATGTTATAAAACTTTCCATATTTCCTAAGGGTACCTGTGGTAAATAGTCCTTTTGTAGTAATGTTCTGTAGGAAGAGAAAGTTTGTATAAAAAATGAAATCCTACAACAATCCTATCAAAAAAGTTTGACAGTACCTATTAAAGTGCTGTACTTCTAATATAGGGAGCATCGAATATACCCATATAGGTCCATTTCTTGATACTTTTTCTAATCATTTGCTTATTAGCACTTTGGATTATTATTACCTTTACCATTTAAAATATGTTAATACACTTTTTACTTTCAAAGAAAGGAAGAATCTTTTCGTAGTTATGGAGTTTAACCTCCAGTGATGGCCTTTGGGTCTATTAACTTTTAAGAGGTTAAAGCCCTTATTTGTCTTACTAGTTAAATCCTCAATCTCTTGGGTATGAATATACGTGTGTCATTATTATACCCATCAGCTAGATAAGCAGGTATCTTTTGAGGTAGTAAAAAGTCTGGTGGTTTTACAAGTGTTCTGTGGTTTTTATGGGAGAGAGTTTTCCTAAGTGGAGGTTTATATATGGTTTTGTATATTATTAGGGCAGCTTTGGGGGGGTTAATCTCAGGTTTAATGCCTGTTTCTTCCACAGCAGTAGCATTTCCTCACTGTTACAGGTGAGATTCTTGGGAGTTTTTCTTATCACAAAAGATGTATATATCAAAAGTGAGAATTCAAGGCATTTCTTCTGTATAAACAGAGTAATATCTGCTGGACAGAAGTTTGGACAGTTCTTTGGAATTAACACGTTACAGTTTAATATGTCGTGATTATAGGAGGTAGCAGTATTTATAAAGCCTTTGTTATATTGGATTATTCGTAATGGAATCTTACCTCCCAAAAAACAATTGTATTATAAGTGACACCCTGAAATTGGATGGTTTGCCAAAGCCATGGAAAGGGATCTCACACATTGATTTTTGTTTTTGTATTTTAAGTATTAATAAGAAAGCACGCTGTGATATTTGCTAGTAGCAGTTTCTGTAAAACAAATGATGAGTTATTTCCTTGAAAACATCTAGTCCTAGAGCAGGTTTCTTTGATCATTTATGGCAGATTAAAAAAGGTTGTGTGGTTCTTGTCCAAATAACTCAGTTCTTAGAATTCTTAAAATCATCAACCTTTATTCTTTAAGGATTTATTTGAAGATGTGGTTTTTTACAAAGTTCAGAATTTTGTGTACAGGTAGATTTTTCACCCATTAATAATTAGTGTCTTAATACATACAAGCTTGTGTTAGCTATAACAAACTCCAATGAGGCCAAAGAATTTCAAGTTCTTTGTTAAAAAACAAAAACAAAAAGACATCTTTTAGGGTCATATTTTCCTTTCTAGTACCAGTGGAGATGCTGCTGCTTTGATTTATTCATAAAGCATTTTAGCTGTAGGGATGTTTGAAGACAGTGGTTGGGCAAGTGATTTTCTTTTTAACATGGCTGGTTAGACTTGCATTTTGAAACTCCCCTATTTTGAAATTGGAGAGGATTGTTATCCTGAAGACTGAATGTTTGTGTTTACCCACATTCACTTAAAAAGATCTTTTATATGCAGATGATAAAGACCAAGCCAATGCTGCACTTAGGTCTGCTTATTTGTACTTTTTCTGCTTCTGTTTATGTTGTAGACAGTGAAATTCTGGCAACATTCTTCAGTTCTGTTATCTTTTTGATACTTAGAAAAATGTATTAGGTTTTACTTTTCAAAGCCATAACTCTTAAGAACTTTTTGCATATTGTTTGCTAATACTTTATTTTAATAAACCTTAAAACCTTTTCATTGTGTCTTTTTTAATTTTTTGGTACCCACTGTGATTTATATTGTCATTGAGTGAAGTTACAAAAGAGGGATGAGGTGATCAGTTGCTGTGACATACTGAATAATCAGTATTTGTGAGGTAGTGACAGAACATGGATATATCACGCCTTTCCACTCAGCTAGAGGTTTGCTCAGAATTCTGTTTGTAAGGAAAGTAATATGTGTGTGTGGGGGGGGCGGGGGGGTTGTTTTGTTTTGGGCCTAAATTCTGGGCCAGGGTTTTGAATTTAACCACCAGTTTTTTCCCTCCCTAGATTTCACTGTCTGTAAATGAGGGGGGTTGACTGAGTGCCTGGGATGTAGAACAGGTGTGGATAATTCTTAACAGCTGGTTCTGGAGTCTACCTGCCTGCTTTTGAGTCCTGGGCCTCATAGTTCTGTGCCTTTGGACAAGTTGCTTAACTATACTGTGCCTCAGTTTCCTGATCTGTAAAGTGAAAGTCTGCTTTATAGAATTGGGGGGAATATTAAATGAAATAATATAAAGTACTTAGAATAGTACCTAGCACATAAGAACTTGGAATTTTAAATGACTACTATCTTTTACATTTCTACTCATTTTTTTTTTTTTTTTTTTTTTTTTTGTGGTTTTTGGCCGGGGCTGGGTTTGAACCCGCCACCTCCGGCATATGGGACCAGCGCCCTACTCCTTGAGCCACAGGTGCTGCCTTCTACTCATTTTTTGATTCGGAGTAATTATTTCTGATGCTTTGTCACCTTGGTAGATCAACCCTTGGTAATTCACTTTGTGAATCTGCCATATTTTGAAGAAGTTTTTGCCTTCTCCTTTTTTGAAAATATTTGAAATCACAGATTCTCTTTTAATTCTCGCCACCATAGTGCACGCCTTCTCCACACTCTGAACTGCATATGCAAGAAGCAGGAACTCATTCTAATTAGGAAGTGAGGGTGAAAATCCACATGTCCTAGTAGAAAAATAGAAAAACTGAAACAAAATACTCTAACCCAAAGGAATAAATAAAAAAACTCTTGTTCTCTTTAGAGAAAAGACTCATTAAGAGAATCCTTTCCTGTGAATCAGTTCCTGCTTATGTATTTTTATTTTAGTAAGATATTACGTAGCAACTTCACTGGCTGTCATAGAAGTATACTTTTTAAAACGCACCTTGCTCCTAGCAAAAGATTTCAGTGAGCACTGAGAAGGTGTTACTTCTTTCAGATTTAAGATAAATTAGTTTTCAAATTGCTGTGGCCAAAACAGTTCAGATGATGAGGGGACGTTCTAAGTCTATCTTTAATAAACTTCTTGCAAAAACAAAAATACCGTGTTCTTTCCAGCTAAATCTTTTTTTTTTGCTGTATTTTAAAGAAAGGAGGACTATGGGGGAAATTTGAAGAACAGCTTTGACAGGTGGGTACATTTCCATGTTAAAGCATATTATATGGAAGGTGGGAAGAGTGCGTTAGGCTGGTGGTTAAGACTTTTATTATCCATGTTGTATTTGGTGGTCATACCTCTTAGTGAGAGGCATTTCCTGAGGCAGTTTATTGATGCTTGGAGGTGGATATTGAAAAGCTCCTTTATTCTTTGTCTTAATCTCCTACCCTTCCAATAAATCTCCCCCATTATCTCATTTTAAGTAATTCTTTATCAAGATTTTCAACAGTACAGGAAAGTATAAACTAAAATCCACTAAATGTGCATGAGTGTGCCCTTCTGACCTATTCTGTTCGTGACTCCATGTTGACACTTTGCTTTCTATGACAAATATTTACTGATTATGAATGGAGCTCTAGCTTCTTTTTTTGAAAGAGTTCTCAGAGAAATTGGTTTGGTTCCCAAGTGTTAATTGAATGTTTTATACCCAAGAAAGCTTTTCATTCTCCATAGCATTCGTGCCCATCCAACATACTGTATACTTTATTTCTTTACCCTCACAGGAATATGAGCTACATGAGGACAAACCTGTATTCTCACTGCTAGAGCAGTGCTTGATAATGCTCTAACTAAGCATGTCAGTATTTGTTGGATGAATGAGAACACTGAAGGAAGATGCGATGCTTTTTAACACTGGAATGCACCATTTAAATAGTGTAGTAAGATAATTCTTAGTTGAACTTATTCTAGCTCAGTATTTTATTGTATCTCTTCATTACATGCCTAATGACAGGAGGGAGAGGGGAACTCAACTAAGAAAACTATAGCGCTGAAAATTAAGAATATTTCTTTTTTGAATTTTGGACCTTTGCCCCAAAGTTACCAGATTCCTGGAATAGTTGCTTAGGGAATCTACAAAATTAACAGTCAAGTTGCAGCTTTAACCTGTTGACATTTGATACTATCACAGAGAAAGTAGAAAGGGCATGGTTTCCTTGAAGTGTTTTTTAAGAGAAGATAACCCAAAAAGGTATACTTTTTATTTCAAGAGCTTACAGATATAGGGGTTTAGAGCCATGTAGTTTGATTTTAGTGCCCTGGTTTAGACCCTGTAATATCTTTCCTTAGCCCTTGTACAGGCCTTTTGTTATTATACTCACGGGGAACTGCAGGGAATACCTTGGAGCCGTGGTTCTCAACCTTCCTAATGCCGCAGCCCTTCAATACAGTTCCTGTGGGTCGCAACCCATAGGTTGAGAACTGCTGCCTTGGAGACAGAGAACATAAGACATGTGTAACCCATATTTGTATTTAAGAATAAAAAACGAATTGTGCTGAAGTGTATGTGTGGGTGATGTAGGGGAAAAAATGAATGGGAGTCTGGGGCGGTGCCTGTGGCTCAAAGGAGTAGGGTACTGGCCCCATATGCTGGAGGTGGCGGGTTCAAACCAAAAACTGTAAAAAAAAAAAAAAAAAAAACGGGGGGGGGAGGAGGTCTGGAGGGCTTTTTACATTTTGCCCGTATATAGTTTTGCCAGAATTAATCCAGAACTTTAATTAATAGTAAACATTTTCTTACTGCCTTTTGTTTACATGAATACTTTCAAATGTGGTTTTCATTAATTTTGAATTGTTTAGGCCAAGTTTGTGATGTCAGTGAAGGTCAAGACAAATGCAGGCACAAACTAGTAATGTGTAAGTAGTAAGGCTGCCAAGATGATGTTCCTGTGAAAAGAAGGTCCTTTCCTTTTATCGTCTGTTGATTAAACTGCTAGAAGTGTACCTATTCTCTCTCTCTTTTTTTTTTTTTTTTTTTAATTTTTGAGTCTCACTTGATCACCCTCAGTAGAGTGCTGTGGCATCATAGCTCAGAGCGACCTCAAAGTCTTAGGCTCAAGCAATCCTCTTGCCTCAGTTTTCCATTTTTAGTAGAGACAGGGGATTCACTCTTGCTCAGGCTGGTCTTGAACTCATGAGTGTAAGCAGTCTGCCCACCTCAGCCTCCCAGTGTGCTAGGATTACAGGTGTGAGCCACTGTGCTCAGCTGTTCTCCCTTTACTTACAGAATACTTATGTCCATCCAGCTGGATACCACATTTCCCAGCGTCCTTTCAGCTAGGTATAGTCATGTGACTGAATTCTGGCCAATAGTGATAGATGCCACTTCTGCATTATGCTGAAAGAGGAATGTACTCCTTGCTCCTTTCCTCTTCTCAAAGGCCAGGAGGCAGATGAGATGGTAGGAGCTACAGTAGCCACCTTGAAGTGGACATTGGGAGCTGAGGAACAAGGATGACAGAGCTGTGCTAGTGCTGGAAGATTACTGTGAGAAAGAAACTTGGAGGGTATATGTGGCTGATTTTTGTTACAGCAGCTTAGACTATGACCTAATTCTAATTTGCTCATTCAGTTCTCACCAAACCTTATGGAGCACTTATTACATATAGGTCAAGCTTTATATAAAACTAGACGGCAGACTTACAGCCATTGTTCTTGTCTTCATGGAAAGTGAAGCTATAACATAGTTGAGAGTATTTGGTTTCTAGTTAAACTAATGAACCTAATTAGGTTAATCTGTTGAGTTTGAGAGTAGTAGGAAACAAGAATGAGGCAGACTTTAAAATATAGATTCTGCTTCAGTGTTTGTGAATATTTGTATTTTTCCTGAGCAATGTCAGTTTGCTCATTCCTTAGACTAATATTCGAGGACCTGTTAGAGATGTCTGGCTGAAGATAGACAGTAGATGGAACAAAAATTCTTTCCCTTGAAGATCTTCATTCTGGTTGATGGAAATACCAAACATGGTAAATAGCATTTACCAAGAACATGTTGAGGGGGCTCAGGAATAGAATGGAGAGAGCATGAAACATGACCAAAGCTGTGAGAGTGGATGAGTAGTTTAGGCAGAAAGTGCAGAATTGTAAGTTCTAAGAGAAAAAAAAAATAAAGCATGAAAAGCAGACAAAGGGGTGAGGGGAAAAAAAGGAATTAAAATTTTAGCTTTACTAGCAAGTAGTTTAGGAAGACATAAGGAAGTTGGTGTGTGAAATAGTTAGTGGTTTAACCTATTCTTATTCAAGGCAACTCAGAAGGCATATGAATGATACTGCAACAATCTGTGCTTTTCTGCAAGAAAAGAAGTAATTCAAGCAGAAATAACTAAAGGTACAGACTTTAAAATTGCATGTTATTGAGTCTCTGCAGGAGATAGAAGAATAATTGAGGTGTTGCATGGATGGAGACAAATGTTAGTTGCTAACATTTTGTGGATTATCCCCCACCCCCCAGGAATCTGGGCAGTTGGAGGACCAATCAATAAAGGAAAGTTGGACTCAGAATTTTATCTGATAAAATTTTAGCTTAAGGAGGTAACATGAGAATGCACAGGCAAATTTACCTTAACCTGTAGCATGGTTTTCCCACTATACTTCATTCAATAAATATTTATTGAGTGTTTATTTTGTGTTTAAAACTGTGCTGAGCATTGGGAAAATAGCAATGAACAAAGCAGATGTAGCTGACCCCATACAACTTACCTGTTCGTAGTGGGAAGAGACACAGCTGTTTAATAGCTGTAATTAGGGAGGTAGATGATTTGGGACTATGAGAGAATAATTAATCTTATTTTAGGACTCTGATAAATCCTTAATGGGGAAGAAAGATTCAAATTGAGACTTGAGGGATGAAAAGGCATCAGCCAGTGGAAGGAGGAGAGACAGTGTAGGCAGAAGGACCTTAGGAATTGAAAGGCCACTGTGACTCGAATCCAGAGTACAAGAGAAGTGTGAAGAGATGAGGCTCTGGTGCTAGATGATTCTAGGCCTTGTTAGGGTTTTGTTTTTAATCCTAAGAGCTAGAAGAGGCCATCAGAGTAGATGTGTGCACTGAGAGACAAAAGTGGATGTAGGGCTTTTCCTGAGGGTGGTGATGGTGGAGGTGAAGGGGAGTGGATGGAGCAAAGTGGTGTCTAGGAGGTGAGGATGGGTGGCACGTGAGGGGGTGAAGATGAGTCTGGGGTCAGAATGACCATCCTGCTTTCTATTACTTTGGGTAACCACATGCTGGCACTGTCTATGGAGATGGAAAAGACTGAGGAGGATCTAATTTAGACAGAAAGTTGATGAGTTTTAAAGCTTGTTTAGTTTCAAGTTTCCTGTAATACCCAGATGGTGGTGTTGAGGGGGCTCAGGAATAGAATGGAGAGAGCATGAAACGCGACCGAAGCTGTGAGAGTGGACGAGTAGTTTAGGCAGATAAGTGCAGAATTGGAAAAGACAGAAGGCTGCCCTGCAACTCGGTGCAGACCTCTTTATTGTTTTGTGATAATTACCTGAAAAAGGACTGCACGTCATGCACAGAAGCAGTTGCTCTTTGTACTGCTGCAAGTACTACTCGAATTGTCACTTTGGTTAATGATAGCATTTCCTACATCTCCAACACGTGCTAAACACTACTCAGAATGTCTCACTCAGTGGTGAAAATCCAAAACAGTGGTACTACTATTATCTCGATTTCACAGATGAGGAAATTGAAGCTATTGGAAACTCAGAAGTGTGATCAATCCATAGAGTAGAAGAGGAAGCTTAGGTCACTAGCTTCGCGGCTCGGGCTCTTGGTCACCACTGTGATGCCTCTATCTGGTTCCTGATATCTGCAACCACCTCACCACCCCAGTCTCCATCTCCTCAACCTACATCAAAATGTATTTTTCTCAATCCTCTGGCCAGCTCCCTCCTAGTGGTTGGTTAGGGCAGAGGTTCGCGTATATCTATTCCTGTTGTTAGCCTGCCACACGCCACTCTCCAAAGGAGGTCCCGAAGCACCGTGGAACTGGTGGGATAGTAAAGAGTGGGAGGATGTGTGTACAGATCTGCCTCCCAGAAGTCCATCTGTCTTAGCTTGGGCTGCCCTAACAAAATACTATGGACTGGTGGCTTAAACAACAGAAATTTATTTTCTGCATAAGCTAGGATCCAAGATCAAGGTTCCAGCTGACACTAATCCTGTCAGATGGGGTCCCAGTCTTATGATTCCATGTACTTTTACTTAAGCCACATACAGCCACTCTGAGAATTAGGGCTTCAACAGATGAATTTTGGTAGGACTAATGCATTTGGTTCATACACCATCTAAATATCCAATTACTACATTAGAGTCCACTTACTCTACATGTAAGTAGAGGGCAAACATGAAATAGGCCACATCCCTGCTGCCCAGAGAAAAATCTGAGGTTGGGTCAGAAGAGGGAACCAATTTACTCAGGTTCACAGTGCTGGTGAGTAGTAAGTATCACCAACCCTGCTTGCTTTCTAGATTCCAATCTACTATAGGCTCAATTATCCTGAAATTTATTCCAGGAGTATCCATTCATTTGAAGTGACCAAACCTTTGGCTTAGGCGACAGAGGCCACTGCAACCCAAAAGAAATGTCAGAATGATACTTTCTAAGCTGTGTCCATCTTAGCCCTTTTTGGCTTTAATTTCTTAATGGCTTGTACCGATATCTTTTTTTTTTTTTTTTTGAGAGAGAGTCTCTCTTGCCCTGGTTAGAGTACCATGGCATCATCGCTCACAGAAACCTCAAACTCTTGGGCTTGAGTGACCACCTTGCCTCAGCTTCCTGAGTAGCTGGGACTACAGGTGCCTGCTAGTTTTTCTACTTTTAGTAGAGATGGGAGGCTTCACTCTTGTTCAGGCTGGTCTCAAACTCCTGAGCTCAGGCGATCCACCTGCCTTGGCTTCCTAGAGGGCTAGGATTACAAGTGCCTGGTCCGAACCAATATTTTAATGAAGGGTCTCAAGGGCCTCCTGGATCACTATGGCAATAGCTGATTTCGGTCCAGGAACTACAGGTGACTTGTGAGTCATCCATTCATGTTTTCCCCTGGAATGACTGCCTGGTCCTTGCATTTGCTTGTGATCACAGAAGAGTGGGCCCTGGTGAGAGCACATCTCTCTGGTGGATCAGCTTCTTCATGCGGTGCTGCCTCAAGTCTATAGCACAGGTATAAAAACGGTGAACATTTGGGTGCATGTTACATTGTTCATACTGTTTATTATTCAACCTTAGGGTAGGTGATAAAACACCCATTTTACTGATGAGGAAACAGGCTCAGATCATTTGTACAAGGTCACATAGCTAGTGAGAGGTGGATCTGGGATTGAAAGCTAGACAGTTGGACTCCACAGCTTGTGCTTCTGACCACACTGCATGCAGCCTTCAGATCTGGCAGCTGGGCACACGGTGAGGGAATGAATACCCTGCCTCTACATTTGGTTTCCACTCCCCACAACTGCCCTGACCAAGGGCGATGGGCGTGTGTTTCTTGTTCTCATCTGGTCCTCTCTGCGACCCAGCTTTGTGCAGATTAGCAGGGTTATCCTTACTGTAGGCTGGAGAGGTTTGGCTACATTTCCAAAGATTTAAAATGCTCTGTGAGGCGATCATAGAATCGGCTGCTGTTAGTTCTGGGAGCCCTGGGTAATCAAGCCCAGAGAGGTTTCCCGGTTTCTGTGTCCCCTCTCTACTCCCTCCTGGGATAGGAACTGGGAGAGAATCTGAGGCGCTGGCTGAAAAGTGGTAGTTTGGGCTGGGACTCGAGCCCTGAGCCTCAGTTTGGCCGTGGGAACCAGTTTAGTGTCTGACAACCCTTAGAAATACAGAATTTCATGCCTGTATGCATTTGGCTGGGGGCAAGAGTCCTTTGCTTCCTTCAGATTCTCAAAGCCTAAGTGACCTCTACATGGTTTAGAATGACTGGATTAGATAAACTGTCAAGTTCTTTTTTAGTCGAACCTTCTCAAAGCTCTAGTGTGACATTGAGCTAGGTGACTCCTGCAACTACTCTAAACCCCTAAAGAAAAGACTCCCTAGAATTAGGTTAACTTTGATCAAGACTGTCACAAACTTTCTGTATACCCTCTCCAGTTCTTTGAAATCATTTTCCCCTAGCTGGCTTTATTCGTTTCTTTCCTGTGGTGTTATCCAGAGCTGGCCTCCCACCTGCTTTTGGAAGAAGGGCTGAGCAGTGGCCCCATCACCAGACCTCCAGGCTCTTCCTTCACCAGATGGTTCTTGTTCTGGGATGGCTCTTTGGAGGTTTCAGACCCAGGGAGGCTCTGAGAGCAAAGGGGAGGCCAGATGAAGGGAGCTGCCCTGCAGAGAGGGTCCCCATGCAGCCCTGTTAGGGAATTTATTCCCCGTTAGGGAATTTATTCAGCAGGCAGGGCAGCAGTTTTCCCTCAAGACAGCCTTGAAAAAAACTTCCCACAGTGAGGAACTCACCGACCCTGGGGAAAAGCTGGAGAGGAGGAAGTATCTCCAACTGCCCTTGGCCCATCAGGGAAGCAGGTGGCTCTGTGCTTGGGTCTCATCCTGCTGGGGATCAACCTGCCCTCATCCCCTTTTCCAAAGCCGCGCAAACAATGATCAGACCTTTTTCCGCATTGAGTCTAATTCAGTGAGTTTTTATTGTAGAAATGTGGCCTGTGGCGATGAGAGATGTGGATCCCCCACCACAGGGGGCTTCAGGTGGGACCCTTCGCCTCTCCACCGCCCCCCACTGCCCATGCCCGCAGAGGGAACTGGGTCCTTGGGCCTGGACGGCCCCACTGAAACCGGCAGCCCATCATTTTCCTGGAGGGATGCGGCCCCTAAGGGCCATCATTCCAAAGTCCAGCTGAATTCACGTAGGGATCCGACTGGGTTCCTTGTTGCCAAGGAGCAGGAGAGGCAGTAGCAGCCCTGGGGAGGCAGCCACAGAACCAGGAGTCCAGAAGGCAGCTCCCGGCCAGTTGGGCGATCTCCCTGCCTGCCCCTTCTGTGTACAGAGTAAGGAAGTCAGAGGGCGCCGCGCGAGGCTCTTGTTCTCGGGCTGGCCCCCGGCTGGCGCGTCGTCTTTCAGGGAGGTTTCCCCAACTTGACGTGCTGACCAGGAAAAGACAGACACGGCCCGGGGATAAGAATCATGGTACTTCCAAGTACAGGATCGAGACCCTACGCAGCCTCCCAACACCTCAGTCCCCTTTGACTCTCCGGATCTCGCTCTAGGTCGGGAAGGAATTTGGGGTCAGGGCGCAGCGTTCTCAAGGGCCAGCGACCCACAGCCTCAAGCCCACCCTGCTTGGCTTGTGACAGCTCTTGGCGGGACCAGGACAGGGTGCCCGGCGACCCTGACTCAGTCCAACGCTACACCGGCCGCGTCTTCCATGGCGCGCGGGCGTCGCGCAGCGAGCGGTCGTGGGGCAGCGCGGCGAAGGCCGAGTGGCGCAGCTGGCAGCCGATGAAGAGGACCACTAGCGCCACGGAGAGCAGCAGCAGGAAGAAGAGCAGCAGGTAGGTGGGCAAGTCCGGCTTAGTGGCCGCGCCGTCCCGCATGCCGCGCGCGGTGGCCAGCTCCAGTGGCAAAGCGCCCTCCGCCTTGACCGTGGCTCCCGGGGCCAGAGCGCTGCCTACCGCCGCCTCCGGGCCGCCCGTGGCGTTGAATAGGTCTCCGTACATGGCCCGCGGGTCCCGCCGACTCCGGCCGGACCACCTCACTTTGCCTGGCGGAGACCGGCGCCACCCGGCGCCTCCATGGCGCGTCCCTCCCGCCCTGCTGCGCGCAACTGACCGGGAGTCGGTGCCTTCGGGCCAGTGGAGCTGCAGAGACACAGGGACGCGTCGGCTCCCCAGTCTCCGCGCTCAGCTGCTTTTCCCTCCGGGCGGCGGACCCCAGCGCTTGGAGCTGGACAGCTCCGTGCCCGCGCCCCTCGGGCTGTCCCTGTTTCTCGCCGTCGCCACCTGGACAGAGGTCTAGCGTTACGGACTGGTCTCACGGCTTTCGGGCCACCCTTTCAGCTCGAACCCCAGCTCCGGTAAGCCCCGGGCACCAGGGCGCCTCTGGGCTGCAGCAGCGGAAGAGATGTCCAGCGAGTGCGGCCGCAACCCGGGGTCCTCGCTCAGCGCCTAGTCGCAGAGTGCACGGACAGCGGGTGGTCCGGGAGTCCTCTGCGTCCTCCGGTGCGGCTGCCACCGCAGTGTCTCAGAGCAGTCCTGCAGGCTTGGGTCCCTGTCCAGACGCCCGGTGTGCGGCAAGCTTGTTCCTACTCGCTCCTCTCTGGAGCGGGAGACTGAGCTCTGAGGAGGCTCAGAGCGCGCTCCGTCCCA
This sequence comes from Nycticebus coucang, assembly GCF_027406575.1. Lineage (NCBI taxonomy): Eukaryota > Metazoa > Chordata > Mammalia > Primates > Lorisidae > Nycticebus > Nycticebus coucang. The sequence goes on from NC_069796.1 coordinate 34,417,243, forward strand.
GGCGGGGTGCGGAGGGGGCGGGACTGGCGGCAGCTGCCTCCCGGAGCGGCTGCGAACCAATGAGGGTGAGAGAGAACGGGCTGCGACTGCCCCGGCCTGGCCTCACATCACTCAGGGACAGAGGGACATACAGAGAGGGGGTGGGGGACAAAAAGAAAGAGACACAGGGTCACAGAAAGACTGACAGACAAAGACACAGTTACAGACCTGTGAACAGAGCCACACACATAACAGGCACAGACAGCTGCGGTGAGCAAACCGACTCAGAAGGAGGCTCAGCCCAGCACTGACAGCTGCTTCATTCTTCTTGGCGGTCTCCCTCCAGGCATGGCCTGTTTTGCTCACAGCACTCGCTGGCTGCTGGATAGCACGGGCAGGGCACACTGCCTCCAGGGAAGGCCCTGGGAAAAGACAAGCATGGTCAACCTGGGGCTGGTTGGCGGGTCCAGTGTCCTCTCCAGATGTGTCCTGGTGGTACATATGCATCCATCCCACCGCCACCCCACCCACTGCCCATGACCGTGTTTGCTTAGCTCCCCTTTGCCAGCTCTGCTCAGACACAGGGGACAGGAGGAGGACATGGTACTGGCAGTGGCCCACCTACCCTGGGCAGCCCTGGAAAGGCTTGGTGGCTGGGACGAAGTGGGGCAGTCAGCTGGGAGAGGTCTCATTTTCCAGGAGTCCAAACCTGGAAGGCTTCTGAGAAGCCTTCCAAATTTCCAAACTAGAATGGGAAGCTTCTCCTCAAGAAGCAGCTAGCTTCCCAAGTGTCTCCATCTGGCAGGGCCAGAATTAGGAGGAGGTGAGTGAGAAGCACAGGCACAGAACTGATGGGGCTACCTGCACTCAAGGCAGGGCAGGGAGCAGAGGCCTCCAGAGCTCAGGGCTGTGAGTGCAGAGCAGGGAGCCCAGGCCTCCAGTGCTCAGGGCTTGGAGTGCAGGGCAGGGAGCAGAGGCCTCCAGTGCTCAGGGCTTGGAGTGCAGGGCAGGGAGCAGAGGCCTCCAGTGCTCAGGGCTTGGAGTGCAGGGCAGGGAGCAGAGGCCTCCAGTGCTCAGGGCTTGGAGGGCAGGGCAGGGAGCAGAGGCCTCCAGTGCTCAGGGCTTGGAGGGCAGAGCAGGGAGCAGAGGCCTCCAGAGCTCAGGGCAGGGAGCAGAGGCCTCCAGAGCTCAGGGCTTAGAGTGCAGGGCAGGGAGCAGAGGTCTCCAGAGCTCAGGGCTTGGAGTGCAGGGCAGGGAGCAGAGGCCTCCAGAGCTCAGGGCTTGGAGTGCAGGGCAGGGAGCAGAGGCCTCCAGAGCTCAGGGCTTGGAGTGCAGGGCAGGGAGCAGAGGCCTCCAGAGCTCAGGGCTTGGAGTGCAGGGCAGGGAGCAGAGGTCTCCAGTGCTCAGGGCTTGGAGTGCAGGGCAGGGAGCAGAGGCCTCCAGTGCTCAGGGCTTGGAGGGCAGAGCAGGGAGCAGAGGCCTCCAGAGCTCAGGGCAGGGAGCAGAGGCCTCCAGAGCTCAGGGCTTGGAGTGCAGGGCAGGGAGCAGAGGCCTCCAGAGCTCAGGGCTTGGAGTGCAGGGCAGGGAGCAGAGGCCTCCAGAGCTCAGGGCTTGGAGTGCAGGGCAGGGAGCAGAGGCCTCCAGAGCTCAGGGCTTGGAGTGCAGGGCAGGGAGCAGAGGCCTCCAGAGCTCAGGGCTTGGAGTGCAGGGCAGGGAGCAGAGGCCTCCAGAGCTCAGGGCTTGGAGTGCAGGGCAGGGAGCAGAGGCCTCCAGAGCTCAGGGCAGGGAGCAGAGGCCTCCAGAGCTCAGGGCTTGGAGTGCAGGGCAGGGAGCAGAGGCCTCCAGTGCTCAGGGCTTGGAGTGCAGGGCAGGGAGCAGAGGCCTGCTTTTGTCTTGCCCCTACATGCTTCCCGCTCTTCCCCATCCCGGCACTGTTGTCTCATCCCTGGTCTGAGACCCTCACAGGATCAGCTAAGTCACATCTGTGTCTTTCTCCTCCCTCCTCTTCCTCCATCAAGGTGTGCAGGATGTGGGGAGGGCTTGGTGACTTGGTTGAATTAACTGGGGGAAAGATGAGCTTTTCTCCCCTCTTCACCTTACCTCATACCTGCCCCAAGGATAAGAAGAACAACCCAGTGTGCAAGGCAGACCTTTGCCAGAGCTCATCCCTATGAGACACCTCTGCAAGCCTTTTGTTCAACTTTGAGGTTGTGATCCCAAGTCCTGACTCTACAGAGTCTGCCAAATGAGGTGCAAAAGTACCCAGGGTCCCTCTTCAGTGTTTTCCACTTGGTCTCACAGATAGGACAGTTGGGGCCTCCCTGGGCTAGGAGGGAGGGGCTGTCTGGAGGGCAGGACCTGACAGGACTCAGTCCTGGCAATTTACCCAGTCTCCATCACAGAGCCCATCTTGGTCCAAGGAGCTTCCCAGTGTTCTCCAAGGACACAGGACCCTGGGTCATTGTGCTTGGCTGCTGCTAGGACAACGTTACATTTTCCAGATGGGAAGCCTGGCTCTGAGAGGGGCCAGGGCTTATCTGTGTTAGCACAGGACAGCCATCACGTGCCAGTGATGCAGCAGCAGCAGTGGCAGAGGGCCACTCAGGAGAGAGGTAGGAGTCCCTTTCTCTAAAGACCTGATCTATTTTGGACAGCACTTTTCATAGCCAGCAGTATCTTAGAGGACATATTGTGAAACCAGCACAGCCCTACCAGCTCCATGTGTGGGATGGAGTAAGGGGGTTTCACCCAGGTGAAGCCCCTGCTGGCAGTAACTTCTTGGGTCCTGGTAAAGCTTGAATGTAGGACTCATGTAGCTCGGTTTAGGGCGGGGCCTGGCATTTCCTCCTGGGGCCTGTGTGGAGAGTGACATAGCTTGCTTCCTCTCAGATCTAACCCGTCACCAGGTGTAAGCAAGCTCAGGCGGGGCCTTCTGACCACCACTTGGGCAGCTCAGTTAAGAAGCCCTGGCTCCAGACCCCTTTGGGCTAAAAATAAGGGGTGATGGCAGGTGGTTTCTGGTCTTGATCTGAAAACATGCTGTATTCATCCAGGAAGGGTGTGTAGCAGGGAGTCTGCAAAGGTTTCATGTCAACAGAGGGTTCCTGCAGGGCCAGTGCTGGGGGTGGGGAAGGCTCTGAACCTGGGTCCCCAGCACTGCTGCTTCCCTCTCCCCAACCAATTCTCTGCATGCCATACTGCATTTCGTAGGGGTTAAGTGACACAGGCCAGAGTGGTTCTAGCAGCTTCCAATCATGGCCCTCCGACCACAAGATGAACACTGAGCTGGGAATTCAGCATTACTATTTCTCCCTATAGTAACCTGTGATAGGCACTGCTATCCTCCCTCCTGCCCCCCATTTTCCCAAGGAGGAAGATAGAACCCCAAGAAGTAGTGTCACTTGCCAAGGTCACACAGTTCAGTGCAGGAAAGCCTTCAACTCTGTGGCCTGTCTTGGCCACTAGTCTCAAGCTGCTTTTTCTAATGAGAAACTCAACAAAGGGAGTGTGGTCAAAGTGCCCTCCCTTTTGGTAAAGTTGGAGGAGATATTTTTGTCCTCTTTGGAGGGCCCTTCTATCCCCAAGTGGGGAGAGCACTGCTTCTTTTCTGAAAGATGTCCAGAACCCAGAGAGTCACGTTCCCTGAACATCCCTGGGCAGGAAATTAAACAAGCCTAGTACTGAGTAAATGCAGAGATGAAGTTTACACAGCTTTTTATATAAGCCAGAGCGGCCATCCATTAAGGGAGCTTTGTGTACCCATACATTTAAGTCTTTGGAAAAGATTATTGAAAAGGGGCTCAGGGGTTGGCTTTGACAGGCTGAGGTCATAGGGCTAGGACCTCGGGGTGACCTCTTTCCCATTACATAGTTGTTGACTGACACACGTTCCTTCCCCAATGACCTGTCTGCAGAGAGGCAAGGCAAGGGTGCCTGTCCTGCCTTAAGAAAGCCATTTGGCAGCTGTTTAATGGAAACTTAGGAGACTGGGAGCATTCGAGCCCTGGGATTTCATAAACTGTGCCGCGTCGGTCTCTGGTGCTTGGTGGAGCTATTTCTGTTTCTTCCACATGCCAGGGGAATTATTATTAAACCACTCAACGTCATGCAGAAGCTGGGGGTGAAGACCAAGGGTGAAAAGTTGCTGTGTGAAGGTTGGAGTTTCTTGCTGCTGGAGTCCGTTTTCCCAGGAAGCGTACTGCAGAGTAGAAGGGCTGGAAGGGCCGCTTCCTCTATAAAAGCTGGCAGAGCTCTTATTTGCAGGACGTTGTTTTTTTAACCATTACTCTCAGGCAATAATTTTTTCCTTACTTCTTTCCCTTCTTTCCTTCCTTCCTTCCTCCCTTCCTCCCTCCCTCCTCCTTCCTTCCCTTCCTTGTTTTTTTTTTCAAGTGTCTTTGGAAACCATAGTGGTTGGTAACTTACGGTTACTTTATAGAATGGCCGTGAAGGCTATGTTAACCAGTTCGATGAAAATATTTTAAATTGTATATAAAATCAGCACATTGTACCCCATGATTGCATTAATGTACACAGCTATGATTTAATTTTAAAAAAAAAAAGAACTAAATAGCAAGTAGCCCAAGCCCAGGCTCTGAAATGAAGCTGTCGTGAGAGTGAGCAATGGGAGCCTTGGCGAATGGTCATGCCAAGGCTTTCAAAGTGGCTGGACCGTGAGGGGCAGAGAATTCTGCAAGGAGAAAACACCCCAAAGGGCTTAGTCTCCTGTCCCAGACAAGGCATCTCCAGCTTGTTCCATCAGCCTGCAGGTCTCTGGTGAGGTCAGATGGTGGGATGGAGAAAGAGAGTTTCAGGATTCACCAGGCTGGTGAGTGGGGTGCCATTTTGGGAGACCATGTCTCACCATTCACTGGTTAGTGCCTCAGCATCATTTTCTGTGGTCCCCATGACTTGTGACCTTGCTTGCCTTTCTGGGTCCCTTTAGCTATGTGACCTCCAGCCAAGTGGGTTACAGTGACACAAGGCATTCAGGCTGCTGGGGGGTGATACCAGACTGATTGTCACTCCTGGGCCTGGTCACTTAGTCTTCTCTGGGAAAGAAGAGGTTGGCATGGTGGCGAAATTGTAGTCCTCCTGCTGCCTGGACTGCCCTAGGGGTGTTGGGGTAGAGTCATGAGTAGAGTCACAGCATGTTAAGAAACAGGGCACAGCTCTGGCCAGGAACAAGGCAGTAGACAAAAGCTGGGACAGAGCCAGCATACGTGGGAAGGAACAGGGGGATCGGGGACAAGACTGTTGCATGGGATCAGTAGACAGGCTCAGGGGCACCTGGCAGTCTGGCTCGGGGCCTCAGGTCCCTGTCCCTGTGAGGTTTACCTGCTAGGAAGCTGGGAGCCAGGAGTCTTCAGACCCAGAAATGCAGACAGGCAGCGAGGTCCAGGTGCAGGCTTGGGCCCCCAGCTGCAGAGTGTGCTCCTGAGCTGCAACCGGGGCAGGTGGTTAGAGACCTGTCTTTCCTCTCCTGAGCCCTGGCCCTGCAAGGACAGGCACCCTCTCCTGCCCAGCCCACCTCTCCCCAAAGACCAGTTCAAGCTTACAAACTGGATTCTCTAGAAGAAACTCTGCCTTCTTTACAGGGCCCCTGTTAGCTGGCCTGACCTTCTGCAGACCCTGTCCTCGTGGGCACAAATTCTGAGGTCACCTCCCCAATTAATGGGAGGCTGGGATAGGAGAGACATCTTTCTAGCAACACTTTCTCTTTATGCCCTTGTATCTGCCGAAAATGTACGGAAGAATTTTCACCCTTGGTTAGAAAGAGGAAGAAAAGCCAATTTTATAAAATTCAGGAGGTTTGAAATTATGTTTTCTTTAGGTTTGAAATTATGTTTTCTTTTCCTTCTAAAGTTTAAGATACCCAACAAGTTAGCTTCTTGTCCATAAAACTGTTAGAGATCTCAATTTTTTTTTTTTTTTTTGGATAAGTTCTTCTCTAGAGCCAGCCACCCCGCTGGTCCAAACCTTGCCCTGTCCACTGTCTGGGCAGCCCCGTTTCTCCCGGGGCTGTCCCTCTGCCACTGGGCAGTGGCATCTTCTCCATGGGGTGTGGCGGGTGGTGGCTAGTTGCTCAGAGGCAGAAGGGACCATGGGTGTAGGGTAGGGCGGAGAAAGCTCCCCTGACCAAAATTGCTGCACCCTGGCCACCAAAACTCTGAGAAGGATGATCTCTTTTGCTCTGTCGGTTCCTGACAGGGACAGAGGGACAAATACGCCCATGGCCTGATTCATGAGGAAATGTGCTTATTTAAAAAAAGTTTTAAGTGAGAGAACTGAAGCTGTCCTTTAAGTGGCATTTTAAAACCTAAATTGGAAACTACATTAGCATTGCCATTTTATGCTGAGGCGATAGAAATTCAACGTGCTGCTCCTCTCGGGCTCCCATGTCAGACGTGAGGTTGTCTGCATTCTGGAAGGCCCCTCTGGGCAGGCACGTGGGGTTCCCTGCATCCCAGTCCTGCTGGGGAAGGGGTTCCCCCAAGACCCCTTAGGAGGCTTCCTGAAGGTTTGTGTCTAGTAGATGGGAGGAGGGGGCCAGATGACTTGGAGTCACTTGGTTCCTTCTTTGAGGAAGCCTTTAAGATGACTGTTCCAGAGAAAGGCACTGGGCTTCATCATGGGCACACAGTCTCAGTATCTCAGCTGGAACTAAATAGGGAAAACAAAGCTTGGAGGTGTTCAGGGCATTTCAAGATATGACAAGCCACCATCCATCTTAGACCTCCCGGCCTTGAATTCACTCACCCAGGCGAGAAAAGCAATCTTACGCACAGCAATTCAATGCAGCTGAAGGACTGGGGGTGCCACTTTCCAGAAACTGGTCTCAGTTTCTCCTCCTAGGCCTCTCTCCCTTAACCCCTTCAGAATCACTGGACATGCTTCTTAAAATTCAGGTTTTGGCTCCAACCCCAAATATTCAAAGTTAGCATTCGGAGCGACAATGGCCAAGTGCCTTTGTGTGCATCAAGCATTAGCCAAGGCATCCCCCTGCATTTCTGGACACCTGTGATCCTTCTTTGCAACCAGACAAGGAAGATGGCTCAACATCAATTGCTTTAGAGAAGGGAGGACATTGTAGAACTCAGCTAACAAAGGAGTCAAATTATTGGCTTTTGAGCTTCTAAAGCTGCGGTTCTCAACCTGTGGGTCGCAACCCCTTTGGAGGTCTCCTGCATATTAGATATTTACATGATGATTCATAACAGTAGCAAAATTACAGTTATGAAGTAGCAATGAAAATAATTTTATGGTTGGGGGTCAGCACAACATGAGGGTTGCGGCATTAGGAAGGTATCTAAATCACTGTATCTAAAGTCTAGGCCTGGGTGTGAGATTTGGAAAAAGGCATGAGGAAAGCGGGGCTGTGACTAGCACACATGGCAAATCTGGGCGAATTGTAAAAACCTGTCCTTTTCTTTAGCCTTCTGCCACACCCCCACCTTTTAGTGGGGTACATTGGTTCAGTGCACACATTGCTCAGCCTTACACGGCAGCCCTTCATAACTGCAAATTTGTCCCCATCCCTGAAGTTAGAGAGAAATCTCCCTGCTCTTGAGGCACACTAGAGCAGGAGAGGAAAATTGGTGGGTTCACAAGGAGACCTTCGATGTGGGTGGGTCTCTGAGAGAGGGCAAAAAGTTTCTCTGCCGTGAAAAAGATTACGGAGACCCAGATAGTTTATGGGATCAGAATACGGAAGGACATCAGTAAATATCCCTCGGAGTGTCAATGGCTCCCCCAGACCCCCTGAGCGTGAGGTGACAGGACGATTCCTGCAGCTCATGGAGGTGTGCAGGATGCGCTGAGGGGCCCCTGGGAGCTGCCTCCAGCTTTAGCATGGTTTGGACACAGAGGAGCTTCTGAGTCAGTGCTCCTGGAAAGGCATGAAAGAGACGGACGGTGTTCTGATGATGCCTTTCCATCGAGAGTGAGAGGCCTTGCAGCAATGACAATAGGACTGACCTTTAGGAAGAAGACAGGTCAGTGCAGGCTCAGTGGACACTAAGACGCATGGAGAGAGAGAGAGAGAGAGAACTCTGCGGATGGGATGACCGCCTGCCTTAAACCTACAGAATTTCGCACAGTGCCAGGAAAGTGGGTGTGGGGACTCAGAACCGGGCTGAGATTTCTACCACCTCGGAGAGATCGTGGGGGAAGGGGTGGTGTTCCTAACAGAGACTGCCTAATAGAAACTTAATCTTACATTTCTTACCCACTTGAGGTTGTGGATTAAGATTTATTAATATGCAAAGAAAACCACAAGTAAATACCTCCTAATAATTACCTCCAGGTGGCTGGATTAAGGGCGATTTTCATTTTCTTCTTTTTTGCATGCTGAGGGTTTTGAAAATTGCTGCAGTTACCATGGTTTACTTGTGTAATGAGAATAATATTTTTCTAAAAACAGTATAAAACAAAACAGAAAAAGTAATTTGCATTTTTAGTTCTCCCCGCTCCCTCTCTCTCTCCCGGCTCTTGTTCCTTGAGTGTCTCATCCATCTTGACTCCTTCAACCCCTCAGGTCCCCTCAAGCCTCCAGAGGACAGCAGAGGTCTGGGCCCTAGCTGAGACGTGGCCCTGGGCTTGGAGGAAAGGGAGGCTGAGGGCCCAATTGGGAGTCCTGGATGACAGTGACAATAACTTCACAGGGGATAATTTTCTATCCTCTCTGCACCCACTTGCAAGAGAGCCAGGATGGAAGGGATGGTCTTTCCTCTCCCAGGTGGGAGGGGTCCTGGCCGGTCTGTACCAAGCCGGAGGTGAGTGGGCTGGTCTTGTTCACTGTCTAGGCTCCCGAAATAGCGCCTTTCCCGACATTGTCTTCTCTGGGCCTTCTGAACCCTTGCTTACACCCTCACTCTGAATCACCCTTAGGCCCCGGTAGGACCATTTGGAAAGAAAGGAAAAAGCTGACACAACCTGGCCCCTTTAAGGAATCCCCACCTACAAGGGGACAGGGCTGAAAATAGAACCAGGGAGGCAGGAGGGGAGGTTTAGTGGGCTGCTGGGAGAAACATGCTGATTATTAAAGAGTGAATTACCTGGGGCTAATTACGAATGCACTTAAGCCGCACATTTCCTCCTGGTACAGATTGGAAGCGGCTCAGTCTCAGTGACAAAGAGTAGGAAAGGGTGATGATGTCTCGCTCTCCCTCCCTGCCCTGTGTGCACCTGGCCCTCTGCCTCTGGTTGTGGTGGGAAGAAGAGGGTCCTCTTCTCATTCTCTCTCTCTAACACACACACACACACACACACGCACACACGCACTGACTCTGCCTGGCTTCTTCCTGCCACCCTGTGGGCAGAACCTGCCTGCGTGAGGTTGGATGCGGCCCACCTCCCCCCGGGTGGTCTAATGCCAGGACACCCTGGAACCTTGCTGTCCCCACCAGGGCAGGTTGTCTGTCTCAGGGCTCTGCTGACTCCAGGTGAATATCCAGATTCTGGGACAGAGGGGGAGGTGACCCTGCTCATGGCCCAGTGCAAGAATGACATTGCCTTGCCTACAAGAAACAGGAGACAAAATCCAAACTAGACCATCCCTGGAGAATGCAAGTACCCCAAAGCCTTTTTAGTGGTTACTGTCCCTTTACTACAAGTTGTCACGGAGATGCTGCTGCTTAACAATGGCTATGCAGCACAGGAAAGGTTGGGAGAGAGATATTTGTCTTTATTTTTTCCTTGGCACTGCCAATGCTGTTTCCTGTACTTTCAGCAGGCCCAAACCTTACAGATCCTTCCCAAACTGGATCAGCTCTAGCTCAGTGAAGAGCAGAGAACTAGCCTGAGCACTGAACATATTCGTGGTGCAATCCCATTCCCACTACCCACCAGTCAGGTGACCTGATCGTTGTGCCATCTAGCCAGGGGACCTCTGTGTTGGTAGTATTCAAATATGGTTGACCTGAGAGCATCTTAAAATAGAGGTCCCTGGGCTCCACCCTCCGTCTGTGGATCTACATTAGCAATATGTATCCTGGAGGATTCTGTAGCAGAAATCCGAGGACAGCAGAGAATCTCCTCTCTCCCCAGGCTGCCTACCAGGGACGGTGCTTCTATAACTTGTTGCCTAGCCAAGGGCATTCCTCCTAGTCAATTCTGTTCATTGGCACCCACACCCAATCCAGTTCACAGGGCCCAGGGCCCTAGGAGGCAGTGGAATGGCATCTTGCAACCCTGTCTCTTACTCTTTGGTTTCTGGTGGCAGCTTCCAACGGGCCCCTGGGAATCCCGTTGTCCATGAAGGCCATAGGCATCTCCACATTTCTTTGGGTTGCCTCCAGGTCTCTGCTGTCCAGTGGACTCCTGTGGGGGTAAGTACGGGGTCCCTCTCCCCTGCCCTTCTTCCTTTGTGCCTGAGTTCCTGGGGCTTGGCCCTCCCCTCCAGACCCCATTCAGTCATGGCCCATGTGCTAGACAGAGCACCAGGGGTGACCAGCAGCCCCTGAGAGTGGGCTTGGGCACACTTTTGGTGTCTTCAGAGTCACCCGGGCACCTGGCCTGTGACCCTGTGAGTGGGCATAGGGAGTGACGGTTCCCTTGGTTTGCTCACATGAACGTGTTCTTGTCTGAAACCATTTGCTCCCTTTCCCAGAAAGCGTCCCTTATGTTTCACCTCAGGCTGAATCTTTCATGTCCTGTGAATGCAGGGGGAGGACAGACTGCAAGATCTTTAAGAATCAGAAAAATGGTATTTCTACCCTCTGGGAGAAAAATGGAGAATCTGTCCAGAGTGACTAGAATGCTGATCTATACCATCCTATCCTGCAGCCTCAGCACGACAGGAACATTTCCCTGGAGCTTGGGGACAGAAGTCCTGGAACACAGTAGAAACATCTGTGTCTTTGAAGGAGAAATATCATGAAGAGACATCCTTGTGGCCTTTGCTGAGGCACAGAACACCCCTTCTGTTCCCACTGCCTGTGACAGACATGCTAATGCTCTGAGTGTCTTTACACGATGATGTGTCTGAAAAACCCGCCTGGGCTCCTGACAGAACGTTCACCTTCAGCAGGGCTCACGCTCTGGGGGCAGCTAGTCTGGCCATGCAGACCAGGAAGGCACCAGGGGCTCTGTTTTGCTGGGTGTTCATTCTGTGATTGACTTGAGCTGCCCACGAAACCCTGGGGCTCTGTTCTGTTCTAGCATTGAGATGATTCAAAGAGTCACTTCCTCTCTCAGTGACTGACCCTGTTCAGTTCTGGGGCAGTCACTCTGCTCCCCGCCAAGCATCACCAATCTGCAAAGGCTCTGAGTCAGTCACACAGCTGCCAGGACTCCTGCTGCTCTCAATGACCTCTGCTCCTGGAAAGCAGAAGTGCCCAGCTCCGATACCCACTTGTATGTATGGAACTCGAATAGTCCCCTTCACCAGCCTTACCTACTTCAACATGAGGCTCTATAGCTCCTGTTTATAGAGACAGCCCCACCAGCCAGAAGCTGGTCATTATCACAGTGTCTGCTGTGCTTCTGGAGTCTCCAAGGGTGGCCCCACAAGCAAAGGTAACAGCCGTGGTCACCTTGGCATCTGCCTTGTCCCCTCTGCCCTGCCTCCATAGGTGGTGAGAGATGCCTGGCTGGGGCTACTGTTCATCACAGAAATGCCCAACGTTTCCACAGCTGGAGGCCAGGCAGAGTGGAAAGATTCTTCTTCCCAGTCCCAGGGTGCAGACAAGCCTTGTGACCCAGAGCAGCCCTGTTGTGCCCCACAACTGTGAGGATCCTCTCTGGAACAGTTTCACCAGCTTCTGGCCCTCGCTCCTTGCGCAGAATCTGACCACATCTCCGGAAAAACAATCCCAGCCGTTTCAGGCCCTCACTCTCTGTTGACATTCAAAATCAGCCCCAGGGGAAGGGTGGGGAAAGGACATTACAGCACCATTTCTGAATTCAGAAGGACAGAAGGACAGATTGACCGAAGTACTAATACTAATTAAGTACTAATTAGCTTAAAGGAAAATGAGATTTATTGGAGTGAAGCTGAGAAGGCTTCTGGAACAGATCACAGAGCTGAGCAAGAGCTGTAGGAAGCAGGGCATTAGGGATGGGCTCTGCCCAGGCCCTCATCGTGACACCCCTTCTCTTTCTGTCTTCTTCCTCCTCCCCTATCTCCTCCCTCCCCTTCCCTCTCTCTCTCATCTTTCCTTCTCTTTGTCTGCAGACAGCCCCCCACATGTGGCAGAGAGATGTCTACTGGTGGCCCAGGTTCACATTCTTCTGTTCAGCAGCCCTCCTTTCCCAGTGGCCACCCAGACATAAAACTCAGGGAAAGACTACGATTGGCCCTGCTTGGGTCTGCTGTCAGCTACTGGTGGTGGTGGCGGGACTGGGCATTCTGGTTGGCTGTGAGGCGCTAGTCTGTGTCTGGGGTAGGGTAAGCTGTGACACCAGCCAAAGAAGGGTCATAGCCAATACAAAGCCTGGGTGCCGCCTCCCTGCTTTATTCCTAAATATGCGCCATTACTGGGCAGTGGAGATGGCAGTGGCAAAGTTAGAGGTGTAGTCTACCTACGAGGTCTGGACCTGCCCTCAGACACCTAAAAGTGTCTCATAAATTTTTTATTTGACATATTTAATTGCTTATTTTGATTTCTTCTTCCCCATGTGCTTCTCATCTGTCGGGTAGGGTAGGGGCTGCTGACCTGGGGGTGTCATGTCAGCCACCATGGGACATGTGGGCTTCTCTGGTCACTGCACAGTGGGCTCTGCTGGCCCAGTTATTTCTGACTCAGACCCTCTGAGGCCCTGCAATCAGGACTTTTTCAACCTTCTCTAAGGAGAGGACCTTTTGCCTCTGCCTCAGAGGGGTACTCAGAGGAGTATTGGACTCTCGCCACCTCCTCCCTTCCCTTCCAGGTGCAGGGGAGTAGCTGGGCTGATCCCTGCTCATTCTAGGTCAGGCCAGGCAGTGCCTCGGCCCTCACTGCTATCTCCCACTGGGGTCTGGCCCTCCCTGCCGCATCCTGACCACTCTGCTCCCACGATCTGGCCTCCACCCCCCTTTCCAGTCTCAGGAGGGGAGAGCCCATGTTCCAGTCACCATTTCTCTCAAAATTTTTTATTCTTCTCTCACATCTCTCTCTTTTCTAAAGACCCAGCCCTCAGGCTGGCCGTGGCAGCTCACATTCGTAATCCTAGCACTCTGGGAGCCAAGGCAGGCGGGTAGATTGCTTGAGCTCAGGAGTTTGAGACCAGCCTGAGCCAGAGCGAGTTCCTGTCGCTACTAAAAATAGAAAAATTAGACCAGGTGCTCGTAGCTCAGTGGTTAGGGCTCCGGTCACATGCACCAGGGTTGGTGGGTTTGAACCCAACCCATGCCTGCTAAAACAAACAAATAGCCGGGCATTGTGGCAGGCGCCTATAGTCCCAGCTACTAGGGAGGTTGAGGTAAGAGAATCATGTGAGCCCAAGAGTTGGAGGTTGCTGTGAGCTATGACACCATGGCACTCTACCTAGGGTGACAAAGTGTGACTTTGTCTCAAAAAAAAAAAAAAGAGAGAGAAAAATTAGTGGGGCATTGTGGCAGGTGCCTGTAGTCCCAGCTTCTTGGGAGGTGAAGCAGGAGGATTGCTCCAGCCCAAGAGTTTGAGGTGCTGTGAGCACTCTACCCAGGGCAAGAGAGTTGAGACTCTGCCTCAAAAATAAATAAATAAATAAATACCCAGCCTCAGGAAACAAGCACCCCGCATGCCTTTATCTTTCTCTGCTTGCTGTCCCTCCCCTGAAGCAGAGGGCTTAGGATGTTCTAGCTGCCTGACGGCATTGTGGAAGCAAAGGAGAAATCCCAGTCTGAAAATCAGCAGGTGTCTCTACCGTGCCACCCAGCCTAGCTCCCAGGACTGCTGTGAGTTTGGGTTAGCCAGCTCCTGCGGTGCCGGGGAGAGTGGGGTCGAAGTGGCTTCACTGCCCGGTTGACTAGTGTAAGTCAGTTAACAGCTGTGTCTCTCTTGGAGTCCCTTCCCTCTAGTATTTTCATCCTTCAAAGGCTGCAGGATTCGTTGGGATACACAGCGTGGAGGCCTGCCTGCCTGCTCGGCAGATGGAAGCGCCTCCGGCCTGCGGCCTCTGGGGCCTTCAAACTCTGCACTTTACATGCACGTTAATGGCCACTCATTTCTAACCAAATTCCTAGTGCTCCTGAGCCAGGTGAGGTGTCTCTGCCTCCCTGTGACGGTGTCTGGTCACAGCCCTCCCCCAACCCCCGACCGGCCCCTCGAGGAGCTCTTGCAGAGTTGGGCTGCGTTAGGGCATCTCCCCAGTCTGGCTGGTGTTGGCCAGTGTTTTTTCTCTGGACCTTGCCGGAGGGAAGTGGATGATCTTTGATGGGCAGAGGCGACCGCTGTGCTTTCTCGACTGTGTGAGCATGCATCCTTTAGCAGCAGTTCTGGGGACTAATTGGGGGTTTTTGCCTGAGAAGTGTGAACTGTCACTATAATTTGTGAGTCCTGTTGGGAGCCACTGGATGTGACAAGTCACTGGCAAACTCGCTGCATAACCACTGGTTACCCAAGAGGCCTGGACAGGGGCTGCTGCTCCGAGTGGCACAGGCAGTAGAAGGAGTGTGCCATGCTGGGTGAAAGGCCTCCTAGGCTGTGACTAGAAGGAGAACGGGCCGAGGGGTAGCAGGGAATGGCTGGTGTTTTCTGCACACTCAGTGAGGTTTTTAGGGTCTGATGGTGTCTGAAGGAACAGCACTAGAAGGGCCCAGCAGTATGTCACTAAGTGACTACTCTTTGGCTCTGTGCCAGTCCTCAGTGGGACATGAAACCAACCCAGCCCTCATGGAGCTTCCCTAGGACCTGTGGAGAGAGACACTAAACGCTGCACTCAAGCTGCGAACAGAGCTCTGGCCAGCGTGCAGAGCTGCAGAGGACGGACAGAAGCCTGGGAAGTGGGCACATCTCACCGATTGTCTGAACATTCGGGAAGGGCTTGGGCCCTTTCTCCTCCCTGCTCTTCCTTGAGCCCCCCTCAGGTTCTATTCCTCCCTTTCCTGTTGGGTTTCTCCAAGCATGGCTTCCTCTGCCTGGAGAGTTCAACATGGGCCCAGGAGATGGGCAAGCGAGGGATTGTTAGTGCCTGGAAAGTCACTGAGCTCTTGCCCTGTTCCCGCAGCTCTGCCAGCCCTCAGTTCCCGGCCTCTCCTGCAGTTCTCTGCCAAAGAAGGGGCTTCCCCTGCCCTTCCCACAGCCACCTGGCAGCCGTGGATCTTTGCCTGGACCACCCTGACCTCCCAGACATGGCATTAAAAGCATAATGGATGGTGCTAGCTTTTTTTCCCCCGGTTTTTAATTATTTAGTGGGACTGGTTTTATCTCTGTAAGGAGTAGATTTGAAACTTAGGTTTAAAAGGAAAAGGCAGATAGGGAAATTGAATAATGCATCTCACAATGTTTGTTAGCATTCTGATGAAGATAACTGGGAGAACTGAAAGGCAATCTTCCACAAGGGTTGGTAATTTGTCCCTTGGACTAATTAATTGCTCTTCCTACGAAGAACTTCAGTATCCTTTTTCAAAGTGTGGGTTTCAAAAGGAGCCCCACCGGATACATAGGGCTCATCCCCAGTGCTTGGAAAGGGGCTGCGTAAACATCTGCTGAATAAAGTCACTTGTCATCTGCAGGGCTGGGGGTCATGGGTGGCTCTTTGAGAAGAGCTGCAGGCATTCCCTCCAGAACTCGGCACCAGCACAAAGACACACACACACATCACAGATGCACCTCAGGTCTTGTAGTGTCTTTAAAACCCATCTGTGGTTCCCCACACAGATTCCAGGTAAAAAACTCCTGGCCAGAGCCAGTGTCTGTAAAGCCCCCTCTGCCCATGCAGTGTGCCCAAGTTCCCACCAGACACCTCGACTTCTGTCTGGGTGGAGCACTAGGTGGGAAGACCCAGGTGGAGAGCCACAACGCATCCCTTGTCACCTATCTTGACTGCCAGGGACCCAACAAATGGTGACTTTTTCTTTTTTCAGAAACTGGGAGGAAAACTGGGCCTGAATTTGTTATAACATCAACTGGCTGCGCTGAGTGTCTGTGGCCTGCTGTCGGTAGGGTCCAACCTTGTAGTCAGCCATAGCCCTGCCCTCAACGTCAGCACCAACTTGGCTTCGGTTTATCACCTCATCTGATCTTCTGATTTCTCATAGCTGAGTGAAGTAAAAATATGGTCCCCTGAAGAAATAATGTATTTTGGGAAACACAGGCCTCCTCTCTGTCTGTACACATAAATACATGCACAAACGTAGATGCCTATTTATTTTCCCCCCCTTCCAGAACATCTGCAACCCTCACCCTCCTCACAGTGTTGCTGTTAGGATTTAGTGGATCGATGCATGCAAAGCCCTGACCACAGTGCCCTGTACACAGGAAGTGCTCCATACATCCAGACAGCACTGCTACTATTTTCACGGGGACCAGAGGGCCTTCTGGAATCCAGCGACATCTTTCCTAACCTGCTGAGAACGGGCATTGTTTAGGATGGGGCGCCCTCTGGTGGCGGTTCGTCCCACTCACACTTAGGCCCCATTCCTGGCCCTTTACCCTCCCCACTCACGCCGGGAAAGCTCCAGAGTGCCCTGGGAGGAAACTTCCCACTTCTCCATTTGCTTTGCCTCTTTCCTGAGCTTGGCGAGGTGGGTTTCACTAGGTCAGGGGACAGGAGAAGGGACTTGCAGGAGACGGCTAAAGCCAATATCTTCTTGGGGGTGCTGGCTGCCTGGCTCCCAGGGTGTTGGTACCTTTCCTCCCACAGCATCTCTAGGCTGTGAGCTCCCAGGGCCATTTCCAGGCAGGGTGCAGGACGACCTCAGCGGGACATCCACAAAAGACTCCCAGGCTATTATGAGGTAATTTTATTTCTTTCCATTTAGGTAAAAATAGTAAATACAAGATAATAAAGGTAAAAATACATCATTTGGATTTTGTTATTGTTCTCTAAACAGTGCTACCTACAGTACAGTTTTTGATTTTAGGATTTTTAAACTTTTTTTTTTTTAAATATAAACAAATAGAACTATTTTGCTGTTAGGCTATCTGTGTTCTCGTCTGGCACTTAAGAATAGCTCACAGGTCACCTCCGGGTTCTGTTTGGATGTGTGTGTGGGGGGGTGGCGGGGAGGGAGT
This sequence comes from Nycticebus coucang, assembly GCF_027406575.1. Classification (NCBI taxonomy): domain Eukaryota; kingdom Metazoa; phylum Chordata; class Mammalia; order Primates; family Lorisidae; genus Nycticebus; species Nycticebus coucang. The sequence goes on from NC_069796.1 coordinate 34,434,360, forward strand.
GAGAAAGGGCTCGGATGAGGTGGTTTGTCTTCCCAGGGCACAGCCCGAGCTGCGGGCCCACGTGCAGCAGGAGGGCACTAGTGCCCATCCAAGATGGCCCTTTCCTGCTCTGGCGGCAGGGACGTATTTCACCATAGCTGGACCAAAGGTCTCACATGTTTCAGGGAGCACTTTCTCCCCCCGTCCTAGGGTACCTTCACTTACCCAACAGCCTTGATATAATTCTTGGTCCAGGCAGCACTGGGCTAGAGATGTCAGCCATGCTGCTAGCTAGAAACTGAGCCAGTAGATCCCCTTTGTGTCCTAGAGGAGTGGGCTGGGACCCTCCCCCTCGGGGCTGTGGGCCAGGGCATCCAATCTGGCCTTGGAATGCTGGTAGAAGTCACAGATGCCAACTCGGGTTGCTAAATGTCTTTGCCTTTGTTCACCCTCAAGTGATCTTTGTTTAAGTTCTTTCCAAATTTCTCACTGAGCTGTTGGATCAGGTCTGCCAGCTCACCGGTAGCTTGAGACTTCTCTTCAAGAAGCTCGTAGCGCAGGCTGGAGATATCTTGCTTGATTTCTTTCAGTTCACCTGCAAGGATGGATGAGATTTTGCTGAGTATGAGCAGGCAGAGGTCCCCATGCATGTGGGGTGTACATCCTTCTAGCAGAGCCCTGGGCCCTGGCTGGCCCATCAGGGATGGAGGTGAGGCAATGGGAATGATAACCACCCAGCTCCCCACAACCAAAGGACACAGTCATCCATTTAAAGCCCTTCTCTTCCCATTCCCCCAAAGCCTCTCTGTTAGGTGTTTGAAGGGAGCGTTAAGGTCAGGGCTGTGAATTGTGCCTAGCACCTATTTTATATAACGATTGTTAGAATGTTGGTCTCGGAGTCATTCTAAGCAGATTTTTAAGGCTCTGAGTAACACCCCACTAACTGGAACATCTATTTTCATGGTGCTCCATGTTTTGTTCTGTTGTTATCTATAGAAAAGAGAAACTCCCAAGAGCCTGAAGAAAATGGCTCAGCACAACAGATGCAGCCATGGAGCTGGCTGGCCTCCCACAAGTGAGCCAGCTATCCGAGCAGGGTCTGCTCAGCCCAGGCAAGCACTGTCCCCTTTCGCTGATGCAAGCTGCAACAATGGCTGCCACCGCCTCCTTCCATAATAAGAGATCACCAAGTGGGAACTTTCACTTTTTCTTTCTACTGAGAACCACATGCTTAGAAGTCCAATGGGTCTGGGCTGTGGGAATCTTTGTATTAACCACAAAGGGGAATCAAAAGATCTTTTCTGATACTGTAGCTACTGGACTTGACTTATATGGGAGTCCACTGCTTGTGGACACATCTGTTTTTAAGGTATGCTTACATACATAAAACGCAGAGACCTGAAAGGCATGTTGGATCTGTTTTGACAAGTGTATACACCTGCTATTTTCTTTTCATCAGATGCTCTATTGAGCCTGCTTCATGGTGTGATTTAAGTGGCATGACACCTGAGTAGCCCCACCTCCTATAATGAATTGTATTCACCTCAATCACAGTTAAGTACTTCTTGAGGCTGGCTGCCTTGACACCTGCCAGTTGCATGATTGAGACCTACAAGTAGGGGTGGGTAGATGGTCCACTGCTCACCCCCTACATACTGTCAGCCCAGGCAGCAGTTTGGTCACTGTTGAGCTTCAGGTGGCTCTGGGATGAAGCAGATGGTCACTCAATGACCAGGCTCTTTGGGCAGCCTCCTGGGGCCCAAGAACAAGGGAGTCTTAGAGATTTTATTCATGAACTTAGCTGGGTCTTGGTAGCAAATATTTATCCTCTATGTCTTGTGAAGGTTAATTACCTGGTATAAAGTAATTTGCTTTTCACTGAAGAGTAACCACTTAAAATAGACTGGAAAGTAGCTCAGACAGCAAAAATAACATAGTTTGTAAACTTCAGGGTGCCTCAGAGTCACTTGGTGCTGCTTGGTGCTGTTTTCTAAATGCAGTTGCCCAACCCTCAACCCCCATGCTGATTTCTTAGGTCTGGGTGGGGTCTGGGAACTGCAGTTTTAATGACTGGTTTGGAGGCAGGGGACGCTCAAGAAACACTGGCAATTGTCAGACCTGAGAACCTAGAAGTGAGGTGGGAGAGGAAGCTGGAAGTGAGCACCAGCAGACTCAGACTGCGGTGTGCAGTCTGCCCATGCTGTGTGCCCACTCAGCAAGTATGGCACCGGAATCCAGAACCATCTTGAACTCAAGGGACATGAGGTCACCTCAAGGCCATCATCGCTGTGGTAGGCAAAATAATGTCCCTCACTCCCAACATGTCCACAGCCTAATGCTCAGTGAATATGGTGGTGTTACATGGAACTGAGGTGGCAGATGGAATTAAGGTTGCTCATAACTGACTTTAAAATAGGGAGATTGTTCTGGATTATTCTGGCAGAACCTAGATTGGTCACATGAGGCCTTAAGAATGGAGGATGAAGGCAAAGGAGTGGGTCAGAGAGACGGGATGACAAAAGACAAAAGAGGGGGCAGCCTGGGTCCGCTGCCTGCTGCTGCTCTGCAACGGGGAAGCTAACTGCTCAGACGTGGGGGCAGCCCCCAGGCTAGAGCTGTGGCCAGCAGGGAGAGGGAGATAGGCCTGCAATCCCCTGCCCCATGGACAGGTACATGGATTCTGCTGACACCTGAATGATCCAGAAAGCCCTAGAGCCTGCAGAAAGGAAGCCAGAGCCCTGACGGCACCACGATCCCAGCACTCTGAGACCCACATCTGACTTCCAGCCCGCAGACCTCAAGCTGTTTGGGGCACTACGGCAGAGATCTCTTACCTTCATTGACTTCGTCGTTTTCTCTGTCCACCTGGGCCTTCAGGACGTATCTTTTTATGAGCCGTTTCATGATTTTCTGGAATGTGTAGCAAGACAGGGATCAGACGGGCCCGGCCTAGTGTGGAGGTAGCCCGCACACTGTCGTCTGACCTCCTCCCTCCCAGGGTCCCTCCACACCCTGTGCCTCTCTCGGCAGGGGTGCCCTGCCTCTGTTTAACCTCCCTCCAGGATTCAGTGTCCACCTGACCCAACCCCAGAATGTTAGAAGGACACTTCTCAATGCCAGGAAGCTGAGCCAAGCAGGCAGATCCACGGAGTATGGGCCTTACTCTGCCCTGGCCCTCAGGTCTACTTCACGGAGGAAGGCCTGGGAAGGCTTAGCAGGCCAGCCCAGGTGGAACCGCCTCCCTCGGAGGGGACAGTGATTGGTGTGCCCTTCATGAGACAACACCTGCTTAGTGCAGAAGTCAGGACTAGGCTTGGAGGACAAGGACATTTTACACTGGAAAATTCCTATCAGAAGCAGGCGCGAGTATAACTGGGCCTCCACAGGTTCTGCAGAGATGTCACTTTCCATGAAATCCCACAGGCCTGACACTGTGCTGCCAGAGTCACACTGGAGAGGAAGGATTTGGCCCCCACTGCTCCGTTTATTATGCAGATACTGTATTCTTTAAGCAAGTGAGGCATGAATAAAGACTTAGGAGACACCAAGAATAGAGCCAAGTGTAGGAAAGACTGCAGGAGGTGAACTTTGGATGTTGCCAGCTAGTCATTCCAGGGTTCCTGCGAAATCACAGGATTTAAAAATACTCTGGTGGTTGGGACTTCTGAATCTGTTAGAGATGAGCAGCCCGGACAGGGGGAAGGGATGTCCCTGCTGCCCCCTCCCTTCCTGCCACTTGCTCACCTGCTGGCATCTGAGGACCAAGCAGACAGCGATTTTTTAGACTGAAGGAACCCAGAGGGACCTGAATTCTTTCCCTGGCTTCTCTGTGTGACATCAAGCAGGTTGCTAAATTCTGACTATGTGGACTCAGGAAAAGCGTCTTGCAAGTAAATAGGAAGCGAACTGGATGCCAAGGGCTGGACAATTGAATCATTATCATCAACAAACGTTTTCTCCACACCTCTCATGGCAAAGACCTTGCTAAAGAGGCATCCCCTGGCCTGTGATTCCAGGACTTCACCTGAACCAGCCCATTCAGCCAGCATGCTCCCCCTCAGCCCTGGTTGACCCTGTGGCTTGAGTTGTGATCTAATTTCAAACCAACCAGCTAATTAGCAAGCTGCCTTTCTGCTGTGCTTTCTCAGAGAGGCCTGTGTCCTGTCACAGTCATGGTTAAACTACAGCGCTGCCTTCAGTTCTCCTAGTCAACAAGGCAGGTTATCTTTCTGTGAGACTCAATAACACCCTATCACTTTGAATTGAAAAAACAAAACAAAAACTTTTGTTTCCTGAACTAGTTCTCATGAAAAAACAAAAAAGTAACAAAACAATCACCCCCCCATACCTAGGTATCTGTCATTCTTACTGAATAAGAAATTTAGAAGTATTCTTCTACTGCAAACATTTAGATTGACGCAGGTTAAAGGGATCTAGTTACAATTTGTTGCCTTTTCAAGGCAAACCTTAAGAATTATGGGTTCCGGGCAGCGCTTGTGGCTCAAAGGAGTAGGGCGCTGGTTCCATATGCTAGAGGTGGCAGGTTCAAGCCCAGCCCTGGCCAAAAACTGCAAAAAAAAAAAAAGAATTAATGGGTTCCTCAGTTTCTGGATCTGTCAATTAAAGAACCTTAATATTTATGTAAAGTGATCGGCCAGAGACTGCAAGTGAAATGGTGCTTAGAAAAATCCTTGCGTAGGCCCAGCCGCAGCCATACTCTGTCCTGTGCACACTGTGTACTTAAAACATCCCCTGGGGTCTGTTCACTATTAGACAAAACGCTCCTCAAATCCCACTTGTTTGAATAGGTGAGAACCTATTTGCAGAACCTCCTTCAAAGAATAGTAGCTTCAAAGAAGAAGGGAGAAAGGATGAAAAAGAAAAGAAATAAGCATACTGAGTGTTTCTTATGGACCAGGATTGTTTATAAACTTTTTGGCAAAAATGATCTCACTGAGTCCTCCTGGAAACTCGGAGAGGTAAGTGTTGTCCTTCGTTTGCAGATGAGGACAAGGGGAGAGCAAAGCGACTTCTCCAAGGCCACTCAGCCAGGAAGTGGAAGATCTGAGATTTAACCTCATAGAAACCAAAGCTGGGGCTTTATTGGAGCTTCATTCAGAAAAAGGTTAAGTACCAGATGGTTCAGGAACTACAATGCAGGAAACTGGGTTCCAGTAGTTGAAGGGTTTGGGGCCACTTCTGGGTGCCAAGTCTCTGGAGGAAGCCCCAGTGAATTTCAGAGGACAGATGACCTCATCCAGGGCTACCCCTGGTAAGAGGGCCACTGGTCTGGCATTGGCATGAAAACTCTTGTCCCACTGGCATGTGTGACCTGCACTAAGGGTGGTGTAGACCTAGGGCTCAAAGGGTAGAAAAGCAAGGATTTGCGTTTCAGCCCTCATCATGCACAGGATTATAAAGGCTTCATGTGGAAGCAGAATCGGACGAGCACTGCAGATATTTGGGGCCCTGAGACCTTCCTCCTCACCTCCACATCACTCCCAGGAGTGACAGGGACCTTCAGGACGGGCAGTGAGACTACCTGCCAGTTCTAGAGACTTCACTCCCTTGTGGGGACTTAGCTTCCCTTCTGTACGTGCAGGTCAGACAACTTGGCATCTGCAAGAGCCAGTCTTGTCACCAGAAAGTCTAAAATGGTTGGGGAAATGCCACAAAGCTCTATTTAACATGGATGCCCCAGAGGAAATCTATTTCCAGAAAAGACACCAAAAGTGTCTCTTCCTTTACTATATGGGGGGAAAGCATGTTCCTTTGTGATGAGTTTGTGATACTGCCTTGCTATCTTTCAGAGTCCTTTCTCTTCATGGAGATAATAAGCTTTCCCCAAGTTAATATGTCCCTAGTGGTGGCAACTCTCCACCCTGTCCCCATACATTTAGCAGGTAGAGGAGATGAGTATATTTAGCACTGTTACTCAGGCAAAAACCACACTCAAGTGAATGGAAATGGATGCACAAGGTGAGGGATGGTTGTCAGGTGGAGACCCACATCCAGGGAGGGAGGCACACAGTCCCCCCAGCCCAGACGCTGAGGGCCCAGATGGGCTCTGCCTGGTGGTGGTGGAGGGGAATATAGAAAATCTTTCCACGGGAGAGACACTTCTTTCTGGGCAGCCTGGGCAGCTGAGGGCACAGACAAGGACAGAGCACACACTGCCTGCTGGAGATGGCCAGCCAGTGAGTCCAGAGGGAAGCGGCATTGCTGCCCAGGAAACAGAGATGGGAGGCCACTTGGAAGCGAGTGGACAAATCCGATCTAGAAGGAGTTAAACTAGAGTTTATGAGGCACCAGAACAAAAGAAATAACCAGCGGCAAGTTGTTTATCTTATTTGCTTTGATTTCTGCAGTAAAAGCCATCTAGAAAGTGAAAAAGAAGGTTCCCACTGGCTTTGGGGGTTATTGCAACACAATCAGTGGGGCTTATTTGAACAATGGGTTGTGCCTCGACCCTATGGTTTATTTGGGATATGGTCTGGTTGCTTTGCCCATGAAGAGATTACCTCTTAGGGAGTGAGTATACGGGTCCGTGGACCCCCTGCCCTGATAAGTGGACACATGGGACCTTGAACCAGTCAGAGGGAGCTCTGAGGAGGAGAACTTCAGCTATCTCACCAATACTGTGCTTTTGTCCCATGTTTGGTTTCATGTCCACAGAGCCCAGATTGGAGAAGATGTTGCAATAGCAAACAGTAATAAAAACTGGAGCCTATGGAAAGCACGGACAGCCTCTGAAGTCTGAAGGACTGTCTTACTGGAAAGGGCTTGAAAAAGTGGAACGACTGACAAGGTTAAAATAAACACCTGAAATTCTAACAATTAAGAGATCCAATGAAGAGAAAAAAGGCAACAAGCTTAATAACTAATTGTGTGTGTGTTTGTCCTCTTGGGAACGCTGGGGTTTCTCAGGACCAGGGCAGTGTGAGAGGCTGATGGAGCATGTGCTGGGGAGACGGCAGGTCTCCATGGGGCTTGGATGGTGAGAGAGAGGGAGTTATCAGGCTCCTCATGCTTTCTGCACTTGGACGCTGCTTTGGGAGGAAAGTAATGCAACTTGGAAGGTCAGAGTGGGCCTAGGAAATAGAGGAGCTGTCGTCAGATACCTGCTTCCATCTGTCCTTCCGCCTGGCCTGCCGCCAGCAGATGTGTGCAAGTGTCCTCTCCCTATGGGCTTGGAGGGCTCAGATAGATCCCTTCCTAGTGGCTGTCAGACACAGACAAGGCAGGTCCTGAGGAAGAGGAAGGCTCTGGTGCAGCCCTGGGAAGGTGCTGGGGCAGTGTGATGTGGTAAGAGAGCGTCCAGCTGTGCAGCCTCAGCCCCCGAGGCTCAGTTCCCTCATCTGTGAAATGGGGCATGCATAGCACCCCTCTCCCAGGCACATGATGAGACTGGCTGCCCTGGGCTAGTGTGCAGCCTGTCCCCAGCTGTCTTTTGGTATCCTATCAAGGTTTACTCCCAACATGAGCAGATGATGGCTCAGGAAGATGCCAAGACTTTGCCAAGCAGGTTGAGTGAAGGGCTAGCATGTAAAGCAGGGTGCTCCCAGCTCTTTCACTCTGAGGCCTACTAGCCAGTTTTTCTATCTTCCTTTCTGTGACAATTATTTGAATAAATAGCCCCAGGCTTTTAGCTGTGAATTCACAAAATACAAGGTGAGCAAAGCTTTCCAAAGCCATCAGTAGCCTGAAGCTGCAAAAAAAAAAAAAAAAAAAAATCTCTGTAATCAGAGCAGGAAGTCACAGGGAGATTTAAGGCAAAGGGAAAGCAGCTGATGAGGGTGGAAGACAGGCACAGGACTGAAACTGCCTTTGAAGACAGCCTCCTTCACAGAGGGTTGGTTCTGGGTCAGGACGGAGACACACACACTCAGCCTTTCTCTATTTCAGGAGTTGCTTCCTGGCCCTAACCCATCAGGGATTTCTGTTTTCTGTGACAGAGATAATCTATTCTTCCCTCTGAGAAGCCAAGAAATAGAAATTCTGCTACTGACCACTAATTTGGCTTGTAAAATAGCTTAAAGCAGATCAAATTGGTTAGTACCAATTTTGTGCACAATTAAATGCAGATTTGCCCATTGCCAATTTTTAGCCTGTGTCATCTGATAAAACTATAAGCTCTTTGAGGGATGAGATGTTTCTTAATTGTATAATTAAATAGTCCTAACTACATATCTGGCTTCTGAAATGTGGCTGGAAAGATTCAATTAGAGGCCTAAGTCTGGAGATACTAGGTCTGTAATACTCCCTTTGGGAAGGTGGCACCAGGGACCTTTCATCTGCGCTCAAAGGAATGCTTGGGACAGCTTATCATATATGATAAGAAATGATCCAGCAGGGATAAAACTGCTGATCACAGAGAGGTGGAAGGCAGGAAAAGAATGGCCTGTGCTTCGTAATCAATAATCTGTAGATACTATTTATCACTGGCTCAGGAGCTGACTCAAACTGACACAGAGATTTGGCGTTCATTTCCAAAAGCAATGTGAGGATTGCAGCATAAAAGGTCGTCTTCTCATTTTCATAACAACAGACTTAGCAGGCTGTCAGTCTTAGGTCAGATGCTCTCTGAAGATCCCGAGCCCAAACTGGTTGCTTATGACACACACCTGGGAGTCACACTAGGTGCTGCGTCCCCTCCCTCATAGGCACCCTGGCACCGGATCTTGTTGGTTATACATCTGGAACACACACTGCCTCTCTGCTTTCGTCCTTCGCCCACTCACACCCAATCCAAGCCACTGTCCCTTCTACCTGAGTGACTGTCATGTCCTCCTCACTGGCCTCCCTGCTTCCACTCTTATCCCTACTCGTCTCCTCTCATGATGGCAGTTGGGTGGTCTTCTTAAAGCAGGGATACAATTCTATCATCTCTACTCCCCCTTGCAAAGTTATCCCTTCCCCTATCTTCCTAGACAGCTTAGAAAGGATACAGTCCACACCCTGATGGGGGCTGGCCCTGACTCCCTTCGGACCTCATCTCTCTCTGCTCTCCCCTGCTGGCTGGGGCTAAGCTATTACGGACCCACCCACCTTCCCCCCTGCAGCCTTTGATGATGCTCTTCCTCTGCCTGGAAGGGCAGGCTGCCTGTCTTCTCTGAGGTCTGGCTAACTGTCCTCCCTCTCTGATAACCATGTTTGATTAAGCAGGGACTCCGTATTTTTTCTGTTTTTGAGCCCCATTGTTTTCTTCTTGGCACTGTTATTAATTTGAAATCATACATTTCTCTGTGTATTTACCTGTTCATTCTCTCTCTCTCCCTAGGCTCACGTTGCCACGAAGGTAGGAGCCATGTCTGTATCCCTAGTCAGCAGCACCTTGCCCGGCATACAGGAGGCACTCAAAAAATGTTCAATAAAGGAAGGAATGAAGCCATTGTCTGGGAGGGATGACACAATTATGGGACCAAATCCATGCCTTTGTGGCATCTACCTTTGCCGCTTGGGAAAGGGGTGTTTACCTGATATCTGGTGGGTTTGCTGAAAGTGTTATTTGCTGTCAGGTTTTCAGAATTCCTCATGCCAGCCTGGTAGCGAGTCTTCTGGGGGTGGGGGAGGAAAGTACATATATACACACTGACACACGTGGTAGGAATTCAGCTGTAAGCCCACACCTGCTGTCCCCATGCGGACCTTCTGAAGGTCTGTTTACCCACTGCTGCTTGACTTCCTAGAGCACTCTTCCCAGGAAGGTTAGTTCTGCCGGATGTTAACATGGTTACAGAATATCGCTTGGTCAACTCGAGTTAAAATTATGTGAGTGCCTTGCCTCCAGGACTCCTTAGAGGTTTTAATATGATAATAAAGATTGACAGTCTCCAGGAGGGGCGGATAGCGGGCAGGGGACCTTTTACTCAGAGATCATCTTCCAGATACTTTCTGGGAAAAGCTATTCCACTTCCAAGTCCACTTAGGAGTTCTCCTTTCTGGGGTCACAGCTGAGCCAGGCAGCTTGCTAAGTCCCCAGCAGTTCCAAGGAACTGCAGGATGGGACCCACAAGCAGCCTCTGTCGGCGATGGAGCTTTGCAGATGTGCCCAACCGATGCTAAAATGCAGCGGCCCCTCCCAGCTCCTGGCTCCCCCTGTCATAGAGCAGGCATCTGAGCCAAATGCACTCAAATTCTTCTGCCCACCTGTTGGCTTCTCTTGCCCCATAAACCACATGCTACCTACCCTGAATTTGGAATTCAGCATGCCCATTTCAAGGTCATTTTCACAGCTTTTGGCCTTAGATTTGCAGAGTTTTATGAGGCACATCTTGATTCTCATTATGAGATAATAAAATGATTTAGGACTTGGCACTAGGTTAAAGGGAGCAGGTAGAGTTCTTCCTTCGTCAAAGTAAGACAGCCAGAGTTTTGCTCGGGCAAATTTCCATTCCACGTCTGCATCCTCCTGCGAACGAGGGAAACAACCCTTCATCAAAGGCCATGATTTAACAAGGGAGCTCCACCTGAGCAGCAGAGGTACAGCCTGCAAATCCTGGGAACAGATTTCTAAGCAGGACTTTGTGGACGTTCTCTCTCTCTCCATCTAACTCCTCGGGATTCATCACCGCAGCCAGTTCACGCCAACCTCCTTTTTTCTCCACTGGGTATGTTCACTAACATTCTCCACAAGCAATTAACCAAAGCATTTTCCTCACTGCCCCTTAATCTGGTTATCTGTTAATTTTTCTACCTCTGCCAGCTGATCATTAACCACCACTGCGTTAAGGTTTTTATTAATCTTTCAGAGAAGTGCTGCCCAATAGAAATACAGTGTGGACCACAAAGGGGAGCCCCACAGGGAAGTTTAAATTTTCTACTAGTCCCATTATAAAAAGTAAAAGGGAACAGGTGAAATTAATTTCAGGGACATATTTTATTGAATTCAATAAATCTAAAGTGTCATCAGTTCAATATGTAGTCATTATAAAATGATACTGTGATAGCTTACTGTACTCCTTTCATACTAAAATACAGCATGAATTTTACACTTACAGCACCTCTCAATTTGGACTCGCTACATTTGAAGTGCTTGATATGCACATATGCCTATTGACTAGCATATTGGACAACATGGTGTTATTTATTAGAAAGTCTATTTCTAGCAGGCCACCGTGGTTCACACCTGTAATCCTAGCACTCTGGAAGACCGAGGTGGGTGGACTGCCTGAGCTCAGGAGTTAAAGACCAGCCTGAGCAAGAGTGAGACCCTGTCTCTACCATAAATGGAAAAATTAGCCAGGCATTATGGCAGGCTCCTGCAGTCCCAGCTACTTGGGAGGCTGAGGCAGAAAGATCCCTTGAGCCCAGAGTTTGAGGTTGTTGTGAGCTATGATACCATAGCACTCTACTCCAGGGCAATGGAATGAAACTGTGTCTCAAAAAAAAAAAGTCTATTTGTTATTAAAGTGCAGCCAGGGAAGATGTTAAGATGTCTGGCCTATGTAATTCAAGATGACTGTGGTTTATAGGAAGTAAGCCAGTCATGTTCTCCTCTTGGGTGGATCCCACGGGTTAGATTTAATTCTGTGATCCTCCTGAGCTCATGTCCATGCTAGAGAGTGCTGAGTGGGTCCCTGAGAGGCAGCCCACTTTTCTATAGCCAGCTCCTCAGACCTCTATCCTAGGGGTCAGGTTGAGGCCAGGAAAGAGGCCTGGGATGTGGAATCAGACAGTTCTGGGCTCAAACGCCCTCATCAGCTGTGTGGCTGGAGGCAAGAGTCTTGAGATAACTTGCCCGCAGAGCAGCCCTGAGGGTGGCAGCGTGTGTGTGCTCCTAAGGGTGGCTTCCTCTTTCCATAGCTGGGGGCACACCCTGAGGGTCAAGAGCCCTGCAGGGGGGGTGTGAAGCCGCTGGGATGCACCAGCCAGTGTGACCACTTGGTTTGCTTTTGTTGAGGATTGACACTAGGCCTGCCTGGTCTACTTGGGGACTTCCTCTACAAGTCTTCTAGATTGGAAGGTTTTGAGGGCAAGGCTCCTCCTGGCCACCTCTACCTGAGAAGAAAGATGGTGCCACAGGAAGAGCACGGAGTTCTGGAGCCTGCCTCCATCCACATCCTGGCTCTACTCCTCAAGAACTGTGTAGCTATGCGGATGACTTAGTCACTCTGGGCCTTAGTTTCCTCCTCTGTACAAGTGGGGTAATACCTACCTCCTAAATGCAGAGAAGACACATACATTCACAATAAACACTATTTTCACCTCCTAGCCTAGCACAGGCCTAGTGGTCAACCTTTAGTCATTTGATAAGCATTGATCTAGCACCTACTATGTGCCTGGCATGTGTTAGGGAGGGCTTGGGCATGACAGTCCATGCCCTGGTAGAACACACAGTCTGGCCAATGACATGAGTATTTTAAACAGCAAGTTGGCCCATCTTTTACCTAGAGGTGCACTAAGGGCTATGGGAAGATCTGGGACCTGGTGGTGGGGGGAGGGTCAGGGAAGGCTGCACTGATTAACTCAAACTGGTATTTGAATTAAGATCCAAGGAGTGAGCAGTTCTTAACCAGATCAATTGCGGGAGGGTAGGGTGGGGGTGGAGAATCAGTAGGCGTTAACCAGCAGAGGAGGCCAGGCAGGAGGGAGCAGGGGAGAAAGCGGGTGAGAGCTGGAAAGTGAGATAGAGGGAGGATTTTTTATAGTTACTTTGTTTTTTTCCTTTAAAGATCAAGAGACTTATTTAAATGCTGACGGGAAGGCTTAGGTAGAGAGGGAGGGGTAATGTGCAGTGGCACTCCCGCACGGGAGGGAAGAGAGGCAGTGGTGGCTGCCTGGCTGGAGATGACCTCGCCTGCCCAGCAGGGCACATGCAGAGGCTGCGGGAGGGCGGCAGGCGCAGGCAAGTCTGTGAATTTAGTTAGTAGGTGCTCAAGGTCTATGGACCAAAAAATCGGCATTCTCATGGGAAGACTTATAGATATTGACTTCACAGCTCACCATGACTGGGCACACCTGGCATTTTCCAGTAGCACTTCCCATGGTCCAGGGAGGCTGCAGGGGCCCTGTGCAGAGCCCAGGATGTGGCAGACTTCCTGGGGTGGGGAATGATACAGAGACCACTGCACGCACCAGGCTCCATCTGGGTTTCCCTTATGTGTGGGGAAACAGGCCCAGAAGGCCATGGAAGACTCATGACCTACAGCTCATTATCCCATATAGGTGACCAAATACGTAAAATGCACTAAAATACGAATGTTATTTGTCCATCCATGAAGTGCTCATTTTCCTGGGGGTGGAGGGTGGGCAGCTGGGCTACACGGCCAGCTCACCTCTCCCTCACCTCCTGCCACTTTCCCCGGCTCCATCAGCTCTCTTGCTTGCCAGACACACCACGGTTTACCCCGTCCTGTCTTGGCACATGCTGGTCCCACTGCTCAGAGTGCTCTTTGTGGCGGGGCGTTCAGGGCTAAAGTGTTTTCCCCTCATATTCAGTGTTGAAGCTTTACCCCACAGTACCTTAGAACGTGACTGTGTTTGGAGATGGAGCCTTTAAAGGGGTGAGTAAGGTCAAAAGAAGTCAGAGAGCTTGGGACCTTGGTGGGAAGGACAGGTGAGGACACAGCAGAAGGTGGCCCCTGTAAGCTAAACAGAGAGGCCTCAGGAGAAACCCACCTGTTGATCTTGGACTTTTAGCCTCGAGAGGATGAGCAAATTCATTCCTGATGCTTAAGGCACACAGTCTGCGGTGTTTTTAATGAAAGGCTCAGCAAACTAGTACACAGGGATCTTAATTTTTTTTCTACATGAGAAATACACAAATGTTTTGTAATTTAAGGACAGAGGTGCATCAAGGAAATGTGGAAGTCCCCTTTGAAATCCCCTCTCTCCTCTCACTCCCTTCCACACAGAGGGCCCTGGTCCAGAGTGGGGCGGCCTCCTGGGAGTTCCTTTGCTCTGCCTTTTCTTTCTGTGTATTTCCACTGCTATTGTTATGTAAATGAGGTTTACCTAGATGTGATTTTCTACAACTTACATTTACTTGATAATATCTTGGGGATTTTTCCCTGTTAGTACAAAAAAGTCTTTCTCAGTATGTACACAGTAGTCTATAAATTAATCTGAAGTGTGACTATATCACAGTTTATCTAAACATTCTGATGTTGATGGGCTACTTTGAAGTTTTTTTCTTTAATGAACATTTATGTAAAAGCATATTCGTATATGGATCTATTCCTAGAATTGGACTTGTTGAGTCAATGGGTCAGTGCTTTTTATTTTGTTTTATGTTTTAGCTTATTTAACTTTTTAATAGGGAAAACAGTAGCATGACTTATAAAGCCTAAAAAGGATAAAAAGAAAAGGATTCCACCCACCATGCTGTCACCTCCACTTCTCCACAACTGCCCCTGTGATACCTTTCTTGTGGAAGTTTGTTCTTTTTCAAATACTTATACAATCACAAATGAATCCCCTTTTCTTTCTCTCTTACACAAGAGACAGTACACTATATGAATTGTTCTACAACTTGATTTGTTTATTCCTAACACTATAACTTGGTAGTCTTTCCCCATCAGCACATAGAGAACTTCTTCATCCTTTTTAGTAAAATTTTACATTATCCCAGGAGGAACTCTACCTAACAATTTCAAAAATTATGACCTGGTATATCAATAACCTGAAATAGAAATAAAATAAAATATAGAATAAAAGTAAAAAATTAAAATTAAAAAATTTATATTATCCCATTGTTCATATGCATCATAATCTATTTAGCTAGATTTTTTTATTAATAGATAGGATTTTGCTCTGTTGCCCAGGTTAGAATGCAGTAGTGAGATCATAGCTCACTGTGGCCTCAACTCCTGGGCTCAAGAGAGCCTATAGCCTCAGCCTTCCCAGTACCTGGGACTATAGGCATGTGCCACTATGCCTGGCTAAGTAAAAAAAATAAATAAATAAAAATTAGAGATGGGGAGGTCTCACTGTGTTGTCCACATTGGTCTTGAACTCTTGAACTGCTGGTCTCAAGTAATCCTGTAGCCTCAGACCCTGGAAGTGCTAGGATTATAGGCATGAGTCACCACACCTGGCCTAGATTCCTATTAATGCTTATTTAGTTTGTTTTTAATTTCTTGCTATTCAAAACAAGGCTACAATCAATAGTTTATGGTTTGTGTGTTTTACATTTTGATAAATAAATTGCCTCCTAATACATTCTCTCGACTCCTTTATCTGGCAAACTTGCTCTCATCTTAAATGGTCTTCAAGCCTCACCTTTGGAAGCTCCCTGCACCTGTGGTTGGTCACTGTCTTTGCTTTGAGCCCCAAGCACCTGGCTGTACTGGCCTCTGGGCATTGTGATTTGTTGACTGCCCCATTTTCTTTGCTCACCAGGTAGACAGTGAGTTCCTGGAGGGCAGGAACTCTACCATCATTGCCCAGCATAGGTTTAGCACACAGTAGGTACTTAACAAATGACAAGAGGCAAAGGGGACTGTGGGCTGAAAGTCATTCTGGTTGCCCTGGGTCACCTGCATGATGTCCTGAGAGTCTGACACATGTGAAAGAACGCTCATGAGCCCAACTCTTTCTGCTATTGTTGGGCCATTTTGTGTGGTGGGGCTGGTGAGGCCATGTAGCAGATTGACCAGCTCTTTCGAAGCAGCCAGGAAGAAGGCCTGGGGTTCGTTGTTCTGGCTGCACGTTTGATAACACAAGCATTCCTCATGTCACTACTCTTCTTGCTGAAACAGCAATGTAAATTTGACCAAGGGAGAAAGCATTTTCAAGGAACTGGCCTTACCTCGATTTCCTGATAGGAGTTGTTGATCATGGCTATTAGCATATTGAGCAGCACTACCACCATGGTGACGTTGTAAACACCGTAGAGAACGTAGCCAATGTTCTCAATGAATTTGTGGTCATATTTCAGCACCACCGAGATGACTTCAGATAAGCCGAATATGGACCAAAATAAAGTTTTAAAACTTTCTTCAACCCTACAAGGAAACAGATGGTTTTTCACACAGTTTGCATTAGCTCACAGATTTTCAATGAAAGTTGTCATTGCCTAATGGAGTGGGGCTAGGGCTGGGGCTGGTTGGTGGTGCCTACCTTCTGGAAAAATGCAATATTCAGATCTCTAGGAAGACTTTGAAAGAATATTATACATGGCAGGTGCTTTCTTTTTTTTTTTTTTTTCATTCAATCCATTTATTGGGACTCCTGGCTGTGGTATCATTTTTTATCTTGCTGTAATTAAACATTTAAAATTAAACGCCAGGGCAAATGTTTGTTCTTGCACATTATTAGCCTCAGCAAGCACAGGCTTCCTGTAGTGGACTACTAAGCAGCTTTTTTCAGAGTCCACAGTGTCACATGAAGGGGAACTGTGGCAGCACCCCAGGGAAGCAGGTGTGTCCACACATGGAGCTGGCACCTTTGGTGCCTGGCACTCGGCACAGAGCTCACTCAAGCCTCATGACCACCTCTGTCCTGGGCTCATTTGCCTCTGTCAAGGCCAGCCACATGTATTAAGTTCTCTAAACTGGAGTGGGGAAGGTGGTGGTTCCAGGTGGTTCAAATTCACCAGGCAGCTGTGCAAACCTCCCCTTGCAGCTCCCTAGGGAGATGCTGCATGTGCTTTAAGGGAAATCCAGGTAAGATCTTGTTTTTAGGAAACTGCTCTTTGACCCTTTGGAGACTGTGATGTTACTGAAATACAGTGATTTTAAGAATAAGTCTCAAGCACACTCTATAATCCATACTTTATGGCCATGACTCTGTCTCGGGTTGATGGCATAGAATCCGATCAGAGAGCTGGGGTTTGGCTGGGTGGTTTAGACCACACAGATGCATCTGGCAACAATTGAATGGTTAAGTGCAGTTCCTTTAGTTTGCATCCAGATTTTTGATGCCATTATGAGAAAGTACTTTTTTTCTTCTCTTTAACATTTCAGGTTTTCAACACTCACCCACAAATGGCCAGGATTAGCTAGATCTCAAAAAAAAAAAAAAATCAGCATTTCTCAAGGATTGGTATTTATTTGACAAGAAGTACAAAAATACTAGTACTCGTCACTTGGGCTAAAAATCCCTCTTGACACGCATGAATTTACAGCTCTCTGAGTGTAGTTGTGTGTGTGTGCTTGTGTGTGTGTAGCCAGTGGTTTGTCTTGTTCCTTGTGCACCCCAGAGTCTGAAAAACTGATATTTGAAGTGGGTTTGGGTTGTCACTGTTTGTTTTTGGTTTCTTTTAAACCTGTGAGTTTGGAACATTTAATTCATTTTAGTGTTGGCGAGAAGGAACTGAGTTGGGGGTGTAGAAGTCATGACTAGGTATCAAGCCATTATCATGGAGCTTTGGCTCCTGATGCTATTCTGGGAGCAGGAAAACTGTTTCCTTATGCGAGATGCTATCCACCATGTGACATGATTCACTGAGGTGTTGTCTCTGCTATGAAACAATCTTTTGGTTGTCAGCCTTGTAGAAGAGAAGAGCGGCAAGGAGTACCCAAAGCCACTGCGTGAGCCTCAAATATCAAACTGGAAACAGTAGGACGCCATCTTCCCTCCCTGCAAGATCAGGTGAAAACCAGAGGATGCTGTCTGAGGCAGGGGGTGGCCACACAGTCCAGGGTTGTGCACCTGCCATGAACCACCTAAGAAACAGTTGTTTGCTGCTGAGAGATGTTTTACCCAAATTTGCCTTTCCTTTTTTACTTTGGAACACCCCACAAACTTTTGGCTGATACGTGTCCAAATGAAGCAAATAATTACCGAACACATCCAGGGAAAACCTTCTGAACTTTGATTAGGGAAAATGAGCCTACATATAGCATGCGTTTTTTTCTCATTTGCCATTGAACGCTGATGCATCCTTGATTCCTTCACTTTGGCATTCTGTGTTAACAATCTGAAGGAGGCGGAGCTGCCCATTAAGCAGTATGTATTCCAGTGAAAGAATATTTACAAATCTCTAAACATTTGCCTTAGTCCTGACTTTATCTGACCCCCCCAGCAGAGAATAATTAACTGGCTTGAAATGATGATCTGTTCCATTGGTTGTCTATCTTTCAGTCTTTATTACTGCACATCTGTTTTATTTCTATTTTATAGTTTAAGGATTAATCTCTGGACTTGGATTTGGCCATGATCTCCAGGAGACTCTACAAGAGGCTCAAACTCATTAGGATTTTCAGAGTGGAAGCCACCAGCCCTGGAGTAATAACCAGCCACACCTGTCCGGCTGGATGGGGTCTTAGCCAAAGTAAGGATGCCTTATACATATATTTTTACATATTATGTTTTTAATGCACACAAGTAAGTTTTGAATAGCCACCGTGTCTAACAATCTCCTCTATGCTGTTAAAGGAGAACTTCTGTGGCCCTTGCTTTCCCTCTTTATAGGGCAAAACGAGTGAGGTAGTAAAGTCCTCCTTTAAAGAACGGTGGGTCTATTGACTTGAATCACCTAATCTAGCTAGATTTACCATGTGGGTCTCTTGGGTCTTTCCTTTGTACCCACCCCTCTTAATATGAACATTCAGTGGATTAACTAAATAGAGTAATTTTGTTGCTGTTTCTTTTCTTTTTGTTACAGAGGCTCTTACGGGCTGGGTTATGCTGAATTATCTGGGCTGTATTATAAGCAATACTATATTTTATCCATAGCTCAAACCACATAACTAAATAAATTATAAGTGGAATTGTAGAGTTAAATGTTAAAAAGTTATGTGAATCAAAAAACTAGAATAAAGTCTTGACGAGCACTTATCCTATAATCTTGGGCTGGAGAAAGTTTCAGAAACTACAAAATCTGGCTATTCAAAACTTACTTGAGTGCATTAAAAATATAATATGTAAAATCTGTGTATAAGGCAGAAGACTGAGGAAAGGATTTGTATTTGCAAACATAGGGCAGGTACTGGATGATGTCCTCCTTACAAAAAATTATATGAAAATGGAAGACTTCCTAGTAGAAAGAAAAAGGGAAAACAACTTCAATGAAAACTTGATACTTTCTATGGTGATAAGAGCGCCATGATTAACCTGAGATGCCACACTAGTGTTACCTGCTGTTTTAATACAGCAGGAAATACATGAAACTTGGCTTCACTGCCCTGAAGGGGAGTCACCTGACCTTTGGAAGCCTATACTAATATATTCTCAGGGAGAAGGTTGGAAAGGGCTGGGGGATTGAAACTGGCCTTACTGTCCCATGAAGACTGCCCTGAATGGGAGTCACCTGACCTTTGGAAGCCTATACTAATATATTCTCAGGGAGAAGGTTGGAAAGGGCTTGGGCATCGAAACTGGCCTTACTGTCCCATGAAGTTATGCTGCACCCTGGGTCATGTATTAATCATCACCCACAATTTTCAGGAGCTCTGGAACCTAGGACAAGGAACAGAAAGCCAGTCATTGGGGAGGAGTAGGGCAGGCCCTCAGGAAGAAAATATTTTGGACTTAGCTTAGTTGGTATTTACCACAAAGCCACTTGCCTCACCAAAAGCCTCTGATGTAAACTAGGGAGTCTCAAGGCTAAATCGGTGATAGGGATGGCCTCCACATCCTCCTCCCACCCACCCTGGCAGCTACAGAGTTTGCCCTGGGATTCCTTCACAGGAGGCTCTGCAGAGAGAGCTGGTGGAGTAAGGAAGTCCAAGGTGTAAGCCTGGGTTCAAATCCCAGCCATGCCATGTGATGGCTGTGTGGGTGTGGGCATTTTACAAAGCCTATTTGAGTCTCAGTTTACCTATCTGTGAAACAGGTGTAATGGTGCTTTCTTGTTCGGTTGCAATGAACATTAAATGAGCAGCCCATGGGAAATATACAGCAAGAGTCCAATAAACAGTAGCTGTTGTTTTGATTCATTTATTTACTGAACTCCAGGCCCAACTATGTGTCAGTCACTGTACCAGGTGACGAGGACACAATGGTGTCCAGGACAAATGTCCTTCGGGAGGTCCCAGTCTAAAAGTAAGTCTAATAAAGTAAAAGAATGCTGGAAGGCTGTATGCAAGGATGCTCTGTTCACCTGAGTGGGCCTGGAGCCCCCTCAGCCCCTCAGGTGCTTCCACCCAGGGCTGAATGCAGTGCAGGATTCAGCTGCTTATTTTCTGAACAAGCTTCATTTTCCTCCCTATCTGCAAAGATCATCACAAACCCTTGATTTCATGCAAATCCTCTTTCTGATTTCTCCAGCCCCTGCTGTCTTTTTATAATTGACTCTGGGCTTGCAGTGGCAGGGGCTGAAGTTCAGTCAATAGGCCGCCCCGGCATAAGAAGTGCTCCTAATGAAGGGAAGGAGGAAAAGTGCCTGTGAGTGACGCTGAATAGACCATGATTCACCCTCCTCTTTCTAGGCGGGGGTGTGGGAGTGAGGGAAGGTTGGGGCTGACTTGTCATGCACAAAGCAGGGACAAGGTAATCAGTCCTCTCCCAGGTCTGTCTCGCCTGGATAATGGGGCTTTAATAACAGGTTGCCTGAAGAGGCGGTTGTATATGGGCCTCAGGGAACAAACTGATCAACAAGGAAAAGGTTTAGGGCGACTGTTATGGAAATTGCTGCTTCTTCAGAATGCCAGGGCTGACTCCCCTCCCACCCACCCCCATCCCCAACCCCCAACAGAACAGTTCAGCTCATTACCCACCCAAACCAGCACACAGCAGGCTGAAATTAAGCAGGAGGATCAGATCTCAAGAGGCTGTTTCTCAGGTTCAGATGACAATAGCTGGCACCTGTGCTAGAGTTCCGCTGAGGGAGGAATAATGCACGCCTGCCGTCCTCGCCGGGATGATGGAAGAAGGTGTTTGGAATGGGTCATGATCTGGTTAGAGAGCCACGTTTCTCTGACGCCCAGATCCAGAGACCAAAAGCAGTTGGCCTGGGCTCCAGGAAGGTCAAATGCCCGAAGAAGTCGGAACCTCCCCCCTGCAAGGTTCTGGCCTCTGAATCACCTCTTGGTTTTATATTGGGTCCTAAAAGAGAGGCTTGCTTTAGACAGTCTGGAAGTAGAAGAGTCTGCCTACAGGACTGAGATGTACAGAGTCTGGGTTCATTTACACTACGGGTCACACTATATCCCCATAGCCTGGGAGCTCTTGGGGGTCACTGCTGTGGTGTCTTTGTCATTAAAAATGCAAACCTGGTCATGAGCCAGGCATACAATAGGTGCTTAGTAAGTTCAATGTCTGTTGAACAAATGAATGAATGAATGAATCTCTGATGTACATTTTGACTCCCTGTTCCCTGGTTCAGATAATCATTAATTCAAAATATTTTTGCTAAGCACCAAATAGAATAGTTCCCAATCTTTCACCAAGAACTCCTTTGAAAGAATGCCTTTAATTCAGTTACTTAGGTTTTTCATAAAACAATTTAAAATGTCAATCAGAGTTTCTAATCACCATGAGAGGACCAGGTTAACAACCCTGAGGTCATATAATGGGAGCTTTTGAAAGCTTAGTTTGGTCAGATGTGGTGGTTGGCACCTGTGGGCCCAGCTACTTAGGAGGCTGAGGCGGGAAGCTTGAGCCCAGCCTGAGACTGCAGTGAGCTGTGAAAAAGCGATGCCACTGCACTCCAGCCAGGCAACAGAGCGAGACCTTGTCTCAATAAAGGAAAAAAAATAAAATAGCTTTGTTTAACCTACCCACGCCAACTGAGGAATTCTTTAGACTCAGGCTGGTAATCGTAGGTCCATGTGCCAGACGCCACATATACACACAAACAAAAACTAAGTAGCACGTACAAAAGAGAAATAACGTATGGTCTCTGTCTATTGAAAGGAAATAGTTCCTGATTCTCATGGGCATACAGTGCAGTGAGGGGCAGAGACGGGGCAAAGCCACTAACCCACAAGGGAGAACCAAGCAAGGGCTTGGTTAGATAGACCTAAGTCCTGTGCCCTGGGGACACAGCAGAAAGGGTACTGGGAGGCTGCAGGGAGCAGGTGGCAGCCGGGCCAGACCAGGAACTGGATGTCAACGTGTGTGAGCAGGACCTTCAAGGCTGGAGAAAATAAAGGGACCCACAACATGGAGCTGCAGACGTGCTACCTGTTCAGAAGACAGTGAAGCCTTTGTTTGGGTAAAGGGATGTAGTTTAATTAGGGAATAGATAAAATTCAGGAAAACCTCACCCAACAAGAGACAGAACATGCTAGCTGAGGTGGCCTGTGAAACCAGCAGGAGAGCAGAGCATCTTCCCCAACGCAGAGGCGTCATAAGCTCTTTATGGACGTAGGCAAGGACCACTCTGCACCCCACCCTACACTCTGAGACCCCAGTCCTCTGGAATCAAATGCATTAGCAATAATCATCCCAAATGGAAAATATCTCCCCTCCCAAAATGCAAAACAAAGTGACATGACAAAAACTCAAAACACAGCTGGGCATTGTGGTGGGCGCCTGTCGTCCCAGCTACTTAGGAGGCTGAAGCACGAGAATCGCTTGAGCCCAAGAGTTTGAAGTTGCTGTGAGCTATGACGTCACAGCACTCTACTCAGAGTGACAGCTTGAGACTTTGTCTCAAAAAACAAAAAAACAAAAAAACTCAAAAACTCAAAACAAAGAGACAATGGGAGTAAGCTTTATGCCCCAACTGCCAGGGCACTGAGACACCGTCTGCCGGTCACTTACACGGCCTCGATACTGCAGAACATAACACAGCTCAGCACATCACTGCACCTGCTGCATCCCTCCCCATCAAGAAAAGTAAATAAACACCACACAAAGTATAAACTTACCCCCCAAAAGCGTCAGCATTGGCCTAGGGATGGCACTGTGACATCACTACCCTACCCTGGGGCGTTTCGATCCTCTTCCTATTTACAATCTCCTTGTTCTGAGAGCCCTGGGAGCATGACGGACATGGTGCATTACATTCCTCTTCTGGAGGTAGTTCAACGTTGACACACAGCAAATTTACTTATTTTTCTACCATACCATTATGGGGTAATTATCATAAAGGACCCCCAGACAAAAGCCTCATCCTCCATTCTCAGACTATTTAATTGTCTTTTCCCTCAGCTCAAACAAATTTGCTTAACAACTGGAAGCACATTTGAGGAATTGGAAAGTCACATAAAAATTAAAAAAGCCTCCCCCCCCAAACAAAAAACCCTAACAAACTCATAAAAAACGATCTGTATGTATCATGACAATCACATCTAAGCTTTGCTAAAACACATTCACTTGGCTACTCAAGCCACAAGCATTTCAAAAAGTATTCCAGAAAATTAATAGTGGAAAATTTTTAAGTGGGAGCATAAAACTGAAATCAACCATTCTCTGGCAAAGAGTTCTTCAAAAATGCCACCCATGTCCAAAAGAAGTGTGTAGCCAGCTGTTGGAGGCTGCTTGCACTCTCCCTCAGGTCAACTTCAGAGGTGCAGGGATAGTGGCCGATGCCTGTTCCAGGCAGGCCAGGGAGCTCTGAGGGAGGCTGGCTGGCTTTTTGTGTGGCACATTGATGTCCTCCAGCACCTGCTGTCAAGTGCTTCTGGACTAGTGTGCCTTTCCCCTGTAATTCATTCCTCAGCTCGGAGACATCCTTTTTGGTAACTTGCTCTGGTTTCTGGACAGATAACTGCAATCTTTTTTGTAGAAAAAAAATCCTTTTTGTCTTGCAATATCCAGAAATTTCTGGATACGCTGATCAACATGGGTTAAAATTTCTTCCTGGTCAGTGCCATTGACATAGTCTTGACTCACCAGAGAAGCAAAACAAGCCTTGAAAGATGATTCCAACTCGTTCATCAAGGTACTAATTGAAGGTGTGGGCACACCTGGTGCTGCCTGAAGAAGCACAGCCTGGCCCATGAGTCCTGGCGTGGGTGGCAGAGGCCCTGGTGGCTGCCCAGAGAACATACCACGTAGTGGAGCCGCCATGTCTGGAACCATGAGTATTTATTTATTTATTTTTTTGTAGAGACAAAGTTTCACTTTATTGCCCTCGGTAGAGTGCCGTGGCCTCACACAGCTCACAGCAACCTCCAACTCCTGGGCTTAAGCGATTCTCTTGCCTCAGCCTCCCGAGTAGCTGGGACTACAGGCACCCGCCACAATGCCCGGCTATTTTTTGGTTGCAGTTTGGTCAGGGCCGGGTTTGAACCCGTCACCCTCGGTATATGGGGCCGGCGCCTTACCGACTGAGCCACTGGTGCCGCCCCGTGAGTATTTTTTTATTATGATTATTCTGCCTGCCCATTACTGACTCCGAGAGGACCTTAAGCCTCATCTCCCTCATCTTTCCTGCCCATGGCTGGAAGGGGAAGCTGGCTTTTCTATGGCCAGGACATGCTGGGCAGGGCTGAATCAGTGCCTCCTGCTCCTGGTGGGTATAGGAATCTCACCCTTATAGAGTGTGGAAATTTCCCATTAAGTGCAATGGAAAATAGAAGCTTCTAATTTTACCTAGCATTGCTGACTCCTTCCATTAAAATAATTCCCGAGGAGACAGAACAACCTTAAGAGAGGTATTATTTTGATTAGAAAAGTCTCAACTCAGCTATGCTATGAAGCTGTCCACAACAGCCTTTGGAAAAGATGAGCTTGTCTTTGGAGGCACGGAACTTATAATTAATCTCCAATCAGAATCAAGTGGGGAAGGCCACATTCACCCAAAGGGGAGACCAGGAGCCCACTGGGGGTTGTACTGGAGCGGCCTTCACATCCCATTCTCTGCATACTGTTGCATTAATGGTCACCAGCCAGAGGGTGAGGCAGGCACCCTGTTTCTGTGCGTTCTCACCCAGCTGTATTTCATCTAAAGACAAGGATCTTCCCCCCCTCTTTTTCTATCACTGTAATCAGAGTACTAGAATTCAAAGGTTTCCATACAATCTCTAAGCAGAAAGTTCTAGCTTTACAGAATATGTGTATTTCAGCAAAGTAGGCTATAAAACAAATCTCCAAAATAAGCAAATCCTTTTTGTCTGCTGACTTCCATGATAAAATAAAAATATATTCCCCAAACCAAAATTCCTAATAATCTGAACTAAGAACATTTGTTAAAAACTGTCTTAAAGGACATGTAGTCTTGGATGATTTTTCTCTCCATTTTCTTACTCACGTCTGGAGATACTTCAATTTTTTACTCTGTGAACATAATCCTTGTCTGAACCTTGCCCTCAGTCATTTGCAGTTTCTAACAGAAGCTCTTGGAGGTAATGAGCTGCCTGCAGGTGTACTATCTGTCATGTCCAGACAGGCCTGGGCTTCCCCCCCAGTGCCCCTGCTCCTCCCCTCGGACCAGCCCTGAGCCAGAAGTGGCTGCGCAAAACAACCCAGAGAGAATCTATGACTTTGAAGTGGAAGGTGGGTGACAAATTATGAACCGCTCATAGGACCTGACTCTAGGGTTTGCTCCTGCTGGATCTGGCTATCTACCCAGTGGTTTGTGCTTAAAAGATTGCTGTCTGCCCGGGTGGTGCCTGTGGCTCAGTCGGTAAGGCGCTGGCCCCATATACCAAGGGTGGCGGGTTCAAACCCGGCCCCGGCCAAACTGCAACCAAAAGAATAGCTGGGCGTTGTGGCGGGCGCCTGTAGTCCCAGCTACTCGGGAGGCTGAGGCAAGAGAATCGCTTAAGCCCAGGAGTTGGAGGTTGCAGTGAGCTGTGTGAGGCCACGGCACTCTACCGAGGGCCATAAAGTGAGACTCTGTCTCTACAAAAAAAAAAAAAAAAAGAAAAATTGCTGTCTGCCCAGGATTTTTGGCAGGCCTGAAATCCTACCAATAAGATACTCCCTTAGGTCAACAAGCTCTTTGCTTCTCAAGCCCACAAATCTGAGAGTGGCTTCTGTCTCCCTATCCGTGCAATGGTGAAGTTGGATCAGGTCAACATTTCTCACCCTGTGTCCTAGATCACCTGTATCTAAGTCCCCCCATGGCTTGCTAATGCTGATTTCTGGGCCCTACCCTCAACTACTGTGATTAAACTATCTCAGATGTGGGGCATGGGAAGTCCCAAATTTAGCCACCTTCGCAGGTGATTCTGATGTGGTTTGAGAACCACTGATGTCACTCAGTTTAGGCTGTTTGCCTACACCTTGGCCCCCTTCACTAAGGCCTGCTGGATTGAGAAAAGAATTTGGGAGTAGGAAGGAGAGATTCTGGAATTGGAACACACTGGGAGATAAAGTAGGGTACCTGTGAGGGTTGGGGCTGCAGCTAGCAGAGAAATTTTCCTTCTCTTTTTCTTCCCTTTGGTCCCAGAATATGTTGCTCCCCCCACCTTTGGGACAGCAATATAACATGGTAGAACTCAGGTGGGGCAGACTTTTGTGAGCTGGCCCAAGACCATATCCCTAGGGCAGGCGTCCTCAAACTTTTTAAACAGGGGGCCAATTCATTGTCCCTCAGACTGTTGGAGGGCTGGACTATAGTTTAAAAGAAAAAACTATGAATAAATTCCTATGTACACTGCACATATCTTATTTTGAAGTAAAAAAACACAACGGGAAGAAACACAATCACACCACCTCATGTGGCCCACAGGCCGCAGTTTGAGGACCCCTGCCCTAGGGTGAGCAGGGCTCATATGAGAAAGCCCCCTTTCAGTTCACAGCAGCTCAGTTTCAAGGAGGAAAGGCTTTAGGAACCCAAGCTTCCCTTGAACATGGCAGGAATGGGGTTTGGGGTGTCAAAGTGGGGTTAGTGGGATAATTGCAGTGTGCTTCAACCCAAGTTTCCCTTCTGTAGGATTGGGTCATCTGAGCCTATAGAAACAGATGAAGGGACTCCTGTCCAACCTTATACGCAAGGCCACACAATTCCACGGAAAGGAGAATACTCACCTGTGGGAGGGCCAAAGGGAAGATCCTAAGCTGGGCAGTGAGGCCTGAGGATGGGCTGCCCTGTAGCAAACATTCACCTGAGTGGAGGTCAGACTTCTTCATCAGCATGGCAGGCCTTGAGTAGCCTTGAGTCCCCTAAGGCATGAGCCTCTTTATCCTTGCATGGCTTTTTTATCAAAGACAATCTTTTGGGGTGACATGCTCCAGAGAGTAGTCAAAAGGTATATGACATTTACAAAAATCCATTCTTCTCTCTACTTCACTGCTCTATTGACTGTTTTCCTGTTCAATCAAATCCTATTCACAGCTACATCTCCCATTTCAGGAACTGCCAAGGCGATAAAAATCGTGTCCTCTCTTCACTGTGCTTGCTGCCTCCCCCTTTTCCCCTTCCCCAGTCCGGAAGGCCTGGGGCCCCCTTTGGTTGGGTCCTTCACACTTGGAAAGTCTTCCTTCAGTTTATAGCTCACAGGACAAGCTGATGGTTTTGCGCCTTTCTCCTGCCTTTGCCTTTCTCTAGGAATCTTCTGTATCCCAAAGACCTGTGCCATATTCAGTGAGATCTGCAGCCTCGTCAGCCCTGCTCTGATTTATGACTTTTTCATTTTCTTGTATGTCATGGCACTGACCTTTGGAGGGATTATGGGCCTGTGATACTGTCCCCTGTAAGGAGAGGGAAGCGGACGGCACAGAATACCCTAGGGCAGTAGGAATGGGCCGAAGTCCATGTTGTCAGGTGCCCAGTCTGTTGTTCACTCGAAAGCCTTGACTCTTGCTTTGTTTCTCCTGTTTATTTCCTTATTCTTGTTCACGAAGCATTTAGTGAGCAAATACTCTGTGTAAGGCACTGCGCTAGACTGGGAACACAGGAGAGACACAAGGGCCTGACCATGGAGGGTAAGAGCCTGTGTTTATTGGCTGATATCCTCTCTGTGTTCAATAACTGATGTATCCCATGCTGAGTGGGTACATTTAGTTTTGCCTCTAGCAAATCCCAGGCAAATTTGCTCTTGTGTGATTCAAGCTTATTCCATTCCTTCAACAGTCCATCACTGAGTGCTGGAGTGATATAAAGTAGTCCAACTGATCCAATAATGTGCTTGGCCTGAGCTGGTATAGTTTGTAAGCTAGGCCACTGCCCAGAAGGGTCCTACAGTGCCAAATCAGTACCCAGGGTCTTTTCTTGCAATTTATCCTCCCGCCCCCCCTTAGTCACCATCTCTGTTGTCATCACTACTGTTTATTAGAGGCTCATTGTATGCCAGACACTGCATTTGATTCTATTTCTTCTATTTGGAGCCTTACAACAGTGCTGTGAAGTTGGCTCTCTTAGTATTCTCATTTCAGAGGTGAGGAAATTAAGGCCCAGGGGATCTAAGCACTTGTCCAAGGCCACAAAATCAGTGAGAGGCAGAGCCCAGGCTGAAATCTAGTCTGTCTGCCTCCAGGTGTTGAGGCTCCCACAAAGCCTGTGGGCTGAGGCAGAGCCAGGCACCCCTCAGGGCAGTTCTGAGCACTGGCTTGGCTCCTGTTCTCTGTGACACATAAACAACTTCTTTGTCTCAGACAGTGACAACTTCCATGGTTCAGCAGCAGCAGGGTTCCACCTCCATCAGGCTTCTACCCCAGGTAAATGAGGCAGCCCTGTCCATGATTCTGAGCTGAGAGGCATGGGGTTCACTGCTCTTGGCTCTTAGAGACAAGCATCTTTTCTTGGTGGAAGATTGTTTCAGAAGAAGGGTAAAGGCAGCTTCGCTGAAAACTGGGAATTGCTCAGGGAGCCTGCATGGCTGAGGCTCCAAGCCATCTCCACTAGCTGGAAAATGTAAATTCCAGGCCACTCGGGGCTTCCTGGGAACAAGGGTCAGGAAAGGCTTAGCCCTGTTGGTCCCAGCTGCTGTGCATGTGACTAGAGACCTAATTCTCCTTCTTTCAATGCTCTAGGCAGGAGCTGGTTGGAGGCAAGAAGTTCTGGAGCTGGGTGGGTCTGGGGAAGGACTGGGACTGAAAATGCTTCTGTGTTTCTGGCATTTCCTATAAACTACCTCATTTATCCCAGAAGGCATGTGTGAATAAGGGGAGAAATCGCATTTTATTTCACAGACGAGAACATAGAGGATTAGATAAATTGAGTGACATGGCTTAAGGTCACCAGCCAGTATATGCGTATGTCAAGATGTACATTCAGTTCTGCTAGACTCTTCCACTGGACCCTGCTCAGTGCTACTGATGGTTTCCCTCAAAGAGATTGCTTGGCGTCTCCACCCAACCCCTGAGAGGAGGAGCTTTGGGTCTTTGTAGACATGGGCTTGGGAGTCACCACCTTCCTAGTGAAGGGTGGCACATGCCGTGGTGTTGCTATGCCTGCTCTGTGGCTGAAGTGGCCACAGCAGCTCCTACTGGACCCTGAGATCAGTGCCTTGGCTCACACTCAGGCCACACGCCTCTTGCCTCTTCTCGAGCAGTCCTTCCCTCCTGCTGCAGAGGCACAGGATGCTGCAGGACCTGCGTGGAGCCCAGGCATCGATGCCCGGCCAGGCAAGCAGAGCAGCTGACCTGTGCCCACTCACAACCTGCCTCCCATGCCGTGTGGTATGGCTTCCCCGGGCTACCCTGGAAGTGCAGGTGAGTTAGTGGCCTGTGGAGTAACTAATAGAGATGGCAGATGGACAGATCCGGCTGATAACTCCTCTATTCCAGCCTGATGGGCTATTCTGAGCTTCCATGCAGGCTCCCTGGAGAGGTTCACCATGCGCAGGCTGTGTATTGTGGGAGGTGGGGCCCAGGCAGCTGCTGCGCAGGCTTCCCCCTCTTTCTTCATGTACTTCCCTTGCAGCAGCACCTTGGACTTGCTTACTGTCCTTCTATTCTGCACTTTCCTTTTTCCTTCAATCTTCTTTCCCTGGCTCTAATAAATTGTTGGCATGCAAGTTTTGCACAGATTTCTGTTTTCTAGGTAACACAGGCTAAGACAATCAGTAATAATACATTTTCCCATTTATTGAGAATTTACTATATGAGTTATATTATCTCACTGGATCTTCACATTATTCCTATAAAGCAGGTACTATTATTAGCCCCATCTTTAAAATGTAGAAATGAAGACTCAGAAAAGTTAAGGAATATATTCATGGCCACAGAGAACATAAGTGGCTAAGTGAGGATTTTACCCAGCTCTTCTGGCCAACTCCAGAACCTGAACTCTAAGCCATCCTTGAATAGTTGCCTTGAACCTTGAGAAATACCAATGTAACCTGAGTCTCTGCAAGAAGTTGCCCTCAAGAGGCTCCCAAGGATACCCAGGAAGCCCAGAGAGACCCTTGGGGAGAGCCCTGCGATACTCACGTTGTAAACGCTGGGTTGTACTTTGCACCTCGGTAGTAAGAGTAGAGGTTGAACATTCCAATCATGAAGGCCACAAATACCATGATGAAAATGACCATAAACTTGAAGATATCTTTCACAGTTCTCCCTAGGGAGATCTGCAGGGGCCCAAAACTCTCGTTGGCTGGCAGGATGTATGCAATGCGGGAGAAGCTTAGCACGACAGCTATCGCGTATAGCCCTTCCGATATGATCTGAGGGTCTGAAGGCCACCACTTGTCCCTGGCTAAAAGAAAACAATCTGGGTTACTCACTGGGGATAGGATCCATCCTGGAAGACAAACCAGTTAGACATTCTTAGAGGTCTCCAAGCATATCACTTGCTGTTCATTGTCTTTAAGTTAATCCCAATACACAGAAGATACCACCCTTCCTTTTAGAAAGTGCTGGACCATCTGCCTGGAACATCCTTCCCTCACTTAATTTCTGACCCATTCCCAATCATCCTTCCAGGCTTTGCCCAGGCACTCCCTCTTTCAGGAAGCCTTCTATGACTCCCACCGGTGGAATAGGTCCCCTCTTCTCTGTGCTTCCCTAGTCTCCATGTACCTGCCTGTTGTGGCACCTGTCACCGTTTGTTATTCTGTCCCACTCACCGGGAGGATGCATGAGAGGGTGGAGTTAGAGAGACCTGAGGTTGAATGTGACCTTTTCATTTGCCATATGACTCTGAACAAGTAAACTAAACTTTTTGAGCCTCATTTTCCTCACCTTTATTTATTTTTATTTTTATTTATTTATTTATTTATTTATTGCAGTTTTTTGGCCGGGGCTGGGTTTGAACCCGCCACCTCTGGCATATGGGGCTGGCACCCTACTCCTTTTGAGCCACAGGCACCGCCCCATTTTCATCACCTTTAAATTGGGAATTTAAAGACTGTGGTGAAGATGAAATGGAATCACGTATGTAAAGTGCTTAGCACAGGGTCTGGCACACAGCATGTACTGATCAATGTTAAATGGCTGAATGGACTCTTAACCACAAGTTCCTCATGCGGGAAGTGTGGGGGCACCTCTGGTTATCACGGTGACTGGGTCAGAATGTTACTAAGGATGCTAATGTTCTGCAATGTTCTTTCTAGACAGAACTATACCATGAAAACTGCCCTGCAGAAAAATTGTGTCCCTGTAGAGAAATGCTAAGTGAAATTTTAATTGAGAAACATTGAGAAACCTAAATTAACCCTTACACTTACATTAGCTGTAATTTTTACTATAGCCCTGTAGATACCATTATTGCCATTTTAAAGTTTGGATTTGAGGTATGGGGTCCTTTTCAGAGCCCAGTAAATGCAGATAGAAAGGATATTACATTGCAATTCCTGGCACTCCAAAGGGTGGGGAGTAGAAGAGAAAGAATTTTGTTCTTTCTTTTTAAAGTTAGACTCTGTTAAACAATTACAGACAGCAGAAAGAGAACAAGGCCATAAAGTTTCAAATAAAAATTCTACATAGCATTACATTTGGAAATACGATAACATTATAGACTATGTTCTCATCAAGGTCTTACTTTAGAAGTCCATGAAAGATAAGCAAGCAAATAAATTATGTGTTTTCTAATATATCTGTCACCTTCTATGGATAAACAAAACATTTGGATAAAATAAAATTGGGCATGACTTCTTCTATTAAAAAGTCACCAAAAAGGAATTTCTTTTTTCTTAAGCCACTAATTTATCATCTTCAACCTTAACCACAACCATAAAGGCTAATCCTATATTCTATTAGGATAGATTAGCTGTCAAATACTAAGGACTTTTATTGAAAAGTCCTGACCAGGACAGGACTTTTATTGAAAAATATTATACTTGGACTGGCTTTCAAGTAGTTGTTATAGTTGTAAAGCAAAGGGCACTGTGGTGATTCAGACAAAGGGGTTTTCTCCATGGAGCTGTTTCCTTGAGAAAAATTGCCCTATTATAACCTAAAAAATTGGGATCTCCCTATTTGGTGCTCCGAAGGTGAAGGAGCCACTATCTGGCCACAAGAGGGCTCTCTTCCCCTGCAACTGGAACACAATTGACCACAGAAATTTAAGATTTCCAAGGGCCCAGGGTAAATCACAAAAACAAAGGAAATAATGTACTATGCTCGGAATTGGGTGAGACCTTAATACAATCCATAAAAAAAGAGAAATCACAAGTGGACAATACTGCAGCCTGAATCATGGCTTTAAGTACCTAATGCAGTATTAACATTCTCTCATGTTTTGTGGATGAACACTGAGCAGCCCTGATGGGACAATATCCAAGGCCATATTGCTTTAAGAAAGTCTAAATTTGCTAAACCAAAAAATGGTGGGAGTAAGTGCGAAAATGATTTGAAATACTACAAGACTCTCCTTTTCCAATGGGGATTTCTCTACCACCTTTACACATAACATTACATTGAAACAATGGGCAACAACTCCACTTTTGCATTAAGTGGCCAACTCTCTACAGATCATTGCTGCACCTGACCATAAAGATTCTGTAGTCATGGAGCCATCTGGCTTGGTCTAACAGGAACATGTGACACTCAAACTCTTCAGATACAGCAGCTGCCATTAACAAATGTTTACTAAATATTCTGCTACTTTTTACTGGTAACAACAGATATCCACTGTTCCTTTGCTCCCTCATCTTTCTCTTTCAATACAGAAAGTACCGTGTTTGAGCAAAAAAATGACCCAAAAAGTAGTAGTGATAAAAACTGTTTACATTTAGTGAGCATTTACAATTTTGAGACCATATTGCCAAACTCTTCATATGAGTTATTTAACCCTCAAAACAACCTTTTGACATTGGTAATATTATCCTTATTTTACATATGAGGAAAATGGAGGCTCTGAAAAGTTCAGTGAACAGGGTCTCACAGTAAGCTACAGATTTGACAGGTCTCTCTTACTCCATAACTTGGCTGATATAACCACTATGCCATGCGGCATGATTTTCAGTTCACATTGGGGCAGAATTCCCTGCTAGACAATCATGTATTTCTGGAAACATTATGAACCCTGCCAGGAAAACCTGTTTCTTCATGTATAAAATAGGGATAAAACCAGACAAACAACAACAAAAAACCCCTCTTTTGCAGGGCTGTTGCAAAAATGAGAATTTATATGTGTTATAAGGCTACACAGTCCCTGGCACACAGTAAGTCCTCAGTAAATGGATATTATAACTATTATTCCTAAAGTCTCAATCTACTACCTCAAACTGTATGGCCTTGTAGTTTGAAAGAACTGAGGTATCTCCTAAGAACCTATCTTGCCACAAAGAACTGGGTAAGCAAAGTCTATCTTTGCACAAACCAGAGGTATCTGATATAGAAGAGAAATTCTTCAGTACGTGCATATTCCTTCATTGCTCTTGAATCCACATCAAAACCAAGCTGTTTCTTAGAACAGTAACATCAACAAACTCAAACACTAAAAACTACAGAAATACCCCAGGAGCCTTTCCAAAACAAGCTCATCCAATCTAACACAAAAAAGATTCATTTCTGTAAGTCACTAATTTCACGTTCTATTCAGCTGATTGCACCACAGGAACTAGGACTTTGCTGAGGGAGACGGAGGGCTCTGCATTGGCAGAAGAAAACGACCTGGTCTGCAAGCTACAAACCACCAGGGGCGGAACCAGCCACCCGGCAAGGCCGGGCCGGGCCACATCCGGAAGCGGAAGGGGGCAGCGCTCACCACTCACCATACGTGAAGTACGCCACTTCCGGCGGCAGCGAGACGTTGTGCAGTGTGTCGTCCTGCACGTGCTGGTCCACGTACAGCTGCGCCTCGCTGGCCTTCAGGAAGGCCATGAATCGTGCTGTGAAAGAGGCCACGAAGATGGACAGCATCCCGAAATCCAGCAGGTTCCACAGGTGCAGCACGTACTCCCGCGGCCCCTCCTCCCAGATTTCCTTGCATTCCGACCAAATCATTCCTGCGGGAGAGGGAGAAGGCTGGGTTCACTTTTCTTTTTTTTTGTTTTGACTACAGGTTAATGTGAGGGTACAAACAACTAAGTTACAATGTTTGCATTTGTTAGGTAGAGTCCCTCTTGTAGTTGTGTCCTGCACCGGAAGGTTTGCCATACGCCCTTACATGGTGCCCATTAAGTGGGAGCACACGATTCCTCCTCCCCTCCTGTCTTTCCCTCTCCCTCTTACTCCCTCCCTCCAACTTGAATTGAATTGAGTTTTTTTCTTTTGTGGGCCAATATTAGATTGACTACTGGCTTCTTATAAGTATTGAACACGTTGGGTATTTGCTTTTCCATTCTTGTGACACTATACTGAGAAGAATTTGTTTCGGCTCCACCCAGGTTAATACAAAAGATGTAAAAGTCACCTTCTTCTTCTTTTTGTTTTTGAAGGCTGAATGGTATACATATATCACAACAAACTCGGGTTCAATTTTCGGTTCTTTCAGTTTGTGACTACCTGAGGCCACAGAGGGAAGCAGGGTACAAATGTAAAAATAAACTCTTAGTTGCTGGGAATGTTGGTAGCCAGAGGCAGGCAGAAACGTGTCTTCCAAGACAGGTCTAGATTGAAGGAGATGTTGAGACTGGGAGAAAACACTTTCCTTGTCCCTGAACTCAAAAACACACCATCTCTGGAAGTGAGGAGAGAGTTCTCATTCATTGATAGATTCTTGGAGACAATAGGACAAATATAGTTCCATACTTCCATACTTTAAGAACTAGGAGGCCTTAAGGAATCAAGGAAACTGAGGCCCACGAAAGGGAAAGAGCTTTCTGACAGTCCCACATACGACTTAGAACATGTTTTCTAACCCCCAGATTAAAATGCTTTCCTCTGTATTTCCATACTGTTTCAATGACATTAGTTTTGGGTTATTAGATTTTTTTCTTACTCATAATTTATTGGGTTTTAAAGACATGTGTTTTCATTGTTAAGTATTAGACAACAAAGAAGAATATAAACAACATGTTGCTAGTTTCCCCACCCTTCCTAAGCCAGCCCTTAGACTCAGGGAACAGGGAAATCCCAGGAGAGAGAGTACTGGAAAAAGGGCCAGTCAGAATATGGCACATTTACCAATTAAGTTCACTGTCTTCCGTGGGCACTGTTTGATGTGGCCTGAGCTAATAGTTTAATGTGTATCCTTTTAGAACTGCGCTGTCCAATACCATAGCCACCAGTCAAGTGTGGATACTGTGTATTTGAAAGGTGGTTAGTACAGATTGAACTAACCACTGTAAGTGTCAAAGACACATCAGATTTCAGACTTACTACAAAAAAAGAATAAGATACCTCATTAATAATTTTTGTTACATCAGGTAGATATTGCAGTGATAACATTTTGGATGTGTTAGGTTAAGTAAAATATATTGTTAATTAATTTTACCTGTTTGTCTTTATGGTATGGCTTCTAGAAATTTAAAGTTATGTATGTGGCTCATAGTTGTAGTTTTCGCTGTATTTTTATTGAATAGTGAGTGCTATTCAATATTTTTTTTTAGATTCAAATTCATCTTTAGAAAATATTTTAATTATTTATGTTTGATTGAGAAATAATTATATATATTTATCACATACAACATGATATTTTGAAACACATATACATTGGGGAATGGTTAAGTTGAGCTAATTAACATATGTATTACCTAATATATATTATATATATGTATTTACTGATTATTAAAACTCAGTTTAAATTACAGGCACAACTTGTTAAATTGCACTTTACCTTATTGCGTTTCTCAGATACTGTGTTTTTTTTTGTGAATTGAAAGTTTGTGGTAACTGTGCATTGAGCAGGTTTATTGGTGTTTTTTTTTTTCTCACAGCATATGCTCAGTTTGTGTCTTTGTGTCACATTTTGGTAATTCTCACAATATTTCTTGTTATATCTGTTATGGCAATTTGTGATCAGTGATCTTTGATTTTACTATTTTAATTATTTTGAGGCACTACAAACAGCACCCATAGAAGACAGTGAGTTAATTGGTAAATGTGTGTGTCCTGACTGGCCATTTTCCTAGCACTCTTTCTTTTTCTTTTTCTCTTTCTCTACCCCCCCCCCCCCCCCCGCTCCCTCCTCAGACCTTCTGGGAACTCCCTGGTTCCTGAGTCAAAAATACGGAATTGAGTCCAATTAATAATCCTGCAATGGCTTCTCAAGTGTTTAAGTGAAGGGAAGAATCACACATTTCTCACTTTAAGGCAACAGCTAGAAATGATTAAGCTTAGTGAGGAAGGCAAGTTAAAAGCTGAGATATGCAGAAAGCTAGGCCTCTTGTGCCAAACAGCCAAGTTGTGAATGCAAAGGAGACATTCTTGGAAGGAAATGAAAAGTGCTACTGCAGTGAACTCATGAATGATAAGAAAGTGACATAGGCTTATTGCTGATATATAGAGAGGTTTAGTGGTCTGGATAGGTCAAACCAGCCACAATATTCCCTTATGCCAAATCCTAAGCCAACGCAGAGCCCTAAATTTTCTTCAGTTCTGTAACAGCTAAGAGAAATGAGGAAGTTGCAGAAGAAATTTTGAAGCTAGCAGAGGTTGGGTAGTAAGGTTTAAGAAAAGAAGCTGTCAGGGCGGCGCCTGTGGCTCAAAGGGGTGGGGCGCCGGCCCCGTATGCCGGAGGTGGCGGGTTCAGGCCCAGCCCTGGCCAGAAACTGCAAAAAAAAAGAAAAGAAGCTGTCTTCAGAACATAAAAGTATAAGGCAAAGATGCAGGTGCTGATGGAGAAACTGCAGCAAGTCATTCAGAAGACCCAGCTCAGATAATGGATGAAGGTGACCACACTAAACAGTTTTCTGAAACATAACTGTCTTTGAGGAAGGTGGCATCTATGACTTTAATAGCCACAGAGGATAGATCAGTGCTTGGTTTCAAAGCTTCAGTGGACAGTCTGACTCTCGTTAGGGGCTAATGCAGCTGGTAACTTTAAGTTGAAGCCAATGCTCATTTACCACTTCCCTATCTTAGGACCCTTAAGAATTTTGCTAACTCTGCTCTGTCTGTGGTCTAGAAATGGAACAGCAAAGCCTTGATAATAACCCATCTGTTTGTAGCATGGTTCACTGAATATTCTAAGCCTGCTGTTGAGATAACTACACAAGAAAAAGATACCTTTTAACACATTACTGTTCCTGGACAATGCTCTTGGTCACCCAACAGCTCTGATGGAGATAGACAAGGAGATTAATGTCGTTTTCCTGCCTGTTAACACAACTTCTATTCTGTAGCTCATGGATCAAGGAGTCATTTTTACTTTCATGTCTTCTTATTTAATACATTAACTGCCATGTGAGTTGTATTTAACTTATGTTAGTTTTGAGCACAGGGCCTCATGAAGCATATATAACACACATGTTGCTTGACCTGTTTTGACCTAATCGAACACTATGGCCTCAATGGGGAAAAATTATTTTTCTTGTGTGGAAATGTATTAAGAAATACATTTCATAAGGTTGTAGCTGCCATAGATAATGATGGATCTGGGCAAAGTAAATTGAAAACCTACTAGAAAGGATTCCCCATTCCTGATGACATTAGTAACATTCGTGATTCATGGGACTCCTCTAAACATCAAGATTAAAGGTCAGAATATCAACATTAAATGGCAGAAGTTGATTCTAACCCTCCTGGATGACTTTGAGAGGTTCAGGACTTTAGTGGAGGAAATAACTGCAGAATGGGAAGAAATAACAAGAGAACTAGAATAAGAAGTGGAGCCCAAAGATGTGCTGAAGTGCTTAAATCCAATGATAAAATTTCAGTGGATGAGTAGTTGCTTTTTACAGATGAAAAAAGAAAATAGTTTCTTGAGATGGAATATACTTCTGTTGAAGAGGCTGTGAACATTGTGGAAATGACAAAGAATTAAAAATATTTCATAAAATCAGTTGATAAAGCAATGACAGGGTTGAGAAAATTGTTTGAAAGAAGTTCTGTGCGTAAAATGCTATCAAACAACATCTCATCCTTCAGGGAAGTCTTTTGTGAGAAAAAGAGTTAATCGTTGTGGCAAACATTATTGTTGTTTTTATTTTAAGAAATTGCCACAGTCACCCCAAAGTTCAGCAACCACCACCCCGTTCATTCATTCAGCAGCCCTCATCACTGAGGC
This sequence comes from Nycticebus coucang, assembly GCF_027406575.1. Taxonomy (NCBI): domain Eukaryota; kingdom Metazoa; phylum Chordata; class Mammalia; order Primates; family Lorisidae; genus Nycticebus; species Nycticebus coucang. Next base: position 34,472,557 of record NC_069796.1, read on the forward strand.
AAGAATCATTTTTTAGCAGGGAAGTATTTTTAAAATTAAGGTATGTGCTTTTTTTTGACATAATGCTGTTGTACATTATATATATGTGAAACACATCTTTTATATGTACTAGGAGACTAAAAAATTCATGTGACTTTATTGTGATATTGGCTTCACTGAGGTGGGCTGGTACTGAATCTGCAGTATCGCCTAGGTATGTCTATATTAAAACTTAACTCAAGTACAATTTGAGCATCTACTATGTGCTAGGCTCTGACTGCCATATATATACACACACACACACACACATATGCATATGACACACTCCCTTAAATCTTTGCACCAGTTGTATGAAGTATTTTCTATTATCCCATTTTACAGCTAATGAAACAGAGGCACAGAAGGTGTGATGTGCCCAGGTAGGAAGCAGGAGATCTGGGATTTGAAGGCAGAGGTCTGCCTCTGAGTCCATCCTCTTGACCACTAATCCTTCTCTGGTTGTCTAGGAAATGAAATTGGGTTCAGATCAGTTAATGTATAGAACAGCCTCTTGAACATTTGTAAATGGCATCAAAGGGCCTTATGGCTACTCAGACCTGGGAAAGACTTAACTTGCATATTTAGGAGGATTATAGTAGCAAAAGAATCACTAGCTGGTCAGCAAGTGAAACAGGTCCAGGTCACATGTCCCCCCAAAGTCAACAGTGATGGCCATCCCTGTGCATCGACACGTCGGCCTGCCTTTTCATGTACCTCCTGCCTCTCCCGTTGCTCATCCTCAATTTTCTTTGTTGCTTTTCTCCCTCTGCTCACACTCATAAAAGGTTGCAGCTTTATAAGTTTCGCAGCATTCTCATTCTTCCCTCCGATCTTGAGTAAGGGCATTTAGCCCTGAAGCTTTGTCTTTCTTCCCCTTGCAAATGTCTCACATGTAAATATCTTCCTATTTTTCCTTAAAGAAAATATTCCCACGGTACAGAGAGACTGCTGTTAGTGGATGTCCTGCCAGTAGCAAAAATACCACACACCCAAGCCAGCCTCCCCATCCCTTCCACCCTCACTGTGTGCCACTGTTGCCAGCCCTCCTGCTCTTGTTCCGCTGACTTTTCTGGCTGTCTCCAGGGCTCAATCACTTCTGCACATCTTCCTCTGGTGAACTGTCAGATCCATCTGCCCTTTCAATTTTCAACTCTGTCCTCTTACCTCATAATACATAGGTCATATCACTTTCCTCTGCAGACACCTGCAGTGTATTCCTCATAATCTCAAGATAAAGTTCAGACTCTAAAGCTAGGCTGTCAGGCCTTTTCATGATCTTCCACCATCTCCATACATCCTATGCTCAGAAAAACAAGTCCATCCTCCAGTTCTCCAATAATTCCACCCCCAGCCATCTGCTTGTGTTCCCTTCTTTCTTTTCCCTAGACCTTAAATCCAGCACACTGATAGATGCCCACGTTATAATATAATGGTTTGAGGATCTAGCCTGGAGTCAAAGGCGATGCTGTGAGCAGACAGTCATGAGGGCTCTGCCCTGGCCAGAGAATGGCTGACTTGGTCATAGGGCCGCATTTGGGCACATTTGATTTGGGACAAACCAATCACTTTCACTCCTCTGGGACTCTGTCCAGGGAGTGTTTTATCAGATTTTTTTCTTTTCTGATGAAAATGGCCCATCAAATAAAAGGAATTGAAACGTTTTTCTTAGGAGAAAAGTAACTTGAAAGCAGCTATTTAGAGAAAAGTCATAGCTTTGATGAAGATTTGCTTGTCTTAATCAAAATGGAGTCCCCACGGTAGGAAATATTCAAATATATTGCAGATCTGTTTACAAGATACTGCTCAGTTTTTTACTTTAACAATCCCTTGTTTCGAGAATCCTCTATTAAAATTTGTGTAATAATTCAGTGAAGTAATAATTTCATCTATGCCAGTTCAATAGGTATTTAAAAATGTTATTAGAAAAACCATTGCCATCTGGAAAAAAATAATGTTTGTTTCTTTCTTCTGACTCCAAATTAAAATTCTATTTCTTAGTGGAACAAAGCTGGGCACTAGGAGAATCATAGGTTTTAATTTAGGAAGTCCTGGGTTCAGGTTCTTGGTCAGCTACTTTCTGGCAGTATGAGTTTGAATAAGTCCCTTATTTTGCTGTGGACCTCGTATTCTGTCATATTTTTAAATTGAATGAAGAGGGGCTTGGGGGTAACTTCCAGCACTAGGGGCTCTCTGGATCTGATATGCAAATTATTTACAGAAAACTGACTTTTCTGACCTGCTTAGTGGCTCCTTATTGGGCATTATAGGTCACTTCCTCCATGGTCAAATTCTGAATCAGTCTTCCTAGATTTAAATATTAACTCACCCGGACTGATTTTAAATTATTCCAAGGCTATAGGTAAAAGTAACATGGGCCCAAGGGTTTGAGCAGCAGTAATGCTTAATGAAAAAAGAAATGTGTGAAATTAAGTACTTTAGTGAGTGAAATTAGGCCTTCTGCTTCCACTGTGCCAAGGGTAGTTCAGTATTTTATATGCAAGCTGAGCCTCGTCTTTTGCTTCTAGAATGTCAATTAGAGGAGTGTTCAAAGCCCAGGGACTCAAGGGATATGAATGCTGAGCATTTGAGCCTCCTTCAGGCAAAATTTTCTTCACTGGGGATGCCTCGAGCCCAGAGGACAAGGTCACTGATAATTAAGGAGGGTGTTTGGCAGGGAAAAAGGTTGGGAAGTGCCAGGAAGCCTCAGGGGAAATGAATAGCTTCCTGTAGGCAGGTTCTAAGTAAAGGCCTGCAGGGTGTGGTGATGGAGCTGACAGTTCAAAGGAAGTTCACTCTAGTCCCACCTCACAGGGTGTCTGAAGGGCTCCCTCTTCAAAGACCTGTGACACTTAAGTATGCATATTCCTTAAATGGTCATGGCCCCCAGGACAGCCAGTGTATCTGTTCTCTGAGGCCAACTTCCATGTCCGGTCTGGGACATGAGTGTTCTGTGCACTCACTGGAGGGAGGCTGTGCCCAGAAGCTCTGAATTCACAAGCTCCAACACCAAAACACTATCTTAGTGGCAGGTTCTTTGCACTGGATATGGGCCTCAGATACATTCAGGGCTCATTTGTTTTCTAGGCAGGAAGATGACATTAATAGATTAAAAAATTTCCTGACAAAACCTCCTCTTCCTCCTCGTCCTCCTCTTTTCTAATTATAGTAGTTGACAGTTATTGAGCATCTTCTAGGTTCCAGGCCCTGTGCTAAGCACTTGATAAACACTAAAGCTACTGTGATTATCCTCCCTTTACATATGAAGAAACTCACATACTAATGTGGCTTTCTATGATGCCATTGCTTGAACTAAAACACTTGGAATTGTTCTCGACTCTCACATTCCATGTACAGTCCAATAGTAAATATTTAATTTTACCTTCAAAATACAATCACCATCTGCCACTTCTTTGTTTATTACAAATTATTATGAGGGTACAGATGTTTAGGTTACATTGTTCTCAGTTCTAAGTTAAAGTTCAAGTTGTAGTTGAGCCCTTCACCCAGGGGGCGTGCTGAACACCCTCACAATTGTGCCTTTAGGTGAGATCCTGCCTGTCAACCTCCCTTCTCCTCTCCATCTCCTCTCCCCTCCCCCTTGCTAGACTATATTTGTGTTTTTTCTTTCATATGGGTGTGTAGTTGTTTGTATATTGGTTTCATATTAGTATTGAGTACATTGGATTTTTTTTCGATTCTTGAGATACTTTAGTAAGAAGAGTGTGTTTCAACTCCATCCAGGAAACACATCTTTTCTTATGGATGAGTAGTACTCCATGGGGTACATAAGCCATAATTTGTTAATCCATTAAAGGGTAGGTGGGCACTGGGTTGCTTCCATGTCTTGGCAATTGTGACTTGAGCTTCAGTAAACATTCTGGTGCAGGTGTCCTTGTGGTAAAATGATTTTTGTTCTTCTGGGTAGATACCTAGTAATGGGATTGTGGGATCAAAAGGAAGGTTAACTTTTAGTTCTTTGAAAATTCTCCATACTTCTTTCCATAGAGATTGAATTTGTTTGCAGTCCCACCAGCAGTAGAAAAGTGTTCCCTTCTCAAGTCATCCACACCAGCATCTGCAGTTTTGGGACTTTCTTACTGGAATTGGGTGATATCTGAGAGTATTGTTGATTTGCATTTCTCTGGTGATTAGGGACAATGAGCATTATTGTGTTTGTTGGCCATTCATCTGTCATTTTCAGAGATGTTTCTATTTAAAGTCTTTTCCATACTGGGGTTGTTTGCTATTTTCTTGTTGATTAATTTGAGTTTTCTGTAAATTCTAGTTATCATGTAGCATGCAAATATCTTCTCCCATTCCCAAGGCTGTTTGCTTTAGTTGTGGTACCTTAAGCAGTACAGAAGCTTTTTAGCTTGATCATATCCCATTTATTTATTTTTGGTGTTGCTGCAATTGCCAAAGGGGTCTTCTTCATAAAATCTTTTCCTGGGCCAATTTTGTCAAACATTTTCCCCACACTCTCTTTTAGAATTTTTATTGTTTCATGTCTTAAATTTGCATCTTTTATCCAGCCAGAGTCAATTTTCGTCGTTGGTGAGAGATGTGGGTCCAGTTTCAGTCTTCTATATAGGCTACCCAGTTCTCCCAGCACCATTTATTAAATAGGAATTATTTTCCCCAGTCATGCAGGGGTCCTCAAACTATGGCCCGCAGGCCACATGAAGCGGAGTGATTGTATTTGTTCCCATTTTGTTTTTTTACTTCAAAATAAGATATGTGTAGTGTGCATAGGAATTTGTTCACAGCTTTTTTTTAAACTATAGTCCAGCCCTCCAACAGTCTGAGGGACACTGAACTGGTCTCCTGTTTAAAAAGTTTGAGGACCCCTGCCCCCGTGCATGCTTTTATTTGGTTTATCAAAAATCAGATGGTGATATGGGGCTGGGTTCATCTCTAGGTGCTCTATTCTATTCCATAGAGCTATGTCTCTATTTTTGTGCTAGTACCATGCTGTTTTGATCACTATAGACTTATAACCTGAAGTCTGATGACATGATGCCTCTAGGTTTGCTTTTATTTCTAAGAATTGTATTGGCTATTTCGAGTTTTTTCTGGTTCCTTATGAAATGAAGTAATATTTTTTCAAGTTCTTCAAAGTATGATGTTGGTGCTTTGATGGGGATTATATTAAAACTGTAGATCAATTTCGGTACTGTGGACATTTTAACCATGTTGATTCTTTCAGCCACGAGCCCGGTATGTTCTCCCATTTGTTAATATCTTCTGCTATTTCTTTCTTTCTTTTCTTTTCTTTTTCTTTCTTTCTTTTTTTTTTTTTTTGAGACAGAGCCTCAAGCTGTCACCCTGGGTAGAGTGCTGTGACATCACAGCTCACAGCAACCTCCAACTGCTGGGCTTAAGCAATTCTCTTGCCTCAGCCTCTTAAGTAGCTGGGACTACAGGCGCCCGCCACAACGCCCAGCTATTGCTATTTCTTTTCTGAGGGTTTCATAATTCTCTTTATAGAGATCTTTCATGTCCTTTGTTAGATATATTCCCAGGTATTTCATCTTCTTTGGGGCTACTGTAAAAGGTATTGTGCCTTTGATTTTATTCTCAACTTGACTGTTATTGGGATATATGAAGGCTACTGATTTGTAGACATTGATTTTGTATCCCAAGACATTATTATATTCCTTGATCATATCTAAGAGCTTTATAGTTAAGTCACTGGGGTTTTCCAGGTATAAGATCGTGTCATCTGCAAAGAGCGAGATTTTGACCTCCTCTGTCCCCATTTTAATACCTTGATCTCCTTCTCTTGCCTGATTGTGATGGCTAGGAGGCATAGTTCCAGCACCATGTTGAGTAGCAGTGGTGACAATGGGCATCCTTGTTTAGTTCCAGATCTGAGTGGAAATGCTTTGACTTTTACTCTATTGTAATATCATTCTCAATGATATTATTGGCTGTGGGTTTACCATAGACAGCCTCTATCAGTTTAAGAAATGTCCTACCTAAGCCTATTTTCATAAGTGTTTTTATCAAAAAATGATGCTGGATATTGTCACAAGCCTTTTCTGCATCAATTGAGAGAATCATGTAGTCTTTGTTTTTGATTTTATTTATGTGGTGAATTACATTTATAGATTTAATTATGTTGAGCCAACCTTGCATCCCTGGGATAAAACCCACTTGATTATGATGTATAATTTTTTTTTTTTTTTAACGCAACCAGAGCAGTTTATTTTAGATAAATGATTCTATTTTAACAATGGAAAAAGCCCCACTGCTGTAGAATATGATCATAGAATCAGTGACAGTAGAATTTTAAACTTTTTAGATTACAGGGAAAATTTAGAAGCCATTTGGCCTAGTTCCCTCACAGAACATTCAGGCCTGTTCTGCCCTGAATAGTGTCCCTGCTCCAAAATTAACTGTTATCAAAATCATTATTAAAATATCTGTCCCCTCCCCCCCAAATAAAAAGGAATTTACTCTCTTTCCTTTACAACTGCAGTTAGGTAGGTGTTATAACAGCAATATGATTGAAACTTTGACTAAACGGTCCTCAGTCTCTTGACTACCAGATATCTTTACATTTTATTTATTTATTTTTTTCTTCCTTTTTTTTTTTTATTGTTGGGGATTCATTGAGGGTACAATAAGCCAGTTACACTGATTGCAATTGTTAGGTAAAGTTCCTCTTGCAATCATGTCTTGCCCCCATAAAGTGTGACACACACTAAGGCCCCACCCCCCTCCCTCCATCCCTCTTTCTGCTCCCCCCCCATAACCTTAATTGTCATTAATTGTCCTCATATCAAGATTGAGTGCATAGGATTCATGCTTCTCCATTCTTGTGATGCTTTACTAAGAATAATGTCTTCCACGTCCATCCAGGTTAATACGAAGGATGTAAAGTCTCCATTTTTTTTAATGGCTGAATAGTATTCCATGGTATACATATACCACAGCTTGTTAATCCATTCCTGGGTTGGTGGGCATTCAGGCTGTTTCCACATTTTGGCGATTGTAAATTGAGCTGCAATAAACAGTCTATAGTACAAGTGTCCTTATGATAAAAGGATTTTTTTCCTTCTGGGTAGATGCCCAGTAATGGGATTGCAGGATCAAATGGGAGGTCTAGCTTGAGTGCTTTGAGGTTTCTCCATACTTCCTTCCAGAAAGGTTGTACTAGTTTGCAGTCCCACCAGCAATGTAAAAGTGTTCCCTTCTCTCCACATCCACGCCAGCATCTGCAGTTTTGAGATTTTGTGATGTGGGCCATTCTCATTGGGGTTAGATGATATCTCAGGGTTGTTTTGATTTGCATTTCTCTAATATATAGAGATGATGAACATTTTTTCATGTGTTTGTTAGCCATTCGTCTGTCATCTTTAGAGAAAGTTCTATTCATGTCTCTTGCCCATTGATCTATGGGATTGTTGGCTTTTTTCATGTGGATTAATTTGAGTTCTCCATAGATCCTAGTTATCAAGCTTTTGTCTGATTGAAAATATGCAAATATCCTTTCCCATTGTGTAGGTTGTCTCTTTGCTTTGGTTATTGTCTCCTTAGCTGCACAGAAGCTTTTCAGTTTAATGAAGTCTCATTTGTTTATTTTTGTTGTTGTTGCAATTGCCATGGTAGCAATCTTCTTCATGAAGTCTTCCCCCAGGCCAATATCTTCCAGTGTTTTTCCTATGCTTTCTTTGAGGATTTTTATTGTTTCATGCCTGAAATTTAAGTCCTTTATCCATCTTGAATCAATTTTTGTGAGTGGGGAAAGGTGTGGGTCCAGTTTCAGTCTTTTACATGTAGACATCCAGTTCTCCCAACACCATTTATTGAATAGGGAGTCTTTCCCCCAAGGTAAGTTCTTGTTTGGTTTATCGAAGATTAGGTGGTTGTAAGATGTTAGTTTCATTTCTTGGTTTTCAATTCGATTCCAAGTGTCTATGTCTCTGTTTTTGTGCCAGTACCATGCTGTCTTGACCACTATGGCTTTGTAGTACAGACTAAAATCTGGTATGCTGATGCCCCCAGCTTTATTTTTGTTACAGAGAACTGCCTTAGCTATACGGGTTTTTTTCCGGTTCCATACAAAACGCAGAATCATTTTTTCCAAATCTTGAAAGTACGGTGTAGGTACTTTGATAGGAATGGCATTGAATAGGTAGATTGCTTTGGGAAGTATAGACATTTTAACAATGTTGATTCTTCCCATCCATGAGCATGGTATGTTCTTCCATTTGTTAATATCCTCTACTATTTCCTTTCTGAGGATTTCATAGTTTTCTTTATAGAGGTCCTTCACCTCCTTCATTAGGTATATTCCTAGGTATTTCATTTTCTTTGAAACTATGGTGAAGGGAGTTGCGTCCTTAATTAGCTTCTCATCTTGACTGTTATTGGTGTATACAAAGGCTACTGACTTGTGGACATTGATTTTATATCCTGAAACATTACTGTATTTTTTTGATGACTTCTAGGAGTCTTTGGGGTTCTCTAAGTATAAGATCATGTCATCAGCAAAGAGGAAGAGTTTGACCTCCTCTGCTCCCATTTGGATTCCCTTTATTTCCTTGTCTTGCCTAATTGTATTGGCTAGAACTTCCAGCACTATGTTGAATAGTAAAGGTGACAGAGGACAACCTTGTCTGGTTCCAGTTCTAAAAGGAAAAGCTTTCAGTTTTACTCCATTCAGTAAAATATTGGCTGTGGGTTTGTCATAGATAGCTTCAATCAGTTTTAGAAATGTGCCACCTATGCCTATACTCTTCAGTGTTCTAATTAGAAAAGGATGCTGGATTTTATCAAATGCTTTTTCTGCATCTATTGAGAGGATCATGTGATCTTTATTTTTGCCTCTGTTAATACAGTGGATAACGTTTATGGACTTGCGTATGTTAAACCAGCCTTGCATCCCTGGGATGAAGCCTACTTGATCATGATGAATGACTTTTTTGATGATAAGCTATAATCTATTGGCTAGGATTTTGTTGAGAATTTTTGCATCTATATTCATGAGTGAGATTGGTCTGAAATTCTCCTTTTTGTTTGGGTCTTTTCCTGGTTTTGGTATCAGGGTGATGTTTGCTTCATAGAATGTGTTGGGGAAGATTCCTTCTTCCTCAGTTTTTTGGAATAATTTCTGCAGTACAGGAATAAGCTCTTCCTTGAAGGTTTGATAGAATTCTGGAGTGAAGCCATCTGGACCAGGGCATTTTTTGGTTGGAAGCTTTTTTATTGTTTCTTTGATCTCAGTGCTTGAAATTGGTCTGTTCAGGAGGCCTATTTCTTCCTGGCTAAGTCTAGGGAGAGGGTGTGATTCCAAATATTGATCCATTTCCTTCACATTGTCAAATTTCTGGGCATAGAGTTTCTGGTAGTATTCAGAGATGATCTCTTGTACCTCTGTGGGATCAGTTGTTATTTCCCCTTTATCGTTTCTGATTGAGGTTACTAGAGATTTTACTTTTCTATTTCTAGTTAGTCTGGCCAGTGGTTTATCTATTTTATTTATTTTTTCAAAAAACCAACTCCTTGTTTCATTAATTTTCTGAATGATTCTTTTGTTTTCAATTTCATTGATCTCTGATTTGATTTTGGATATTTCTTTTCTTCTACTGAGTTTAGGCTTAGATTGTTCTTCTTTTTCCAATTCCATAAGATCTCTTGTGAGATTGTTGATGTGCTCTCTTTCTGTTTTTCGAATGTAGGCATCTAAAGCGATGAATTTTCCTCTCAAAACTGCTTTTGCAGTATCCCACAGGTTTTGGTAGCTTGTGTCTTCATTGTTGTTATGCTCAAGGAAGTTAATGATTTCCTGTTTTATTTCTTCCTTCACCCATCTGTTATTCAACAGAAGATTGTTTAATTTCCATGCCTTTGGGTGGGGTTGAGCATTTTTGTTAGAGGTGAGTTCCACCTTTAGTGCCTTATGGTCTGAGAAGATCCAAGGTAAAATTTCAATTCTTTTGATTCTGTTGATATTTGTTTTGTGTCCCAGGATATGATCAATTTTGGAGAATGTTCCATGGGGTGATGAGAAGAATGTATATTCTTTATCTTTGGGGTGGAGTGTTCTATATGCGTCTATCAAGCACAGTTGTTCTAGGTTCTCATTTAAATCTCTTATATCTTTGTTTAATTTCTGTTTACAGGATCTGTCCAGCTCTGTAAGAGGAGTGTTAAAGTCCCCTGTTATGATGGTATTATCAGATATCATATTGCTCAGACTGAGTAAGGTCTGCTTCAAGAATCTGGGAGCATTTAAATTGGGTGCATAAATATTTAGAATTGAAATGTCTTCTTGTTGTAGTTTTCCCTTGACCAATATAAAGTGGCCATCTTTGTCTTTTTTGACTTTGGTTGCTTTAAATCCACATGTATCTGAAAATAAGATTGCAACTCCTCTTTTCTTCTGAATTCCGTTTGCCTGAAAAATTGTCTTCCAACCCTTGACTCGGAGCTTGAATTTGTCTTCTGAAGCCAGGTGTATTTCTTGCAGACAGCAAATGGATGGCTTGTGTTTTTTTAATCCAGTCAGCCAATCTATGTCTCTTCAGTGGGGAATTCAAGCCATTAACATTTATTGAGATAATTGATAAGTGTGGTAGTATTCTATTCGTCTTATTTGGTGAGAGTCCATTGTTAGTTTTATCTTTTGCATCAGTGTGGAGGTTAGGTTCTGTCCTTTGATTTCTGAGTTCTTACTTTGCTGCTGATCCATTGTGGTGGTCAGTGTGCAGAATAGGTTGAAGTATTTCCTGTAGAGCTGGTCTTGTTGTGGCGAATTTCCGCAATGTTTGTATATCCATAAATGATTTGATTTCTCTGTCAATTTTGAAGCTTAGCTTAGCAGGGTACAGAATTCTGGGCTGGAAATTGTTCTGTTTCAGTAGATTAAAGGTAGATGACCATTGTCTTCTTGCTTGGAAAGTTTCATTAGAGAAGTCTGCGGTCAGTCTGATAGATTTGCCCCTGTAGGTCAACTGGCGCTTACTCCTGGCAGCTTGCAGAATCTTTTCTTTTGTCTTGACTTTGGACAGGTTCATCACAATGTGTCTTGGAGAAGCTCGGTTAGAATTGAGGTGACCTGGGGTCTGATATCCCTCTGAAAGCAGTGTGTCAGAATCTTTGGTGATGTTTGGGAAATTTTCTTTTATAATATTCTCTAGTATGGCTTCCATTCCTCTGGGGCATTCTTCTTCCCCTTCTGGAATTCCTATAACTCGTATGTTGGAACGCTTCATAAAGTCCCATAATTCTGACAGTGAACGTTCTGCTTTCTCTCTCTTCTTTTCTGCCTCTTTTACTGTCTGAGTTATCTCAAGAACTTTGTCTTCTACCTCTGAAATTCTTTCTTCTGCATGGTCTAACCTGTTGCTGATACTTTCCATTGCATCTTTAAGTTCCCTAATTAACTGTTTCAGTTCCTTCAGGTCTGCTATATCCTTTTTATAGTCTTCATATCATTCATCTCTTATTTGATTCTGTTTTTGGATTTCCTTTTTGGTTATTTTCCACTTTATTAGCAATTTCCTTCATTGTTTCCATCATTTCTTTCATTGTTTTCAACATGTGTATTCTAAATTCCCTTTCTGTCATTCCTAACATTTCTGTATAGGTGGAATCCTCTGCAGTAGCTACCTCATGGTCCCTTCGTGGGGTTGTTCTAGACTGGTTCTTCATGTTGCCTGGAGTTTTCTGCTGATTCTTCCTTATGAGTCATTTCTTTTATCTGTTTCCTTGCCCTAATTTTCCTTTCACTTCCTCTTGATCTTTAAGTTCTTGTGCCTGTGGACTAAGGGTTACAGGACCAGAAGGGTGAGAAGGTTGAAGAGAAAAAAAGGGATGAAAGAAAGGAGGACTGAGTGATAAGAAAAGAAAGAAAGATAGAGAAAGGAGAGGGGGTGTGTATAAGGAATATTGACAAAAAGAAGAGAGGCACAGAAAGAGGGAGACAGGGCAATATATGTGTACAGTAGGGTACTTTGACACAACCTTAAAAAACCCCACCTTCTGGGGGTGCCCAGTTGGGTGGTTCCCTTGAGGTCAGCAGCTCTTTGCTAACCTGATCAGACACAGTACCCCACCTCCACCAAGTAGAGAGGAAAGACAAAAATGCTATAGATCAAACCAAAACAAGCAAACAGAAAACTTTTCGGGGATAAAATTGGGTGAAAAACCAAATGATAGTGGTAGAAACACTAGCAAAAATGAAGTTCTAGTTATTAAAAAAGGCAGCAATGGGAAATTATAGTTAAACTAGAAAAATTGAGAAAGAAAAAGGGATCTGTATGGAAATGATTGAAATTAAAAAACAAAATAACATCAACAACGTCAAAAGAAACAAAAAAAAACCAACCAAACAAAAAAAAAGAAAAAAATACACAACCAAAAACAAAGCAGGTTGTATATGTTATTGAATATTGTCTGGGCAACACGTGGTCTTCTGGGGTACGAGATGTTAATCACAGTTCTGATATGACTGGAGGCTGCTGATTTCTCAAACCCCAGCAGGTAGACACCCTAAATCTCTCTTCAGCCCACTTAAAAGGCACTTTGAACTTGTAAACTTGCTGAGCAGAAGCTATCCCCGCTTTCTCGCTGGAATCACTGCTGAAGTGGCTATCCACTTACCCAGTGTGCCAAGACCGGTCTCACTCTGCCCCTGAGGGTTAGGGCTGCAAGGCGGCTCAGACCCCACCCTTAGGCTACTTGGTTGCTGGGTTACCAGCTCCCACCCGTTTCTAGCTCTGCGACCCTGAGGGCGGAGCTTGCTGGGGCAGATCACTGACAATGGTTCCGTGTGACCCAGCGCCAAACACTATTAGCTCCGTCTGGCTTAGCGGCTCAGACTGGGGCCCTAGACAACGGCCAAAGTTCTCCGCACTCCCGCTCAGGCCCTCCCCAAGGCAGTTCAACTCAGTGCCAAGTCCAAGGACACCAAAACAGTTCACAGGTAAGGCCTTTCTGGTTTGCAGTCTGGCTGCTACTGAACTTACAGTTGCGGGCAGGTTTAGACAGATTGAACACATGCAACCACTTGCCGGTTTTCCACTGTTTTAGTCCTCCCTTTGGGGTCCAGAAGTCTCTCGCTGACTCCCTGTATCCTCATAGGAGTGATGATAGGCAGATCCCACCAGCCAGAGAGGCCTCTGGAGTCCTCCCCTAGGACTCTAGGGGAGTCCTATCTCCCCAGACTCACGGTGCCCAGATGCAAGGAAGCTGTTACTCGGCCGCCATCTTGCTCCGCCTCTTGATGTATAATTTTTTTAATGTGTTGCTGCATTGTATTTGCTAGGATCTTATTGAATATTTTTACATCAGTATTTATTAATAATATTGGCCTATAGTTTTCTTTTTTTGTTGTGTCCTTTCCTGTTTTGGAAGCAGTGTGATATTTGCTTTGTAGAATGTGTTAGGGAGGATTCCTTCCTTCTCTATGTTTTAAAATAGGTTATGCAATATAGGTACTAGTTCCTCTTGGAAGGTGTGGTAGAATTCTGGTATGAAACCTTCTAGTTCAGGGCTTTTCTTTCTTGGAAGGTTTTGTATTGATGTAATTTCAGTGCTTGACCTACCCTCTCTGAGTCTTGTTTTATCCTTAGAGGTTAAATTTGTTTCTGGGAGACAACAAATCTTGGGGCTTGAGCTTTTGTATCCAGTGCCTCTTTAGTGGGGAGTTCAAGCCACTCACATTTATTGAGAGAATTGATAGGTATGGTGGAGTTTTGGTCATCTCATTTTTCAGAGGTCCAGAGCTTATGTTTTTTTTTTTTGTAGAGACAGAGTCTCACTTTATGGCCCTTGGTAGAGTGCTGTGGCCTCACACAGCTCACAGCAACCTCCAACTCCTGGGCTTAAGCGATTCTCTTGCCTCAGCTCCCGAGTAGCTGGGACTACAGGCGCCCGCCACAACGCCCGGCAAGAGCTTATGTTTTTTTCCCTTGCACCATTGTGGAAGCCAGGCTTTGCTCTTTAATTTCTGGTTGTGTTCACTTTCATGATGGACCACTGTGCTGATCAGTATGAAGAATGGATCTGAATCCTTCCTGTAGATCTCGTCTAGTTATGGCAGATTTCCTCGACATTTGCATATCAGTAAACTATTTGATTTCTGCATCACAGATTCAACAATCTACCACTTCTAACCAACCAGTTCCTGTGTGAATCATTGCCACACAGTCTCCTTGCTTCAGCTGTTACCTCACAATCATCTGTTCTCTACACAGCAGCCAGTGACCCTTTACAAAATGAATTTATATGTTGTCATTTCTGTGCTCAAAACTCTCCAAAGACTACTTGCTCTAACCTCATCTCTACTTCTCTCCTCCTATTCATCTACTCCTGCCATGGTGTCTCTTTGAACATGTCCATCTTGCTCCTGAATCCAGGCTTTTCACTGTATTCCAATAGAGGGGTAAGAGGGCCTGCTCTTAACTGCTCAACTGCTCTGGTAAGGTCAAATTTGAACAGAGACCTGAAGGAAGATGGGAAATAAGTCATGTGGATATTTATTCAGTTTACCTCTTTCCATCAAGTAAATTTGGTTATTGACTGGATATTTGAAGATATTAAGAAATTACTGAATTCTTTTAGGCTTTATAATGTTTTCCTGGCTTAGAAAAAGTGTTCTGATTTCTGTTATTAGCCATGATAGAGTAACAAACAGGGAAAAAAAGAAAAGAAAGGAAAAATAGAACTATTTTAAGGTATTGGAAACAGGCAGCACAAGACTGTGATCCCTAAGTAAAAAAAGTGAGCTAAGTCATATGACCACCAAATGTATCTTTTTGTCTGAAGATACATTTCAGTTTACAGTGCATGGAGAGGGATCTCAGAAGCATGGCAGTCAGTCTCACTGAGTTTAAGAGACAGAGATTGGGAAGAGTTTAGGAAGGTTGAGATTAATCAATGTTGTGTGGCACAGCTCCAGAGGGAAGAGTACTATGCAAAAAACAAATAAAAAGACTGAAAACTAAACAAACAAAAGACTCCAGAAATTTAATTTAAATAGAGTTTCTTTTGAATGTTTGTTATATGCTAAGCCATGAACACATATAGAGTGAAACTTTACAACAACTGGATAGTGGTAAACTGAAAATTTCCATAGCTCATCCAGAATTGATTTAGCTCTGACCATCCAGAGTTGGTAATTCATGTTGATTACTCCAGGCATTCAGTAGATACCCCAAAGTGTGTATCTATAGTACTATGTACAAAGATAAATAGACTTAATGGTAAAGCCTCTTCAGATTTACTCTAAGAAAGTTTGAAAAGGTGGGCACAGTGGCTTACGCCTATAATCCTTGCACTCTGCGAGGCTGAGGTGAGTTGTTTGCCTGAACTCACAGGTCTGAGACCAACCTGAGCCAGAGTGAGACCTTGTCTCTAAAAATAGCTGGGGTAGGGCTGGCTCCTGTAGTCCCTGCTACTTGGGAGGCTGAGGCAAGAGGATCACTTGAACCCAAGAGTTTGAGGTTGTTGTGAGCTATGGCACCACAGCACTTTACTGAGGGCGACAAAATGAGACTCTGTCTCCAAAAAAAAAAAAAGAAAAAAAAAGAAAGTTTGAAAAGGATCAGACTGATTTGCCAGTAACATAACAATCTGTCAGGATAAAGCCAAAATTCTTAAAGGAAGATAACATAACCCAGATGCTCAACAACATAACATGTAAAGTGTTAATCATTCAATCAGAAATTACTGAACATGCCAAGATGTAGGAAAATATGATTCATCACCAGGAGAAAGATTAATCAACAGAAATCAACCTGCAAATAACAGAGATGATGGAATTAAGAGTCAACATTTCCAAAGTTACTATTTACATATGTGTGTGTGTGTATACACTCAACATTTTCAAGGATTTAAGGGCAAATACAAACATGGTGAGGAAGGAAATGGGAGATATAAAAGATAATCAGGGCGGCGCCTGTGGCTCAGTGAGTAGGTTGCTGGCCCCATATGCCAAGGGTGGCGGGTTTGGACCCAGCCCCGGCCAAACTGCAACAGAAAAATAGCCGGACGTTGTGGCGGGCACCTGTAGTCCCAGCTGCTCGGGAGGCTGAGGCAAGAGAATCGCGTAAGCTCAAGAGTTAGAGGTTGCTGTGAGCCGTGTGACGCCACAGCACTCTACCCGAGGGCGGTACCGTGAGACTCTGTCTCTCCAAAAAAAAAAAAAAAAGATAATCAAAGAAAGTTTCAAGGATTGAAAACACAATATCTGAAATGAAAAATTTACTGATTGGAATTAAAATCATAGACATCACAGGAAGAGAAAAACAAACAAAAAGAGCAACAACAAAAAAAGTGAATGTGAAGCACAGAAAGGAAAGATTTAAAACAAGAAATAAAGACTAAAGAGATTTTACCTTCTTACCTTTTAGTGATACATATAAAAATGTATACAGATGAAATTTTATGATATTTAGAGTTTGTTTCAAAATAATTCAAGGCTAGGGAGAAGAGAAGCAGGGAAGTATAGATGAAACAAAGATTGGCCATGAATTGCAAATCGTTGAAGATGAGAAATAGGTCCATCAGAGTTCATTATTCTCTTTTGATTGTTGCATTTTCATAAAAAGTAAAAAAATTTTGAAAAAAATTATCTAAGTAAGAAAAAATAGAATCCTTCTTTTATCTTAAACAACTGGAAATTAATCAGTGAAAATTTCCATGAACTCAGGAGGAAATCATGGTTCATGTTGCTGTTAACATTAGGAGTTATACCTGTTTAAGGTATAAAATATGGTTGCATTTACTGGAGACTTCTACCTTGGTTCCAGGTGGGAAAAGGGGGTGGGTAGGTAATTGATGCTGTAAATACTTTAATTTTTTATTCATAAACCCAACATGTGAGATTTATTTAAATGCCTAATGTTAAAGTGTTTAATTTAGTTAGACCATGGGGGATATACTAAGGAGAAATGGGATATATTTTAAATTGAATAGACTTCTATATACCTTCCCAGATTTAGTGCCAGCAACTCTATTAAATGAGCCCTTGGTCACAGGCTTTCTGGTTAATTAAAAGTCCCTGGGAAGCATGGTATGCTGTCCTACCTCTGCCTTTTGGGTGAAACAATTCTTATCTCCCTCTGCCTATTTAGAGATCCAACTTGGAGATCATTTTCCCAGTTGTTCTTGGTTTGGGCATCCATAGGATGCTCTGTAGTGGTTCAACTCTTGCAGATCTTTTAAGCTATATTATTTAATTAGCATAGGCCATGTGTTGGTTTATCTTTCTAAGTATTTGTGATTTTTTTGATTGATGGCACAGATATTTTGACCCTGAATACATTTTGATTCAGTGTTTGAGAACATAAATGTAATGAAAATTATACCAATACTTAATTTTTGTTAAGAAGCAAAAATCTGGGGTGAACGCTGGTAAGACAATTTAATTAATTGATCAAATCTTAATATTGCATACAATGTTTCAGGCCTTTAAACCTTTAGTTTTACTCAAAATATTCCTATCAAATTTACATATTTTGATGTAAATCTTAAAATTTATCAATAGGGTTTTGTGTATACACAATGACATTGATTATGGCCTTTTCAATTTCTAATATTTTTTCTCCCAAGACCGATTTTTACCAATAAATTTTGCAGTTTTCAGTGTTAGAAAAATCTGTAACACCTTTTTCCATGTTCACTTTTAGTCACTTACAGTTTTATTTTGCTTATTCCCGCTAGTAATAGTTCTTATGAATTGGGTAAAAGACAGATAGCCATTCTTAATCAAGGAGGAAATTGGAAATACTTTTTCCTTGGCAGGCTTTGGCAGCACAAAATATTACTACAAAGGGGAATTTCACAGCCTTTTAGTACACTCATTTATACAAATAACGATAACATGTTACTTTTCTAACTTTTAGATTTATATTTATTATCACAGTTCTACTCTAGATCAGTATTTAGTGAGAACAAAATTTTATCCCCTTTTTAGAAACAGAACTTCATTTCCTAAGGATTCCAGTATATTATATTTAACGATCAAAATAATGTTTCCCATGTGAAACAACTTTCAACACATGTATAATCAATATTCGATGCATGTATTTAATGAATTTCCCCCCCAAGGATTTTCTTTTAAAATTAAGATTTGTATTACAAGTCTGTGCATCTTATATAGCATCAAATATACAGAAGGTGACTTAGGCTTTCTTCTTGATCACAAGCTTACCGTTTTGTCTGGCAGGAGCTGCTAAAGATGAGAGGGAGACACTCAGAAGTCAGATAATACAATAATGTACTCTTATAATTAGAGGAGGAGAAAATGAAAGACAGAGTGACTTCTTACCTAAGACCCACTTCATGATGAGCATTTCTGTCCAGGAGAACTGTGTGGTTTTCACTCTGAAGATCTGTTTTGGGTAGTCTGTGAAAGTTTCATTTGGCAGGGTTTTAATGCCTTCAAATCGGTCTGAAGCATTCACAACTAACAATCCCAAGAAAATTGTAAAAGAAACTGCATGGGCTACAAACTTCATGAAAGGGCTCCTCAGGGTTCGTCCTAGCTGGAGACAAAATGTGTGAAATGAGTACACGGTGTGTTAAACTGGCAGCTCTAGGTGGATGCGAGTCTTTAAAACATGACTTTCTCTAGAATTCAACCAGAGAACCCTACATCTCAGACAGAAACAGCTAACTAAACCCAGACATCTGTCTTGTATTTTTATGTGAGATGTTGACTGATCAAATGTGTTTTCCACCGACTTCAGTTTTTTCCTTTTAGAAGCCTTAGTGAGAGAGGCTGAGAGGAATTAATGGGACACATTGACATATCATCATGTCACATCTGATGGCACTGGTACACCTCACCACATGGATAGGAATTTTATCCCTTCAGATCTGGGAAAAATAATGTCTGAAAAAGTTCACAATTAAAAAAATACATTTTGGGTATGCTCTGTTGCTGTTTCATCTGTACTTGGGCTATACTTAGAGTATTATTTTTAATCTTTCTTATCTCTTGATGAATATACATAAAGCTATACCCCTCTCCCTCTAGGTACTATTTTTAGCTATGTTCCTCTACATTTTGACTTGTAGCATTTTCGCTGATATTTAGTTATAAATATTACATAATTTTATCTTTTGAGTGTGTTTTAAACTCAGAGATTATTTAGTTTCCAGGCATATAGGATTCCCCTACCGCCTCCCACACCTTAGAAAGTTCTAATTTTATTGTAGCACCTTTATAGAACATAGCCTCTGCGATACTACTATAAAATTGATTGAGGTTTTTCCTTTTATATGTGAATAGTTAATTTGTATAATTATTCCATAGGAACCTGAAATGGTTCAAAAGCTGTCCCATTAAGGAGTAAGTACTGGTTACATTTCCATCTGACGGCATCCGGTCTGAAGGCTACTTGGATCTTTGAGGACTGATTTGGGAGCTGTACATTGAATGCTTGCTGATCCTTAGTTAGTTGAGCTTACTTAAGACTCTTCCACATCACTGCCATCATCATCACCTAAACACCAAGCCTTACCCTTTATCCAGGTAAGACAATAAGACAAGAGCAAAAAGGAAAATCTTTTCGGAATCTCTGTTGCTTTTCAAGGGTAGATACTCTATTGTAACTAGTGACTACTGCTTGACATTCACATTCTGTCTCATTCAGGAGTCCTGGAGTGAAATGGCACCCAGGAGTTAGAGTATCGGTTCAACAGAAGGTAAAGTACAGGGGTTTCTCTAGGTAAAATTTCCCTAATTATGACTGTGTTCAACATAAGATTTATAAATCAGATGGCTTGGTAATGTTTTTTTAATGTGCTTTAGTATGGTAATCATCTACTTTAATTATTCTAGTTATTAGAATAAATCATCATTTATTATGATTCTGATGCCACAGAACCCATCTTTTGTAATACAGAAGTGCTAGTTTTTGTCTTTTTAAAAAACCTACGTCTCAGATCTGGACATTGGGACTCTCTGATTGTGTTAGAATTAATCTGTATTCACCTGTGTATTTTCATATGACACTAGAATAACTTCAGAAATGTAAAGAGATAGTTATCTGATATTTATAGGCCCACAAATATAACAACACGTCTATATCATGTTTAACTTTATTATTCACAAAATTAGGGATTGTAGATTATTATTTTGGCACTGGGAAGATGGGCTAATTTCAGAATGCAGAGATAAAATGTAAGGGCAAATAAATATCTCACATAAATTCAGTAAAGCTGAATTAAACCATATCTTGTTTTGCTTTATATACCGCCAAATAGCTAGTTTGAATTTTTCAACATTTTAGCTAACCGTGTTGGCATCTTGGGGCCCCATTTCCCAACAAGGACTTTGGGATATTGGTGTATCCAGGAAGTTGTCTTCACACTTTCTTGTCCCCATGTCCTGACTGACGTGCTGATGAGAGATGAGCACGTGGTAGAGAATGACCACAGGGAGAATCGTGGAGCGTGGGGAGAGGGGAAGCTGAGGAGAGGGCAAGGGATACCAGATCTTATGCATCCCAGTAGGGGCACAGGAATGTCAGAAAAAGATGGGAAACTCAACCCTTAGAGGATTGTTGGCCCGTTTTCCCCAATCCTTTATCTGTGGGCTCTACATACTATCTTCTGGTGACCACCTGGATGAGGACTGGAGTGCACCTCTCCATCTTCTCATCCAGAGGAGGCACACAGGTGCTGGAATTGTCATGTAACTGCACCTAAGCTGGCCTTAGAATTCCCCTAGAAGACCTACTTTGAGAAATTTAATCTTCTGTTTCCTCCTTCAAGTTGTTATCTCTGGGAGAGCATGACTCTGAAAAATTATTATTTTTATTGTAAACTATAATAAAAAATCCTGATAATGCCCTTCAGTGACTTGGAAGATTATCCTATGCTCAGTTCCCACTTGATCTAGGTCACAGGGAGGAAAAGTGAGGTTAGGAATTTATGCTCTTTCTTATTCTTCTGAGTTTGCATGTTTTCATCTGGTAAAACCTTGATAAAAGTCAAATGAGATCCAGTAACTTCAGTGGCTTTCTGTTTCTTTTCTTTATTTATGAAATTCCCTATTTGACTTAAGGATAATTTTTGAAGCTAATTCCACTTGGGGAAAACTTCCACAAGGCTTCCAAATGAGCCAAAATAAAGAATAAAAGTCAACCAATATGTGCCTACATCTTAGTTGTAGAATCATTAAAGCTGGGTAAGGTGTAAAAAGAGATGGTGTAGCTTCAGGAGGTGGGGGGCCTGAGCCCACTCTGCCTAGAGCGCAGAACTGGGGAGTCAGAACACATGGGCTAAGCACCTTGTCATTGATAGACCTTGTGAGCTGAGGGCAGGTCAGGAAATCCAAGTTTGTAGTCTAGGTTTCTGGCTCACCCCAAACATCCTGGCCACTATTCTTTGACTGATGGACATATGAATGTGAAAGTAACTAAGTAGTGCCCCTGAATTAGCTCTAAATTACATTCCTGGGCCCTCAGTGGTGGGGACCTGCTTTTACTGGCTGGCACAATTCTGTGTTCTGTGCCACTGGGCCTTTAGCCCTAACCACATGTATAAGCACCTAAACGGGACCCTCTGGGCTGTTGGGTCCTCATTTCCTGATAAGGTAAGCCTATAGCTGTGACTGTGGTAGAGCACACAAAGAATTGCTTCCTAGTCTTGTACTATTAGAGTCTCCCTCACCAAACGCTACCCTCACATCCAGGTGCTAATGGTCATAAGCAAGGACTCAGTTTACAAGATAGAAAGCTGGGCCGGGTGTGGTGGCTCATGCCTGTAATCCTAGCACTCTGAGAGGCCACTGTGGGAAGATTGCTTAAGCTCAGGAAGTTGAGATGAGTCTGAGCAAGAGCAAGACCCCATCTCTGCTAAAAAATGAAAATTAGCCAGGCATGTGGCAAGTGTCTATAGTCCCAGCCATAGGGAGGCTGAGGCAGAAGGATTGCTTGAACCCAGGAGTGTGAGGTTGCTATGAGCTAGGTTACACCACGGGCAACAGAGTGAGAGTCCTTTAAAAAAAATTGGAGAGCTGAATGAAGTCAAACTTGCATCAATCATTCCAAAAAAGAAATATGTACATCTTTTTTTTTTTTTTTTAATTTTGTAGAGACAGAGTCTCACTTTATCACCCTTGGTAGAGTGCCGTGGCATCACACAACTCACAGCAACCTCCAACTCCTGGGCTTAAGTGATTCTCTTGCCTCAGCCTCCCGAGTAGCTGGGACTACAGGCGCCCGACACAACGCCCAGCTATTGTTTTGTTGCAGTTCAGCCAGGGCCGGGTTTGAACCCGCCACCCTCGGTGTAGGGGGCCGGCACCTTACCGACTGAGCCACAGGTGCCACCCAGAAATATGTACATCTTTAAGAATAAGTTGTTCTCAAATGTTGGAGAGGTTCTGGCTAACTTAGTGGCACATTCCTCAAGATACTCCCTCCAAATGGCTAAACTAGAGCTCAGGAATCTTCCTTTTTTCCACTGTGTGCGTGTGTGTGTGTGTGTGTGTGTGTGTGTGTGTGTGTTTACCAGGTGGCTCTAATTGGAGTGTTCTCATATTATGCTATTAATCCGCACTTTATCCTGGGGGTTGATGAGGTGCTGAACTATAGAGGGATTTATAAGGTAGGGCTTCTAATGAAAGAAGGAGTAGAGTTTGTTCTA
This sequence comes from Nycticebus coucang, assembly GCF_027406575.1. Lineage (NCBI taxonomy): Eukaryota > Metazoa > Chordata > Mammalia > Primates > Lorisidae > Nycticebus > Nycticebus coucang. Next base: position 34,495,189 of record NC_069796.1, read on the forward strand.
AGGGGTAGAAAAGTCATAAAGTCGTCTTGGTTTGTGCCACACCTTCTGGGGGCAAGACATGATTTCAAGAGGGACTTTACCTAACAAATGCAATCAGTGTAACCAGGCTTATTGTACCCTCAATGAATCCCCAACAATAAAAAAAAAACAAAACCTAAAAAAAAAAAAAAAGTCTTGTCAACTCTGAATAAAGTCCATTTCAAGGTTGGTTAGCAGCTAAGATGTTTACATTAGGCATAGAAGGTTGTAATGGTGCTTGTATAACTAGATAGGAGTGTGTGCATATGTGCACTTAATGATCAAAAGCAGGTATATGGAACCAGAGACCTTACGTTTATATCACAGGGTTTTGGGGGACAAGTTACTAAATCTATTAGTGCTTCAGTTTCTTTTATAACATGGGAATAAAAATGGTACCTGTTGCATAGGGTTTATGTAAGCAATGAATTATTTAATATGTACAAAGCAAAAAAAAAAATGTGCAAAGCAGTTAGAACAGTGCCTGGCATATAGGAAATACTCAATATGTGGCACTGGAGGGTCTCAGGGAATTCTGCTAAGGGAAAATCCCTGAAGGGGAAACTTAAAAAGTACTTGACACAAAGGTGGCCCCACACAGAGCCCTTTGTGTATGTCTGCCACGAGCCTGTGTGGGGTACTATCTGTAAGCCGATGCAGGGCATGGAGGGACGGAGAGAAAACAAGCTAGAAGAGTTGGCCCCTCCCTTCAAAGTTGCTGATTTTCTAGTGGGGGAGACACAGGTTACAAACTGTGGTGAGTGGGAGATAGATGGAGAGATTGGGAGGAATGTTATAGGGTTCAGATGACTCTCCCTATGAAAGTGACCGGCTTCTGGCACTGGGTAAGTCAGGATTTAATCTTGTCCCAGCAGGAGGACAGGTGCTGGGCTGTCCTTTTGGATGTAGTAGCAGAAAGATTTGTAAAATAAAAACCTCAAGTCTTTATTTCCTGGCACACATTTCCCCTCCAAGCCAATACTTCAAAAGTTTCATCATGATTTTCTTTAATCTAGTGTAGCTCTCTGGTAGAGATAAACAGAGGCCTTTGGAGGCACTGTCCTGTCCTGTCCGCCCCTGGACCATGTGGTTTGAGGACTCCTGTTTCAGACCATTTAAGCTTTGGTAAAGCAAAGCAGAGATCTTCTAAAGGGACTGGCTTACTGACCCCTTCCTCACCAGATGCTGCTGTTTGGAACATTGGACAGGGTAACAACTGACACTGTGATATTTCTGCAAGTGAGAGTCACGTGGCAGTGTGAATTGATAAACTGCACACTAAAAGTATCAGGTTCAGTTCTAATGTTACTTACAGTTCTCCTTGCCTGAGTCCCGGGGCTAATTTTAAGGATAATTAAACAGTGCAAGTTAACGGGAAATGCAGGAAGTTGGTTTCTCCTTTCACACTTTCATAATTAAAACTTGCACAGTTCCTCAGCATTTTCATAATGCTGACTTTTGGCCTTTTCCACCTGCTTTAACACTGTTTGAACCTTTGAGGATGACTTTTTTTTTTTTTTCTAGTTCTGAAGTTTTGAACAGTCTAAATTATGGATCAGAATGGGACAGTAAAGGATGGACAAGAGCCTAATCAGCCGTAAAGGCCCTTTAACATTGGAGCCCTTGTTGAGAGGATAAAGAACCCTCTAGGAAAAGATCTAACGTCTGTGCGTCCATGTGGATAAGAACTCACCAGTCTCCTTGTGGGCTGCTGACTTCAACCACACTGGTGATGACAGTGAGAAATTATACAACCACTGCTGTTTTTCTTGACCCTGAGGTAACCTCTCCCATGTTCCATGCCTGCATTTATCATCGTATATCCCCATTTGTGACTTGGTTACCCTCTTCAACCAACATATTAGCAAGCTGAACTTCTGTCGACACCTTTTAGCCTTATAATTTTCTTATTTAACTGTCTTTTCTTAGGTACCTTCAGAAACTTAGAATATAAGAATGGAATTGACAGCCTTTGGAATTCAGTAGGAAAGAAATAATGAGGTCATATTGGCAGGATAATCAATTGACTGTGATGTTCCTAATAGTCCCCAAACTAGTCTGGCAACTGTCAGGAAATGAATGCACCATTGAGTTTAAAGACAGAAATCTCACCGTTTGGTAGACTTTGATGGACATTAGTCAGTTGATGAGCGTGGCAGTGACATTTTACAAATATAGGCAGTCTCTGAGTTATAAACATCCAACCTACATACAACCCACAAACAGAGGCTATTACAATAAGTCCCCTATTTACAAACATTTGGCTGATGCATGACTTGCCCTTATGAATGGAGGCTATTCTGGGTAATAGGTAAATGCACCATTCCAACTTACATACAAATTCAACTTAAGAACAAACTTCTCTCATTTGTAACCCAGTGACTGCCGGTACATTTATAAAAGAATGTCTAAATTCTTAGAAAAAAAGTATATTGATGTTATTAGAACGTAAAGGCTCTTCTCTGGAATTGCATTGGCTTTTCGTGGCTTTTCAGATATAGACAGATACAAAGGTAGTGACCCCTTGGAGGAAGATACTAACCTATTAATAGACTCTTCTACCAGGCCCTCCTCTGGGGAGGACGTGATATTATGGGCATTAGAAGCCCTTAGAGAGGGCTGATTTTGTCACATGGCAGATGTGACCTCTCTGTAATCCCCATTAATATCTCTGCCATACTTGAAAAGATTTCTTTCTAAATGGTGAAAGGAATACTGACGTGTCTTGCCTTTTTCATCTGTCCTCTGGCTGCCTCAGAGCAAGTTCAACAAGCTCTTTAACGAAGGAATCTTTCCTTCTAATGAGTGGTGCCTCTAAGAGTCATCTCATGCCACAGACTAAGACTTGTCACTCAGTTATTGACATATCCTTCATTGCATTGAGCTCAGACTTGGAATCTAGAAAGTGTACAAAAGTGACAAGTGGTTTAATGATCATTTCATTTTTGTCTTGAGTATTTTAATTTTTTAGTATTATTGGAGGTTCAGGAAGCACCAATGTCAATCAGACAAGTATCTGAACAGAGGAGAGGAAGCCCCAGTTGTGGACCAAACTTTCCTGCAGTCATTTCCTCTAGAACGTTTCAGAAGACTATTATAGGTCTGACCCCTATGCCTAATGGTATTATAAGCTTCCTGAATTTACTGGGCTCAAGATATTCTAGAATTCCCTCCTGTAACCAAATACATTTTTATGATATCACATTTGCATATCTGTCAAGATTCTGCTCCTCAGACCTGCGAAAAATCCTAAAACTTTAGTCAGCAACTGGCATGTCATCTCTTTCTGAATCTTTTCCCATGCCACCAGGCAGGCGGAGGCAAACCAATTTGATGGTATTGGCTAGTACCAGGTCTCCGAAAGCTGTCAAATTTAGCTTTGTAGCAAAAGTGAGGCTTGGCAGCATTTTCTCTACAGTGTTGCTGTTATTTTAATGATTGAACACCCTAGAATGTGGGGGCTAAGAGAGTGGAGGCAAGCATCCCTATCCACTGAAGCTGGGGTGCAGGCAAGGATCCAGTGGGGGGTGCAGATGAGAAAATTCCAGCGTCAAACGTGCTTAAAATCAATGACATCTTCAATGCAGCTTTAAATCTGGTTAATGTTTTTACTCACTGTGCTTTTCTTCAGCTTATAATGAAGGACAGGAAAAAAATGCCTTCCCTTATACATATGTTATTTGGGGAATTCTGATTTAAAAGTCTCTGGCATGATAGATTGCCGTAGAAACAAAATCCTCAAAAGGTGTAAGGTCGAACACTGTGAATATTAGCATGCAGGCTTTCATTTTTAATACTGTTCTCCAGAAGAAGGGTTTTGAGTCCTGACCTCTTCCCTGTATCCCTGCACCTACACTGAGGCAGTCGGCTCATTGCCTGCCTGCTCACGTGGCCTTATCTGGGCAGGCCCATCATTCTGGTATGAGTTCCCCCTAAATGGAGTTGACGAGAGGCTGGGTTCACTGGTGACACTTTTATTAACTGTATTCCCTGATCAAATTTGCTGTGGAACTAATCTTCCTGCAGTCACATTTCTTTTACTGAATGTTGATTACCTACGCTTAATTCCTTTTTAATACATCACTAGGTAAATGCAGCTTTGGAATCATTAATGACAATCTTAGACCTAGGACACATATTTCAAAATTTTTGCATGGCTTGGTCTTACAGGTGCTAACTTTCACCTGAAGCTGGAGTCCTGGTGTTTTCTGTGACCACCCCAAATGGTGGGGCTGTGGGATGGTGAACAGGCAGAGGGGCAGTGCGACACCTGTGGGTTCCACTCTTTCTGGTACCAGTGGACATATGACACTCCCCCTCTGGGAAAGAGCCCAGCACAGCACCATTCAAGCTCTTCTCTCTTTCCTTTGCCTTTTCTCTTTTTGTAGGCTAATTAGCTGCCCATGTGGGCCAGGACCCCCAAAACAAGGTCAGGGAAACTGGAAAGATGTCGCAGTGGGCCTGCAGGGCGACAGCATGAACTGCACTGGAGTCTAGTTAGTTCTCATCTCTATCTCTATCTCTCATCTCCATCTCTCACTGGAGTCTAGTTAGTCCTACATCTACTTGATGAAGTATAGATGTCACAGTGGGATTGAGGCTGTGAAATGAGATAATCCCTGAAAAGGGAAAAGAGAAAGCATTCGGGTATTGGCTATCCCTATCATCATGACTAATTATTACACTGAGGGTTTAGAGGACATGCTTAGGACACAGAGTAATTAGAGAAGGAAAAGTGCCTTTATTCTCTCTCTCTTCCATTATTGATCCTTTGAAATCATGCCTCTTAATGTTTAAAATTTCTCATTTTATCATTTCTCTCTCTCTGAAAAAAGATGATTAAAAAGAACAAGTCTTAATATTTTCCCTCTTATGTGGTTTTCTCCTTTTGCTGAGTATCACAGGACTATTATCTATAAATGCAGGGAAAGATCAGCTGCTGATCTGAACAAAATGGACTTCAGGTCATGCTAAGAAGGGAGAAGAAATAACCGCAAACGACATGCACCTTAAGCAGTCTGTACCTTGCTGCACGGAGCAATCCAATAGGCTATGGCGAGAAAAGGAAGGCCTATGGAGACTCCAAAGACAGCCAGGAATTTCACAGCGATAGACTGTTGACGTAAGCCTGAGAGATTTTCATACCACATGGTAAGCAATTGCTGCTGACAGTTAGGATGAGCAACGAACTGTAAAAACAAAACAAAAACAAAAACAAAACGCAAACAGGAAAATGGCATCGATAGCACTTGAACAGCATACGTAGTATAACCTAGGAGTTGCTTGGGGCTGACATGGTTTACCTGAGGGGCTGCCTGAGGGTTAGAGCCACAGCATCTTGGCCAGGTACTTGCCAGGGATTGCGAGGTGAGGGACTTCTGGGGATGCCGGGGAGCTTTGTGCTGGGGCCACAGTTCACACAGGACTGGCTGAACTAGTGCTTTACAAACTGAGGGCCTGGAGAAGTCTCAGGCACAAAACATGACGGTTAACTTTTAGATAAATGCTTGCATCTCATCCAGGCTGTTCAGCTGAGCAGGGAGCCCTGTCTCTGGGCAGACTTCATTTGGGAAGCAACACAGAGGAGTGGAAGGAACATGAATGTGGTTGGAAATTAGACATGGGCTTGTTGTTCAGTTTACTAGCTGGGTGACCTTGAGACAGCTACTTAACGGCTTTGACCCTTAATATTTTCATCAGTAAAAAGGAGCCTATCATATTTTCTTGGAGGATAAATAATACACTGTAGAAAGGTTTTCCTATGTAGTTGAAAGAAAAATGCCCAGAGTGTTTCTAGAGAACTTGTTAAAAGTCCTCGGTATTTTCTCACTAGATCTCAGTGTGTCCAGCTTGGATCCATTGAGTTTTTGTGGCATGCTGGGGCACTGACACCTTGGCTCTCCCATGCAGCAGCTTCCTTCCAGAACATCATGCACCCTTCTTGCCACCACCTCCCTTTCTTTGAACCATCCTGCCCTGATGGCTAAGTTACAGGATGGACCTCTTATGGCCATTTTTTGTTGTATGGCCTTGCCCTTTCCCCCCACCCCCTTTTGATGTAGCTTATTGGACTAGGGCTGGAACCCTGACCTGAATTGGGCCCATCAGGTTTTCTCTTCTGGGTATTTGGTATTCGGATTAAGAGAAGGTGTCTCTGTATTTAGTGGGGACTTAACATGTAACCTTGGAGATCTGGGCAGGAATCTTCTCCTTAGTGGACTAGGCAGAAAAATGAGTCAGTTAAAAGACAGAAGGGGGCTAAAGATGTGCAGAAAGAGGCTGAGCTACCGTCTAATGCTCTCCAGGGCCCAGCTCTGCTCTGCCCATGTGGTCCCTGAGACTCTCTCCTATATTCATAGACAAAATCTTTCTTTTTCTCCTTGATCCAGCATGTGGGCTTGAGTTGTCCCCATCAAAACATTTCTTTTCTGCAAACGGTAGGTGCTACTTGACTACTTGTTAGTATACCCTGACTCCTGGCCAGTGGAAACTATATTTAATATTTATAGGAAATATTTAAGTAAAATTTCTGGGAATAAAGTTTAAATTTGAGAAAATAATACTTATTAGCCTATAGTTTCCCCTGTGACAGGAGGAAGCCATTATTTGTATTGGACAAGCTTGTGCTCTGGCCCTACAGGGGGCACCCATGTGCCCCAGGAGCATTAGGGCCCATGCACTAGAGAAGCTAGACTGTATTTTTCGAAGGGGTGGCTTTTCAACTGATTACCTTGGAACAGAATGTGACAATTTTCATCCCATTTGCCTTCTTGGGTATTAAGGGGACATGAGCAGTGATTCCCAGGAAATATGAAATGTTCCCTTTTCATTGTAAGAATAATATAAATATAAGAACAATATGAATAGAGCCGTTTTAAAATTCTCAATGCAGATGGCAACATGTTCTTATTTCCAGTTTCTGGGAACTCAGGTAGCGGCCAGATGCTTCGTTTATGTGGCCTTGCAGCCCCTGACAATATTATTGCTTGACTTCTAGAAACAAATGAAGCTTTTTTGTAATATTATTGGGTTTTTAGCAACCATTGTGGTCTTTTCCTCCAAGAATGAGAGCAACAGATTCTCCTCAACCCAGGGAGGAACCTCTAGGCCAGGAGGTGGGAACAGAAAACCATGTGGGTGTTTCAGTAACTCTTGGGTTCTACTCATAGCACAGGTCCCAGAGTGGATGGACGGTGAGTGTGGGCAGTTTGGTTTTCAATGGTTGGTCTTTTATGGGTGCTGAAAGGGCTCTGCTCTGGAGACTCACAGTCTGATTAGAGGGCAGGACCTATGCCCATGAAACAGAAGATGACTTCCTGTGGCTCCTCGCTGTAACTGCTCTGGAAGTGTTCTTGTCACAGTCCCGTCATTAGCTGCTTGGTCTATATCTGGGAGAGCCATCCCACGCTGCTTCTGCAGCCTCTTTGCAGACAAGTCATCGTAACAGGTTGGACAGAGAGCCAGAAGGGTGGAAGTTCTGAGAGAGAACACAGTGGGGACTGTTCCCCCTCTCCCTTGCTTGCCTCAGAAGAAGACCTTCACCTCAACAAAAATTTAGGGATTGAGTCCTCTTTGACTCAATCTGTCTTCCTCTGGTTAGACCTTTGCTAATTTCCACAGGTGTATTTATTCCCACATAATAAAGCAACCTGGCTTCAAACATGCTCTGTATTTATAGATAGGTTGTATGGCATAATGATCCGGGAAAGGTGACAGCAGCTTATAGTCCTGGACCAAATTGGTGTTTACCTTTATATAGGCACTTTTCTGTACTTGTGCTAGGCCATGAGGGACAACTGCATGACATACAATTCAACGTGTATCAAAGGATTTTTTTCCACTGTGATTGTGAAGCACAGAAAACACCATCCTTGACCCGAGGAAGATGAGAGTAGCAAATGAAACATGCCAACAGGACACAAAGAAAACTCTAACCAAAAGGGCACCAGGCCAAGGAACAAAGGCAGGAAGAACTCAGGGTGCAAGGAGGATTTTCAAAAGCAGGGTCAGAGGAACCAATGGAAAAAGCTTACAGCTAGAATAGAATGGGAACTCAGAAAATGTGTGTTGTCTTGGGCTTGCTTTCTTCAGCATGTAGCTCACCAAGAAATGGAATGATCAAAGGATGGATGTCACTGAGAGCTTTGCCCAGGTTATTCCTGCCTAGAACATGGCACACTTTTAGGAAAATTCAAGGGAAGAACTGATATCAGTTTGATTTTCCAACAACATGATTCACACTCTCCATAACAGAGTTTGTAATGGCTGGAGCTAAGACTCTGTTACAAGGTTTTTGTGAGGCTGAGCAGCCTTTTAAGAGAATATAAATTAAAGTACATCTGTAACCGGGATGGACTGTCCAGCAATCTGGGAGAGGGAGGGAGCTAAGAGTCACATTGCATGGAGAGACGAGAGGGCACTCAGACCAGATTCCCTGTCCTGGAAAGGCTTACCCTGCCTGCTGAGGTGAGAACTTCTTTCCTCGTGGGTCATTCTTAGTCTCTCCTTTTTATCACAGTTATGTTTTTGTATTTGTGTCATCCCCTGCTAGAGAGGACACTCCTCCCGAAGGGCTCCTGTGCTCATTAGTATGGCACTTTTGAGTGGGTGCTATTTAAATGAGTAAGCGGCAAGCTAGAAGTTCTCTGCTTTCAGACTGCAAACCTGGTGCCAGTCACAGTACCACAGTGGCCTTCCTTCCTCCTTGTCCCCATCAACTGGCAGATTCCCAGCACTTCTGGCCATGTCACCACATCTGGAAGAGGCACATGGGTGCCAGAGGATGAGAGTTTGCTTGCCTTCCAGAACACATGATAAACAGCTAAATGACTGAATTTATGCTTCCGCTGAATTTATTGTCAGTGTAGAAGTGCCAGGAGATTGGAAAACAATAACAACAATTTCCTTAATTCTTAGTGGCAATTGAACCAGAAATTCAAAGAGCTTACCAGATAAAGTTTATACCATCATGGTATCAGCCAAGGAGGGGGGCAGGGATCGGAACTCAGCTCAGGGGACTGGGGGCTCTTCATGTCACATGCCCTGCCCAGGCAAACTGCTCTTCACTTCCCCTCCCCTTTTCACAGTACTGCTTTTACAAGTTTTCACCTTCTGACCACCTGAGCGTCTGGCGGACACCTCCCTCATTGCTGGGAGATTCCATTTGGAGGCCTGTAGGATGTCTGTTCCTCGATTCCAGCTTCTCCTGCCTCCTCTTCCACTTGTCCACCCTGGACCCCAGACAAGCCTGGCATGCCACTTGTTTATTTCTACAGCTGAGGGTGCTGCCAGGCAGCTGCTTGCTGAGCCATTGTACAAGTCTACTGGGCAGCAAGAGGAGATGGCACCTTTGAAGGCTTGTCATTCCCACAGGTATTTGGTATCACCTGTTCAGTTCGGTAACAGTTTGCTCTGTTATTCTTTTTTTTTTTTTTAATTGTTAAATCATAGCTGTGTACATTAGTGCAATCAAGGGGTACAATGTGCTGGTTTCATATACGATCTGAAATATTCTCATCAAACTGTTCAACGTAGCCTTCATGGCATTTTCTTAGTTATTGTATGTAGACATTTGTATTCTGCCTTTAGTAAGTTTCGCCTGTACCCATTCTAAGATGCACTGTAGGTGTGGCCCCACCCATTACCCTCCCTCCACTCTAACCTCCCCCCTCCCTTCCCCTTCCTTGGCCCTTTCCTCATAGTCTTGTGCTATAGTTGGGTTATAGCCTTCATGTGAAAGCTATAATTTAGCTTTATAGTAGGACTGAGTACATTGGATTCTTTTTCTTCCATTCCCGAGATACTTTGCTAAGAAGAATATGTTCCAGCTTCATCCATGTAAACATGAACGAGGTAAAGTCTCCATCTTTCTTTAAGGCTGCATAATATTCCATGATATACATGTACCACAATTTGCTAGTCCATTCATGGGTTGATGGGCACTTGGACTTCTTCCATGACTTAGCAATTATGAATTGGGCTGCAATGAACATTCTGGTACAGATGTCTTTGTTATATTGTGATTTTTAGTCTTCTGGGTATAAACCTAGTAAAGGAATCATAGGATTGAATGGCTGCTCTGTTATACTTAAAGACAGCGCTCTGTTCCTGTTTTCAGGGACAGCAGAACACAAGAACTCTCTTCCACTTCTCCATAAGCAAACCTCCAGTTTTCTAGACCAACAGGGATTACTTGTACAAAGGCCCTCAACTGAGCCTTTGTTTTGAGGACTGATGGGTTGTTTTGAGGACTGTACCTGGGACTCAGCATCTCTCTTACCAAAGAAAGAAGAAAGTCATTTTCTTTTTTGATGAAGAAAGTCATTCATGAACCTGTCTATGCCTCAGTCTCAGGAGTGCAGTGGTTCTGGACCTCTCCCAGAGAGCTGGAGGCAAGCCATATCCTGAGACCTGGAGTGAAGGCAGGAGGCCAGGCTGCCTCCCAGGAAGTGGGGGTACATGCTGTGGTTTTCTAGTACTCATCCAATGTCCTTTCACAGAAGTCAGCCCAGAGGCTGCTGAAGAGGCGGCTTGGTCTCCAGTCTAGGTATCATGGCCAGTGTCGCATTGAAGGCTCAGAGTCAGCTTCCAGCTGGCTCCAGATGACTGCCTCTGCTCTTTCACAGTGTCACAAAGAGGCCACTATCCATACCTGGGCAGCGACTCTGTCTACCTCACCCAGGGCTGTGCCCTAACCTGAACCAGAGAAGTGGAAGCTGTTTCTCGCCAGTCTTTTTGGATTATTTTCAGTGACTCCCCTTCCTGAGCCTTGCCCTCTAGCCTAGCCGCTGTAGGTAAACATGACTTATGTAGTCATCTCTTGTCTGTGCTCAAAGAAGGTCCATCTCATGCCTCTCCGGTTCAATTCATCAGCAGCCTTCAAGACCCAAATTCCTCTCCACCTCTAAATTGTACCAAGTCCCTCAGGCCCCAGAGATGCCTTAGACTCTGCAGGTCTTATTTTGTGGCCCACTCACTTGCCAATCATAGTTCATGGATCAAATGGTAAATAGCTATATTCTTGTGTCTATATCTGACATTTTTTGATATTATTAATCTTTATGAGGGAACCAACCGTCTGTGTATCCCTAAGAGTGGGTAGCCTTATGTTTTACATATAATAGGTGTTCACCAAACTTCTGTTGAGTGATTGATAAACTGTATGCTCTTCTGAATCCTCTAAGATTTGTTTCACAATTTTCTCTGTGACTCATCATCCCAGAATAATTTCTAAATATAGTGAATCCTCTAATTGCTCAGGGTCTGATGAACACTTAACTGTGTTCACATCTTTACTAAAAGGCAGACAGGGAGAACGGATGAAAACTAAACCAGACATTTGTCATCTCATGTAGGAGAAGATTGAAACATGAGTCTAAAATAGGGTTTGAGGATTATCTCTTGGATTAGATGGCAATTATTTTAATTTCTATACATGCCGTGTACCGCTGTAAACTGACATCAATTCAGAAAATATGTAGTAATAGTTACAATAATAAGGAATAGCTAATATCTGCTGGGTACCTATACTGTGTCAGGCCCTACACTTAACAGGCATTAATATTATTTAACCTTCACATCAGTTCTTTGAGGTAGGTTTTGTTATATCCCTATTTTAAATAAGGGGGCTTAAGATACAAAGAGATTAAGTAACTTGCCTGCAATTAAGCACAAAGGTGATTACAACAGGGGCTGGGCTTGAATCCAGGTCAGTATGACTTCAAAGAGAATGTTTTGAACTATCATGTTTCCACAAGGTAGATTTAAAATCAGACAGACACACCAGAGTATAAGGGATCATGGTGATTTCCTCAAGCCCACAAAGGCCAGAGAACCTCGCTATTCAAGTTGCTGTTAGAGCTCTCTTCTCTCTCTGCCCTTCTGCTTGTTGGTCAGCCAAGTCCCAGTGGTGAAAAAAGTCAGGAATACATACAGGGAAGGGCTTGTAGCCAGTTTTCTTGACCACTTCATCCTCTTAAGAGGAGTGAGTTGTCGTTTCTTCCACGTCAAGATGAGAGTGGCAGCAACTGATTCGATGATAGCCCAACTGCATGGTCACCCCCTGTGCCAGAAACTAGGTTAATGTGGAGGCCACCTATGCCCAGATTTATAGCCTTGAAAAGTGCAGAGTCCACTCAAAAAGTTGCTTTGGTAAAGGAACTAATTAGATCAGGTCCCTTGCCAAGTTCTATCTGGCTCTGACATCCTACTCAGAAGAGTAGCAGTTCTAGACACTTCCCTGAGCCTGAGTTCTAACTGGATGTGTTCTCAAATTTATTCCATGATTCTGTAGACTTCATTGGTGGGGAACAGGGTACAAAGATTCAGGCGTTGAGAACATGTCTAGATCTAGTCCTGGGCTACCCCTGACTAGTGAGGAACCAAGTAGCTTAGCTTCCCAGGCCTCGCTTTCTCCACATGTGAAATGACCATACGCATGACTAATCAAGGGAGGTTTCATAAGTTCAGAAAATGCAATTCTAGTTTTCGGTTTGTGGTACAATTTTAAGTACCCAAATAACTGCTTTCTGTTTGGTATAATATTTTATTTCTGAAAAGTCAGAAATATAAATCATGTATCATGTATTAAAATGTTTTTACCGACCAAAGATGTGATCACTTAGAGTATCATCTACTTTTCACAGTATTAAAGTAGGGAATGAAACTTGTTTATCGATAAAGCAAAGTTTTTCTTACAAGAATAATTTTTACTAATAGTTCAGAGACTTTACTAACAAGGAGAACATACACCCAAAGATATTGAGGTCCTGATATTGTTAGAAGAAATCTACATGCGATCTGTATCTGTATTTAATTAAATGAAAGAAGCAAAAATAGAGTGGGAATGCTTTCTTCAAATATAAGCCACAGCCTCCAACCAATACGAAAATAGCAGTCCTAGGTTGATGGGGCTATGATGGTTGAAGAGGTCATACAGTTTTCAAAAAGATTTCCTCATATTATCAAATAAAATATTTGGTCAGTGGCAAGTAGATGAAAGAATCACAGGGAAATATTTGGGGCTAATTATAACTATTTCTTTGTGATTCTAAATTTTCTTAATTTCTTTGAGAAATGTGCATATAACTCAGCAGTGATATATTTTATACACTTTTTAAAATCACATTTTATATTTTATTTATATATAATTATTTTAAAATAACACTTTAAAATTAATTTAATTTCCTGTGAATTTATATTATCATGCTGATATTTATATAACATATTTTGCCCATATTAAATTTTACTTGATGCTTTTATTTGTAGACACAGTTTTATATTTAAAATATACTCAAAATTTAGAGTCATTATTTTAAATTTTTTTTTTTTTTTTGTAGAGACAGAGTCTCACTTTATGGCCCTCGGTAGAGTGCCGTGGCCTCACACAGCTCACAGCAACCTCCAATTCCTGGGCTTAAGTGATTCTCTTGCCTCAGCCTCCCGAGTAGCTAGGACTAGAGGCGCCCGCCACAACGCCCGGATATTTTTTGGTTGCAGTTTGGCCGGGGCTGGGTTTGAACCCGCCACCCTCGGTATATGGGGCCGGCGCCTTACCGACTGAGCCACAGGCACCGCCCCATTATTTTAAATTTTAATCTTTGAATTTTCAATTAGAAAATGTTGCTCTTACCAGAATTTTCGTATTGTAAAACATAAATGCTGAAATAGTGGCATAGTCATTGGTTCAAGGAATAGAAATAACATGAGTATAATTCCAATGTCCCAGACCTTGGTAGCTGGTGACTCAAACCCAGTCCCATAATTTTCAATTAGAAAATGTTGCTCTTACCAGAATTTTCGTATGGTAAAACATAAATGCTGAAATAGTGGCATAGTCATTGGTTCAAGGAATAGAAATAACATGAGTATAATTCAAATGTCCCAGACCTTGGTAGCTGGTGACTTAAACCCAGTCCCATAGGTAGACAGCCATCCATCCATTCATCCATCTATCACACATATGTTAAATGCCTGTTGATACTAGCTGCCAAGCACCATTAGGCATAGAGGACACAGTTGAGTAAGATGGTCAAGGCCCCTGCTCTTGGAAAGCTCGATGTTGAGTCTTTTCAGGCTGGATGGCAGAAGAGTATTTTATGATAGCCTCCTTCTATGTATTCCCATTTGATCAGATATCTTACTCAAGTCACTTTATGTGTCACTGAATGTAGCAAATGCACGGTGGCAGCTCCCTTGTCTTTCCTCTCGGAGCGAGCCCAGGCAGGCCAGTCCAGCACTTGGCCACAGCTGCTGCTGCTTCTCTGGAGCCCTGCTCTGGCTGTCCCATGATCCGCTCTCCCATCCGTGGCCTGCTTGCACCAAAACCTCCTGCCCTAATCCGTGCTGTTATTGAGCATGATGAATTCTCTGCCTCTGCTCTGCCCTCAAGGGAAAACATCTTCCTACAGTTCATCCTGTGGATGGGCCAGAGGGGTCCACATGGTGCTAAGTGCTGAATTCCTCTGGACTGTGATGCCTCCTCGGTGTGTGGGATACCTACTTTCTCTACAAAGGCAGCCACTTGCTCTCCAGTGCTTCTGTCTCCAGATCTCCATCTATTTACCTGAGAAATGCTTTCTCTTCCTCATTCCCATTCTTTTCCAAAGGGCGGTCTCCCCAAAGCATTGCTGGGAGTAATGCCCAGGGTGAAGTAATGCCTTCACAGTATTTCCTTCCTGTGGTTCAGGCCTGTTGTGTGATTCTGCTTTTGATGATCCCAAGAGGAGAATTACTTGTCTTATTTCATTTTCTCTAGTGAGTTAGCCTCCCACTAAATCAAGATGGAGAGAAGTGTAAAATCCTGAACCAGTACTCTTAGCTCCCTGCACATTGCTTATCTTGGCTAATGGGGAGAGAGACCGAAGAGGGTGCAAGGACCACCTTCTCCTGAGCTCAGAAACTGTTCATTCTCCCAAATTTTGGGGGAATTTTTTTCTCGTATTACCTTAAAAATTAACCTTATTTTATGTTCTTTCATCTCCCAGTACCAACCTAATCAATAGTTAGACCTGTATAGGTGGAATTCTGGTTCTTTTCCATGTGGTTTTGGGCCCTGTGCCTGTCAATGAACATTTCCTCTCCTCCAATTATCACTATCATTTCTCCCCCACAGAGTGCTCAAATCACTTTTAATGGGCATCTCCTAAATCCATTGTCACCCTGCCCATTCCTACACTTTAAGAAACATTGTTACTTGGACAAAGAACCTGTTCTTTGGGCTTTGCTGAATTTGCCTATTTAGCTCTCTCTAAAATACCAAAGAACATATTTAAGCAAGACACTTAGTAAATGTTGGCTTCTTTTTCTTTGTGCTATCTCTCCCTCCTTTGCCACCCAAGGCTTTCAGTTTGGACAACTCCAATTGCTTTCTTCACTTCTCCAAAAAATGTGAAAATTCACCACATCCCAAATATTGGGAAACATTATTTCTGGTGAAGGCATGTTCTGGTCATGCAGGAGACTTCTGGTTCCCTGTTCTTAGTTATCAAACAAGGATATGAATAATCAGCATCTAGTGCAAAGGTCCTCTGGGCACTTGTGATAGTCATTAGTCCTCTTTGTCATTCAGGGGCCAACCTCCATGCCATGATATATATATATAAAATCATGGGCTGAATCAATTTTGGTTATATTTGAATGCTGGTTTTTATCAACCTATGGCAAATAAAAATCTCTTTTTCTTTTAGCATCTTCGTATTCTTCAGAAGTCAAAACTGAGGCCCATGAAGAATTAATTATGATCTATTTAAATCATATCTACCTGAACTCAAATGTATCTGTCCATCTATCTATGTTATTTATTCATTCATTCAGATAATATCTTTTGAGCCAGTTACCAGGAACATAAAGGTTGAAGATAATGCCCTTGCTCTCCTGGCCCTGAAAGTCCAGGCAGAGAGAGAGCTAAATAGGCAAATTCAGTGTAGCCCAGGCAGTGCTGTACAGGGGTTGATCAGGGTGCCATGGAATAGCAGAGGAGAGGCACCCAGCCTAGGCTGAGAAGTGGAGGGATGATAAGGAATGGCTTGCTGGGGTAAGAGATTTTTGTGCTGAGTCATGAATGTTATACCCAGGCCACTGAGAGGATAGGGTAGGGCATGCTGGGCCCTTGAGTCAGATAGATCTTTCAGGCATGTCTAGTCTTTTGGTTTCTCTGTATCACGTTGCAAGAAGAATTGTCTTGGGTCACACATTCGATACACAAACACTAATGAAAGCTGATGAGCAAAAAAAAAAAAAGTAAAATAAAATAAAAAAGGTCTGTGTGTGATTTTTGTGATATCTGTTACCACAGATAAGCCAAAAAATCCTGATATAATCCACAGATGACCTGTGGGCTGTGGGTTGGCTGCCGCTGGTTGCCTTTGCCTATGGCTGGCTGTGTGAGATTGAGCAAGTGACTTCATTTCTGAGCTGCATCTGTTTTGTCTGAGAAGTTGGGATGACAAGACTGACGGTGCTCTGGATGAGTATATGGACAGCACTTGGCAGAGTAAAGGGTATAGATTAAGAGCTTAGCATATGGGTGGTGCCTGTGGCTCAGTCGGTAAGGCGCTGGCCCCATATACTGAGGGTGGCGGGTTCAAACCCGGTCCCGGCTGAACTGCAACCAAAAAAACCCCCCAAAACTTAGCATATTGTGTGTATTGTAACTGAAGCCTCAGAGCCTCTATGTCAAAGAGGTGGAGGTAGCGCAGAGTGGCTGGATCACTGGGGAGTGCTGGGAGATGGCAGGCCCTGAAGAGTCATGGGAGGCAAGCTAAGATGAAGACTAGGCAAGGCTTGAAAAAGCAGGTGCCTTGGGAGCTAGGAGGAGTTATAGTAGACTGTTATTTTTAGATATATGTTCAGATTCCCATAATGTAGGTTTTTGTATGTACGTATTTGCCCTCACTCCTACCCCCACCATGCGCCCACATATTAAAGAGCAGAACAACATCCTCCATTTAAATTACAGCATCAGACAGTCTTAAAAGGATCCAGGGGCACGTGATTCATGGAACTTGAATCAGGAGACAATGATAATATATTACAATGTCCAGTATTCTGTTTGCAGCCTCTTTAAATGTTAATTATCAATAATGTAATTGTGATTGGGATGGTTCCTGGGCCAGTGTGGGTTTAATTTAATTCACAAAGCCATCTGGAGTTATGTAGAATTCTTTTTACATTTTTTTTCCAGACCAAATTTAGATGGTTTCTAGTCACTATAATGTCACGCCTGTAGTAAAGATACTACCCTCAGGTTGTGAGGATTTGGAAAGGAAGCCCAGTGGCCTGAGGATGGATGAGTCAGAGGGTGCAAGGCTGATAGTGGCTTTTATAATCTCTGCACTCCGACCTGCACCCCACTTCTTCAAAAGCGGGAGCACTATTTGGCCAATGAGGATGCTTCCTATAGAGCATTGAGCCTCATTCAGCTAGACAAGAGGCTGGATGAATGGCTGCTTACTGTGCTTAGAGAAAAGTATTCACATTTCTTTTCATGTTGATAAGCCTTTTGATAATCCAGTTCTTACCTATTTCACATGCTGCCACGAGACCCTTTGCTTGCTGTGATCCAGCCCTACAGGCCTCCACACTATTCCTGAAACTCACCAAGACCTTCCTTGACCCTGTCCAAAGCAGAAGCTTTCTGTCTGCCTCCTACTCAGTCCTTTCCTCTTGCTCAAACCCTGCTTTATCTTGTATCACTTGGCAACCACCAGAGTTTGTTAAGCATTTCTTGTCTGTCACTGTACTAGAACAAAAGCTCTATAAGAGCTAGGACTGTTTTATTTTATTATTTTTTACTACATTATAGCTGTAGTATGTGAACAGTGTCTAATACATAGTTGGGTTTCAACAAATATTCTTTAAATGAATTAATTCATAAATAAAGTCCACAGCTTATCTCCTTTACTCCACAATGTGCCCCTTCAAGTAGGAATTCTAACTCTTCTCTTCTCCTGGGCTAGATGGCATTTCCAAAGGTGGTGACAACATCTTCCACCCCACATGTTCTGAAACGTGATCTTGATAATTTCCCATTGAGAGGTAGATCTATATCCTTTCCCTGGAAGTTGGACAAGCTCTCAGTGATCTACTTTGACCAGTGGAAGGTGGCAGAAATGATGCCGCAAAACTTTCCAAGTTTAGGCCTTAGACATTTCCAGAATCTAAGCTTCACTCCTAGGAAAGCTCCATGTTGTAAGCTAGCTGCCATGCTACAGTCAACTGCCTTGAGACCACCATGCTGTGAGGAAGCTTCAAATATCCAGTGGAGGGAGAAAGACTATCTGAAGAAGCAGGGAGGTGCCCCAGCCATGTGGACACAGCCCTCTGGCATTTCCCATCCCAGCCCGGTCATCAGTTGAATTCAGCTGAACAAATGAGTCCAGCTGAACCCTGCCTGATCTCCTGACATATGAAATTGTGAGCAAAAAAAAAAAATGATTATTTTTTCTAAACCACTAAATTTTATGTGCGAAATGATAAGCTGAACACCTCTCGTTCAGCTTTCAGTCCCCAGAACTCCATGTCGTCGTCTTCTCCACGAGCCTGTTGGGCAAAAGCTTCTTCCTCAGTCCCCGCTGCCTCCCTGCCCCCTGCCCTGATACTAGTCCTCTGGTGCTCTCCCTTTTCAGAGCCAGAAGCCTTTCTCCTAATCAGAGCTGCCCTCACCTGTGTTCTTGATCTTCCCAATGGCCTTTGGACCATCTGAAACCTGGCTCCTGAATTCCTCTGAAATTGCTCTCTCAAAATCTTATTAATTTCCTTGCGAGTCTGTTCTGTGTCTTTCTTCCCTCCAAAGCTCTGTGATCCACGTGCTGCCTGCTACTCACTGAGGCGTGAAGCCCTCCTCCCTTGAGGCTGTGTGGCTGGTGTCTGAATAGCCCGCATGGGAGACGAGCCTTTCTTGTTTCCTTGGCTGAAGACTCATCATGGGAGAGTGAGTGGTGATTTGCCTTCTACCTCCTGAGAAGGTGGGCAGGAGAGTTCTGTGCTTTTATTTTCCAGATGAGGAAACTGAGGCATGGGGAGGCTAAGTAACTTGTCTAAGGTCACACAGGCCAGGATCTGAATCTAGATATGTCTACTTATACCAACTAGCAGTTAAGACATGAGATTTCTTACTCTCAAAAAGTCATGAAGCAAATTCATGGTTGTTATGCCCGTTTCTCTAATAGTTACATATTTAGTATTATATATACACATATATAGATTATAAATGTATACAAAATTTTAATAATAAAGTAATAATTCTGGCAGAGCAGATTAAGATTACAAATAGAGAACTTCCCCCCTAGAAGTGGAGTATAACAACGTGGAGTGGACTGTGCCACGTTGCCAGCCACCCAGATGATATGTATGTGTCCCCTAACTAGGGTCTGCTGTATGCCACAATAATTCCTGAAAGGGAATGTTTGTAATGTGCTAGTAGCCCACATTTATCTAGTGCTATTATACTATGTACTGGAACTCTATGAAGCACACATTGTTATCCCTACATGAGAGAGGAGGAAAAAGCAAGCTTAGATGGGTTGCTGAAAGTGGTTGCAGGCCAGAGCTCATGATTCTAACCACTGTACCACACAGAGTTTTTTCCCCACATCATGTTGAAAGGTTGGAAACATGTGGCCTTTGGTTGTCTGGGAAGGAGTCAATTATCTCAGGAGAAATCCTTAACAACCATGGAAAGGACCTTCAGGATATTTTTGCAGTGTTTGTAAATACAATGACAAATTACAATTATGATATGTGTATGTGTGTGTGTCCCCTGCCCCTATAGCACAAAGTCAGTTTTTTCTGGGCAGTGGTTTATTATCAGTTGAGGATCCATAAACTGAAGCTGATGATTTGGTGGTTGAAAGTTTGTCTTTGTAAATCCTCCCTGATAGCTCTTAATTTCACTGAACTTCAGCCTGATGGGCACTGAAAGCAGCTTCCAAATTAGCCGATGCTTTAATATCTCCTTTTCACCTATCAAATGAAAGTCCTTATTAGGAAAACAAGTAGTATGTTGCTTTTGTTAAAAATAATCTGGGGAAACTGGATAAGGAGGGCTAGCTGGAGATCTTTGAGAGGCCTGGTATCCCTGAGGACCTCGCTGTGTGGCCTTGAGAATTGCTCTGGCAGCCTGCTAGGCAGGCAGAGCTAGCCCCACTGGTTCCAATACAGTGTGGTTGTTAAAAACGGGGTTCAGAGCAGAGATTTTGGAACAAGATGGATGTTTCAAGGTCCAACTTGGCTTCTTACTAGCTATGTGACCTTAGACGACTTGCTCCCCATCTTGAGCCCTCATGGTCAGAGCACTCCTCTACCTTTCTTCTTCTTGAGCGTTTCTCTCAAGTCTTGATCCTTCTGTCCTGTCCTCTGCCCTAATCCCTTCCATTCTCTATGCACTGTGGGCCTGGCTTCCTGCAGGCTGTTAGAGCTCTGTGCTCTCCTCATCCTATGTGAAGTCCTCCATGATCCTAAATGGCCTCTGATTTTCTCCCTCACCTGTAGGAATCTGGAGTAGTTTGATCTGTGGTTGGTATGCCAGACTCTCATAGAAGCATCTAGGCTGAGTTTGTACCCTGAACTCCAAAATAACGCTGACACCTATGCCTTCCTTGAACACTGCCATTGCTTTTAGACCCTCCTTATTTTCTACTGGAATCCTCCACAGCATTTAGCTAGTTCCCCGTCCTGTGCACACCATCAAACCTTGCACTAGAATTGTCTTACTGAAGCAAGACTACCTTCAGTCATGGCATACCCCTAATTTGGCCACAAGTGTGTATAAAGTTCTGTATTGCACAAGAATCATGCGTGTCAACATTAAGGCTCCAGTATGGAAATGCTAAGAGATATTGGGGGCATGGTGTGGTATGGCGGATGTCTAGAGGTGGGGGGAAACATGTACATAGAAAAATACCCATTTGTCTAGTCTAAAGGAATGCATTTTAAAATATGAGTAAGATAGTATCTAACATCTATTAAATTAAGGGGAAAATCCTAATAATATCTAATGCTTGCAATGCATTGATGAAACCAGTTCAGTTTTATACAGGTAGTGACACTGAAAACTAGTATTGCTCTTTGCGAAAGTAATTTTGCAATATGTTTTAAGAACCATAGCAAATATTTTTGTCCTTTGATCTAGTAAATTCATTCTCAAAAATTCATTTTAAGGAAAAGTAGGAAAGAGAACTCTATATATGAAGATAGTAATAAGATAGAAATATATTAGAAGTAGAAATGCTCAACAGTAGAGAAAATATAAACAACAGTAGATCAGTCTTATGTTAGCATCAAAATGATAATTACAGAAAACATAGAAATATTCTCACACTTGTCTCGGTCAATCAAATCACAATCATTTATCCTATAGCTACATATCCTATCCTATGTAAATATATGTCTGCATAGAAAAAAGAAATGGAAGACTGAAAACAATGGACACAGAGGGTATATGATTGTTTTCTTTTAAAATATTTTCATAATATTTTTACAATAAGTAAAATTAGCAAAATTAGGAATACAGACTGCAAATGCAACCTGGAAGCCCCTGTCCCACATGGAATGAGGCAGTGCCCAGCCTCTCCGGCCAGACGTCCTTGCCCCTGCCCTGCGCTCCCGTTCTCTCCCTTCAGGTAGTCTCCTCAGGTTCCTCTCTTCCCATAACTCCACCCCGGGCCTCTAAGTCCCCAAACCTTATGGCACCTTTATGCTTCTGCTCCGTCCTCTGTCTGAAATGGTTTTTTTCTCCCTTTTCTTCAGAGATCTGACCCACCTTTTAGAAGTGACTCGGAAACTACTTCCTCTTCCTTCATGAAAATTTCCCACATGATTTTGGTCTCAGTAAATCTTTCCTTACATGTTTGATAAAGAGCTGGATTGGGATCTGCGTAACCCATTAGGACAAGCAGGAGCTAAGTCTTCCTTATCTGTATTTTGTCCACAGCTTTAGCTGACAGTAGGCACTACATGACTGCTCCCTCCTCCTCCAAACTCCGCGTACCTGCTGGCACCATCGGCAGGGAGCGGGCGAAGCAGTCAGTGGGGAGCGTCAGAGGGTTACTATGGAGTTACAAACATCCGACTTACATACAAGTTGCACTTAGGAATGGAGGCTATTACAGTAAGTCTCTGAGTTACAAACATCTGACTGAGGTATGACTTGCACTTACACATGGAGGGTATAGGTCATAAGTAAATGTACCTGTTCTAACTTACATACACATTCAACTGAAGAACAAACCTATAGAACCTGTCTCGTTTATAATCTGGGGACTGCCTGGACTTACTATAAAAATGCAATACAAGTATACTAATAAGTATGTAATAACTATAAAAGGATTAATTTGTGAGACTTATACTTCTGTAATAAGTATACTTTTATGCCAATATATTATTATAAGTATACTTTTTTATAAAAAGATTTTAATTTCTTCAAATGCAATTCATAGATGAAATTATTACTAATGTTATTAATTAAATAGTATTTTATATGCAAACAACTTTGTTGTTGCTGTTTTTAAGTAAAATAAGGCTGTCTGCCATGTTCTGAGATTCCATGGGTTCAGTGACAGTGGTTGTAGGAGCTCAAGAAGGAGATGAATGAGGCCTAAGCTGGGAGTGCACCTTGAGTCACGGTCCCATTGATCTCACTTAGAGCCTCAAGAGTCTCCCTGTGAGTTTCAGCAGCGTTTGGGAGTGCATCTCTCCTTAAATGTGAGATTTTCTTGTATTTCAGAAAAACAAATATGGGCAGAAAAGTCAGGCCCCGTACATTCATTAATTTATCCAGTTCACTTGTTCAAGAAATAGTTTTGAGGATCTTCAGCTTGCCTGGCTGTGCTCTAGGTTAGGGATACAACACAGAGTTTACTGTATTGAGGGGAACAGACAATAAACAAAAGAAATAAAAGGTAGTACAAAAGAGGGCCCTGGGGTGGAGGGGCTGACGAGGGAGGGAATAGCATGGTGACTACTTTCAGACAAGGTACTCTGAAGGCCCCTCTGAGAAGCAGACAATTGACCCACATCTTGAACACTGCAGATCCGGCCAGCAGAGGTTGGAGGAAAGGGCTGAGCAATTTCCCTGGGTGGGAAACAGCATGGAGTATTCAAGGAACAGAGGCAGGGGGTGCAGCTGGAGATCAGAGAGCAGGAGGGAGCTTGCTGTGAGGTGGGAGGTGAGTGAGGAAGGAAGGCCTGGGCCACGTCCTGTAGCACATGTAGGCCATGGTTAATAGTTGGATTTTAAGTGTTTTACAAACAAGGAGATACTGGTGTCCTGTCAAAATCTTCCTTACAAAGAAGGTGCTCACAGACCCAGACGCTGGGGTATTGACTGCTCAGGGCTCGCGGATACACTCTTGTCCAGAAATTCCCCTGAGCCACTGGGGACCACTTTGCCCAGAAATGCCTACGAGGTGATGCTCTCCTCTTAGGGAGGTCTGCAACTAGTGACTGACTGATGTGCAAAAGGCCTGTCCCTCGTCTTAGCATGGTGCTACTCTGCTGTTGCTTGCACTCCAAGGCTTTTTACAAGATAAACTGAGATTAGATTTCTCCAAAACTACCTCTTAGCTTAATTTCTTCTTCTGCCCCATCCCACGTTGCCCCTTTAATGTAAGTTTCTCCTGAGTTCATGCTTTTAATAAATCATTTGCTCATGAATCCTTGTTTCAGGCTCTACTTGTAGCAGTGGTGATGATTATTAGCTCTCTAAGGGCAAAGACTGCGCTTGGCTTGTTCTTTCTTAGGTGGAAGATTTAAATGGGGGCATGACATAAAAAATTAAAAAATTCTCTGACTTGTGTGTGTGTGGAGGAGGAGGGGGAAAGGAGAGGAAAGAGGTACATAGGCCACTGAGATACTTTCATAATCATCCAGGCAAGGTATGACTTTGGCTTGGATTACATAAAGCATCCTTTTAAGCAAAAATTTTCATCTACAATTATACTTAACAAAACTCCGCTTCTATCAAGAAAATTTGCAAGTGACCTTGGGCAGATGAATGTTAATAAAAGAATAATGGATTGTGGTACACCACGGGAGGAATATATGAAAGATCAAATGTTCATTAAAACTCTGAATCCATATATGAGCAGTTAGTACAGAAATAATGAGACAGAAATGTGTAGTTGGTCTTTAACTTAATTATGGGAGTTAGTCACAGGTCCTTGGGGGACTGTAATTTCTGAGATGTCTTTGACTTTGGGATAAAAGTGACAATTTGAAAATGGCTCTTGTTGTTCTTTCCACTTTGGCTTAGTAAATACATCTGATTTGCATCTATTTCTTGGGGGGATTAGGGGATTTATTTTCCTCCCTTGAAAGCTGTCAAATCTCTCACTTCTTGTTAACCTCTAAATCAGAATATAATAATCAGACTGACTATCTCAGCAAACACAGCGCACAATCAATGTAATGACAGCTACACAAGCTAAGGCTATACCACTTTGGAAACATGATAACCAGGAAGAAAAATGCTTTACAGGATTATTCTTTTTTTTATAACTATTTATTGAAAGAGCTGAACAAAAAGCAGCACAGAAAAATAGCAAAAAGGCAACAGTTTTCTGTCCTGTTGTGATAGCCGTTACTGTGAAGATGTGAAACCTCTTTTGCAGATTCACAGTAGTAGCTGCCCACTAGGGAACTTCGTGTCAGATGATTTACAGTGTGCCTGAGGAAGGGCACAGAGGTGGTACCAGGCGTTCTGTACAACTCCTGCCCTGTGAAGCCGAGCCAGGCAGGGTGTGGGGTTTGGGGCAGCTCCTCAGGCTAGTGAGTGGAGGGAGCACTCTGTGATCTGAGCTTCGCTCTAGAGGTAAAGGCGTCTCTGTCTTTCCCTGACTGTTCAGGGCCACCCTGGGAGCCACTCACCTCTCTGCTTAGTCCCTAAGACTGTCAGGCCAGAACCAATGCTAGGCTTCCCTGGGTAGTAAGAGCTCTTTTTTAGAGTTACAAACTCAAAATGGGCACAGGGTTGGCAATGGAGGGAATGGAGAAGGCTCACACTCTGGAGCTAGCTGGAACATCCTCTGGGTTCTTTATTTAGATTTTTAATAATAAGGGGTAATTACAGGTGTTTAGAGAAGCATTAAAACCTCCAGCTTCCCACTGAACATGCTGTCTATTCATTTACTCATTGGGACATTGTCTGTCACCAGGTGCACACTGACCAGACCTTGGCCTTCAGAGACCAAGATGACCAGGACAAGTTCCAGTTTCTAAGGGCTCCATCGTTTTTGTTTTTGTTTTCTGTCTGGGGCTGGGTTTGAATCTGCCACCTCCGGCATATGGGACTGGCGCCCTACTCCTTTGAGCCACAGGTACCGCCCTCTAGGGGCTCCATCTTTACAAAATTTAGAATCATCAGAGAGCCCTTAAAAGACACCAATAATTCTTGCACACAAACAGATTGTATTAGAAACTCTGTGGTTGGGGCACAGGCATTGGATTTTTTTTGGCAAATCATAGTCATATATATGCATTTATGGGGTACAGTATGATGTTTTGATATATGTATATAATATGTTGTGATTAGATCAAACTAATTGATATATCCATCACCTCACCTAGCATTTTTTATGGTGAGATATTGAAATTTACTCTAGGTTATTTTGAAATATATATTATTATTGACTATAGTCACCCCAGTGTACAGTAAATCTCAAAATCTATTCTTTTCACCTCTCTAAAATTTTGTACCCTTTGATCAGCAACTCCCCATTCCCACACTCTTCAACCCTCAGGCTCTAGTAACCATCGCTGTGCTCTCTACTTCTGTTAGTTCAGCTTTATTAGATTCCATATATAAGAGAGATCATGTAATATTCGTTTTTGGCATTGGTGTTTTTTACAAGGCACCCAGCTGTTTCATTATGTAGCTGAGGTTGGGAGCCTCTGATCTAGAGTGATGTAATGCATCCTTGGACAATTCCAGTCCCTGCAATCATAGGCTTACAGTTAAGGGATTAGGACTTAGATTCCAAAAACTAGTCCAGAAGTTCTCAATAGGGAATTGTTTTGTGCCCTCATCCCTAAGGAGCACTGGGCACAGTATCTGGAGACATTTTTGGTTGACACAGGTTGGGAGGAGGGTGGTACTGAGTAGAAGCTAGGGATGCAGCTACTATCCTATAATGTATAGGCAAGTCCCCCCAGCAGGAAATTTTCTATCCCAAGATATTAATAGTGCTGAAGTTGAAAAATGATGATTTAGTATTAAGGGTAGTTCTGCTTATAAAATCAATATGGCAGAGAGCTTCCATTAGCTAATTTATTATGTGCTTACCATGTTCTGGGTACATTATGTGTGTTAATAAACACTGACTTATTATTTGGTAGGTACTATAATTTGTTCCCATTATGTGGACAAGAATACTGAGGCCAAGAGATTAAATAACTTGCCTAAAGCCTCATGTCTAATAAGTGAAAGACCTCAGACTTGAACACAGGCAGTCAGGCTCCTGGCTACAGCACTATACTGCTGCCCAGAGGTTTTATTTTTTTTCTCCTGGAAGTTTTTCGAGGCAGAAAAGGAATCATGGTTCATATTTACATGTATAGATACATACTGAGATTATTCCTTCTTTTCTTAAGATTTGCTGCTTAAGAAAAACAAAACTTCCTAACTTCCTCATGTGAAAGATAGTTCTGAGTCAGGAGGTTAGTGGATATTGATCACTTTTGTGCCATGTGGCCAGGATAGAGCCATGGGAGTGCTCGGAGGAATTCCCAAAGAGGAGGATGATTGATGCCTTTGACACCAATGGATTCCAACAGCATTTGGTGGCCACTGGACATCCCATGGCATAGTTTGGGGTAGTGCCTGGCTGACCAGACTGTGTTTGTGACAACTCTGATCTCCTTAACTCTGAGCATCTGTTAAAACGATGCCTCAGCAGGAAAACACAGTGTGAGAATGTCTGCTCAGAGCATGTGAGCGTCTAACTGGCCTTTCAGACGTCCTCTAGAAAGCCCTGCTGTCCCCAGGTCCCCTTTTCTCACTGGCCCTGCCTATGCTTTGTGCAGACAGAGGAAATGAAACAGAGCCCAGGAGGGGCCATTGCCCTGTCTTTGGTGTTCCTGCTCCTGGTCACCACACGGGGGGAGGATGTCGGCCACTCGTGCATCTATTGCCCGGGGCTTCATTCTCTCTCTGACACATATTCAGGCAGAAGTGTCTGGTGTGTCTGGAGTGGGGGAGGGGGTGTCCCTGCAGGCCAGCGGATTGAGTACCTTTTTTAAAGCCACATGTCTAGGAAGAGATAAATTGAACAGTCAGCTTCCCAGCCATAACACTCCACTGCCACCTGACAAGTTCTATTTTTTCTCCTAGCAAATTTTCTAGGTAGAAAAATGGGCCCTTTTCTGGCACGACTGTAAAATGTGCACTAGATGGTCATTTTTGGAAGAAAGCAACAAAGAGACTTCTGATGGGGTTAGAGGCGCTGGCCCACCCTAGATCTGGCGGTGCTGCGTGTGGAAATGATCCCCACCTCCCTTTCCTCTGAACTGTCCTCGCCCTCTTTGGCATTCTTCTCTGAGGGCACCTTGCCTTGGTGCTATTCCCTGTGGGCACATTTTGTGCACTTTTGGCCCCAGCTCTATGAAAGAATCTTAAAATGAAGTTGACAGGAGGGAACTGAGATTTATGAAGGACACTGGCCTAAATTGTCACCTTCCTTTGTGGAGATCTCCCATTTTTATTAAAAATGTAGGCTGTTGCTAAGTGATTTACAAACCCCAGTCTTAGCTGGGGGAGGGGAGGTCACACTTAATCTCTGTCTTCTGGCATAGACTTCCCCCACACACTGTTTTACTTTCTTAGAGAGCAATTCTGCTTTCTGTTTATAGAGAAGTTGAAACTCTGAGTATGAATTCCCTCAGCTTTTCTCCTGTGGTACTAATTAGTGCTATCTGACAAACAGCCCTATTTTCTCTTCTTTCAAACACGTGTCAGGATTGTCCTTCCTGGGCCTTCTGTGATGGCGGGGTGCATGGTGGGGCCGTCTGCTTTAGACCCCCCCCCCCTTGTCCTAAGGAGGAGTGTTCACCTTCTTTCACTTCCTCTTCTACACCACGGCCATGATTCTTCTCGCCACAGGGCCTTTAAAGGTGCTTTGAATGTGTTCCCTCTGCTGGAAAATGCCCTTATCACCTCAGAGGGCACTCCTGAAATTCCAGGTGTGGTTAACTTTCCTCATTCTTTCACTTGCAGAGAAAGTATGAGCTCATCTGTTAGTAAATGGATAAAAATCACAGGGCATGCTGTTTTCTTAACATGAAAGTGTGAAGAAAGAGGGGTCTATGTTACTGAGTGAGGGCTAGTGAGGGCCCTCCCTGCCATTTGATGCTTTCCTGTCTCCCCACGGTCCTGTCCCAGGCCTTTATTTCATGTGAGAGCAGCTTTCTGAGTCAGGAATAACCCAGGAAGCTTGGCAGAGCCAGGAGTGGGCCCCTCTGAAGCTCTGGGGTCTGGAAGCTGCTTTTTGAGGAGAATGGGGATCTCCTCAGTTAGAAAGCTCTCTGTGGATGAATTCCATGGACATACAGAGCTGTTAGAAGCACACATTAAGACACACATAAATTAAAATAATCTGGTGATGGTGCCAAACTATCTGATGACAGATGGTGGGAGTCATATATTTTGGAAAAAATATTCAGGTAGTTTTCATTTTACTTTTCCTTTTTTTCAGTAGCAGGCTTTTGCTTAGTGATGTTCAAATGAGGCTCTGTCTCCTTTACAGGAAGAGATAAGGTCTCTGTCATTCAAACCAGGGTTTTCTGGGTCTCTTAGCCCTGTTCTCCTTTGGCAGTGTGCCCAGAGGACTGTTGACACGGAGGTCTAGTGAATAGGTGGTGCACCTGTGCCCCAGTAAGGCAGTCTGGCATCACGAAGGGGAAAGACATGATGTAGGGGAAGGAAGATAAAAGATCATCCCTGAAAGAGCAGAGATGAAGAAGTGATAACAAGGAAGGAGAGGGAAGGACAGGAGAGCGTCTTCCATTGGACAAGTTGAATAGAACACCTAGGATGGTTCTGGTTCTTTGTGCCAGTCACTGAGCGGTGACCAGCCACCAGCACTCTATTTCCCTTCAGGACACCCAGTTGGGCCTGAACTGGGATTCAGAGACTCGTTAGTTCTTCCAGGTGGTAGGGCTAGTAATCCCCTAAGCATTTAGAGTTGATACACAGGAAGAGGCCTATGATTCCAAGGGGACAGAGAGTGAGAAAGATGGAGAAGACAGCAGGGTGTCTATTACTCAAAATGCCCTGGAGGGGTAGGTGTAGATAGAGGGGCTACAGCCAAAGCTGGAGGGATGGTTTCTTTAGCTGTGGAGCACAAGCATAGTCCTCCGGAGCTTAGATGTGACTCAGCGTGGGGGCAGAGAGTCTTATCCCTGCTTTTTCATGCGGCCAGCTTAGCTTCTGAAGGAACCGTGGCCTGGAAGGGGTGGGATGGACGGAGATGTCCTGAAGTAATGTGCACCTTGACTGTAAGCCAGGGCAAAGTGTGTATTTGTACCCTTGGGCTGCTGAGGCCTGGGGATATTTGGAACATGTATACTTTATAACATTTGATTGTCATCATAACCCTGCAAAAGAGGCATTGTTATCCCAGATTTACTGATGAGGGAATTGAGACACAGAGGCTAAGTGACTTGCTTAAGTGACCCATTAATAAGTGGGTGGACCTACGACTGCCTCAGTGTGCCCGCTCTTAGCCATATCTCCAACACCATGGTTGACATTTCAAATGACACACCCACCTGGGGTATTGGGGAGGCTGAGTTACCCTCTTAAGGCAGAAGTCATAGAGAACAACCATGTCCTCACAAGGTTTTTGGTCTTTTCAGGAGGGATTTTAGGCTCTATGGATGATGTCCTTGCCCAGGGGAACATTTCTAGTATTTTCTGGGGCAATAACAAAGGACAAGCTAGATAATGTCTCTGGGAATAGATGAAGCCCCAGAGGCCCCAGAAAGGGGGTCCTCGCTGAACAGCCTCAGTGGTACTTCCCCTGGGAGCCGCAGAGGCTTGCGGTCTCAGCAGCATTTCCTCTCATACCAGTTCATTTGCAGGTGCACCAAAAACTGTACAGCGAAAGCGGATATGTGCATTCTGCAAATGGGGAGTGAGGCTGAGAGCTTCAATTACTTGCCCAAGACCACATCGTGGCTAGAAATCTGGTCTCCTGACACCCAGTTTCAGATTCTTTCCCCTTTACCAGGTGTTCCCTTGTGCCACGCTGGGGAGCTTATCTTCATCTAAGGGAGGCTGGTGTTGTGACTCAGCCAGGATACCAAGACATCAGGGCGGTACCTGAGGAAAGGCAGATTTTCAGACAGAAGACGTGATCCAGCCACGAGCAGCACCTACTTCATTCAGATCCAGGCGTTTGATAGGCATGCAGGCTGATTCTGTGTTAGTTTCCCAAAGACTGACACATGGAAAACTAGTTTCACCATGAGAAATAGAGTTCTGTGTTCAATAACACATAGAGTGCTCTTCTTCTGTTAGATTAGTGATGTATGTTAAAGGCTCTATGTCTTTAATCAAAGAAATCTGTTTGACTCTGTTTAACATAAGGTCTCCAAATTTATTTGAACACAAACCTTTTTTCTTTCTTTTTTTTTTTTTTTTAAGGTAAATTCTATTAGCAGCCCATGGAACTGCCAAAAAAAATTATTCTGCTTTAATCTCTCAATTAATGGCTTGATTTTACATGTGGACAGAGACTTAGGAATGTTTTATGGTTTTATATTCTAGCCTCAAGATTTTCTCTCTCTTTCTCTCTCTCTCTCCCTCTCAGGTGTAAAAGACAATGTATTTGTAAATAGGCCATGGTGCTATTAATTTCATAACTCAAATACCCAGGGTTAGATTGTGCTCATGCAATCATGCTAAAGTTCATAAATTAAAAATGGAAGCCTATTATAATATCAACAAGACTTTTTAATATTAAGTATTTTCACTGGTAATTCACAAAGAATAAATGTCAAGAAAAGCTATGAGTCTTTCTGCTGTTGCATGATGGTATATATGGTTTGAGGTAATTTATCCATTGGGGGTCTTAGAAGTGAGCCAGGTTGGCATTTTATGCAGGCCATTTATCATTTTCCTACCTATGGCTTGTAGAGAAACTTGACGTTCATGATGGATGTTTTCTGAGGCCTTTATGACTCCTTTGACTGGTAAATACTACTAGAGCTGACAATTTCCCTCATGAAACCTTTTTATCTTGACCTAAGCCATCCTGTTCATGGAGGGCTTCCTTTTTCTCTCATTCATTATCAGGGGCATTTTGTGCTTGGTAATTAACAAGGAGAGGGAACATGTAACTCAGACTTTTGACCTGAGTGACTCTATACTCAATGACAATTTTGCTAAGAGATTGGAATTTGGGTTCCAGAAGAATGGTGAGTGCCTACACACTAGAGAGTGTTGGAATTGTTCTTAAGTAGACCAACCTGTGAATGTAAATTTGTAAATTCCCATTACCTTCTTAAAAATTTTTTTTTTTATATATCTTTACCTTCAGCCTGTGCTGGGAGGTAGGAGGATGATCTGACTTGGGGAAGGAAGAAATGTTTATAGTTCTGGTTACTCCAGCTCACCTTTACCAGCGCCAAGCATCCTTCACAGCAGGGTTTGTTTGAACTCAAGGGCATAGCCATCTCAGCAACTTCAGGAGGTAGGTGGTTGCTATGCTTTGGCAAAAAAGCCTCAGTGAGCTCTTGAGTTGGGCTAAAAAATGAGTTTCCCTGAGCTAAGTAAATAGGATTGTACTGTACTCAAAACTGCCCCCCAATTTCTCCTCAACCCTCGACAACTGTATGCTTTCTAGTATCAGTCTTTATGGCCACCTTTCTCATGGTTCATCAGTTTTATCTTTGGGATTCAGAGGTTTAGGAAAAGCTATTTTTCTTAAAATTTGTGATTATTATTAAAATAAAAGGGCAGGAAGATTTTATCAAACTTGAAAGCTCTCTGTGGATGAATTCCACAGATATACGCAATTGTTAAAGGCACAAATTAAGACACACATAAATTAAGATAATCAGGGAAGAGGAGAAATGTCCAGAGGTCAGTTTGGGAGCATTAAAAATACCATTAAGTTTTGATTATGTGAAAAAAAAAAAAAAGCCCCTCAAAGACTGATCAGCTGCCTTGCTTACATGAAAGCACACTGATATTTAAACACAGATCCACAGGATCTCTGGAACTCCCCAGTTTTCATCGGGACAGTGACGTCATTTAACAAAAGACCAGATTCTAAAGAGTCAAGAGTACATCCAAGATGAAAATATAATTGACTTTGCACCACAGGATCTCAATCTCAGCAGCCCCTGCAGGTCTGAGGGCTACTGATGACAATGCCATTAAAGACAGCCTGATGCCTATTTAGGAAGTCGGATGAGCTTACTCACTTGGGAAATCTACTTAGGATTGCTACCAAGGGCTTTCATATACCTTTGGAGTGAAATTCCTCTAAGCCTCCTAGGATCATGGATCCCATGAATCTTCTATAGTAAAACATTTTCTACACAACCAGTTTCAGGCACACAGAGGCAGCACGATAAATGCTACCAGAAGACCTGAGTTGTATGTTCCTCGTGAAGACTTGGGAATTGGCCTGCTAAATGATGGGTGCCCTCATTGTGACAGTGTCCCTGCCAATGAGTTGGAGGCTGAAGATTTCCTTTTCTAGTCTCCAGGCTCATGGACTAATGCTCGCGATTCTGCTGTCTCTCCTGGTGGGCTGGGGGTAGAGGCTGGGGGTGAGAGGGCATCTGAGCCACCCTACAAGGCTGAAAGCTCTCTGTCTAGAGACAATATGGATGTCATCACAGTCACCTTGCAGGAGCATAAAATATACATGAGCACAAATTGAGCTGGCAGCCCTGTGAGGAGAGGCAAGGTAGGAAGGCTAGGAGTGGTGGGAAAGCTTACCTTCTTGACTTCGTATTTAATGGCGAGTTTGATCCGGCTCAGACTCGGACGGTGGTGGTCGGACCAGACTTGGAAGTTCACATCACCATTTAAAATTGCTTCTACCTCTTCTGTGTCTCGGCAGAGGTCCAGCACTCCCACCACAAAATCCTTGCATTGCATAGATAATTTCCTGTAATCGTTCTGACAGAATAGAGAGAAATCAGGGCTATGTCACACTGAGCCCCACAGATAGGCTTGCCCAGCACAGCAATGTACATCAGCAGCCATCTACCACGTGTGAGCTTCTAGAGCACAGGGGCACCAGGGGATTTGCTGGATCCAGAAGGCAGGGCAGTTTCTCTTGATATACAATCTAGAAGACACATTCTCCAAGCCAGCATTTGTCAAGGTATGGTCCATGAGCCACCTGCACCAGAGTCACCTTGGGTGTATGCTACAGTTTCAGATTCCTGGGACCCACCCCAGACTGAGTCAGAATACCTGGGGATGGGGCCCAAGAACCTGTCTTTTCACCTTGCTCTCTAAGTGCTTCAGAAGCCACTAACACCACTGCCACTGCCCATCCTGGGTTCTTTCAAAGGAGCACTTCTCTATATCCAATGAGTCAATTCTGAGGAAGGAATAACAAGAACATGAACTTTTAAGGCTGATGGAAATAACACTTCACTCATTTACCACCTGCCTATAATGGTGACTGCTCCACACAGAAAGTTTATTGGAGAGATACAGCTGATATTCTCAAAATGGGAGGAAAATATACACAGGTGTTCTTTTTGTTATATGCCAGAAAATCTGCTTGTAAAATAATGAATTTAAAAATCAAATGTAATTTAAATCTAACAGTATCCTTTTTCTTACTACAAATCCTTTGTATCGCAAATCATGGCTCCTTAAATTACCTGCCTGGTAAGTAAACATCTTTAGCCCTTGACCTTTTTGTTGTAGTTGTGTTATTTATTTATTTATTTTTTATTGTTGGGGATTCATTGAGGATACAATAAGCCAGGTTACACTGATTGCATTTGTTAGGTAAAGTCCCTCTTGCAATCATGTCTTGCCCCCAGAAGGTGTGGCACACACCAAGGCCCCGTCCCCATTTTTAATAAGTCTAGTTGCCCCTGGACTTCTCTCTTTTCCCCCAGGTATATCTTTATGAATATCTTTGAAAGGCTGGCTTCATTTCCTAATAACATGCCAACTTCTCTCTCTCCCAGACAGACCACTTAAATTCCAGGTAATGATCCAAAATGTTGGACAAAAGAGTTTTTTTTTTTTTTTTTTTTTTTATTTTGCAGAGAATATTTTATATTTAAAAATAAAATCCCTAAACACTACCCCAACTTTAACACTTGTAAGAATAATTAGTTGAGTTATTGTAATTTAGAGAAATGTACATGTATTGCGTGCATGTATAATGTTGTTTTAATTAAGATGTAAGTTATATTAATAACACAAGGTGAATAAGAAATATTCAGGTAGGACTGTACTGTATTATTTATCAAACATGGATCTTTTACCATTAGGTCAATTGCTAGGTCCAGAAATTGGGTATAAGATGAAAGACATGCATAATTTTTCAATCTTTGGCTTTTAAAATGGGCTGATATTGAATTTTATTTGTATATAAACCCCTGAAAATTCACAGAAGAAAAATCATCACATTTTTTCATAGCAAATAATATCTGAAATGTTACAAATTTCTAGGTGCTACATGACAAAAGAGTTTTTGATATCAGGCTCACACCACTACTCCCCCAAAATATTTTTCCCCAGAGGCCTTCTTGTTGGTTTCTTACTTGAAATGAGTCTATTTAGAAACTACACACAAGCCAAATGTCACTCTCGGTGTTAATCACCATCAACAGCCGGAGACTGGTAAACAGTGGTTGGCAAATAGGAGTGTAGTGCTGCTTTTCCAGAACCCGGATTCCTCAGCAAATAGGTGGGAGCCTGGCAAACTGCAGAAGCACAGCCATTTTTCTAAATTAATGATTCCTGTTTCTTTCCAGGGTTGCTGCATCAAAATGTCACTTTGCATTAGAGAAAGAAGCAAGTCAATATTTGTTTGGTAGGAAAAGGATTAAGAAAATATTTTCAGACAAGAGTGGCTACCTTTCATTTTTGTATATGTAATTTAGGCAGAAGTAGGGAGTTTTGGAAATTCCATGTAGAAAAATGATCACTCAGCTCAGGCAGATTGTCATGGGGAAAAATTCAAGTAAGACACTTGGAGTGAGGGTCCTAGGTTCTGGCACCTGGCATAGAGCTGGCATGCACTCCTCAACTTGACTGCACCTTTTCTGAGAACAATGAGGCTCTTTGAATGTTTGTGATTGTACCGATACAGCAGATACTGCTCTGTTGGCTAGACCAGACTTCATCTCTTGGTGGGAAACTTCTGCCTGAAAGGTGAAGGCGTGGACACTTCAGGAAGGGCTTGGCCCCGTTCTTGGCCCAGGCTCCCTGTGTTAGGAGCATGTCAGGCTATACTGCCCAGAGCCTCTGCACATGTCTGAGTTCGGCACAGTTCTGAACAGAAGGAGCCACTTCATTAGAAACTGTCACTTCCCTGGGCTCTTTCAGCCAGCCTGCCATCCAAAGGCGAGGCACTAGGGCAGCCAAAGCAGGTAATTTGCATTCTGCCTTCTGCATTAGACACCCGAGCAGGAAGGCAATAAGCCTTCTGGTGTCTACAGATGGCTGGAGGGGATAGAGAGAACCCAAACTTGCCAGGAAGACAGGGATGACATGAACACGGATGGTAACAGAGAGAACCACAGTGAACATGTTTGGGGAATTATGATGATTATGATTTACTGGGTTAACCCTGAGCTCAGTGAGCCTTCCAAGACGTAACCTCACTGTAGTTAGAGGTAGCTGAGATATAAGGTCTGATAATTAAGTTTGCAAACTCATCCCAGAAAAAGTGCTACATTCCTCCTTGCTGAATATCACTATGGTCACCTTTGAAGTACTCCCCTTAAGAAGCTATGCATTGATGTGTGCGCTTAGTTCACCCTTCAAAGCAATTTTGGAGCTCTTTTTCTGGAACAGCTGTCAGAGTTATTGTCATGTTACTTTTTATGTCAGCAAAATGTCTCCCTTTCAATACTTCCTTTATCTTCAGGTAAAAAATAAAAGTCCTTGGAGGCCAGATCTGGTGAGTAGGGAGGGTGTTCCAGAACTGTTATTTGTTTACTGGCTAAAAACTCTTTCACAGACAGTGCCATGTGAGCTGGTGCATTGTGATTCAGGAGCCCGTTTTTGCACACACCTTTTTCATGACAAGATTTCCAGTTAAGACTTTCCTGTTTCTCTATTGATGTTTACTTGGTCTGCTATGCATTTCACAGTAAGCCAACGATTTTGACACTCCATTTGATGAATTTTTGCAATGTTTTTATCAGTCTGTGCACTGTGGCAAGTTTGCAAGCCTAATTGTTAAACCTTCATATATACGAAGACGCCACAGGTGATCTTTTAACATTTTTAAAATATTCCTAAACACCAATGTCTGCCAGTCCCAGTGGGTGACAGGCATTCTACCGGCATGGTCTCACTTAGTCCTTATAAAAACCCCAAGATGGAGGGACTGTTACCATTTTCCAACTTGCAAATGGGGAAACTGAAACTCAGAGGGATAAAGTAACAAACAAAATTCTCTTTCTCCTATTAGTCACTGATCCCTGGGTCACTCTCTTATCTGTCTCAGAGATTGCAGCTCCTGTCTCACTGTCACTTTTCCAACCTTACACTGTTGTCCTTCTTGGTACTTTAAATCTCCTGGAAGATTACCCTCACATTGCCCTGCCCTTTCACTTCCATGACAGCCCCTATTCTGACAACCTTATCCTCAACCTATACCCAATCACTTACTTTCTTAGTTATTCCCAATAACTGCAGATCCTGCACGACCCCAATTTTAAGTCTCCCTGCCTCCAACAACAACCTCCTACATGTCTAGCTCACTTCCATAGGTTCCCAACTTCAGCAATCCTTTGATAACACCAGATCTGAAGCCATTGACTATACCTCTTTTACACTGGTTTTCATGCTCCAAAGGCTACGGTCTTCCTCCTCGCAGAGCTTCTATTTCATGGTCAATGACTATAGTCATTCTGGCACATATCAGCAACTCTCTTGCCCTCCTCTTATTTCACTGTCCTCCCTGGATAAGAGCCCAACTTTGGTTGACTCTAATTCTCCACCAACTGGTCTTGACTCTGCATGGTAAATATGCTGAGAACATGCAACTACC
Organism: Nycticebus coucang; assembly: GCF_027406575.1. Lineage (NCBI taxonomy): Eukaryota > Metazoa > Chordata > Mammalia > Primates > Lorisidae > Nycticebus > Nycticebus coucang. The sequence continues at coordinate 34,532,412 of NC_069796.1, forward strand.
CTGGATCAGTCCTGCTGAAAATTCAAGGAGTTCTCGGTGCTCCTGGGCAATTGGCTCTCCCACTCTCCTAAACAAGCCTTTCATACCTTCTCCTCTTCTCAATATTCTAACACTTCCTTGTCCTCCAAACTCTCAATTAAGGACCTTGCTTCCTATAGAAGGCATCAGAGGAGAAGCTGCACAAGCTTGTACTGTCATGAACATCTTTCTGCTTGTATCTGTGCTCCTGGGCTCTGTGTACCTCTCCCTACTGTGGTCAAACTGCTCCTGCCCCTCTCTAAGGCCAGCTCTTCGCCTTGTGTGCTGGATACCAACCTCTTACTCAAGGGCTTGGCTCTTGCCATCTTTCTTTTTCTCTCTTGAATTGTCAATTTCTCCTTTCTCTATTGGCTCATCATACAAACTTGCTGTTATTTCTATTGTTTTAAAAATAAATTTCTCTTGACCCCCCTTTCACCTTCAATTGCTACTTCAAATTTCTCTTCAATTTTATAGCAGAACCCCTCAATAGAATTGTCTATGCTTATTGTCTCCAATTGTCCTCCTCGCACTCTTTCTTGTCTCATTCAATAAGGTTCTCACACACCCACTGCCTCCACTGTGACTATTTTTGTTAAGGTCATAAATGACTTTCATGTTGCAGAATTCAATGGCTGATTCTCAGTCCTCATCTTATATAATGGGCCAAGTTCTTTGAGATAGTTGATTATTTTCTTCTCTTTGATATGCATCCTTCACGTGGCTTCCAGAATAACAAACCTTTCTGTGTGTAAGTGTGTGTATTTTTTTCCTGAATGGCTACTTTTTGCATTCTTTATTGATTCATTCTCATCTCCCTCGTATCTTAGTTTTAGAATACCTCAAAGACGTGTCCAGTCTTTGTAATTCTTCTCTAATCTATTTACACTCTTTATTGACCTTTTTTAGTGTCATGGATTTCACCTATTTGCTACTGATGCATCTAAAATTTATATCCTTAACCCAGACTTCTGCTCTGAATTCAAGACTCTGTATCTAATTGCCAACTTAATATCTCCACTTGGATGTCTAAGAATTTTGGATCTTGTCTTCTCTACCTTGTTTAATATTCCCCATTCTTTCCATTGTTTCAGACAAAAATATCTTGGATTTAACCCACATATAATTTGGTAGCAAATACTTCCAGGTCCGCTTGCCAAATATATCCATATTCTGAACTCTCTTCACCAATTCCACTGTTTCTATCTTGGCCTAAACCATCGCTATCTCTTGCTTGGACTAACCCAAGGAATTCCTCACTGTCCTTCCTGAATCTGTCCTTGTCCCTTAATGTCTATTCTCAATACATCAAAGAGATGAATACTTAGAAAAAATAGGCAGATTATGGTACTACTCTGCTCACATCTTCCAGTGGCTCCCCATTCTCCTCATTACACTGGCCCAGATTAGCCTCTACTTATCCCATCATCTTCTTGATTTTATTTTTCCTGGTTTTGTCCTTCGAGATCTACTCCAGCTACTATGGAACCCCTGCTATTCTTCCAAAACATGTGGTATGGACCAGACCTCTACATTGGCTATTCTCTTTGCTTGGAATGCTCTTTTCCCAGATACCTACATAAACTCAGGTCTTCTGGAGGAATCTTTGCTCAAATGTCACTTTCAGAGCAGCCTTCCTGTCTTTAGAACAACTATGCCCTTCTTCCACTCCCTATTACCCTTCCCTGCTTTTTTTTGTTGTCGTTGTTTGTTTTGGTTTTATTTTCTTCATAGCACTTATGACCACCTGATATACTATATATTTTACTTCTTTTTATATTGTATGTGTCCCCCCACTAGAATATAAAAGCTTCTTGAGGGCACATGTTTTCTCTGTTTTGTTTACAAGTTTATCCTAACATCCTAGAACATTACCTGGAATATGGTAGGCATTCAGTAAAAATGTTAAATGAGTTGGAACAATGAACTTGCTTCCATCCATGAAGATGGCATAGCTACTAAATAGTAGAGCCTAAGTATTCCAAAAATAAGTACTTCCTTCACTGTTGTTAAATTGTGGAGGGGCTAGACTACGTTCAGAATTTATTGTTGAAAGTTTTTTTTTTATTAGTATTAGATCATAGCTGTGTACATTAATGTGAGTCAAATTTTATAGCAAGAGTATATATATTTGAGCATAGTTAAGACCAATGAACTTGTTTTCAAATGTCCTGAATACTATATATACCAATAAAGTCAAACCAGAAAAAAAAAATAGTAGAGCCAAGATTCAAAGCAGTTGGTCTAACCCAAATCTGTTCTTATCTTTCTCATCCTGTTGCTGCTTGGTGACCAGCATGTTTCTTTCTCCTTAGCACACCCTAAAATCTAGAGGCTCAACTGGAGATGACTTTCAACCAACCTGGGGAAAACAAAGGGTAGTTAGGCATATGGATATATGAGTCCTTGATAGATTGTATAGGATACTGATTTTGAAGTTAGAAAGACCTGAAGTTTAAATGCTTAAAATAGTTAATATTACAATATTATGATATATATAATATAATAATATATGCTTAAGATAGTTAATATTATAATAAATAATATAAATAACAAAAAATAAAAGTTTACAATAAAGTAGAGTTTATAAATGGCAAATTTTTATTATTGTTAGCACCTCATTTCAACCATTGATTTCAAACTCCTGACCTCTTGCCCTTTATGGTTTTTAATTATTGGAATGGGAGCAAGACTGGCCCATGGAGAGGTGGAGAACAAAAAATACTGAAAAAACCTAGATTCTTCTCTTTCTTGCACTCCAGATTAGACTTGTACATCAAAAATATACCATGGATCTGTCTACTTCTCTTCCTCTCTGGTGATCACACCAGTCCTTCCCAGGTTACTACACCCAGTCACCACACACAGGTTACCAGGGCTGAATGTGTTGAAATCTGTAACCTCACCTGTCTCCAAATCTGAGATGGTGTTGTTCACCTTGCTGAGGCAATCAAGGGGGTGGATAGATTTAGTGGCTTTTCAGATGAGGGATTCCTTTTGTGCCTGCAAAGTTCTTTTTCACTCTGCATAACTTATATACGACTTCCTGAGGAGTAACATGATAAACATCAAAGCAACCCTTTATACCATGGATCAGATGGAAGTTCTCTTTGATTTTGTCAATGTTGATGACATTCAGAAACTGGCAGAGTAAGTTCTATGAGTGTAGACCTTCCTAGCCATGTCACCAAACCATTATGCGCAGTTCATCTGCTGTTACAGCATGCTTAAGTCCTTTCTTTAGAAAAGTGATTTTTTTTTTTTTATTAAACCATAGCTGTGTACATTAGTATGATCGTGGGGCACCATACACTTGGTTCATAGATCGTTTGACACATTTTCATCACATTAGTTAACATAGCTTTTGTAGCATTTTCTTAGTTATTTTGCTAAGACCTTTACATTCCACATTTACTAGGATTCACATATACCCTTGTAAGATGCACCGCAGGTGTAATCCCATTAATCCCCCTCCTTCCCCCTCCCTCCCCCCTCCCTCCCCTCCCTTTCCCCTTTCTCCCTTCTCCCTATTCTTAGGTTATAACTGGGATATAGCTTTCATGTGAAGGTCCTACATTAGTTTCATAATAAGGGTGAGTACATTGGGTACTTTTTCTTCCATTCTTGAGACACTTTACTAAGAAGAATATGTTCCAGCTCCATCCATGTAAACATGAAAGAGGTAAAGTCTCCATCTTTCTTTAAGGCTGCATAATATTCCATGGTGTACATATACCACAATTTATTGATCCATTCGTGGATCGATGGGCACTTGGGCTTTTTCCATGACTTAGCAATTATGAATAGGGCTGCAATAAATATTCTGATACAAATATCTTTGTTATGGTGTGATTTTTGGTCTTCTGGGTATATGCCCAGTAGGGGGATTACAGGATTGAATGGCAGATCTATTTTTAGATCTCTAAGTGTTCTCCATATCTCTTTCCAAAAGGAATGTATTAATTTGCATTCCCACCAACAGTGCAAAAGTGTTCCCTTTTCTCCACATCCATGCCAACATCTCTGGTCTTGGGATTTTGTGATATAGGCTAGTCTCACTGGAAAAGTGATGAGGTGGAGCTATCCTTGGCTTTTGGGGACGATGGACAGATGAAGAGTGAGCACACCAGCATTCAATGCTCTTGAGCGCTACACCCTTGAGTGCTTCTTGGGATCATAAGCTGTGGCTATGCTGGGCATGGAAAGAGACCCTCAGGTTTTGGCTCTACCAGAATATTTCATAAACAGAATCATTTAATATATTACCTCTTGAGGCTGGCTTCTTTCTCTCAGCATAATCCCTTTGAGATCCATCCATATTTTGGCATGCATCAATAGTTCTATTTCATATCCACTGTATAGATTACCAGTTTGTTTATCCACTCACTCACTGAAGGACGTTTGGTTATTCCCAGATTTTGGCAATTAAGAATAAAGCTGCATAAATATCCATGTACAAATTTTTGTGTGATTTTTTGTTTTTATTCTTTGAGGTAAATGCCTGGCAGTGGGATTGCTGAGTATATGACCAGTGCATGTTTAACTTTGTAGGAAACTACCAATTTGTTTTTGGTGTGGCTATACCATTTTGCAGCCTGCCAACAAGTGATGAGAGTTCCAGTTGCTTGATATTCTCATTAGCACTTGGTATTGTCAGTTTCTTTTCTGTGTTATTGTATCTTATTGTGGTTTTCATTTGCATTCCCTCATAGCTAGTGCTGTTGAACATCTTTTCCAAGCTTATTTGCATCTTTTTTATCATCCTTTAATGGAGTGTATATTCAAATCCTTTACCCATTTAAAAAAAATTGAGGTATTTTCTTATTATTGGGTTTTGAGAGGTCCTTCTATATTCTGGATACAATTTCTTTTTAAGAGAGAGGGCTAGTAAATATTTCTCTCCATCTATAGCTTATCTTCTCATTCTCTTAACAGTCTTCCAAAGAGCAGATTTTTTAAATTTTGGTAATATCCAATGTATCATTTTCTTATATAGTTATGCTTTTGATGTCACAATTAAGATATTTTCTTAAAACAATGTCATAAATGTGTCCTTCTATGTTTTCTTCTACATTTTTGTAGTTTAGGCTTTACATGTGGGTCTGTGACTTGTTTTGTATTCATGTTTGTAAAGGTTTGTGAGGTATAGGTTGAGGTATCTTTTATTGCATGTGGATGTTCATTTGCTTTTGTACAACTATCAAAAATTATTGGCCATATTTGTATGAGTATATTTCTGTGCTCTCTATTCTGTTTCTTGATCTACTTTCACTAATACCCACTATCTTTTTGTAGCTTTACATTGTCTTAAAACTATGTACTCTGAGTCTTCCAACTTTGCCTTTCTTTTTCAAATGATTTTGGCTTTTCTGATTCCTTTCTTTTTCATATAAATTTAAGAATAAATTTATGTATATCTACAAGATATTCTTCTGGGATTTTTATTGGAATTTTGTTAAATATATAGATCATTTTAGGGGGGTATTAACATCTTAACTCTGTTGAATTCTCTAAACCATGAACATGATATCTATCTTTATTTGGTGTTCTTTGATTTCTTTCATTACTGTTTTATAGCTTCCAACATACAGATTCTATATACATTTTATAAGATTTATATTTAAGTATTTCATTTCTGTAGCTGTTGGACATATTAATTTTTTGTGTTTTTAATTGTTTATTATTGTATATAAAATATGATTGATTTTTGTGTACTGCTATAATATCCTGTGACCTTGCTAAACTTATTTATTTGTGCTTTTCAGACTCTTTGAACTTTTCTACATAGATAAATATGTTATTTGAAAATATGGATTGCTGACTTTGAATAAACACCTAACTCAGATGCATTTATTAAGATGACTGATAAAATGCTCAGAAAAATACTTTTCCATTGATTTAAAGATTTACAAAGCATTGTTTCTTGGAAAAAAAATCTTGCCAATAAATTTTTTTTGGCTTTCAACTTAAAATTATTGGCTCAGAGTTTTTTTATGTAGTCAGTACATTGAGCAGTTCATCCACTATTTATTTCTTGTCTTCTGCTCAACACAAATGTTAACTGAGATTCTTTAGTTCTCTGCTAGCCTAGAATTTCCCCCCTTTCCTTTTGGTCCATGAATCTCACAAGTTCATTTATTACTAAGGTGAATTGTTAGCCTTAACACAGAGGACAATTCCAACCAACCATTAACAATATATGTTGACATTTGAACTTTTGGCGCTCAGGCTATTGTTTTGAATGCATCAATTTCAGGAAATTATTAGTTTGTTTGACTTTGATTTAAAACCTCAACTCTCTGACTTTTTCAAGAAAGAGAAGCTCATTACCCTGATCGGTCAAAAGTTAAATGAATTTCTCAAACTGATGCCGTGGAGACATCTACACAATACAGGATAATTAACACTCATTCCTCAATGGAGACCTTAGAAATTAGATTAAAAAGGAGAGTGATTTTCTTTTTCTTTTTTTTTTTTTTTGTAGAGACCGAGTCTCACTTTACTGCCCTCGGTAGAGTGCCGTGGCGTCACACGGCTCACAGCAACCTCCAGCTCTTGGGCTTACATGATTCTCTTGCCTCAGCCTCCTGAGCAGCTGGGACTACAGGCACCCACCACAACGCCCGGCTATTTTTTTGTTGCAGTTCGGCCGGGGCTGGGTTTGAACCCGCCACCCTCGGCATATGGGGCCGGCGCCCTACTCACTGAGCCACAGACGCGGCCCAAGGAGAGTGATTTTCAAGTCCACTCCCCCACTCTCCTTCCCTCAAGGACCTAGTTATGGGGAAGGAATATTTATTGAAAGCTCCAACTGAAATACAAATGGAGATAAAGAAACATGTGTGCATGCTGCAAACCTAGGAGATGTTTCTACTTTTGACATACATTTAGGCTGAGTTTTTAAAGAAAGGATTGCACTAACAGTTTACAATAAAATAGTGTTTTGAACTTTTTAATATTTCATTAGTCACAACTATTCTATAAAATTGATAGCATTTTCTTGCCCCTAAAGAAAAGGACTAAGAATTGACCATTGATTTATTGAATTGGAGGTCATTGGTCACCTTAACAGAGCAAGAGTGGAGGGAGAGTGGAGGCATGACTGAAAAGGATTAAAGGAGAATGGGAGGAGAGGTGCTGAAGCCAGGGATGTAGATAGCTCTTCTGAGGAGTGTTATCATAAAAGAGAACATAGCAATGGATGAATAGCCGATGTGAGAAGTTGGGTCAAGACAAGCTTGCTTTCTCCCTCGTGTCCTCCTTCCCTTCCTCTCTCCCTTCCTTTTCTTTATGGGAAAAACCATCACATTTTTATGCTCGGGAATTTTCCAGGAGGTAATTATGATGCTCATAATGTGGAATCAATATATCATTATATTAATCAGGTAGTTCAGTAGCATATAGGAGAGAAGATCGAAGGCCATATGTAAGTGGAGGAATAAATTTATGTAGAATTGCATATGTTTCTCTACAGTAACAGGAGGAAAGTTTAGTATGTAGGTGAGGATGATAGAAGGTGGATGCATTGATGGTGGGAATCTGTAGACATTTTCTTCCTATTGCTTTTATTTTTTTCCGTGAAATAGGAATAAAAATTATTAATTGAAAGTTCGAATAGGGGATAAGGTGGTGGGAGTTTGAGAAGGAAAAGTCAGAGATAGTTTTTAGGAGAACGTAAGAATGACTAGATTAGTGAGATAGCATATGATTTCTGGGGAACTAGAAGAGCCCATTTGAGGTTTGTGGTCATAAATTTAAAATGAGACCAATTAATGTGGTTGTTTTTTTTCTGACCACATTCACCTTCTAGAGTGCCAGCACGATAGATAGAGAATTAGAATTACTAGGGTTGTGTTTTTGATAGAGTGTAACAAATCAAGAGAGGGGCAGAAGAGTAGAGGTGCACATGAGGGAGTGATTATAATGATAGTTTATGGAATTGAAGCTGGTATGAAGGGAAGACAAGATTTGAGGGGGAGAGGGGAAATGAAAAGATGGTTTAATTAGTGAGTTGAAAGTTCTGGAGGGAGGCAAAAGATGGAAAGAGTTTTGGTATTCAAGGGAGATGGAAAAAAATAAGAGCTGGTATTTAGAGAGTGTGATGTGTAATGATTAGATTAGGGAAAGTTTGCATTTATTGATTGTGGCTAGTGTAGGCTCAGGTAGGCTCATGGTGACTAAGGTGAGGTGGAGGATAAGACCACTTGCCAAGATGAGTCTGTGAAACTGAACTGGGGCATTGGAAGGACGATTGTCTATATTGAAGAATCTAAACAGCAGTGACTAAAAGCATGACATTGTTCCAGAGTGCAACAATGAGGGATAATGGAGGATAAAGTCTGGTAAAATGTGGTTCAAAGATGGGATGTTCTTCAGCAGGAGAGGAGGAGAAAGGCCTGGAAGTGGCAAAGAGCAGCAAGAAGAATGCCCACCCCTCAGGCGGTGCCTGTGGCTCAAGGAGTAGGGCGCCGGTCCCATATGCTGGAGGTCGCGGGTTCAAACCTAGCTCTGGCCAAAAACCACAAAAACAAAAACAAAACAAAAAAAAAAGAATGCCCACCCCATCTCTGAGCTACCAAGGGTGCTGTCTTTAGGATGAAGAAGGCACTGCGTCTCTCGAGGAAGGGTCAGTGACAAGGTGACATCCAGAGGGTGAAGTGGGAGGGAATCTGGAGAAGACAAGGGTCGTATGAGGATGGAGTAATGGGTGTGAAGAACTGAGCGCAGGTGCGGAGGGCAGCCTAGGAGACATGTTCCCTGTGCTGAGGATACACCAGGGACTGCAATGCCTAATTACCCCCAGGGGAGGGCAGGAGCATGTGTGGCAGGGCGGCCAGGCCCGCAGGTCCCTCTCAGTACCCGCTCACTAGCACAGGCCTTCATAGCTGATCCTGCCCCATGTGTTCCTTCCACACCTCCCCCACTCAGTCGGTGGGCAAGAAAACTCTGAATGGTCCAGTTTAACACAGATGGCAGACTTCTTATTAATTGTAACTGGAATCGCTGAAATAATTAATGGATGTGAAATGCTGGGTAAGAACCTGAGCCTGGTTCTCATTATTGCAGATGGAAATTGAAGAGCTTCAGTCTACATTTTAGCTTTCATGCATGTTAGTCATTGTTTCATTAACCTTCACCCTATCAATAAGCCCGTGCTCTAAAGGATCGTCAGGACAAATAGCCTTCAGCATTTAGTCTCCAGTACAGACCCAAAGAAGGCGTTCCAGTTCAGTACACAAGACATGGCATTTCTCGCCTCAGCTTTCTCAGGGGGATTTAGGCAACTCCTCAGTCTTCATAGTTCAGGGCTCTGCTGTAAAGTGGGATAAGGCTGGCTCCTTGCCCCAATGCTTCCCTGAAAGGTCTGACTCTCCAGTTCTGCCACTGGTTATCCACTGACTCTCTGACTTCATTTGCTGTCTGCGGGAGGCTTTCCTTTACTAATCCCAAACATACTCCGTGCATTTTCCAAAGGGGTCTTTTGTGTCCTAAGTACTTTTAACTTTGGGAAAGATGTGTGTGTGTGTGTCATGGATGAATTTAGAAGTTTTTATCACAGGCCTGATCAGTGTTTGCATGAGAAGGATGCCTGGTGTTTGGTGCTTGGCCTTGAATCCCAGCCCTGCTGCACACTGGCTGTGTGATTTCCGGTGCATATTGGTCTCTGTGTGTGCTCCAGATTCATCCGCATTATGATGATGATAATGCATCCACTTTAGAGAGCTATTGTTTTTGGGTGAACTGAAAAAGATAAGCCACATAAGGTGCTTCACACAGTGTATGACAAGTAGTAGCCAATATTATGATGATCTGAGGCGTATAGGAAGGTAGAGAGAATGTACATGGATAATTTGTCTATCTGGGGTTGATCTTTGAGCACCTCATCTAACAAAGCTGGTAAATGCCTCATTGGGTTCAGGATCCCCAGGTGGGAGTTGCAGACAGCAGGGCAAGAGCGTGGAGCCTGGGGCCTGGGGCAGCGTCCCCTGGACGCTGAGCACCACATCTGCAGGCGACCAGGCATCACCTTCCTTAGCCAGGCAGTGCTGACAGGCCTCTGCTGGCACTTTGGTTTCCAACCTGTGTTTTGGTTTACTTAATTGGCAGCTACTGACACTGTGAGGGGCTTCTTAGCACACTGACATGACATTTATGATGTCCCAGAAGTACTGCATAGCTCTGCTTGTTGGTTTTTTAACAAGTCTTCTCTATTGGATTCAATGGCTTGCCTGAGGACAGAGGCAGTCTTTCAAGAAGCAACTCAGGTATTTTATTAGCAATCCAGGCATTATGTCCACTACTTCAGCAAGTATATTTGACTACCCACTCAGGCACTAGGAACGCAGACTTAAACAAAACAAAGTCTTTGCCCTTTAGGGGCTAAAGCTCTTGCCAGAGAAAAATACAAGAAGCCGGATGAGGACCATGGCTGATGTGAGTGCCTTGAGACAAGGGTTGGGCATGCTACCTAAATCTCTAATCAGGGGGCTTCCAAAAGGAGGCAGATTGCAAAATGAGGCCTGAGGATGAGTAGCAGTGAGCAGGGGTGAGGCAGGTATGAGGAGAGGAGGTTGCAAAGCATGGACATGCTAGGAAGAGGGGTGGGCAAGTGTAAAGTTTTTTTTTTTTTTTTTAAGTGTAAAGGTTCTTGTGTGCACTGTAATGGATGTCAGCCGACTTTAACAACAGCATGGGTGTGTGGGTAGATTCTGTACAGTGTTTGTGGTATTTTACATAATTTCTCATATTTATTTTTTTTATTTTTATTTTTTTTTCAGGAGACATAATCTGAGTTTATTTGTTCTGCGGCACATCCTTTCCCAACAATAAAATGAGTATAAGGCCATGTGATTTTACTTAAATTCCTTCAAAATCAACCAGACAGTCCAATCCTTCCCTAAAGAGGAATAAAGAAAGGATGACCTACACTGAAATATTGAAAAGTGGAGATAGTTTTCTTATATATTATATACTATCATTAAATAACTGGAAATTCATTGCATACTATTCAGACATGTGCTTAGAAACCACAGTGGTTTTTGAGAGGTGTCATTTTTCTTTTTCTTTTTTTTTTTATTGTTGGGGATTCATTGAGGGTACAATAAGCCAGGTTACACTGATTGCAATTGTTAGGTAAAGTCCCTCTTGCAATCATGTCTTGCCCCCATAAAGTGTGACACACACCAAGGCCCCACTCCCTCCCTCCATCCCTCTTTCTGCTTTTCCTCCCCCCCATAACCTTAATTGTCATTAATTGTCCTCATAATCAAAATTGAGTACATAGGATTCATGCTTCTCCATTCTTGTGATGCTTTACTAAGAATAATGTCTTCCATTTCCATCCAGGTTAATACGAAGGATGTGAAGTCTCCATTTTTTTTAATAGCTGAATAGTTTTCCATGGTGTACATATACCACAGCTCATTAATCCATTCCTGGGTTGGTGGGCATTTAGGCTGTTTCTACATTTTGGCGATTGTAAATTGAGCTGCAATAAACAGTCTAGTACAAGTGTCCTTATGATAAGAGGATTTTTTTCCTTCTGGGTAGATGCCCAGTAATGGGATTGCAGGATCAAATGGGAGGTCTAGCTTGAGTGCTTTGAGGTTCTCCATACTTCCTTCCAGAAAGGTTGTACTAGTTTGCAGTCCCACCAGCAGTGTAAAAGTGTTCCCTTCTCTCCACATCCACGCCAGCATCTGCAGTTTTGAGATTTTGTGATGTGGGCTATTCTCACTGGGGTTAGATGATATCTCAGGGTTGTTTTGATTTGCATTTCTCTAATATAAAGAGATGATGAACATTTTTTCATGTGTTTGTTAGCCATTCGTCTGTCATCTTTAGAGAAGGTTCTATTCATGTCTCTTGGAAATAAAACAGGAAATCATTAACTTCCTTGAGCATAACAACAATGAAGACACAAGCTACCAAAACCTGTGGGATACTGCAAAAGCAGTTTTGCGAGGAAAATTCATTGCTTTAGATGCCTACATTTGAAAAACAGAAAGAGAGCGCATCAGCAATTCACAAGCCATCTTATGGAATTGGAAAAAGAAGAACAATCTAAGCCTAAACTCAGTAGAAGAAAAGAAATATCCAAAATCAAATCAGAGATCAATGAAATTGAAAACAAAAGAATCATTCAGAAAATTAATGAAACAAGGAGTTGGTTTTTTGAAAAAATAAATAAAATAGATAAACCACTGGCCAGACTAACGAGAAATAGAAAAGTAAAATCTCTAGTAATGTCAATCAGAAATGATAAAGGGGAAATAACAACTGATCCCACCGAGATACAAGAGATCATCTCTGAATACTACCAGAAACTCTATGCCCAGAAATTTGACAATGTGAAGGAAATGGGTCAATATTTGGAATCACACCCTCTCCCCAGACTTAGGCAGGAAGAAATAGAGCTCCTGAACAGATAAATTTCAAGCACTGAGATGAAAGAAACAATAAAAAAGCTTCCAACCAAAATATGCCCTGGTCCAGATGGCTTCACTCCAGAATTCTATCAAACCTTCAAGGAAGAGCTTCTTCCTGTACTGCAGAAATTATTCCAAAAAATTGAGGAAGAAGGAATCTTCCCCAACACATTCTATGAAGCAAACATCACCCTGATACCAAAACCAGGAAAAGACCCAAACAAAAAGGAGACTTTCAGACCAATCTCACTCATGAATATAGATGCAAAAATTCTCAACAAAATCCTAGCCAATAGATTATAGCTATCATCAAAAAAGTCATTCATCATGATCAAGTAGGCTTCATGCCAGGGATGCAAGGCTGGTTTAACATACGCAAGTTATGTTATCCACTGTATTAACAGAGGCAAAAATAAAGATCACATGATCCTCTCAATAGATGCAGAAAAAGCATTTGATAAAATCCAGCATCCTTTTCTAATTATAACACTGAAGAGTATAGGCATAGGTGGCACATTTCTAAAACTGATTGAAGCTATCTATGACAGACCCACAGCTAATATTTTACTAAATGGAGTAAAACTGAAAGCTTTTCCTCTTAGAACTGGAACCAGACAAGCTTGCCCTCTGTCACCTTTACTATTCAACATAGTGCTGGAAGTTCTAGTCAATACAATTAGGCAAGACAAGGAAATAAAGGGAATCCAAATGGGAGCAGAGGAGGTCAAACTCTCCCTCTTTGCTGACGACATGATCTTATACTTAGAGAACCCCAAAGACTCAACCACAAGACTCCTAGAAGTCATCAAAAAATACAGTAATGTTTCAGGATATAAAATCAATGTCCACAAGTCAGTAGCCTTTGTATACACCAATAAGAGTCAAGATGAGAAGCTAATTAAGGACACAACTCCCTTCACCATAGTTTCAAAGAAAATGAAATACCTAGGAATATACCTAACAAAGGAGGTGAAGGACCTCTATAAAGAAAATTATGAAATCCTCAGAAAGGAAATAGCAGAGGATATTAACAAATGGAAGAACATACCATGCTCATGGATGGGAAGAATCAACATTGTTAAAATGTCTATACTTCCCAAAGCAATCTACCTATTCAATGCCATTCCTATCAAAATACCAACATTGTACTTTCAAGATTTGGAAAAAATGATTCTGCGTTTTGTATGGAACCGGAAAACCCCGTATAGCTAAGGCAGTTCTTAGTAATAAAAATAAAGCTGGGGGCATCAGCATACCAGATTTTAGTCTGTACTACAAAGCCATAGTGGTCAAGACAGCATGGTACTGGCACAAAAACAGAGACATAGACACTTGGAATCGAATTGAAAATCAAGAAATGAAACTAACATCTTACAACCACCTAATCTTCGATAAAGCAAACAAGAACATACCTTGGGGGAAAGACTCCCTATTTAATAAATGGTGTTGGGAGAACTGAATGTTTACATGTAAAAGACTGAAACTGGACCCACACCTTTCCCCACTCACAAAAATTGATTCAAAATGGATAAAGGACTTAAATTTAAGGCATGAAACAATAAAAATCCTCCAAGAAAGCATAGGAAAAACACTGGAAGATATTGGCCTGGGGAAAGACTTCATGAAGAAGACTGCCGTGGCAATTGCAACAACAACAAAAATAAACAAATGGGACTTCATTAAACTGAAAAACTTCTGTACAGCTAAGGAGACAATAACCAAAGCAAAGAGACAACCTACACATTGGGAAAGGATATTTGCATATTTTCAATCAGACAAAAGCTTGATAACTAGGATCTATAGAGAACTCAAATTAATCCACATGAAAAAAGCCAACAATCTCATATATCAATGGCCAAGAGACATGAATTTCTCATATTTAAATAAAGACGAATATGTTTATATATCCTCAGAGGGGTTTACGTGCAACTCTCTGCACATCCTTATCCATATCAACCATGCTGCTTGGTTCTGTCCTCTGGAGCTCCAGGAATAGCCTCTTCTTAAGTTTCTGCTTTTCCTGGTGGAACTACAGTAAGCCAAAACTAAGGGACAGGTCTGTCTATGTACACTTTGGCCCATCCTCATAGCCACCTAGCTTCCCTGGGAAGCTCTCAGGTTCTTTTTCCTACCTTTCTCTCTGTGTCTCCTTCCCCCCCCCTCTCTCCTTCTGTCTCTCCCTCTCTCTCTCACACTCACATATCACTCCATCAACCACAGGTCAGTGCTTCATGGCAGAGTACTTGTTCCAAGCTATGACTCAGGAAATCAATCTGGACATGTGAGTTGAAAGAAGGACAAAGACATGAACAGTATCTTCTCTGAGAAAGACAAACAAATGGCTAACAGACTTAGGATAACATGCTGGTCATCTCTGATCATCAGAGAAATGCAAATCAGAACCACCCTAGATATCACCTAACCCTAGACGGAATGGCCCAGATCACAAAGTCCCAAAGCTGCAGATGCTGGCATGGATTTGCAGATAAGGGAACACGTTTACACTGTTAGTGGGACTGCAAACTAATATAATCTCTATGGAAAGAAGTATGGAGAATGTTCAAAGAACTCAAATTAGACCTCCCATTTGATCCTGCAATCCCATTACTAGGCATCTACCTGAAAGAAAAAGTATCATTTGATCTAGATTGTTTATTGCAGTTCAATTTACAAATGCAAGATGTGGAGGAAGCATCCTTAAATGCCTATCAACTTAGGATAGTATTCCATGAATATATCTATTTAGGGATACACACACACACACACACACACACACACGTATATATCATGGAATACTATTCAGCCCTAAAAGGATGGGGGACTTTACATCTTTAGTATTAACCTGGATGAGGTTGAAACACACTCTTCTTAGTAAAGTAACCAAGGAATGGAAAAGCAAATATCCAATATATTCAATACCAATGTGAAGCCAGTAGATGATCTAATACACTCCCACATAAGAGAAAAACTCAGTTCAATTCAAGTTGGGGGGAAGGGGAATGAAGGAAAGGGAGAGAGGAGGATTGGTGTGCTCCCACTTCATGGGCACCCTGTTAGGGTATATAGCACACCTCTTGGGTGGGGAACACAACTATAATAGGGACTCTACTTGTTTGTATCTTCATATTAATCTGAATTTAAAAAAGTTAACCTACTGTCCCCCCCAGAAAGAAGAAGAGGGACCCTCAGGACCCTTGTGGTTCACTTAAATGGAAGCAGTACCCTTCCTACCCTGTTCCCACATGGAGGTGGCCAAAGCATGACTGATTGATTGGTCTGTGCTGCCACTAGAATGGGAGACAATATTAAAAGATATGACTATTGGCGCAGTAGCTCACACCTGTAATCCTAGCACTCTGGGAGGCCAAGGCGGGTGGATTGCCTGAGTTTACAGGTTCAAGACCAGCCTAAACCAGCAAGAGACCTTGTCTCCAAAAATAGCCAGGCACTGTGGCAGGTGCCTGTAGACTTAGCTACTTAGGAGGCCGAGGCAAGAAAATTGCTTGAGCCCAAGAGTTTGAGGTTGCTGTGAGCTATGACCCCACAGCACTCTACTGAAGGCAATAAAGTGAGACTGTGTCTCCAATAAATAAATAAATAAAAGATAAGACTATTGCTACTATTATCATTCACTGAATGCTTACTATGTGCTGGGCCTTGGGCTGAGCACTTCATATATAGTATAACCTCCATAGTTGACCTCCTCCCTACACTGACCACTTCGTTAATTTGACCTAGTTTTCATAGATCAGACATGTATCACATGTACATATCAGTACAATAGGCCTAGTTTCTTATGTTGATGACCTCTGTATGTTGACCAGTTTTTTAGTCCCAGGGGTGGTCAACTTACTGAGGTTCTACTGTATTTAGCTCATTGAATTCTCATGGAACTTAGGAAGTACATGTCATCATTATTTCTGTTTTGCAGACAGAGGAGCTGAGGCCCAAAGACTTCAGAGGCAGCTGCAATCTGAACTCACATGGGGCTGGCTCCAAAGTTTGTGATCCTAACACTGGTAAGTACTCATTTGATAAAAATAGCAATTGCCATGGTACATGCTCTAAAACCCTGAACATATCCTCAAAAGCAGGAGTGGGAGGGGCATTCAAGGTCTTTCCTGGGAAAAGAAAAAGAAAGGTGAGGGCCTGTTGTTAAACTTTAAGTAAAGCTGCTTCCTGGTTTTCACAGCCAGCAGTAGCCCAGGGATGTGAGACTGGCTGAGCTCAGGGAGCTGAGTTCACCCCATACTCTTAAGTTCCTAGCAGGTGTGTTGACGATCAGAAAGTCAGAGTAGAAGTTGTTCCTAATGGGCTAGGGCATTCCTCTTACTCCCAACACCCTAAGCCTCTTACCAAAGCACCAGTCTGCTCACCACTTCACATCCTTTCTGGTCTCAGGGCTCTTACCAGGTGGTTGATTTCTATTCTGTCATGGGTCTCCCAGCTCTATCCAACATTGCTGTCTTCATGGTGAGAAGTTATGGTGATGGGTAAGCAGAGGGTTTACAGTGGCTTGGGGAACCTTCTAGCTCATTCCTCAAGTACACAGAGGAACAGAGTTTGGCGGGATGAAGTAGCCTGGCTTGTGCCAGCTAAATTCCAAAGAGAGCTGCTTGGGGACTGCTGTTCTCGGTGCGCTAGCATTTTGTAAGCACACTTTGTGGGTCCCTTTGCTCTGTTGGAGCCAAAGCAAACACAATGGCTGCACAGTGGTGCTGAATTGAAAACTTCCTCCTCCTGGGCCCTTTCAAAGCTTTCATCCACAAAGCACATCTGAGCCACTTTAGCCCATGGGTTGGCTCTTGGAAGACCTCACATAGGCATTCATTTATTCATTTAATCAACAAAAAACAAATAGAGCATCTCAGGAGTGCTGAGCACTGTGCTGGAGCCCTGGAGGTACGATGGAGGGCGAGGCAGAAAGGGGCCCATCAGGAAGCTGACAGCCCAGAGGGAGAGGTAGACAGTGGAGGTCCTATAGTGAGGTGGCAGGAGGGGCTCCCCTTTTGTACAAATTAGACCTAACTTTCTTTACATCCTGCCTCATAGTAATTCCTGGGAAAATATTTCCTTCCAAATAAACCCAATTGGTATGCTGCAGAAACTTTGCGAGTCTATTAGCTTAAAAGCTTGGGTGGTTTCCAGGGATCCTTCCTTGTGAAGATGTTCCACCCAGTTCAGCATGTGCTTACTGAGCCCCTGTGTGCCAGAGCTGTGGGCTGCGCTGGAGATGCAAGGAGGAATAAGCTGAGATTGCTGCTCGCCTTTGGGGGAGACCACACACGAGCTGGTCATTATATGTGGTGAGAGCTAGTCATTCATTTAGCAAATATTCACCAGGTACCCACTCTGAGTCTGTGTGACACAGCCATAAGCCAAAGAGACAGTCCTTACCCTGGTGGAGTTTGTATTTTACTGGGGGAGTGGGAACTGCAGAGAGGAGAGAGCTGTTTTATATAGATGGTGGGGTAGGAATTCCTTGAGGAGGTGATTTTGAATAGAGTTGAAGAAGGTGAGGGAGAAACTTATGCAGAATTATGAGGAAAGAGACAGAGGGTCTCTAGTGCAAACAAAGGGAAGAACAGAATGCCAGGAGAGGGAAAGCATCCGGGTTTTGAGGAATAGGTGGGAGGTCTGATATAGGGCACAGTGGATGAGAAGAAAGCAGGAGAAATGAGGCCAGGGGGCAGCAGGGGATAGAGGGTCACAGCCCAACAGGCCCCGCTCAGGACTGCAGCTTTTCCTCTGGCGAGATGGGGAGACACTGGAGGGTTCCAGAGGCAAAGTTGGCATGATCTGATTGATGGTCTAAGAGGGTCCCTGTAGCTTCTGGGAAAGAATCACTTGCAAGGGGAAAAAGCAAAAGCAGGAAGACCAATGTGGAGGCTGCTGCAATTACCCAGAGATGGCTGGAACTGGAGAGGCAAATAGTCAAGGAGAGGAGGAACATGACATTCTGATGTCTTTGAAAGACGGAGCCAAGAGGATTGATTGATAGACATGAAGTAAGAAAACAGAAAAGGAAAAGAGACAAGAATGAATGTGAGGTTTTAGCCTTAGTCATGAGAAAGATAGAGTTAGCATTTATAAAACAAGCAGTAGGCTAGGTTAGATAATTGTTTAGCAGATATTTCTTCTCTGCCTCTCTGTTTGTATGAGAAGAATATACTTCGTTCCCCATTGATGTTGGGATTGGTCACAGAATTTACTCTAGCCAATTAAATATGGGTGTAAATGATGTGTGAAGCTCAGGTCTTACAAAGCATCATGCACATCCCCTTGGCCTGTGTGTGGCCTCTGACAGCTGCCGAGAGAAGAGTGTATCCTAAGTAGCTACTACCTACGCACCTCAGGTCCTGGAATGAGATGTGTATGTAGACCAGTCTCTTCCACTGGCTCTTAGACTTACAAACATGAAAATAACTGCTCACTGTGTAGACTGTTGAGTTTACACAGCCTTGCCATGATGAAAGGTGGAGGTAGTGTTTGAGCTTCAGGACATCAGCATCAGAGACGGGCTTTTAGCCCTGCCTGGGTAGTCAGGGATGTTGCCTGAAAGTCAGGGATGTTGCTGAGCCCTGAAGGATAAATCAGTTACCCAGTTCAAGAGATGGAACAAAGGCATTCCAAGGCGAGGACGCAGCACTAGTAAAGGCACAGAGGCACAAGAAATACAACCCATGAATATACAGGGAACTGTGCAAGTAGAGCAGAGGGTGGCGGGAGATGAATCTGGAGAAGGAAACAGGAGCGGAATCAGGGAGTGTTTTGTATTCCCTGTAAGGAGCTTGGATTTCAGCCCATAGGTAGTTGAGGGGCCTCCTTTGTCCTTTTTAGTGGGAGAATGTCGTGGTCTGATTTATAGCTAGGCACTATTCTTCTGGAACAGCCTCAGTATTTCAGAGTGTTATTGCCTAATGATAGAAGAAGCAGGTAGGGTCTGTTGTAACTATCTGGTCAAGTGCAGTGGTGTAAGGATGCAGGGATAGAAATAGATTGGAGAAACATGCGAGTTTTAGTACTAGCAGGATTTAAGGTACAGAATAAAGGGGAGAGCTCAATATATGACATGCTTGGAACATCAAACACTAGAATGAATTCCCCTAACATGTTAATGTCTAGTGGAATTGTAGATGATTTTCTTTCCTTCTTATATACAAATTTATTTCCTACAGACCCACTACCAATATAATCAGAATAAAGTTTGGGGTATGTTATAGTGTTTAAGTCTGACTATTTTCCTTTGGATCAAGTCTAAAATTCCAGTGTTAGAAAGAGGTACTCACCCTCAGTACTCTCTGGGCCAGGTTTGCTGTCTTCTCTACTTGATATCTGGCAACTTGGATCATTTTTAAAAAATTAAAGAAGATCCAAAAAGAGGTTCAGAGAAAATGCGGCCCATACATCTTATTCATACTAACTGTGTATTGTGGAAACACTTCAGAGAGACATTAACTAGGAATTGGCATCACCGGATAACATGTCCTTCTGAACGATTATGTCATGACTCACCTGATTATACATTCAGAATGAGAAAAGTGCATGAGTTTTTTTTTCGAGTAATTAAAGAGAACCATATGTATAGAAGTAAATTTTAAAAAATTGCTTGTGATTGCTGAAAATGCTACTGACTAAGAGGGGCTAATAGCCAGATGGCAACATCGCATTAAAAAAAATGTAGAGTTCTGCTAATTATAAACCAAAACCCAAGTTAGGCAAATTAGTACCTGTAATTTCTCTGTTTAACCAGCATGCCACACATTTCACTGTGGTGCCTCTCTCCATTGTGTTCCCAAGCCTGGGCTGATACCCTCTTTGTCACCTCTAAGAACCCTACTTTTTCTCAAGACCAGGTGGTAGGTAACCCCAGGATTGCTTTCCTATATCTCCATTTCATCCCACTGTATTTTATCCTCAGGGCCCATGCCCTATCAAAGCAATTTCTGTATTTTTATTACTTTAGTACTTAACTAATCTTCTTCATTCATTTGTATGTTCCAGCCTGGGGTATGCCACATTATAGGACTTCATAAATGTTGCATAAAATGACTTAATACATATACTCTGATTCAAGTATCTTATACAAGTGCCGGCATGTGCTTGCTGGGGAATTGGTCCAGGAGCCATGAGGGGGTAACTTGGCTCTAAAAGATGGTCTTCAAACCAAATCTTACTGTTAAAGGCTCATTATATTGTGCATAGGTGACTTTAGTGACTTTCTAGAAGTCCCAAAAGATATAGGTAAAAGACGAGTAAATGATTACATTTAAATACATTTAAATATAATCAGAAAAATCAAATTCAAGTGTTTTGCTTTGAGTTATTTATCCAGTGAACGACTGGATAACAAGAAAGTAGGACTGATATCCAAATGAAGAGACATGATTTGAGGGTTTGGCATGATGTTGTTGATCTCTACAGCTTCAACTGTCACCTTTGTGCTGATGATTCCCAGACTCTTACCTCCAACCTCAACCTTATAAGGAGCGAATTTGAATGTTCAACTGCCAAGTGGCCATCTACACCAAGTAAGTCCTGCAGACACTTCCAATTTGTATGCCACAAACTGAGCATATGGGTCTTCCTCCTGACACCCAAACCTGATCTTCTGCTTTCTGCTTTAGGAAAAGTCTCTATCTCCTCAGCCTCCAGAATCCTGGGTTTATCTTTGTCTCTTTGCCAGTTAGTTACCAAGGCCTTTAGATTCTGACCCAAAGTATCTTTTAAGTCTGACTCCTATACCCTATAACCATAATAATTATCTTAATTTAAGTCATCATCAGTGTCTAGACTTTTGCACCAGCATACTGCTTGGTATGTTTACCAACAATAGTCCTGTCTTCTACTCAGATATCAAGCCATCATTCCCTTTCTTGAAAAGCTGGAAGATAAAACTCAAGCATTATTATCATCATGCTTAACTAACATTAATGCCCATAAGCTCCACTCTTCTCCACCAAAGGCACTGAGCCTGTTTGTGCTCATTCATCCACCTTTTTTTCTTTTCTTGATTGCCAAACTCTTACTCATCCTCCAAGAACCACTTCAAAATATCATCTCTTCTATGAAGCCTTCTCTTACGTTGAAAGATAGTCTGATGCTCTCTTCTCTGAAATCTCATGGCACTTTGCACATAGTCTATCACATTGTAAAGATCCCTTTACACTCCAGCTCCTACCTTGCTTTGAGGATAAGGCCTGAAGCTTACTCCCACTTGTAGTCTGAGTATCTACTACAGTATCTGGCAACCAGAAAGAAGAGTACCCTTTGCTGATAAATATTTTAACCACTTTCAGTCTGTTTACTCAAGAACAATAATAATCTTTTCTTGAATCTCCAGTTAGGTGTTGTTTATGAAAATGTTCTGTAGAAATGAGAAGCAGAAAAGGCTAGAGAAGTGAGGAGTTATCAAGAGATTCTTTAGTCCAAGCACTTACCTTTCTGAATGAGGAAGAAAAGCTACAGAACAGTGGAATGACTAAGCCAAGGTCACACAGCAGCTCTTGGTAGAATCTGAGTCTCCTAACTCAATGCCTTTTCCTTCTACTCTGTGTTTATGAAGGCCCACCTGAAAGGCCCTATCATGGTACTACTCCAAAGGATCTTCCTTTATGATGTTTTATTACTGGTAACTTAGGCCATTTCTGGGAGAAACAAAAAGGCTTCAAGCCACAAGGCTTCAAACTATTTGGTTCCCTCAAGTAATCTCCAGAATTTGATTACCACAATTACATTCCTCAAATATTTGCTTTGGGTGAAGAATAGACCCAACACTATGCTTAAAATCTGGTTTCTAAATTTTCAGTTCTAGGAGAGGTACCATTTAGAGGAATAAACTCTTGCTTCTGATTTTTTTCAGGTTAATTAAAATATTGTTTCCTCTTCCCTAAACTTTTTTGAAATTAAGACAGTCGTGCATTAGGCCTATGCTTAGACCTTCTCACAACCTTCCTACAATGGCAGCCTCCTGGTCACCGAGACATACTCAATACGGCTGCCTGGTCAGCCACCAAACCTATGGTAAATTCACTCCAACTGGTATTCAAATCTGGTTGCTGTATATTGTTCGAGTCTGCCCCACTCTTCCTAGCTTTCCACTCAACACACAGCTTCTATAAACTCCAGAAAGGCTTCCTCCTGTCCCAGACCTCTGGGGGGGTGGGGGGGGGGGAGAAGCCTATCCCAGCAGGTGGCAATCACTTGCCTAATTTGTCAGATTTCTACTACTACAGATCATACGCTATATCCAGCTCACCACTTCTTCTCTGTGCTGTCTGAGCTACCTCTGCGTAAGGTTCCTATGCCAGCTATGGCTGAGTTCTCTCCTTTTCCCCAGTGGTCTAGAAGAGCTCAGCTGAAAGAATTCTTCTGGTCTGCCATCTTGCCCCCCGCCCCCTTTTCTTTCCAACAGAGTCTCCCTCTGTTGTCCAGGCTAGAGTGCCATGGGATCAGTCTAGCTCACAGCAACCTCAAACTTATGGGTTCAAGTGATTCTCCTGCCTCAGCTTTCCAAGTAGCTGGGACTATAAGTGTCTGCTACAACACCCAGCTTTTTGTTTGTTTGTTTGTTTTTTAGGAGATATGGGTCTCACTCTCACTCAGGCTGGTCTTAAACTTCTGAGCTCAAGCGATCCTCACACCTCGGCTTCCCAGAGTACTAGTATTATAGGCATGAGCCACCATACCTGGCCCTAATTTCTTTTTTTTTGTGTGTGTGTGTCATCACTGTTGCAAGCATTTTAAAAGTGTTAATTTCATTCACCTCTCACAACCTCACTGAGTATGTACTATAGTTATACCCCGAGAACTGATTCACAGAGATTAGGTACATATAAATGTACTTACTGGGTTTACCCATACACACACACACTGAAAACAACCACATAGTACTGTTGAAACTTTTTTTTTCTTTTTTTTGTAGAGACAGAGTTTCACTTTATGGCCCTCGGTAGAGTGCCGTGGCCTCACACAGCTCACAGCAACCTCCAACTCCTGGGCTGAAGCGATTCTCCTGCCTCAGTCTCCCGAGTAGCTGGGACTACAGGCGCCCGCCACAACGTCTGGCTATTTTTTTGTTGTTGTTGCAGTTCAGCCGGGGCCGGGTTTGAACCCGCCACCCTCGGTATATGGGGCCGGCGCCCTACGGACTGAGCCACAGGCGCCGCCCCCCTAATTTCTTTTTAAAAAACATAATTCTTACCAACAATAACAACAAAAAATGGCGTATGAGACTAAAAAATTGACAAAAAACACCAGTAGGCAATTCACAGGAAAAAATATAAATAAACATTAATTATTTATCCATACTAATAAAATGAATTCAAATTAAAATAGCATTGAGATATTATTTTTCACTTATGCAATCAGCAATTTAAAAAGTTCAATAATAATCACTGTGGGCAAAGGACTGAGAAAAATAGATTCTCTCACTTTCTGCCTAACATAATTGAAGAACATTTAAGCCCATCATCTTTGACCTAGCAATTTTGTTTCGAAGAGTTCTGCCTACAGATATCCTCATAGAAGTGCACAAAGTTGTACATATATACGTTTGAGGATGTTCAATGCAGAAACTATTTATTAAAACAGAATACTAGAACTAACCTAATAGGCATCAGTGGGGAATAATACATAAGTCATACTCCATGGCTACTCAAGAGAAAGAGGTAGACTTGGAAATGTTTATACGTAAAGACATTTCTGCCAGATTTTATTATTAAGTGAAGAAAGCAAATTGGGAACTAAGTGTGGGGTATATTTTCACACATTTAAGACAAAAAGTAACACCATACATACATACATATGTTTACATATACACATGTACACATGCCTATGTATAATTAATTAAAAATTTATGCTCACATATAAAATTATTAATAGGATCAAGTCTGGGAACTAAGATTAGGGCAAAGATGAGTGTTAAGGAAGACACTTCTTGCTGTGTGTTCTTGGGTCTTATTTGAATATTTTACATTATATATTTCTTTTTTATTTATTAAATTACAGCTGTGTACATCAATGCGAAGATGGGGCACCATACACTGGTTCTATAGACCGTTTGACACATTTTCATCACACTGGTTAACATAGCATTCCTGGCATTTTCTTAGTTATTGTGTTAAGACATTTATATTCTACATTTACTAGGTTTCACATGCACCCTTGTAAGATGCACTGCAGGTGTAATCCCACCAATCACCCTCCCTCTGCCCATCCTCCCCCTCCTCCTCTCCCTTTCCCCTTTCCCCATATTCTTAGGTTATAACTGGGTTATAGCTTTCATGTGAAAGCCATAAATTAGTTTCATAGTAGGGCTGAGTACATTGGATACTTTTTCTTCCATTCTTGAGATACTTTACTAAGAAGAATATGTTCTGGCTCCATCCATGTAAACATGAAAGAGGTAAAGTCTCCATCTTTCTTTAAGGCTGCATAATATTCCATGGTGTATGTATACCACAATTTATTAATCCATTCGTGGATCGATGGGCACTTGGGCTTTTTCCATGACTTAGCAATTATGAATTGGGCTGCAATAAACATTCTGGTAGAAGTATCTTTGTTATGATGTGATTTTTGGTCTTCTGGGTATATACCTAGTAGAGGAATTATAGGATTGAATGGCAGATCTATTTTTAGATCTCTAAGTGTTCTCCAAACATCTTTCCAAAAGGAATGTATTAATTTGCATTCCCACCAGCAGTGTAGAAGTGTTCCCTTTTCTCCGCATCCACGCCAACATCTCTGGTCTTGGGATTTTGTGATATGGGCTAATCTTACTGGAGTTAGAGGATATCTCAAAGTAGTTTTAATTTGCATTTCTCTGATGATAAAGGATGAGAGCATTTTTTCATATGTCTGTAAGCCGTGCACCTGTCTTCTTCAGAGAAGTTTCTCTTCAAGTCCTTTGCCCAGCCTGCGATGGGATCACTTGTTCTTTTTTTGCTTGTACGTTTGAGTTCTCTGTGGATTCTGGTTATTAAACCTTTGTTGGAGACATGACCTGCAAATATCTTCTCCCATTTGAGGGCTGTCTGCTTGCTTTACTTACTGTGTTCTTGGCTGTGCAGAAGCTTTTTAGTTTGATCAGGTCCCAGTAGTGTATTTTTGAAGCTGCTTCAATTGCCTGGGAGGTCCTCCTCATAAAATACTCGCCCAGACAGATTTCTTTAAGGGTTTTCCCTGCACCCTCTTCTAGTATTTTTATAGTTTCACGTCTTAAGTTTAAATCTTTAATCCAGTGAGAGTCTATCTTAGTTAATGGTGAAAGGTGTGGGTCCAGTTTCAATCTTCTACAGGTTGCTAGCCAGCTTGTCAAAGATCAAATAATGGTAAGTAGTTGGGTTCATCTCTTGGTTCTTTATTCTGTTCCATACATCTACCTCTCTGTTTTTGTGCCAGTACCATGCTATTTTGATCACTATTGATTTATAGTACAGTCTGAGGTCCGGTAGCATGATTACTCCTGCTTTGTTTTTATTTCTGAGTAATGTCTTGGCTATTTGAGTTTTTTTTCTGATTCCATATAAAACGAAGTATTATTTTTTCAAGATCTTTAAAGTATGACAGTGGAGCTTTAATAGGGATTGCATTAAAATCGTATATTGCTTTGGGTAGAATGGACATTTTAACAATGTTGATTCTTCCCAGCCATGAGCATGGTATGTTTTTCCATTTGATAACATTTTCAGCTATTTCTTTTCTTAGAGTTTCATAGTTCTCTTTATAGAGATCTTTCGTATCTTTTGTTAAATAAATTCTCAAATATTTCATTTTCTTTGGCACTACTGTGAATGGAATAGAGTCCTTAACTATTTTTTCAGCTTGACTATTGTTGGTATATATAAAGGCTACTGATTTATGAATGTTGATTTTGTAACCTGAGACGCTGCTGTATTCCTTTATCACTTCTTTTTTTTATTTTTGTTTATGTGGTGTGTGTTTTATTTTTCCTTCCTTGATCACTTCTATGAGTTTTGTAGTAGAATCCCTGGTGTTTTCCAGATATACAATCATATCATCTGCGAAGAGCGAAAGTTTGATCTCTTCTGACCCTATATGAATACCATTGATCACCTTTTGTTCCCTAATTGCAATGGCTAAAACTTCTATTACAATGTGAAAGAGCAGTGGAGACAATGGGCAGCCTTGTCTGGTTCCTGATCTGAGTGGAAATGATTTCAATTTAACTCCATTCAATACTATATTGGCTGTGGGTTTGCTGTTGATGGCCTCTATCAGTTTAAGAAATGTCCCTTCTATACCAATTTTCTTAAGTGTTCTTATCATGAAGGGATGCTGGCTATTATCAAAAGCTTTTTCTGCATCAATTGAGAGAATCATATGGTCTTTGTTTTATAATTTGTTTATGTGCTGAATTATACTTATAGATTTATGTATATTGAATTATGAGACCCTGGGATAAAACCGACTTGGTCTTGATGTATAATTTGTTTGATGTGTTGCTGGATTCTGTTTGTTAGGATCTTGTTGAGTATTTTTGCATCTATATTCATTAGTGATATGTGTCTATAATTTTTTTTCTTGTTGGGTCTTTTCCTGGTTTGGGGATCAGGGTGATGTTTGCTTCATAGAACGTGTTGGGTTCTCTTCCTTCTTTTTTTATATTTTGGAACAGATTGAGTAATATAGGTACTAGTTCCCCTTTAAAGGTTTGGTAGAATTCTGACGTGAAGCCATCTGGTCCCAGGCTTTTCTTTTTAGGGAGATTTTATATAGTTGATTCTATTTCAGAACTTGGTATGGGCCTGTTCAATGTTTCCACTTGATTCTGGCTAAGTCTTGGAAGGTGACGTGCTTCCGAGTATTGGTCGATTTCCTTTAGATTTTCATATTTCTGAGAATAAAGTTTCCTGTAATATTCATTAAGGAGTTTTTGAATTTCTGAGGAGTCTGTTGTTATTTTCTTTATCATTTCTGATTGATGAAATTACAGATTTTACTCTTTTTTTCCTGGTTAGTTTAGCCAAAGGTTTATCTATTTTATTGACCTTTTCAAAAAACCAACTTTTTGATTTATTGATCTGTTGTATAATTCTTTGTTTTCAATTTCATTTAATTCTGCTCTAATTTTGGTTATTTCTTTTTTTCTACCGGGCTTGGAAATGTTCTTCCTTTTCCTGTTCCTTGAGATGTCTCATTGAGTTGTTAACTTTTACAAAAATTTGGCAATTTCCTTCTTAATCTCATCTATGACCCAGCTATCATTCAGCATAAGGTTATTTAACTTCCATGTTTTTGTACGAGTTTGCAGATTCCTGTTGTTACTGAGCTCAACTTTTATTCCATGGTGGTCCGAGAAGATGCAAGGAATAATTTCTATTCCTTTAAATTTACTGAGGTTAGACTTGTGACCTAGGATGTGATTGATTTTGGAGTATGTTCTGTGGGCTGATGAGAAGTATGTGTATTCAGTTTTGTTGGGATGAAATGTTCTTTAGATGTCTGCTAAATCCAAATGTTGGATGGTTAGGTTTAAATCTAAGATTTCTTTGCTCAGCTTCTTATTGGAGGATCAATCCAACACTGCCAAAGGAGTGTTGAAATCTCTGACGATTATGGAGCTGGAGGAAATCAAGTTGCTCATGTCTGTTAGAGTTTCTCTTATAAATTGAGGTGCATTCTGATTGGGTGCATAAATATTAATAATTGAAATCTCATCATATTGATTATTACCCTTAACAAATATGAAGTAACCATTCTTATCCTTCCTTACTTTTGTTGGTTTAAAGCCTATTGTATGTGCAAATAGAATTGCAACACCTGCTTTTTTCTGATTACCATTTGCCTGATATATGGACGACCATCCTTTCACCCTGAGTCTATATTTATCTTTTAAGGTAAGATGTGACTCTTGCATGCAGCAAACATCTGGCCTGAGTTTTTGTATTCAGTCAGCTAACCTGTGCCTCTTTAGAGGACAGTTTAAGCTGTTCACATTAATGGAGAATATTGATAAGTCTGGTAAAATTTTGGGTATCGAGTTTTTCAAAAGTCCAGTGGACATTTTTAATCCTTTCACCACTGTGGAAGTTGGAATTTGATCAAAAGTTTCTGAGTGAGTTTACTTTTGTGGTAGAGGTTTGGGCTGGTCATTATGGAGAATAGGTCTGAGAATATCCTGAAGAGCTGGTTTGGTTATGGCAAATTTCTTCAACATATGAATGTCATTAAAGTATTTAATTTCTCCATCATAATTTCTGCATCATTCTCAGTTTAGCTGGATACAGGATCTGGGGTTGAAAGTTATTTTGTTTTAGGAGACTAAAATTCGATGACCATCCTCTTCTGGCTTGGAAAGTTTCAACAGAGAGATCTGCAGTCATTCTAATATTCTTCCCTTTGTAGGTAATAGATTTCTTATGTCTGGCTGTTTTCAGAATTTTCTCTTTCATATTAACACTATAACACTACTGAAGTTAATTATGATATGCCTGGTGGATGTCTTATTCGGGTTGAGTTGTGCTAGGGTTCTGAAATTGTCTGCTATCTGAATCTCAGAATCTCTTGGCATGTCTGGAAAATTCTCTTTCATAATTTCATGGAGAAGGGCCTCTGTGCCTTGCGAGGCCACTTCATCACTTCCAGGGATTACAATGAGGTGGCTATTAGCTTTCTTCAAATGATCCCAGAGCTGTCTGAGAGAATGATCCATTTTCGCTCTCCATTTCTCTTCGTCTTTGAGAGTTTGGGAGAGTTCAAAAGCTTTGTCTTCAATGTCAGAAATCCTTTCTTCTGCTTGCTCCACTCTGTTACTGAAGGATATATTTCTTACACTAACAATCTGAAAAGAAGATGAGTGATTTCTTTATTTGTTCCTTATTTCTGTATGTCACTCACTATTTGGGTAATCCTCAAGGAGAAACCAAACGTTGACTGCTCCCAGCTCAGCTCCTGCATCTGACAAGGAGCTCTTGTATCAAGTACAGAGCCTGCATCGATGTGGGACCTCACATTATTACCCTGTTTCTCCGAAAATAAGACATCCTCTGAAAATAAGACCTACTTACAGGAAAGATAAGACGTCCCCTGAAAATAAGACCTAGTGCATCTTTGGGAGCACATCTTAAAATAAGACACTGTCTTATTTTTGGGGAAACAGGGTATTACTGTTTAGTTATTGTCTACATTTTAGCTCCATTCACTTGAAATAGGTTAAGCATATCTGGGTCATGTTGCTGATGTCATTTTAACAACAAATATCTGATCTTAGCCCTCTTATCATTAATTTTTAGTTTCAGCTCCCTCTTGATCCACAAGAAATATAGAAAACAGCCCTCATCATTTTTTTCATAATACCCCTTCAGGTAATTTATTCACATCCTCCTGGATTTCCCCACCCCACCACCACACTACTTCCTTTTTTTTTTTTTTAACCACTAATGTGTGATTTCCATGGGCCTCTTAAGTGTCTTTTAAATATATCTGATCTCATTAGTGTATGGTCAAAACTCTGTTGGGTAACCTGCCCAGAAAGCTGCCTCCTTCCCACAGGGTCCACCCACAGTCTGGGCTGGTGAGTAGATGTGAGCTTACATGCCTCCCTCTGTTCCCAGCCAGCCTACAGGGCCATCTGCAGAGCATCAAGGATCTCAGGGATCTGTCTTTTAATTCTTTTCAGGGATGCCAACTTCTGGGTATGTAAGAAAAGGAGGCACTCAAAAAATGAAAACATCATTCTTTCTTCTAAATGAATTGTCACTAGCCTCTGGGAGCAGTGGGTTTTGTTTTGGAGATAAATAGCTTAAGGTGATCTCTGGAAACCAAGACTGGATCCAAGCATCATCTCATCATCTTTCTCTCTCTGGCCAAGGCTCAGGAAACCTGCCTCTACCCCGTAAGACATGACCTTGCCTCAGTCCCTGGGGCCCACTCTTTCCTTTTACTGGGCCATGGAAGTTGCCCTATGGTGGGACCTCACTGCATTGTCAGAGGTTTAGTTTTATTAATGATGATTATAAACTTCCCAGGAACTGATGTTTATAAAGTGTTGACATGAGATGGGGTAAATGTCAAAGTTACAATATTCAGTGAGAAAAGCAGGATTCCAAATTACTTATATGGTATTATAACAGAACAAAACAAAAAAAAAAATCTATGCCCAGAAAAAAATGACTAGATTTTGGTAACAGCTCATAAAACAAAGTACTAGGAATAAAAGTGTGGAGGAATGAATGGAGAAATAGTTAGATGGAACACTGGAATGGAATAGAAAGCTCCAAAACAGAAATATGTGTATTTGGGAACTTGTGTATGATAGAAGTGGCATTGAGGATTATTAGGGAAAAGTTAGGTTAGTTAACAGATGATAATGAGAAACTAACTCACCTTATGGTGAAATGTAAATTGATAAAAACTTATTCTTCATATAAAAGTAAACTCCCATACAGCTTTGTGAATGGTAACTCTATGAAGATAATAGAAGAAGAAAATAGAGTATAACATAGAAGAATATCTTCATGAGCTTGGGTGGGGAAGGATTTCTTAATAAGACTGAATATGCATCCCCAGGGGCAGGGTCCTCTAAGACCTGTGGAACTGGTGGTGACCGGCTGAAGAAATAAAAAGTTGGAAACGACAGCAAAGAAAGAGACATGAGACACAGAATAGAATTAAAGGGGGGAATACAGGCATCATTGCCCATTTGTAGGATACCAGCAATGGCCCAGAGTATTTGCTCCACTCTGCTTTTATTTAAGTATGTTTGCCCAGAAGGTAAGATGAGGGAGGGAACAAAGACACCAGCAGTTTCTCTGACTGAGTGTATAAGCTCCTAGTGTTATTATTTAAGGGTCTGAGTAGGCTTGAGAAATCTGAAATTTGAGCCTTTTATTGGAGAGCCTCCCACTTGAGATCACACACACAGATTTCAAGGGAGATGTTAAACTCTGCTAGTTCCCCATGGAGTAAAACATCACTGGCATTCATCTCTTCTGAGGAATCAGTGGGAGGGAGGAATTTTCCTCCCATCACCACCACAGAGGATCTTCCTCTGCGATAGGGGATAAAAGCTCTTCTGCCCATATCTCTGGGCCTGAACTACTCCCTTGATTTCTGTCCCAGGCAAATGCAAATCTCCACAATGGGTATCTGCTTTGCCTGTTTACTAGGCAGGAAACCACTCAATTAATGTACTTTCTAGGTCTTTGCCATAGTCTTTTCTATGGCCATTTTTCGTCACAGGGCTCACAGATCCAGCCAGGGGTGTTTGTAAGCTCCACAAAAGGCTAGAATTTCAGAAAAGGCAGGAACCTTGCTAGCAATGACTAGCTTAAATGTAAACTATCTGACTTTTCTTTGTTCCAACTCACTCAGCTTACTTTTTAATTTTCCTCCTTTTCTGGGGGTGCTTTTCTTTGCCAAGCATGGGGTCTTTGGTCCTCATTCTTCTTGCACAAACCATTTCAAAAATACAGGTTTAAGCTCAACAAAGGGCAACAGGAAAGTTAACAGTTGTTTAGGATCTGAAAACACCACCCAAAATACTTTGAACTGAAGGGAACTGAGAGGGCCTCAGAAGCATGGAGGTAATTCTGACCTTCCCCCTCCTCTCTGTGTGAGAGGTGGACGTGAAGAATTTCTCTGACCTACTTGCCTGAAAGTTGCTTATAACAACCTCATTCTCCAGGAGACCTGCCCTATCCAAGGGGGCAAGGGATATTACACAGAGAGGCCAAGAAGAATCTGAACAAACAGGCTAGGTTCCCTGCCACCCTCTGCTCCCATCTATTACAATTAGATCACATTTTTTCGTCCGATGACATTTCTATATGACTGTCTATTCTTCATCAAACCTAAGTGTAAATAAAATAGACATTTTTCCCTGGGTCTTTGGGTCTCCATTTATGAAGTCTCCCATGTCATGTAAAACTTTGTTAAATAAATCTGTTATGCCTTTTTCTGGTTACCCTGCCTTTTGTGATAGCAGGGTCAATAATGCCCCTTGTAATGGGTGAGGAAAGGTCTTACTCCCTTTTGCTACTGTGCAGAGGAGTGGCACAATGGGAGGAGATATTTGCAATATCTGGAATGGAAAAGGACCTAGTATTTAGGTTGTAGAAGGTACCCTTGCAAAAGAACATTTTAAATGCTCCAAGACATAAATCCTGTTAAGATGGAGGTGAAATCTAAACCCAGTGAAAAGAGCCCATGTCATGAAGTCCCAAAGCTGCAGATGCTGGTACAGTTGTGGAGAGAAGGGAACACTTTCACACTGTTGGTGGAAGTGAAAACTAATACAGCTTCTATGGAAAGAAGTATGCTCTTCTATGGAAAGAGCATCCTCAAAGAACTCAAAATAGACCTTCCAGTTGATCTTGCAATCCCATTACTAGGTATCCACTCAGAAGAAAAAAAATCATTTTATGGTTAGAACATTTGCACTAGACTTTTATTGCAGCTCAGTTTATAATCGCCAAGATGTGGAATCAATTCAAGTGCCCGTCAACCCATGAAAGGATTAATAAACTGTAGTATATGTATACCATGGAATACCATTCAGCCATAAAAAATATGAAGACTTTGCATCTTTTGTATTAACCTGGATAGACTCGGAAAACATTCTCTTTAGTAAAGTATCCAATGTACTCAAGGCTAACATGAAGCCAGCCTATGATCTAATAGATGCCCACACAGGAGAAAAACTCAATTCAATTCAAGTTGTGGGGAGGAGAAGGGAGAGTGGGGCAGAGGATAAGAGGGAGGGGGATTGGGGTGCTCCCACCTAGTGGGCACAATGTAAGGGTATGTGGCACACCTTCTGGGTATGGGACACAGCTACAACAGGGACTTTACCTAACAAATACAAACATTATAATCTAATCATTTGTACCCTCATATTAATATGAAAATTTTAAAAAAGGTAAAGGGAGAACCAGAGGAGGCAATTCACAGAAAGGAGAAACCCACATGGCCAAACAGCCTCACTAGCAATTATAGAAATGCAAATTAAAATGACTTTACAGTCCTCATACTGGCAAATATTATAAAGCAGGAAAATACCTGAAGGTAGCATGTGGCACACCAAAGGCCACAAGGGAGCCTAGACTAAGGCAGGCCTCTGGGATGTAGTCTGAGTATTACTTCCTGAGTCTGGAATACAAGAATGTTCAGATAGGACTGTAGATGTGTAGGGATATTCTTTGCAGCCTCCTTTTTGGTAACACAAAGTTAGAAGTGGCCTGGTTATCCATTGGGAATGACTAAGTGAAAGATTGTAATGTAGGAGAATGGGATCCTAGGCAGCACACAGAAGCAATGAATTTAACACACATACAACAACAACAACAATGATAACATTTTTCCCTAGTTTCCACTAGAATACAAACTCTATGAGGGCAGATTTACAGAGTTTTGATGGTCTTTTGAGTATTCCCAGCCTAGACTCTAGAACTTTGAGAACATAGTAGATATAAATTGTATGTTTCTTAAATGAACGATGCACCTATACCTACATATCTAAGTACATTAAATACAATGAAGGGGGTAGACTTTGGTAGTGAAAGAGAGAAGAATGGAAATAGGGATTAAGTATGAAGGGCAACAAAAATATATTGATAATTGTTCCATTAGCTGAGTAATAGTATTCATTTAAATTTTTGTATTTGGGGTGCAGGGATCAGGAAACATACCAGAATATGAATTATTTTTAGATGGTGAGATTTATGGTGGCATTTATGTTTGCTCTATTTTTCTATATTTTCTAAAAATTATACAATTAGTAGTGTTTTATTTTTATTATCCTCAAATTCAACACTTGAGAGAGGGTGGTACCCTCAATAGCAAGTTTTCTTCCACTGGTCTGTCAGCTGCTCTCCCACCTCTTATCTGCCCTGGTTCCCTCAAACAACACACACACACACACACACACACGCATATGTACATGTATGTACACATACTTCCACGGATGAACCATATCTCTGGCTCAGTTTGTGCCTTGGTCAAGAATCTCTACTGTTTCCCCCATGTTGGTCTCCTAGTTAGGACTGTCTTTAGCTTCCTAGGATAAATGACCTCTGGCCTACCCTGCCCTACTCTGAGCATCTGCCTGGATTCCTGGTCTCAGCCTTTCCCAATTCATCTCAGCCTGGTG
This sequence comes from Nycticebus coucang, assembly GCF_027406575.1. Classification (NCBI taxonomy): domain Eukaryota; kingdom Metazoa; phylum Chordata; class Mammalia; order Primates; family Lorisidae; genus Nycticebus; species Nycticebus coucang. Next base: position 34,566,972 of record NC_069796.1, read on the forward strand.
CTTCTCCACTATACTGAGTTGAATAGTGTCCCTAGTTCCAGTGCATGTCTTTCTTGGAACTTCAGAATATGATCTTCTCTGAAAATAGGGTAATTGCAGGTATAATTAGTTAAGATGAAGTCCTCCTGGAATACAGTGGGCCCTTAATCCAAATGACTAGCATCCTTATAAAAAAAAAAACATAGAACCACATAGGAAGTTACCATGTGATAACAGACAGAGATTAGAGCAGTGCACCAACAAGCCAAGGCCTGGTGAAGCCACCAGAAATCAGGAAGAGGCAAGGAAGGACCCTCACCTAAAGCCTTCAAAGAGAGCATGATTTTGGGTTTCTAGCCCTTAGTAATGTTAGAGAATGACGTTCTGTTTTTAAGTCAGCAATTTTGGGGTACTTTGTTATGGCAGCGCTTAGAAACCAATACATCCACTTAGACTTTACTGGGTATCCACTAAGGTGGATTTTTAGATGCTCAGAAAAGCCTTGCTTTCATCTAGTCTTTTCCTGGCATGGCATTCTCATCATCCATAGTCCCAAGAAGGGAAGAAGGAGGAAAGAGAAGAGGCAGTCTACTTCATGCCTTTATTTATGCTAAAACAAGCTTCAGTTTAACAAAATCATAGATAAGATTTAGCCATTTTCCTTTACTTAAATGAATAACTTATTGGATCCATATAGTCAACAGAAGGAAAGTCATCTTCAGAATCTGGTAAAAGCAGTAAGAACACATTTGGAGGCATCACATTAGATGATTTCAAATTATACTATGAGGCTAGTGGCTATTGTAACCAAAATAGCATGGTACTCGTATAAAAGTGTAGACATAGACCAATGGAAAAAAATGGGAAATCCAGAAATAAAACTAACTACTTACAACCAACTGATCTTCAATGAAGCAGAAAACAACATACACTGGGGAAAAGACACCCTTTTTAATAAATGGTGCAAGGAAATTGGATAACCATGTACAGAAGAATGAAACAGGATCCCTATTTCTCACTATATATATAAAAAAATTCAAGATAGACTAAACAGTTGAATACAATGCATGAAACCATAAAGATTATGGAAGAAAATGTAGGAAAAACTCTTTTAGACATTGGCCTAGGCAAAGAATTTATGACTAAGCCTCAAAAGGCAAATATAGCAACTACAAAAGTAAATAAATGAGACTTAATTAAAATAAAAAGCTTCTGCACAGCATAAGAAATAACCAACAGAGTGAAAAGATAAATTACAGAATGGGAGAAAATATTTACAAACTGTATATCTGACAAAGGACTAATATTCAGAATCTACAAAGAACTCAAACAAATCAGCAAGAGAAAATCAAACAACCCCATAAGAAGTGGGCAAAAGACATGAACAGAGGTTTTTTTGAGAAAAGGTAGAAAAATGGCAAAGAAACATGAAAAAATGCTCAACATAATTAATCACTAGGGAAACACAAATTAAAACTACCTTAACCCTATTAGAATGGCTAGTCAAAACCCAATAAATGCTGGCATGGATGCAGAGAGAAAGGAATGCTTATATACTATTGGTGAGACAGCAAATTATATAGTACAATGTCTACGGATAACAATATAGAGATTCCTCAAAGAAATAAATGTAGACCTACTATTAGATCCAGCAATCCCACTGCTGGGTATCTAAACAAAGGAAGCCATTTTATCAAAAAGACCCTTGCATTTGAATGTTTATCTGAGTTCATGTAATAATGGCAAAGATACAAAAGCAGCCTTAGTGCCCTTCAATTTAATAGTGGATTAAGCAAATGTGGGAGATATACAGGGTGGCCTTAAAGACTGTGTGTAATTTTAAATTGCACACTATTTTAAATTACAAATGAGCTTTATGGTCACCTTGTATATGTGTGTGTACACCATAGAGTACTACTCAGCCATAAAAGAGAATGAAATAGGTTATTTGCAGTGATGTGAAGGGAACTGGAGACCATTATGCTAAGTGAGGTATCTTAGAAATGGGAAACCAAATACCATGTTCTCACTAGTGAGTGGGAGCTAACAGATGGATACACATGGGTACACAGTGGTATTAAGGGGATGGGAAACCAAGAAGGGGGAGAGCAGGAGGATAGGTGTGGGGAAAAACTTACCTACTGGGTACAATGAATGCTAATCTGATGATGGGCATACCAAAAGCTTTGACATAAGCATTATACAAGATATCCACATAGTAAAAACATTTCTATAACCTTAATATTTTGAATAAAATTATAAAAATATTCAAAGAAATTCTTTTCATTCTAGGGTTATAATCTCTGAACCCACTTCCTAGTATTTCTGCTTTGCAATGAACAATTTAGCAAAGCCTGAAACATACTCTCTTCTACCTCCAAAGGTCAGGGTAAAAAACTAGAGTGTACATCACTCTCCTGCCCTCCTCCTACTCCACTGGGCTTCTGCCATGGAGGAGAAGTTAAAGAGCTGATCTTCTCCATTGCCTGGGTCACTACTGTGCGGTATTAAGAGGTCCCAGAGGTAAACAGAAGCAGAGTCCTGGAAGGCTTTGATATAAGAAAACTGTCCCGGAGGCAGTCAGAAGCTAGCCACCTTCTCTGACTGCTATGGCTCCACCTGTAGTGAATTACCCACTAGCTGAGGTGCACTAGTCCTTCTAGGCTCAGGTGCCACTCACCCCTTTCTCAGGAGGATCTCATCTTCTTACATAAGTCTTCTAGCTCTCCTCATTCTTGTGCTCTTTAATACATTTTCTACAGCAGTCACTCATGTATTTGCTGAAAGCTTCCAATGGCTCTCCATTCACTTTACAGTGAAGTCCATCTTCTTACACGGCCACCAGTAGTAAGGCCATGGCTGAGGTCCTCTTCTTTAGCATCTGTATTACCTGCCACTTCTCCCATTTACTGCCTACAATAAACCCATCCCATTCTACTCACACCTTTCTGAGTGGGCTTGTCTTTATCCTTCTGTACACTGGGCTATTTCATGAGTATTCTGTGCCTGGAATCCTCTTTCTCATTTCCAATTGTTTGTCTCTTTTATACTGCTGGATTTCAGTTTAAACATTGCCTCCACTGAGAAATCTTTAAACACACACTGTCAACTTCCCAATTAAGTCAGTTCTGAAAATTATACTTCCTAGCATGATTTGTAATGTATGATTATATGCAGAATGCCTGTGTCCTCCACTAGACAATAACCTCTTTGAGGGCGGGAACTTTATCTTGTTTATTTTATCTCAGCACCTAACCCAGATTCTTGCTCAGACTATAGACATAATAAGTGTTAGTTGCATAAATGATGAATTTTCAGAAATCTCTGTAATCAGTGCTGATATTTGTAAGTTTATAGACCCTGTCTATATTTGATTAATGCTACCCTACTATGATTAATTTATATAACATTGTAAATTTTTCAGAGAAAAATCTCTGCATTTCCATTTGATTTAATTTGTGCTACTACTCATTGGCTAATATTCTCAAAGAACTCTATTTTCTCCGTATCTCTGATAGTTCTGACTGATAGTTGCACTTGTGTAGGAAATGATTTTTTGGTGTGTAGTGATGAATCTTTTCCACAGAGATACTTTTCAAAAAATAATCTCTGTCTGTATTTGGCAGGAGCTCTGCCTGCCCATTTCCTCCCTCCTCCTCTTTTGCTTCTCTATCTTTCCAGCCCACATCGCTTCTTTTCACAGCAATATGTTAGCAGCACTCCAAGCTTATTCAGTTTTAGTGGTCTGCATTTTTTCTAATTAGAAAATACTCTCTTGGCCTATTTTTAACCACGAAGCTCACATGTACAGGCTACACTTTTTCTTGTTCTGGAAAGATCTGCTGAGGGGGTAGGAAGTTAGCAGAATTCAGGAAGATCCTCTGAATTGAGAAGGTACTGAAATTTAAGCTGTGTTTATTGGGAGGAAATTTAAGCTGTGGCACTGAAAATCGAGTGGGCTTTGGGAAACTCTTCACTGATATCTCTGGTGAAAGATTATTAGTACTTACTTATGTCATGTTTTCTTCAAACAATTACATATTCTTGATTTCATTTAATGCTCACCAACAACCAGAGACATCATTATTTATTAATTCATTCACCCATTCATCTATTTATTTGATGATCTAATATTTACCAAGTACCTAATAATGTATGTGCCGGGATAAGGTATAGAAAGGTTCTTAGCAATTTGGTGGATAGTGATATCACTTGTAGAAATGGACAGGAGAGGGTAAGAGAAAATATTTGGATAGAGAAAACAAACAACAAAACTTGTCAATTTTTGACAAGTTACAACTGAAGTACAGTCATGGGGCCACATAATGACATTTTGATACATGATGGACATGTATATAATGGCGGTTCTATAAGATTATAATGGAGCTGCCCTATTTAGGTGTACCATTTTTTATCTTTTATACCATATTTTTACTGTACCTTATCTATCTTTGGAGGAGTTTAGGTGCACAAATCAGAGGAACAATAAGCTATACCTTACAGCTTGGATGGGCAGTGGACTGCACCTTCCAGGTCTGTGTAAGCACATGCTGATGTTCACACAGTGACAAAACTATCCAACATGCTCTTCTCAGGAGGTATTTTCATTAAGTGACACATGACCATATCTCATCCTCAAATTTTCTTTCTTTCTTTCTTTTTTTTTTTTTTTGAGATAGTCTCACTATGTCACCCTTGGTAGAGTGCTATGATGTCACAGCTCACGGCAACCTCAAACTCTTGGGCTTAAGAGATTCTCTTGTCTCAGCCTCCCAGGTAGCTGAGACTACAGGTGCCCGCCACAACACCTGGCTATTTTTTTTGTTGCAGTTGTCATTGTTCTTTATTTGGCCCGGGCCGTGTTCAAACCTGCCAGCGTTGGTGTATGTGGCTGGCACCATAACCACTGTGCTACAGGTGCCGTAACCTCATCCTCAATTTTTCAATCAAGAAAACTAACTTCCAAGAGATTCCCAAGATTATATGATTGGTAGGAGATTGACCCAGTCAATCTGACTCCAGGATCTAAGTTTTGCTGCCCTAGGCACAAAGTGACTCTTCTATCCACTCCCCAAACCACAAATACCTGTCATCCAACATATACTGTCCCTCTGATATTCTTGGCTCACATCCTTGAAGAGGCACGTAATCTAATTTCAGGCATTATTTGTGACCCAATGAAAAGCTGTCATTAAAGAACATATTAATTAGCTCCTTTTTTTTGTGATGACTCATTAGTGAGTGCTCTGGCAAGAGTGCTCCCCTGACACTAAGGCAGAACAATAGAAAAAGGCAAAGCTAACATGGGCAAAAGTCACCTTTGTCCCTTTTCCTAAAATAAGCTGGTCCCTGGGTCATGTTCTCAGTTGTGGGGCCTAGACCACTGCCCCAGTGTGGACCTGTGGAAAAGGACACTTGCTCTGACTACACTCAGCTGCACTTGCTTACTGAGTGCAGTCCCACCAGCTCATCACCTGGCATCTGTAATCTTTCCTCTGCTCACATTCTGCATCATTAATTCCTCACACACAGGGCTAGAGTGACAAAGTCAGATCCCTGGGAGGGAACTGAATTGGTATACAAGTCATCCTTGGGGACTGGTTCCAGACCTCCTCCATATAAACATCCATGGATCTGCAAGTCCCTTATATAAGATGACATGATATTTGCAAAGAACCTACACAGATCTGCCCATGTACTTTAAATAATCTCTAGATTACTTATAACACTTAATACAATGTAAATGCTAGGGAAATACTTGTTTTACTATTTTTTATTAGTATTATTTGTTATCATTGTATTATTATTTATTTTGATTATTTTCAGTGCAAAGTTGGTTGAATCCACAGATGCAGAACCTAAGGATATGTAGGCTGACCATGTAAACAAGTGCTTTGAAGACTTCTCTGCCAGATTCTCTTTACACACACACCCCACATGCATGCACACACCACACAAAACTTTCTTTTAATACCTGTAGTCTTCACCACTTAAAAAATATTTTCCCAATGGAAAAGAGTTTTCAAGTCATTTCCTGCATGTTAAGCAGGAATTTGTTTACACTACCAGCTAAGCTTTCAAACTTTGAGGAATTGTATTTTCTCAGGGTGTTGGTCTATAAAATTTAAAAATCCTAAAAAATATTCAGAGCATGTAGGCAACTGGTACAAACACTGGAGACAGAGGCAACAGGCTTATTTAGTCTTTGGTACTGTCTCTGGCATAGGCTACACCTTTTCTCAAGCTTACTGTCTTCCTGACTGCAGACAGCCACGGTTCAAATGTGCCCTAAGCCCTGACAACCCAACACACAATCACTCCTTCTCCTTTCCTCTTTCCTTTTCCATTTTGATAAGTTTGCAAGCAGATTACAAATGTCATCTTAATATCTTTACCTTCCACAATAGTATCTCACTAGAGATCTTAGCAGGTGGCAAATTGGCCTGACATATCATTATTTGCATTTTTAATTTGTAGTATTTTAAGCCCAGAGAGTTTTTTATGGGCTTTAAAATGACAGCACAAACATTGATACATAATTCATCTTCTATTTTTCATAATACATGTGGTTAACAACCCATTGAGAAACAGAAAGGTCATTAACATTTTTAAGCAGGTTGAAGTTATAGCTTTAGTGTTCTTGCCCCCTTCTTCCCCTTTGAGGTCTCTAAAGATAAATCACTGGTGAGTGAAGCACAATTGGCAGCCTAAATGCTAACATTTTGTCAATAGGAAGAGCCTTTTCAATTGTAGCTTTGCTATTCTTCATAATGAATAATTGTTAAATAACTGAGAGATACAGTGTTTGTGGGCTTCCATGGTTCCTGATTTGGGAAAGTTAGCTGCTTTTAAATTTAAGCAAAGAATGAGAGAGCAAGAAGGATACCTCCATCCTATCCTGCTTTCTCTTTCCTTCCAACTTATACCTCACTCTGCACTATTCCTTTCTTATCCCTTCTTTCCTCATCCCCGCCCTGCCCCACACAGCATTACTGCTTCCATAATACTGAGTTGAAAGAAGACTTAACTTCTCTAATCATCTTGAAATAACAGCTCCATAGACAAACAACAGACTTAGACAAATGTCCAAGAATTTGACTGGGAAGCAAATAAAGGGTACCAACAAAATAAAGAGGATCCTAAGCCATTTTATCAGAAAGATGACCAGGGAAGAAAACCCAGCAGGCTAATTCAGAGCTGCAGAGACCTCCTCGTGTTCTCCGTGGCAGGAGCTGTAACTGAAATGAGTTAGATGGATCCTTTATTTTTCCTTGATGCTCCAGGTGTCTCTACACAAAGAAATCCTGTATCATCTGGATGAAGCACCTCTGAATAATCTAGTTTACACCAGTCTTCCCTTTATGGGGAAGGTGTCTAGCTCCTATTACACAGATAAATCAACGTCTAGCTCCTATTACATAGATAAACCAATCAACTAACATGTTATTTGTTGGCAGTGCTCCCAGACCTCATTTTAGGTACTGTGGGTAAGACCAAGAAGACACTTTGCCCACCATGTGCCGTGAGAGCAGCATGTGCTTGGTCCACACCTGTTTACTGTGTGGGCTTTGTACCCTCAGCCAGCTTGCACCCTTCTTTAGAGCTTCCGCATTTTACCATATCTATCAAATGCCTCTATTAAATTCATTACATTTGGGAAAAGTTTCAACCATAGATAAAAGGAATTACTTGCTTCCTCTGTTAAAATTATTACCTTTTTAGGATTTCCTTCATTTCCTTCTTCAGGTATTTTTGGAATGCTTACTATTAATAGTTTACTGGGCACCATTCGAGGGACTGGGAAGATCTAGTGAGCACACTGAGTTTTAGTATCTTTCTAGACCCAGAAAGATTAGAGAAACACACACACACACACAAATCCTTGTATAATTTCTCTACCAAAAATAAGGCATTTGACTCTGTCATAATTTACTGGAGACCTTGACATTGGCTGTACTCCTTATTAATGACCAGACCCTATTCTGGTAATAAATTCAAATGGTTCTGAAAACAATAGCTTAGGCAACTGAATCCAAGTTTTTAATGATGATTTCTAGTTTGGAAGAGTCTCTCCCAGAATGAGCATTTTAGAGGATGCGGAGGATGATATATAACATTTCCAGTGAGGAGCTGATGGGTTTTTACACAATTGATGGCATCAGGTTATCTTCATAATATGTGACTGCAAGCAGCAATGTGCAGTCCCTTAAAAGCAGAACAGACTCATAAGGAGTGTGTTTATTCTTTTATTACAATTTGACTTCTCTCCTGCTAAGCCGCTGTCTTCTCTGAGATTTATAATGTCAGGAATGCACATGCAAGGATAGTTGAATAAGAAATAAAGTTCTGAAGGAACAGTTATGTTAATTTATAATGTGCCATTTGTTGACAACTTGAAAGACATTACTTCAAACAAAGGTAACTAGGGGGATGTTAATAGCTAGCAAATGTATTGATGCTGACTCTCACTCTGAGTAAATCACTGCATTGTAGAAAGGATTGCTCATCATGTTAGTAGTGTTCTTAATTGTTCACAATTTTCGTGATTTACTTTTTAAATCAAAATATCATAGTAGATGCTTTCAACAATTTTCCAATTTTAGATATCACATATGCCGAAATATGCCAGACTTTAGGTTTCAATATAGAAAACAAATGGCTCAGATGTATTTCCAAATGTTAGTCTAGCATTGTTTTACTTAGTAAGGCTGGCATGCTTCCATATGTTGAGGTAAGTAGAGAATTGTGCAATTATCCAGATAATCTGATCCCCCCATTCTTTTTCTTTTTTTTCTTTTGCTTAAGTCTTTTTCCTTCCTTTCTTTTTTTTTTTTCTTTCTTTCTTCGGCCATTTGGAAACGAATTGCAGAATTGGCCTAACAGTTGAGGAGCAAGCAAAGTTCAAACAACCTTCCTTGGAAGATATTTGACCATAATGTTGGGAGGTGAGGTTTATTGTACAGAAAAAAAAAAAAAAAAGAAGACGACGAAGAAGAAAAGGCAATAGCTACATTCCTTGAGAGCTTTGGGGGGTAATATCCACATCCATTAAGTTTTTCAGATGAGGCCGTAAACAATGTGGGATTTAGGGAAGTGGCTCTAATTCAGTGGATGGATTTTAGATGGAGCAACAAATGGAATAAAATTAACTTAATTAAAGGATCTTTAGTCACAATTTGTGGTGCCTTTCAACTTCCTGTCAGCCTGGACTTTCTGTCCCTGGCTTGTGGCAAGAGCCTTTTACAACAGAGAGAGCTCCACTGCCTCACATATGCACAACTTAATCGTCCTTCTCATTAGCCTCACCCTCCAAATTCTCCAGTTCATCTTATCTATTAGTCAAGTAACTGCCCTAACTCTAGTTTTCATAACTTAGCCCCCTAACCACCAACTCTCCAGGGCTACCCATTTCTGACAGGATCAGATTCAAAGTGCTCAGCCGGATGCGCATTGTCCTTTGAGAGCTCCTCCTGGCCCAGCTCTTCAGCATTCCTCCTGTATGCCTACAGGAGGTCTGGACTCCTGTCACAAGGGAGCTTCCCACCTGTCTCCTCCTTCCTCTAGGCCATGCTGGGCCTCATCTTCATTGCTTCCCCCAAATGCCTACCGCTCTTTCCATGATCCAATGCTTCCTGCTCAAAGGCCCAATGCAAATTCATCTCCTCTGCTGAGGGCTCCCTGAACATGGCCTTGGGGCCCTCCCTTGCTGTGAGTTGATACCCATCCTTGGTTACTCAAATGTATCCTTTAGGGGCAGTTCTTGCACTGGCATCTTGTCTAGATAATGAACTTTTCACTTGCAGGTGACATTTTCTCAGCTCAATTGTCAGTGTATGATACTTCATGGCATCTAGCACATCCGATCAAATGGCAGGAGGAGAAATAACAAGCCCAGTTGTGACTCCTACTATTCCAGCCACACCTTCTACAGTGAGGAATCCTTTCATTTTCAGATAAAAACAAGTGGAATTCTAAGAAACTCAGTGTACAATTAAGGCCTTAGCCCTCAATTTCCCATACAGGCTAAGAGCTGGCTTTGGGGTGTGGGTGCCTAGTTTAGAACAATGGTTTTATTACTTACTAGATGAATGATCTCTCTTTACTTTTGTGCCCTCATATAAACACAGATGTTTAAGGAACTAAGATCTTATAGGTAAGGCAATTAGTACTTGGTACACAATAAGTGCCCACTAAATATTTTATCTTGTTATTATTAAACATCATATCAAAGAATTTCCTACATTAGCTCTAATGTTTTCTTTCAGGGAGAGTGTTAAAAGCACAGGAACATCATTGAATAATGGACTTCAAAAATGAATTTTCATCCCTTGGGCAGGCCTGGTGAGTTATGGTGCTCTCAGGGTGACTGAATTCCAGAGCTTTCCCCAGGGCCCATCTTTGGGGGAGATAGGCTACACTGAACACAGGCAACTTTGTTTCTATTTTCATGTACCTTCATGTCAGCCCATTGGTAGTATAAAAGCAACAGTTTGCTGTTAGACTGAGACTGTCCTGCAGTCCAGGATGGGATAGAGAAGTGAACAAGACAAATCAAATCCATGTATGTGAAACAATTGAGGAGTCTAAGCCTTGGACTAGGAAAAAACCCAAGGTTGTTGGGTATCCTGGAAATGCCTCAGCTCCCTAGGGCCCAGCTGAGGCATTTACACCAGAGCCACGATATACTTCTGCCTGCACGTTGCTCGTCTTTTACTGAGTGGTTGTGCTTGAGTCATGTCTTACCACACACATGTAGTTTAAAATATTCCACCCATTGGGCTGCTTTTCCCCCTGGCCCTCCCTCGGGGGCCTGACAGGTGACACGAGTCCCTCCTGTTCCCCCCGAGCTTGCACAGCAAGGCCCTGAGGCTTTTGCCCTTCCTTAGGAGGGAGACAACCCACTTGGTTACCGGACATGCATTTCAGGACCCCCTTGGCAACCTGCCCGGGGTGGAGAGTGGGAATTACCTTGAATTCAGTCTCAATGTTGGCTAGTCTGGCTAACTCGTTGCTTAGCTCCAGGGCAGTGAGGACAGGGTCTTCGCTGGACAGGGACAGGTAGGCGGCGCTGGCCAATCCTTTGTAGGCGTTCATGCGCGATCGCGAGTGGCTGAAGGAGTCTTTCCGCTGCTTCTCGGTGCACTCGGAACACTTGCAGAAGTAGTCGTGGGGCCGCTCGATGCGCGCGCCCTTGAGCAGCAGGATGTGCACGATCTCGTACTCCTGGCAGTGGGCCGCCAGGATGATGGGCGTGATGTCGTGGGAGAAGCGCGTGCCGTCCTCATCATAGGCGTAGAAGTCATCGTCGCGCAGCTCCTGCTCCAGCGGGCTGAGCGTCAGGCGCTGGCCCTGCGCGAAGGCCGGGTGGCTGAGGATGGCTTCCACGATGCGCACGTAGCCTTTGCTGATGGCCAGCAGCAGCGCGTCTCCCACCCGCGCCAGGTTCTCCTTCTTGAGCAGCAGCTCTGTGACCTCCAGGTGCTCGTTGCCCACAGCCAGCTGCAGCGCGTTCTGCCCCATGTAGTCCACGCAGTTGAAGTTGAGGGTCTTGGACTCCTCCAGCATCTTCCGGACCACTGGGATGTTGCCGTATTCCGCCGAGTCCAGGAAGCGCTCCTCCTCGGGCGTCAGGCTGGTGCCCTTGGCGTTGAACATGTAGGCGGGCCCCCGCGTGGCCTGGCGGCGGCCCTTCTCCCTCAACGTCGTGTGCCGGCGCTGCATGTTTTTGAAGGTGCTGCTCCCCAACCTGTGGGGCAACAAGGCAAAGATGCTTGGTTACTTTCGCAGATTCCCTAGGGGCAGAGCAAACAAAAATGGTTGAGAAGCAAAGAGAGTATCATGCTTGGAATCTATGAGAAATTATGAAATCTTATTAGAAATCATTGTCTTAATCCCTGAGATCAAGACTGATTGGATTACACAACTGTTTTTTCCGAGTGGGGGAACCCTGGCTTAGTTGTGTGGCCTGTACAGTTCTAGGCGGAGGAACGGTGGCAGAGCTGAAGAGTGGCTGTGGCCGAGGGAAAGCTGAGCTAGCTGTGGGAGCTTGGCGTGGTGGCTTGCTGAAACAGGCAGGGGTTGTGGGTTTATTTCTGTTGGTATAAAGTTAGGCAAATCCTTTAACCTCTATGAATTTTTTTTTTTTTTACCTGTGCAACATGGATAATTTTGTGTGCCATGGGGTCCCTAGGAGGATTATTTAGGGTAAGGTGCATGTAGAAAGCACTCAGTTGGTATTTTCCCATCTCTTTCTGTCTCTTTTTACGCACAGTTTTCCGAAGGTTTGCCCGTGGAGTTGGCCACTGCAGGTATTGCTACCTTTGGTTCTGATGCATCTGCACCCAAGGAGCTGCCACACTGGGGCAAAACAGCTACAGGCTGCAAGTGAAGCCACACACATCCGTTTCCACATTCTGTGCTATGTGGACTGTGCTTTCTGGTCCCCAGACAGTCTAAGCACCCACGATAGGGCAAGATGTGGCAGGGAACTGGACTAGAGTCATTGCCACTTGCTGAAGGCCACTAAAGCTCCCCCCCGCCCCCCCCCCAAGAGAATTCAGTCTCAGCTTCCTAGGATTGAGCCTGGATTTTTACAGGGATGGAAGAAATAGGTCAGCTTATAAGCTGGATTCACTTCTAAATTGTTGCTCTTTCCATTGTGGCATAGGGTAGAGGTTAACACTACTAATAATAGTGCTGGACACCTTTTATATGCCAGGCACTATACCAAGACCATCACAGACAGTAACTTGCATCAAACCTATCAGGAAGCCACTATTATTCTCCTCATCACAGATGAAGGTAACTCAGAGCAAGGCAGCTGAACAACATACTTTGAAGTCTGAAGATCTGGAAAAGGAATCCTGGTTCTACCATTGGCCAGTCTTGTGACTTTGGACAAGATACCTAACTTCAGTTTGCAAGGTTTTAAAATACCATAGTAGAGAGAATAACAACTATGTGTAATTTGAGCTCAAGTCATGATGTTCTACCTCCAACTAGGCTTGAGATCTTGAGCAGGTCTCCAGATTCTAGGTTTCAGATAACTGTGAAACAGAGGAGGTAGACCAGATGTTTCCTAATCCTCTACCAAACTGAACGTCTTAAATTTTTCTGATTTTCCAGTTGGTCCTTCCTCTATTTTCTATTCTCCTTTTCTAATCTACTCACATTATTTAAATAATATTAGAATGACATACATTTTAACAAAAGAGTATCTGCTCCAACAAGTATGTACTTAGGGATTTTTTTTTTTTATTGTTGGGGATTCATTGAGGGTACAATAAGCCAGGTTATACTGATTGCATTTGTTAGGTAAAATCCCTCTTGCAGTCATGTCTTGCCCCCAAAAGGTGTGGCACACACCAAGGCCCCACCCCCTCCCTCTCTCTGCTCTTCCTTTCCCCACCCCTCCCTCCTTCTTTCTCTCTTTGCTCTCCCCTTCCCCCACCCCCACCATGACCTTAATTGTCATTAATTGTCCTCATATCAAAATTGAGTACATAGGATTCCGGGATTTGTTTTTTAAACTATTTTCTATGGTTCCAGAAATTGTCCTTTTGTTACTGGTTATTTCTCCATGCATAAACAATACTCAGCATTTCACTTAAGACATTTTAAAAAACAAACAAAAGTGATCACAGAGGCAAGCTTTTAAATTAACCCCAGTGTTTTGAGGTTTAATAAGTCATATCAGTCAGCCTTGTGAAGTTTTAAATTTTGAGATCCATCTAGTTTTCTGCTTATTTTACCTTTGACCTATTTAAACCCCTTTAGTCTTAGCTCTTGGGGGCTCTATCTCTGATATAAAGTAAAGAATAGAGATCAGAGCTTAGAACTCCAGTCTTGCCTAGAGCTGAGTCACATTCCCCTTGGGAAAAGCTGCTAAACTGTACAATGCAGCAGCTTCATCATCTGCAAAAACTGAAAAGAATAATTATGGGCAACTCCCTCAAAAGGCAACTGTGGGTGATACATCCTAATAGAGAGCTTGGCACTCCTTTAGGAAGAGCATCTGAACTGCCAACCACTTTTTAAAAGTGCACTTTGATAAAAGATTGCTGGGGAACAGATGGTGAGAATTCAAGTTCATGAGCTCCTTCTGAGCCCATTTCTTTCAACAATGCCATCATTTCAGGGAGAGAGTTCGCTCGTATGTGCCAAAGGCAGACTATGGATTGGGAATCCCACAGAAGCCTTTCCAGGAGAGAAGCATTCACAAATAGTGTGCGGGCATTTATTATTATAAGTTTTTCAGAAGGAGAGAGGTGACTGAGTTGAAAGCTAAGCAGCTCCTTTATTTATATTCCCAAAGGACTTGTTTCAGAGGATGTAATGAACTCAGTTTTAAGGACTGTCATTTGGACAGACACATACGTGGAAGTTGAGCCCACAAAAGACTAATCATATTTCTTTTGGAATTACTCAGCCTCTCCTATGATAGACTTCAACCCCTCTAAAAAGCACTTCTCTGGACTTAGCCATCACAATTCAACCTGAGAAAAAGCAGTTTCTACTCAAGAGCATCTGAGCAGTGTGTCAGATATGAAACAGCAGCTGTTCTAGGAGAAGCAGGCACTCTAGCTTGATTCCATGTCATTTTTCCATTAGAGATCTACTCACAAGAGAAAATAGGGTCAAGGTCAAGGGTACCCAACTATTACACAGCAACAAGCCATGAAGAGATTAACTCAAGGGAAATTTAATAACTACTGAACCAAGTCAGAGCAGAGAAACATTTCACAAGGAACACGTAAGTACTTAATCTAAATTCAGTGCCTATGAATAACATAGACACCACAGCCTATAAACTTAAAGGATATTCAATCATCCTTTTCCAATTCCACTCATTAAAAAACAAAGAAAAACATTAAATGCAAGGTATTAGTCTTAAGATCTTTTAGGTGAAGAAACTGAAGTAGTTGAAGTAAAAAGACTAAACCTTAAGACCAGTAATTTCTTGACACAAGTAGAGCATCGTATATAAATCTAGATGTTTCTATAATAATTATGTTTTATCAAAAAAATTTATGTGTCTGGCTAGTACTTGTCAGGAGTTAATATGTCCTCACAATTTGACATGCATTTTTCTGAATGACCTTGAAAGTAGATACCCAGATGTAGTAAGAAATAAACAAGCCTCTCTTTCATAGCCTTTAAGACCTGGACTTTGAAGCACATTTGGATGCTTACAGAATTAACTCTGTTCCTTTCCTAGCAGAACCTGGCATTATAAATGAAGCCTTAGCCTTCAAGTCATGAATGTTTACCAGCATATAATGGCATGTGCTACTCAGTGGGATTGCTTCCAATGTGAGGAGCTTCACAGCAGATTCTGGAGCCACAGATATTGATGGAGGCCTTTTAACCTCACTCTGAGCTTCTTATTGGCTCTGATTCTCCCTTGCCCTGATATCTGTCTAATGATGTTTTTAAAACATTTATACACTTATGAATAAATTCAGCCACAATATCCTTGCCATTTATCATTAATATCATAAACATTCATACACATATGTTGGGAAGAATCCACAAAAAGTGGTGTGTAAAAGTATAAGGTCATGTGACCTACAATAGGTGGTGGCCAGAACTCACACTCGTGAATCGGACATGTTGCCCTCTGGACTCTCATGATCTTATCACAGTTTTAGGACCAGTAATGAGCAAAATGATTCTCCCTAAAAGGCAATTGGTATTTGATTGCCCTTATTTTAGTATTTTTCTTAAAAATGAACCTTGAAGGCAAATGCATTTTTATTTGCATATATTATTGAGATAATGAGTGATCAAACTCCTCAAACACCTCAATTAAGATACTGTGTTTTTCATTTTTCAGAAATGCATACATTGACATTTGATGTCATTGAGAAGGAGGGTTCCAGTGGAAACAAAACCATATATGAGAGCAGGACTGATTATTAAACTCCCTCTTGATCCTTCAGCTGCTATTTTTATCAGGCTGCTCTTACGGATGCATCAGCCAGTCTGAAGGAAGCCAGATGTCAGTGATCCATGAAAAGTATGAATCTTACACCCTAACTCCAGCTGAAAATGAGTATGTATTCAAGTGTGCTGATACACTTAAGGGTTTTTGGAGACAGAGATTGTAGTTAATTACTGATGAGGAAAAGGCCATTTAATCAAAATATCTTTTTAGAGTATTTGTTGTCTTTTTTCTAAAATTGCTACTGCTTTGAAGGTCTCTGTGGAGATTTTCCAACTCTGGAATCAATTCAGTGTGTAATATTGCCCAACTGGACATAGAACCAATCCAAATCCAGGAGTCACATCAAACACCCAGGAAAATCCAGCTCTGGTCTGGCCATCTTCTCCTAAGAGCATGTATTCTGAGGTTTCAGTTTTCTCACCAATATGGTGAAACCCATCTTTCATGTTCCTCAGGACCACAGTGAAGATTAAATAATGTTTCTTAAATTCCCTGGTTACCATAAAGCCGTCTATAAAATGTCCATGTAAATAATGATCCAAATCTCATGTATCAGTACACTTAAATACATACTTATTTGAACTGGCTTACATTTTACTCTACACTGCATACTCAACCTAGCTGTTTTTCTAGATGACTAGATAATACTGATAGTTAACATATGCCAAACAATGCACTAAATGCTTTATATGAATTATTGCTTTAAATAATCATGCGATAAGCGTAACTATTGTTCTAAATGACTATTTAATTATAATGACTAGCATTTGTTACACATTAACCATGTGCCAGCCACCATGCTGAATACTTCACATGTGTTATGGATTCTATTTCTTTATTCAAATAACATATGAAGAGGAATTTAATGTAATATGTACTTAACATAATAATGCTGGACACTGTCAAGGCAAATAACAATGGAATGATGAATGAATTATAAATATGAACATAAACATCAGAGAAGGTAAGTATA
The DNA here is from genome assembly GCF_027406575.1 of Nycticebus coucang. Classification (NCBI taxonomy): domain Eukaryota; kingdom Metazoa; phylum Chordata; class Mammalia; order Primates; family Lorisidae; genus Nycticebus; species Nycticebus coucang. The sequence continues at coordinate 34,583,870 of NC_069796.1, forward strand.
CAAATCATCAGGCAAAGATGATTAGAAATGTATAGAGAACAAGGTGAATTTGAGAATATACATTGCCATTTTACATTCTCACAAACTACTATGTGATATTAGGTGCTGCTGTCTTTCCCATTTAACAGATGATGAGATGAGGCTCAAATAAGTGAACCACTTTTCTCAAGCTACACAGCTTGTGAGATGTGGACCCCCTATGAAGAGCCTGTCTGTCTCATTTCAAAGTTCCTGCTTTTGGCTGGTATGCCATTCATCTTCCTCTTGCATTTTTTATCTAAGTTTCTTTGACTCATTAAGTTTTTCTATTAGAATGCAGGATCCTTGAGGGCAAGGGAATTGCTTATTTATACGGCATATGTACCTGGCACTCAGCACTTCTGATGACCTGCCGCATGGTGCATGGTCAAATAACTTAATCGATACTTAAATACTTGAATCCAGGTTGGTCATTTAAGAAGACCGTAAAATACAGCCATTAATATTTATACCCATACCTTCCTTCTTACAAAATCTAGGAATGATATAATCTTATAACTATTCTTTCTTGTTTGTGACTGAAAACTTTTAAGATATGCTAAGAGTCCTAATTAAAACTGAAAACTTTTAAAGTAAGAGTCCCAAATAAAATCAATTACCAATTAGCTCTACTCTAAATGATAGTCCATATATTTCTAGATGAAACAGCTAATACCACAGGGCATATTAAGTCCCCTGAGTGACTGGGGAAGAAAATTAAGACATTCTCATTACTTCATAATATTCCTGACAATTTTTACATGTTTCCAAAGACATCTAACTTATTTCTGAGTATCCCCTTTTTTTATTCTGTTGAAGTTGAGGTGAGATAGCGCATATCAATAACTTACCAGTGCCTAGCAAGTGCTCCAGTGGCATTGGATAGTATTAACTCCATTTTAGTTTACTCTAATTATATTTATTGTGGATCTAGTGCATTCAGGTTCATACTTGTCAGTGGCAATAATTTGCATATACAACATATATTTATTTTAAGGAAAAGAAAAACATATACCCAGTTGCCTCATAATATATATGAGTTCATATGTCTTACCAGTCAGATTGTACCATAAACAAGAAAAGTATCCCTCTGCTACTCATTAAAATATATTATATTAAGATATATTTTCTTGCTAATGTGGGATAGTTTTTCCACTGCATATTACACTATGAAATAGAATCCGAATGTGAATAAATGATTCTATTAGTAAGTAATTTATTTTCCACCAAATAATATCATTTAGAGAAGAGGTTATTCTCAGGATTTTTAACCTTCCCTATGTATTAGTTATCCAAATACACCTAGTGCTTTGTGTATGCTTCTTCTTTTATTCCTATTTTAAAATCTTTGCTTGCCTATTTAAAACTGGGAAATTATGGAACTGCATGTTTGTATTTCATTATGTATAGTTCCAGATAGAGCTGAAACAACAAGTTGTAATAGTTATATTTTTTGAAAAATGTTTTGGAATGAACTTTTTTAATGGTTTCATTGATCTGTGATAAGAGTCTGAAAACAACATCTACTACCAAGAAAGTAAGAGAAGCTCTTAAAGTGTGAAATGACAGTACTAAAAAAGGGAACATGCTGAATATTTACCTGGAGGAAAATGCTGATTGCTTTTACTAAGGAAGAGCTCCTGGTAGCTCTCATCTCAGATACCACATGCATACTGCAATTAGCCTCAATGAGGCTTCACACAGTCCTAATCTTTTTCTGGGTTAATTACTGCCTAAAGGAGTTATCTAGTCTACATGCCCCTAAGCTTAGGAGCATTTAGAAATAAATGTTTATGAAAGTGTAATTGTGACACAGAACCTTGGTAAGTTGTTACATAATTAAATTAATGTCATTGGTAAAGAGATGTTGGAGGGCAGGTTTGCATCATATCCATAATGAATATTCTAGATTTAATGTGAGTTCATTCATAAATATGATGTGCCCAGTGCTTCAGAAACAGGACCTACCAGCAGGTGGCATTCTGAGGCAAAAATACACTGAGTGCCACCAGACAGGGTCAATCATTACTGCCTTTTTCAAATCTACCCTAAATCCATTAAATCTTTAAATTACAATTAATGGCAGTAGCATTTTGTTTGTGTCTACTCAATCACACATAATTGAATTTACAACTTCAAACTTAAAGGGGACATTCTGTGATTCAGAGTTTTAAAGCTCACGTCAAAACTGCCTAGATTGCACTTCTTTTATTAAGAGCATATTTATTATTTTGAAATAGATATCTAAAGTAGATCTATAGCTTCTGCCATATTTTCAATAAGATAAAAGGAAAAATGACAATCTCTTTTTTTGCCACCTGTAGTTCTTTAATGGTGACTTCTTATTAGAATATAGCTCTCTTCCTCTTCTTACCCCCACGTTTATTTATTGAGATAAATAAAACCACAAAAACACCAAATTAGAAAGCTCTCAGTAGTAAAGGGGAGTAAGAGACAACACATGTACTGTCTTCTAAGAATATAACTATACTACTCCAACACAAAAGGACTAGGCTACCAGGATGGGTTGTCTATTTCCAAATGGCTTTGTAAACTTAGACGTTAATAAAAGAAAAAATATCCCTTTACCAACTCAACAAATGAGACAGATCTCAGATCCAGACTTACATCTAAAAATCTAAGCAGTGCACTAGAGAAAGAGGGCTAATAAATAAAAGTTCAATGCCATATCTCAGTGAGAGCGCAATCACTACTGAAAAAATCAATATGAAAGAATCATAGCTGCTTACATTGAGAATAAAATACGCAGGCTTGTCCCTTCTCTAGATGACCGGGATCGGGTGCTGAGTCGAGGGAATGTGGCTCCCCATGGGTGGTAGCCAAGGCTGTGCCGCTCTCCGTGGTGCTGAAGTATAGAGCAGGTCGAGTGAGTGGAGTTCCAATGATGTGAAGGAGCGCTCCGCTGTTCTTTGTGCTGCAGTGGTAAAAACTCGCCTTCACGGTAACCCGTGTTACCGTCCTTTTTCTAATCTGGAGGAAATTTTCCAGAGAACATGACGGAGAGGCATCTGTGTGTGAGAGTGGCATGCAGTGTGGTGACGGGTTGGTATAGTCCCCACCCCCCTCTCCCAGACTGTAGCTTTGAAAGCGAAGTAGCAACTCTGCGTTCCTACCACAGCCCTTGAGGATTTCTACCTGCCCCCTCCTCTGTCCCAGAATAGCACTCAACACATTCTCTCTCTCTCCCTCTCTCTCTCTCTCTCTCACACACACACACACACACACACACACCCCTTGGTTATATAATGCAGCGTGTTCTGGCTCCTGAAGCAGAATAGTCATTGGTTTGAATAAATAAAAACGAGGAATGAGCTGGTTTCCTACCTGTTGTGTCTGTATGTTTACAGAGGGAGGGAATTGAGAAGAAAACTAAAACCAGAAAAGTGCGAAGAGTGACAGAAGTATTTTCCTTTAATAAGCCTTAAGGACATGCCCCATTTTGTCTTCTGTGAGTGATGCTTCTTCTAACCTTACCCTTTTGTTTCATGATCTTTTAGCATGCTTCAGGATCAGGAAGAGGTCAGTGATACAGATTAACTCTGATGTTAGTAACAAGTCTTTAAAAGGACTAGCTTTCATTTGTAACTTTCCATTTTTTTTTTTTTTTGTAGAGACAGAGTCTCACTTTATGGCCCTCGGTAGAGTGCCGTGGCGTCACACAGCTCACAGCAATCTCCAACTCCTGGGCTTAAGGGATTCTCTTGCCTCAGCCTCCCGAGTAGCTGGGACTACAGGCGCCCGCCACAACGCCCGGCTATTTTGTGGTTGCAGTTTGGCCGGGGCCGGGTTTGAACCCGCCACCCTCGGTATATGGGGCCGGAGCCCTACCGACTGAGCCACAGGCAAATTCCTAATACAAAAATCCATTTCCCCAATAGTCCCCACGCTTACCAATTGCCATTTTACCAAATAGTCTGAGTCTGTGATTCTTAAACACTGAGGTATTTTGATGAAATCATTGAAGAGAAACCTCCTTAACTGAAACATTGCCTATATAAAAAAAACCACGATTGCTTCCAGGATCTACGTGGTTTGCTAAACAATAAATCAAAGTGCTTATGTTTTTAAACCAATTCATGGATTATTAACTGACATTCTGTAAAGACTGTTGCTGTGTGCAATGTAATATTTAGGATTAAAGAATTGGCTTACAATGTGTTTTGCATTTTGCCATTCTTGTTTTATTCCAATCAGATTGCATTACTTCATTAATATACTGCCAGTAATTTCTTCTCAGTGTATGAGAAGAGATCTGGGATTTTTGATTCATTTATTTACTGTGTAACCTTGAACATAATAACTTAACCTCACTGAACTTCAGTCTCTTCATAAATGATGGATAATAATGGGGTTAATAATGCCTTTTACAAATTGTTGTGATGATAATCAATTGAAATAACATTCAAAGAGCCCAAAAGAATTGGCATTTTTAAGGTATGCATAATAAATTTGAATATCATATCTTCTTTCCTTGCTCAAAAGAAGTTAAGGTGGTTCAATAGTCAAAATTCTTGAAAAATAATTGACAACTGATTCATGTTATTCCTGAAAGTCTCCACACAAGAGTTTCAAGATTGATGATTGTGCTTTGTTGGACAAAATACCTTTCTAAAAAGAAATTTTTATAAAATTGAGACTTTTTATTTTAAAAAGTTGATAGTCTTGAAGGGTAAGGAAATTTAAATTTTTATTAGAACCAGAAATAAGTAGGGTTACCTCATTTGAATAACATGTTATTGAATTAAGAGCTCTTTAGGATTACACTGAAGGGCAGAACAAAATACATGGTATAATGCAAAGGCAGTGGAAATGTCTTCCACAACTACAAAGTTAGGAGCTTCTCTCTGACAAGTGATAATATCCTTTTGATTGGGTTCTTCATCATCATGATTAAGGAATCAGTATAGACTAACATACTCTTAATTATGCAATACTTTTTAAAGAATACTTCGTTGTGTTGATAATGATGGATATGAAGTCTTATTAATTTCTGTTTTTAATAAATAGCCAAGAGAGGGTGGCACCTGTGGCTCAGTGAGTAGGGCGCCGGCCCCATATACTGAGGGTGGCAGGTTCGAACCCAGCTCCGGCCAAACTGCAACAATAACAAAAAAATAGCAGGGTGTTGTGGTGGGTGCCTGTAATCCCAGTTTCTCAGGAGCCTGAGGCAAGAGAATTGCCTAAGCCCAGGAGTTGGAGGTTGCTGTGAGCTGTGACACAATAGCACTCTACCGAGGGCGATCAAGTGAGATGCTGTCTCTAAAAAATAAATAAATAAATAAATAAAATAGCCAAAAGCATATTTTTATATTCTTGTTTGTACTTATGATGTGCTAATTAAAAATCAAACATTTTAAAAATTATCATGCTTTCTCTCTCACATTTTATATTTATTATAATATATTAGTATAACCATTATATATAATATAGATATAATAGAGTATATATAATATAATTTTTATAGATGAGAGAGAGAGTTGGGGGAAATGAGCTAATTATTTTGTTGATATACTAATTAATTGAAGACAGGTCAGTATCAGGCCTGATAGCTCTTCAAAAATGGTAGGATAAGATGATATTTTATGAAGGATCTGATGCTCTGGGTCCTCATTATTAGAGTGCTTTATCACTTCCAGAGGATATTATTCAGACATTTCGTTCAATGGGGGCAAATACTTATAATTTGAACGATATTACGTCCATAAAATTATCATTTTCAATATGTAAATACAGAAGTAATTAGGACTTCACCATCAACAGTGAAAGTTCAGAACATGCTCAAAGTTAGGAAATGTCTAAGGTTCCTGGGTAAGGGGGCAAGCTTTGGTTTTCCTGGTCATATGCTCACATAAGAGTTTAGTGGTTGTGAAGAGTGTGTATAGCTTCTAGTCAAAATTCTTGTATTTTAACTCCAAATCTTCCATTCTTCAAATGTGTCTCTCAGTTTGATCTCCTGTAAGATGAAAGTAACAATAGGTCCTTACTTTTAGAGTTATAGTGAGGATGAAATGAGACAACCCAGGAGCTTGGGGCAGTGCTTGGCCCACAGTCACAGCTCAGCATATGCCAGCTCTCACTGTTGCCTGCCAGCTCACTTTGTGGCTGAACAGTGAGCATGCTATTGCTCTGTCGTTCTCAGACTTTCTGTATTCCATTACCTAGCCAGCATGTTAAAAATATGAAAATACAAATTCCTAGTGATTCCTCCCCAGAAAAGTTTGCATTTTTTCCTTTAAAAACCTCAGATGATTCTGATGCATGTAATTCATAAATCAAACTTTGAGGAAACACTGCTTTTGTCTGTTGGATGACTAAGTTGTTTTAGAAACTGCAGCCATAGTATACAGATCATTTTCAAATAAATGAATGCTTTGAGACACTCATTCTCTCTTTTATTCCCTCTCAGAATATGTATGCAACATTGCATGGTTACTAGACTGAACAGGCTCTTTCTCTTAGATAGAAGTATATTAAGCAGATTTGTTAGACTTTAGACTTAAGAAATTGATGCAAATCAATTGATATAAATCAGTTTCCACAGAGAAAAATATTCTGGTTGAAATTGCTAGTAGCCACTGTGTTGAGCCCATGTCCAAAAAAATAGGAGATCTCTCTCATCCTGATTGATGGCAGCATCACTGCAAAGCTTCTACAGAGTGAGCACAAGATTTGGCAAAATTCCCTGTGCTCTAGACTACTCTCAATTGACAAAAAGTTGTGTCTTTATTCACAAACAGGTGGGGAGTGACTGGAAATAGCTCTGTGTCTCAATGTGCTGATAAGAATGATATTAATTCAAATCTATTGATATTTATATGTTTTATGGAAAATTATCTTTCAGTTGGGCTGTAACTTTGTGGATTTAAATGGTTGTGCTCTCATAGGATTTATATAAGCTGTAATTGGCCTATAACTATTAAAGAGTTCTTTAAAAGCATTCAGAAACTAATACAAAATATTTGCCTATCACTATGTTTTAAATTTTCTCTGCAAATCTTATGTTGAAGTTTGATTGCCATTGTGATGGTATGTTGGACCTTTAAGAATGATTAGGCTATGAGCATGTAGCCCTCACTGATGGATTAATGCAGTTATAGTGGAAGTGGGTTAGTTATTACAGGACTTAAGTTCCCCTTTTCTCTCTCTGTCTCACTTGCTTGCTTGTTCCTTTGCCTTTCACCAAGGGATGACCCCTGCCATGTGATGCTTCTTGCCATCTTATGACACAACAACAAGAAGGCTCTAATTAGATGTGGCAGATTGATCTTGGATTTCCCAGCCTTCAGACCTGTAAGTCAAATAAATCTCTTTTCTTTATAAATTACTTATTCCATGGTATTCTGTTATAGCAGCAAGAAACAGACTAAGACATATATGTCCTGCCTTGAAAATGATTTAAGATGGTGTAATTGGCATAGATATCCTCCTTAAATAAAGGACTTGATAGATCCAGCTGTCATGTCTTTCAAGGTCTGCTTCAGCAACAAAGAGTTGCGTTACCTGAGGCCACACCATTCCTGGAGCAGATTTTATATACCTTGTGATTCAACAAGGTAGGAAAATACAGGTCATTTCAGGGATACTCTTATGAGCAATACTCATTCTAGGTCTTGCTTCTCTGTTGGTCAAATTATCATAGTTTGATTTATTTTTCTGCCCAGTCCTGGTTCCTCCATCTTCCTTTCATAAATGTGGATCCCTAACAAATAGATTTCACCTTAAACTCTATATTAGTATCTACTTCTGGAGAATCTAACCTGCATTAATTGGTGCCAGGGATGGATTAAAAAGGTAAGTGATAAGATGAGGCTTTGAAGCTAGATCACTATCTTGCATTGAGCATCCCATCACTGGGCATAGATGGAGCACAGATGGTCTGTGGAACAAGTTGTTGGTCCAGTTGTTAAAATGTCTTCTGAGATGAATTGGGAGGTGGTAGTGGGGAAAGAGAATGCATTGTTAAGTGTGAGATATCATGCCTTTGAAATCTATAAGAGAAATCATAATTAAAAACATAGTATCATTGGATAGCAATCTTAGAAGCCACTGATGTCCAACAGAAAGTTGAGTAGCTGAGGGTGCATAATATATAATTGGAGTTTAGGTTTAAAAGCTGGAGGACCTCCTAGATACATACAAAGAAGCTCTTATCATCTCTAGTGGGAGAGCAGAGAAAGTCAAGGTCTAAGCCTGGGAAGTCGTATTCACAGTGACTGAATTTCACAGATGACTAAATGCCCAACCAAGGTAAGTTTGACATGTCGCTAGCACCTTGTTTGGGAAAATCCAGAACACTGATGAAATGAGGGTATCTACATGAATGTCTGAGAAGATTTTTGTCTCCCATATATAGTTGGCCTTCAGTATATGTGGGCATATTCCAGGCATATCCAAATCTGCACATACTTAAGCCCCACAGTCAGTTCTGTGGAACTCACGTATAGGAAAAGATGTTCCTCTGTATATGTGATTAACATTCTGTGAATACTGTATTTTCAATCTGTATTTGGTTTAAAACCAAAATCCACATATAAGAGGATCTGTGCAGTTCAAACCCATGTTATTCAAGGGTTAACTGTACAGTCCTCTCTCAGTATACATGGGGGATTGATTCTAGGACCTCTTCATATACCAAAATCTGTGTGTACTTAAGTCCTGGGGTTGACCCTGCAGAATCTACATTCAGATGTAGGAAAAGTCAGCCCTTGGTATACTCAAGTTTCACATCCTGTGAATACTGTATTTTTGATCCCTGTTTATATTGAAAAATCCACATGTAAGTGGATTTGGGCAGTTCAAACCCATGTTGTTCAAGGGTCAGTTGTACCTCTGAACCCGCTGACCCTGAAGACATGGCTCATCCATCCCTACTAAGAACTAGTTCCTATCACCTGGCACTGGAAGAAATTATAAAGGCCTCACCCCCAGGAAGTACCATGTTCCTGCTCAGCACACCTACCACCTTCCCTCCTGCCCACAAGGCTGTTAACTAAGTTATCTGCAGTGTCTGAGTTGATATTGATATCCATTATCCATAGACCTACTGTACAGTAGAGGACGTTCTGATCCTGACTGTAGCAGGTAAGAGACAATTCCCCAAATGAACTATAGAACCAGCCAACATGTATTAGAGAGAGCTAGGGGAGAATGTATGTATCTGGATTCTGAGGATGCTGGATCAAGGAAGCCTGAAATAAATATTGGGTAGTAAAGAGTTATTGATTTGGCAAAATTTTCTTGAATTGCAGGATTTAATACCCTAGCAAGGATCCAAGGGGATGGTGTAAATGCACTAATAAGATAGTCCCTGGAAACATGAGAAATTCAATGATTCCACATTACACAAAGTTGAAATAACAGAACTTTTATGTCAAAAGATTAAGGAAGGGAATAAAAAGCTTATGGATGTGGGGATGATAGAATCAATATAACCACTATCTCCCAGCTGATTAACAGGCTCATGAGTGATGGAATTCATAGGACCCAGAGAACACATCTTTTACCAAACACATAAGAAAGGCACTGGGTAGAGGGCACCAGACTCACTTAAACTTTCAGTGATTTTTCTACTCTATACATCACGGCCGACAGTGAGACAGTCTGTTATAGAGCTTGGTTCACTGATAGCAATGGCCATGACAGAACCCTGAAACAATAAAGGCTGGGTGGAGGTGCTTGAACACCCTAAATCAACTTTTGTAATTATTGTAGAGACCAGCAAATCGGAGGGCCAGTCAAAGAGAGTATAACCCACAGAATTAGGGAAATGGTTAATAGAACATGGCATACCTGGGGACAAAATAGATAGGTAGGTGACTGGGATACTGTTCAGTTTGTGCCCATAGAAAAACCAAGAAAGAAGACTAGTAAGCTGAACATGTTTATTCCAATAAAAAGTTGTGATTCCAGGCCATAAATGCATATTACTAAACATAAAAGCCAATCTGAAAAGGTTACATACTGTGTGATTCCAACCATATGACATTCTGGAAAAGGCAAACTATGAAGACAGTAAAAAGGTCAGTGATTTCTAGGAGATGGGGGAAGGGAGGGATTAATAGGCACAACACAGAGAATGTTTAGGGCAGTGCAACTCTTCTGTATAATAGTATAATTCATGATGGATACATAGCATTATACTGTACATTTGTCAAAGCCTATAGAATGTGCAACACCCTAGTGTAAGCCCTAACATAAACTGTGGACCTTGGGTGATGATGATGTGTCAATGTAGATTCATTGTTGGTAAGGACTGTACCATTGTGATGTGTAATGTTGATGCTGGGAGGCTGTGCATATAGGATGTAGGAGGTACGGGAGAACTCTGTAGATTTTCCATTCAATTTTGCCATGAACCCAAAATTTCTCTAAAAATATGGTCTATTAAAAAAGTCATGATCCCTTGCCAAGTTTTTGAATCTAATCAAGTTTTCAGACCTGGAACTGATTGACGAGGTGGATTAATTCCCAACAGAAAGAACCCTAGACATTTCCCAAAGTGTCCTGTGGCCTTTGAGTTATTCTGTCCTGGGAAAGAGAGAAAGGGGAATGTCCAGGCTTTGGGGTATCTATTATACTCAGGGTATGACATTAATATCCAGAGACCCAAAGCTTTATCATGACCTTCTTGATAGATGATGGTATATAGTGACCAGGTAATAAATGGAGTTTTGGCAAAGGTTGAGCTCAGAAGGTCCACTGAGCACATGAACCAATCTGGTGGTCGTTTTTTTGCTCCTAGCATATTAAGTGTGTTTGGCATATTGGCAGTTGGTAGTTCCTGCATGTTGAGTCCTAGTCACATAGGGTAAGAACTATCACAGCAATGAAAACCAAGTGGGAGGCTCTGAAACTACCTCCACACCTCCAGGCAAGATAGCAAATTAAAAATAATATGTTATCCCAGAGGAGTAAAGTGGTGGAGATTAATGGTAGTTTTAAGAATTTAAAGGATACGGAGGTGGTAGTCCCCAAGGTGCCTCCATTTAATTGGTCAGTCTGGTGTTGCAAAAACCAAAGGCTTTGGGATGATTACTTCATGTTCAAGCAAATAGTAGCTCTGATCACACCTACATACTAGATGTAGTATCTAATCTTTGGGTATATTAGTAGGACTTAGGTATGTTCTTATTGTTTGGAAAATACATTTTATGTCCCAATCATGAAAGAGAATCAGACAGATTTTATTAATATTCACATGGAATGGATAACAGAATATATTTTTGGTTTTGCTCAAGGGCTTTTGTTAACTGTCCTGCCTACTGTCATAATAGTGTACGAAGAGATCTGGACTGCCTGAGCATACTGCAGAACCTTACATTGATTTATTACATTGATGATATTATGTTGGTTGGGCCAGATGAGCACGAGGTTAGCATGCTGGAGGTCTTACTAAGACACATATACTCCAAAGCAGTGTTTTTCACCCTTTTTTATCTCATGGTACACTTGAATCCATAGTTAAACTTCTGTAGCACACTGAAATTATGTTGATTAAAACAAAAGAGTAAAAAAAGAATATACTTAATATGCTTTGAACTTCTTCAAAAAACAATTTAATGAATGATCTTTAAAAATTTTTGTGGCATACCTAAGATCCTCTCATGTCAGACCAGTTGAAAATCACTGCTCTAGAGGTTAGGGGATAAAATCTTCAAAGGAGATACATGAATTTGCCAAATATAAAATTTATAGGAGTCAAGGAATCAGGAGCATGCTTGTATATCACCTCCAAAGTAAAAGACAAATTAGTGTGTCTTGTGGTCTCTTACCCAAAGAAAGAAACCCAATGATTGTTGGTCCTCTTTGGGTTCTGTAGTTAGCTAATTATATACTCAGAGATTCTGTTCCAACCCATATTTCAGGAATCATGAAATTGTTCCCAGTTTTAAGTGGAGCCAAGAGCAGGAAAAGACTCCAAGAGGACTAGGCTAAGCTGTAATCAGACCTGCTGCTTGGGCCATATAATCTGACAGATCAGTGATTGGCTAAAGATGCCATGTATAGTTTGCATCAAGTCCCTCTGAAAGAATGACAGGGTGGGCCTTTGGGGTCTGGAGCACAGCCATGTCATTTGCAGTGGAGAATTATATAACTTGTGTATGAGAAACTAAGCGACCGTGTCTATGAACTACTATGGTCTGGGTCCTCATATCTCTGAACTACTATGGTCTGGGTCCTGTCAGATTCACCAAGTTATAAGGTTAAGTGTAAAATGGAAGTTGTGCATCTAAGACTGAGTGCTGAGTTGACCAGAGAGCCCAAGCAAGCTGCTAAAGCATGAGCAGGTGGCTCCAGTTCCCACAGAATCCACCACTATTTGTTTCTCCCTTATGTCATACCTACGGTTATGTAGAGAATTTAATATACCAAGTAAGGAGAAGAAAAACTTCTGACTTTGGTGTACAGATAGGTTGGCTTAGCATTTAAATACAAGTACAAAATGAACAGAAGCTGCCTTACTATCTCATTCGAAGATGGCCTTCAAAAGCAAAGGAAATTCTCCCAATGCACAGAGGTAGACCTGATTATCTCCCTTGCATGGGAAGAACTAGCCTGAGGTTAAATATATGCAAACTCCTGGATAGTGATGAATGTCCTGGCCAGCTGATCAGGGGCCTGGAAAGAGAAAGAATGTAACACTGCTGAGAAGAAGGTGTGGTAGAAGCATGTGAATAGCCATATGGAAATGGATCCCAATTGTGAGGATTATTGTATCACTTGTCAGTACCCACCGGCCAGCATATACTGTGGAAGTGATACAAAACAACCAAGCAGACTAAGTGACCTATGCAGATGACAAGCCTGTTATCTGCCACCTCAGTGCTGGTAAAATGGATGCATAAAGGATGATAGCAATGATGATGGAATTGCATGACCCGACAACCTGGATTTCCACTTTCCAAGGCTTATCTAGCTATGGTCACTGCTGAATATTTAATATGCCAGCAACAGAGCCCAATGTTCATATGACACCAGTACTTAAGACCAAGCAGCCTCTAGGTGGCAGGTTTACTACATTGGGCTCATTTCATCCTTAGAAGGGGTAGTGGTTTATTCTTAGATGTCTCGCAAGAATGGACATGCTTTCCTAGTATGAGTTTGCCTTTCCTGCCACATGATCTCAATTTTCACTACTATCAAGAGTATTTGATTCACTGATTCACTGGTATGGGATCCTGCACAACACTGCATCAGACCAAGGGACCCATTTTATAGCAAAGAAGGTTTTCAAAAGGACCTATAACCATGGAATTTATGAGTCAGAACACATACTGCTTTGCTCAGAAATTGCTAGCCTGATAGAGCATTGTAGACTCAGAGGCAATACTCTACACAGTTGGGGTCCCATCCTCTAGAATGCAGTATATGTATTCAATGACTGATCTTCTTGTGGTGTTTCATCCTCAATAGGAAGAATACATGGACATAGGAATTAAGGGGTGAGAAGAGTAGTAGCCCCACTTACCATCACTCTCAATGACTCACTGATGGTATTGTGGTTTTCCCCCCCCCATAACTTTGGGTTCTGCTGGGTTAGAGGTCCTAGTCTCCAAAGAGGTTCCACTTTCTCAAGGGGATACAACAAAAGTCCCACCAAATGACAAGTCCAGGAACCAAAGGCAGGAAGAGGAATCACCATCTTGGCAAGTAACTGAACTGACTCTGATCAGTAGAGGTGGGAGGAACAAAAGTAGAATTCAACTGATCCACTTTGGCCTGTCTTAGTACTCCCTCTCCTAATTGTGCCTGTAAATCAACTGGTACAGTGACTCCAGCCATAGAGCATGGTGACCAGTGACACAGGTCTTTAGGACTGAAGGTCTGAGTCACCCTGACAAGTAAGCAGACAGGCCAGCTGAAGGGGTGGTTGAGGACTCATGGAATCTAAAATGCCTAGTGAAGGAAGGAGACAAGGAGTATCAGGTGCGACACTGAGGTGCACTTCAGCTTTAGTCATGGCAGTTAATCAATCCCACTGACGTCTCTCTTCTAAGATCCACTGGAAAGAGATATACCAGACATCTGGAGGAGCTGGTTGTCCCTTCCATATGGAGATGTGGATCTAAGCAGGAGAGGAGGAGGTCTGTTGTAGACTCATAGAAGTACTACCTGGCTTCCCACTCGTGGAAGGACTTGTTGCCCAGTGAAGGTAGTATCATCAGCAGAGTGGTCTCCATGTTTCAGCTCCTTCAGAGTCAGCCTCAGTTCTAGAGACTTAGCTTGCCTGAGGTCACATTCTGCTGGGGCAGCCTGTGCCTGGTGACTGAGTGAAGGGTAGTAATGCTGGGCATTTGGGCCTGACCCTCTTCATGGGCACCCTGCTAGGTTGGCAAAAGGTTGATCAGACCTACATTCTCCCTCTGTCCAGTCTCATTTCCTTGCTTTTCTCTTCAGCAGTATTGATTACAAATAAACATCTTGTACTCCAAACTCCATCTCTGCATTGTTTCTGGATTCCTCAACCTGCAAGAGATGGCTGATAGGGATATGTAAAATTTAAAGCAAATTAGAAATAGGTAAAAAAAGAGTAGGGAAACAATAAGGATAGAGACAAAATTACTTGCTTTAGCCAACATGCATATATCTCCCTGAGTCCTATCCACTGGATATAGATAGGCTCCACGTTTTCCAGTCGCCAAAATAAAATGAAACAAGCCAAGTGACCAGTGGTAACTTTGTGACCATGTGAAGGACAATTCCTCATCCCAAGAGCAGAAAAAAAAAATTCAGAAGAAGGACACTGTGTAATGAAATGAACAACTTTAACAATTATAATTGTGCTGCGTGGTTAACTAGATGGCTCATTGCCATTGCCGTTTGTTACATTTATTTCAGGTGGAGTTATAATCAATCACATTATCCTAAGCAGGTTTATTGTTTGTCACTCACACTGCTTAAGCTCTGGGTCAGTGAGTATGTATTAGTCATTGGAACCAATTATCCAAGGGTGTTTGGTGAAGATGGTTTTATTGGAGATGGTGTGTGCAGAACAGAAATGACTAATAGTGTCCCGCATACTATTTTTATTTATTTCATCCTGTGCACCAGGATGTTTTTGCTTGATCTGACGTATTCCTCTTTTAATTCTCCTTCCCTAAAATGGTGACATTATTCAGTGCGGAAGACGACGTGGACATGTAGAATAAGGAAGGAAATAAAAGAAGAAGAAATAAATGAAGCACCAAAGAAACCTCCAACTGGAGAAATGTTTTCTTGAATAACTGAATTGTGAATTAGTAAAATATTTTTTCTAAATATTTACTAGGTACGTTACTGGTTTTCTAAATGATTTACTAGATACGTTACTGGTTTCCTTACAATGAACTTGTCTCATTGGGCCAATTCTGGGAATAAATTATTCCTTTAAAAAATTAAACTATTTCTTTTATATCTTACATATCAACTAGAGAACATTCAAAACTGGGATTATTTTTAGATTTTACTAGATTAGGATGTATGGATAATTAGTGTAATGGATTTCGTATGTATAAAATAGAATGTTTGATTTATTAGAACTCTATTTCTTTTTTTTTTTTTAAACAGTAGGTTCCAGGGTTAGTTTTTTTTTTTTTTTTTTTATTGTTGGGGATTCATTGAGGGTACAATAAGCCAGGTTACACTGATTGCATTTGTTAGGTAAAGTCCCTCTTGCAATCATGTCTTGCTCCCATAAAGTGTGACACACACCAAGGCCCCACCCCCCTCCCTCCGTCCCTCTTTCTGCTTTCCAGAGTTAGTTTTTATAGCCTGGGCTGGCCCGTTGGCCTCTGGCTCTCTGGAATTTCCAGCCCTTGGAACAGACATACGGTTCAGTATGGGCCTTGCCGAAATGCTGGTACACCTCTCAGCCCTTGCGAGGACCGGAAAGCAGGACAGTGTCATGGCCCTTGGGGAGTCCAGGGTCAGCTGGTGGAAGGTGAGGATCTTGCCCCCAGCCTTGAGGATACAGGTGTGGGCCTGGCTGCTCACGTGCAAAGCACACACCTTCAATCTGGGCACTTCCTGAACCAGCACATCATCTGCTATGTTTTCCCAGCCAGGAAGGTTCATCTTCCGGATCATCCGGGAAAGAGACACTGGTGGCTGATTGGTGTGACTCAGAAACAACCTCTTCAGCACAAACGGGTTGAAGGTAGAGTTGGTTTGTCTGGCCAGAAACCTGGACAGCTGGACCAACAGCCTTAGGTAAATGTCCTGCTCTTGGGCTCCTTGCGACGAACCTTTCGGTCCTTCTTGTGGCGAATATCGACTCCCATTGAGAGTGACACCCTCGGCCAAGAGCTCTATTTCTAAAATAATTACATTTAAATGCAGCACTTAAAGAAGTTCTAAGGGTGAAAGAGAAACTTATACTTCCTTTGAGTATCTAAACTCCTGTATTCATTGTATGTGGCTTTTTATTTTTGCTTCTTTTTATTCAATTTTGTTTGTTTTGAAGGGTAATTTAATTCTTTTATTCAATTGTTTTTAGTTTGATCTTAACCTTAGTCTTTTGGATGCTCTAGTTTCTACAGGACTAATTCTATTTTTTAAGTCTTCCTAGATCCATTTCTACACACTTGATTTCCTTGGTCCTTCTTTATATAAAACACACACGTAACAGAAATCTTACTGATTCAGATTGTTTTCAAGACAGATGGTTTGAACTAATAAGAAGACTGATTTAGAGTCTATCTTGAAGCCAATAGATAACCTTTTTCAAAAAATCTACTTATTTTGAATTAATATAAAGGAACATACAATTAGGTTACATTGTTTCCATTTGTTAGTTAAAATTCAAGTTGTAGTTGAGCCCTTTTCCCAGGAGGTGTGTCAGAGACCCCTACATTGTACCTATTAGGTGAGAGCTTTCCAAGCCCCCTTCCCACTCCTCTCCCCCTTTTTAATACAACTGTGTTTTTCTTCCACTGTGGGCCTGTTCATCTGCTACCCTGTTTCCCTGAAAATAAGTCATCCTCCAAAAATAAGACCTACTTAAAGGAAAAATAAGACGTCCCCTGAAAATAAGACCTAGCGCATCTTTGGGAGCACACCTTAAAATAAGACACTGTCTTATTTTCGGGGAAACAGGGTAGTTTCATATTAGTATTGAGTACATTGGATGCTTGCTTTTCCATTCTTGTGATACTTTACTTAAGAGGGTGTTCTCCAAATCCATCCAGGTAAATACAAAAGATGTAAAGTCATGTGCTCACTTTAGAATGATGTGGAGAAGATTTGCATGGCTACTAGAGTGTTAATAAGTTATATGATATGTCTTCTTGGAATTTGTTTTAATGAAAGGATAAAGAACTCTTTACATTTTCTTTTTTGTTGTTGTTGTTGAATTCTGTTCCTTCAGAGAAATTCCCTCTCTTGTCATCTCTGTTCTATTTTGTAAGGAGGCCAAACTTTATAGGATGTGTATTTCAGGCTCCCCTATCAGTGGGCTTCCATCTGGGATTTGTCAGTGGGAATCCTTGGTGAGAGATTGGTGGGCAGGAGGAAAGGAGGCATTTCTATACCTCCCTCTCTAGATAGCAACTGTAGCTCCTTGATGCCTTCAGATCTCATTGGATAGACTACCATGATGTTAGCATTTGCTTGTTTGCCTCAAACCAAGGACAAGGGGAGTATTTTCTTCTCCCTTTGATACTTGAGCCAATAGGTGAAAGTAGTTTCCTGTTGCTCCTAACATTTTAGCTACCTCATTGCTCCCTGTTTGGTTTCTCAGCTCATTTGTCCTCATGCAACTATCTCATGCCCAAATTACATCTGTCTTAGAAAATATGGATATTTAAAAACAAATAATGTTGGCAAAACTGGGTTTCATTTGAAAACAAAATAGTTTATATTTTGTGCCAATCACAGGAATAAATCCAATAGATCAGAGATCTAAATGTAAAAAATAACACCTTTAAGGACTAAAGGAAAACCTGGGTAATTTCTCTCTTGACCTGGGAATGGAGAAATCTTCCAATTATAATCCAAAATCTGGAAATAAGAAAAGATTGATAATATCAATTACATAAAAATAATGAAAATATGTGTATATGGCAAACACCACATGTAAAATCAAAAGACTGGTGACAAATCTGGAGACTTACACCATGGTTAAGGACAATTTTCTCACCAAAATATTCTTAAAAATCAAAATAAAATTGCCAAATATTATAAAATGGACAAAAATCCTAAACAGTTCTAAAAAAGAAATGAAAATGGCCCTCAAATACAATAAAAAATATTCAACTTTAATTATAACAAAATACAAATTAGAACATTTTTGGGAAACCATTTCTCACCTACCAGATTGGCAAAAAGTTTAAAATCTAGATAACACCCTTGCCAAAGCTGTGGAAATTCACATACTTCCATACATTTCTGGTGGGAATGCAAAAGGATACAATTGCTCTAGAGGGGATTTGACAACATCTGATGAAACCATGTATGCATTTACTCTTTGACCCAGAAAGTCCACTTCTAGAAATTTTCCCTGAAGACACACATCCACAAATATGAACCAGCATATATGTAAGGTTATTTATTAAGGAATAATTTGTAATAATAAAATATTGCCACAAATCTAAATGATCACTCAAAGGAGAATGGTTGAATTAAGTATGGCATTCCACACAATGGTGTACAAAGTGGCTGAAGACAAAGAATGAGGAAGCTCTCTATGAATTCAGGATATATTGTTTAATGAAATAAAGCAAGTCTCAATGAAGTGCATATAAGAGGCTATCTATCGTGCAAGAAAGAAGGTGACATTGCTTATTCTTACAAAATGAAACAGGAAATATAAACCAGAAGTTAATGACCATATTTACCTGCAGGATATGTAAGGGTGGCATAGAGGGTAGAGGGATATATGTGAGATTTCTCCTGGCAGACTGTTTTTTAAATAGTTTTAATTTTGAACCATGTAAACATTTTAAATATTTAAAAATACAATAAAATATAAAAAGGCAGATACTAAGCTTGAATATAAACAGAAAAAATAATCTAACTGCATGTCAAATTGATGATAATCATAGAAAGAAAAAAATTAAGTAACCTAAATAGAATATATTGTAAGGTCAAAAAGAATTACAAAGAAATATTGACATTTATTTTGCAGATTTGTTCTTGGTAGTAGTATTGGAGGTATACTTCTAAAACTATTTGATGTATTTAATAGGATAAAACAAATGTGTATATATATTGATGTTTTGGGGATTCGTAGTTTTAACTTTCACAGGTAAAGACAACTACACAGGGTTGTATTTTAACCAGAAGTATTAGAATGAGACCACCACATGTAGATATATGAATAGATAAATAACAGAGACACACTTCCTAGCTCTGCCTGCTGAGGCAATGCCAATTCAATAACAACAAGCATAGTTGGATTTCTAAATACCAATCACCACCAAAGTACTCCTTAGAGAAACAGCTACTTTTAGACCCAGAGCAGGGAATTTACAAGGTAAGCCTGAAAAATCTCATGTCAGAAAGCTAGCAAGTGCCCAAAGACTAATGGGTTCATTAAAAAGAAAAATACAAAAGCTGTCTTGGGATAAGTTACACATCAAAAAGAATGATGATAATTGATTATAACATATTGAGTAAAAACTCAATTCATGATTTTCTAGTGATGAAATGAAGGAGAAGGGAAGTTCTTTTTATAGAAGAATGCTAGCTAATGAATGTGGATGTAATAATACAGTTAGAAAGTCAGCATTTTTCAACCCTAGTGTAATAATTGATTCAAAGAAAGATGATTGATGCATGCTGAAACCACTGGGTAAAAGATTGTTGGAACAGCATATTTATGTGATCTCAAAGTATCAACCCAAAGATTATTTGGGGTAGATTTGATGGCCCACAGCTTTATCAAGTAATCAAACCTAATCTAATTATTTGCCTCCTGAAATAATACAGTAAGAAATGTAAAACATCATCTAAATAGTATATTTGCTAAAAAAAATGCTTAATCTAAATTTGGGATCAGTTTTGGTAAAATGTGGTGTTTGAGGAATTTGTTCATTTCATTTGAGTAGTCAAATTTATTGGCATAATGTTCTCATCATTAACAAGGAGCTTTTTCAGCGGTGTACCTTTTTTTATTGATATATATCTTTATTATTTCTTCTTGATCAGTCTCAGGGAACTTTTATACATTTTTCAAATAATTTTGTCTATTGATTTTTCTCTCGTTTGGTTTCATTTGGGGTGAAAGGAAAAATTTACTTTTACAATGGATAGATCCACACATTAATGAATTTCTGTTCACACCAATTTCTAGTTATATTTGTTATTTTAAAAATTCTCTTTACTTTGGGCTTCACTTGTAGCTAAGGTTATTGATTTAAGACTTTTCTTTTTTCTACTGTAAGTATTCAAAGTTTAGAATTTTCCTTTACACTGTGCTTTGTTGCACGCCACAATTCTGAGATGTTGTGTTTCTAGTATCTTTCATTTTTTTTTTTTTTTTGGTTTTTGGCCAGGGCTAGGTTTGAACCCGCCACCTCCGGCATATGGGACTGGCGCCCTACTCCTTGAGCCACAGGCACCACCCTGTTTCTAGTATCTTTCAGTTTATCTTCCATTATTTCCTGTAAATTCTTATTTGGCCTATGGATTGTTAGGATGTGTTGCTTATTTTTTAAATATCTGGAGATTTTCTTGGTACCTTATTACTGTTAATTTCTAATTTAATACTAATGTGGTCAGAGGACATCCTCTGGAAGGTTGCAGTCCTTGGACATTTTTGATACTTGTTTTGTAGTTTTCATACGGCCTATCCTGGTGAATGCTGTATGTATATTTGAAAAGAATGTGTGTTCTGTAGTTATTGGGAAACCTGACTCTAATACTGAGGAAAATAACAGACTTATCTAGAATCTGATTTATTGTGTAGGATAACTGGGCTGGAGTCTTTACCACAGTCAAAGTCATAAAAACAAGACAACACACAAAAACACACAGATTCGCCTAGATTTAAAGAGACAAAAGAGGCAGAACAATCACGAGAAGGATATGAACCTTGAATGGGTATTAGATCAGAAAACAAAAAGGAATAAAAGGCGTTTGGGGAAAAGTTGAACAGATAGAAATATAAATATTTCAGATAATATTGAATATTTTAGGTATGAAAATGTATTTATGTAAGAAATGTCCTTCCTCTTTGGAGATGGATGGTGAAGTATTTAGGGGGATGTATTTAGGCATGACCTTTACAAGTTATTTTCAAATGGGAGGGAGGCAAAGTGTAAACAATTGGTGAACCTAGATAAAAAGTGTGATTATTTATGGTACTATTCTTTAGAAAGGCAGCCTGTTTGTGCCTGGAAATGGGGGTCTGATTTCTGAGCTCACCTGGGTCTAGAGAATGGGGGGCTTCCTTTCTATCTCTGAATGGGGGAATCCTGTATCAGTGTTATTGATAGAGTCAAATGTAGGAACCCCTCCCAAATGAATCAACCCCCACCCTTCCAAGGGATGTCCCATCCTGGAGAGGGGATATGTCAACCCCTCACCCTTTTGATGTTTAAAACCCTCATCCACCGTTACCCACATGCTGATTTCTTTCTGGAACTCACCTCCTGTTCACTGGGATGGAAATAAAAGTCAATGTTGCCCACACAGAACCTGAATTCCCCTTTCCTTTTGTTTTGCGTCTTGGGATAATTTTTATTTTTGTCTTTGACCTCTCAATATTCCCTTGATACAGATGCTCTCTGATTTACAATGGGGTTGGTTCTAACAAACCCACTGTAAGTTAAAAACATCATGTCAAAAATGCATTTAAACACCTAACCTACTACACATCTTAGCTTAACCTATAATGCTTTAAATGTGCTCAGAACACTTACAGTTGTGCAAAATGAGCTAGTGCAAAGCTTATTTTATAATAAAGTGTTGAATATCTCATGTAATTTATTGCATCCTGTACTGAAGGTGAGAAACAGAATAGTGTATTGGTACTTGAAGTGCAATTTCTAATTGCTTTCCCACCATCATAAAGTTGGAAAAACGTAGGTCAAACCATACTAAGTAGGAGAATATTTACATTTCAAAGAGATGGCTCCCAGGTCCTTACGTAAGACATTCTAGGGTTGTAAAACTGATTAGAGGCTTTTAAAAAGATTTACATCTCAAGGAGCAGAGAAAGGATTTACAATGACCAGTTTTCTAAAGTAAATGCTCTAAGAAAGGGGAAGGTGGGAGAATAGAACCAGGGAGAAACTTGTCTAAGGTTTTAGTCAAGCTGGGGCCCCTCTTGCCCGTGACAATGCAGGTTGACAGAGGTTTGGTTGAGTGATGTGCAACTTGTGTCTAGCCCTTACTACAATTCCCGATTTGCCCTTTATTTGCTCCTGACTCTAGACAAGCCCTTCTTTCTTTTTGACAATGCACGTGTACTTTCCTTCTGCCTATGTGCCTTTTTTTCTTTCCACTTTCATTTTGACAAATATTACCTTGTTTAGAACAGTGATCCACCTCTCTCAGTTTCTTCCCGGACTTTCTGTTGTCTTAACTCCTTCCTTATTTGTTTATTGGAGTAGAACATCTGTAGGTTCCCTTCCAGATCTAATTCCCTAGGTCTCTCTCTCTTTCTCTCTCTCTCTCTCTGTCTACTCAGGAAAAAAAGTAGGGCTACATCAATGCAGTGAAGGACACTCTAGCTCTTCCCAGATTTTCATAAAAGGTGATAATTGAGAAGATTTTCAATAACAGAGACAGAGGAACACTTAGGTTTTGTGATCAAAAGAATGATCACACTTCTTTTAGTTTAATTAATTTTTACTTATTATTATTTGTTAACTTATCATTTTGTCGCTAACACCAGAGAAAAATTGGTGAGAGGCAGGAGTTGTAGACTCAGAGAGCTGGGTCTCAGATTTGAAAGTTCCCGTGTGGCTTTGAGCAAGCTGGTCACCTTCTTTGTAAGCTTCAATGAAGTTACTTCTAAAATAGGAATCATAATCATAGTAGTAACCTTAAGAGTTAACAAGGTAGTGGATGTAAAGCAGTGAAAAAAGTGCTGGTCACTATTTCTTTGAAAAAACCCGAGTCCCTGCCCATATGATATCAACGGCTACTTTAAGCAGATTTAAGGTGCTTTTCTTAGGCAGAAGATCTGGTCACTTCTTTCTTGTGCTAGATCTACTCTCAAGAGTAGGGGTAACAGCTTTGTATTGGGTCACCTTAACTAAAATGACATTCTCAGAATTTCTTTCCCTGCAGAATTCTAAGTCAGTTGGGCCTTAAGAGGCATTTTATAGATGTTCGGATGGCAGTGAAGCAGCAGCCGTATTCTTGATGCCTGGAAGGTCCAGGCATGAAGTGCTACTGCAGCCTGCAGCACAAGGCCATGTCGTAGCCAACCTTGCAGCTCACCTGCAGTTCCTCTGCATTTCTGCCTGCAGCTTCTCTGACTCTTGCACCAGATGTGTGCTTAGCTCTGTGATGACGGGCACCAGCTTCCCCTGCAGGATTCCTCCACAGAAGTAGTACTAGACCTTTCTAACTCATCCTCACAGGTTCCTGTTTTTCCTTGGTTCCCCTATTTCACATCCATCTTCTCTTCCTGATGACCTTGTCTGTGAACTGGTGGAATGGCTTCCCATAGACTAATTGACCAACTCCATCAATTGTGTGAGGTTAAATCCCTATAATGCATCTCTTAACACATCTGATGTGCTTTAGTGGTTTTGCTTCTCTGATTGAACAGAGATTGTCAGATACAATGATGAGTTTGACTGGAGTACCTGCATAGCTCAAGCTTGGCATCTCAGGCACTAGGATAATTCAGTAAGTGATGACCTTTTCCTGGTTTATAAGTAATGAGGCTCTGTACCTGGGCCTTCAAGTTCTCTTTCCTGGTGGAATATGTATATGTCTCTCTCTCTCTCTCTCTCTCTCTCTCTCTCTCTCTATATATATATATATATATATTCACATACAAAAATATTCACATTATTTTGTATATATACACATATATATTTTTTCCCTATTCACATTATTTTTGTATATATACACATATATATTTTTGTATATATATTTTTTCCCTATTTCAAACTCCTTAGAGTCAGACTAATTGTAGGATGGTGTTTTCCCTTCATCAATAATTACAAGCTATAATGACAACCTTTCCTAATGTAGCAACAAAATATCATGTAACTTTACAAACGTTACTTTGATAATTTCTGCTATAGGCATTGAGTGATTTATAAAATCAGTTTGTAGATGTGCAGATGGCAGTGATTTTCACATTTTGAATGCAATGCAAAAATAGTACCTTTTAAAAGATAACATATATAATATAAAATAGAATACAGATTGTGAGTGGAAATGCAAGCTCAGAGATGGTAGCAGATTATAGTAGCTGAAAACAGGACCAGACTGCCTGGAGTTTTGATTGTTGGCTCTGAGCTTGCTAATGATGTGACCTTGGGCAATTACCTGGCCTCCCTGTGCCTCAGCTGCCTGCTCTACTGCAATGGGGCGTAATGGGGTGATTGTGATGATGAGGTAATAGATGTAAAATGTAGTACATGACACAACGTAGGCAGAAACTTTGATTTGGTTGGACTGGATTCTTCTTTATAAAGAGAAACTTTATTTCCCTACTCGGTAAGGGCTGGGAGCATATCTGTCTACCATTGGGCCCTGTGACTTGACCCTGGAGGAGGATGCTGTGGTGCTCCACCCATCTCTCTTCAGATGTATGTATAGGTATTTATTCCAAGGGCTGCTGGAGTGTTGCCTGCTGAGGTTCATAGCTGTGTTCCTCCTCAGGAATTGCCTGGGTCTGGGGGCTCTGCCAAGCTGAGGTTCTTCTGGGAATATCGGTCTCCCATGCTTGGTAGACTTGCAGGTACAAAGGCTGAGCTTCTTTATGTCAATGTGGGGCCACGTCTAGTGCTCCCTGGGGGCTGCTCTATGCTTGCTTGGATCCCTGTGTGTGCATCACAGCTTCACAGTTCAACCCCGGCTCTTCCTTCTCTCCAGTCCTGCTGCCCTCACTTCTTCACCAGTGTTCCTGAGAGTGCTCCTGGATAAACCTGCATACAGATCCACATCTCAAAGCCTATTAAATGGGAAGAGGGAGAGAAACGTTAAGAGGTCATGGACATCTTAACTTTGTTGGTTGTGGTGATGATTAAATGAGTGTGTACATGTGTTAAACCTGTCAAATTGTTGGATTTGAATACTTACAGTTCAAGTCAATTATATGTCAATAAAATTATAAAAAGGAAAAAAATAGAGGGAGACAGAAGGAGAAAAAATACAGTGCTTTTGGTGACATCCCACTGTTGCTGCTCATCTGAAATGTTGTTTGCATTTTTCTCATCACACTGTGCTTCTGCTTCTGAGCCTTCTTGCTCATCAAATCCAAGTTCCTCTTCACTTCTGCCTTCACCCACATATTCATGCAGTCCTTCATTCTCTTGGGCAGACATTCTCAGAACACTCTTTAAGCCCAGATCCTGTTCTAGGCATAAGACAGGGATAAAACCACAAATTAGACACAATCTCTTTCCCCAGTGAGTTCTTGATACTAGATGGGAGAATGAACTACAGGCAATTACAGTGTTTAAATTTGGCCTTCATGACCTTCCATAGTTTGGCTTCAGCCTGTGATGCTAGAAGTAGCACATGGGTATGGTATAACACAAGACAGACACAGAACAAAATAAGAAGAAAATAATGATCACATCCCAGTACAAGGTATCACTAAATCTTTGAGGATGTGATTTTTACCAGGCAAACTATATTATATTATATGAACATGTACATTAGGTTGTAACTGTTCCCCAGGTGGCATGTGTTTGGGGACTTGACCTGTGTCTCTCTGGCATTACTGCCAGAGGTACGCCTTCATGACAGGTAACTGCCTTTCAAGTTCCCACAGCCCTCTTTTCTCCATGATTCCTACTAATTTGACTTTATTCAACACTTACCATTTCTTTATACTTTGTTCCATAAAGCAGCTCTTTTCCTCTCCCCTTCCCATTGGGCACTGTGAGGGCTGAACGGAGGGTGAGAGGAGGAGCCCAGGGTCCCAGCCAGCCCGCGGAAATGCTATTTCATATTTCCTTTGCCCTCCAGTGGTGCTCAGCATTTCCTTGGTGCAACAGGACCTGCCCTGCTAGACAGACTTCTTTAGAGCCATAGGTGACTCAGTGAGACACAGCTGGATTTCTAACCCAAGGCACTTTGTTTCTAGTCCATCAGCATTCAAGGTATCCACAGCTTCCACACATCCATAAAAGACTTCAGAAGATTTCAAGGAAGAAATTACAAGGGCACTAAAAGAAGATCATTAGTCCATTCAATTTCTTGGCCAAATTTGAATGACCTCTTTGGATGTTTTAAACATAGAAATTGGGAAAGGAATCTGTTAGGAGGCACAAATGTTCAGAGAACCCAAATAGAAGGAACTAGTAGGAAGTTACTTTGCTTAGCCACTTCTATTATAACGCTATCTTTGAAACTAAATCAGGGATTCAGATTCGAAAAAGGATACTAGTATAGAAAACCTATGAGAAATTCACTTTGTGAGGTTGAGAAGCAAATATGATGATAATAAAAGTAATGCGAAATTAAGTAAATAAAAAATAAATGAAATAAAAAATAAATCTACAAATACCAAACATTAAATTTATCTATGTGGTCGTGCTCTCTGGCAAGAGCTGTGTCTTACTCAGTTACTCTTCATACGGCCATGTGAGAAGGGTACTTTCCAGCCTAAGTGTGGGCACACAGTGCCACTGAAAGCCTATGCCACTTGTTTAAGGTTCCATGGCCCTAAGTAATGGAGCTGGAATTCCCACTGGGGTCTGCTTGACTCAGCAGCCTACTTGAGCTAAGTCTTTAGCTTTAGCTTTAGCTTAACTTGAGTTAAGTCTTTTTTCATTCTTAAGGAAGAGGTCATCTTAAGCAAGAAGGTATCTTTCCAAAACATGGCAAGCTGTGAAAAATTCTGAGAGCTGTATGTATAGACTTTTAAAAGCTGTTAATTCACCATTGATTTCTAATTTTATTGCCTTGTAGTTACAAAATTCAGCATTTGGTATTGATTGCTTGATTGAAGCTTCTTTCATGGTTTAGAACTTTGTCAATTTTTGTGAATTATCAACGTGTGCTTGAAAGAATGTTTACTCTGTTTGTAGGAAGTGTCGGTTGGATCAATATTGTTTATTTTGTTGTTCTTATCTTTTACTGCCTCATTTTTTTTTTTTTTTGCCTGCTCGACCTGTTAGTTTCTGAGAGAAGTGTGTTAAATTATCCCACAATGATGCTGGATCAATCTATCCTCTCACTTCTACTAATTTTTAGTATACATTTTGAGACTGTGTAGCTGCATGTATCCTGGGTGAAACTTTTCTTTCATCACTAAGTAAGCCCCTATTTTATCTCTAAAGATATATTTTGCCTTGGTATAATTTAATATTGTCATATCATCTGTTAGTATTCTATTTTTTTATCTGTCTTTATGAAGCTTAACTAATAATATACATTAAAAGCATATTCATTGTGTCTCTGCATGTGGGGAGTATATTTTGGTTGGTTTGGGGAACCAAGGTAATTCTAACTAAGTTCTATTCTGCATAGGACAACAAAAGGCTGGTGATAGCCAAAACTTCTCAAGGGAAGAAATATGGTGGAGGGGATTTTCTAGAAGATATCAAGATTTCTTTTAAAGTTATAAGGAATAAGTAATGAGGCATTGGCATATGGATAGAAAATGGGCCAATGGATCTAAATAAAAATAGATAACATATACATGGAAGCTTAATTTCGAATAAAGTTGGTATTGTAGATCCAGGGGGAAAAGGCATGCTATTCAATAAGTAAATGTACTGGGGTCATTTATGTATTAAAAATATGGTTGTGGCTTGGTGCCTGTAGCTCAGCAGTTATGGCGCCAGCCACATACATGGGCTGGCAGGTTTGAACCCAGCCCAGGCCTTGCCAAACAACAATGGCAACTACAACAAAAAAATAGCTGGGTGTTGTGGCAGGTGCCTGTAGTCTCAGCTACTTGGGAGACTGAGGCAAGAGAATCACTTAAGCCCAAGAATTTGAGGTTGCTGTGAACTGTGATGCCACAGCACTCTACCGAGGGCGACATAATGAAACTCTATCTCAAACAAACAAACAAAAACCCCAAATATATATGTATATATTTGAATTCCTTCTTAAAGTCCAATCAAAATTATGAAAGTTCAAACAATAACATTTTAGAAGACAAAATAGGAAAATATATTATAATTGGAGGCAGGAAAAGATTTCTTAAAATGGTAGCAAAAAAATCCCAAAATACAAAGAAAAGATTGTTATATTTGGCTACTGTAATTTTAAAACTTTTTGTTCATCAAAAACTGTTACAAAGTGACAAACACCAAGGAAATGAGAGAAGATACTTGTAATATATATCTTTGACAAAGAATTAGTATGAAAAAAATAACTCTTCTCTAAAACTATTAATAGCTCATCAAACCTAGTTTGGGAAACTCTGATGCTATTACTTCAATTCAAGAAAACAATAAGTATAATATAATGATCATGAACTCTATTACTTTGTTTTTTGGGAAAATCATTAAGTACCATTAAATAGAATAACAGAAACCAGCAAAAAGTTGAATTAAAGTTGTAGTAAGTTTCTAAAGTTGTAAGAATTTAACACTATAATCATTTTTCATGCAGCAAAAAGGGGCACAAACCATAGTTGCCAAAAACATCCTCAAAAGAACATGTTAAGGATCCTAATGAATGAATTTTACCTTTTGTAAAGAATGCTTTGCTAAGCATTTCTATGAATTTGTAGTAGGAAGAGGCCTATCTGCATTAATGGTGTCAAAGAAGTCACTCCCTGCCATCCATATTTATTCTGCCTGTTTCAGGATTTAATGCTTTGCCAAAATCATGTCATTTTGCCCAAGTTCAGCTGCTGTATCTGCCAACAGACAAGAATGGGAGCTTCATGAAACCCTTCTAGAGTTCT
The DNA here is from genome assembly GCF_027406575.1 of Nycticebus coucang. Taxonomy (NCBI): domain Eukaryota; kingdom Metazoa; phylum Chordata; class Mammalia; order Primates; family Lorisidae; genus Nycticebus; species Nycticebus coucang. The sequence goes on from NC_069796.1 coordinate 34,612,890, forward strand.
TTTTTGTTTATTACTTTGTTTCTTTTGCTCATAAAGGACATAAAAAAGATCTATAATTTTTTCTTTTCTTTTTTTTTAGAGACAGGATCTCATTCCATCGCTTTGTTTGGAGTATAGTTAGTGGTATAATCATAGCTTACAGTAGCCTCAAACTCCTGGACTCAAGTCATCCTCCTGCCTCAGCCTTTCGAGTAACTGGGACTAAAAGCATGTGCCTGCTAATTTAAAAATTTTTTTGTAGACCTGAGGTCTTGCTGTATTGCCCAGGCTTGTCTCAAACTCCTGTCCTCAAGAAGTCCTCCCACCTTCTGGAGTGCTGGGATTACAGGGGTGGGACACCATGCCTGTCGAAAATCTATAGTTTAGTAACGTAATTATTTTTCATCTCCTTTAGACCTAGCTCTGTTATTTCCATGCCAATCTGTATGATAACTTACCATGGTAAAGGTAGTTTTAAAATTCTTTCCTTATTTCAGCTATCCTAGGATAAATAACTCCTCCCTAAAACTCAATAGAAAACTGAACATCTAAAAAATAATTTTCAGCATATCTAAAGAACTGAATGTGGACTTGTGAAAAAAACCCAAGAATGATAGCAGATATATTCTGAAGTTACATGCGCAAAACCAAGATTTTAGAATGTGGTCTTAAGCCTGAATGTTTGGCCTGGCCTTCCCTCCCCTTCCCTCCCCTTCCCTCCCCTTCCCTCCCCTTCCCTCCCCTTCTCTTCTCTTTTCTCCTTCTTCTCTTTCCGTTCCTCCTCCTCATTCTCTTCTCTTTCCCCCTTTCCTCTCTTTTCCTTTTCTTTCTCCTCATCCTTCTTCTCATTTTGCTTTAGGATTCTTTTAGTGTACTCTAAAATTCTTTTAAAAGGCTAGCCCCTAGAATACATCAACCTGAGAATTATTCAAATTTAGCTAGTCTGAGGAAGCATTTTTGAGACATCTTAGATAGAATAAATTCTGTTTGGCATACCAACTTGCCAGAGAGGTAATATTAATGTCAGAAAAAATATATTTCAGAGAAAAGAGTGTTATCAGCAGGAAAGAAGGTAATTTATAGACACCAAGAGAACACAACATCCTAATTGTTTATGTACCTAATAATATAGTTTCAAATTACATAAAACAAAAACTTATAGAATTGCAAGGGGGGAAATAAACAGAAGCATAAGTGTAGTCAGAGATTTTAATACTCCCACTCAATAACTGATAGAACAAGTAGGAAACACATCAAGGTCTGGTAGCCTTAAACAACCCTACAACCAACACGATTGATATTTATACAGCTCATTTCTCAGTGTTACTGGAATACACATTTTTTTCAAGTGCACACAATAACATTTAGCAAGATAAACTACATACTGGGCCATAAAACAAGTCTCGATAAATTTGAACGTATTTCAATAATCACAGTAAAATTAAATTAGAAATCAATAACAGAAAAAAATACTCAATGTTTGTAAATAACTCAATGTTTGTAAACTAAATAACATACTTCTAAATAATACATGGATCAGGAAGAAATACAAAGGAAAATAGAAAGCATCTGAAATAAATAAAAAAAAAACAATGTATTAGAATTTGTTGGATGCTGCTAAATATTATAGTGCTATGTATAGAACTAAGCACCTATATTAGAAAAAAAAACTCAAAAATCAATGACTTCATCTATCACCTTAAAAAAATAGAAAAATAAAAGAAAATTAAAGAATGGAGAAGAAAGGAAATAAGAAAGTTTGATGCAGGAATCACTGAAATTAAAAGGAAAAAGTAACAGCAAAAAATCAAAATGAAATAAAAAGTTTGTATTTTGAGGCAATCGATAAAATTAAATCTGTAATCAGACTGATGAAGGTGGGGAGAGAAAACACAGATTACCAACATCAGGAATGAGAGACCTGACATCACCACAGAACCTATAGAATATTATTAGTAACTCTATGCCTATAAATGGACAACATAGATGAACTAGACAAATTACTTGAAAGACTCAAATTACTAATCTTTATTTAAGAAGAAACAGATAACTTTAATAACCCAGAATTTTTAGCAAAAAATTTTCATATAAAGAAAAGTCAATGTTCAATGACTTTCTGGTGAATTCTATCAAATATTTAATTAAGGGGAAAAAAATGAAACCAGTTTTACACAAACTCTTACAGAAAATTGAAGAGGAACATTTTCTGTTTTTATGAAACCAACATTAACCTGATAGAAAAACCAGAAGTCATTAAAAGAAAAGAAAACTACAGACTGATTACCTATTATGAAAATAGAAGTAAGAATTTAAAATAAAAATTTAGCCAATTGTTAGCCACCAATACATGGTGACCATAAAGTTCATGTGCAATTTAAAAAGTTGTAAATTAATGGTCACCCTATATATAAGAAGAGTAATACACATGACCCAAGAGGGCTTTATTCCAGGAATTCAAGGAGAGTTTAATGCTCAAAATTCAACATAATCTAGTATATTCACAAACTAAAACTAAAAAATGACATGATCAAAAAGCATTTGATATAATCTAAAATCTATTCTTGATAAAAGCTTTCATGAAAGTAGAAATAGAGCACAACTTTCTCATCTGAAAGGGTAACTGCAAAAACTCTACAGCCATCAAATACTCAATGGTGGAAAACTCAAAACTTTCTTCCTAATGACAGGAATAAGACAAGATTGTCCGTTTTTATCACATCTTTTCAACATGTGGCTGAATGTTCTAGTGAGTGTAAACAGGCAAGAAAAATACGTGAAGGGATCCATACCGGAAAAAAAGAAGTACAACTGTCTTTGTTCATAGATAACATCGCCATCTTACAGAAAATCCAGTGGAATGTACATATTTATTTTCAAAACTTAGTATAAAACTACTATAATTAATACCATATGCTAGTGATGCACAGATAGACAAATAGAAAAATGGAACAGAACAGAGAATCTAGAAATAGATCCCCACATATATTGAGAACTTATTTTTGACAAAAGTGCGAAGGCAATTCAGTGGAGAAACAGTAGTCTTTTCAACAAACAGTGCTAGAACAATCTATGTACGAAACAAAAGAAAACATTAAAAACAACTTTGGTCTTATCTCATACCACGTGGAAAAATTAGCTCAAAAATGAATCATAGACCTAAAATGAAAACTAAATTTATAAGACTTCTAGGAGAAAATATAGACAAAATCTTTATGACTTTGGATTAAGCAAACATGTGTTACATATGACACCAAAAACATGATCCATAAAAGAAAAAAATGATAATTGGACTTCACCAAAATTAAAACTTCTACTCTTTGAAAACCACTGTAAGAGAATGAAAGGACAGGCAATAGTCTGAGAAAAATATATTTCCAAAACCTGTATCTGATAAAGGGCTTATATTCAGAATATGCGAAGAATTCTGAAAACTCAAAAATAGAATATAATTCACTGAAAACTTGGGCAAAAGATTTGATCATATATTCCAATGAAGAAAACACATGGATGTCAAACAAGCGTTTGAAAAGCTGCTCAATATGATTAATCATTAGGGAAATGCAAATGAAGACCACAATGAAATACAACTACACACTGATTACCATATTTTGCCGTGTATAATACATACTTTTTTGTTCAAAGTTTTGAGGGAAAATGTGGATGTGCATTATACATGGATAGTACTAATTTTCCATCTCTATACATGTTTTAAGTCTTTTATACACTTTTATGTGTTAAAAGGGTGGCTCTAGAAAGCAATAATGATATCCACATGCAAGATAATACCCTGGAATATGGTAATGGTGTCCTCACTGTGGTACCCTCCTCCCTGACTGTGCCTTCACTGGGCAGGCACCACAGCTGTGGGAGCCTCCAGCTTGACCAGCTGAGTGCGCCAGATACTACCACCCTCACCATCTTGGAAGCGGGTCATGCCACTGACAATCATGTGATCCCTAGCACTGGGACCTTGGCAAAAGGAGGGCAGAAGTGGCTGTGCAATGACTCATCCTTCTCTTGTCAGAGGCATGAGGTGTGGAGCCGGCCCCTGCACAGAAGGCAGGGAATGAGCCCAGGCAGCAAGTGAGAGTGGTCTGGATGACCTGAGCGCCTGACCTCCCCTAGTTGTCCCCTCCCAACCCTCCCTCATCCCCACATCCTCCCATTTTCATAGCTACTCCACTGAGAACCTGATGGGCTTCCTTCCTGGGAAGCTGGTGTGAGGGGCCAGGGCTGGCCCTGCCTGTGCCAGGATTCTGATGGTAGAACCCTAACTTTTCTGGGCTGCCTGGTCTCTAGCACAGCTGGCCTCTTTCTGAGTCCCCCAGGACACAACGCTGAAGAGGAAGCCTTCCCTGATGATACCCCAGTGAAGCACTCTGTGTTTACATGAGGGGAATGAAAGCATAGGTATGTACAAAGACTTACATTCAAATGCTTAAAGCAGCTTTATTTGGAATAGCCTCAAATTGAAAACAACCCAAATAGCCAATAGGCCAATAGATATACAATGCTATATTGATACAGTGAATGCCATTTAGCAATAAAAATAATAAACTATGGATATGCATTATGATGACTCTTAAAATAATGATGCCAAGTGAAGAAAGCCAGATAAAAATAGAGTACATGCTATATGGATGCATTTATCTAAAAGACAGAAATCAAGTCAATGGTTACCTGAATTCATGGGTGGTTGGTAGAGTGCAGAGGGGCAGGAGAGAAGGATTGCAGAGAGACAGAAAGCAGTTTGGGGGGATGGACACATGTTCATTGTCCTGACTGTAGTGACGGTTTTATAAGTAGACACTTATTTCAAAACTTATGAAATTGTAGACTTTAAATAGATACAGTTCATCATATATCAATTATGACTTGATAAGAATATTAAAAAACCCTAGAGATTATTTTAATTCAAATATTTGTGAAGAAATTGATGTTCAGAGGTTATTTTGGTTAGTGTCACACAGGAAAAAGAAAATCTAGCTTTCGTGGGCAGCGCCTGTGGCTCAAGGAGTAGGGCGCCGGTCCCATATGCCGGAGGTGGCGGGTTCAAACCTAGCCCTGGCCAAAAACCACAAAAAAAAAAAAAAAAAAAGAAAATCTAGCTTTCGTGCTTTACATATTTCAACTTAATCCTGATAACAGTTCACAAAGGCATACATTACCTGTGCCATTTACAGAAGGGAAAAACAAGACTGTTAGAGATTAAGCAACTTGTCCATGATTACATAATTTCTGGTTAAACTAGGCTCTGACCTACATCTTTCTCTCTGATTCTAAGGTTTGTGTCTGCTTACTATTCAGCATCTTGACATTTTTGGACCCAAGGCATGATGTCTAAGTCCTTATACTTTACAAAATGGAAGAGATGAAGGAAAGAAGGAAAGAGGAAGTGAGGGAGAGAGGAAGGGAGGGAGGGAGAGAAAAATCACCACTGAATCCTGAGAATCTCCTCTGAAGAAATGACTGGTTTTACCCATGGGAGCATGTATAAACTTCATTGATTAAAAATAATGGGTAACATTTATTGAGTGCCAAATCCTCTCTATGAATGTTTTACATATGTTGTCTTATTTAATCTTCAAGATTCCTAAGAGGCAGGTACAGGTTTTATTTTTTATTTTTTAAGGCAGAATCAGGATCTCAAAGAGGTTAAATCATTTTCCCAAGATCATGCTGTAAGTCAATAGAAAAACTAGCAATAAAGATTAGTCTAATTCCAGAATGTGCTTATCCTCTATGCTAAATTACCTTTTAGTAGTTTAACCATTAACTGAAACAATTTCTGGTGTTAAGCATTTTGAAATATACCTGAGGAAGAACATGGCAACCCATGGAGCTGATCTCTACCACTGGAAGAATCTGGATGGCACACAATCCCAACAGTCTTCAACTCGGCCTCCACAAACCCGACAAGATACTGCAGGCTCCTTAGGCGGAGGAGACCTGAAACACCAGCTTGATGAAGCACTGTGTAAACCAGGAGGTGAAACATCGGTGACAAATTTATCAGTATCAGGATGGATGAGGGGAGTGCAGCAGATGAGCATTAGCTCTGTAAAAGTTTAGGAAACAATGTCAATACTTTCTCCACCTTTTGCATACACTCTTCTGAAATGATTAAGTCCAATTCCTGAAATCAGAGAAAAGATAGAAGGGCTGGAACTTCTCTCTTATAATGACAGAACTTACAGCTTCAGCTCCCTGCTTCTTCTGGAATTGAATCTAATTCCCAGAATAGTAAAAAAAAAAAAAAACCCACCACAATGAATAATTAATACTATCAATCATGATATATTGAAAATGCTAGACAACACTACCAGAAATTCTTCAGGACCTTCATGGTTAATTGTGATAAAGAGCAGTTTTTTCAAACTTATATTTTGTTTTGTTTTGCTATTGGCAGTGGTACTCATTTTCAAACAAGATCTCACACTGTAAAAAAACAGTGGCCTTTTGTTGGGCTCCGAGGCTCGCACCTGTAATCCTGGCTACTCAGGAGGCTGAGGTGGGAGGATCATTTGATTTACCCCAGGAGTTTGAGGCTGCAGTGAGCTATGATTGTGCTATTGCTCTCCAGCCTGGGTGACAGAAAGGGGTCCTATCTGAAGAAAAAAAAGTGGCCTTTCGTTGATACAGATTTCTCTCATGATCATATTTATACCATTCATTATGATGATATGGTCAATTGATGTGGCAACTTTGATGAACATAAATATTTGAAACTGGGTTTTTTGGTGGCACGACTTGGCCCACAAGCACTTTAGCATCTTATGAAATTAGAAGCAAACCTTGGTGAGGTTTTGGAAACATCCATAGTTTGGAATTGGCCTACAGGGTTTAGTGATCTGAACAGGGGAGTGATTCCTATGGCTGGAGAATCCAGAAAAAGCTCTGGAAGGAGTTGGGATTACAGTGAGTCTTGGAGGTGGGAAATGATTTGTTGGTGAGGGGATAAATAGTGGAGTGGGGGTCCAACAGGACTGCCTGTCTCCTCTCTGCCCTCAGCAACATTGGGCACCCGATGTAGGCAGGATTCTGGTACTTTGTGCTGCTTGATCAAGAATCTACTGTTTGTGTGTGAAGATCTCCCCAGCAGATCTTGAGCCTCTTGTGCTCAAGGTCTGTAACTCATTTCTCTTGGTCCCATGTCCTCTTCTGTACTTTGCCAGAAGTTGATGTGTACTTATTCAATGAATAGGGTTCTAGGTGAGAGAGAGGAGCACAAGGTGTGGAGAGAGTGCTCATCTCTTCTAAATTTCTTTCTTTCTTTTTTGTTTTTTGTTTACTTTCGTCTTTTAAATTTTAGAATATTACTGGAGTACAAATGTTTTGGCTGTATAAATTGCTTTAATACAGTTTGAATTAAAGTTATAAATATGCCCCTCAACCAGGTAGTGTGCATTATAGATAGCCGTTAGGTGTGACTTTGCCTGTCGCCTCCTGCCCCATCCCACCTGCCTGCTTTCTGTTGAGTTTTACTCTCATATGTGCACATGAGTGTTGATCAAATTTGTTCTAATTTAATGCTGAGTATATGTGGTGGTCTTTTTTTTTTTTTTTCATTCTTAGCAATACTTCACTTAGGGAGATGGTCTTCAGTTCTATCCAAGTTGTTATAAAAGGCACCGTTTTATTTAAATGGCTGAGTAGTACTCCATTGTATTCATGGGCAACGATTATTAATCCACACATGTATTGATGGGCACTTGGGTTGATTCCACATCTTTGCGATTATGAATTGTGCTCTAATAAACATTCGAGTATGTATGTATAAGTGTTTTTAATAAAATAGCTTTTTCTCCTTTGGGTAAATATCCAATAGTGGAATTGCTGGATCAAAAGGTAGTTTTGGGCAGTGCCTGTGGCTCCAAGGAGTAGGGTGCCGGTCCCATATACCAGAGGTGGAAGGTTCAAAACCAGTCCCAGCCAAAAACTGCAAAAAGAAAAAAAGGTAGTTCTTTGAGGTATCTCCTTACGACTTTCCATAGAGATTGTACTAGTTTGCAGTCCCGCCAACAGTGTATAAGTGTTCCTATCTCTCCAAATCGATGCCAGCATTTGTTGTTTTGAAACTTTTTGATAAAGCCAATCTCCTTGGAGTTAGATGATATCTTCTTGTGGTTTTGATTTGCATTTCCCTGATGATTAGAGATGTTAAGCATTTTTTCATATGTTTATTGGCCATTGGTCTATCTTCTTTTGAAAAGCTTCTGTTCATATCTTTTACCCACTTTTTTATGAGGTTGTTTGATTTTTTTTTTCTGATTGGCCCTTTATCAGATGTATAGCATGTAAATATTTTCTCCCATTCTATAGGGTATCTATTCGCTCTATTGATTATGTCTCCTCAATTTCAATACTATCACTAAGTCAGGCCTGAGGCTCCTGTGCTCCCTTGGCTAACAAGGTGCTCCTTAGAGCTGCACTGTGAAGATCACAGGGGCTTTCCCAGATGTTGTGTTTCATTTTGGAGTAGCCTGGAATATGAGCAACACAAAGGCATGAGCCACTGACTTAGGCTTTGTCCACACCCTGAAATGGATATTTTCATCAATTAATATGCTGGTTCTCTTTTTGCAGACTTTTTCATAATTATCCCAGTACCTTCCATAGGCACCTTTCATAGCCTTTTAACTCTCAACTCACTACCATATTTCATGTGATTCTCCAAATTCTCCTGGAGAAGGCTAGGTGCCAGGACTGAGCTAGGAGCTATAGTACCTCAACATTCAAAAGTTGGAGGGTGCATAAACAGCAAGAGAAGTACAAGGACAGTTTGGCATCATCAGTTGGTTTAACTACATATGGGAGCTGTGACAAGACAGAACCTGGATTAAACCTGACTAATTGCCAAGTGAATTATGTTGACAATTTGAATGCTCTAGAGGTTCAAAAGTGGAATGTGGGAGTTGTCAGAGGATTTACAGAGGATGCAGGAACCGAAGAGGGAACTGGAGCCAGGGAAAGCCTTCAACCACCCAAAAGGCAGTCAGAAGGTACACTACCCTGTTTCCCCTAAAATAATGTCTTATTTTACGGTGTGCTCCCAAAGATGCACTAGGTCTTATTTTCAGAGGACGTCTTAGCTTTCCTGTAAGTAGGTCTTATTTTCGGAGGATGTCTTATTTTCAGGGAAACAGGGTAGATGGACTGAGCAAAAACCTGGGTGGCCCTTGCACACTCCATGTCTAGCAGCAATGGGTAAACCAGTTTCACAAGAAAGTGAAGATTAGAGCTTAAATATCATTAGCAACAATAATAAAACAATAACAATAACCATTTATTGAACATAATCATTGTCACACACTAAGCTGAGCATAATTTTTTTAATTATTTATTTTATTAAGTCTTTTGTACGTAGATCATAAATACATTTATGCCCATTTCAGTGTGTTGATTATTTGTACAAATTGGAGTGCTTACATCATACTAATAAGCACAGCTTTCATCTCATTTACCAATTATAGCATTAGGACATTTGTGTTCTACACATGATAGAACCAACTTGTACTTGCAATGTGCTCCATAGTTGTGGTCCCACTACGATCCCCTACTATCCCTCCCACCCCTTCCCAATCTCTCCCATTCCCCTTCCCTCCTTCATCATAGCCTAAAGTTGTGTTTCATTTTTCATATGCAAGTGTGAGTTATTATAAATTGGTTTCACGGTAGTACTGAGTACATTGGATACTTTTTTCAATTAATTCTAATGCAATTTTAGGATGTAATTTAGAGCCCTTATATACAGTGGTTTGGGGAAATGAGAAAATAGTGCTCCTGGGGATACACATGCTTAATGGGAACACGGTTTGGAGCTGCTGAGCAACTCTGAGCAGTGCACAACTGAATGACTGCACATGGCAGTAGAAACAGAACATTTACTAGGTGGAAACTGTGGACCAGGCTCTAAGTTAGAATTTCATGTGTATACTAACTTCCTTACTACTCATAAGTACCTTTATTCCATGCAGTTCTAGTTTTGGGGATGATCCTGTAAGGTAAATTGGAGCCAGATTGTGGAAGGTTTTCACTAGTGGTCATGGGAAATGGGCATATGAGACATGGCTCTGTCATTCGAAATTCTTGGCTGAGCCCAAGGCAGTCTCCTGCATGCACTTACTGTATTCCTTTATTCTGAGACATAGTCTCACTCTGTTGTTCCCGGCTAGAGTGTGGAGACATCAGCCTTGCCCACAGCAACTTCTAACTCCTGGGCTCAAGCATCCTCCTGCTTCAGTCTCCCAAGTGGCTGGACTACAGGCACCCACCACCATACCTGGCTATTTTTTTTTTTAATTTTAATTTTTATTTATTATTCTTAAAACTACTAAAGTGGGTCTCACTTTTGCTCAGGCTGGTCTGGAACTTCTGAACTCAAGCAATCCTCCTGCTTCAGCCTGCCAGAGCACTAGGATTATAGGTGCACCTGGCCCAATTACTATATTCTTGCTGAGAACACGTTTGTGTCCTCTAGCCTGCCCTTCCTCTCCGGAGGCCACACTTCAGCCTTCTGCTTCTTCCTCTTCATGGTCAGTGGCCTCCTGAGATGCCACCCCAACTCAAGGCCTGAGCTCTGTTCACTGTGTTCCATTCCTATGCTCCTCAAAGACTGGCACAGTTTCACTTATCTGGGCCCTTATACCAGCAAGCACAGACTTCTAGATTTGGCAGCAGTTGTGGGAATGTTTCCCAAGGATTCTTCCTTCCCCTTCCATTTACTCAGTTTAAAGAGCTCTGTCTTCTTGGCGGACCTGGCTTCTGGTACTTTGTCTCTGCCTTCCTGAGTTTTATCCATATTAGAGCCTCTGGAGTCCAGCCAGCTGCCTCACTGAGCTCCCCAGTGCATGAATGAGGCTCTCTGGGATCTTCTCTTGCTAACGGCATTTTCTCAGTTGAGTCCATGTGGAGCAAACACAAGCCATACACACTGAAACCAGACAGTGCCCAGAATTGGGAGCAATGGCTGTTATTTTCAAGCCACTGAATTGTGAGGTTGTATGTGATACAGTGATAGATAAGTATTATAGTAGTAAAAGGAGAAGGATGCTCTATTAAAAGCTTAAAAGAATGATTTGTTTGTGAATAACTCCTTAAGACTATAGACTGACATCACAACAACTCTGCTCTTTGTTCTTGGCTGAGAGTTAAATAATTTGTTCTACAGAAAATTGTTATTAACACAAAAGGTATTGAAGAAAACCCTTCATCTAAAAAAATTATTATTAAAATGAACCATTGGGTACTGAACATCTCCCCGAAGTCAACAACTAAATCAGAGTAAAAGATGTCCTTGATAAAAATCAACAAATGGTTTTCTTTATTTAGGTATTTCTTTGAAAGCTACCTGATTTGTTACTCTCTTAGTGCAGGTGGAAGAGGCATACACAAATGTAGGGCCCACAAAGTAAGGTGGGTGTATCTCTCATGACCTTCTGTGCAACAGGAGTTTGGAAACCGTATGACTCATCAGATACATGCCTGTCATACATATGTACACCTTTATTTAAATTCGGCAAGTTCTTATTGAGCACTCCTTATAAGTAAAGGTAGATTACATCTGTGACAAGCAAAGAGGCAGTCTGAATAAATTAAATCTATAGCAATTCTTCAGTGCATAAGTAGTGGATTCCATTGTTGCCTTCTTTAGTAAGAAGAACTTCATTTTTGCTAGTGTTTCTGTCCCTATTATTTGCCCTCCCCCCCCAATTTTAACCTGTAAGGTTTTCTGTTTGTTTGGTTTGGTTTGATTTATAGTATTTTTGTCTTTCCTCTCTATTGGGTGGAGGTGGGGTATACTGTTCTGCTCAGGCTGCCAAAGAGCTGTTGACTTCAAGGGAACCACTCAACCCAGCATCCGTAGAGGTGGTGGTGGGGGTTTAAGGTATGGCTCCAAGTACCCTACTATATACTTTTATTACTCCTCTTTCTATGCCTCTCTTCTTTTTGTCAATATTACCTTTTATTCACCCCCTCTCCTTTCTCTTTTTTTCTTTTTTGTAAATCTTTTTCCCCTTCTTGTTCTTCAGTCTTCTCATCCTTTTAGTCCCATACCAAAAGGACTCATGAAAGCCTTAGCCAAGAGGCATGGTAACTTAAAGAGCAAGAGGAAGTGAAAGGAAAATTAGGGCAAGGAAACAGATAAAAGAAAATACTCATGAAGAAGAATCAGCAGAAAAATCCTGGCAACATGAAAAACCAGTCCAGAGCTACCCTGCTAAGGGACTGTGAGGTAGCTACTGCAGAGGATTTCACCTATAATGAAATGTTAGAAATGACAGAAGGGGAATTTAAAATAAAGATGATGAAAACAATGAAGGACATTGCTGAGAAAATGGAAAATAACCAAAAGGAAATCCAAAAACAGAATCAAATGAGAGATGAACAATATGAAGAATATAGAAAGGATATGGCACAGCTAAAGGAATTAAAGCAGTCAATTAGGGAACTTAAAGATTCAATAGAAAGTAACAACAACAGGTTAGACCATGCAGAAGAAAGAATATCAGAGGTAGAGGATAAAACTCTTGAGATAACTCAGATCATTAAAGAGAGAAAGCAGAATGTTCACTGACAGAATTATGGGACTTTATGAAGCATTCAAACATATGAGTTATAGGTATCCCAGAAGGGGAAGAATAATGCCCCAGAGGATTGGAAGGCATACCAGAGAATATTATAAGTGAAAATTTCCCAAATATCACCAAAGATTCTGACACGCTCCTTTCAGAGGGATATTGGACCCCAGGTTGCCTCAACTCAAATAGAGCTTCTCCAAGACACATTGTGATGAGCCTGTTCAAAGTCAAGACAAATGAAAAGATTCTTCAAGCTGCCAGGAGTAAGCGCCAATTAACCTACAGGAGCAAATCCATCATGGTGACTGCAGACTTCTCTAATTAAAGCTTTCAAGCCAGAAGACAATGTTCATCTATTTTTAATCTACTTAAACAAAACAATTTCCAGCCTAGAATTCTATATCCCACTAAGCTAAGCTTTAAAATTGATGGAGAAATCAAATCTTTTACTGATATGCAAACATTCAGGAAATTTGCCACAATAAGACCAGCTCTACAGGAAATAATTCAACCTGTGTTCTACACACGGACCATCACAATGGACCACCAGCAAGTAAGCACCTAGAAATTAAAGAACAGCACCTAGCTTCTACAATGATGCAAAAGATAAAACTAAGCAATGGGCTTTCACAAAATAAGATGAATAGAACGCTACCACACTTATCAATTATCTCAATAAATGATAATGGCTTTGCTTCCCCACTGAAGAGACATAGACTGGCTGATTGAATCAAACAACACAAGCCATCCATCTTCTGTCTGCAGGAAACACACCTAGCCTCAAAAGACAAATTAAAACTCGAAGTTAAGAGTTGGAAGAAAAATTTTCAGGTGAATGGAATTCAGAAGAAAAGAGGGGTTGCGATCTTGTTTCCAGATACAAATGGATTTAAAGTCAAAAAAGACAAAGATGGACACTTTATATTGGTCAAGGGAAAATACAACAAGAAGACGTTTCAATTCTAAATATTTATGCATCCAACTTAAATGCTCCCAGATTCTTGAAACAGACCTTAATTAGTCTGAGCAATATGATATCCTATAACACCATAAAAAACACACAAAAATGCCATGGTCCAGATGGCTTCATACCAGAATTCTATCAAACTTTCAAAGAAGAGCTTATTTCCCTACTGCAAAAATTATTCCAAAAAATTGAGGAGGAAGGAATCTTCCCCAATATGTTCTATAAGCAAACATCACCTGATACCAAAACCAGAAAAAGACGCCACTAAAAAGGAGAACTTCAGATCAATTTCAGTAATGAATATAGATGCAAAAATTCTCAACAAAATCCTAGCCAAGAGACTACAGCTCATCATCAAAAAAGTCATACCTCATGGTCAAGTAGGTTTCATCCCAGGGATGCAAGGCTGGTTTAACATACGCAAGTCCATAAACATTATTCACCATATCAACAGAAGCAAAAAAAAAGACCGTATGATCCTCTCAATAGATGCAGAAAAAGTATTCAATAAAATCCAGCATTCTTTTCTTTTTTTCTTTTATATATTTATTTTTTATTGTTAAATCATAGCTGTGTACATTAGTGCAATCAAGTGGTAGAATGTGCTGCTTTCATATATAATCTGAAATATTCTCATCAAACTGTTCAACATAGCCTTCATGGCATTTTCTTAGTTATTGTGTGTAGACATTTGTATTCTGCATTTAGTAGGTTTCACCTGTACCCATTCTAAGATGCACCATAGGTGTGGACCCACCTATTGCCCTCCATCCACCCTAACCTCCCCCCCCCTTCCCCTCCCTTGGCCCTATCTCCATATTCTGTGCTATAGTTGGGTTATAGCCTTCATATGAAAGGTATAAATTAGCTTCAAAGTTAAGGCTGAGTACGTTGGATACTTTTTCTTCCATTCTTCAGATACTTTGCTAAGAAGAATATGTTCCAGCTCCATCCATGTAAACATAAAGAGGTAAAGTCTCCATCTTTCTTTAAGGCTGCATAATATTCCATGATATACATGTACCACAATTTGCTAATGCATTCGTGGGTCGATGGGCACTTGGGCTTCTTCCATGACTTTGCAATTATAAATTGGGCTGCAATAAACATTCTGGTACAGATGTCTTTGTTATATTGTGATTTTTGGGCTTCTGGGTATATACCTAGTAAAGGAATTATAGGATCGAATGGCAGGTCTATTTTTAGATCTCTAAGTATTCTCCAAACATCCTTCCAAAAGGAACATATTAGTGTGCATTCCCGCCAGCAGTGTAGAAGTGTGGCCTTTTCTCCACGTCCATGCCAACATCTCTGGTTTTGGGATTTTGTTATGTGGGTTACTCTTACTGGGGTTAGGTGATATCTCAAAGTAGTTTTGATTTGCATTTCTCTGATGATTAAGGATGATGAGCTTTTTTCGTGTATTTGTAGATTGTGTGTCTGTCTTCTTTAGAGAAGTTTCTCTTCAAGTCCTCTGCCCACCCTGAGATGGGATCATTTGTTCTTTTCTTGCTAATATGTTTGAGTTCTCTGTGGATTCTGGTTATTAAACCTTTATCAGAGGTATAACCTGCAAATATTATCTCCCATTCTGAGGGCTGTCTGCTTGCTTTACTTACTATGTTCTTGGCTATGCAGAAGCTTTTTAGTTTGATCAGGTCCCAGTAATGTATTTTTGATACTGCTTCGATTGCCTGGGGAGTCCTCCTCATAAAATATTCACCCAGGCTGATTCCTTCAAGAGTTTTCCCTGCACTTTCTTCAATGTACTTTTTATAGTTTCATGTCTTAAGTTTAAATCTTTTATCCAGTGGGAGTGTTTCTGAGTTAATGGTGAAAGGTGTGGGTCCAGTTTCAGTCTTTTACAGATCGCCAGCCAATTCACCCAGCACCATTTGTTAAATAGGGAATCTTTTCCTCACTGAATGTTTTTAATTGGCTTGTCCAAGATCAAATAACGGTTAGTAGCTGGATCCATCTCTTGGTTCTCTATTCTGTTCCAGACATCTACTTCTCTGTTTTTGTGCCAGTACCATGCTGTTTGATCACTATCGATTTATAGTACAGTCTCAGGTCTGGTAGTGTGATTCCTCCTGCTTTGTTTTTATTTCTGAGTAATGGTTTGGCTAATCGAGTTTTTTTTCTGATTTCATATAAAATGAAGTATTAGTTTTTCAAGATCTTTGAAATATGACAATGGAGCTTTAATAGGAATTGCATTAAAATTATATATTGCTTTGGGTAGTATAGACATTTTAACAATGTTGATTCTTCCCAGCCATGAGCATGGTATGTTTTTCCATTTGTTAACATCTTCAGCTATTTCTTTTCTTAAAGTTTCATAGTTCTCTTTATAGAAATCTTTCATGTCCTTTGTTAGATAAACTCCCAAATATTTCATCTTCTTTGGTACTACTGTGAAAGGAATAGAGTCCTTGACTGTTTTTCGGCTTGGCTATTGTTGGGATATATAAAGGCTACAGATTTATGGGTGTTGATTTTGTAGCCTGAGACATTGCTGTATTCCATGATCACTTCTGAAAGTTTTGTAGTAGAATCCCTGGTGTTTTCCAGATATACGATCATGTCATCTGTGAAGAGTGAAAGTTTGATCTCTTCTGACCCTATGTGGATACCCTTGATTGCCTTTTCTTCCCTAATTGCAATGGCTAAAACTTCCATTACAACATCAAAGAGCAATGGAGACAATAGGCAACCTTGCCTGGTTCCTGATCTAAGTGGAAAATATTTCAATTTAACTCCATTCAATACAATATTGGCTGTGAGTTTGCTGTTGATGACCTCTATTAGTTTAAGAAATGTCCAATTTATACCAATTTTGTTAAGTGTTCTGATCATGAAGGGATGCTGGATATTATCAAAAGCTTTTTCTGCATCAATTGAGAGAATCATATGGTCTTTATTTTTTTTAGTTTGTTTATGTGCTGAATTACATTTATAGATTTACGTATATTAAACCAGCCTTGAAACCTTGGGATAAATCCCACTTGGTCATGGTGTATAATTTTTTTGATGTGTTGTTGGATTCTGTTTGTTAGGATCTTACTGAGTATTTTTGCATCAATGTTCATTAGTGATATTGGTCTATAATTTTCTTTTCTTGTTGGGTCTTTCCCTGGTTTAGGGATCAAGGTGATGTTTGCTTCATAGAATGTGTTGGGTAGTATTCCTTCTTTTTCTGTATTTTGAAAGAGGTTTAGTAATATAGGTACTAGTTCTTCTTTAAAGGTTTGGTAGAATTCTGATGTAAAGTCATCCTGTCCTGGGCTTTTCTTTTTAGGAAGATTTTGTATAGTTGATGCATTTCAGAACTTGATATAGGCCTGTTCAACGTTTCCACTTCATTCTGGCTAAGTCTTGGTAGGTGTTGTACTTCCAAGTATTGGTCAATTTCTTTCAGATTTTTATATTTCTGAGAGTAAAGTTTCTTGTAATATTCTGTTAAGGATTTTTTGAATTTCTGACGGGTCTATTGTTATTTCATTTTTACCATTTCTGATTGATGAAATTAGAGATTTTACTGTTTTTTTTTTCCTGGTTAGGTTAGCCAAAGGTTTATCGATTTTATTGATCTTTTCAAGAAACCAGCTTTTGGATTTATTGATCTGTTGTATAATTCTTTTGTTTTCAATTTCATGTAATTCTGCTCTGATTTTGGTTATTTCTTTTCTTCTGCTGGGTTTGGTGTTGGAATGTTCTTCCTTCTCCAGTTGCTTGAGATGTCCCATTAAGTTATCAACTTCCTCTCTTTCCGTTTTTTTGAGGAAGGCTTGCAATGCTATAAATTTCCCTCTTAGGACTGCCTTTGCAGTATCCCAGAGGTTCTGATAATTTGTGTCTTCATTGTTGTTTTGTTTAAAAAATTTGATGATTTCCTTTTTAATCTTGTCTATAACCCATCTATCCTTCAGTATAAGGGTATTTAGCTTTCATGTTTTTGTATGGGTATGCAGATTCCTGTTGTTATTGAGTTCAACTTTTACTCCATGATGGTCTGAGAAGATGCAAGGAATAATTTCTATTTTTTTAAATTTGCTGAGGTTAGGTTTGTGGGCTAGGATGTGGTTGATTTTGGAGTATGTTCCATGGGCTGATGAGAAGAATGTGTATTCAGTTTTGTTCTGTAGATGTATGTTAAGTCCAGATGTTGATGATGCCCCATGAATATATCAATGTACACAGCTATGATTTAATAAAAAAAAATAATAAAAAAACAAAATTTCTTTGTTTAGCTTCTTTTTGGATGATTTTTCCAGCACTACTAAGGAGGTGTTAAAATCTCCAACTACTATGGAACTGGAGGAAATCAAGTTGCTCATGTCTATTAGAGTTTCTCTTATAAATTGAGGTGCATTCTGGTTGGGTGCATAAATATTAATAATTGAAATCTCATCATATTGAGTATTACCTTTAACAAATATGAAGTGTCCATCCTTATCCTTCCTTATTTTGGTTGGTTTAAAGCCTATTGCATATGCAAATAGAATTGCAATGCCTGCATTTTTCTGATTTCCATTTGCCTCGAGTATAGGTGACCATCCCTTCACCTTGAGTCAATATTTGTCTTTTAATATAAGATGAGATTCTTGTATGCAGCAGATATCTGCCTTGAGTTTTTGTATCCAGTCAGCCAACCTATGCCTCTTTATAGGACAATTGAAACCATTCACATTAATTGAGAATATTGATAAGCCTTTCAAGAGTCCAGTGGACATTTTTAATCCTTTTGTGACTGTGGAAGTTGGAATTTGATCAAAATTTTCTGGGTGGGTTTACTTTTGTGGTGGAGGGTTACACTGGTCTTTATGGAGGATAGGTCTGAGAATATCCTGGAGAGCTGGTTTAGTTATGGCAAATTTCTTCAACATGTGAATGCCATTGAAGTATTTAATTTCTCCATCATAAATGAAACTCAGTTTAGCTGAGTATAGCATCCTGAGTTGAAAGTTATTTTGTTTTAGGAGATTAAAAGTTGATGACCATCCTCTTCTCTAGCTTGAAAGGTTTTAGCAGAGAGATCTGCAGTTATTCTAATATTCTTGCCCTTGTAGGTGATGGTTTTCTTTCGTCTGACTGCTTTCAGAATTTTCTCCTTCATATTAACTATAGTGAAATTGATTATGATGTGTCTGGGGGATGTCTTATTTGAGTTGAGTCATGCTGGAGTTCTGAAACTGTCTGCTATCTGAATTTCAGAATCTCTTGGGATGTCTGGAAAGTTTTCTTTCATAATGTCATGGAGAAGAGACTCTGTGCCTTGTGAAGCCACTTCATCACTTTTGGGATTCCTATAAGACAAATATTGGTTTTCTTCGAATTATCCCAGAGCTCTCTGAGAGAGTGATCTGTTTTTGCCCTCCATTTCTCTTCCTCTTTGAGAGTTTGGTAGCGTTCGAAAGCTTTGTCTTCGATGTCAGAAATGCTTTCTTCTGCTTGTTTCATTCTGTTACTGAGGGATTTTACTGTGTTTCTCAGATCTTTGAGGGCTGCAACTTCTTGTCTCAATGTGTCAAAATCTTTGGTCATTTGGTCTTTGAATTCATTGAATTCTTGAGACATCTTTTGGGTTACTGCTTGGAATTCTAATTCGATCTTATTTGCTATCCAGATTCTGAATTCGATTTCTGACATCTCAGCTATTTGTTTGTGCATGGGATCTTGTGCTGTGTCTTCCCCATTGTTCCTTGGTGAAGTTGATCTACTCTGATTATTCATGTTGCCAGAGTATTTCCGTTGATTTCCCCTCATGATTGTTTTCCACCGTTGCCTCTGGCTGTCCTCCGAGTTGGGGAGGTGTCTCTCCAAGATTAGACCCCAGTGGGATCACTCTATTGTTGCTGGGTCTTTTTAGGGAGTGACCCTGTGTAGCTCCTCTGGGGCTGTCCCAGCCAGGGAGTTCTGGTTGTGAGAGCAGCTCCGGAGTGTGACACACCCGGATCCAGCAACAGCGTCAGGGGTGGTGCACATGGTTCTGGGAGTGCCTGGCACCCAGTGACTTTAGCACAGAGGGCCCAAGGCTCCAGCAGTCTCTGGCCAGGAGAAGGGCTCCAGGCAGAGGCAGGGAGTGCTCCGGAGGGCATGCAGCTACCAGAGTCCCTGGCCAGACTAGCGCCAGGTGTGGAGGCAGGGAGGGTACAGGAAGGAGGACACGGGGTTGCGTGGTTCCCTGAGTTCCTGGTCGGGGTGTGCGACTGCCCAGCAGGTGCACGTTGCAGGTTGCGTGTCGCGGCCCTGCTCTTCCTGGGATCAAGGCGGACACAGGTTGCGGGTTGTGGCACAGCTCTTATGGAGATCCGAGCAGGCGCCGATCAAGGGTCACGGATCCTGGCTTAGCTCTTACAGAGGTCTGGGCGGGTGCCATGCATAATTTCTACCAGTATCCTTTTCTAAGCAGAACACTGAAGAGTATAGGCATAGGTGGCACATTTCTTAAACTGATGGAAGCTATCTGTTACAAACCCACAGGTAATATTTTAATGAATGGAGTAAAACTGAAACCTTTTATGTTTAGAACTGGAACCAGACAAGGTTGTCATCTATTGCCACTACTTATCAACGTAGTGCTGGAAGTTCTAGCCAATACAATCAGGCAAGAGAAGGAAACAAAGGGCATCTAAATGGGAGCAGAAGAGGTCAAACTCTCCCTCTTTGCTGATGATATGATCTTATACTTTGAAAACCCCAAAGACTCAACCACAAGACTCCTGGAAATCATCAAAAAATATAGTAATGTCTCAGGATATAAAATCAATGTCCATAAGTCAGTTGCCTTTGTATGTCAATAACATCCAAGATGAGAGGCTAATTAAGGACACAACTCCCTTCACCATAGCTTCAAAGAAAATGAAATACCTAGGAATATACCTAATAAAGAAGGTGAAGGACCTCTGTAAAGAAAATTATGAAACCCTAAAAAAAGAAATAGCAGAGGATATTAACAAATGGAAGAACATACCACACTCACACCATACCAGTCATGTAAAATACTTCCTAAAGCAATCTACTGATTCAATGCCATCCTTATTAAAATACCAACAGTGTACCTTCAATAATTCTTCATTTTGTATGGAACCATAAAAAACCCTGTATAGCTAAGGCAGTTCTTAGTAATAAAAACAAAGCCAGTGGCATCAGCATCCAGACTTTAGGCTGTACTACAAAGCCATAGTCGTCAAAACAGCATGGTACTATCACAAAAATAGAGACATAGACATTTGGAATTGAATAGAAAACCAGGAAATGAAACTAAAACCTTCAAGCCACCTAACCTTCAATAAACCCAACAAAAACATACACTGGAGTAACGAATCCCTATTCAATAAATGGTGCTGGAGAACTGGATATCCACATGTAAAATACTGAAACTGGAACCACACCTTCTCCACTCACAAAAATTGATTCCAGGTGGATAAATTTAAGGCATAAAATGATAAAAATCCTCAAAGAAAGCATAGGAAAAACGCTTGAAGATATCAGCCTGGGAAAAGACTTTATGAAGAAGACTTCCATGGTAATTGCAACAACAACAAAAATAAACAAGTGGGACTTAATTAAACTGAAAAGCTTCTGTACAGCTAAGGAGACAACAACCAAAGCAAAGAGACAACCTACACAATGGGAAAGGATATTTTCATATTTTGAATCAGACAAAAGCTTGATAAATAGGATCTATAGAGAACTCAAATTAATCCATATGAAAAAAGCCAACAATACCATATATTAATGGGCAAGAGAGATGAATAGAACCTTCTCTAAAGAAGACAGATGAATGGCTAACAAACATATGAAAAAATGTTCATCATCCCTAATTATTGGAGAAATGCAAATCAAAAACTACCCTGAGATATCATCTAACCCCAGTGAGATCGGCCCACATCACAAAATCTCAAAACTGCAAGTGCTGGCATGGATGTGGAGAAAAGGGAACACTTTTACACTGCTGGTGGGACTGCAAACCAATACAACCTTTTTGGAAGGAAGTATGGAGAACCCTCAAAGAACTCAAGCTAGATCTCCCATTTGATCCTGTAATCCCATTACTGGGCATCTACCCAGAAGGAAAAAAATCGTTTTACCACAAGGACATTTGCAGTAGACTGTTTATTGCAGCTCAATTTTATAATTGCCAAAATGTGGAAACAGTCTAAATGCCCACCAACCCAATGGATTAACAAGCTGTGGTATATGTATACCATGGCATACTATTCAGCCATTAAGAAAGATGGAGACTTTACATTGTTTGTGGTAACCTGGATGGAAGTAGAACACATTATTCTTAGTAAAGCATCACAAGTACAGAGAAGCATGAATCCTATGTACTCAATTTTGGTATGAGGACAATTAATGACCTAGTACACAGTGGGGATGGGGGAAAAGGGAGAGCAGAGAGAGAGAAGGAGGGAGAGGGATGGGAGAAAGAAGAGCAGAGAGAGGAAAGGAGGGAGAGAAGTGGGGTGTCTCGAGTATAAGAGGGACTTTAGCTAGTGTAACCTGGTTTCTTGTACCCTCAATGAATCCTAACAATAAAAAACAAAAAAACAAAAAAAACCCAAAACCTTTCAACTTGTTGAATGTTACAAAACAGCAACAACAATAAATAATAAATAGTGGATCTCCACCTTCTTCAGAACTAATATTTTTTGACCCCAGTTTCTGGAGTGGCCCTTATTTAGTGGAGTCTCCATAAATATTTGTTGAATGAATAAATGATTAGAGAAACTTTAGAAAGGAGGCCTAAAGGAAGGATAATGAGGAGAACTGTTATGGGGGGGTGGGAAGGGAGATAATTTATAAACAATAATCAACCTCTCGTTGATGGAAGTTGGCTGAGCCTTCCTCAGTTTGGAAAGTTGTTCTCTACCTGAAAGAGCTTCCAAACCATAGAGGCTTAAGGGGAAGCTGAGCTCAAATAGGTACAGTGATACGTGAAAGTCAAGCATGTATTTCAGAAGTGTTGGTGGTGTGTTGTGAACAGACCTGGACTCTGCCCTGGACAGACTGCCTCTGTGTTTGTTCATATGATTAATTGTCAACAACCCAATATCAGGAGTCATCAGAGAAACACAGACATGGTTGGTGAACATCTGGAAAAATCCACCCATGGAATAAATTAAAGGGACTGGAATGTTCAGTCTTTAAAGAAAGCTCACAGGGGATTTGAGGATTATTTTCAGGATCTGAACTGTTCCCATGTGAAAGGGACTCACCTTGTTCTGCATGGCCTCAGAGGGCAGAGAGAGGACCAGCGTGGAGAAGTCGTATCTCCATAGGATCTGTGAATACAATTCTGAGTGGGGTAGTGGCACTAGATCCCAAGGCAGGCCCTGTTCCAGAGAGATCTTCTTCTCATAGCTATTTGATGGCCCAAGAAATGTGGCCTTACAGTAGATCAATGAACAAGGATATCTGAGGGGAGGCTGCAAGTGGTTGGAAGGCATCTATACCAAGAATATGGAGAAGAGAGATTCTGGAGCCAGATGCCCGAGTTAGAATCACAGCATTATAGTTAGTGAATTTGGACAAGTGACAGCCTTCCACGACTCAGTTTCCTTACCTATAAGATGGGAATAATAACAAGTACCTGTCACATTGAGTTGTTTGAGGCTCACCACTCAACAGCAATACTGGTATTTGGAGAGCACATGGACGTGTTGGCTGTTACTCTCATCATTCCCACAGGAGGGATAGGAAACACAAGCCTGATAGGGCCGCTTCTCTCCTTTCACAAGGGCGTGGCATTTTACAGTGCACAAAACTGTCACATGTATCAGTTGATTTGGTCCTGACAGCGACCATGTGCTGTATGTAGGATTGATATTATTATACCCAAGGAAGAGGTGAAAAGAAAAGTTCGGGTCACTAAGTGACTATGCAAGTGAGGAGGGAGAGAGTCCTGGCTTGAACTTGAGTCTTTTTTGACTCATTTCTGGGCAGTTATTTCCCAGCACCAAATTGCCTCTTCCTTAGTTTCCAATTTGACAATACAGCTGAACAGCAGTAGCTTTAGGATAAATCTGAATAAATGAGCACATTTTGTTTTAGAGAGCACAGTTATCTACATGCTCCAGTCAGAACATGAGGAACAGTGCACCTGTGATTTATATTGCGGTATTTTTCCTTTTAAAAATAAATAATAAACTCATAAAGGAGGTTAGTCTTCGCACACACATTTTCCTTTTGCTATAAAAATTTTATGCTATGTATTTCAGCTGTGTTGATCGAAAGTCAAATTACAAGCCTCACAGCAAATGCAATATGAGATTTCCAAGAGCCTTCCTGAAATTATTACCAGCTTCCCTATATTAACTTCCATGAATTTATTTCAGCACAAGAGTTGATCACACAAAGCATGAAATGAAAGGACAAATATGTTCCCAGGTTTTCCTCTTGCAGATCTAATGAAGTCAGTAGCAAAGATGCTAAAAACATGCTGAGCTCCTGCAACTTCCCATGTCTCCTGTCTTACTCCACTTGAGCTGCTGAGCTTTTGACAGTAGTAGCCATTCTATGGGCAAAGAACACCTCCCATCTCAGTGAGAAAAGTAGCTCCCAAACACTAGGAAGTCTTATAAACTGGGAAATTCTTTTTTTCCCCCCTTTCTAAGATGGAAATTAAATGAGATAATATATATAAAGCATCTACAGTGTATAACCCATAGTAAATGCTCAATAAATGCTTTTTAAAAAATTGTCATGCAAGCTTGGAGTAGTGGTTCATGTCTGTAATCCCTAGCACTTTGGAAGTCCCAGGTGGGAGGATCACTTGAAGGCCAGAAGTTTAAGAGCATCCTGAGCAAGAGTGAGACCCCTATTTCCTACAAAAAATACCCAGGAGTGGTGGCATGTGTGTGTAATCCCAGCTGCTTCAGAGGCAGAGATAGGACATAGCTTCTGTCTGGGAGTTTGAGGTTTCAGTGAGCTGTGAGGACACTACTCCACTCCAGCCCAGAAGAGAGAGTAAGACTCTATCTAAAAAAAAAAAAAAAGAAAGAAAAAAAGCATGCAGAAGAATCAAGAATGTTCACTCAATTGTCTTCCCCATTCTAACAGCTTTTCTAGGGAGATTTCCTCCCTTTGTATTATTCATATCTGTAAATTAAGCTCAGCCTAAAACTGCCTCCTTTCATATTTTAAGTTCTGCCTAGTGTTTTCTCATACATAGTGAACTGTAACCAAACCTGTTGTATAAACAGACTGTCTTCTACTTTTGTACCAGTTGCAGAGTTTTGGTCAATCACAGGCAGCCATCTGTTCAAACTGTTTAAATAAGGCAAACGCCAAGCTGTAACCCTTCCGGCTGTTCCTGTACCTCACTTCCGTCTTCTGTGCATCACTTTCCTTTTTCTGTCCTTGAATATTATCTAATCGTGTAGCAGCCCCTCTGAACCTGTTCTGGCTTGGGGATGCCTGATTTGTGAATTATTCTTTGCTCGGTTAAACTCTGTTGGATTTAATTTGTCTGAAGATTTTAACAATCCAAACCCCATTTAATAGTCTATTGCACTGTTTGTTCTTTGAAATTCCAAACACGGTGAACAGAAATAAATCATGTTTCATTTATTCCCAACCTTCATTGAGCACATAGTAAGCATGAGTGAGACATATGAAATACTGCAATTGTTTTCTGAGAGCTTGGTCCGTCAGAGAATCAGGGGGGTTGACAGAAGGAGTGGGATACCATTTCCATGTGCTTGCCACTCTTTCTATTTTTTCTTTTCTTTCTTTCTTTTTTTTTGCTGTCCTATGGCACATTCCCTATTCAAACTAGACCTTGAGACATTCTTTGCCTCAGGGAAGAGTTGTTACAGCAGAGCTCAGAGAGATATAGGAATTAAATCTTGGCTTTTGAGTTTCAAAATATGTTTGAAAACTCAATGTGCAGAGAACAATTTGAAAGAAAAGTCCTTTGGATTCTAAACATTTAGGAATTTGGGATTCCAAAACTCTTTGCCTCTAAGGGACTCAGGGTCGAGACATCTGAATCAGATTTTTTTATCTTGTTCCATAAAAGATTTTCTGGGTTGGTGGAGGAGAGTTGGAGGGAAGGCAAGAGAAATAAGCACTGGGCTGTTCCTTTAGAAAGGGTCCCAGGACTCTCGGGGATAAGTTCTAGGGAGGATGTGTTCTAAAGAGGGCATGGATTACCATCAAGGTAGGTTTGGGGACAACCTGAGGAAGAGGGTTTCTGCCCATAACTTTCTGGGAGATGCCTAGGAATATAACAAGACATGTTGTGTTGTCCTTTGTTTATTCTGACGCATGGGACAGTGGTGACAGGCATGTGTAGTATATACTGTATGTGTGCAAGTCGCTTTAGGTCCTGCAATTCATGTTAATTCCTCTTTCTATTATCATTACTATTATATTCATTATTATATTTACTATTCTTATTATTGATCCTCAGACACAGCTGTGGTGTTAGATTGGGAAATCATTCTGTCCTTTGTCCTGGTTCCAGCTTCTCCTTGGAGCTGCCCTCAGGGTCAGAAATAGAATCCCTCCTCTGGGGATGAGGGCTGGCTAGATGGGGAAGGTTCAAAGAACCTAAGGTTCTCTTGGTCACTTGGCAATGGGGATACTGAGTGCTTTACCAGGGAGGCACTTTTGTGAATAATTAGCAAGGTGGCTGGAAGGGAGCAGATTATTTCAACAAGAATGACACTGCTCTCACATGGACATACCAATAGGGGCTTATGCTGATGGGGGACCAGCTTGAAACCCTGCCAGCAAGGAGCCAGGTGGAGGCTGGTCAGCCCCATGGCTGTGTCTCTCCTCTGCAACTTCCAGAGGTTCATGTGAGACACAGCCTCAGGTTTCTGAGGAACCTGAGGGGAGGTAGGGACTTAGAAAAATTCTCCAAACATAGTTCTCCAAAACTTGGGGTGGAAGGTGAGGATGGCCACAGAGAATGGGCACAGGCTTGGAAGTCAGATGGGCCTGAGAGTAGCTCCTGGCTTTGCCAATTATCAGCCATATGATCTGGATGAGTTTCTTTCCTCTCTGAGTCTCAGTTCCTTGGCTTACAGCCAGAGATAATTTTATTTTTGTTTATCTATTAATTTCTTTTAACTTACAATATAAATACATGTTCATTAGCAAGACAAATGGTAAGAGATGCTTACTACAGTCGGCTGAGTGTCTTCCTCACTTTATTTTTCTTAATTTCAAAATATTAAGGGAGTACAAATGTTTTTGTTACATTAACACATAACGCATTTGTTGGGGGCTTTTAGTGTGTTCATCACCAGAACAGTGTTCATTGTACCTGATAGGTAAGTGTTTACCCTTCACCTCTTCCTCCCCTCACCCCTTCTTGGTTTCCAATATCCTTTACATCCCTGTGTGCCTGTGTATGCCCATTGTTTAGCTCCCAGTTATTAGAAGGTACAGTATGCTCCCCGTTACTCAGCACCCAGGGGGATTGGTAGAGTCCAGATAAATACAGTTTCCTGTTGCTTGAGAATTACTATTAAAAATAAGCCTGGGCGGCGCCTGTGGCTCAAAGGAGCAGGGTGCTGGCCCCATATACTGGAGATGGTGGGTTCAAACCCGGCCCCAGCCAAAAACTGCAAAAAAGAAAAAAAAATAAGCCTAACTAATTCTATACCCCATGCTATAACATACCATACCATAAACTCTGTATCAACTTGATATTAACATTGACTTATACAGATTAAAAGTAAATTAAGACAAATAAAGACAAAATTCACTTACTGTAACACCGTTTTACTGTATTATACACATATTTGTAAATGCAATGTACAATTTTAGTTAAATGGTAGCCAATACACTTTTCAACTCCACTACCATATTTGTTTAATATTCTGTAAGACATGGGAGCTGTAGGACTGTTGCACAAAGTGTTGGCTTACTGACAGCAAGGTGCAGTGTGTTAAACTATGATTTTTTTTTTTCTTTTCTTGGCTGGGTTTTATGCGAGATCTTGAGTTCTGGATAATGGGGAGTTTAGTGTACATGTAGTGGTTGTTTTTCCATTCCTGAGATACTTCACTAAGGATAATGGTCTCCAGTTCCATCCAAGTTACTGTAAAAGACATTATTTCATTCTTTTTCATAGCTGAGCAGTACTCTATGTATGTGTATATGTGTATCTCACATTTTCTTGACCCAATAGTGAATTGATGGGGACTTAGGTTAATTCCACGTCTTTGCAGTTGTGAATGGTGATGAAATAAACATTCAAGGGCAGGTATCTTTTTGATAAAATGGCTTCATTTCCTTTGGGTATATACTCAGCAGTGGGATTACTGAATCAATGGTAAGTCTGCATTTATTTCTTTGAGGAATTCCCATACTGTTTTCTATAGAGTATTTACTAATTTGTAGTACCACCAACAGTGTATAAGTGTTCCTTTCTCTCTGTGTGCATGTCAACATCTATTGTTTTTTGACTTTATAATAATAGCCATTCTGACAGGGTAAGACGGTATCTCATATTTTATTTTTTAATTTCAGAACATTACAGGGTACACACATTTTAAATTTGTTTTATAATTGTAATTTTGTTTTAATTTTTAATTTGTTTTGGTCATTTTAAGTCTAACATGTAAGTGTGCCCTTCACCCAAAATATATGCATTGCACCAGGTAAGTGTAAATTTAGCCAAGGAGAACTACAAAACACTGAGGAAAAAAATTGCAGAGGACAAAAAGAAATGGAAAAACACGTCATGCTCATGGATTGGCAGAATCAACATTGTTAAAATGTCATAGTATCCAGAGTGATTCACAGATTCACTGCATTCCCTATTAAAATATCAATGTACTTCTATGCTTAGTTTGAAACTAGAAAAGAACCTGAGGAACCAAAGCAATCTTAAGCAAAAAGAATAAATTTGGAAGCATCATATTACCAGACTTCACAATACTACAAGGGTGTAGTAATCAAAATAGTATGCTATTGGTACAAAAATAGAGATAAAAACCGATTGAACAAAATAGAGAACACAGATATAAAACCATCTACCTACAGGCAATTGACCTTCGACAAAACAGCATACACTGGGGGAAAAGAGGCCCTATTCAATAAATGGTGCTGGAAAAACTGGATAGCCACAAACAGAAGAATGAAATAGGACCCCTGCTTCTCACAAAAATCAATTCAAGATGGATAAAAGAATTAAATGTAAGGCAAGAAACCATAAGAATTCTAGAGGGAAATGTAGGAAAACTCTTCTAGATATTGGCCTAGGCAAACTATTTATAACTAAGACCCCAATGGTAATCATAGCAACAACAAAAATAAATGAAAAGGATTTAATTAAACTAAGAAGCTTTTGCACAGCTAAGGAAAGAATCAAGAAAGCAAATGGATAACCTACAAAATGGGGGTGAGTATTCACAGGCTGTATATCTGATAAGGGGTGAATAACCAGGATCTACAAAGAACTCAAGCAAATCAGCAAAAATACCCCTCAACAAACTTTTGCCCCATTAAAAAGTGGGCAAAAGACATAAACAGAAGCTTTCAAAAGAAGGTAGACAAATGGCCAACAAGCACATGAAAAAAAAAATGCTTGAAAAAAACTAATCATCAGGAAAATGCAAATTAACCCTTTCTGATCTTATATTGGACCTTGTCTAAATCCAATATAATGATTTTCCTGTTCCACTGTGGTGTTGGAAGACGTCTGATGTGTTTTGTTATTGTTGTTATTTTGCATTTGTTCACAAAGTGGGGCCTGTGAATTCTTTGCTCGTATGATTCAGAAAATGGTTAAGTGTTTTTTCACATTCCCTATTTCTGCAAGACAACAACAGAAAGTCTTACTCATCCTGATTTGCCATTTATGTCTTGAATAGTAATTCATTTGGCACAAGTTTTGCAAACACGTACGAGTGGTTCAGGCTCTCACATCTACACTGACAGGTTCTAAGCAAGCCCTCAACTTGCCTGGGAATTGTATAAAATGAAAATACATATAACAAGAACAATTATGACTTCTAGGAAGGATTTCCAAGTGATATGACAGAGAATAAACTTCAGGAATATGAATTATGTGCCTGTCAATGTGATATGAAAATGATGTGCCTCTCATTCCATGAAAAGAGGTTAGTGACAATGCTGAGTGCATTCTTTGGCCCTCAAACCTGGCTGATCACTGGTTATAGGAAGAAACAGCCTATTTAATTGGATGAACCAGTAGTTATTTTAGAATATATAAAGTTTATGGGAAGAGTGGACAAAGCTGATCAGTACTGTGGATGTTACAGATTTACAACTAGGTTCTACAAATGGTAGAAAAAATTATACTTCTGGATGATGGTAGTTGCAGTTGTGAACAGCTGCATACATTACTCATTAGGTAAGGAGAGTGGAGAAAAAGTGCAGACACACCTTTCTTACAAGAGAAATCTCATCATTCAGTTTGTGAGCAATGTGAGGAAAAGAAATTCAAGAAAGAAGGGAAGATAATCATCTTCTGACGCTGTGGAAAGGCAAATGGGAAGATGAATTTTATAATGCAAAATGAAAAAAAATCAACAAAGGATGTTGTTATTTGCAGCAGAAGAAATTAGAAAGGTAGAAGAGTAGAAACCATTTTCTACTGTGAGACATGCAAGGGGAAGCCTGGACTGCACCCTGGTGACTGCTTCAATTATTTTACATTTCATATTTATGTTTTTCTCTTCTAAAACTCCAGGGCAATTACAAGTAATCTAAGATCTGAGGAGTATGCAGGTGGCAGAAAAATTGGATTGGAAAGGGTTAAAACCACAGTGAGATATCATCTTATTCCTGTTAGAATGGCTTTTATATAAAAAGTTCAAAAACAAGAGATACTGGCATGGGTGCAGAGAGACAGGAATGCTTATACACTGTTGTTGGGACTGCAAATTAATACAACCTCTATAAAAACAGTATGGAGATTTCTCAAAGAACTAAAAGCAGATCTCCCATTGGATCCAGCAATTCCATTACTGGGTATCTACCCAAAGAAAAAGAAGTCATTCTATCAAAAAGTCACCTGTATTTGAATGTTTATTGTGGCACAATTTACAATTGCAAAGATGTGGAATCAATCCATGTGCCCATCAATTCAGGAGTGGATTTATAAAATGTGGTATAAATATACATGGAGCACTCCTCAGCCACAAAAAAGACGAAATAATGCCTTTTTCAACAGTTTGGATGGAACTAGAGAACATCCTTCATGGTGAATTTTCTTTTTGATATGCTGCTGAATTCTGTTTACTAGTATTTTTGTGGAAGATTTTTTTATCCATGTTCAAAGAATCGAATAATGGGTATTGGTGTGAGTTTTCCTTTTCACTTGTGTCCTCTCCTGGCTTTGGCATCAGGGTAATACTGGCTTCAGAGAGTGAGTTATCAAAGATTACCTCCTTTTCAATGTTATGAAATATTTTCTGATATGATAGATACTTGTTCTTTATGGGTCAGGTAAAATTTGGCTATGAATCTGGTCGGTTTTGTTTTATTTTGTTTTTGTGCTGATAGATACTTTATTACTGTTTCCATCTTGTTGCTCTATTGGTCTGTTCAGAATTTCTGTTTCTTCCTGATTCAGTCTTGAGAGGTTATGTCTTTCCAGGAACTTACCCATTTCCTCTATGTTTTCTAGTTTGCGTGCATAGAAGTTTTCATAGTATCACAGCTGATATTTTGTATTTCTGTGATATCAGATATAATGTCCTCTTTTTCATTTTTGATTCAGCTTATTAGAATCCTTTCTCTTCTATTTATGGTTACTCTGGCTAGTGATCCATGGATTTTGTTTCTGTTTTCAAAGAACATCTTTTTGTTTCTTTGATACTCTGCATTGTTTGCTTACATTTTGTTTAGTTCTGCTCTGAGCTTTGTTGTTTCTTTTCTACTGCTGATTTGGGGTTTGGTTTATTCTTCCTTTTCTAGTTCCTTGAGATTTGACATTAGGTTGTTAAGTTGTGATATATCTGTGTTTTCGATGTAGGCATTGAAGGCTATACACTTTCTTCTTAGGACTACTTTTGCTATATGCCATATATTTTGAAAGCTTGTGTCTCCTTTGTCATTCAGTTTGAGGAAATTTTATTTTTATTTTCATTTCAGCATTGACCGAAGGATTGTTGAGCAGCAGGTTGTTTGATTTCCATGACTTTGTGCAGATTTGAGTGTTTCTCTTGGAATTGACTGCTGGTTTTATTTCACTGTGGTCTGAGAAGGTACATGGTATGATTTTAATTCTTTTGAATTTTCTGAGACTTGTTTTGTGGCCTAAAGTATCATCAGTCTTGAAAAATGTTCCATGTGCTGATGAGAAAAGTGTGTATTCAGTAGTTTGGGGGTAAAATGCTGTGTCAATGTCTGTTAGGCCCATTTGTTCTAGAGTCCTGTTTAAGTCCAGTATTTCTTTATTGATTTTCTACTTCAATAATCTGTCTAGCTCTGACAGTGGAGTGTTGAAGTCCCTGCCAATTATGATGTTACTGTTTATTTCTTTGCTTAAATCTAGTAGAATTTGCTTTATGAATTTAGAAGCTCCTGTTTAAAGTCCATATATATTTAGGGTTGTTATGTCTGCTTGTTGAATTGCTCCCTTTTCCATTATATAATGACTATCTTTGTCTTTTTTTGTTTACCGTAATCGAATTAAAGTCTATTTTAACTTATATGACAGTGGGTATACCTGCTAGACTATGGTTTCCATTTGTGTGGAATTTTTTTCCAATCCCCTTACCTTGAGTCTGCGTGAGTCCTTGTGAGTTAAACGTTTCTTAGAGACAGCTCACACTTGGGGTGTGTTTTTTCATCCATTCAGCCAGTCAGTATCTTTTAAGTGGGGGTATTCAGACTGTTCACGTTCAGTGTTAGTATTAATGTGTAGGATACTGTTCTGTTCCTCGTGTTTGATAATACTTTATTATTTTGTTTTCCTTGTGTTATTGTTTCATTAGAGCTGTAAGCTTTAACTTTCAGGTGTTTGTATATGGGTGGGTACCTATAGTTCTGTTCCATGTATAATGCAGTTCTGATTATTTCCAGAACTATTAATGACAAACTTCCTTAGTGTTTGCTTGTCTGCAAAAGTCTATTTCTTCATCATTTATGAAACTTAGTTTTTCAGGATACAAAACTCGTTGCTAGCAGTTGTTCTGTTTAAGAAGACTAAAAACAGGGTCCAATCCCATCTGGTT
This sequence comes from Nycticebus coucang, assembly GCF_027406575.1. Lineage (NCBI taxonomy): Eukaryota > Metazoa > Chordata > Mammalia > Primates > Lorisidae > Nycticebus > Nycticebus coucang. The sequence continues at coordinate 34,645,592 of NC_069796.1, forward strand.
TGTAAGGTCTCTGCTGAGAAGTCTTTTCTTAGCCTGATGGGTGTTCCTGTGTGGGTTAGTGATTGGTTTCACCTTGCATCTTGTAGAATTTTCTGCTTTATTTTGACTTTGGCCAGGTTGCTGATTATGTGTCTTGGTGATTTCCTATTTGCTATGAATCTTCCCAGTGTCTGATGACCCTCTTGTGTCTGGATATCTGAATCAGAGAAATTTTCCTAAGTAAGTTTTTTGAATAAATTTCCTATGCTTTTTCATTTTTCTTTTTCTCCCTCAGGGATACCTATAATTCTTATATTGTCCTGCTTTGCATACTTCTCTGAGTGCTTGCTTTTTCTTCTTTATTCTTTTTCTTCATCTTTTACTCACTGGCTTAATTCAAAAACCTTGTTTTCAAGATTAAAATTCTTTCCTCTGTTTGGTCTACACTGTTGTTGAAGTTGTCTACTGAATTTTGAACTTCCATAAATGACTTTAATTTCTTATAATTGTGTTATATCTTTTCTTATATTATTTAGTGCTTTAGTGAATTTTCAGATTTTTCCATTTACACCCCAATGCCTTTTTATGGCTTCTTTGTGTTAATTTTCAACTTTCTTTTCAATCCCGTTCATCTTATTTGCCATTTATATTCTGAATTTCATCTCTGACATTTTGGCAATTTCCTTTAGGTTGGGGTCCATTACTGGAGTCCTGTTAGATGTTCCTTTGAAGGTATTGAAACAGCTTGCTTTTTCATATTTCTAGAGTTCTTATTTGAGATTCTTTTCCAAAATCTCTTTTCTCAGCTCTGTATTTACAAGCTTACAGTATACCTGTTCTCTTCTGCTGGGAACTTTCATACTTAGGGCAAAGAAAGAAAGGTCCCTAGATGTCACACTTGCATCCTACTCTGGAGGATTGACCTGATACGAAATAGACAGATGCACTGTGAGCGTTTGACAATGCTGCTCTCCTGTGTCTCAGCTTCGCTGTTCCCCCAGCATTGTCCCTGGTGGTCCCCATGTTGCAGAGTGAGCAAGTGCCCCACCTAGTTCTGTCAGCAGTTGCCATTATCAGGCTGTACTAGCTTGAGTTCAGCCCTGTTCACACCCGTGGGTGGTGGTGATTGATGGTCCATATAGGCTTGAGAGCTGTCTGGGTTAAATCCCTGGGCAGCAGAGATTGTCGGCCCTTTTGGCTTGAGCCCTTTGGCCTTGCCCACACCTGTAACGAGTGGTGACTATTAGCCCACATCAGTTTGAGAGCTGCTCTGTTCAGGTTCTTGGGAGATGGGTTTGTCAGTTGAATCAGGCTGGAGGGCAGCCCCGCCCATGTTGACAGGAGGCTCCAGGTCCCTTAGAGGCAGTAGGGGTGTACAGCTCCTGCCCATGGGATTTGTGAAGTTGTCTGGCCTCCCTGATCCCTCCTCCCCAACTGGCAGAGGTGATTGAGAGTTAGCAGCAATGGATTTGATTGCTGGGTAGAGGCAGCAGTCTGTGTTTAAGATTTTGAAATGGTCCCAGCCACAATTCCTGGGGTTCACACACTAGTGATTCTGTGTTATGCCTTCTCTGTAGAGCAACACTGCTGCATAATCTCCAGATAGCTCCCTATGTCAGTCCTGCAGCCTTTTGCACTGGAGCGTCCTTCTCGCAGCTCAGATAGCTTTAACTGTGAGGGGAGCGTGGAGCCCTGGGACTCTCTCTGTTGTGCCTTCCCTGTTTGTGCTCATCCTCCCTGTGTGCCTCCAAAGCACAGAGCAGGTCTTCCTTCTCCTTCACTCTGGGTATGTCCTGTCACCTCTCTTTCGATTCACAATGCTTTTTCTTAGATGACTGATCTGAAGGTGATTATCAGCTCACCACTTTCAATCTTTGTGAGAGTCGAGCATGCAGGCTGCTTCTAGTCTACCATCTTGGCTCCAGTGTCTGCCAGAGATAATTTTAAACTGCCTGTCATTTGGAACAATTGTTAGAATAGTGCTAACCGCAAAGCACCAAAATTAAATGGTGCTCAAAATGATAAAGTTGTTTAACAAACACTTATGTGATGTTCACTAAGTACCAGACACAATTCTAAGCACTTTGCAGATATTACCTCATTTAATCTTCTAAGTAATCTTATGAAGTTGGTAATTGTACTGTCTTTGCTTTCTGGAGGTAGAAACTGAAGCATGGAGAAGTGAAATAACTTATTCAAGATCTCATAGCCAGCCAGTGGATTTAAACCCTGGTAGTCCGGCTCCATATTAGCCTCTCCTGCCTCAAGGTCACAGTGATGTTCCATAAAGGACAAAGAGCCCTGGGTTATAAATATGAACTTTAATGCACCCCACCCCCACCGCCAATATTTTGCTAGCATATACGTGGCAAGGGCTTGTGTTTCTTTAAGGACAGAATTAATCCACATGTCTAGTGACCAAATAGATGATCTTCTGCAGATCTATTTACCTCTGTGCCTGATTTCTCTTTAAGAAGCTGTGTTTTTCTTGAGTCATTCAGAAAAATAGAGCACCATGGGCTCAGTTTATACATTTCACTTTGTTTTCAAGCTCATTTGTTTGTGAGTTGGATAGATGGAATCTTAAAGTCCTCCTCCCCACATTTAGAACTCTTTTGGGTCCAGAACTGTGAGAAGCCCTAAATCCGGTTCCTGCAACCCAGTGTCTGCTTTGCTCTTGGGCTAAGTGCCCACCTGTGCGGCTGCACGTATCCCCACACACATATCCCTGTGCACACATTGTTCTCATCACGGCACTTAGCAGAGCAGTTTGAAATGGTCTGATTATGTGAATGAAATGAGGTAAAGAATTTCTTGCAAGAAATGCTGCCACGGTGAGAAGGTGAGAAAAGAGTTACACTTCCTGGGAGCTCTGTCACCTTCCTTGAATGGCCAGGGAAAGGCTCGGTCCTGGAAGGCTCCCTGGTGGGGAAATAGTGTTTCATGTTTAGGGAAGAGAGAAGAAAGAGGAGCCCTTGAAGGTAGGAGCCAAGGAAATCTTGGGGAGGCAGCTGAGTGTGAGAATGATCCCAGAGCCTCAGGGACAAAGTGGGACAGAGATAGTTAAGAAAAAGAGATTAAAAAAATGTGAAATTCCCGGAGTCCATTTTGATATTCTTTGAGAGATATAAATCTAGATTAGAATTACACTTTAATTACTAGCAGTTGTTGCACTTGTTTATTTGAATTCACCGTTTAATCAAGATAAGGCTGCATGGGGGGTGGTCCCAGGATTTATTTTGGTGACAGGTTTCTCTTTTCCACAACATTCTGAAATTCTCAAGGGCAGTAAATGTCTTTTCCACTTTTTTAGTATATAGCCTGGGGCCTCACAAAGAGTGGTACACTGGTATGGTACTGGGCTGAACTAGGGTGACCAACTTGTCCTGGTTTGTCTGTCACTTTCCTGGATCTAGCACTGAAAGTCTCATGTTCCTAGAACCCCTGAGTCCTGGGCAAAGAATAGTTGACACCTTAGGCTGAGTCAACAGATCTTTACTTGGTTTCTTACCTTCAGCAACCAAGACCTTTCTGGAGACTGTGGATGACTCAGTAGAAAACCAGCCCCACCTCTGGTTAATCTCTCCAGCAGGGAGTCCATTGGAGGCACCATCAGTGGGAATGCTGTCATGTTCCTGTGTGGTTCATTCTCACTGAGATAAATTTTCAGGGGGCCATTCCAGCTACCAGGCCTAGCCTAGTGGTCTCCACGAAGGCCCCTACTATGTTTCACACAGACCCTAGCAGCTAGTGAGAGCTCATCACTGCTTCCTCAGCTATGCTACAGACTCAAAAGGATGGTCCTTTCACTCTGGAAATAGCTTGCTCTATCTTGAGGATGCATAAAACAGGGAATTAAGGAACAAAGAAAGAAAACTTTCTTCATCTAAGATGTAAGGTTTTATTGCATGTGCACAAGTTCCATAACCTCGCAAAATTTAAATTCCAATTTGGTGGAGTATCTCTTCTGTCTAGGGAAGATCCCAAATGGTCCTCATCCAAAAGACAGAAAACCAGGACATAAATACACATACAAGACAGGATGTAATAAATGCTCCAGGAGAGGTTCAGATTGATGCTAAGGTGGGTTCAGAGCAGGACGGATGCAGCAAGAATGGGTAAGAATGGCACAAGTAGAGCACTGGAGTTTATTATAGGCAAAGGACTATAGGAATAAGGTCAGAGAAGCAAAAGATAACCAATCAGTTCAGCAAGAACATGATGTTCATGAACTCAAAAGAGGCTCAAAAAGAGGGTGAGAATAGGCAGAGGAAAGTCTCATCTGCCAAGCAGGCCCAGATGTTTGGCAAGTAACAGGGAACCACTGCAGATGCTAGGGAAGGATAGAGCTGATGTGATGACAAACTAGGCGATCATTTGAAACCATTAGAGATCAGTAGCAGCAAGAAGAGAGTTAAGAGTTACGTGGGAGGAGAGGGTGCTGGGGCATTTGGCTTCTTAGACTGACTCCATCATAAATGTCCAAAGTGCTCTAGTAGATTGGGCTCCCAAGCCAAATTGGCTCCGATTGAAGCCACAATTATTCTCCTCCACTCTCCTCTTGAGAATGGTGTTTTCTCTGTGTAAAGCCTGATGATGGCATCCATTTGCCCTCAGGAAATAGTCCAGCTCCCTGAGGTAACGTCCTTTACACTTCTACCCACTTCTGCACCTCATCTCTGGTGATTTCTCCTTTCAGTCTATATTCTTAATTTCGTTGGTATTTTCTTAATTTCAATTTTTATTTTCTCCACCCACTTCACTTCTTTTATCTGGGCCTTGGAATATGCTATTTCCTCGTTGCGCATGTCTTCTTCCTCCTCTTTCCCTGCTGCACTGCTCCTCAGTGCACGTGCCTTCTGTCGGGTAGCTCTCTCTGACTGCCTTTCACTAAGATCAGATCTCCTGCCGTGTATCCACTACAGTCCTGGCTTTATGTTGTCACAACCTATGTGCATGTTCTCTGCTCTGTACTGTGACATCCCTGAGCACATGCTTTCCTCTGACTCAGTTCAGCCCAGTGGGTGGGATAGGGAGCCCCAGGTAAATGACAGAATGACTTTGAAACATGTCCTCTCTCAGAAGTCTGTTGAGTCACCTGGAAATGAGTTTGCCAAAGGTGATTATGATGTGAACCAAAGACAGGGCTGTGCATACGCTGCAAATGGATGACAGAGAGGTGAAAAGAGAACAACCGATTTATCAGAGTGAGCTTAGAGTCTAAAAATCAGATTACTAGCAGGTACAAGATTAAAAGCTCCCTTGATGTCTGTCTTTGGCTGATCCACTATTATTCTTTCATTTTCTGGTGATGGAAGAAGCAATCTTGGCTTATGGGGTCCCTGATTATTATATAAACATGCTGTTTATATACCTTTCCTTCCGTAGGCACAAGCCAGAAAGGGGCCAGGAAATTTACCAGATGCCCAGATAAGTCCTAGAGAAGAGGAATCTGTCACATAGAAGATTTTTGCACAGAAAAAGACATGCATAACAAGCCTGAATCTGTGGCCCTTAGACCTTGAGTCTCATCTCTGTGCCGATAATACTCACTGCATGTGCTAGTTTTATCTCATTTATCCCATGTTTTATCTCATTTATTATTTCAAAAAGAAAATATCTTTTTATTTTATGTCATTGTTTTCTTAAGAAATCTTATGTATATTATTTTAGTCTTTTAAAAGCATTACTCTGAAAGGGAGTCCACAGGCTTCACCAGATGCTGAAAGGTGATTATGTATCAGATGAACTTCATAGGTGATGACCTCTTGATTAAGTGACTCTCTGACTCTCCAACTAGGACTTAAACCCACTGTCACACCAATAGTATTAAATAATGAAGATTCAAACCCAAGACCATTTGACACAACAATCAAGCTCTTAAATACACACTATTTTTCTTGATTTCTTTCTCTGGTAAATGAGGTCTCTACTAGTTCTGTCATTCTCAGATGTATGAGGACAAACAGATCATCCAAATTTTAACATAATCACAGGTAGAAGCCCTGTCAGAAAGGAAAAAAACTACACATAGACATTGAGTTGAATATTTACTGGAAAAAAAATCTTGTAATAACCCTTATTTCTTCTTCTAAGCACATCTAATCTGTGCACATATTACTTTGCCTGATGAAGAAAGGAGTCAGTTATGTTGTTTAGAGAGGTTTTAATGAAGCCACTGAAATAGACACCTTGCAAATAAAAAGGCAAAGTGTAGGGAAATGGAGAGAAATTCTTTAAAGATGATGAAAGGCGATATCCTCACTCACACCCCCTGGAAAGGGCTGATCTTCTGGATGAAAAACTGCTCCTGCCACGTTCACTGGGGATTACCAAGGCTGCATCACTGCCAAGCAAGCTGGGAACACTCCGGTTTTTGATGGTATCCAGAAAACCTAAAAGGATTACTGTAACTCTCAAAGCCCAGAAAAGGGTGATGATTAAAGCCCATACTCTAAAGTTGAACAGAAGGGGTTCATATTCTGGATTCTGTGTGTCAGTCCCCTTCTAGGCCAAAGGTAATTAAGATTTCTGAGCCACAGACCTTTCAGCATCTGGTGAAGCCTGTGGATTCCCTTTCAGAGTAATGCTTTTAAAAGACTAAAATAATATACCTAAATTTCTTAAGAAACCAATGATATTGGCTATGAGAATATATAAAATGATAAATTTGTGATGCGGTGATATATCTGTTTCTTTATTAATGCCCACCTGTGACTTCTATTGGTAAAAATGTCACAGTACTTTTAATTCTTCTGTAGATAGTTATCGGGACCCATAGTTGAAATGTATGTTAAATTTCAGTAAGAGGCAAGTGAAATGGTAATAATGTTATTTTCCTCATCTAAGTTTGTGAGGCCCCTGAATTCCCTTCCATATTTCAGCCTCTTAGTTCTCTGTAAACTCATTTTCCAGACTTCCTTTTCAGCAGGGTTCTCATCTGGATTCTTCCAATGGGAGAATACTTGGGCACTTAGGTACAGACAGGGAGAACTGACCTTTCTCATCTGGCCTTGGCAGCAGTGGCAACAGTGGGGGTCTGCAGTGCCTGTGAAGGTATCAGCAGAACAGCATGGGTCAGAAAAGGAGTGGATGATGATTCCATGATGTTCTTCATCTGTGGATTGCTCCATGACCCCATCTGCTCTCCAGCCCTCCCACTAATTTTTAAAACTTAGTTCTGTTTACTAAATCCTACTCTACTTGTTGTACCTAGAGTGGCCTCTGCTTTTCCAGTTGAATTATGGCTAGAAAATAAAACCCCCCAACTCTACGTCATACTAGTTCTGATTAATTAATAGACCTTTGCCTCATTCACACAATACCCACCTTAAAGGTTTGTTGTATAAACTTATTGGTGCAGCACGCATGAAGAATTCAGCATGTGGAAATATCTTTCTCAGTATTAGCCGGAAACCTTTGCCCTGACCAAGTTTATGTTAGAATGACATTTCAGAGAAAGTGGATTTTTTTTTGTGTCTACAATTGATATGGCAGTCTGATTTGGCTCAGGATCATCTGATTATTTATAAAAGCAGTTTAAAAAAGTAATGAAAAATATCATTAGAAAAAATAACTAAAGCTATTATTCCTGGTGTTTCTCAATTGCTTTTGCTAATCTCAAACGAGGTTCCTTAGGTAGTTATGCCGTATTGTCCCCTGACCCGCCTAAACTCTAGCAGGATTATATATAATGATGGCTTCTTTTTTTTAAGTCTCCTTAGAATTAAGTCACTGTGGTTGATCTATTTCTCATTTCATTTTAAGTAGGGATAAACAATACTAAATCTTAGGGCAAATTGCCTTCATCCAACTCAGAAAAGAGAATATTGAATAAGAGTATAAGAATATGTGAAATATGTAAATTGAATTCTTTCAATTTCCAGAAAATTTTTGTTGGCAAAAGATTTGCCAGTAAGAAAGAAAATAAAAATTGGTGGGGGTGGGATGGGAATAGTGCCCAGCAAGAACTAGGAAGTGAAGTAGGAAGAACCAGGAACCAAGGACTAGGAAGTAAGAGAGCTCTTAAGAAAAAATGGCTACAATTAATGCAAACTGATCACAACAGAGGAAAATGGAGGCCTAGAGGAAATCAGCTGTGATTCTCCATTCAGAAAGACTCTCTAGAATGTTTTATTTATAGAAAAGAAAGAATGGCAGAGAAAAGAGAGACAAAAGGATGCACAAAGAGTACTCATCTGACCAGAATAGAAACAGCTTTCTGAGAGAGACTCCGAATATCCTGGCCCAACTGATAGAGTCTTTCCTGTGACATAGAGCAGGGCCACCTGGCCTTCCTGGCTGATCCCATTACAAACTGGATCCACCCTAATGTGCAGAGCCTATGCTCACCCAGCAGCGCTGTGACTATGACATGATTCTCCAAAGTGGATTTGCCTATGGAGGCAAAATGAGAGGATAATAAAAGCAACATCAGTAATAATAGCAGCTATTTATCGGGTCTTCCTAAATGCCAGGAATTCTTCTAACGTGCGATCTTATTTAATCCTTAGATCACACTATAAGGAAGATTCTATTAATATCTCCATTTTACAAGTAATGAAACTGAGGCACAGAGAGGTTATGTAATAATGTTACGACCAAATTCCGCCACTGAGAGACCACTAGACACACATGTAAAAACAAAGGAGCGACTTTATTCAAGCATATGCTCGGCCGTGCCTCCGGCAGTACTCTGCGCAGAGGAGGACCATGAGGTGGAAATGAAAGTAAGTTCACTCTTTGGCGTGATGCATTTTGGGTTGAAATAAAATGCGGGAGTAACTTTGCTAGGTAAACTGGGCGAGTTGCGGGGGTCGATGGATGCAGGGACTGAGGTAACTTAGGAGGCTCCTGATTGGTTGGCTTCACCCAGAACTGACCCAGTTCGGAGGTTATGAGAACAAAGGAGTGTTTGTTGGATTGGCTGGCTCTACCCGGAACTGACCCGCCAGGAGGCTGTAACACTCGGGAGGGCAGGGCCTCCCAGCCACCTTCCCCACTGGGCCTTCCCGGCTGTCCTGGAGACAGTCGCAGCGCACGGCCACGGTGGAAATGCGTCCAGCAGCGGCTGGTCACGGGCGTGGGGTGTGGGCGGGGTGCCAACTCCACCCCCGCGAGTGGCACCAGGGAGTGGGGACTGGGTCTTCCATACGCCACATTTCCCCCGCCCCACCAAGGGGCGGGGATTCGGCACTGGGCTCTTCATTTCCCCCTTGAGTTTGAGGGTGACTGGGCCTAATTATGGGCCCAGCTGTGCTTCAACTAAGAGTTGTACTGTATTAACCGTTCTTTGATGAAGGACACTAATTTGTTGAGGATACAAGGGCCAAAAGTTAGGAAGAGGAGGAGAAGAACTATAGGGCCAGTGAGGGTGGAAATTAAGGTAGTTAACCATGGGGACCAATTAAACATGAACTTGTACCAGGAAGCCTGCTGTTGTTTTTCTGGTTCCCTGTCTCTCAACCTTCTGCGTAGTTGGAATGTGGAGTCTTTTATCACTCCTGAATGGTTGGTATAGAAACAGCATTGTTCTCCTAATGCTGCATAAGGAGTAGGTCGAGCCCTCTTCTATGTTGTAACACTACTTCTGCTAGGGAGGATAAAGATTCTTCTAATCCGGTGATAGAGTCTTCTGTCCCTTTTAGGTCTAAGTCAATAGCTGTCTTGAGTAGCTGGTAATTTTTATCCTGTAGGATGAGGGCTGAGGTCCCTATGCCAGTTGCTCCGGCTATTCCTAGCCCCATTTGGGAGGAGAGAAGCGCTGCCGCAGCCCCTATGGCTTACTTCACTCAGGTGTCTACAGGGGGTGAAGAGAAGGCACTTTCCACCTGATCCTCTGAATAATAAGTTATGGTGGTTAATAGTTGAACCATGACACAATATCCTGGGTTCTGGTTCAGGACCCTGCCATGTACGCAGGGTGTTAACCCTGTTGTGCAGGCCCACCAGGTGCCAGGTGCTGGGGTATAATAGGTATTGTTCTTAACTGATTGAGTGCTGTTGCACATGAAAAGAGGGGAGACTGTTGATTTTGAGGAGACTAAACAAGTCCCTTTCCCTAAAACTTCCTAGAGGGTTATCCTGGCTCTCTGTCCTTTCTGACAAGAACTCACATGGATAGTTTTGCTGGGAATCTCACTGAGAGCTACAGCTTGGTAAAATGGTAGTCAGGAGCTGAGGTATAGCCAACACTCCTGGGTAAAGTCAGGGTGGGAAACGGTCAGGACTTGGTATGTACCTTGGTATGTACCTCTGGAGCAATCTCCAGATGTGATCTGCTTCTGTAGGGTATTAAGTGGACCTGCTCTGCTTTGGTGGAAACTGGAGTTACAGTGGTTTCTTGATTTAGGGGTTATAATTTCTGGGTTAGGGGTGTTCCTCTGTAGTCCTGGATTTAGGGATGAACTAGGCCCTGCAGGTGTAGTTATGGGAGCTGTAAAGGGATTTTCTAATCTTTGGACAGTGAAGAGGAGTCCATTGTCATATCCAAACTGGTACAATCTCAATCCCCATGTTTTTCCTATCTCCCACCTGCAGGTCTTTTTACCTTGATCTGTGAAAATTAGAGTTAGGGAGTTACATTGGGAGCTAGTACATGGTCCTCCAAGGCCCCCTCTGCTGGTGATTCCCCACCCAGCAGTGGTTGACCCAGCACTTTTCTGGACTTGAGTGAGATCAGTTTTGACAGGGGTGGCCCAGTTGAACCAGCCACTGGACTCGCATCCCCATGAAGAATAATAAAAGTCCTGGGGGCCTCCACACTTTCTTACCCAATCCCGCCCCCTGTCCATTCCGGGGAAGACATAAAAGTAAGTGTTTCATAGGGCAGTTGTCTGGGATGGATGGGTGCAGCCAGGGACCCAAGCTCCCCCAATCGCCTGATCATGTACATCCCAGGTGCCGGCTGCGAGTTCACACAAGTCAAATTGGAGAGCCAGCCACCGGGTATGGTGCAGGTAGAGGCCTGAGATCTGGTTTACAATGTGGGCTGTGATAGCACTTAACGACTCTCCAGGTGACATTGACCGGGGCCTGTGGATTCTCTGTGGCAGAAGGGAGTATAGCAAGCAGCAAAAATAAAGTCATTAGCATGAAGCAGCATTGTCGGGCTTGCATCTCTGCAGTTTAAGCTTCAGTGGTTTTTCTGATGGCTGGATCTTCCAAGTGGGCTGATAGTCTTCTTTTTCTGGATGAGGGTCCGTAGGTCGAACGTGGGTGTGGTGGATCCACGCAGTGATCCTGTCTACTTTGATGGCAGTGGGAGTAACCAGGATGATGACGTATGACCCTTTCCACCTTGGTTCGAGAGTTTCTCTGTGGTGGTGCTTGACATACACCCAGTCTCTTGGTCGATATCTGTGCGGCTCAGGTGGAGGGTCTTTTTCATACACAGCCCATAGCTGAGGCCACATCTGTTGCTGAACAATATACAGTAAGTCTAGAGAGAAACGGAAGTCTGGGTAATTAAAATCTGTTAGCAATTTTGGTTTTATATTAGGCAAGATTGGAGGGGGTCTACCAAATAATATTTCAAAAGGAGTCAAACCAAAGGTATAGGGGGAATTCCTTACTCTATAGAGGGCAAAGAGGAGGAAGGTTACCTGTTACCACCAGTTTCTAAGATTAATTTAGTTAATGTTTCTTTTAAAGTTCTATTCATTCTCTCTACCTGTCCTGAACTCTGGGGTTTATATGCACAATGCAGTTTCCATTTAACATTCAAAAGTAAAGCTAAGTTTTATTGTATTTGGGAGATAAATGCTGGGCCGTTGTCTGATCCTATCTGAGTGGGAAGTCCATACCTGGGGATGATGTCTTCCAGTAATTTTTTGCTTAGCACGGTGGCAGTTTCAGTCTTCGTGGGGTAGGCCTCCACCCATCCTGAGAAAGGATCTATGAAAACTAGAAGGTATTTATATCCATACTTTCCAGGTTTTATTTCAATAAAATCTACCCAGTAAGTCCCAGGCCTAGTCCCTCATTCTCTTGTGCTGGGTAGTCCCGTGCTGGCCCTAGCGTTTACCAGTTTGTATGTGTTGCATTTGGAAGGGACAGACTGTGTTTTGGCCTGGAGATTAAATTCTTGAGGGGGCCTCTGCGCAATAAATCCTCAATTTTCCACCGGCCCATGTGAGTGCTGCTGTGGATCTGGTAAACAGGTTTAGGCCAAGTTTGTCAGGGAGAATCAGTCTTTTAGTTGGAGTGTAGTACCATCTGTTTTCCTGGTAGCACAATGGTACCTTGCTGCGGTCAGGTCTTCTTTGGTATATTTGGGCTCAGGCAGGGTGGGTTCAGGTATGGGGGATAGTTGTGCCATCAGGACCCAGGTGGCTAGGGTGTCGGGTGCTAAGGCTACTTCCCTAGATGTGGCATCTGCATAACAGTTGCCCCTAGCTACTGGGGTTAGAGGTTTCTGGTGCCCTGAACAATGTAAGATAGCCAATCCTTTTGGGGACCAGAGTGCCTGTATTAGGTCTAATACCTCTTGCTTGTTCTTGGTGGTCTTTCCCTCTGCTGTTAACAGTCCTCTCTCTTTATAGAAAGCACTGTGCACATGTGCTGTGGCAAAAGCGTGGCTATCTGCGTATACGTTTAGCCGCTTATTCTTCCCTAGCTGGAGGACTTGGGTGAGGGCTATAAGTTCTGCTTTTGGGGCCGACGGGCTGGGGGACAAACGTTCTGCCCAGACCACTTCAGTCTCTGTTGTGACCGCTGCCCCTGCATACCTATTGCCATTTTTGATGAAACTGCTGCCATCCGTGTACTAGGTGGCATCTGCATGAGGTAGGGGGTGGTCCTGGAGGTTGCCTCGGATGCAATGGACCTGGCTCAGGATCTCAGTACAGTCATGGAGCAGCTGTGCCAGGTCCAGTTGGGTAGCAAAATAGCCAGGTTGAGGGTGGCACTGGAAGTAAACTGGATCTTTGATGGGTTTAATAGCAAGGCCTGGTAGTGAGTTAGCCTGGCATTGGTCAGCCATCAGTCAGGTGGCTGTTTGAGCACCCCACCCCTTCAATGGCATGGGGGGTGGTTATAGTCATGTCCTGGCCCAGAGTTAGTTTGTGCACATCCTTGACTAACAAGGCTGTGGCAGCTATACTGCGCATGCAAGGTGGCCATCCTGCGGCTACAGGATCCAATTTTTTTTGATAAGTAAGCTACCAGTCACTTCCAGGGCCCTAGGGCTTGGGTTAGGACCCTTTTTGCTACTCCCGCCCTCTCGTTCACATACAGATGAAAGGGTTTGGTGATGCCAGGGAGAGCCAGAGCTGGGGCTTGCAGGAGGTCAGCTTTAATAGTCTCAAAAGTTTGAGTCATTGGCTCAGTCCAAACCAAAGGCTCCTGTCCTTGGGTGGCCTTGTACAATGGTTTTGCCTTTTCAGCAAACCCTGGGATCCACAGCCAGCAAAACTCTGCTGACCCTAGGAATTCTCTGATTTCCCTCCGGTTTTTGGGTCTGGGAATTTTTAAGATGGTTTCTTTTCTAGAGTCTGATAGCCACCTTCAACCCCCCTTGAATTTGTAACCGAGATAGGTTACTTGGGTTTTACAGGTCTGAGTCTTCCTAGCCGAGGCTCAATGCCCCTGCTCCCCAAGGGTCTGAAGGAAGTTTTGGTTGGCTTGATGGCACTCGTCCTGGCTGTCTGCCACCACACCATACTGAAGCAGACTTATACTAGGGTTATTTCTCTGATACTCACTGAGGTCCTTGTGCAAGGCCTCATCGAAAATGGTGGGTGAGTTCTTGAAGCCCTGTGGTAACCGGGTCCAAGTGAGTTATCCGTTAAAACCATCCACGGAGTCACACCACTCAAATGCAAACATGGGCTGACGTGCAGGTACCAGTGGCAGGCAGAAAAAGGCATCTTTTAGGTCTAGAACTGTGTACCGTTTTCTAGTAGGAGGTAGAGTGCTGAGCAGTGTATAGGGATTAGGCACTGTTGGGTGGATGTCAGCTGCCCGCTTATTGACCTCCCTGAGGTCCTGGACTGGCCGATAATCATTGGAGTTCAGTTTTTTGACAGGCAACAAGGGTGTATTCCAGGGCGACTGACAGGGAACCGGTACTCCCAACTGCCTTAGTCTCTTTATGTGGGGTGTAATACCTTCCTGGGCCTCTTGGGGCATAAGATAGTGTTTTACCCGTATTGGCAGGGCCCCTGCCTTGAGTTCCACCAGCACTGGAGGGCAGCATGAAGTGTAACCCATTTCTCCAGTCTCTGCCCAAGCATTTGGGAACTCGATTAGCCAGTCTTCCAAATCAGGGGATGAGCAGGGGTGATCTGCCTGACATTCATGGAGCTGATACTCATCTGATAGTGAAACTGTTAGCACACAGACGGGCTCCCCATCGGCCTGAGTGACCTCAGCTCCCCAAGGTTGGAAGTGGATATGAGCTCCCGTTTTGGTTAACAAGTCTCTTCCCAACAGTGGATAGGGGCACTCAGGAATGACCATGAAGGTGTATGACACTCGGTTGTTACCTAAATCCACTGTCCTTTGAGTAGTCCATGAATATTGATTATTCCCTGTAGCCCCTTGGACCCATGACTTATGGTTAGATAGGCTTCTGAGAGGCTGTTTGAGGATGGAATGCTGAGTGCCAGTGTCCACCAGGAATTCTATGGGTTTCCCCTCCACTTGTAGAGCTACCCTGGGTTTCGGGGAGGGGCTTCGAACCCCATCTCCCCTAATCACTCAGTTCCCCTAGTTCCAGGATTCGGGCCAGGCCCTGTCGTGGCCTTCCTGACCACTAGTGGCACTCATTTATCCAGTGCCCCTTTTTCTTGCAATAGGCACACTGGTCCCTTCCAAGGAGGGCTCTCCTTTCCTCCCGGTCCTCCGGCTTACCTTCAGCCCGTTGAGCCCATCTCTGTGTCCTGTTTTCTACTCCAGCAGTGGTGGCTAGAAGAACTTTAGCCAGTTCCTGGGTGTGTCTCTTGTTAGCAGCAATCAACGTTCTGGTCTGTCTGTCCTCCGGTGCCTCCCGGTTGTTGTACACCTTTTCTGCCACCGCCAGAAGTTCAGAGACAGTTTTATTCCCCAGGCACTCTAGTCCTTGTAGCTTCCGACGAATGTTGGGTGCTGCTTGATTAACAAAGGCCATGATTACGGCAG
The DNA here is from genome assembly GCF_027406575.1 of Nycticebus coucang. Classification (NCBI taxonomy): domain Eukaryota; kingdom Metazoa; phylum Chordata; class Mammalia; order Primates; family Lorisidae; genus Nycticebus; species Nycticebus coucang. Next base: position 34,660,691 of record NC_069796.1, read on the forward strand.
AGTGGTTATTGGGGTCATCTGGGTTCATGGGGGTGTAAGTCCAGTACACCTCTAAGAGGCGTTCCAGGAATGCGCCAGGTGCCTCTTCCTTACCTTGCTTAATCTGACTAACTTTAGCCAAATTTGTGGGCTTCTAGGCCGCTGCCCGGAGCCCCTTCATGAGAACCTGGCAGTAAACTTTGATCCTCTCCTTACCTTCAGAGGTGTTATCATTCCAATCGGGATGTGACAAGGAGAATCCCTCAGCAACATGCTCAGGGTCCAAGGTAGGTGTCCCATCCTCCCCGGGGACTAGCTTCTGAGCCTCCTCCAGGATCCTCTCCCTTTCTTCGGTGGTAAAGAGGATCTGGAGGAGTTGACTATAATCATCCTAGGTAGGCTGATGTGTGAATAGGATGGAATCTAACAAATTGATTAAATCACTAGGCTTCTCTGAGAATGATGATGTTTGCATTTTCCAATTATAGAGGTGGCTCATTGAGAACAGCCAATAGACACGGTTTTGGCTTCCTTGTGCATCAGGGGGCCCTATGGCTCAAAGAGGAAGGACTGTTGAGTCCGGCTCAGAGCTGGCCCATTGGGCCCTTTCTCTTTGAGTTCTTCCCCTTGTGTTAGGGCCCTCCCCTCCCCCTGCGGCCTCTACTGCCTCGGCCTCTCCACCCCCAATGGTTTGGTATGGTGGAGGGTTCAACAGAAGCGTTTCCTTCTGAGGCTCAGAGGTGGGTGGGAGAACTGGATAAAGTGGGGCTGAAAGCTTGGTTGGGTGTTTCCGTGGTTTCTCCTTCAGAGTGAGGACTGCGGGGCTTGGAGGGAGGAAGGGCTTCAGCCAAGGCCGGGGGTGGGGGGGAGGTGGGGCTGTTCCATCACAACCTGCCAGGTGGTGATATAAGCCACCTGGTCAGGGTGGCCTGGCTTCCTGTAAACTATGTCTTTCACTTGGTATATAGTGGGGAGATCAAAAGTTCCTTCCTCCGGCCACCCAACGCCGAAGGTGGACCACTCATTGCGGCAGAAAATGGCAAGTTTGCCTCTTTTTATTACTAGGCCTAAATCACTGGCCTGGGCCTGAATGTCTCCAAAATGGGCGAGGAAGAGGGTTAAGGGGGTGGTCTGTGTTTGGACCATGGCTAGTCAAAGGAACAGAGCAGAGAGGTATTAAAGAGATTTTAAGGAAGAGCAGAGGAATTAGACCTATCTGTGAAAAATTCTTTAAACAGGGTTAAAAATGCAAACAAAACTGCCAAAAGGTAATACAAGCAGACTAAAGCCACGTGTCCCTTGAATGACCAATCCAAAGGAGGGGTGCTACCAAGCCCAACACCAATGACAAGGACGAAGAGCACAATGAGTGCCAAGCCAAGAATGCCCCAAGTGGGTGAGGGTCCAAGATACAGAGTAGGAAGAAAGTTAATAACCCAGTTTCTTCAGGGGAGAAGTCTCCCAAGGTCTCCTGAAGATAGAGGTCTGCTACTCACCTGCACACACTACCCGGGTTGAGTGCCAGCGGGCGCCACCAATCCTCCAGCAGAGCACCAACAAAGAGCTGAAAATAATCACCAAAGTGACACATGAACACTTAATTCCATCCAGGACAAACACAAACACTAATTAATTAATCACTCAGACGCCTTTAACCAAACAACCAGACCGAGCCAACCTCCCCGGTTCCAGGAAACCAGGCTCCGTGGATACAAAATCCACCCGACGTCTCTCGTGACTCACCGTGGGAACCCTTCTGCAGTGCGTCCGCTCAGGCCCAACAAAACAGTTACGGGACACTAAACATCCATTCACCCAAGACTCATAATTCACCAGCCGGTTCCTGGAGCACTCCGTGTGCGGTGATGTCTCAGAAGTGGGGATCTCGGTGGAAACGCCAATGTTATGACCAAATTCTGCCACTGAGAGACCACCAGACACACATGTAAAAACAAAGGAGTGACTTTATTCAAGCATATGCTCGGGCCGTGCCTCCGGCAGTACTCTGCGCAGAGGAGGACCAGGAGGTAGAAATGAAGGTAGGTTTTATACTCTGCAGCATGTTGCATTTTGGGTTGAAATAAAATGCAGGGATAACTTTCCCGAGGTAAATCTGGTGGAGTTGGGGGGTTGGTTGACGCAGGGACTGAGGTAACTTAGGAGGTTCCTGATTGGTTGGCTTTACCTGGAACTGACCCCGCCCAGAGGCTGTGAGAACAGAGGAGTGTTTGTTGGATTGGCTGGCTCTACCCGGAACTGACCTGGCGGGAGGCTGTAACACTCGGGAGGACGGGGGCCCTGAGCCACTTTGCCCTCGGGTCTTCCCAGCTGTCCCAAGCCGGTCGCAGCACACTGCCACGGTAAAAATGCGCCTGGCAGTGGCTGGTCGCTGACTGGTGGGGGGCAGTCCCCCCGCTGATCCCACCTCTCACCCCATTGGAGCCTCCCCCTCCCCCCACCGACCCCTGAGAGCGGCGCCAGGGAGCGGGTCTTCCATACCATATTTCCCCTTCCCACCGGAGGGCAGGGATTTCGCACTGGGCTCTTCAATAAAACTGAAATCCCATAGTTAAATCCTAAAGTTGGTTAATAGTTGGGATGATAAGGGGTGTCCCTGATAGGGCCCAGTTGCTTTTTCTTTCATCATCTCTGTGCTTTCAGGCTTTGATCTCAAATTGTTTCACTCTTTTTCATGCTTCAGCATGTGTGCTGACACTAAATCACCAAATTTGAGGGATGAAAGCAATTTTGCTTTCTTGAAATACGGATTACATTTCCATTTGGCTGCTTCATAAATCCATTTAGTCAGTGGATTGATGAGTAGAAGAAGCCCATACAGGCTGTATGTTGAAATTCCCTTATCTGCAATTCCAAAAGCAAATTTAACAGGCTTATTTTTGTCTCTAATTAAGGTTTGCTTTATCCACTTCATGTGACCTTCTCTGGTTGTGTCTTACCTCAGATGATGTCACATCTTTCATAGGATAACCGTCTGTCTTAGTGGCTGTGGACCTGGGGTCTGTCAGACTGGAGAGGCTGAACTTCTGAGGCAGGCAGTGTGCTCAGTGTATTTCTAATGTGAGAAGAGATTTAGGCCTGGGAGCTTCAAGGGTGAGCAGATCTTTAACATCAACTCCCACCCAGTGCCCTGGATTCCTGAAGATGCAGATGACTGTGAGCTGTGGTTCACTTGGGGGCAGACAAGGGCTAGGGGATGAAATTGGCAAGAATGGGGAGTGATGGTACCCCACAACCAAAGCTATTAACTATGAGCTGTTGGTGAAGCAACTATAAAGCTCAACATAATTTTCTTGTCTGTTTTCCAAAGGCTAGAAACAATATTGTTCTAAGTCAATTTAAAGACCTGGTTAAATGTGCCACAAACAAGGAGAGGATAATGCCTCAGGTTCCATGGTGATAGACCTGCCACAAGTAGTGAAACTTGTCCCTAACTCTTCTGAAAAGATTGGAGTGCTTAACACTCAGATGAGGGAGTGGAAGTGAAGGATGGGACAAAAAGAGCAAAGTGCACTGAGAGAAAATGCCAGGAACACACACCTCAAGTGGCCTAGAGCAAGTACAAGCTGCCTTGTCAAGTAGTGCTCTGGTGGTAAAAGCCTCCAAATTCCCAGCATGATTTCACACTCCACTTACATTAAATCAACTTCTATTCAGCAGAATTCGATGACCACTGAATAACCCAGAGGGGCCTTACACGTTCACAGTTGTGGGATTTTACCCCTGCATAAATGTTTCAAATAATTTGCCCACACAGGGGAAGGTGCATGCTCCTGAGAATAAAACTCAATTTTTTCAGACATTCAAGTCATTTGTCTCTGTCTCCACTCTGACATGTTTTTAATGTCAGTATGCATTCCAGTGGATTGGAAAATTCTCATCTTGTAGCTCAAAGTTAGAGATGAAAAACAAAGCAGTAAGATGTTTTGAATGGTGCTGTATGTATGTCAGTAATTTTGAAGCAGCTTATGTTCTTATCAGATAGGAACATCATAGCTTTGGAAATGTTATTTCACTTTTCATTAGTTTGTTTGCTTTATAGCTAACTAGTACTAAAAACAAATTAGTGTAAATATCCATTATCTTAGGTCTTAGAAGCAATGAGCACCTGGTAAGAAAGGCCACTGGTAAGGGGGCACTCTATGCCACTTTTAAGCTAAGGAGGCAGTGTGGAGAATAATTAGGGAGAATGCTATCTATTATACAATATGTGAGTGTCAATAGGGAGTGGCCTCTTTCCACCAAGTAAAGCCAAAGGTGCCCCTGTTAGTTATTTAATTCTGCAGTCCCCAACCAGTATTGTTCTATGGCCTGTGAAGGACTGGGCCACACAGCAGAAGGTGAGCATAAGGCAAGTGAGCAAAACTTTATCTGCATTTACAGCCACTCACCATTGTTCACATCGCTGCCTGAGCTCCTCCTCCTGTCACATCAGTGGAGGCATTAGATTCTCATAGAAGTGTGAACCTTACTGTAAACTGTGCACATGATGGATCAAGGTTATGCACTCCTTATGAGAATCTAATGCCCTCCCCATCCCCTTCTCAGTCCATGGAAAAATTGTCTTCTGGTGACTGTGTCAACAGTCCCTGGCACTAGAAAGTTGGGGACCTCTTATTTAATTCCTCCAAACTTAGCTGCTTAAAACAACAAACATTTATTATCTCAAAGTTTTTCTATGGGTCAGAAATCCAGGAGCCACTTAGCTGGGTAGCTGTAGTTTCTCAAGTCAAACTGTTGGCAAGTGGCATCTCTGAGGGTTGACTGGGATGCAGGTCCCCCTTCCCAGCTCATTCATCTGAAAGAGCCTTCAGTTCCTCACCATGTGGGCCTCTCTTAGAGCTGTGTCTTGCTTCTCCCAGAGCAAGAGAGAATACAATTAGAAGTAGATTTTTTTATAGACTTATCTCAGAAGTAGAATACCTTCACTGCTGTTTTCTCTCTGTTGGAAACCAGTTACTCAGTCCAGCCTGCACTCCAGGGGAGGGGAGCTAAGCTGCACTTCTTGAAAGCTGAGTATTAAAACATTTGTGGACATATTTTTAAAGCCTTAGTAGTATCCATGCTCAAAGTAAACTGCAACAATGTGAGGCATAAGTGCTTAAGAGGCTCTGAGTTAAGATGAGGATCAGTCCCAGAGAGGAGAGGAGCTGTCGAGGCTAGTGTGCACAGGGAAGGGTCAGTGGTGGGCACAGGTGTCTTTATGAATGACACTTGAGAGACCTGATGAGAAAGGAAAAGTTTCAAAGCAAGGACAGCTGAGATCAGAAAAGACAGATGACAGCAGTGATGGAGATTACTTGTGCAGAGTAGAGGGTGGGCATAGTCAGCCAAGGTGAGGCAGTAGAGAGAGCAGGCCTGGCAGGCAGACCGGTGTGGGTGCCAGGGGAGCCAGGGACCTGGGCTGGAGATTCAGAGAAGCTATAAGAGAGGGGAAGGAAGGCACAACATGGCTCAGCCCCTTACCTGCTCTGGAAAATTATTAATTTGCCACTTTTGTCAGAGAAAAATGAATGAATATTGTCAATTTTATGTGGCTCATTTGAGTATTTTGCCTCCCTGAACCTTTGTTTTCTCAGTGCTAAGATGGAGATGACAGTATGTACCTTGCAGTGTTGATATTGAGATTAGAGATAATGTGTGTTAATGGCCCAGTTCTGTGCTTTGTAAGTGGAAGACACTTAACAAATGGTGGCCCCTTTTGTTACCAGGTTAACCGTGGTAGGTGCAATGGCTGAGAAGTCATCTCCAGGAGGACAATTTAGCTTAAGAAGCAGAGAACCAATTTATTCCTGACCATCTCTGATTTGGTTAAGCAGTACCCCCCATCCCTGCTCAATGTGGGCCTTAGGTTTCTGACCTTTAAAATGATGAGATTGGCCTAGAAAAACCCCAGTGGCTCTTCCAATGCAAATGGGAAATAAATTTAAAAATAAAAAACCGAACAAAGTCTTTTCTCATGAGGACAGACAAATGGCCAGCAAACACATGAAAAAATACTCATCATCTCTAATTATTAGAGAAATGCAAATCAAAACCACTTTGAGATATCACCTAACCCAGTAAGAATGGCCCACATCACAAGGTCTCAAAGCAGCAGATGCTGGCGTGGGTGTGGAGAGAAGGGAACACTCGGGACTGAAAGTTATTAGTACAGCCTTTATGAAAAAAAGCAGGGAGAGTCCTCAAAGAACCAAAAGTAGACCTAACATTTTGTCCTACAGTCTCATGACTAGGTATCAACCCGAGAGACAAAAGGACATTTGCACTTGGATATTTACAGCAGCCTAATTCACAACTGAAAAAATGTGGAAACAACCCAAATGCTCTTGAACACATGAATGGATTAATAAACTGTGGTATATGTATACCATGGAATACTGCTCAGCTATAAAAAAGATGGAGATCCTGTATCTTTTGAAATGACCTAGATAGATTTGGAGAACACTCTCCTAAGTAAAGTATCACAGGAACAGAAAAATAAGCATCACATATACACAATACTAAATTGAAACTAGTAGATTAACAATTATGTGTTTGCTTGAGAGAAAAACTCAGTTGAATTTAAGAAGGGGTGGTGCCCCATGATCGCATTAATGTACACAGCTATGATTTAATAATAAAAAAAAAGAAGGGGGAAGAGGAGAGGGGGAGCTACAAGTTCTCCAGCAAAGCAAGCAATGCTCAGGTATATGGAGCACTTCATGGGTGAAGGAAATAACTACAACTTGGACTTCACCTCACAAATACAAACAATGTAACCTAATTAATTGTGTGTAGCCTCATATGAATCTGAAATAAAAAATAGTGCCCATCTCATAAGGTAACAGGGCTTAAATTAGGTTAATATAGATAAACAGTTGAAGTCAAGGCTACTTCTAACTCAATAATATTTGTTAACACCATCATCATCACTGCCATAATTACTTGTAAAAATCGGGTGGGGGGCAAATGTTAGGCACTCAGCTGATGTTAGTTTCTCTCCTTCCTTTATATAATCTGCAATATGTCTTTCACCTAGCCTTGGTACCTTTATTATAGACTAGAAATTAAGGTATTTTTAAAAATTGGTTTTTGATTACATAAGTGATGTACAAACACATACTACTTGTTTAGAAAACGCTGTTAATGTGCAGGTGAGACTGAAATCTCTTGACTGTCTACATCTTTGCCTCCCTTCCCTCCTCCTAGAGGTAGTCTCTGTTACCATTTTGCTGCATCTGCCTCAGGCATTTTCTATGCATGTGAATGCATATATACTTATCCCTTAATATAAACAATGTGCTTTATGTGTAAAAACTCCCCCAAATCCTCCCCCCAAACTGATGCCATACCCCTTCCTAAATTGCTATATTTTCACCAGCATAGTGAAGTATCAAACTCATGAGAGAAGTGATGGTAATCTATCCCCATGTCTTGTTATTAAGGTAAAGATGTCTCTGTGTATGTGAGTATGGGTGAGTTGTGAGGGTGTGTGCACACCTGTTTATGTGTGGATAGCTGAATAGGCTGCATCTGTTTGTGTGTGCTGTTGGGTGTCTGGCTGAGCGTCGTGGGTATCTGTGGGTCTCTGTATGTGTCCATGGGTCTAGAGCTGAGGGGGGAACTTCAGGCAATAGCTAGAGGGCTGAGACTGACTATTTATTGGGCTTCTTCTCAGGGCCAGGGGCTGAGCCCTGGGCTAGGGATTCAGCAGTAACAACAGATGGGGCTGTTGGAACTGTTGGCTGTCCTTGTGGAACTGTTAGCCCAACCACTGCTTCATTCTGTATGCTTAGAAACTGAGGCACTTTCAGCCTCTCAGTCTGGGAAATGGAGCTTCCAGAGCATTGGAAAAAACATAAGGCATGTATTATAAATGTTAATTGTGCAAATGGGAGCTGCCATGCCTTGAGGAGGTCAGAGTTTACTATTCCTCTTCACTGCCAGGTGGCATCAGGGCCTGAGTGGATGGATGCAGCGCAGGAGCACAGGGCAGCTGGCCCTGAGCCACCACATGGAGCAGTTAACATTTTATGGCTCCTCCCCAACCACTCCTCATTCACAAGGCAGCAAAGGCGAAAAGCCAAACTTCCCAATTATGCCATCAATAAAGTTAGTGACATTGGCAGAGATGCAAAGGAAGAGAGTGTTTGCTTTTCCTCAGGTCTGATTTCCGTCCTCACACTCTGTCCCTTCTGGTGGTGGCTTCCCCATGGAGCATTTGAGGAAATATAGGAAATAATCACTTAATGGTTATAATGGAGATTGTTGGTTTATAGAGACAACATATGTTCCCATATGTACTTTCTTTATTGAAAGATTATACCTATCAGCTCATTTCCTGGTCAATCCAGGCAGGAATGAAAGGGCATCTAGACCTCACCAGTAAAAAGGGACAAAGTTAAATTTGACAAAGAAATGGGTGAAGCTAGGTGTGAACCTGTATGCCCAGGATAGTCGCTGCTTCTAGTGCTAAGTAGAGCCTTAAGGCTTCCCATAGAGATGTCTTGATACTTCTTGAATAGGTGTTTGTGAAGTTTTGTCTGTAGTGTTTCCTACAGTCTAAACTCCTTGAGGCTGAGACTGCACATACAAGGTACCCGTGGGAGCTTGAGAAATTCAAGAGCTCTCCAAAAGAATGGATGTATGGATAGTGGATATGTTTGGGTTGGGGCACTCAAACTTAATGCCCACTAGGCATCAGGCTTATGCTGGCATGTCTGTTAGGTTGGGGGAAGGCAGCTGGAAGTGGGCCAAACAGAGGTGACCGAGGACAACTGTTTCCAGCCCCCTCTGAGAGTACATAAATCCCCCACCCACCTACAGTTGCTTACTATTTTGAGCACCCAGGGACCTCACTTAGAAGTGGTGGCAGGGTCTGGGCAAGGCAGTGGAGCTCTCAGAACCACAGGTGTGCACAGCAGCGGGGCGCTGCCCAGGGGAAATGGTTCTGAGGTGAAGCAGATGTGGAGCTCATAGGGTGCTGTTTGGCCCAAATCTCAGGGTGGTGTAGCTCTGATGGTGAGATTCAGCTCTCCTGGGCCTTTAAACTGAGCACCTTCCTAATGTCTGGAGCATTGTTGAGTCCTCATCTTTCTCCTTTTTGGCTGACCATGTAATAAAATATTAGTTTCTTACCTCCTACTAACCTAGTGCTATAAGTTTGCTTCTCTATTTGTAAAGAAAAAGTTGAAGCATTTTCAAGGAATTGATGCCAAATTGGGCCATCATGTTTATTGTACCATTTTTTCCTTAAATGCTTCAATTTACCAAAAACTGTACTTTAAGACCTGGTCATGCTGTGTTGCTGGTTTTTTTTTTTTTTAATTTTAATCATAGCTACATTTTCAGCAAACCCCTTGTGGACAGGAACCTAGAAACACCCACGTTGGCACTGCCATCTGAACAGTACTGAAAGAGTCATCTGAATTTAACAGAAAGTATGGCAGACACTACACAATTTTTAGAAGCTAGTCATTCTGCTATTTAAAGAGTTGAAGAAAGTTTCAACATTTCTGAATGAACACTGTAATTTGCCTGTGGATAGATCCTCCTAAGTTTCCGGGAGGACTATCTCTTTAGTGGAGACCCTTTCAGCCATGCAGAAGGAGGGGAGTTAATAATACCTTCATTTTTCTTGGAGAATCTCCCATATGTACCAAAGAATGAAACAGAAGCATGAGGGCTTCCCAGAAAGTATCCAGTCATGTAATATGAAAAATAGTATGAACAGTGGCTGAGATTCTAAGCCCTCTGTTCTGAAAAAGTAACTCGCCATGTGTCCCTTCCATTAGAGAACTGCTCTGGATAACTCTGGTTTGCTCTTACCTCTGCGGTTGGCCTGCTCAGGCCTGGTCTTGAAAAACACATTAGTCTTCTCACTCTGGCATCTAATCACAAAAGAGGGAGCTAGGACCAGACAAGGATAGCTGGGACCCAGGCTTCGACTCATCTTTTTTGGATGGAGGACAGTTTATGAAAAGGATTAGAGTTGAGCTTAGACAGGGCATATTGGCCCATTGGTATAATTATTATGCAGTTATTTATTGTACTAAGGGGCAAGATGTTACTAAATTTACTATCAGCTACTATGAGTTTCTTTTCCAGGGTGTGTCTCTGGGTGGCTTCTTGAGGAAGGTAGAGGTTTCCATCATCAACATGGAAGGATGTTAATTCTAGAGCAGGAAGATTGCTGGCATTGGAGGGAGGTGTAGAAGGACTTTGTCCTTAATCTGGAGCCATATGTAAAAGGTGTTTGGGAGGCCATAAGCATGAAGAGCATCCCAGTGAAAGCAATAAGTTGGGCCCTGCCACCTGAGCCAGGCTGGGAGATGAGGGAGGACCAGCCAGCTGCTCTCTACACGCTGAGAGAACAGCCCTGCACAGGGCCTTTAGAACGGTTAGCTCCAAAAAAAATGCAGCTCCTTTTCAGGAAGACTTATGCTTCCCAAAACCTGTACTGGTTGTTAACATCACAGCTGTGCAATGGGGGATTAGGAAGCATGATGTCCTCACCCCAAAGTTGTGATGATGTCATCACCAGCAGATACCAGGAGGAAGAGGCAACTGTGTCTGGCTGGACAAAGGGGTCTAACAGAAAGAGCTTGGAGAAATTACTGGGAATTTCTTAGAGGAATGTATATTAATGGAGTTTATGCTCTAATAATTTAGGTATAAAAACAGTAACTTTGATTTATGGTCATAGGTTGGTAAGGATGTGGATTCCTGGTTTCCAGGGGGAATCCCACAGATCTCTACAGTATATTATTTTTCTTTATAAAAAAAATAAAAAAAAATAAAAATCGATTACATTAGTATGTGGGATTCTTGCCAGGGCTGTGGAATGGAGAATGCAGAAACTACTCTTCGGACCAAAAAGACAAAGGTTAAGAGGGGTTAGGACTGATGTGTACAATCTCAAACCTATGCATATGTAGGTGAAGCAAAACAAGTGTGTTGCATACACTCACACATGCTGAAGGGTCATAGGGCTGGCTCTCTGTCCCTCTTCTTTACTGCCAGCGCTCGTTCTTGGGGTGGGATAGCTGCTATTTGGTGACAAATACAAGAGATGGAAGATGTGATGGTAGGAACAAATTCACACACCTTTTGCCTTTTCAGAGACTCTGGTATGAGGAACCAGTTAGAAAATGCAAATAATGGGTTTCTGAACTTGGCACATTAAGATCAGAGTTTAGTTCAAGGTAAGACTCCTTATTCCCTGTGACCTTGAGGAGGATCCTGGCCCCCTCTGGGCCTCAGTTTCCCCTCAATGAAACAAGAGGTTATGCTTAGCACCTGTTCCTTTCTACTTGTGATGCTCTAGGCCTCAGTGATGAAACTGTCATTGAAATCTGGTCTCTTTCACATTGAGATGCTCAGAGTACTGTCCTTGGCTAGCACACATCAATGGCCTAGGCAGAGGAGGGCTGGCTTTCAGGTGCCCAAGCGTGACCAGTGAAAAGGCCTTTATTGCCCAGGCAGCCCAGCAAGCTCCAGGACCTTTGTCTCTCCATAGCACTCCCTGGAGTCTCTGGGCATCACTGACAGCTCTCCTCATGGGTCACTTACAAGAAGCCAGGAGAAAACTCATCTTGAGAGTGTCACAATTGCCAGGTCACTTCTCTCCACCCAAGTTTGCACATCAAATAACACTAAAATTCCAGTTATTCTCAGTGGGAAACGGGAAAGAGCACGAAGCAGCAATGCTGTCACTTTCCATTTGTCATTCCAAATCCAAAGCAGGGACAGGGCCGCAGGAAAGCACACAAAACCTGAAAGCAACCAAACATTTTCTATTTTTCATCACCCCTTGGCCTTTGACAGCCTGT